>NW_028261382.1:8905297-10207797 GCF_051295495.1 Thamnophis sirtalis | reverse complement strand
GGAGGGAGAGAGGGAGGGAGGGGAGAAGGAAGGAAGGAAGGAAGGAAGGAAGGAGGGAGGGAGGGAAGGAAGGAAGGAAGGAAGGAAGGAAGGAAGGACAATTTAGCACGTATATACCACTTCACAGTGCTTTTACAGCCCTCTCTAAGCAGTTTTACAGAGTCAGCCTCTTGCCCCCAACAATCTGGTTCCTCATTTGACCGACCTCGGAAAGATGGGAGACTGAGTCAACCTTGAGCCAGTGAGAATCAAACTGCTGGCAGTGTGCAAAGGAAAGGGAGGGAGGGAGGGAGGGAGGGAGGAAGGAAGGAAGGAAGGACAACAGCAATAGCCCTTAGACATATACCACTTCATAGTGCTTTTACAGCCCTCTCTAAGCAGTTTACAGAGTCAGCCTATCGCCCCCAACAATCTGGCTCCTCATTTGACCAATCTCGGAAGGATGAAAGGCTGAGTCAACCTTGAACTCCATCCTTCTCAAACTCCTGACGGTGATGGTAGCGTCAGCCTGCAAAGCCGCATTCAAACCACTGTGCCACCACGGCTCCCAGCTGTCCACCCACTTTCTCCACCCCTAATGATCCATAATGATTTACCTCTTTCAAGTAATAAGTCATGAATCCATCAATTATTCCATCGTGTTCCATCCCAATGATTAGATTCACAATGCTGGTGAAAGCGAAGACGGCATAAACTACAGCAAAACCAGGGAAGGGAGGGGGGAAAAGCATTTTCTAATTACAAGTGAAAACACAGGTCTTTTCAAGACTTCCAAATGTATTGTTGCACGAATTGTTTTCCTGCAACAGTCTGGCCTTGTTCACAGACTTGGCTTTTCACCCGTGTTCAGATGTCAAGGCCATTCTCTATTTGTAGCCCTCTTATTTTCACCTATCCTTTTCTTGCTGGAGGGGATTGGGAGTGGAGTTACAAATGGAAACATGGAATAAAGCTTTTGCTATCAACTGACGGAGCTGTGAAAAGCAACCACTGGCCACCTTTACCTATAATATTAAGCCAGAATTATTTTTATCATCATTGTTTTGAATTGGCTACAAGGGCTTAACTGGTGCTTCATACTGAATCCTGGGTGGGACTGCAAACTGCACCGTCAAAAATAAATGCTGTATTATGTATTTAGTGCAGCATTTGAATGAGGCCACTGTCTAAGCCTCAGCCTTACCAAAACTTATATCAGGGAACCTTAATTTCTCAAATCAATAATTAATAATACACAACAATTGTCTTTGCACAATATGCTAAACCAGACCTGGAGAAGATCTAAACATTTTCATTCACTGTTTTATGCAAATTCAGAATATGAATGAATTCAGCCACAGGTATTATACAATTGATAGTAACAAGCCACTAAAGCATTGTATGTTGGATTTTTGCCTTAACATTATTAGTTAGCATTCATGCAAATTCAGCCAATTGCAGCTAGTGCAATGAACTGTGGTTAAACTATGGTTTACTACGGTGTGATTTGAATGGTAGATGATCCACTCCCATTTACTTTGTCCACAACGCACCAATACCTACCATAGAAAAGTGGATCGCTGGGTGGTCTCCTTTTCACTAGAAATCGGGCTGCCAAACCCACCAAGACCAGAATCAACAATCCAGATGCTACAATGACCCAAGGGCTGCAGGAAACAAAAACAAAAAGTGAGAAACCAAAAGAAGAAAAGATGTAGATCTTAACGTATTCCCCACCCACCCACCCACCCGCTTCGCTTCCTCAAATAAAACCGAAGAAAAAGAGAAATGCCGATTTCACCCAGTGTTTTTCTTCCCTTCCAATTATGTAGCTCAAAGCATGTGTGTTTCCCAACAGACATGGGAAATCATTATTGATAGCTCTGTGGTGGAAAATCTGGAACGGTGAATAATTTTCCCTGCGGGATAAATTTTTGCTGATCTTTGGCAGTGCAGAATCGGACTGCAAGCCGCCACAGATATTTGTAACGAGACCCACAACAAATAATGAGAACTGTCTTTTTCTTGGACAAACGCAGCTTAGCCTTCTGTGAGTCAATGGTTAAAGGAACTGTGAAACTTTGGTGGGGAACACACTTGCAAGCCATTTCCTTTTCCTCCTCAGAAACCACAAGCCACAAAAACAGCACTGTTGGATTTCTGTCATATTTCACTGGCTTCATGAAGTTTGCATTATAGAAGAAGTAGGAATTAGTGATAAGAAGGTAGGAAAAGTAGGATTTACAGAAGTAGAAGAAGGCATTGATTAGTAGAAGAGTGATAAAGACTGTCTGATACGAATAACCAAACATAGACCGATAAGCAAAACAGTAAGAAATAATAGGAGGATAAGTGTAAAAATGTATAGAGATGGATTGAGAGGGGGGGAAAATGTTTGTAAAAATGCACCGATAAAATATCTGCTGTAAGAAGGAATGAGAAGTTCCAATTACTTGTAAGTGCTGTGTATGTCTTTGTCAATGTGTGTAACTGTTTATAATGATAGTAAAAAAAGGAGTATGCTGAGTAACTAACGAGTAGGGATGCTCATCCTGATTGCAAGTCGCGGTCCTCTCTTTGCAGAGCCGGAGGACAACATGGGCTCCAGGGAGAAATCCTTTGCACTTGGGCCAAGCTGCTTCCCTTTTGACAAATGAACCTCTGGCCTTTTTTTTTTTTCTGGAGAAAGCAGCTGCTGGCTATTGTTGTGCCCCTTTCCACAACATGTCAGCGCAGGCAACAGGCAGCCGAGGGCAGGGCAGCGTCTAAAAATACCAGCCCAGCTTATGGAAGTGCCAAAGGGCCTCGACCTTCCTGCTCTTGTTCCTGGCCCGGCCTGGCCTTCCCCAGAGTACCTCCTAAGCCATGACATCAACAACAGCCTGTTCAGCATGTCCCCCTTTATATAACCTGAAACACAATCTGTGCAAACTCCAGGTATTGTTCCAGGGATAAAGGACACCCAGCCGCAAGACAGCCAACCGGCTGCACAAAATGAGCAGGGAGGGTGCTCTAAGTCAGTACTTTAATGTTAGGATAGGATAGGATAGAGTAAAACAGGATGAATAGAATAGAATAGGATGGATAGGATATGATGAATAGGATAGGATAGAATGAATAGAATAAAATAGAGTAAAATAGGATAAATAGTATAGAATAGGATGAATAGAATAGGATAGGATGAATAGAATAGAATAGAGTAAAATAGCATGAATAGAATAGAATAGGATGAATAGGATAGGATAAGATGAATAGAATAGAGTAAAACTAGATGAATAAAATAGAATAGGATGGATAGGATAGGATGAATAGAATAAAATAGAGTAAAATAGCATGAATAGAATAGAATAGGATGAATAGGATAGGATGAATAGAATAGAATAGAGTAAAATAAGATGAATAGAATAGGATGAATAGAATAGAATAGGATGAATAGAATAGAATAGGATGAATAGAATAGAATAGAGTAAAACTGGATGAATAGAATAGAATAGGATGGATAGGATGAATAGAATAGAGTAAAATAGGATGAATAGAATAGAATAGGATGAATAGAACAGAATAGGATGGATAGGATAGGATGAAAAGAATAGAGTAAAATAGGATGAATAGAATAGAATAGAGTAAAACAGGATGAATAGAATAGAATAGGATGGATAGAATAGAGTAAAACAGGATGAATAGAATAGGATAGGATGAATAGAATAGGATATAGGATGAATAGAATAGAATAGAGTAAAATAGGATGAATAGAATAGAATAGGATGAATAGAATAGGGTAGGATGAATAGATTAGAATAGGATAGATAGGATATGATAAATACAATAGAGTAAAATAAGATGAATAGAATAGAATAGGATGAATAGAATAGGATGAATAGGATAGGATAGGATGAATAGAATAGAATAGAGTAAAATAGGATGAATAGAATAGAATGGGAATGAATAGGATAGGATAGGATGAATAGGATAGGGTAGGATAGGGTAGGATAGGATAGATAGGATAGGATAGGATAGGATAGGATAGGATAGGATAGGATAGGATAGGATAAAATTCTTTATTGACCAAGTGTGATTGGACATACAAGGAATTTGGCTTTGGTGCAGATGCTCTCAGTATACATAAAAAGAAAAGATACCTTCATCACGAATCATAAGGTACAACACTTAATGATAGTATAGTCAGAGGGTACAAATAAGCAATCGAATCATACTAGGAAACTATCAATATAAATCGTAAGGATACAAGCAACAAAATCACAGTCCTGCAGTCATAAGTGGGAGGAGATGGGTGATAGGAACGATGAGAAGAATAATAGTACTAGTAATGCAGACTTAGTGAATGGTTTGACAGTGTCGAGGGAATTATTTGTTAAGCAGAGTGATGGCATTCGGGGGGAAACTGTCCTTGTGTCTAGTTGTTCTGGTGTGCGGTGCCCTTTGCGTCGTTTTGAGGGTAAGAGTTGAAACAATTTGCGTACAGGATATGAGGGGTCTGTAGATATTTTCACAGCCCCTCTTTTTGATTCGTGCAGTATATAAGTCCTCAATGGAAGGCAGGTTGGTAGCCATTGTTTTTCTGCAGTTCTAATTATCCTCTGAAGTCTGTTTCTGTCTTGTTGGGTTGCAGAACCAAACCAGACGGTTATAGAAGTGTAGATGACAGACTCAATAATTCTGTATCAGCAGCTTCTTGGGCAATTTGACCTTTCTGAGTTGCCAGAATGGGGAAGGCCACGACTGGAAGTGGCGGGGGGAGTGTTTTCTGTGCAAGATTTATTATTATGAAAGAAACGTATATGGTTGCCCAATTCACACACAGGTGACTTAGGGTGAACTTATAAGATTAAACCTCACATTTTTACACTCACCCGTGGCAACGGCGGCAGTGACACAATCAAAATCAAACTTTTATTTGGTCAGAGACCATCAAATAAAAAAACAGGCATCACAATTTGTTTTAAGATAAAAGGGGGGAAATGTAGTTATATATGTATGAGCCATGGTGGCGCAGTGGTTAAGAATCCAGTATTGCAAGCTGATTCTGCCTACAGTCTGGAGTTCGATCCTGACAGGCTCAAGGTTGACTCAGCCTTCCATCCTTCCCAGGTCAGTAAAATGAGGAGCCCAGATTGTTTGGGGGCCAATAGGCCGACTGTAAACCGCTTTACAGTCTGTAAAAGCACTGTGAAGCGGTATTTAAGTCTAAGCGCTATTGCTACTGTTATTCTAAAACATCTAAAAGAGGTTAGAGTTAATACTACTTTGCAATTTACAGAACAGTGCTTGGCTGTGGTCAAGGATATCAAATCAGATCGATCTGATAATAACATCTACTCCACCCAATGGCAGCAAGCAAAACAATCAAATTAACCCCTTGATCGGCTCCATTTGGGGACCCCAATCCTACTGATAAAACCATACCTTTAGCACCTTTTGGAAAAGCAAGAAGCTGGGGTTTAATCATACATTGAGGAGGAGGAGGATCCATAAAAAGGGGGGCCACCACTCAGAAGGTCATTTTTGTGGTCCCATCAGCTGTACATCCCTGCAATATCTGCTATTTCCATATGTATGTATGTATGTATGTATGTATGTATGTATGTATGTATGTATGTATGTATGTATGTATTTAGTGTCACAACCCCTGGTATGCCCAAATATGGGAGAGGCATACTGCTTCCTTTCTCTGTCTATCGGTTCATCACAAGAGACCATCCAGACAGAAAGCCATTATTTTTACTGTTGCCTTTGTTACATTTGTGTTGTATTTGTGCTGATAAACAGAGTCAATAGACAGAGAAAGGAAGCAGTATGCCTCCTCCCATATTTGGGCATACCAGGGGTTGTGACACTAAATACATACCTATTTCCCTGGCTCAGCTGATAAAGGAGGAGAACCTTGTGGCTTAGTGGCTAACACAACTGCCTAATATGTAATACAGCACAGGTTCAAATCCCAGTGAGGGTATGGCTAGCTGATGAGAGCTGAATAGCGTGAAATAGATCTATACTAGTCTCTCTTTATTTATTTATCAGCACAAATACAACATATATATATACTAATTATCTACTACAATGTTCTACCTGTCAGTGACTACTTCAGCTTCAACCACAACAATACACGAACACACAATCTATACAAGCTCAAGGTAAATGGCTCCAAACTCGATTGCAGAAAATCCGACTTCAGCAACAGAGTGGTCAATGCCTGGAATGTTCTACCTGACTGTGGTTTCTTCCCCAAACCCCCCAAATTTAACCTTAGATTATTTACTATTGACCTCACCCCATTCCTGTAAGGGGCGTGCATAAGTGCACCGATGTGCCCACTGCCCCTGTCTTACTGTCCCCATTTATTCATATTCATTTCATGTATTAATAATCTTGTATGTTCTTATATCTATTATATTATACATGCTTGACAAAACAATAAATAAACATAAAAAATAAAAATAAATATATCCTGCTTTTTAATCCTGGTGGGCCAGGTGAATACTTCCCTATTTAGCAGGGATTCTAAAGAATGATCTCCTTGCCTTCCTCTGACCCCTCATGCTGGGTCTATGGCCCCTGTCAATCTTGTTAGTGTAGTTTATTTATGACTTTATGAGGTGCTTTTTTTTTTTTTTTGGTTGCTGTTTGCAAATGCAGAGATGTGATTCTTTTAATTAAGGATCAGTTAGCCCTGAGCAAACCTGCTGTTCCCAGGCAATTTGATTGGGCGTGGCGGCATGGAATGAAAGCAATACCGCAACTCTGCTTTTATACACCTGGCTTGTGACAGTTAGGTGAGAAGTTGGCTATTTTGGGCTCACTCCAGAGAATGTATCAATTGGCCTTGTTCCCAAATTAGGCTGCAGTTTCTATTCTTGTTCTAAAGTGGTTGGTTGGATTCGGAAAACAAAAAGGGCATGGTTGAATTTGCTTTTTAAATCCTGTCAGCACTTATCTGGATCGAAAATGAAAGATCATTAAAAAGATCACCACTGGGCCAATTTTTGCACTGTCCGTTTGAAAAAAAATCTCAAAATTTCCAATGGAACGAGCACATACAAGAGGCATGGGTCACTTTCCTACCTTCAGCTGATAATTAGAACTGCAGGGAAAACAACAATGGCTATCCATCTGCCTTCCCTGGAGGACCTGGACACTGCAGGAGTCAAAAAGAGGGCTGTGAAAATATTCACAGACCCCCTCGCATCCTGGACATAAATTGTTTCCATTTCTAGGTCCCTTCCAACTCTATTCTATTCCATATTCTATGAATTCAGCATGCTGGGAACACAACAGCCTGGCCCTCCGTGGCTAACCAAACACAATGAATAAAAAATAATAATGACTTATATGCAATTTGGAAAAACTCATGGGACTTCATATTCTCCCTTGTGGCATTCGGGGAAAAGTTGCCAGAAAGCAAGCAGCTGAAGGTAGGGAAGAGAAGCCATGGCCCATGCTCAATTTGTTCAAGCCCCTTTCCCTCCCCCCCCAACCCAATACACACTTCAGCAACAACCACTCATCTCTAAGCAGAAGTAATCAAATCCAAGGTACTTTATTCTTAAGGCACCATGCAGACAACAGCCAAACAGCTGGACCCGGGTTGACTCAGAAACATTGCCTAGCGGGTGTAAATGCAGCTTCCTGCAAATCCCCCCGTCCCTTGAATTCTCCCCAGTCTTGCAAATCGCTCCCCTCCTGGTCTTTGGGGTGCACAGGGCGGGCCAGAGAAACGCGGGGGGGGTTGCCTCCAGGTGTCCTGGCAGCTTTTCCACCTGGCACGAAGCTCCGCTCTTTGCGCGCGCCTCTCCCAACGCTTCTTGCCACATCTGCGCCCCCTTTCCTCTTTTCCGCGAGGCTCCCTTTCCCACGTTACACCAGCCCCGCTTGGCAGCGCGCACGCGAGGAAACGTCCGCACCTGCCCCTCCCCCGCCACCCCTTGGCTCACCTGCCGGCGGCAGCCAAAGCGTTGAAGAGGTAGGTGACGGGGATGGCGCAGAGGGATAACACGAAGACCCCGGTCGCGGCCGCGGCGCTCATCCCAGCAGTTGGCCCGCTTCTTCTTCTTCCTCTCCTCCTCTTCCTCTTCTTCTTCCTCCTCCTCCTCCTCTTCTTCTTCCTCTTCTTCCTCCTTCTCCTCCTCCTCCTCTTCTTCTTCCTCTTCTTCTTCTTCCTCCTTCTCCTCCTCCTCCTCTTCTTCTTCCTCCTCTTGGTCTGGGCTCGGAGAAGCTAAACAGCTGGCATTCCGCTCCGGGCTCCGGCGCTAGGCTTCAGGGCTTCCTGATCAGTTGCTCCATGCGATCCGGGCAGGCCGACTCTGCAGGCTGCCGGGGGTTCGCGGCTCGCAGCCCGGCCGACTGATGCGTGGGGAGGGCTTCCGCCTCGTCCTCCAGCCCTCTCGCCAAACTGGTGCGCCCTTGTGCGCTCCTGGTGCCGCTGTTGGAGCGGAGCGGGCGCCCACAGGCTCCCATGGCCAGAGAGACGCCGCCGCCCGATCACATCAGGCAAAAGCGGGCGGGTTTGTTGGGGTCCCTCCTCCTCCTCTCCCTACCCCCCGCAGCCCGTCTCTGGGCAGAAATACCCACCTATAGGCAACCCGGAGAGGCAACCTAAAACATGGGGTGCTGAGTCAAGCCATTGCGCACCCAGCTTTGCAAGGAGCTTCCCAGGATTCAGACAAGATCCCCCAGGCCTGAGAAGGGGGTGCAGCAGGTGCATTGTTCCCGCGGGGCCCATGGAGCTCAAAGGGGGCCCATGAAGGGGGAAATGTTTTCAAATGTTTACAAAACCAATTTTTTAAGAAGAAAAACAATATTGCAGGTATACTTCGAACTCTATAGTTGGTGTGTGTATCGCAAAACCGCCTTGCCGCCTTGTTCGACATCCCCTGTATGACTCTGAAACTCAATGAACCCTTATTTATGACGTTTGTTGAATTTTAATGTCGCTACTCATTTATTTAAGTTTGCAAGCTCGGTTTCATGTCATTTATGAATCTATATTTTATAGTTCACTTCCGTTTATGAATGGTTAATGAAATGCCATCTCAAAAAAATAAAAAACACTGTGCCTTGTAAATGTACAATTAGGACATGATTGATTGATGTGTCTCATGTGTAGATGAGGGGGCCCATACTAGTCTTGTTCCAGCACTTAATAATCCTCTTGGGGGCCCTGAAGATCTCCCAGATGCTGGGCTCCAGATCTTGAGCAAAGCTCTCACTTGCCCCATCTCAACACTGGCCACTGGTTTGTTTCTCAGGTCCAATCCAGCTGTTGCTCAGAGGTGGAAGCTACCAGTGTTCCTTGTCCGGGAGAAAGATAATAGCAAGGTGGAGCATGGGATGAGAACCAATCTACTTCACACATTCACTCCTTTAGGAGTCCTGGAACAACCCAGGTTGATCTCAGAAAGCTATGCAGGACCTGGTTAGCTTGTGGTGGGCCATGAAGAAAACCCAGAGACTCTAGCCTAGAGTGGGAGATCCAAACCCACCCCAGAAGAAAGCAGTGATAAGTCACTTCAGAATGGCTGCTTCAGAAACAATGTAGAAGTGTCCATCAAGTTGTTCAAGCCAATGGAGATGTTCCATTATTTTTCCTCGATAAATGAACCTAATCCATAAGGTCATAAAATGGGGGGGGGGGAGCTCACAATAACTGTCTCACTTAGGAACAGACATTTTGGGCTCAGTTGTGGTCATAGGTTAAGGAAATTCTACTTCTAGTAGATGTCATCTTCAGGAAAAGACTAACATGGTTCCTAAAGATTTTGTTTTTCTATGAAGCTTTCTAGACACCTCACTTAAACAGCCACTGAATATTTATTTTTCTTTACTTCCTTACTTGGGCTTATAGACTGCTTCTATCTTCCCCTCCCTTCCTTCCTTCCTTCCTTCCTTCCTTCCTTCCTTCCTTCCTTCCTTCCTCCCTCCCTCCCTCCCTCCCTCCCTCCCTCCCTCCCTCCCTCCTTTCCCTTCCCTTCCTCCTCCTCCTCCTCCTCCTCTTCTTCTTTCTTCTTCTTTCTTCTTCTATATATATAAATCTCTCTCTCTCTCTCTCTGTGTGTGTGTGTGTGTGTGTGTGTGTTCCAGCATAATTGTGGAACACCTTGAGCAATTTCAACCAAACTTGGTACACAGATGACTTACCCTCTTAGTCCCAAATACTGTGGGACTAAGACACCCCATACCCTAACACTTCTCGGGGTGTATGTTCTGCTAAGATACAGCCTGTTGTGCCTTAAAATGGCTTCTACTGTACAGTGCTGTGGCATCACCATGGTAACAACTTCACAGTACTCCACAAGGGGGCTCCCTCTGGTAAGGGGGAAAATCCAACATTGGAAATTCATGGAAGGAGGGTTGGGATAAATAAATACCCAGGCAGCGCTGGGTTGTCAGCTAGTTTGCAAATAAAATGGAGTTTTGGGAGGGAGATGGAATATAAATATAATATAAATCTGCTGTTTAATGAATGCAATAAAGGATAATTTGATTTGCAAAGAAATGAAGAAATCTTATCCCACCCCCCTTCCATTTGCACTTAACAATGTCATAAACACTTCCTGGCAACCTATTATTTCTATCCTCTCCCTCATTCTGGCTGTCATTCTCTCTTCCATGCCCATTATAGGCCTAAGTGATCCGTATCCATGCTGTGTTTCAAAAAACATTTGATGCCATCCAAGGTTAGCCTCCAAACGGAGTTTGTGTCCCTTTTTTAGGGAACCAGTAGCTGAGAACCGTTGCAATAGAGGCAGGGCAGGGATCAGCAATGGTGGTTACAATTTACATGTTCATCCAATTTCCTCTTTTTAAAAAAAAGAGAAGACGCTGAGCTTGTCTTCTCTGGCTGTTCAGTGGTTCGAATTCCCAGCGCTGCCAAATGGAGTGAGCTCCTGTTACTTGCCCCAGCTTCTGGCAACCTAGCAGTTTGAAGCCATGTAAAAATGCAAGAAGAAAAATAGAAACCAACTTTGGTGGGAAGGGAACAGCATTCCGTGCGCCTTCGGCGTTGAGTCATGCCGGCCACATGACCACGGAGACGTCTTCGGACAGCGCTGGCTCTTCGGCTTTGAAACGGAGATGAGCACTGCCCCCTAGAGTTGGGAACAACTAGCACATACTGTATGTGCGAGGGGAATCTTTACTTTTATTGATGAAAGATCAAGATAGCAATAGCAATAGCAGTTCGACTTATATACCGCTTCATAGGGCTTTCAGCCCTCTCTAAGCGGTTTACAGAGTCAGCATATCGCCCCCACAGTCTGGGTCCTCACTTCACCCACCTCGGAAGGATGGAAGGCTGAGACAACCTTTGAGCCGGTGAGATTTGAACCACCGAACTGCAGTTAGCAGTCAGCTGAAGTGGCCTGCAGTACTGCACTCTAACCACTGCATCACCTTACACTTCACCGAGGTCACTTAAAAGTTTGTTTGCTTCAATTTTACTGTCATTTCACCTTGGAAAACCTTCATCTACTGTATTAAAAGTCTCCTGCATAGCTCATACGGCATCATTGTGGCAATTATAGACTCTGTGTCTTTTACATGATTGCATCACGACATGCCCAACATCATTGTTGGTTTTGCCATACCTCTCCTTGTGGACGTTCTCCTTTCTCCAGGCCAATGGGCAATCTGCCCAGTGGGTGGGCCTGAAATCTTGATTCCAGCACAAGGATGCCAGACCTTTCCCCCCCACCCCTCCCCTTTACAGCCTTCTGTCCCAGAGACAGCAGGGGAAAAAATGTGAAGCTCAGTTTAACATCCTGTGATTCCTTTCTCAGTAAACATGGACACGCAACAATTCTGCTGTGTTGTCATGGTGCTAAAAATTTGCACTGTTTGGGTCAGGCTGAGGTCAGACTTAGTTTAAAGCTTGTGTGGGAAGTATTTTTATATAGAGATAAAATCATGCTGGGATCGGAGAGCTAAACCAAGCCAGGTCCAGCTGTTTTTACAGCAAAGTTTTATATCTACAAATGCAACACACACGGATTTCCTGATGTGTTTGCATAGAGTCCCCTGCTGTTATGACACGTGTGTTTGCACATGAGGTTGCCTAGCACGGATTTCCCAACAAAGAATTCATGTATGTTGTTAGGCACCTTTGCAAGTGCAGCTACACATTTCTCTCATGGACTCCTCTGTGACCAGAGGTGGGTTTCATATAATTTTACCACTGGTTCGTCGCATGCCAAAACAGTGAGCATGCGCCTTCTGTGCATGTGTGTGGCCTTCCGCGCAGGCGCTTTGCTCACATGCGTGGCTTGCATGCAGGCACATGGCTTAGAAAACATGGCCAAACAGGATGGCATAGCGCCAGGGCAAGTGGGCCACCCGCAGGTCGCAACTACCGGTTCGCCCGAATCGGTTGAATGCCACCACTGTCTGAGACGCTGAATATGTTTGCACATTGCAGTCTGTTTCGGCAAATGATCAAATGATCAGAATTCCCCAGCAAGCATAATGCAGGTTTAGAAGAGGCAGGATGTCTATGGAAATTCTCAGTCACTTCCAGGTCATGGTTGTCCCAAAGGAGCTTTTTCAGGGGGCAACTGGACTTTCTGGTTTTTCTCTGAAGTCGCTTCACTTCTCATCCAAGAAGTTTCTTTAGCTGACTGGGTGGTGGGGATAGAAGAGGCAGGATTTCTATTATACAGCCACGACTGCCATTTTGACTTTTTAAACTACCTCTCCAAAGATACCTGCACATTATTCTAATTACAGACCCCTGATTTTCCTCAAAGGGACGACCCTCCCCCTCGCCTCCCCCTTCCAGTCTTCCCTGGGATTTAATTGAAGCATGGAAAGCCGGCAATGCTGCAGACATTTATGTAAGGAAAGATTAGACATTCATCCATTTGCTCCCTGGGCTACGACACAATTCACACACACACACAAAGAACTGAATTAACATTGTTGGAAGAAATGTCCATCTGGGTTCAGTTCAGAGGTGGGTTCCTACCAGTTCGCACCTACCAGTTAGAAGAGGTTCCACCAGTGGACCCGGAAAGCAGGCCACACCTACAGAAGAGGTTCCAAATTTTTTTGAAACCCACCACTGCTCCTTGGATATGATTATTCTACACTATCATGCTCATATTTATAAAACTCAGTGCCTCTGTGAAAGGTAAGGATGACTACTGCATTTGTGGTGCAATCAGAACAATGCGTGTGTTGAAGTTGTTTTAACGCAAACCAAAGATGCCTCTTAAAAAACAAGTTTACATCATATTCTTATGCAGGCCAGTGCTGTGTGTGAGGTAATTTAAGGTGGTTCTGACAAGTGTCATCAGCATCTTCATATCCGGTCACATGGGCGGCAAGCCACTCCCATCTGGTCACATGGGTGGCAAGCCACTCCCATCCGGTCACATGGGCGGCAAGCCACTCCCATCCGGTCACATGGGTGGCAAGCCACTCCCACAAAGGAGGCCACACCCACAGAGTAGGTTCGAACAATTTTTGAAACCCACCACTGGTTCAGTTCCAAGCGGGGAGAAAGACACTGGAAACATGGAAGCTGCCTGGAAAGATGGTTCAATGGTGGACAGGACCCCATGATTTGGGATCCCTGGCAAAAGAAAAAGCACATGGGTGAGAGAGGGAGATAGATCTTATACCCTCTGTGGGGCTTTGAATTTGAGCTTGTATTCTGATTGGTTGTCTGTTAGGGGTATCTCCGTTGGGAGACAGAAAGTAGTGCGGCAGAATGTACAGCTAGAGAGAAAGAACGTTGCTAGTCGAAACACACGAATAGAGTTTCAGACACTGCTAGTAAAAACAAGTAGCTTTACTACTGATAATTGCTTCACAAGCAGTGATAGTATAGTAGATATTAGTCCAAACACAATTCAAAGAACAAACAATAGCTTACAGTCACAATTCACATTCCAGTCATCAAGTCATCAAGCATAAGACAAGCAGAGAGAGAGAGGGAGCTCTCTTGACTCATTCTTATAGTAAAGTTAATTACAACTGTTAAGTACATCCTCTCATTTAAAACAACAACAACCATTTGGTGTTGTATATAGATATATATTGCCTACCCAACACTAGGAGTATACTCCCAACATTGTCCATCTCCCATGAGGCCATGCAGGGGTAACTTTGTAGGTTGCCATTTGAGTCCCAGACTTGTTTGAGCCTTGCTGGGCGATGCAATCTTCCCAGGTGCCATGTGGTGAATTCTGTTGCTAGATGGGCAGAGGGCTAATCCTATCATGTCCTGAGGGCCTTGTCTTAATCCCATCACCCTGGAGCTGAAGGGGGGATAGGGAGCTGCAGGGAGCTGCTGTCAGGCTTCCAAATAGCATCCAAAATTAAATCAGAGTCAGAGGCAAAGGATTCCTCAAAGTTCTAATTTATGAAGAGAGCCATGTTGGCGCATCAGGGAAAACCCGAATCTGAAAGCTTCCCGGTTTCCCCCACCCAGTTGAAAGTTCAAGATCTTGCCCCCACATCCACAAGTCCATCACATGGTCCAATCTTCCACTGCCACACTGTCAGTTCCACCCATCCAGTTACGGTCAGGTGCAGAGGTGCAAAGACAAAGGATGACCTTGACTTTCTAGAAAGAATTTTGTTATGGCTACACAGCATCTAACTGTGTACAACGCCCCCCCCCTTGCATTTTCCCACAATAGAAAATGCACAGTAGAATAATAGAAAGTGTGGCAGGCCAAAGATCCAAAAGAAAAGATGGCTGCAGGCCTGACAGCTGTTTGTCTTTAAAACATGTTTCTCCTTTTCTCATCCAGGGAAACATAATATTCTGCCTTTTTAACATTTCCTAAAATATTTCATTCTTCTCTTCTAGGAGGGGAGGGTGGGTGCTACCTTTCTTCGACATCATTCCCCCCCCCATTACATTGAATGAAACCCTGAAGAGAAAAAAATGCATCTGAAATAAGAAATAAGGGTCTTTTTATCTGCTTATTCATGGGAGTTACGACAGGAAAAACTTTGCCTGCTCTAGCAATACACATATTCATTTATATTTTTTCAATTACAATGCAATGCATCTTTCAAATGACCTGCTGAGGCCTCCTCTTCTGCCCTCATTTTACCAGCTGCCGTATTTTAACTGCTGCAGTGAACCACGTCCAAAGAAGGAAGATAAACAGATAAACATTAATGTTTCCTTGTTTCATTTGTTAATGAAAGACTTAATAGACCTCAAAATATTATATTGTATCACTGTCTGGCATCATCGTATCATCCCCTTGGAATGCACAAACATTCTTTACATGGAAACTTTGCTCCTAGTATTGATGAGCAAAAGCTGTTCAGTTAAAGACCTAGGGTTGGAAATAGGACAGATAGGATAGGATAGGGCACGACAGGACAAGGAATAGAATAGAACATAATAGAATAGAAAAGAAATGCAGAATAGAATAGAAATGCAGAATAGAATAGAATAGAAATGCAGAGTAGAATAGAATAGAAATCTAAAATAGAATAGATTAGAAAATAGAATAGAATAAAAATGCAGAATAGAATAGAAATGCAGAATAGAATAGAAATGCAGAATAGAATAGAAAATAGAATAGAATAGAAATGAAAAATAGAATAGAATAGAAAATAGAATAGAATAGAAAATAGAATAGAATAGAAAATAGAATAGAATAGAAAATAGAATAGAATAGAATAGAATGGAAATGCAGAATAAAATAGAACAGAATTCTTTATTGGCCAAGTGTGGTTGGACATACAAGGAATTTGTCTTCGATCAACATTTGTCAAATCAACATTTCTTAAAAGCTCCCACATTTACCCTTTCCCCCCAAATCATACTGTACACATTATTAAAATGCATCGTGATTTCATTCAGAGGGCCTCACACACCTACAGCGACCACACATCCTTTGATATAAAGCCCAGTTCTTGATTTCAGAAAGCAGCCTTTTCCATTTCTTTATTTTCTTGCTTTTAACATTTGAATTTTCCCTTGCAAAGCAAAGCCATAAGCATAAGGTGCTTTTTTTAAAAAAAAATGTTTAAGAGCCTCTTTCAGATTTGCTCCCTTTGGAGATTTTCCTCAAAAGATTTTTTTCCCCCAAGATTTTTGCTCCCTTCTATCTGGTTCTCACCCACCCCCCTGCAAGAACCTGCACACATTCTGCATTCAAATCAGAACAACAACAAAAAAAAGGCAACCCATTTCCCCTTGCAGTTTTGACTTGGGGTCCATCTGTGGCGTCTCCCGAGCCCCCTCTCGCGATTTTCTCCACCGATGGAGGGAAAAAAATGGAGGAATTTTGGTCGACAAGAAAACTTGCGATTTTCTCCAACGGTGGAGGCGGGAAAAAAAAGAAAAGGAAGGAGGCATTTTTGGTTGACAATGACACAAGGCGAGCCCAGAAGACTTTGTTCGACCGCGGCTGTCTCCTCTTTCATTAGTATCTCTGCGAGCGCGGAGGGGAGATGCGCGCGCAGCCGCGCTCGGTTCGCCGCCGGCATGGGCGGAGGGTGGGGGGAAACGCACGGCGCTCTCCGGCCGCACGTCCGCGTTCCGTTGCGACGTCGCGCCTGCGCACATATGCCCCGGGAGGCGCCGGGCGGATTGTGAGGCGAGAGAACGAGAGCGCCTGCGCGGGCCGGAGGAGGAGGAGGAGGAGGGCTAGCAATGGCGGCCGCGGGCGGCCTTGAGGCGGCTTTGGCAGCCGCCGGCAACGAAGGCCCGGCCGGCGGGGCGGGGGTGCCAGCGCCCGCGGCCCCGGTGATGGTGCAGCGCGAGCCGGCCTACAACTGGCAAGCCACGAAGCGGTCGCTGCGGGAGCGCTTCGCCTTTCTCTTCGCCAACGAGCTGCTGAGCGACGTGCGCTTCGTGGTGGGCAAAGGCGGCTCTCGGGCCGGCGGAGGGGCGCCCGCGCCGGGCCAGCAGCGCATCCCCGCTCACCGCTTCGTCCTGGCGGCGGGCAGCGCCGTCTTCGACGCCATGTTCAACGGCGGCATGGCCACCACCTCGGCGGAGATCGAGCTGCCCGACGTGGAGCCGGCCGCCTTCCTGGCTCTGCTCAGGTCGGAGGGGACGGGGGGCGGGGTGGGGGTTAAACTGGGGCGGGGCCCCGTGTGTTATCCCCAAAAGGGGGGGTTGCCTTTAGGGCATCACTTGCAGGGGGTGGTGGTAGAAGGGCTATTAAAAGCAGGGGCTGGACTAGAAGACCTCCAAGGTCCCTTCCAACTTTGTTATTCTATTCCATATTCCCTATTCTATTTCATTCCCTATTCTATTCTATATTCCCAATTACATTCCATATTTCCTATTCCATTCCCTATTATAATTCATATTCTCTATTCTATTCCCTATTACATTCCCATATTCCATTCCCTATTCCCTATTATATTTCATTCCCTATTCTATTCTCTATTCCCTATTACATTCCATATTCCCTATTCTATTCCTTATTCCATTCTATTCCCTATTCCATTTCATCCCCTATTCCCTATTATATTTCATATTCCCTGTTCTATTCCACTACATTCCCTAATACATTCCCATTTTCCCTATTACATTCCATTCTCTATTCCCTATTATATTTCATTCCCTATTCTATTCTCTATTCCCTATTACATCCCATATTCCCTATTCCATTCCCTATTCCATTCTATTCCGTATTCCATTCCATTCCCTATTCCCTATTATATTTCATATTTCCTATTCTATTCCGTTACATTCCCTTTTACATCCCCATATTCCCTATTCCCTGTTCTATTCCCTGTTCCCTATTACATTCCATATTCCATTCCCTATTCTATTCCATATTACCTGTTCCATTCCATTCTATTTCCTATTACATTCCATATTCCATTCCCTATTATATTCCATATTCCCTACTCTCTTCCATTCCATTCCCTATCCCCTATTATATTCCATTCCATTCTATTCTATTCCTGTGTTTGGGAGAGTCCAGGATCCACTTTGGCATGGTTGGTGAGGATAAAAAACCCCAGCTCTGCTTTTGAAGGGTGGCGGTGGTGGTGGGGGAAACAATGGCAGGAAAAAGAGATTTGGGTTGGTGAAAGGTAATATAAGATTTGATTGGGCTTTGTTTTGGTGGTGGTGGGGATAATGGCATACTTTATAAGAATAGAATAGAATAGAATAGAATAATAGAATTGAATTCTTTATTGGCCAAGTGTAATTGGACATACAAGGAATTTGTCTTTGGTGCATATGCTCTCAGTGTAGATAAAAAGAAAACATACATTCGTCAAGAATCATAAGGTACAACACTTAATGATAGTCACAAGGTACAAATAAGCAGTAAGGAAACAATATCAATATAAATTGTAAGGATTCACGCAACAGTGACAGCCCTGCAGTCATAAGTGGGAGGCGATAGGTGATAAGAATGACGAGAACACTAATAGTAATAATAATGCAGCCTTAGTGAATGGTGAATATGTGGTGGTCTAGAACTAGTAAAGATTTGATTTGGCTTTGTTTGGGGACGATAATGGCATGGCTTTTATATAAAGATATATGCTGACCTATGGCCTTAATAAAGATTTGATTTGACTTTTAGGGGAGTGAAATAATGGCATGGGTTATAAAAAAATACATGCTGGTTTGTGATCTAAAAGATTTGATTTGGCTTTTAGGGGAGTGAAATAATGGCTGGTCTGTGGCCTTAATAAAGATTTGATTGGGCTTTGTTTGGGGGAGGGGATAATGTTTTATATAAAGTAATACAGGTAGTCCTTGACTTAACAGTTGAGGCCAAAATTTATGTTGCTAAGTGAGAAAATTGTTTTTCTCTGTTTTACGATTTTTCTCACCATATTCGTTAAGTGAATTGTGTCATTTTTCAAATTAGTAACATGGTCTTTAAGTGAATCTGGCTTCCCCATTGACTTTGTTGGTCAGAAATTGGCAAAAAGGGATCGCATGACCCTGGGACAGTGCAGTGTCATAAATATGAGCCAGTTGTCAAGCCTCTGAATGTAAATCATGTGACCACGGGGATGTTGCAATTGTCAAAAGTGTGAAAAATGGTCATAAGTCATTTTTTTCAGTAACATAACTTCAAACAGTCACTAAGCAAACTGTTGTAAGTCGAGATTTACCTGTATGCTAGACTAAGACCTTAAAGATTTGATTTGTTGGGTGGGAGGAGAATGGCATGGTTTACATAAAGATATATACTGATCTAGAGTTAGTAAAGATTTGATTTGGCTTTTTTGGGGAAATAGTGGGGGAATGAATGACATGATTTAAATAGATATGCTTGTCTGTGGCTGTAATAAAGATTTCATTTTGCTTTTTTGGTAATAGTGGAGGAATGAATATTTAAATTGATTATGCTGATCTATGACTAATAAAAATTTGATTTGATTGTAGAGGTAATGACATGGTTTATATAGAAAAATGTGCTGGTTAATGACCATAATAAATATTTGAAGGGTGCTCTCTGAGCTTTCTTGCTTTCGTGCAGATGTTTCATTACCATAACAAGCAAGCGCAGAGAGCACCAAGAATCCCTCATGTCAACCCTCAACTACAAATATTCTCCTTTATTAGTAACAAATATTTAACTTGGCTCTTTTGTATGGGGGGAGGGGGAGGTAATGACATGATTTATACAGAGATATATCATGCTCAATGACTGTAATAAGATATATAGAGACATAAAAACTGGTGAAGATGCTGGCCTAGAAACCCAGGGACAGGGAGTTTTAATCATGACTTAAGCCTGGAAACTTTCTGGATGACTTTGGGGTAGTTAGTTTCCCTCAGCCCAACCCACCTCACAGGATTGTGGTAGTGGAGAAAATAGGAGGCAAATGAGCTAAGTGTTGGCTGTTTTGAGTTATGTATAAAAATAATTTGTGGCCAGGAAAGGGGATAATTTCAATAGAAGAGAATATATGTAGCTCAGAATTGAATTGTGATGTTCTTGGGGTTCTCTGTGATTGGATGTCTGTTGCAGATGTTTTATTACCTAGTAGGTATCATCAGTGCTGATTTGGGTAATTAAACATATGAAGCAAACAGTCAAACACAGGGAGCACCAAGGAGACAAAATGGGTAATTGGATGAAATAATTAAAAACCACTAAGCCATCCATAGTAGTGGTTAAATCAGGATGACTGCATTGGCACAAAGGTATGGATCCTGGTTGTTAAGCCAGGATGGTACAGTGAATTTGGACATCACCTTTCTCAAAAACAAAACCCACCTTTGCTTATTCTTTAAAGGGTATTTGCCATGATGATAATGTGGATTAGGCCTGATGTCAAAATGAGTTTAAAAAGTCCTCTTAAAGGTATACAAAAACATTTTATTTCCATTTGTTGTGCAAAGTGCTGTCACATTGCGTATTGTAGAAAAAAAGAGGTTGTGTCCCTTGGTGAAATTGTGGATGCCCAGAAAGTAGGCTTGGCTGCTGGTTGATTGCTGAATAATGTGGATTATTGGAGATTTTGAAGTTGGAGACTTGGGAGTGAGAGATGGCAAGTCAAAATATTTGAACTTGATAAAGTAGATGAGGGCATTTTGAACTGGACTTCTAGGAATGCAGCACCCCTTGTTGTGCTAGGCCCAGAGGAAATCCCCTACTTTTTGAGTCTTGAAAGTGATTGATTGCATCTTTGCTGATATTAGTGGAAGGTTTGGTTTATATACGTATTGCAAAATCAGCTTTGTGTCATCAAATGAAGAGTATAAAGAAGCTACTAAGATAAAGTGGCATGAATAAGCATGTATCTAGTAGTTTTCTTAAATTTATCTCCTCTGATATATATTCTTTTTTAGATTTTTATATTCAGATGAAGTTCAGATTGGTCCTGAAACTGTTATGACCACTCTCTATACAGCTAAGAAGTATGCTGTCCCTGCTCTGGAAGCTCATTGTGTAGAATTTCTCACTAAGCACCTTCGGGCAGATAATGCTTTTATGCTGCTTACTCAGGTAATAATCCAACTGTTTTGTTGGAGTTTTGTGTTTCATATCTTTTTTTTTACTGAATTCAAGGCTCCAGGGCTAGACTTTCAACTGGGTGACTGATTATCAAATACTTTCTGAAACAAAATTGAAAGAGATTGCAACTTGTATCCATTAGACTTGTATATTGGAGAGTTGTCCTTAAATATAGTAAAGTACTGTTACATTGTTGGTCTTTTATTTCCTACTATGCAGTTCTTCTTTCTTGTAGTAAGAACTAAACCTGGGAAGGTTTGGGAAAGGAGCGTTAAATTAAAAATCCCTTAAAAGCAGCAAACTTTCCTTGAGTTTCCTTCAGTTAAAATAACTGTGACTTTTATTATTGAACGTTGAAATGTTATTACTTGCCGTGGGAGTGAGATGGGCGGTTTCTCCATTTGATAAGTAAAAAAGTAAACATTAAAAAAAGCTATTTCTATAATTTTGGACAAATATTTTTGGGCAGGCTCGCTTATTTGATGAACCTCAACTGGCCAGTCTCTGCCTTGACACAATAGACAAAAGTACCATGGATGCAATAAGTGCAGAAGGCTTTACGGATATTGATATAGGTAAGTGGCTCCTAAAGATAAATGTTTTTACATTACATTGGCAATCTGTGACAATCCAGATGATGTTGGTGTTGGTCCTAATCACTGATTGGAATCTGAATCCCACAGCATCCGAAGAGCACTATATTCCCTGTTCCTTAAAAAAATCAGTTTTCATATATACCTCCCATTAATAAGAGATTGGCTAAGATGTTGTCTTTTTGGTTAGCAGGTTTTTGCAGCATTATCCTACACTGATTTTACAGTATAATTATTTGACTTTTATGTTTAAAGATTCTGGTTGAATTACTACTGGATGAATTTTTCAATAAGGTGTGAATAGGATTACGGGAGTCTCAAACTATTTTGGTGCAGGATGATTAATTTTAATAGCTAGAAGTCGTTTTATGCAACAGTAGTTCTGATTCATTCTTCAGTATGCAGAAGTAGTTTTCCATTAGAAGATGATTCATGTCTTGTTTTCATCAGGGAAGGGACAGCTGTCCGAAACCAGTTTAGCTGAAGCCAGACTTGCATGTACCGCAATCTTATTTGTGATCTATGCAAAAGTGTGCAATAAAAACTCCAATCTTCTTCCTCAGACACATTGTGTGCTGTCCTGGAAAGAGATACGCTCAGCATTCGAGAGAGCCGCCTCTTTGGAGCCGTGGTGCGTTGGGCCGAAGCGGAATGTCAGAGGCAGCAGCTACCAGTCACCTCTGCAAATAAGCAGAAAGTACTTGGCAAAGCTCTCTCTTTAATCCGTTTCCCACTCATGACAATCGAAGAGTTTGCAGCAGGTAACTTTTCTGATTGGCTTTGTCGTCGTAAAAGTTACACCAAACTTAACTAGAAAAACCTGTCAATGCTTCTATCTTACGAGAAAGGACCTATTTTATCTCTCTTCCCCCGCCCCCAGTGGTGGGTTTCAAATTTTTTTAGAACCTATTCTATAGGTGTGGCCTGTTTTGTGGGAGTGGCTCGGTGGTCATGGGACCGGGCGGGCATGACTTGGTGAGCGTGTGACCGAGTGGGTGTGGCCAACTTGGAAAATATGGTGAAACTCATTTAACAATGCTCTTGCTAAGCAACTAAAATTTTGGGTTAAATTGTGGTCATAAATTCTCTCTCTCTCTCTCTCTCTCTCTCTCTCTCTCTCTCTCTCTCTCTCTCTCTCTCTCTCTCTCTCCTTCCTTCCTTCCTTCCTTCCTTCCTTCCTTTTGTCTCTCTCCCCCTCTTTCTTTCTTTCTTTCGTCTCTCTCCCACTTTCTTTTTCTTTTCTTTTTTCTTTCTCTCTTTCTCTTTCTATCTGTCTCTCTTTTTTCTCTCCCTTTCCCTCCATTCCTTCCTTCCTTCCTTTTGTCTCTCTCCCCCTCTTTCTTTCTTTCTTTCTTTCTTTCTTTCTTTCTTTCTTTCTTTCTTTCTTTCTTTCTTTCGTCTCTCTCTCCCACTTTCTTTTTCTTTTCTTTTTTCTTTCTCTCTTTCTCTTTCTATCTGTCTCTCTCTTTTTTCTCTCCCTCTCCCTCCATTCCTTCCTTCCTTCCTTCCTTCCTTCCTTCCTTCCTTCCTTCCTTCCTTCCGTGTATCTCTCCCCATTCCTTCCTTCCTTCCTTTTGGAACGGGTTCCAAAAGGTACACTAAATTTCACGAACCGGTTCTGGTGTAGCGGTGCGAACTGGGAGAAACCCATCCTTGCCTCCTCCACCCCCCTTGGGCAGTGTTTTCACCGATGTGTTTAAAAAGCAAAGCAAAAGTGTACCATGTAAAATCCCAGATAATCTTGCTTCAAAACAAGTATGGGACCTATATTCACAGATTCAACGTCCTTTCAGTAGGATTTCACTTGGAGCATTTAGTGATGCCGCATGGGAGATGTTGGCCACGTGCTGAAAATAAACCAAATGATTTCACCTAAAATATTACACTCATTTGAAACGTTTGCACCACTAAGAACAGGGATTTGGGTATGAGCATGTATGCTTATTTGATCACGTGAGGTTTTATAAAACCAACATCTTAATTGTGCCTCTGTTGAGCTTTGTGGCCACATAAAACTCTGCTTTGCGTTTTACATTGTAACTTGATGTATTTTGTTTTAACTCATACAAATCTAAATTTCTATATTTGGGCCCATTTAATTTCCTTGGTCGCCCACAGAATGGTGCTGCTTGTACATGTTGAAAAAGACTCCACCATACAAAGCGGCTAGGCCATTTAAAAAAAAAATCTTTAATACAGTTGCTGGTGGAAAGCTTGACAACATGTACATTCAATTAATGGAAAATGGAAAAGAATTGTTACTTAATTGCTTTTACCCTTGTGTATGACTTTTGTTAGCTTAGCTTTTTGAAGATAACTAGCCTATTATTTAGGAAAGGCACTACTTTATGTACATGTACATATTCCTTACAGTTTTAGAAAACTTCAGAGCTTATGTTGACAGCCAGCATAAACTACAAAATCTGTCTGAATACCAACTTCTTTTTTTCTTGTCAATTTTTTTCCCTCTTGCAGGGCCAGATATTGCTGTTAACAGCTGTAATCTAGAAGTGGAATAAATGTATAAATAGACATATCTATGTATAAAAAAAGAGCAGTTGTCGTTCTGGTACAGAAAATGTTCCACTCAGTTGCATTCCTTCCATTTTTTCCCAGGTCCTGCTCAGTCTGGAATTTTGTCAGATCGGGAAGTAGTCAATCTTTTCCTACATTTTACTGTCAACCCTAAACCTAGAGTTGATTATATTGACCGACCCAGATGCTGTCTTAGAGGGAAGGAGTGCAGCATAAACAGATTCCAACAAGTGGAAAGTCGCTGGGGTTACAGTGGAACAAGTGACCGGATCAGGTATAGTGTGCCATGTTTTCAGTAATGCAACAATCACAGTGGTTTGAGTTTCCAAAACATCACACTGCAATAAACTTTGTGTCTAGTCGGAAAGCAAATATATTAATTTCCCCTTTTACAACTGATGGATCCCGTGATGTCCCATTTTTATAAATACTATAATAAAAGCAATAAAATATCACTCAGAGTAATACTTAAAAGACTATATACCTATCAAAAATAAGGTGAGTGTGCAGACTGGGGAAGCTTTGAATTTAGCAAAAAAGCTGTTACCCTTCATGATGCACCAAAGGTGGAAGCATGTCAGAAAGGGTTTTTTTTTTTTTTTTTGCAGAGATCAGAAGTCATAAGAATGAAGAGTAGGTCCGTTTATCTAAAGAACGGGCATCGGATTAGTTTTTAACTGCCATCTGTGGGGCTGTGAAATAGAGGGATTTTCTTACGACTTGTAATAAGATTGGCAAAACTTCCCCTGGAAAATAGTACTCTGGTTAAATTGATAAATGGGTCCATACATTTGTAACTGAAATGAGCCATCAGCAAGTTTTAAAAGAAATAGCTTCCTAGTTTGGTGAAAAAACAGTTTCAGGTAATAGTGTGTTTCTCTCTCTCTCTCTTTTAAAGGTTCACAGTTAATAGAAGAATTTCAATTGTGGGATTTGGATTATATGGTTCTATTCACGGTCCCACTGATTATCAAGTTAATATACAGGTACAATTGTTTTTCAAGCTTATAATGAGTGACTTTTATTGAACTGAAATCAGGGATATTCTACCTATTGTGAAATCCTTGGTGCTCTCTGAGCTTGGTTGTTTGCTTCCAGACATTTCATTATCTAACTAGGTAGCATGATCAGTTCATTAATATTCTATTAATGTTGTAGCACAAAAAAAAATCAATTTTAATCCAACCTGATTACAGGGAAGTTAACAGGTTTTTAAACCACCTTAGAAGCAATATGCCATTCTATTTTCATTAAATCACACCTCACCTTCACTTGAGAACATGTCACCAGGATGATGCAAATAACATGATACACATTTGAGTTGTTTTAATCTTATCACCATGTATGAAATAACATGCAAAGGATTGAATCAGCAGCTGCCATTAAAAGCAATCAGACAGCATGTCAGTGATCAGAATAAAGAGAAGTGTTGTGTTCTGTCATGTATATTGTGTCTCCTTGGCTGCCATTTGGGGATAGAGAATTTCTAAAGTGATCAGTAAACATTATGAGCTGTGCCCAGAAATAGTAAATAGCTGGCATAAAGGCAGGAGTGGGAGGTTAACATTCCTTCTTTTTGAGCTGTATATCTCCATTTTTCTTTTTGGCAACTGTACAAAACTGGTGTGCTATGACTTGAGATCAAGCCAAGGTGTTGCCACAGCAAGAGCTGATCATCCATTCTTCCAATATTGGTTAGCAACAGATGTCCCCACCAATTCATTCCTTAAAGCCTGCTTAGCTCCCTGCCTTTATTAAATGTTATTGGTAAAAGTGAAACTTACATTGTTACAAATTATTAGCTTCTCCTGATGATATTTACTTCCTAGAACGTTACTGGGAATCCACAAGGCCCCAGAGGCAGTCCAGATGTGCCCATTGGCCCTCAAGTATTAGGGGTGCCTGCTTTGTAAGCAAGGACATTGTTCACAAATTCCAATTGAAGGTCCAATTTTACCACGTTGATTTCTGAAAGTTTTTTTTTAAATAAAAGTTTTTTATTTTTCAATTTTAAAATGCATACATTCCATCTTCCCTTAAAGCGGTGTGTCGTCTGGGCACAGATATTTTTGTGCAACATTCTTCCATAAATTATAATACATTGTACATTTAAACCTTATAAATATCTTCATTTCCTTCTTAACATGTCTTCTAATATAGCTTCTAACTAGATGATAGATAGATAGATAGATAGATAGATAGATAGATAGATAGATAGATAGATAGATAGATAGATAGATGATAGATAGATAGATAGATAGATAGAGATACATACACACATATATACATACATACATACATACATACATACATACACAATAACATTGATTATAGTTATTTTCATCATATTAATGCTAACAATTATTTTATTCTTATCGCTGTCTTAATACATTTTCTATTCTTCTTTCTATCTTCTTTTATTTCCAATTTCCTTTTTTGTTCTCTAACCATTGGTAAAACACCACCCATATCATATAATAATCAGATTGTTCTTTCCCCTTAATTGCCACTGTTAGTCTGTTCTTTTCTGCACATTCTAATATTTTCCTAATCGCCTCCTCTTCAGTAGGAATCTCTTCACTTTTCCAATATTGTGCAAATACAATTCTAGCTGCCGTTAGTATATGAATAATTAAATATGCATTCTCTTTATTATAAGCTTCAGGTAATACCCCCAGCAAAGCTGATTTCTGAAAGTTTTGTTTGTTAAAGCCTCATTGTTAACATTTGAAGTGGAACTGGATAAGATAAACAGGCTTCAATAGCAATATTTTGGCTGGGCATCGTTTAGAAAATACGTTCTTACAAGAAAAAATATTTTTTCCCATCACTTTCTTCCTACAGATAATTGAATATGAGAAAAACCAGACTCTGGGACAAAACGACACTGGATTTAGCTGCGACGGAACGGCCAGCACCTTTAGAGTAATGTTCAAAGAACCAATAGAGATTTTGCCAACCGTGTGTTACACTGCTTGTGCAACCTTGAAAGTAAGACCCTTTTTTGTGGGAAATAGTAACTATAAATCAGTGAACAAATGATGTGAAGACACAGGTAGTCTTCGACTTATAACAGTTCATTTAGTGACCGTTTGAAGGTACAACAGCACTGAAATGGCATTTGGGTGGTTTGACCATTTTTCACACTTATGACCATTGCGGCATCCCCATGGTCACATGATCAAAATTCAGAGGCATGGCAACTAACTCATATTTACCGTATGACGGTTGTAGTGTCCCGGGGTCATCTGATCATCTTTTGCAACCTTCTGACAATGGGGAAGCCAGATTCACTTAACGGCCATGTTCCTAACTTAACAGCTGCAGTGATTCACTTAAACACTGTGGCCAGAAAGGTCATCAAATGGGGAAAAGCTCACTTAACAACTCTCTCAATTCGTGTTCTGACCCTAAGCTTCCCCAAAAAGCACGGAGCAGATTCCTGATCCCGACAAAACCCCTTTTATTAAACGAATGTGAATTCATCTCATTCACATTCAGCAAAGGCCTGGCAAACAGTCTTTCAAAGATGAAGTTATGACCACAGACCTTATCTAGCCTGGAAAGCTGCCATGTAAATATTTTCCAAATGAGATGCTGTGCAAGGAAAGACTTGGCACAGAGTCTCGGAGATTCACAGACAGATTTTCACACCCCTGAAACAAACAAACAAACGAATGAATTGTTTCCTGCAAAAGCCCACTCCCCTTTTGCTCCTCTTTTATTTCCTATGGGAGGGGCCATTCACCATCCACCTGTGACCTTACTCCCAAATCAACCCTGATTTCTGAGCTGTTCTTTTCTTCTGGCAACTCTGCGCATGCACACTCTGGGAACAGGCTCCAGCTGTTCTTCTGCCTCACTGCTATCTAGCTCTGAAGGCAGCTGAGAATTGCCAGATGGCCTCAGCCCCATCTCTGACTCTGATGCAGAACCTCATCAGAGCCTTCCCCAGCCTCCAGGAGTGGCCTATGTTCCTCTCCAACCTCGTCACTGTCCGTCTCTGCTGCCACCTCCGCTGGCCGTTGGCAGGCCACAACAATTAGCAACAGAAATTTTGGGCTCAAATGTCAAGAACTACGTATATACTTATAATAATCCAGGAAATGCTTTTTAAAGTTCTGTTTGCTATAGCATGCCTCCTGTAAAATCATAAGGCTTTGCTTAGAATTTCTCATAGCCTAGTCTGCATTCCAAGTTTACTTATCCCTCAACAATGAATTTCTTTTTTTGTTTAGGGCCCTGATTCTCACTACGGCACCAAGGGTTTGAAGAAAGTGATCCATGAATCCCCAACTTCAAGCAAAACTTGCTTTTTCTTTTTTAGCTCACCGGGTAACAACAACGGGACATCAATAGAAGACGGACAAATACCGGAAATTATATTTTATACGTAACTTCAGAAAACGGAGATGGCGCAAAACAGAAATTGCTTTGAACACGAACAGAAGGGAAACATGAAATACTGTGAATTTTTGTAAATACATAATCTCAGATGTGTTATAAAACTGAAGTATTGTACACGGAGGGTACCCAGCACTAGTATTCTCTACGTACAATGATGATACACAGCCAAGCTTTCTTGAACTAAAATATATTTACCTGTACATAAATACTTAACATGGTCATTTAAAATGTGCTAACCATAATCTGGAAGCCGGGAAAGAGCACTTTCACCCCCTGAAATACACTTGCGGCAGATTGCATATCTGTGGATATTGTAATTGTGCTCCTGTACAGTGCAATACGTTAAACTGAATTGTCATTCTTAAAACTAACCATGAATTAGAATTAAGGACAATTACAGATTCATCAGTTATAGTACTCAATACCTGTATATAAACTTAAACTAGTTTTGTTGTGTATTGGAAAAACCGTTATCCGGAAGTCAGTTGTATGAAGCTATTCTTTAACTATAAAGTGAAGTGTGGATGAAATGAAGTATCTTTTTAAATACTTGCAGAGATCTTGAATATTTTCGGTTTGTAAGGGAGCAGTTCTTAGTCTCTAAATACGCATTTTTTAAGGAAATTGGGAAAATTTCAGAGACCTATTAATGAGCTATTCCAGTCCTGGTTTTCTCAAATGGCAAATTGTTGGAGGAGATGGGTGATAATGCAATTATGCCTGCTTACTCAGAAGGAAATTTCAATCAGACCTATTTTGGGGTACTAGAGGATTATTTCCCCATGATTGGGATAATTATGGCTCAGATTTTGCTTTAAAACTTCTTACCAGTTCCTGCAGTTTTAAAACCTTTAAGTCTCAGTTTCTGCCTATAAAGTGAATTTTGCTGAGGGTTTTCTGCTAGGATTTTCTGCTAACTGGCATGTAAAGCTACTTGAAAATACTGAAAAATATTTGAAGAGGTAAAACCGAAAAGCACATTTCCTATAATAGATGATGCTTGGAGTCAAATTATTCCATTGCAAAACCTCACCCCTAATGCCAATTATCAGTTTGGATTCTAACCATCCTGTAGAATGTTTTGGCTATGATTACAATGTTCTTAATCCCTGCTGCAGTAGTATAACCTTGGTTTCTGATTCTAGAGCTGTTTACGTGGCAGGTCATAAGTATTCAAAATGTATCTAGATTCAGAAGCACAAAAATACATGACTGAAGAAACAATAAAAATAAGTTATAATCAATATATACAGGCCCCAGGATACCTAGGGATGTATTGAAATCCCAGCTGCAGACTTCTCCGAATAAAGCATGTAAGGCAATGATGCCTTACACAATGTGCATTGAATTAACTCTTCCATTAGCTAGGAATGATGGACGGTCTTAACACAAAGGACATTCTTGCAGAAGGCTACTTAAACACTCTGGATAGTGGAATGGGCAAATCTTCAGTGGAGCCAGTCAACTATTAATTAAGGACTCTGTATGTGTGAGTAAATGGCTACAGGAATACATAGTTCTGTTTTTTGACAGGTTAGGATACCTTCACCCAACACACCTGAGACTAAAACCCTTTTCAGGTTGTACAACACATTGATTAAGCCGTCAACTAATCCAGTGTTTGTCATACTTGGTAACTTACAGAGTTTCTCTAGGCAGGCTGACTAGGGAATTCTGGGAGTTGAAGTTTAAGCATCTTTAAAAAGTTTTCAAGTTTGGGAAGCATTGAACTAAGCCAATGGGCACTGCCAGTGCATCATCCTAAACCAACCCCCCACCCTCTAATTTTCAGTTTGCGCTGCTGAAATAGCTCTGAATTTTCTGCTAGATTTCCAAACAACCCTATTAGATGTGCGGTGTGAAGATGCTCAAACACTGAAAATCTGGACCTGCTTTATAAATGTAATTTAGAGTAATAGAATTAGAATTTGTTATTGGCCAAGTGCGACTAGACACACGAATTTGTCTCCAGCGCATAAGCGCTCTGTACATTCAATAGTGATAGATCATTACAGAATAGAATAAAAACATTGTCACTTTAAATGTACACTAGCGGGGATACATGGCTCTCAAAAGATAAGTTAAAATTTAATTAATTTACAAATGTAATTAATTTAATTCCCCTAGTCGTAGGAATCTTTTTTTTTAATGGCCAAACTTGGATACCCATCACAGCTTGGTCTTTATCGATGCTCTTAAAAGCCTCTCGCTTCTCCTCTAGAGATTTTGTTAAAAGTCATCCCGGCAGCTGAAAGCATCCCGGGACGCGCCTCTAGACTTTTTCCTATCTCTAGAAGCAGGGCGGACCGGAAAGAGCAGGCGGAAGTGACGCAGAACCCCGCGATGCTGGGCTTGGCTTTTCCGGCTTTCTGTCGCCGTTCGGGGTCTCCGGTTTGGGCTGCCGCGGCGGGACGAAGACATGCCATGCCCCGGAAGGTCAGGCCCGGAGTGCGGACGCCGCTGAAAAGGCTGCAGGCCTTGTGCGCGCGTTTGAACTACAAGCCTCTTCTCTCCTACCTTGCTTCCCGCTTGGAGGGATGATGGGAGTTGTAGTCTGGTGCTGCTGCTGCAGACGCTGCTCTTCCGGGTTGGGAGAGAGAGAGAGAGAGAGACGTAGCCAGGATGATGAAGCGCAAAGGGGCAGAATCTGTCCCTTTGGGGAGGACGGTCCCTTGGGATAATTTTAAGGCCCCAATGCAATGGGGGGGGAAGCAGCCTGCTCAGGGTTTGGGGGGGTCTGCAGGGGCCCCTCATCTTCCATGGGAACTGAAAAAGGGATTTGATGCTTCCCTGCTCAATAGCCATAGCACTTAGACTTATATTCCGCTTCACAGTGCTTTTACAGCCCTCTCTAAGCGGTTTATAGAGTCAGCAAAGATGCTTCTCTCTATAGCAATAGCACTTAGACTTATATACCGCTTCACAGGGCTTTACAGCCCTCTATAAGTGGTTTATAGAGTCAGCAAAGATGCTTCTCTCTATAGCAATAGCACTTAGACTTATATACCGCTTCACAGGGCTTTACAGCCCTCTATAAGTGGTTTATAGAGTCAGCAAAGATGCTTCTCTCTATAGCAATAGCACTTAGACTTATATACCACTTCACAGGGCTTTACAGCCCTCTATAAGTGGTTTATAGAGTCAGCAAAGATGCTTCTCTCTATAGCAATAGCACTTAGACTTATATACCGCTTCACAGGGCTTTACAGCCCTCTATAAGTGGTTTATAGAGTCAGCAAAGATGCTTCTCTCTATAGCAAAAGCACTTAGACTTATATTCCACTTCATAGGGCTTTACAGCCCTGTCTAAGCGGTTTATGGAGTCAGCAAAGATGCTTCTCTTTATACCTATAGCACTTAGACTTATATACAGGCTCACGGTTTACAGAGTCAGCTTCTTGCCCCCAACATTTTGAGTCTTTATTTTACCCACTTCAGAAGGATGGAAGGCTGAGTCGAATCTAACAACGAGGATTATTATATGTACAGTGACCATACACCCTTTATTATAAAGGACAGTCCTTTATTTTTCCTTACATTTATTTAATTTAATGGTTTTCTTGGTTTTGCTCTCAAATTTTCTTTTGCAAAGCCAATCAGGTTTTCCCCCGCTAAATCTCTTAGATTTGCTATTCTTTCAGGTTTGCTCTTTTTCTTTTCCCAAGAAAATATGAACTACTGTTCTAACTTACTGCAATCTTTGCATCTTATTTTCAAAGCAAGAATTCAAAAGCCATCAAAATATTAAAGTAAACATCGTATTTATTGCTTTAGAAGAGAGCCATTTGTCTCTTTTGTTATTTTTGCTGCAAGGCCCATCTACAATCTTTGCACACAAATAACCCAATTGCCTTTCAATCGGCTAATCCAGGGCTGTCAAACTGGCGGCCTGTGGGTGTGGATGTGTCATGCACAGGCCATGCCCACCTCAACTCCTCAAAGGGGTGAAATCGTTGCGATATATCACATGATGGCAACATGACACCACGAGTTTCACCTCTTGTGTAGTTATGTGCCATAACATCATTTTTAACCCCAAGCCGTGCTATATGTTGATTTTCTCCATGATCAAACAGCTGTGGCAACAAATAAATGAGAGACAGACAGAAAGACGGAGGAATGTTGGGTGGGGAAGATGGTTGTTTAATAATTAAATTGATATGCTTCCCATTTCGCTGTCAAGGACTCATTTTGTGTTTTGATTTAAGGGGAAAGCACAAACGAAGGACTTGGTTAAGCCTTCTGCTCCTCCAGGTCCAGTGACGAAGGATAAAAATGGTTCTGTTGTTATTTCTGTTCATGCCAAACCAGGATCTAAACAAAATGCTGTAACAGGTACGTTAGAGCATAAGTACACATGCAACATTGAAAGGGTTTTGGGTAGAGATTTGCCCTGTGCTCCAGCAAATTTTTCTCAGAGAAATGATTTGAGAATGGGGGTTGTCTGAATGAATCCAAACAGTTTGGAAAAGTGTCAAGGCCTTTGCTTATTGCGTAAATAGCTACAGAAGAGGTTTTTTCCCCCCACTCTACTTCAGATAATAGAAACCCTTGAAGTGGTGACGTTGTTTTTTTAAGTATTGGAGGCACTTAAAAGCATTGTTGTGGCCTGTAAGCATCAAGGCAACCTGAGAGCTCCCAGGGGGAAGAGGGAGTGGAGCTGGCAGAGAGAGAGAGAGGTGGATCCAGGGCCGTTCGTCAGCCCTCAGATGGAGAGTCAACAGCCCCCAGGTCTGGACGTTGCTGATGAGGAAGAGGAGGAACAGCTGGGTCCAGTGCCTGATGTGCAGATGTACAGAAGGCAGAGGAGAGGAGAGCAGTGGAAATCTATGGGCCGATCCTTGGGACGGAAGAGCCATGGCTGCCAGCGAAGCCCCACCCTAGCTCTGGGGATAAAAGGCAGGGGGCAGAGATGAATAGATGTGGCAGACAACTTTTCATCTTCTAGCCAGATAGACTTGTTAGCCTGCGTTGAGAGAGAAACTTTTTGCTGGGGTTGCCGGCACTCCTAATTAAAGGAATCTTTGAATTAATTCCAGAGGGTTTGTGGTGTTTGGGGAGCTGGGTCAGAACAATCATGGGTTAAGAGGAGCTTCAGCTAGGCTACTCCACAGCTATGTCTATAAATCTTTAAGCTTAATGTTGACCTTACATCCAGGTGAGAGATTCCAAAGAGGTCTTCTAGGGCAGGAGTTTAACAGTAGTGATGGCTACATCCTAAAATACTTGTTGCAGATCTGACCACTGATGCGGTAAGCGTGTCCATCGCAGCTCCTCCATCCGAAGGGGAAGCCAATGCAGAGCTCTGTCGCTACCTCTCTAAAATCCTCGAAGTCAAGAAGAATGATGTGGTGTTGGAGAAGGTACGCTATCAGATCCCTAAAAGTGATACTGGCATTCAATTGGGAGGAGGGGGGGCCTTGGAGTCAATTTATTGCCAGTGCCTGTGACAACTGATATTTTACAACTGGTTTCCTGGCTCCAAAAGGCCTGAGATCCCATCACCTTCTGGGGAATGTTTATGATGGCCACGTGGGATGTTTTACTTTAATGTCTAACGGAAGATAGCTATGGGAATGTATGTTTATTCAGCTCTCAGAGCACTTGATAAAGGAAACATCTTCACACTTGTGTATTGGCTAGAATTTGCATTCCAACAAAGAGGAGGGGTCACTATTACTTTAATTCTACTTGCATTGCCTAAAGGGATTGAGATGTTGCTTTGCCTCTAATGGCTTCCATTCTTCTTAATTAAAGGTTCCTTTTGAAATAATCCTTTTCCAGGGTCTTCACTTTCTTAAGTTAGGAGAGGAGCCCTTACACTATCCTTCTGTCCTTTGCGTACTTCATCTTGGGTTCTTGAGCCTTCCTCTGCACCTCAATGGGGAAAGAATCCATTTCGGAATCCCTAAACCTCACTTGCTTATGTTTTTAAAAACAGGGGAGTAAATCTCGAGAAAAAGTGGTGAAAATTTTGGCCCCGCTGACTCCAGAGGACGTTTTAGAGAAGCTGAGGAAAGAGAGTTCCAGCTGAAGCTAGGCCTAACCAAAGCCTTAACAAGTCGTTTCTCCAGCCGCAAAGAATGACTTCATTTCGGGGTACGAGAGCTCACAAATACAAGTGAAGGAGGCAATAAATCCGTAGGCAAGATGTAAAGCTTAATTTAAGATATTAAAAAGGGTTCGGTTATTTTAACACCATAATAACAAGGTGCAGAGTTATTTGAAAGAACCTCACTGGGACCCGAAGGTAATCTCCCTCAATCCATCTTGACATTTTCTCCCCCAAGATGTTTAGTTTGTTTAGCTGGTCGGGGAGGAAATAGTCATTTTCACTGCATCAAAGGTGATTCAAGAAAGGCATAATGTACCTGTGATAGATATCTCATCTATTTGAACCTTTTGTAAATGGGCTTGGTGGGTTATTGCCCATCTCTTTAACCAGAGCTCATTGTGTCTGTCTGTCTGTCTGTCTGTCTGTCTGTCTGTCTGTCTGTCTAATCTATCTATCTTTATCTATCTATCTATCTATCTATCTATCTATCTATCTATCTATCTATCTATCCAGATGTGCCTAAGATGTAATACAGCACAGGTTCGAATCCCAGTAAGGGTATGGCTAGCTGATGAGAGCTAAATAGCTTGAAATAGATCTATACTAGTCTTCCTTTATTTATTTATCAGTACAAATACAACACAAATGTAACACAGGCAACAGTAAAAATATTGGGTTTCTGTTGTGATGGTCTCTTGTGATGAGCCGATAGACAGAGAATGGAAGCAGTTTGCTTCCTCCCATATTTGGGCATACCAGGGGTTGTGACACTAAATACATATACATATACATTATCTATCTATCTATCTATCTATCTATCTATCTATCTATCTATCTATCTATCTATCTATCTATCTATCATCTATCTATCTATCTATCTATCTATCTATCTATCTATCTATCTATCTATCTATCTATCTATCTATCTATCTATCTAAATGTGTGTTCATATGTGTTCCAGCATAACTTGAACACCTCAAGCAATTTCAACATTAAAAATCAAAATCCTTTCAAAATTAGAAATTACATTTGGTCCAGACATTTCCCCCCCTATAAATAAATACTCTGGCAATGCCAGGTTATCGGCTCGTGAGTTAATAAAAAAATGCAGGGCACACTTTTCATGTTCAGATACGTTTGTCAGTCGCAGTGCTTGGACAATACATGAAAATTCTGTTTTGACTTTGTGTTAGGTACAGTGGTTTTTTTTTGCCCCCGTCCTACATTGCTCCCATGCCAAGACCTGAGCTTTGTATTATTGGATGCAGAAAATGTGTCTTCGGCTTTATATTTGCATTTGTGAAACTGTCGGTCCCTTAATTTGTTTCCATCGCATGGAAGAAACAATAATGTGCCTCCCCTTTGAATGAGAGAATCAGGCTTTTAAGGCAGTCTGGATTCTGGTTTTGCAACATCCTGCCCCTGCATCTCCCCCTCGTTCCACAGGAGGAATCTTGACTTAAATATTTAGAAATAAAGGGGTCCCTGCAGATATTACTCTGCTAATCGGCACTATATAGGGGGCGGTGCTCAGCTCAAGGGAATTGAGCCATTGAGGCATTATCCGAAGATATTTCTGCACTCATCTGACCAACATGACGTCACAGAGCGCTCATACCTTCCTATCAAAGTGGTACCCATTTATCTACTTGCCTTTGCATGCTTTTGAACTGCTCGGTTGACAGGAACTGGGGTGAGAAGGGGAGCTCGCCTCAAAAGGTGGAGCTCAGGACTCGAAATGGAGACATTTGGAGTCCCTTAAATCTCTCCTTCTCACCATGTTGTGGTTTTTTTGTTGTTGTCGTCCTGATGCTAGACACAATACCTCACTCCTTTTAAAATAAAACTGGCTGATATTTTGTCCGTTGGATTTTACGATTTGCATTTCATTTTATTTTATTCCATCGATACAGGTGCCCGTCTGTCAAAGCAACAGATGACCTGTGGTTGCAAGACTCCCATTCGTATTACTGGAAGCCCGTTGGGTTCCTTGCCAGTTATGGTAATCATGGCAGGGAGAGAAATCATTCGGTTTTAACCAGTGGTGGGTTTCAAAAATTGTTCGAACCTACTCTGTGGGTGTGGCCTCCTTTGTGGGAGTGGCTTGCCACCCATGTGACCGGATAGGAGTGGCTTGCCACCCATGTGACCGGATATGAAGATGCCGACGACACTTGTCAGAACCACCTTAAATGACCTCACACACAGCACTGGCATGCATAAGAATATGATGTAAACTTGTTTTTTAAAAGGCATCTTTGGTTTGCGTTAAAACAACTTCAACTCACGCAATGTTCTGATTGCACCACAAACGCAGTAGTCATCCTTACCTTTCACAGAGGCACTGAGGTTTATAAATAGGAGCATGATAGTGTAGAATAATCATATCCAAGGACCAGTGGTGGGTTTCAAAAAATTTTGGAACCTCTTCTAACCGGTCCGGTAGATTTGATGAACCGGTTCTACCGAAGAGGTGCGAACTGGTAGGAACCCACCTCTGGTTTTAACTCAGGGAACATTCGATGTTGTTCTTTTGACTTAAACTCTATTTCTTCCTCCTCGTTGTGCTTCTTTGCTTCGTCCCGTGTAATTTATCCTAAAGGCCCTAGATTTGCATTTCAGTTCTTGGCAAATGAAAAGAAATGATTCGTTTTGCTCCTTTTCCTCCCGGTCTTGCTCCTCCATCCTCAGAAGGCATCCATGAGCCTTCCGTCGTCAGCGCCATAAATCCAAATCATCCCAAGAGATAAAAGCCTTTTTCAGGAACGCAGCCATAGTTTCCCTCTGGGCGCCAGCAACATCAGCAGCAACAAAACAACCACAAAAAGCTTCTTCATTCCACCTCATTATTCTCACTTGGTGTTTGTGAGCTCTGTCTTGTTCCGCTTTGTTCTCACGGGTTAACAGGTCCTCCCCCCTCCTTACTTAAGATGATGCATTGATCAATCAACAGGCTGTCCCATCTATCCCAGGGGTGTCAAACTCGATTACATTGAGGGCTTCATCAGGGTTCTGTTTGACCGTGGGGGGGGGGGGGGGGCAGGAGGGACCTATCCAAGGTGAGCTTGGCCAGCTCGACCTCAGTTGTGTCGGGGGTGCCTGTGGCGGCCCCAGCACTCAACTGCAACGGCTTCCTGCAACCCTTTTCAGCTGCAACGGCTTCCTGCAAGCCTCTGCCAGCGAAAATGGAGCTTGGGTGGGCCGTGAGCGAGCTCCGTTTTTGCTGGCCGAGGCACCGCAGGCCAGTCCTTTGCTGTTTCCAGGGTGGCCCCGTGGGCCAGATCTAAGCACCCTGCAGGCCGGATCTGGTCCCAGGGCCTTGAGTTTGACACCCGTAATCTTAACCGCTTACTCTTACTTAAGAGCAAGGGGGCTTCCAAATTGGGTTTCAAACCCAGGTGGGCTGCAGTCTTGAAGGACGTTATGGTGAAGGAGCCCCCTGGAGCCACCAAACTGCAATTCAGAGGGGCTGCTTCTTTTTGATTAGTGACATCTCCAAGATGTGGTAAAACGAGAGCCTTTGTGGTAGAGCAGGGAATATGCAGGATTCACTTACCTTCCTGTTGTGGCTCGGCTGGGGCCTTTGGAGCTGTTATCAGACTCTTGACAGCGAGGGGCCCGATGGGTCATGTTTGGAAGAGGAGGAGGGCTCTGGACAGGGTTCTGACTCCAAGCAGGGCTCAGAGAGACTAGTTGGTCCCCAGGTAACGACTGAGCCTTGGATCAGTGGGGAGGAGACAAGAGAGACTGACAAAGAACCCTCCTGTGAGTTGTTTCGGGATGCACGTAGGAGAAGAGCTGACCGACGAACAATTGAGGACTCATAGGAGGTGATAACAAGCAGCTGTTGCTCGTTAAGAGTCTTCTCCTACGGATAAAAGGACTGATGGTGCCACGCCCTGGTTGCAGAAGTCAACGTTCTCCGTTCGTGTGTAACCATTGAGAGAAGCCTTTAGCTAAGTGTCTGGATTCACGTAATTCTGTTTGGTATTTAGTTTGAGTGAAGACTTTTTGTAAGAGCCGTTTATCTATGTTTATTTTGGGCTCGAAGCCAGCTTGAGCCGGGATTGATAAAGACATTCCTTTGCAAGCTTTGTGTGGCTGTAGTTTCTGAACGGGCAAAGTGGAGGCCAGAACACCTTCCCTACCGGTTTGCAAATGTGAGCGTGCGTGTGTGCTCCGCCTTCTGTGCATGCGCAAAAGGCCTAAATGGGATGCCATAGAGCTGGGGCGGAAGGGCAGGGCCACCCACCATTTCCACTACTGGTTTGGGCAAACCGGTCCAAACTGGAAGAATATCACCTCTGCTCGTAGCCGTTTGGAAGATTTTGGACCAGTAACTCGCTCTCTCAAGAATTGCTCATTGAGTACCTTGGATCCAGCTAATTTCTACTTAATCAGATTGTTTCATTTCAGCCCATTTATCTTGCTCCAGAAATTAGGTTGCTACTCCCGCAAAGCTATTTCCAGTCCAAGGGCATCTACATAAATGTCTAACTCCACTTTCTAACAAAGACATTATCTGAGGTGGAAAGCAGCCAGATGGCCTGGAAACGGCATTCAGCTTCCTGAAGTAAATCTTATCCGACCTGCGCCCAGATGTTAAGAAAGACAAAAAAAAATACATTTTTCCCCCAAACAAACATACTGTTGATGCTAGTCCCATGCTTACTGCTCACTTTGGGTCTTTTGAGAAGACCACTGAGGCTGGGTTTACAAAATATGTGAATCTACATGATCAGAATGGGGCTAGAAGGGACCTTGGAGGTCTTCTAGTCCAACCTCCTGCTCAAGCAGGAGACCCTATACAATTTGAGACAATCGGATGTTCAGTCTTTTCTTAAAAACCTCCGGTGGATGGAGCACCCACAACCTCTGAAGGCAAACCATTCGACTAATTGTTCCCACTGTTAGGAAGTTTCTCCTGCATTCCAGTTTGGGATATCAATCACAATAGAGCTGGAAGGGACCTTGGAGGTCTTCTAGTTCAACCCTCTGCTCAAGCAGAGACCCTATACCAGAGATGGTATTCAGCCAGTTGTGATTGGTTCTAACGAACTGGTAGTGGAAATTTTGAGTAGTTTGGAGAATTGGCAAATACCATCTCTGGCTGGCCCCGCCCCTTGTCTATTCTCTGCCTTCTGAATCCCGGCTGATCAGCTAGGTCTTCTTCTGTTGCCCTGCACAAGAGAACAGAGCTAGAAAGCAGTGGAGTGGGATGGGAATGGAGATTTTACAGTATCCTTCCCGTGGAGTTGGAAGGGAATTGAGATTTTACAGTATCCTTGCCCTGGAGTGGAGTGGGAAGGGAATGGAGATTTTACAGTATCCTTGCCTGGAGTGCAGTGGGGAGGGAATGGGGATTTTTTAGTATCCTTCTGCTGCCACGCCCACCAAACCACACCACACTCACAGAACCTGTAGTAAATAATTTGAATCCCCCCATTGCTTATACCATTTCAGATAAATGGTTGTCTAGTCTTTTCTTAAAAACCTCCAGGGATGGAGCGTCCAGAACTTCTGAAAGTCAAGCTGTTCGACTGGTTAATTGTCCTCCCTGTTAGGAAGTTTCTCCTTAATTCCAGGTTGCTTCTCTCCTCGATTAGTTTCCATCCATTGTTTCTTGTCTTGCTTTCTGGTGCTTTGGAACCAATCAATTTTCTAGAACCAATCCATCCACTTGAGAGACCGCCTGCTGCCAATTACCTCCAACAGACCAATTAGATCCCACAGATTAGGCCTCCTCCGAATTCCATCCACTGGCCAATGCCGATTGGCTACTACCCGGAGGAGGGCCTTCTCTGTGGCTGCTCCGGCCCTCTGGAACGAGCTCCCCGTGGAGATTCGGACCCTCACCACCCTCCAGGCTTTCCGCAAAGCCCTTAAAACCTGGCTGTTCCGACAGGCCTGGGGCTGATGAGTTCCTGTCCCCGCTTGAATTGTGTGGCTGTTGATTGTTTTTAAATTGTGGTGTTGTTTGACCGTTGTCTTTTTTTTCCCTGTTTGTACCCCCCCCCCCTTACTTGGTTTGTGAGCCGCCCTGAGTCCCTCTGGGAATAGGGCGGCATAGAAATACAATAAAATCAAAATCAAAATCATCCATTTTAGGGTTGGTAAGAATACAGGTAACCCTCAACCTATGACCACAATTGAGCCCCCAAAAAACTTAACGTGTGGTCCTGATTCTTCACGCCTGATACAGATTGAGCAAGGAATCTCGCAAGAGCTTACAGAATACCCACGGATGGCGTTATCTGGCAGGACTGACAGTTGAATCTCTTTCCCAGGCTAAAGATTCCTCTTAGCTATTTCCTTTGAGAATCATCTCCCACCCTGATGCCACAGCCATCTGAAGGTGTTAGGGCACGCTCGACTGGGTGGCGCAGCAAAGTCAGAATCACACGGAACCTTCCTGTTCCCCAGCCTGCTTGATCTTGTCTTTCGAACAACACCTTTCTACGCTAATCTTTGCAGATCATCGGTCTCCTTGGAGGCCTCTTGTCAGGCAGGGAGGGTAGATACTTGGTCTCATGAATGAAGACAGAAGGAGAGATCCAATTCCATAAAAGTTGCCTGTGAACCTCAGTGGGTAGATGTAGCAAGAGGTACCTGTTGTGACTCAGCAGCAGCTTGCTGTGACTTGCGTCGGGATGCAGGAATAATGAGCAGCTGTTGCTTGTTAGGGTCGTCTTCTGCGGATAAAAGACGGATGGTGCCACGCCTGAGTGGGAGAAGTCAACGTTCGTTCGTGGTTCGTCGTGTGTGGTTCATCGTTTCGAGATTCAAAGAGGCACTTGGATAAGTGGTTTGCTTTCTGTAAACCTGATTCAAAGAGGCACTTGGATAAGTGATTTGCTTTCTGTAAACCTGGTTTGCTGTAAGAGCTTTTTGTGTTTGCTTTTGCTGTGTAACTTTTTGCCAGAGACTTTATCTACATTTATTTTGGGGCTCGCAGCCAGCTTGAGCCAGGACTGATAAAGATATTTCCTTTGAAGTTCTGTCTGACTGTCGTGTGTGAACGAACAAAGAGGGGGGGGGGGGTCGGAACAGGTACGGTATTTTTTGGTGTTTAAGATGCACTTTTTACCCCCCCTAAAAGAGGGTGAAAATTTGAGTGTGTCTTATACACCGAATGTGGCCCTGCCCACCCACCGTCCCCCATGCTTTGGCTTCTGCCTCCTTGCAGCAAACAGCCTGTTTCAGCTTCAGCACAGCCTGATTAGCACAAACAGCTGATTGTTGGTTGGATCGGCCTCCCAACCATCAGCTGTTTCAGGCTACAGGGATTGCCATTACCTATTGCCGCCTACACGCGCCCCATTTCCGGCTTCAACATCCCACTTTTGGCCTCTGCATGTCCTGTTTTCGACCTCCGCACGCCCCATTTCCCACCCATTCCAATCCCCGCCGCCCGTAACGAGTGGAAAATGTGGCGCACAGAGGCTGAAAACGGGTCGCGATAGGCTATGGCAATCCCTGCTGCCTGAAACAGTTGGTCGTCAGGAGGCCCGACAATCAGCTGCTTGTGCTAAATCAGGCTGTGCTGAAACTGAAACTGGCTGTTTGCTATAAGGAGGCAAATTGCTGGGGGGCAGAAGCATTTTTTTTTCTTGTTTTCCTCCCCAAAAGCTAGGTGCGCTTATACTTCGGAGCATCTTCTACTCTGAAAAATACGGTACTGAATTATTTTTCCAATAGGAGCTGACAGGTTGAGGAGGGAGGGAGGTTGAGCAGTATCTCAGCTTTCCAGATACTTAACTCAAGCATTTAGCTTGATCTCGGAAGGATGGAAGGCTGAGTGAACGTTGAGCTGGTCAGAATCGAACTGCTGGCAGTTGGCAGAATTAGCCTGCAATGCTGCATTCTAACCACTGCGCCACCACGACTCTTTTAAAGTGTGGAAAAACAGTCATAAATCCCTTTTTTCCCAGTGCCGTTTTGATTTTGCTCACTACGTGAATGGTGGTTAAGTCAAGAACCTCTTGTATTGCCCAAGTTATTAAATGGTGATGAAATGTATCTCTTCCCTGGGTAAAAAGTTCTTAAGCTTGATGAGAGACTGTGAAGTTGATATCACTGCTTGGGGTCCCCTGCCGTGAGAGAGATCTGGAGCAGCGAATAAGTAGATTGATCTACACCCTTAGAAGCAAAGAGAGAAAAAACCCCGCTGAGCTTAAATTAGACTGCACAGAACCTCTTACAGCTCTCAGTTAACATTGAGCCCTTTGCTATTATGGTTAGCTCCTTGGGAGAAATTTCACAGCCTTTATGGCATCTCACTCTGTCTAGTTCAGGGGTCCACAAACTCCGGTCTAAGGACCCGCACAAAAACATGTTCCATGGCTTCCCTACTTTATAAAACCACTATAATGCCTTGGTATGGCCACACTTGGAATACCGCATCCAGGTTTGGTTGTCAGGATGTGAAAAGGATGCTGAGACTCTGGAAAGAGTGCAGAGAAGAGCAACAAAGATGATGAGGGGACTGGAGGCTAAAACATATGAAGAACGGTTGCAGGAACTGAGTATGTCTAGTTTAATGAAAAGAAGGACCAGGGGAGACATGATAGCAGTCTCCCAATATCTCAGGGGCTGCCACAAAGAAGAGGGAATCAAACTATTCTCCAAAGCACCTGAGGGCAGGACAAGAAGCAATGGGTGGAAACTGAGCTGAGGTGGCGCAGTGGTTAGGGTGCAGTACTGCAGGCCACTTCAGCTGACTGTTATCTGCAGTTCAGCGGTTCTAATCTCACCGGCTCAAGGTTGACTCAGCCTTCTATCCTTCCGAGGTGGGTGAAATGAGGACCCAGACTGTGGGGGCGATATGCTGACTCTGTAAACCGCTTAGAGAGGGCTGAAAGCCCTATGAAGCGGTATATAAGTCTAACTGCTATTGCTATATAACCAAGGAGAGAAGCAACTTAGAACTAAGCAGAAATTTTCGACAGTGAGAACAATTAATCAGTGGAACGACTTGCCTCCAGAAGTTGTGAATGCTCCAACACTGGAAGTTTTAAAGAAGAGATTGGATAACCATTTGTCTGAAGTGTTGTAAGGTTTCCTGCCTGAGCAGGGGGTTGGACTAGAAGACCTCCAAGGTCACTTCCAACTCTGTTATTCTATTCTTATTCTATTCCTATTCCTGTTCTGTTCTGTTCTGTCCTATCCCTATTCTATCCAAATGATGTTAAATACTTGTGTATTTAAGAGCCGAGGTGGCGCAGTGGTTAGGGTGCAGTACTGCAGGCCACTTCAGCTGACTGTTATCTGCAGTTCAGCGGTTCAAATCTCACCGGCTCAAGGTTGACTCAGCCTTCCATCCTTCCGAGGTGGGTAAAATGAGGACCCAGATTGTTGTTGGGGGCGATATGCTGACTCTGTAAACCGCTTAGAGAGGGCTGAAAGCCCTATGAAGCGGTATATAAGTCTAACTGCTATTGCTATTGTGTAAATTATCATCTGCTCTAGATTCTACATCTAGTGCAGAAAAAGAGGTCCCACCATTACTTACTCCACTAAAGGGGGCCCTTTCTCCAGAATGCCACCCTTCTTCTGTCATTTCCACCCCCGTGGCCCCAAATCTAGTACTCTACTTGATTCATCTGATGCTCTTGGTATTTGCAAGCCCTAATCATGCTCCCAATGTGTGGGGGAGTTGTTATCTTCTGCAGCGAGGCAAAACTAACACCCTGTAATTACTGTGAGAGGCTGGCGGAGTCCCTCTGCTCTTCCAGCCAAGCAAGCCGAGGGGAGGGGGGAAAGGGGGGGGGAGAGGAGAGGCTCTTCGCAAAGGCGGATGGATGCCAAAGGTTGCAAAACTTCCCGCCATTCCCATGGTGCTAAATTGCTAACTCCGTTTGAAGAGAGCATGATGCCTTTCGCTCTGGGAACATCCATGTTCAGCCATGGATACCTAAACTGCATTGAAGGTTGGTTTCTAGGCAGTGTGGTGAAGAGGAATCGTTCCAAATTACTAGAGCTTGTAAGTATAAGTATAATCTTGATTGTCATTGTACTCAAATACAACGAAAATGTAAGGGTAATGGTTGGATCTGTAGCAGGGGTGGTATACACTTCCCTTCCCTACTGGTTTGCAAATGTGAGCACTCATGCGCCTGTTCTGACCGAGACTTCCCAAGAGCATGAAGCAAACTCCTTGTCCCGACAAAAAACCCTTTTATTAATTTGCTGTGAATTCTGCTCATTCACATCCAGAAAAGTCTTTTAAGGGAGGATTTACAGTCACAGACCTTATCTGGCTTGGAGAGCTGCCAGGCCGATATCTGCAAAAGCAGGCAAGGAAGTGGTTAAATGCAGCACTGCAGGCTACTTCAGTTGACTGCAGTTCTGCAGTTCGGCGGTTCAAATCTCACTGGCTCAGGGTTGACTCAGCCTTCCATCCTTCCGAGGTGGGTAAAATGAGGACCCGGATTGTTGTTGGGGGCAATATGCTGACTCTGTAAACCGCTTAGAGAGGGCTGAAAGCCCTATGAAGCGGTATATAAGTCTAACTGCTATTGCTATTGCTATTGGAGAGTCACAAACTAATTAAGCGAACTAATTGTCTCCTGCAAACTCCACTCCCCTTTTGCTCCTCTTTTATTTCCTCGGGGAGGGGCCATTCATCGTCCACCTGTGACCTTACTCTCAAGTCGACAACTGTTCTTTAGCTGTTCCCTTCATCTGGCAACTCTGCGCATGCGCACACTGGGAACAGGCTCCAACTGTTCCTCTGCCGTCAAAAAAAAGCTGCCCAATGAAAAAAAAACACACACACAAGATAGTGATGATGTTGATTACCCCTGATAGTGGAAATATATTTCGAAGAATAACAGTGAGAAGCCGCTTCTCGTGACAAACGCAAGGCAATCTGCATTTGTCTTTTCCCTGCCAAGGGAAAATTGACTCCCGGCCTCTTATTTTAAGCTCTCATCCGCTGTCTTGGCTTTGAGATGGGATTTCATCCCATTCCCACCCTCCCTTTTATTTCCCTTATTGTTTGTGCCGTTTCTCTCATTAAAAATACCCTGCTGGTTGTTTTTGAGCAAAATACTTTCATTTTAAAAAGAAACGCCTCCCAAATTCCTTTTTTTAATGTATAAAATGAAATAAAATTGGTTTTATTAGGAATTTTGATTACGACAACAACAACAATAACAAATACAATCTTAAGCATAGAGAAAAAGCCAGAAAAAAAAGAAGTGTAGGAAGAAAGAAAAGGAATAGAATATTGAAAACGAAAACATATGAAGAAGTGACTTCCCATCATCGCAAGTAGAGGCAGTCCTTGAGTTATGACCACAAACTTTATGTTGTTAAGTGAGACATGGGTTAAGTGAGATTTATGACCATTCTTGCCACAGTTGACGCTGCCACTGTCGTAAGTATGAGTCAGTTGCCAAGGATCCGAATTTTGACTGCATGATTGTGGGGATGCTGCTAAGGTCATAACTGCGAAAAACGATCATAAGTCACTTTTTTCAGTGCCACGTAGCTTTGAACGGTCATTGAGTGAACTGTTGTAAGTCAAGGACTACCTGTATGAAATAACTTATTACCCCTGTACCTTTTGTCAGGCTACAAACATATATCTCTTGATCCTATATCTCATCCTTTATCTATAAGCAAATCCATGAAACATCAATTTTCCAGCAAAAAAAAAGATTGGCAGAACTTTGCAAAAAAAAATGTCTTATTTTAGTCTTGATCAAATAAACCAACTTTATATTTGTTCCTTTTCCTTCTAAAAATCTTTAACCCAATCTAATATTGTCACAGGGTTGGATTTCCCTTTAGTTTTTTTTTCTCCAAAGGTTTAACGAACCTCTTGTCGATTTCAATAAGAAAACATTTTCCAGTTCCATTCTCCTGGTTTGTCATTTGTATTTCCCCTTTGATTTTTAAAGCTTCAGTTAGTTTCTTTTATACGTCCAATCAAGTATCCTCTTCAAAATCATTCCCTTCGCCTGTCATTTGTGGTACCTCTGAAATTCTTGATGTCATTCCCCGCAAGCTGATTTCTTCTTGTTTGCTCCTAATTTAAGAGTCGCTTCCCTGCTGGAAATGGCAGCAACTATACACAGACGACCACTTTATGCCGTACTGCAATGGCCCAAAGGTGAATTGTGCTTTTATTACGCAGTGCACCATTTTTCTATCTCACTAGCTGCTCTTTCTGGAAGTTTTTTGTTAGGAAAAAATCAACTTAACATTGGCAGCTGATTGCATCAACAGATTTGGAGTTTGCCACCTGCATCTTCCTAAACCCTTTTTTTGCCCTTTAGATCTTTATAAATAGGAAATCTGCTTCTTTGAAATTTTAAATTTCTTGCTGTAAAGCCTTTGAAAAGGGTGCGCTTTTGGGAAATATAGGTAGTTCTCAACTTATAACAGTTCATTTAGTGAACATTCAAAGTTACAACGGTACTGAAAAATGTGACTTATGACTGTAAGTTATGATTTTTGCAGCATCCTCATGGTCATGTGTTTTCTGATTGAAACTTCACAAGAGCATGAAGCAAACTCCTTGTCCTGACAAAAAAACCCTTTATTAATTGATTGTGAATTCTGCTCATTCACATCCAGCAAAGTCTCTCAAGGGAGGATTTATAGTCACAGACCTTGGCTTGGAGAGCTGCCAGGCCGATATCTGCAAAAGTTGGCAAGGAGTCTTGGAGAGTCATGAACCAATTAAGCGAACTAATTGTCTCCTGCAAACTCCACTCCCCTTTCGCTCCTCTTTTATTTCCTCTGGGAGGGGCCATTCATCGTCCACCTGTGGCCTTAACTCCCAAGTCAGCCCCTGTTCTTTAGCTGCTCCCTTCGTCTGGCAACTCTGTGCATGCACACACTGGGAACAGGCTCCAGATGTTCCTCTGCCTCACTGATGTCTGATTCTGAAGGCAGCTGATAACTGTCAGATGGCCCAGGCCCCCTCTCTGCCTCCGACACAGAGCCCTCATCAGAGCCTTCCCCAGACTCCAGGACTGGCCCAGGTTCCTCCCCAACCTCCTCACTGTCCGAATCTGCTGCCAGCTCTGCTCCCCACTGGCGGGCCACAACAGTTACTCACTGATCCACTGCTGCAATTCACTTAACAACTTTGGCAAGAAAGGTCGTAAAATGGGGGGGCGGATCTCACATACCAATGTCTCACTTAGCAACAGAAATTCCAGGCTCAACTGTGGTCGTAAGTCGAGGATTACCTGTACAAAAAAAATAATTTCTTTAAAGGCCGGGATTGGATGCACCGGGTGAGAGTAGAAGAGCAGAAGCAATAGCAATAGCAATAGCAGTTAGACTTACATACCGCTTCATAGGGCTTTCAGCCCTCTCTAAGCGGTTTACAGAGTCAGCATATTGCCCCCACAGTCTGGGTCCTCATTTTACCCACCTCGGAAGGATGGAAGGCTGAGTCAACCTTGAGCCGGTGAGATTTGAACAGCCGAACTGCAGAACTGCAGTCAGCTGAAGTAGCCTGCAGTGCTGCATTTAACCACTGTGCCACCTTGGCTCTTTTTAGAAGATGGGGAACCGACACACAAACTTGACACCATCCTGACAATTTCAGGGTTTTCTTCCTTTGTTTCGAATGTCTAATCTTCCTTTACTTTATTCTCTGCACTTAAATGCTGACGGTGTTTGTTTTTTTTAATTTCATCTCAAACCTAATTTCAAACCTTTATTGGCAGTGCGCAACGTGTACGCTGAGATGGGCCGAGCCTCCCTTAGTACACTCCCCCCCCGCAACACACAATACAAGAGATATTTAAATGCCACAATTGTTTTACAACCCCCACCCCTCCTACATGTTGTTCTGCTCACCTTTGCTGTAATTCTCCTTGTCTTGGGGCCTGTGGCTTTGAAGGTGACCTTCCCTTGCTCACCTGTTCAGAAGGTAGAAGAGGCTTAACAATACTGTGTACAATGGTGCTGGTGAAATATTTATAAGCCGCCTTTCGGCAGCAAATCTATCTCAGGAGGTGAAGCAAACAAAGGATAAGGATAAAAATAAAACAGGGCATTAATGATTTATCCTAGTACCCATTTAAAATGCCAAAAGTCCTAGTGCTCCTGTCCTGGCCCTTCCCTGAGGTTCTTCTCCGCTGATTCCTCGTCGGCTCAGCGGACAGAAGAAAACCATCCCGAATTTCCCTCCCTTCCTTTTTTGACGGCTAAAATCCCAGAAGCCAATGAAAAAAAAAAACCCCAGTAATTCAGGATCCAAGCAGGGAGGAAGGTTGCAGAAACTTTGGATTGTGTCCCTTTCGCTTTTGTGCGATTTCTGGGAGCTTGTTGTTTTGTGTAATGGTTGATGGAGCAGGATACACACAGGGGTGGAGTTGAAAAATTTTAGCAACCGGTTTTCTGCCCAGTTGCTGGGTGAGAATGGTTGGTCGGCCTTCTGCACCACGGCGGGGGGCGTTTTTGCCCTCCCTCGGCTCCGTAGGTTTTCTTTGAGCCTCCGGGAGGGCGAAAACAGCCTCCCCTGGGCTCCACAGACCAGAGGTGGGTTCCTGCCAGTTCGCACCAGTTCGGTAGAACCGGTTCGTCAAATCTACCGAACTGGTTAGAAGAGGTTCCACCAGTGGATCCGGAAAGCAGGCCACACCTACAGAAGAGGTTCCAAAAAATTTTGAAACCCAACACACACACACACACACACTCACACAGAGAGAGAAAGAGAAAGGAAGAAAGAAAGAAATAAAAAAAGAAAGAAAGAAAGAAAAAGTGAGAGAGAGATGAAAGAAAAAAAGGAAAAAGGGACAGAGAGACAAAAGGAGGAGAGAGAGAGAGAGTGAGAGAAAGAAAGAAAGAAAGAAAGAAAGAAAGAAAGAAAGAAAGAAAGAAAGAAAGAAAACACATGGCTGGCAAGCCACTCCCACCAGGTCACATGGCCGGCAAGCCACTCCCACAAAGGAGGCCACACCCACAGAGTAGGTTCGAAATTTTTTTGAAACCCACCACTGCCACAGACCCTCTGGAGACTGGAAACAGGCCCATTTTCACCCTCCCAGAGCCTCTGTGCAGGCCCTGTGCTTACCTCGCATCCAAAATGAAGGGTCTCCCCCTGGGGGTCACCAGTCAACACTGTCTGGCCGACGGCACCCTGAGGAGGCCAACTCTGTGGGATCGCACTGGACGGTGGGAGGCTACCGGTGGCAGTAGGTGGTCTCGCAGGTACCCTGGGCCTAAGCCATGGAGCGCTTTAAAGGTCATAATTAGTACCTTGAATCGCACCCGGAAGACAACCGGCAACCAGTGCAGGCCGCCTAAAAGGGGTGTAACATGGGAACACCTAGGTGCCCCCATGATAACCCGCGCAGCCGCATTCTGGACCAGTTGACATTAGACTAGACTATCCTGTGTCCATGTGGAATAAAAACGGGAACCAAAAAAAACAAAAAACGGTACGCACACAAGATGGGATGCAAATGAGAAGAGCAGGCTTCGGATTTCTTGCATCCATGCATCCACCACACAGGTTTGGAGGCCAACATTCTGATTTCAGAAAATAAAACTTTTAGTTTTCCTTTTTTTAAAAAAAAACAAAAAAGTTGTCAAAAGGAACTCTGCTACTCCGGTCCTTGAAGGTCAGTGCCCAGAAAAACACTTTGATTGCCTTTAAAAATAGAACACGAGACAGAAATATTTTAAGCGGTTGTTTGAATAAAACGCTGGGTAGGTTCTACATGTTTTCGAAATAATGGAGACAGGTTAGAGGAAATGACTTTCTTGGCACCGCTTCTAGAAGAAAATAAAATAAAATAAAATAAAGCCATTCAGGGTGGAAAAGCTTGGAGTGAGTATCCTGATTTAGCACTCATTTGCATATAATTATATATAGCTGGTAAGGGCAATTCCAGGCATGCGGGAAGGACCAGTGAGTGCCTGCTCTCGCCTAAGGTTTTAATTTGTCTCCTTTGCGTTCTAAAGGGGAGAAAATTGAAGAAAGCAGAACGTTCTTACTTTTCCTCGAGGTTAAAAGGCATTATTGCGGAAACAGACGGACTTCGGCCTGGGTTATGGGAAGAAAACTACCTCAGTTGCTGCTCCAGTCGCCGTAGCTCAGCCAAACCACTTTTAGGCTAATTGTGAGCACGAATTTGAACAAGCCCAGCTGTCCGATAACTTGGAAAGAAGCCACAAGGATGGTCTGCTCCATAATCTTTATTGCCTTTTTAAAACGATTTGCCTTTTGTGGAACGTCGTTTCGATACCATGCTGGCTTCTGCGCCCTGTCTGTCCAAAATTTAGGATTTTTGGGGGGAAAACTGTTTGTAAAAGACAGATGGCAGGTGACCATCTTGTGGGCCTGTCGGCCGCTGCCCCACGCAGCAGCCAAATCAGATGAGGAGGAGGAGGAGGCGTGGGGGTCAGCATCAAGGCAACCTGACAGCTCCGAGGGGGAAGAGGGAGTGAGTTTAGTTTGAGTTTGAGTTTAATTTTATTTATAGGCCGCCCAATCCCGGAGGACTCCGGGCGGCTTACAGCGAGGGGAAGAAAAATAATAAAAGAAAATAAGAATAAAAAAAAAAGGAAGGACAGGTTAAAAACAACACAGATACATTCATTTCGGTTGGGGCTGGACCTCAATGACGAGGTCAACAGCCCCAGGCCTGCCGGAATAGCCAGGTCTTGACAGCTTTTCTGAAGGCCATGAGAGTGGGTGAGGTCCGGATTTCTGGGGATAGCTCATTCCAAAGGGTCGGAGCAGCCACAGAGAAGGCTTTCCTCCGAGGAGCCGCCAGCCGACATTGTCTGGCTGACGGCATCTGAAGGAGGCCCACTCTGTGGGATCTTACCGGCCGTTGAGAGGAGTGTGGCAGTAGGCGGTCTTGCAGGTATGCTGGCCCTAAGCCATGTAGGGCTTTAAAGGTAATAGCCAACCCCTTGAATTGTGTCCGGAGACCAATAGGTAGCCAGTGCGGCTCGCAGAGGATAGGTGTAACATGGGTGTATGTAGGTACACCCAATATCGCTCGCACAGCTGCATTCTGGACTAGCTGCAGTCTCCGAACACTTTTCAAGGGTAGCCCCATGCGTTGCAGTAATCCAGCCTTGAGGTGACTAGGGCGTGAGCGACAGTCTGGAGTGCTTCCCGATCCAAGTAGGGCCGCAATTGATGCACTAGGCGAACCTGGGCAAAGGGCCCCCTGGTCACAGCCGACAAATGGTGTTCCAGTGTCAGCTGTGAATCCAGTAGGACCCCCAAATTGCGAGCCCTCTCTGAGGGGTGTAAGTTTTCACCCCCCAGGATCAAGGATGGACTGTTTGCGCTGTCCTTCGGGGGCAACATCCATAGTCACTCAGTGGAGCTGGCAGAGATACAGACAGAGGCAGTCTGCCATCCCTCAGATGGACAGCCAACAGCCCCCAGGTCTGGAGGGGCTGATGAGGAAGAGGAGGAACAGCTGAGTCCAGTGCCTGACGCATGGATGCACAGAAGGCAGAAGAGAGGAGAACAGTGGAAATCTATGGGCTGGTCCTTGGGAAGTAAGAGCCACCACTCCTAGCGAAGTCCCACCCTAGTTGTGGGGATAAAAGACAAGGGGCAGAAAAGAATGGGTGTGGCAGACAACTATTCATCTCCCTCAGGGGTGGGTTTCTCGCCCCATTCCAACCGGTTCGGTTGGAACGGGGCCGGCGGCGTCCTCGTGCACGCGTGCAGTGCACGCATGTGTACTACAGTCTGCGCGACACTCCAACTGCTCCTGGAGGATCGCGCAGGCGCTGTATGCGTCCTGCGCATGCGTGGAAGCACAGAACTCGTCAAAACTGGGTAAGGACCGCGGGCGGGCGGGCGCGCCCTTCGCAGTTCCTGGAAGTTACTTACTTCCGGGTTCGCCGACCAACCGGTTCGCAGGGACCGCCGCGAACCGGTTGAAACCCACCTCTGATCTCCCTGCTGGTCAGCCTCTGATAGCCTGCACTTCCAAATCCTGTCTCGAAATTAAGCTGAGATCTGTGAAGGGAGAAGACCACACGTTAAGCAGAACACACAGCTCCCAGCTTCCCTAATGCTCTTTTGAACAGCGCATACATCTTGTAAACATAGCCTGACTTGTAACCAAAAGCTTTTTTAGTCATTCTTTTATAAGGGGAGGGTTGTGTTTCTCATTTTCTCTTGTTTATACAGCAGCCTTCCCCCCCCCTTTTTAAAAATCCTTCTCTTGCTGCAACGGCAGTACATCATGGCATTTATACTCGGAGGGCCCCAGCAAATCTGTTTGCGATGCCTCCTGCTGAGGAACTTAATCAAATGGCATTAAAAGGCTCCGTTCTTCCCACACTAATGGAGCTTTATCAGATCGGCTGTGAAACCGAAGGATATCTAGGCATCTCTTGATAATAAGGCAGGTAAGACTTTAGCTCTCTGCTCCCTGGTTAAATCACGGTCTTGTATCAGTCAAGGCACCTTTAGTTAGCCATCCCATTTGGATGTCGTACGAAAGGGTAATAAAAAGTTGTTCTGCAATTTTTATTTCAAGGCAGAGCTGCTAATGGGATTTTCTGCATTTTTCTGTGTGTCAAACAGACCTGGTTCATCCATTTTGCTAAGTTAGCGCTCCATTAAATAAATTGCTGGAGTGTGAGCGTTGTAAGCCATGAAGCAGAAGATGGCAGATAACCCTTTGGGGGTTTAAACAACCCATCACTCCAAGCAGCACATGTTGTGGCTTAATGGGATAGACCGGGTGCCAGCAACCTGCAGCTCCAGAGCCACATGCGGCTCTTTCGTCCCACTGCTGTGGCTCCCTGTCGGCTGAACCCACCACTGGCTGGCCCTGCCCCTCGCTCTCTCCTTCCAGTCACTCCTCATGTGGTCTGACATGAGAGATGAGAGACAGAGCTAGAGAGAGACACAGAGCGAGAGAGACACACACACTGCTGTGGCTCCCTGTCGGCTGAACCCACCACTGGCTGGCCCTGCCCCTCGCCCTCTCCTTCCAGTCACTCTTTGCGTGGCCTGACATGAGAGATGATACAGATACAGACAGAGAGACAGAGAGACAGAGAGAGACAGAGAGATACCTGTTTCTCACAGAAAACATCAGGAGCCACAAAACCTGGGTAGTCATGGCTGGGTGGGATCATGTGAGTGGGTGGGAAAGAGTGACGTCAAGTTGGCCACACAAGGGGTTACTGCCGGTTAGGCACGCCAAAACTTTTGCCCACCTCCTCTGTGAGACATGTTGTGACTTCTGTAGCTTTGGGAGAGTACATGGCCCTGTCCTTGGCTGTTGTTAAGTGAATAGCTGCAATTATTAGGTGAGTAATACGGTTGTTAAGTGAATCCGGCTTCCCCATCGATATTTGCTTGTCGGAAGTTTGCTAACGTTGATTGCGTGACTCCAGGCCATTGCAATCGTCATAAATATGAGTCGATTGGCAAGGGTTTCAATTTTGATCAGGTGACCATGGGGATGCTGCAGCGGTCGTAAGTGTGAAAAGTGGCCACAAGTCAATTTTCCCAGTGGCGTTTGTAGCTTTGGAAGGCCACTAAATGAACTGTTGTAAGTCGAGGACTACCTTCTCCAGCTGTGGCCTTTGTTTTGCTTCAAGAATTCCGCCGAGCAGAACAATAGCAATAGCAGTTAGACTTATATACCGCTTCATAGGGCTTTCAGCCCTCTCTAAAGCGGTTTACAGAGTCAGCACATTGCCCCAACAATCCGGGTCCTCATTTTACCCAACTCGGAAGGATGGAAGGCTGAGTCAACCTTGAGCCGGTGAGATTTGAACCGCCGAACTGCAGAACTGCAGTCAGCTGAAGTAGCCTGCAGTGCTGCATTTAACCACTGCGGCACCTTGGCTCTCTAACAAAAGGTTGCATGTCGAATTAAAAAGAAAAAAAATCCAGCCCTTTTTTTGTGTCTTATTCCATGTATGAGAATCACCCCAGTTTGGCTGAAATTCGAACACAGATACAACGGGACGCCATGGAATTATAACAAATTTTACTTTAATGCAAAAAAAAACAAAGCAGGCTTTCGATGCTGCACGTTTTACAACCATCTCCCTGTTTGTGTGACATTTTTGCTTAAATCGCTTGCAAATTAAAACTGGAAGGGTAATCGCCTTGCACGGATAAACACAGGAACAAGCCGGAGCATAAAGAAAATAAAAACCACAAATGCAACCGAGTATTTCCCCCCCCCCCCATCATGACATATTACTGATATTCATCACGGTGTTCGTCATTGGGAACAAAACTGCACGAGTCAGGAAGAAAGATCAGCTCCCCTAGGCCAAAGTCGGATTCTCCCAATGGCCCCGTTTTCTTCTTAGCAAATTACAGGCGTCAAAGATTAAAAAAAAAAACAGCGGAGTAACGGACTCGCAGCTTAGCTGTTCTCCTGTAACGTCACCGTCTCCTGTCTTCTGGGTTAAACGTGTTGCCTATAAACACACAAAAGATTTCTGCACAAGGTATGAACGTTTGCAATGTAATAAAATGAAGGCTGCCTTTAGAGAGCCCCGCGGCTGCGCTCGGTTACACCGGAAGGGCCAAGGCAGGCTGGCGTGCTAGTAACGGCCGTACCGCGGCTCCTGGAAATAGGACCCGTAGCCGCGCTGCGGCCAGCCATGTTGAGGGTAGGACGGCTGTCCGTGATGGTGCTGCTGGTAGTTACTGCCGTAGCCTTTTTCGTGCCACTGCTCAGATCTGTAGCCCCCCGAGTGGTCGTATCGGGGTCCCCTGTTTCGGAATTGACGGCTATCTCTGAATCTGCAAAAAGGGAAACACGGCACGGTGATGTCAGAGCTGGAAGCCATATTTACCTTTGGGACTTCAGGCCTGCCATATTTACCACTGTGGGAAAATGGGAGTGGGGATTCTACAGAGTGTGGGTGATATATACCATATTTTTCAGAGTATAAGACGCACTCTTTTCTCCCTCAAAAAGGGTGAAAATCTGGGTGTGTCTTATACACAGAATACAGCATTTTTGGCTTCCCGAAACCCCGCCCCCTTTGCAAAAATGGTCACGGATAGCCTTTAGAAGGCTTTCAAAGAGCTCCTGGGGGCTGGGGAGGACAGAAATGAGTGAAAAACGCTTGTTTTTGCCCCCCCAACTCCTAGGTGCACTCTATAAGCCTCCTAAAGGCTACGCCTGCCCTTTTTTTGGACAAAAAATGGGCCTGTTTTGGGGAGATCTGCTCTTTCCAAGCCCTAAGCATTTTTTTTTTTAAAAAAAACCCTGATTGAAGTAAGCCCTGTTTTAACCCTGGAGAAAGGTAAAGGTTCCCCTCGTACAGATGTGCTAGTCATTCCCGACTCTAGCGGACGGTGCACATCTCCGTTTCAAAGCCGAAGAGCCAGCGCTGTCCAAAGACGTCTCCATGGTCATGTGGCCGGCATGACTCAATGCCAAAGGCGCACGGAACGCTGTTCCCTTCCCACCAAAGGTGGTCCCTATTTTTCTCCTTGCATTTTTTACATGCTTTTGAACTGCTAGATTGGCAGAAGCTGGGTCAAGTAACGGGAGCTCACTCTGTTACGCGGCGCTAGGGATTCAAACCAATCTTTCTGATCAACAAGCTCAGCCACTGAGCCACGGCGTCCCCACCCCCCCAAAAAAAGACATCCAGAAAAGACCTCAATTAAAAAGGGAAAGGGACAGTAAAGTAAACATTGGCACAAGGAGTGGTGGGGCAAAACATCTTTTCCTGGTTCTGATGAGGAATCTTGGGGGCTAAACCATAACACAATACAACAAAATAGAATAGCAGAGTTAGAAGGGACCTTGGAGGTCTTCTAGTCCAACCCCCTGCTTAGGCAGGAAAAGCTGCACTGCTTCAGACAAATGGTTATCCAACATCTACTTCAAAACATCCAGTGTTGGAACATTCACAACTTCTGGAGGCAAGTTGTTCCACTGGTTAATTGTTCTCACTGTCAGGAAATTTCTCCTCAGTTCTAAGTTGCTTCTCTCCTTGATTAGTTTCCACCCATTGCTTCTTGTCCTGCCCTCAGGTGCTTTGGAGAATAGCTTGACTCCCTCTTCTTTATGGCAGCCCCTGAGATACTGGAAGGAAGGAAAGTGGGAAGGAAAGAAGGTGGGCAGGAAGGAAAGAAGGAAGGAAGGAGAGAAGGAAGAAAGGTGGGAAGGAAGGAAGCATAGAAGAAAGGGAGGGAGGGAGGAAGCAAGGAGAGAAGGAGAGAAGGAAGGAGAGGAGAAGGGAAGGAAGGAAAGAAGGAAGGAAGGAGAGAAGGAAGAAAGGTGGGAAGGAAGGAAGCATAGAAGAAAGGGAGGGAGGGAGGAAGCAAGGAGAGAAGGAGAGAAAGAAGGAAGGAGAGGAGAAGGGAAGGAAGGAGAGAAGGAAGGGAGGAGAGAAGGAAGGATCTCTCCTTGATTACTTTCCACCCGATGCTTCTTGTTCTACCCTCAGGTGCTTTGGAGAATAGCTTGACTCCCTCTTCTTTGGGGCAGCCCCTGAATCATATGATGATCAATTGGGGGAACTAGGGATATTCCAGTCTAACAAAGAGAAGGACTAGGGGTGATATGATAGCAGTCTCCCAGAACTTGAAGGGCTGCCACAAAGAAGAGGCAGCCAACTGATTCTCCAAAGCACTTGAGAAGTAGGGCAAGAAATAAGGTGTGGAAGATCATCAAAGAGAGATTCAAGCTAGAACTAAGGAGAAACTTCCTGACAGTTGGAACAATTGGCACAACTTGACTCCAGAAGCTGTGAATTCTCCAACACTGGAAGTTCTCAGGAAGAGACGGGATGGTCGTTTCTCTGGAATGCTATGGGATCTCCCACCTTGGGCCGGGGATTGGACTAGAAGGCCTCCAAGGTCCCTTCCAACCCTATTATTCTACGTTCTTCCCCTCTGAGACAGGCAGAAAAGGCAGTTCAATTCAAACAAGCTCGGGAGGAGTTGCTGGGCAGGGTTGATGCCTTCACATTGGCAGATCCCAACTTGTTAAGGTCTTCTCAAGATCTTGGCTCTTTTCACAAGAAAAGCTAGGCTGGCTAACAGACAAAAATGATATAAAAACACTATCAAACTTCTGAAGGGCCACGCCTTATCCGCCCTTGTTCTAGAGAGACAAAGCCAAGAAACCAGTTGTTCTGAAGACTCCATGTCACGTCTTGGTTGACATCATCTACGCTCCCACACAGTGCGGTGGCACCACCAGAAAGAAGCCAACATCTAACTTCTTCATATCAGTCTCAACTATCGCCGTATGATTGCAATAGCACTTAGACTTATATACCGCTTCACAGTGCTTCTACAGCCCTCTTTAAGCAGTTTACAGAGTCACCCTATTGCCCCCCCCCCAAATCTGGGTCCTCATTTTACCGACCTCGGAAGGCTGAGTCAACCTTGAGCCTGGTGAGATTCGAACTGCCAAACTTCTGGCAGCCGGTGATCAGATTCAGATTCAGATTTAGTTTATTTGTATGCCGCCCTTCTCCGGGAGGGACTCAGGGCAGCGAACAACTCCGAAGGGGAAAAAGGGGACACAGACACAATACACGTAATTAAAATACACAAAAGTCATACAGCCATACAAGTCAAGAGGGGAGTAGAACTCATCAACCCCAGGCCTGCCGGCACAGCCAGGTTTTGACGGCTTTCCGGAAGGCCTGGAGAGAGGTGAGGGTCCGAATCTCCGCGGGGAGTTCATTCCAAAGGGCCGGAGCTGCAACAGAGAAGGCCCTCCCCCGGGTGGTAGCCAGATGGCATTGGCTGGTGGACGGAACCCGGAGGAGGCCGACCCTGTGCGATCTAATGGGTCTGTGGGAGGTAATTGGCAGCAGGCGGTCTCTCAAGTACCCAGGTCCAAGTAGCCTGCAGTTCTGCACTCTAACCACTGTGCTAAATATTTAGCTAAAAACTAAATATGTGGTCCCTTTTATCATAGCCCTCTGGTAGTATACCTAAGGATGCTCTGTCGCAACCCTTCCAACAAGCAAAGTCAGTGGGGAATGCAGACTCATTTAACGCTCGTGTTACTAATTTGACAAATGCAGTGATCCAGTTAACGAAAAGCAGCAAAAAAGGTTGGAAAACGGGAGGGGGGGGGACTTACTTCACAAACATTTCACTGAGCACAATTGGGCTCAATTGTGTTTGTAAGACGAGGCCTCCCTGTACAATGTCCACATTTTCCCATCCATACAATAAAAACTTTTTTTTCCCCTCTAGAAAAAAAGCAGCTGTAATACCGATCTCTGTATCGCTGGTTACCGCCAGATCTACTTCGCCAGTCTTCTACTAAGGGAGGTGGGTCAGCAGGGCGTTGAACATACTTCTGGTACTCCTCATCTTCAGAGGTGAATCGATGGCCAAACTTATTTTCGTAATTCTGGAGGATCTCCGACACCGATGGCAAACTCGTGTCTCTGAAAATTCAGAAAGGACCTTATGAAAAGTCTGTAAAAGTTAAGACATTAAAGTTACCGACTGTTCTGACTGTGGCTTCCGGAGAGCATGAAGCAAACTTGTTTGCTTCTAATTTAAGAATCGCTTCCCTGCTGGAAATGGCAGCAACTATAAACAGATGACCACTTTATGCCGTACTGCTATGCCCCAAAGGTGAATTGTGCTTTTATTACGCAGTGCACCATTTTTCTATCTCACTAGCTGTTCTTTCTGGAGGTTTTTTATTAGGAAAAAATCAACTTAACATTGGCAGGTGATTGCACCAACAGATTTAGAGTTTGCCACCTGCATCTTCCTAAACCCTTTTTTTACCCTTTAGATCTTTATAAATAGAAAATCTGCTTCTTTGAAATTTTAAATTTCTTGCTGTAAAGCCTTTGAAAAGGGAGCGCTTTTGGGAAATACAGGTAGTTCTCAACTTATAACAGTTCATTTAGTGAACATTCAAAGTTACAACGGTACTGAAAAATGTCACTTACGACTATTTTTCACAGTTATGATTTTTGCAGCATCCTCATGGTCATGTGTTTTCTGACCGAGGCTTCCCAAGAGCATGAAGCAAACTTGTCCCGACAAAAAACCCTTTTATTAATTTTAATGTGAATTCTGCTCATTCACATCCAGCAAAGTCTTTCAAGGGAAGATTTACAGTCACAGACCTTATCTGGCTTGGAGAGCTGACAGGCGGATATCTGCAGAACTTGGCAAGAAGTCTCGGAGAGTCACAAGCCAATTAAGCGAAGTAATTGTCTCCTGCAAACTCCACTCCCCTTTCGCTCCTCTTTTATTTCCTCTGGGAGGGACCATTCATCATCCACCTGTGGCTTTACTCCCAAATCAACCCCTGTTCTTTAGCTGTTTCCTTCGGCTGGCAATGCTGTGCATGCGGACACTGGGAACAGGCTCCAGCTGTTCATCTGCCTCACTGATGTCTGACTCTGAAGGCAGCCGATAACTGGCATAGGGCTGTGGCCTCATCTCTGCCTCCAACACAGAGCCCTCATCAGAGCCTTCTCCAGACTCCAGGACTGGCCCAGGTTCCTCCCCAACCTCCTCACTGTCCAAATTTGGTGCCAGCTCTGCTCCCCACTGGCAGGGCACAACACAGCCAATCTACAATATACAGTTTTGTTCTAGCTGAGATAAACTAGGTTTGGCAAGTAGTCACAGCATTTCAGTCTCCTAAAAGCCTGATGGATTTAATGTAGACCTGGAATAGGAAAAAAAAAAACCCCCACACAATCTAAAATGTATTTCTGTGCTTCGAGTCACAGGGAGTCGGTGACATGTTTGACATTTCATCTTCTGCAGCTTTCAACAATGTGAAAGGATTTCAGCAATTGTGGGCGGGCTATTCATACAACTGCTATAGAAAGGCTTTCCTAGAAAACAAGGTTACTATCTCAGTTTGTGACCCACAAAGTTGTAATCTCTAGGTTATTTCTAAAGCATGGTCTGGTCACTCAGCTCTTTTTAGCTTGTTGCGATCTTGTAAACTCATCTTTGCGATTACATTTCCAAGGTAAGCTAATACATCGGGACACTGGGGCTCAGGGGCTAAGACGCTGAGCTTGTCAATCAGAAAAGTCGGCAGTTTGGCGGCTCGAATCCATAGCGCCACGTAACGGAGCGAGCTCCCGTTACTTGTCCCAGCTTCTGCCAACCTAGCAGTTCGAAAGCATGTAAAAAATGCAAGTAGAAAAATAGGAACCACTTTTGGTGGGAAGGTAACAGTGTTTCGTGCGCCTTTGGCGTTGAGTCATGCCGGTCGCATGACCATGGAGATGTCTTTGGACAGTGCTGGCTCTTCGGCTTTGAAACGGAGATGAGCACCGCCCCCTAGAGTCGGGAACAACTAGCACATATGTGCAAGGGGAACATTTACCTTCACCTTAAGCTAATACATTTCAAATATATTTTGGTTGCGGGGTCCTCTCTGAGCTTGCTTGTTTTCTTCCAGCCATTTCATTACCCTAACTAGTTATCATCATCAGTTGCTAGTAAGGAGTGTTGTTTGCTGTCAGTTTATATTTTGGTATCTTGCCTATGTACGTGGGTGGGATGAACAGACAGACAAGACAGTAGAATATAAACAACAAACTGCACTCCTTACTAGCAACTGATGATACTACCTAGCTTGGATAGTGAAACATCTGCAAGAAAAGCACCAAGCTCAGAGACCACCAAATCCTCCTCCTCCTTGCAAATATCACTCCTTACTAGCACTGATGATGTTACCTAGTTAGGGTAATGAAACGTCTGCAAGAAAGCAAGTAAACTCAGAGAGCACCAAAGACCCCTCATTTCATCCCTGAGCTACAAATATTTTCCTTTATTCATCGTCCACCTGTGGCCTTACTCCCAAGTCAAACACTGTTCTTTAGCTGTTCCCTTCGTCTGGCAAATCTGTGCATGCACATACTGGGAACAGGCCCCAGCTGTTCGTCTGCCTCACTGATGTCTGCCTCTGAAGGCAGCTGATAACTGGCATACGGCTCTGGCCCCCTCTCTGCCTCTGACACAGAGCCCTCATCAGAGCCTTCCCCAGACTCCAGGGCTGGCCCAGGTTCCTCCCCAACCTTCTCACTGTCTGAGTCTACTGTCAGCTCCGCTGGCTGCTGGTGGGCCACAACACCTGCTTTCTAACCTGGTGCCTTAGCCACTAGACTGATAGGCCTAATATTGCTTGTCTGGTTATGTCCGTATATTGTATGAACTTAGCTACCTCGATCTTAAACCATGAATCTGTTTGCAAAGCTAGACTACATTAGTTTATTCAAAAGCATGGATAAATAAGCCGTGAGTCATCCATAAACATCTACAGCTGTTTACAGTTTTATTCACATTACCATTTATATAAAGGTTTTTCAATTTTCCCCTATGGAAACCACGTGCTCTTAAAAACAACAGCATTTGGAGAGCAGCTTACAAATAAAATGATTAAAAAAAAAAAAGTAACTGAAATGTATAAACAGGGACAGGAAAGCAATAGATATTGTGGTAAACATATTAGGGGCACTATAAATAAATCAAGTTGTTATTATACCCATTGCCCAGGTCAGGATGTAGCAAATACTGTAGGACAGCCAATTCAATTACTGGAAATTGTCTCTCTAATCTTAGACATAATATTTGGTTTCTTGTCTTTACGCACTTGAGCAAGCAGAATAACATGGGCAGATAAACTTTTATAAATTCTCATCGTACCACATCTGTAAACCATTAACATAGGTAAAAGCCCATAACCACATTTTTATCGGGGGAAAAATGTGGAAGGAATTTGCATGTTGATGTATAAAGCTATTTCAGGATGATGTGCACAAAAACAAATACTTTTTAATCCTGAAACATACACATTCAGTCATTTAAGATAAATGGGCGTTAACCACTGAGAAGCTAGTTATATTTAGACTTTATGGCTTGCTCTGCATTCTGTTATCTTGGTTTGGTATTTTGCTTTTATGGCATACACTGCATTATTGTGACACACACACACCCACAGTCATCCAAAAAAATTTTAAGATAAGGAAAATGTTAACAGACAGACCTGTTCACCCAGTCTTCAATTATAGGAGGTGGATTGGAAGAACACTGTAGGTATTTTTGATATTCCTTATCCTCTGTAGTGTATCGATGAGCAAACATACTTTCATAATTCTGAAGCACGTCAGTGGTGGAAGCCATTCTGGAATTCCCTGGAAAAAAATAAATATATATATATAAATCCCACCATCTGTTATTTCCTGAAAACAAAACACCTGTGTAATATGTTACATTTGATATTATCGACAAGCTGGCCATAGAAAACCAGTTCAACATAAGCAATATTTTCTATATTAACTCATCCTTCCATCCTTCCGAGGTGGGTAAAATGAGGACCCAGATTGTTGGGGGCAAGAGGCTAACTCTGTAAACTGCTTAGAGAGGGCTGTAAAAGTATTGTGAAGAGGTATATAAGACTAAGTGCTATGCTATATAAAGCACTATGAAATGGTATATAAGGCTAAGTGCTACGGCTATTGCAAGCTAACTCTGCCTACCACCAGCAGTTCGATCCTGACCAGCTCAAGGTAGACTCGGCCTTCCATCCTTCCAAGGTGGGTAAAATGAGGACCCAGATTGTTGGGGGCAAGAGGCTGACTCTGTAAACCGCTTAGAGGGGAACGTAAAGCTCTATGAAGCGGTGTATAAGTCTAAGTGCTATTGCTATTGCTATGTCAAGCACTATGAAGCAGTATATAAGTGTAAATGCTACTGCTATGTCAAGCACTATGAAGTGGTATATAAGTGCTATTGCAAGCTAACTCTGCCTACTGCCAGCAGTTCAATCCTGACTGGCTCATGGTTGACTCATCCTTCCATCCTTCCCAGGTCAGTAAAATGAGGACCTAGATTATTGGGGGCAATATGCTGATTCTGTAAACCGCTTAGAGAGGACTGTAAAGTTCTGTGAAGCGGTATAGAAGTCTAAGTGCTATTGCTATATGAAGTGATAGCTGTCCTTTAAGGACTGTTGATCCCATAAAACACGTACTTATTCTGCAAGAGTAACTAATGGAACACACTATTTTGTTTTAAAAAAAAAGAGCAAAACCAACACTAAAGTATTGTTTAACTATCCTTATACATCATCTTCAGACACATTGCTGCAATGAGATATCAGGACAATCTCAGGAGACATTGCAGAAGGCAAATTATCAAATTGTCAGAGCTGCCCAACAAAAATAATTGAAAGTAACCGTCAACCCCAAGAGAAAAAAAAAATGTTTGAATCAAAGCAGAGAAGGAATGGAATGGAATACTCGGACGCAAAAGAAATGCAGCTTTTGAGCCAATGCAAAAGACTTCATTTCCCCTTCAACTATAGCCATGGAGAAACTTCTGTTGCCTTGGGGATGAGTTTACTGGAAGCCCATTCACTTCTGAGTAAATCTGATCAGGATGAAACCTCAGAAGGGCAGGGGAAATATTTACAATGGATCACAAGAGAGCAGGAAGTCTAGCCATCCTCCCCTCTCCTTGCAAATATCCAGCAAATATCTTCTATTTTTAAAAGGATGCATTGATCTATGGTAGAAGTTAAGGCATCAAGTTAGAGACCAGAAGAACTGGGATATAACTGCAGGCCTGACAGTGAGTTGTAGTCCTCCTGCCTTGGAGACAAAGCCAGCTGGATCACTTTATCTTATTTTTATTTTCTTTTATTTCCTTTCTTTCCCCTTCTGTAAGCTGCCCGGGCAGCCTATAAATAAAATTAAACCTTAAACCTTAAACTTTGGGCCATTCACTCCCACCCAGCCCTGGAAAGAAAGCATAGTGAATGCATAGTTCTACATGGGTGTTTTTGGAAACTTCCCCTGATCAGTGTAACTGCTGTTATTATATTGTTTGCCTACTTATACATGCTCTGAAAGAAGAAAATCTTAATGTTAAAAGTGCTAACCCTAAATAACCACCTGTTTACAAACCCAGTACAAAGTCTTATTGACACACAACTTGCAACTCTGACCAGAATGCTCAAATCCAAAGTAGAAAAAAAATAAGTGCAAATATTATATCAAAGAACCACCACAGAGAAATAGGAACATTGAGGATAAACTGGAACTTCTTAGTTTATTATCATTTATGCCAGCATCGGAGGCAACCGGGCTCTTTAAACCACTGCAAAAGAAGAGATGGGGCAGCAAGTGGTTGCCTTCCTGTCTTTGCTTCCCCCTCCCCAAGACCCGGAGCCGCTGCTGTCGATCCAGGAATTACACAACGGGCTTGTCATCATCACACAATTACACAACGAGTCACCGCGGGGGAGGGGGGGGAATAGTAAGATCAGAGGGAGGGAAAAAGAAAGCCACCCTGATCTGATCTCAGCCAGATCCCGCTCCACCCTGCCCTTCCCCCTCCAAACGCTCCTGGGAGCTGCAGAATCCTTGCAAGGTCCAGAGGACTAGCGCCTTGGCGCAAAAATCAAAACAATCCAGAAAAAAAAAGAGAGGAGACGCCAGTGAACGCCCGGAAGGCTGTTTTTTTAAAGGTTCCCCCTCCCAGGCTTTAAAATAAGCAATTATTACTATTATCATTATTATTATTATCATCAGCATCGCATCTTATTACCCACAAAGCGAGGCAAAGGGAAGAGATGCCCCCTCGCCGTCAATCCAATGCCGGGCGACGCCTCCCTCCCTCCCTTCCGCCCGTTCCTTCCCGGACTTCCGGTTCCGCTTCGCCCCCCCCTCTTGGAGGCGGGCTTGGAGGCGGGACGGTGGGCGGAGCTTCGGCACTGTATAAAAAGCAGGCCCGTCGCACGCGAGCGGTTCATTCGGGTGGATGCTGGCAGCGGTCGTGGTACCGCCGCCGCCTCGTTGGTTGCTTTGCTTTCTTTCCTGGAAAGCTTTAGGGATAAGCCTCCGTTCCAGCGAGAAATAAGAATTAGAATAGAATTTTAATTTTAAGTAGGAGTAAAAGTAGAGGTAATAGTAGTAGGAGAAGTAGAATAGTTGGAAGGGACCTTGGAGGTCTTTTAGTCCAACCCCTGCTTAGGTAGGAAACTACACCATTTCATGTTCTTCCCCCATTTGCCATTCGGTTGGCAGAGATTTCTTGGGACTTGCTGGGAGGCAAGGAGCTTCCCACTGGAGAATCCAAAAGAGAACCTGGATGGAAGTGGGTTCTTGATCCCAGCCCCCTCCAGAAGGGTCTCCCCATACCCATTCAGAAAAGTGCCCCCTCTGCTCCAGGGAAGAAGCAGGAGATCCCCACCCCCACCCCACCCCTGTAAGCATGCAGAAATAGGAAATGTTATGCTGCCAGTTGGCAAAAGGGGCACCATCTGGGCACATTAGAAGACCTAGCATGAAGATGCGAAGCATGGCTAGTTTTAATTCTGGCTTGTTTTCTTGTGTGTGGAAAGGTAGCCTGTCTGGTTAAGTTAGGAATTCGATGCAATTAGGTTTCTATTTAAGCATTTGAGAAGTAAGATTCCTCAGCCCAACTGAGCAAGTTAGCTTTCTAAAAGTTACAGGAATTAGCAATAGCAATAGCAGTTAGACTTATATACCGCTTCATAGGGCTTTCAGCCCTCTAAGCGGTTTACAAAGTCAGCATATCGCCCCCAACAACAATCCGGGTCCTCATTTTACCCACCTCGGAAGGATGGAAGGCTGAGTCAACCCTGAGCCGGTGAGATTTGAACCGCTGAACTGATAGCAGTCAGCTGAAGTGGCCTGCAGTACTGCGCTCTACCCACTGCGCCACCTCGGCTCTCTTTTGAAGTGCAGTGTTGGTGTCTGGAGTTTGTCCTATGGCTCCCCTTAAAATTAGAAAAAGGACAGCAATGCCCTCTGAGAAGGCTGACTAAAGAGCAGGACCAGCTCTAAGCTAAAGCGGAGTCTTTGGCATTGGTCCTGGGCTGCTAAAATTAAAAAGACTGCTTTTTTAAAAAAAAAAAAGTTTTATTTGATCTGTTTATATTATTTTCCATTTCCATCAAACTCTATGACTTCTGAAAAAATAAAGTCATGTCTCACTCATCATGACTCCATGGACAACATTCCTCCAGGCCTTCCTGTCCTCTACCATCTTCTCCAGCACCATAGTTCAAAGGCTGCTCAGCCTTCCTTATGGTCCAGCCTTCACAGCCATGCGTTGCAACTGGGAAAACCATCGCCTTGACTACACGCACTTTTGTTGGCAGGGTGATGTCTCTGCTCTTTAGCATGCTGTCTAGATTTGCCATAGCTTTCCTCCCCAGGAGCATGCGTCTTTTAATTTCTTGGCCGCAGTTCCCATCTGCGGTGATCTTGGAGCCCAGGAAAATAAAATCTGAAACTACCTCAATTTCTTAAACAAACGAAAAATTCCTAGCCTGTGATGGACTGAATTTCCAAAACAATGCCTATTAGAAGAACCTTTCTTAACCCTGACCTTTAAATGTTAACTGCCTGTGCTTTTTAAAAGTTGTTTTTATGTTGAAGAGCAGACATTTTTAAAATGCATTTCTAGAACCTTTGTTTTTAGAAATGTTTCCTCCCTTATAGTGATAATAATGTTCCGCTGGGGACAGCATTACTAAATTGGCATATTGTTTCCCCACATAATGTTTTGAACTAAGGTAGGAAACATGGGAGAATCTAATAGTTGATCAAGAACTCTTAATTTAGATCACTCCAGATTGCAATTCTTCTTGAAGATTTGGGTACATTTTTGGTACATTTTTTGGATTTGACTTTATTACAGTGTAACTGATGTCATTTACATCAAGATAAAATCAAATCCAAAAAAGGGAATTCTTGGCACCCGGACAAATTATCCATCAATAGACAGATAAATTAGATTTACAAACCATTCAAGAGTGATAATAAAAAGCTAAGACTGTAGGCTACTAGGAGTAGATGTGATCTGATCTTCATGTTTCTTCTTAGCTGTTTTATTTCCGATTTGAATAGCGTGTAAATCTGCTTTATCTCTGTGTTTCTGTGGATGGCTAATTTGTCTGAGTGCCAAGCTTCCAGGAATTCTCTAATGTTCTTAGATTTAGCTTGGTCTAGAACAGGGGTCAGCAACCCACGGCTCTGGAGCCACATGTGGCTTTTTCATCCCTCTGCTGCAGCTCCCTGTTGCCCATTGGCTCCACAATTAATAGGGCTTTCGGTTAGGACAGGTAGGGGAAAAAGGGCGCCAGGCTAGGAGACTCTATGGTGGAGGAACCAGACTTCCAATCATCTCCAGAATTGAACCGGGGGCTTCCGGTTGGGACCTTTGTGGCTTTTTGAGTGTTTAAGGTTGCTGACTCCTGGTCTAGAATGCTCACACTTCCTCAGCTGAAACTATGGTTGAGACCATGTTGTGAACTTTAGAAATTCTCGTGTCTTCTGATTGTTTGTTAAGAGTTCACGGATGTTATGTGCTGGTCTCCTGCCTTTCTTTCCAACATGATTGCTGTTACAGTCTTTGCATTGTATGTGTTCGTTGATCCCTTGTTTTAGTGAATGATACGGTGAAAAATATATAGCATCGCAGCCAGTGGTGGGTTTCAAAAATTGTTCAAACCTACTCTGTGGGTGTGGCCTCCTTTGTGGGAGTGGCTTGCTGTCCATGTGACCGGATGGGAGTGGCTTGATGCCCATGTGACCGGATATGAAGATGCCGACGACACTTGTCAGAACCACCTTAAATTACCTCACACACAGCACTGGCATGCATAAGAATATGATGTAAACTTGTTTTTTAAAAGGCATCTTTGGTTTGCGTTAAAACAACTTCAACACACGCAATGTTCTGATTGCACCACAAACGCAGTAGTCATCCTTACCTTTCACAGAGGCACTGAGTTTTATAAATAGGAGCATGATAGTGTAGAATAATCATATCCAAGGACCAGTAGTGGGTTTCAAAAAAATTTGGAACCTCTTCTGTAGGTGTGGCCTGCTTTCCGGGTCCACTGGTGGAACCTCTTCTAACCGGTTCGGTAGATTTGACGAACCGGTTCTACCAAATAGGTGCAAACTGGTAGGAACCCACCTCTGATTGCACCATTAGAAGGAAAGATTTAAGTCTATGAGTTGAGTTGCCTATACACCTGCTCTCTGGATGCTAATTCCTCAGATCTGGTTCCGACATTGTAGGGTGTTTTTTTTCCCCAGTGTAGAACATGGATGCTTCACTTCACAGATGATGCTCTATAAGAGAGGATTTACATCTGAAGGTTCAAGCCCTCATTCAAGGTTTAAGTATAATGAATGTAATAATATGTTTGATTTCAGAATGTGGGCTCAGGATCCAAAGTTAAAGTAGCATGTTCAGGGGATGCTCTGCTAAGCAAAGGATGCCGTTGTTGTTGTTGTTGTTGTTGTTGTGTGATTCTTGCTATAGAAATACTATAAAAGATGTCACCAATGGCTTCATAGCATTATCAGTATGCGTAGGAGGGTGCTGACTTTTTGAGCTCGCCTGGTAAAATACACGGGAAAATCGCATAGGGGGAAAACCCCCTTAGGGTTAGGGTTAGGTCCCCATGAATTTGGAGAGCAAAATGGACTTCGCCAACAGATTCCTAGCCCATCAGTATGCTATTTCCCCTATCTACGTTTCCTAGGAAAATTTCTTATATTACTACTGATTTGTTCAATTTCTTCTTTAAAAAATAATAAATAACACACACACACACATATGCACACACATCCTCATCAGATTCTAGTAAACGTGTTGCAAATAGAAGCTTTTCTCACTTTTTTTCTTGCATTCCTGAAAAAAAAAGGTTATTTAATAGTTAAGATTTGAACATCACATTTAAAAGAAGCATAGTAAGGCTCAGCCTGAGAATCGCACTCAATATAAAAAGTAAATCATACGAACTATGGCATCGCTATGCCATCACAGCTAGATAGGATGGGATGAGGAAGTTGTTTTAAATATCTTCGCCAGCTTGCATTATTTATAAAAAATAATAATAAAGGCAGGATAGGGAAAAAAAAATCCATCTAGAATCACATTCTGGACCTGAAAATACATGAGCCAAATCCATGCAATTTTCTCCCCCACCCCCATCAAGAACAATTGTCTTTTAATGTGATGTCCTTTCCATATTTTGGAAGAATAATTTCTCAGCGCTAACTGTCCAGACATATCTGGAAAATGACAGGTTGAAGGTAACTGATGTTGACTGTGTGCATAAGGGGAAAAAGTCATGAGGCATTTTGGAAGTACACTTAAAACAGATGGACAAAGCAACGGGAAAGCTGAGCCAAGTATATAGCAGATGGACTTGGACGTATTTAAAGAGTTGGGTGAACATTACTTTCCTACTGGGTGAACAAAAATCGAAGTAACTTATCCTCAACCCAATTGGAAAAGAAAAACAGACAATGGCTGTGTGTGTGTGAGAGAGAGAGAGATAGAGAGAGACAGAGAGAGTGGGAGAGAGTGGGAGAGAATTGTAGAGAGAGTGGGGAACACAATACATACAAGATAAAAGGTAAATATTCCCCTGCACATGCATGCTAGTCGTTCCCGACTCTAGTGGGCGGTGCTCATCTCCGTTTCAAAGCCGAAGAGCCAGCGCTATCCGAAGACGTCTCCATGGTCATGTGGCTGGCATGAACAAATGCCAAAGGTGCACAGAACACTATTACCTTCCCACCAAAGGTGCTCCCTATCTTTCCACTAGCATTTTTACATGCTTTTGACCTGCTAGGTTCCTAGAAGCTGGGACAAGTAACGGGAGCTCACTCTCTTATGCGGCGCTAGGGATTCGAACTGCCGACCTTTCTGATCGACAAGCTCAGGGTCTGAGCCACTGAGCCACCGCGTCCCTTCACATACAAGGTAAAGACATAATATAATCTTTATATATGAACCTGGACAGCCACTGGCCTGGAACGTTATGCTTGAGCAGGGGGTTGCACTAGAAGACCTCCAAGGTCCCTTCCAACTCTGTAATACTATTCTATTTAGACATGGAAGCCAACTGTGCATTTCCTAGTTCTTGAAGGGGTAATTTCAGCAATTGCCTCTTGCATATAGTCACTCATGACATAGTCACCTTGGGTTTGGATCACTGCAGTGCTCTTTACAGGGGACTCCCCTTGGCAACCACTCTAATAATGTTCCAGAATACAACAGTGCATGCAACTACATACGCAGACATGTTATGCTGAAATACCAAGGTACATCCACATAATGTCACCTGCAAGCTGTATCAATGCATTTCGGGGTGCAGTTTGAGGTCTTTTTCTTGGAACTACAAAGCCCTTCTCTTCTGACCGAGGCTTCCCAAGAGCACGAAGCAAACTCCTTGTCCCGACAAAAACCACTTTTATTAATTGACTGTGAATTCGGCTCATTCACATCCAGCAAAGTCTTTCGAGGGAGGATTTACAGTCACAGACCTTATCTGGCTTGGAGAGCTGCCAGGCCGATATCTGCAAAATTTGGCAAGGAGTCTTGGAGAATCACGAACCAATGAAGTGAACTAATTGTCTCCTGCAAACTCCACTCCCCTTTCGCTCCTCTTTTATTCCCTCTGGGAGGGGCCATTCATCCTCCACCTGTGGCCTTCCTCCCAAGTCGACCCCTGTTCTTTAGCTGTTCCCTTCATCTGGCAACTCTGCACATGCGCGTACTGGGAACAGGCTCCAGCTGTTTGTCTGCCTCACGGATGTCTGACTCTGAAGGCAGCTGATAACTGGCACACGGCTCTGGCCCCCGCTCTGCCTCCGACACAGAGCCCTCAGCAGAGCCTTCCCCAGACTCCAGGACTGGCTGAATTATTCACTGTCTGAATAAGCTGCCAGCTCTGCTGGCTGCTAGAAGGCCACAACATCTTCATGGCTTCATGGCTTACAAGACAATCTACCTCCAATGGCATCAACCCATCCAACAAGATCAAAGTTTTGATCAAGTAGGATCAAAGATCAAACTTTTGGACTTGCTGGTTTGGTGATGTCATCTGGCAGGACTCAGGAACAAGACTTTCTCTCTCCCGTTTCTCATGGTCTGGAATAATATCAGCTCCAGGTTTTAGTTAGCCCTGACCCTGCGTGACTGTTTTAGAAAGCATGAAAGATCTGTTGTTGTTTTTCCAAGCATTTGATCTGGGGTGAGTTTTGTCCTTGGACAGCTCTAAATTTGTCCATCATTCTTCTGGATTCTGTTTTTTTTTTCCTGCTTTGTTTTTATTATGTGGTCTTTATAGATTTATAATGGTCATGGATAACGTACGTCACCCTCAGACACATGCTCAGGGCCGCGAACGTAAAAGATAATTAATGAATCGGTATTAAAAATTAATCTGTAGCATTTCAATTTGCAGTACCCAGGCTTTGCCCGCGCGCCGGACGATGTCCACCGAAATTGTAAAAAAAGGAAGCATTAAAATGTTAAACTGTCTAGTTGGTTTGAAATATAGGCGTCTGTTCATTACATGAATTTGGATTATGAATCTCTGATGACACAGAGATGGATATTTTAAGCAGATGTCTGCAATTTTTCTCAGGCTTGGGGATTTGAGTGACAAGAGGCTGAGATTTCAAAACACCCAAATTACAGGCGTATGTGAAGGGGAAAAAAAAATACTTTGCAGCATGAAATGATTTTGTTATTTAATTAGCTTGGAAATGAGGCTGGCTTCTTCCAAAATTGCACAGTGCTGTTTTTTCCTTTATATATTCTAGTTTGTTCTTCTGCTGTTAGTTGCTTTTGTCTATCAAAACATTCTGGATAATACAGAGGCTCGAGAAATCCGAAGGCCTCTTAAAGAATATCTTCCTGTGTGGAACAGCTAAATTATAATATGATCTCCTTGTTTCCATCTTAGCCTATTATATGACTCCTACCAAAAGCAGTTCAAAAGCACGTAAAAATGCAAGTAGAAAAACAAGAACCACCTTTGGTGGGAAGGTAACAGTGTTCCGTGCGCCTTCGGTGTTTAGGTAGTCATGCCGGCCACATGACCACGGAGACATCTTCAGACAGCGCTGCCTCTTCGGCTTCACAGCCCTCTCTAAGCAGTTTACAAAGTCAGCATATTGCCCCCAACAATTTGGGTCCTCGTTTTACCCACCTCGCAAGGATGGAAGGCTGAGTCAACCTTGAGCTGATCAGGATCAAACTCCTGGCAGTGGGCAGGGTTAGCCTGTAAAAGCAATAGCACTTAGCACTTATATACCAATTTATCATGCTTTAAAGCCCTCTGTAAATAGTTTACAAGTATGTGGTGGCTCCGTGGCTAAGACGCTGAGCTTATCGATCAGAAAGGTTGGCAGTTTGGCGGTTCGAATCCCTAGCACCGCATAACTGAGTGAGCTCTTGTTACTTGTCCCAGCTTCTACCAGCCTAGCAGTTCCAAAGCATGTAAAAATGCAAGTAGAAAAACAGGAACCACCTTTGGTGGGAAGGTAACAGTGTTCCGTGCACCTTTGGCGTTTAGTCATGCCAGCCACATGACCACGGAGACGTCTTCGGACAGCGCTGGCTCTTCGGCTTTGAAACGGAGATGAACACCGCTCCCTAGAGTCGGGAACGACTAGCACATGTGTGCGAGGGGAACCTTTACAGAACAGAAGCATTGGTGCTCAATTTTCGTCATACATCAAGGTCTCCCTGTACAATTGCCCCAAGTCTAGAATTGGTTGTCTTGGATGCTTTTCACGGTTTTAACTAGATATTTCGGTTCCAAGCTGCGCTTCACAGTAAGGCTTGAAACGTCTGAAGGCTTGGTAACCCGAGGAGGGGATGTAATTACATCGATGGCACCGGTGATATGAAACACGGCTGAACTTCCCTGAGGTGGACTGTGATATCATGCCTGGGATAGAATTTCCCTTTTAAATTGCACTGTGAGCAGAAGGCCTGTTATCCTTCTGTTTAAGGTTCCACGTGCCTGCTGGCCACGAGTGGGATTTTATGCATTTTTAGGAGCGGTAGAAATTATTCTGCTGGGAAGCGGACAACCATTATTTAGATCAGGGGGGTCTTCAAACCTGGCGCCTTTAAGACTTGTGGACTTCAACTCCCAGAATTCTCCAGCCAGAATCCTGGGAGTTGAAGTTCACAAGTCTTAAAGGCGCCAAGTTTGGGGACCCCTGATTCAGATGGCCATAATCAAAAAGTCCACTTCTGCTATCCCTTAGAAACCCTCTGATGCCATCACTTAAATTGGCTTCCTCTTAGGAACCGAGTTGTTACAAGTCACCCTCGGAGCTGAAGAAGCTTCTTGGATGAGAAGATCTGGGATGAGTAACTTTGAATGGTCTCTAAATTAGGTGTTGCAAGCCAAGGACTAACCCAACATCCCTAAACTGAACATTTCATTGGTTGGGTTCACAGTGCCCATGATGTTCATCCATTTTGTTCAAAGAGGACCTTGACATCTAACAGATTGTGGGGCTGTCCACAGTGTGTCTACAGGTGGCTGGTAAGGCCTCTACGGGCATGAAATGTTCTGCTACATGTCGGGCAGATAAGTGTGGGCACCGCTGTTGCAGCATTTGCCGCTCCGGCTTTGCAGAGTGCTCACTTCTCTTGTGCCATGGTTGTCCTTCCGTCCTCAGATGTCTGGCATCCTTGTTTGATCGGCGTGCACCATGTCGATCGGTCTTGTGCCAGTCTTTCCCAGGAGGGGGTGTCAATTTCCAGGGACTGGAGAGAGGCTTTCAGCATGTCTATCAGGCCTGCAATTATATTCCTTTTAGAATTTTGGCCTGCCACACTTTCTCTTATTTCATTATGCTGTTTCTTTAGTATAGTCAATGGGAGGGGGGAATAGACAGGAGTAGGATTGTGGAATGTATTGTTTTTCATTCTTTACTAGAAGCCAAGATCATCCTTTGTCTCCGCACTTTCACACCTGACAGGAAGCAGTTGGGCGTAGACACCAGCGTGGAAGAAGAAGATTGGACCATGTGATGGATTGTGGGTGTGGGGACAAGATCATGAACTTTTAACTGGGTGGGATTCTGATGTAACTTCCAGAGTTGGAATTCCACAGCACGATGCCAACATGCCTGTTTTATTAAATTGGTCTTCTAAGGATAGTTTTGCCTTTGACTCTGATTTAATTCTGCATGGTATTTGGAATGCTGACAGTGTCTTTGTACCACTTCCTTTGCCTCCCGTGCCATCACTTTCCTTGGGGCAGCTCACCATAGAGGAGCTGTTTGGGAATTCAATGGTCTGGCTGTCATCTTTTCTTTTGGATCTTTGGCCTGCCATACTTTCTATTATTCTACTATGCATTCCCTATTGTGGGAAAATGGGGAGGGGGGCAATTGTAAGGAGTTAGATGATATGTAGCCATAACAAAATTCTTTCTAGAAAGCCAAGGTTATCCTTTGTCTTTGCACCTCTGCACCCGACTGGAACTGGATGGGTGGAAGCTGCCAGCACGGCAGTGGAAGATTGGACCATGTGATGGACTTGTGGGTGTGGGGGCAAGATCTTGAACTTTCAACTGGGTGGGGGAAACTGGGAAGCTTTCAGATTCGGGTTTTCCCAGATGTGCCAACTCTTAATAAATTGGAACTTTGAGGAATCCTTTGCCTCTGACTCTGATTTAATTTTGGATGCTATTTGGAACCCTGACATCAGCTCCCTGCAGCTCCCTACCTCTCCACCCCAGCTCCAGGGTGATGGGATTAAGACAAGGCCCTCAGGACATGATAGGATTAGCCCTCTGCCCATCTAGCAACAGAACTCACCACATGGCAACTAGGGAGATTGCATCACCCAGCAAGGTTCAAACAAGTCTGGGACTCAAATGACAATCTACAAAGTTACCCCTGTATGGCCTCATGGGAGGTGGGGAAAACTGGGAAGCTTTCAGATTCGGGTTTTCCCAAATGTGCCAACATGGCTCTCTCTTCATCAATTGGAACTTCGAGCAATACTTTGCCTTGGACCCTGATTTACTTTTGGATGCTATTTGGAACCCTGACGCTGGCATCCTTGCAACAAGGCCTGCCCAGCGTGTCTGTGCTTTCATCAGCAAGGGGTGAACTGATGTCAGGCCTGCTCTGGAGAGGACCTCTCTGTCCGGCCCCTTGTCCTTCCACCAGATCCTCGGTATTCTACGGGCGCAGATCATGTGGAAGTGGTTCAGTTGGGTTCCCATTACAACATACTTCCAAAATGGAACGTATCCAGTCAGGACTTAGCATCGCGCATGAACTCAGCCTTTGTCTCGGCATAACGACGAGAAAAATCTTGGAATTCTTTCAGGATTCAACGTTTAATGTTTAGAATCTGTCCCACCAGATACCCTGCATTCTTCAAAAATAATAATAATAATCCCAGCGACTCTTTCTGTCCTCTGAAATTGCCACTTGAGTCTCTGCATCAATTAATCTTGGAGATAAAGGTCACGGGGCTTTTCAAGCGAACTAGGTCTAACATTTTACAAAGATTTTGTGCTTGCATCATATTGAAAGCACCGTATGGTTTAACTACGCTGGCTGGGGAATTCTGAGAGTTGCGGGTCCACATAGATTAAAATTCCTGAGGTCGAGAAACACTGATTGAGCCTAAGGCGGTGATGGTGAACTTTTTCGCCGCCGAGTGCACAAACCAGAATGTGCGTTTGTGCACTTGTGCACGCCCGGAGCGCTGGAAACCCGAAGACCAGGTGGCTGGTGCTCATGCGCTCACCTGCCAGATGGTCAGTGGTGGGATTCAGCCAGTTCGCACCTATTCGGGAGAACTGGTTGTTAACTTTCTAAGTAGTTCAGAGAACCGGTTGTTGGAAGAAATCTCCTTTTGTTTTTTTCCCCCACTTTACAGGGCTAATCCTGTAAGGAAGGCAGGAAGGAAACATTCTGGTGTTGTTTCTAGCTTCATCTTTATTGCTCTGCTTACAGAAACTGCCTCTCCGGTTAACCCTTATTCCATTGCAACAGCTAAGGCCAAGCGCCCATCGACCTGAATGACCTTGAGTTGGCCACGCCCACCCAGACAAATGACCACCGAGCCCCGCCTACCCAGATGGTCATTAGGACAGAGAAGCGGTTGTTAAATTATTTGAATCCCACCACTGCAGCTGGTCTTCGTGTTTCTGGCACGCTGGTCTGCGATGTTCCCGTGGTTCGTCCATGAGGCCAATGTGGAGAAAAGACAGGACACAATCTTTCTCGGGATGGAGCAACCCAGATTGGGGGTCTGAGAGCCCCTTTTATTGAGATAGGACAAAGGCAAGAGGAGCAATAGCATGTGGTTAAAAACAGCCTGTAAAAGTACAATTTCTAATTACTGCTCAGTCTATATATGGTCAAATCCTGGGCGTCATTGGTAGGGTCTCAGGATGTTATGTTATGAACTATCAGGATGTTATGGAGTTTTAGGAGTTTGTTTTCTCCTGTGTGGTTCAGCGTGGCTCTGCATGCCCCGTTATGAACTGGGCCATGGGTGACTCACACCTACACAAAGAACTAAATGCGTGCACTGGAGCACTGGATACCTGAGCACCAGGTGTCTGGCTCATGCCAGCTGGTCTTCAGATTTCCGGTGCTCCGGCATGCGCAAAGACCAGCACGCTGGAAACCAGAAGAGCAACTGGCGACGGTGCCAATGCCCACAGAGAGGGCTCTGAATGCCACCACTGGCATGCCTGCCATAGCTTCGCCATCACGGGTCTAATGCATGTTGTCCTGGTAGATTATAGTTTCCTCCTAGGCAGAAATAATTTTGCCCCACACTTTTTTCTTCCGAGATGTCAGATTCCAAATAGCTTTATCCGGCTGCGGTGTTTCTAAATTTTCTTTGTGTAGCTGCTGCCTTTAAATGCAGCTCGGTTTATTGTTTTACTGCAACATGATTTTGTATTGATTTTGCTTGCGTGTCGCCACGAGAGATTCTTCTTTGATTGCCACAGGTTCCATACCAAAAATTGAATTTAAAGCAACCTTACTTGGAAAGACATGATTTGCTGAAAAATATGTTTCTCTTTTGAAAGCTGCTTTTGTGCACCCGGTGCTGTCACTGACTGCACCCAACTTCTGATGAGTGAGAAGTTCTGGAGTGCCAGGAATGTACAAGGGTTGTTGTTTAGAATTGCACCAAGGGGTGGGGGGTGGGGGGGGAAACAGGTTTTTTTAAAAAGATATTTTTCTCGAATACCTCTTTAAAGTCTCCTTCGAGTCAAGCTGAATTCCGGCTGACCTCCCCAACAAGTCAGTGCAGTTTTCTTGGCAACAACGTGGAAATGCTTTAGAAATTCTCAGATGTGCTTTGTTTTTATTGGCTTCCCACTCTAGCCTTTAGCAACCTGACAAACTCCCATCCAAATTCTAATCAAGCCCAATCCTGCTTAGCTTCCGGACCGGAACAAGATCCTCCACGCTCTGCTACTTTCATTGTCCACGCAGGCTGCTGGTTGAATGACTTAGGGTTCAAACTTGATTTCGTTAAGGTGATGAAAGAAATGTCCTTCTGGGTTCGGCTCCAAGTGGGGAAAAAGACACTGGAGACATGGAGGCTGCTTGGAAAGATGGTTTATTGTTGGACAGGAGCACGTGGCTTGAGCTCCTGAACAGAAAAGGTGATCACATGCTTCAATGTTGGTGGAGAAGAAGAGAAGGGCCGAGGGAGGGGCTTGCTAGGCTTTTTATAACATGTTCAGTCCCACCTTTCTGTTTCCTGTTCCTGTGTAAGAAATGTATTCTGATTGGTTATCAGACTCCCATGGGGCCATGCAGGGGCAACTCTCTGGGCTGTGTTTTGAATCCAGGTGTGGTTGAGTTCTCAGATGCCATGTGGTCAGTTGGGTAAAGTTCCTTAATCCCTTCCCCCTGGAGCTGCAGTGGAGAAGTCTTTATTGTGTAAAGGGACTAGCTTGGCCTTCTTAATGGCCCATTGACAAAGTGGGGATGGGCAGGAAGCGACAGGCAACTATTCTGTCTTTTAAAACATGTTTCTTCCTTTTCACATCCAGAGAAATATTCTGCCTTTTCAATATTTCCTAGGATATTTCATTTTTCTGGGAGAGGGCTGGATGATAACTTCCCACAAAGGGAAGCATCAGGGCTCTGTTTGACCTTGTGCGGGGGGGACAGAGGGGCCACGGCTGGGGATGTGTGGCCAAGGGGCATGGCCAAGGGGCGTGGCTGGCAGAGCATGGCCACCTAGACATCACTCGAGGCTCCATCTGCTAGCAAAAACGGAGCTCGGGGAAGGCATGTGTGGCCTGCCCGGGTTCCGTTTTCACTGGCAGAGGGCTGGACAAGGCCATCACGGATGAAAACAGAGTGGGCCGTGTGTGGCTTCCCCAAGCTCTGTTTTCGTTGCCCAGAGGCCGTGGCGGATTAAGGTTTACTGGTGCCCTAAGCAATGACAAATCTTGGTGCATACTGTACAAATCTTCATTGGTTTTATTTTTTTTTCTTTCTCAACTTTGTGGTCCCCGCTTTGGGCCTGGTGCCCTAAGCACATGCTTAGTCTGCTTAATGGTGTTGGAAGAAATGTCTTTCTGGGTTCGGCTCCAAGTGGGGGAAAAGACACTGGAGACATGGAGTTCTCCCCTTCAGCTCCAGCATGATGGGATTAAGGCATGATAGTATTAGCCCTTTACCCAACTCATCATATGGCATCTGAGAACTCAACCAAACTTGAGACTCAAAACACAGCCTAGAGAGTTGACCCTGCATGGCCCCAGGGGAGTCTGACAACCAATCAGAATACATGTCTTACACAGGAACAGGAAACAGAGAGGTGGGGCTGAATAGATTATAAAAAGCCTAGCAAGCCCCTCCCTCAGCCCTTCTCTTCTTCTCCACCAACATTGAAGCATGTGATCACCTTTTCTGCTCAGGAGCTCAAGCCATGTGGTCTTGTCTACCAATAAACCATCTTTCCAAGCAGCCTCCATGTCTCCAGTGTCTTTTCCCCCACTTGGAGCCGAACCCAGAAGGACGTTTCTTCCAACAAATGTGTACAATCCGATAATACTATTGCTTACAATATATATTCTTATGTATATTTTTATGCCTACATTTGTTTCCAATTTGTTAATCTTCTTTCATTGCTGATTTTCTAATCTCTGCACCTATTATCTAGCCATTTATACCGTATGTCCCGTTATTGAGTAATATTCTCTTTCTCCTTTATCATTACGTTCCATTGTTCACCTGTCGATTTTGGCACTTTCTAATATTTTCTTTATTTCCATTTCATCTGTAGGTGTCCTTCCCTTTTTCCAATTTTGTGCGTACCTAATTCTAGCTGCTGTTATTACGTGTAACTTTAGATCTATAATTCTTTTACTGTATTTCTCCGGTAGTATACCTAAGAATAATTCTGGTTTTAGGTCTGTTTATTATAGCAGTTAGACTTATATACCGCTTCATAGGGCTTTCAGCCCTCTCTAAGCGGTTTACAGAGTCAGCATATCGCCCCCACAGTCTGGGTCCTCATTTCACCCACCTCGGAAGGATGGAAGGCTGAGTCAACCTTGAGCCGGTGAGATTTGAACCGCCGAACTGCAGATAGCAGTCAGCTGAAGTGGCCTGCAGTACTGCACCCTAACCACTGCGCCACCTCGGCTCCTTATGCTTATTATTATGCTTATCCTTATTATGCTATCCTTATTATGCTATCATCTCTTCCAATCACCTTTTTAAAAAAAATCTTTGACCAATATTTATTCGCCGGTGGATAGGTCTACCACAAATGATGATAGGATCTCTGTGCCTGTTTACATTTCCAACACCCTGGTGATATGTTTGGGAACATTTTTGCCATTCTTGCTGGTGGCAAACGCCAACCAGAGAACATTTTGTAGACTAAATATTAATCTAATGTAACTAATGTAAATATAATCTAGCTCTTTCCATTAGCCTCTGGGAAGAAAGATGAGGAATCTTGGCAGGGGGGCCTCTGTTCCTTTAAGCTCCTACAAGAATGATTAAAAGGGCTTTGAGGCCATTAAGGACTCTTTGGGGGAGGGAATCACTCAGAACTGTTAAACCACAATGCAGGTGGGGTTGATTTAAGATGCTGTTACCCAGCTGGGTCAGGAGACTTCTGCAAGCCAACAACCAAGCTCAGAGAGCATCAAGGACCCCACATTTCAACCCTGAGCTACCAATATTCTCTCCTACAGGTACAGGTAGACCACGGAGAGGTCTTCGGACAGCGCAGGCTCTCCGGAGATGAGCACTGCCCCCTAGAGTCGGGAACGACTAGCACATATGTGGGAGGGGAACCTTCACCTTTTAAAGGCTACTTCAGCTGACTGCAGTTCTGAAGTTCGGCTGTTCAAATCCCACCGGCTCAGGGTTGACTCAGCCTTCCATCCTTCCGAGGTGGCTAAAATGAGGACCCGGATTGTTGTTGGGGGCAATATGCTGACTCTGTAAACCGCTTAGAGAGGGCTGAAAGCCCTATGAAGCGGTATATAAGTCTAACTGCTATTGCTAACTGCTATTCAATATGCATTAAAAAAAACAAAAACACCCACCGCGCGGGAGGTGATGAGGACAGAGAAAGAGAGAGGAAAATGCATCTCTCACTCACTGTTAAACATTCATCTTACAAATCGGATGGATTCTTATATAATTAGCCCCCAACAGCGTTTCCTGCCCACCCCCAAAGGAAACCCTTCTCCGGTTCTGCCCTTGCGCAACGCCCGGGGAGAGGAGAAAGCCTCCCAATCCCACGCATCAGGAAACTTGCCAAACAGCTGCGCGGCGGGGGGGGGGTGGCGGTTTCAGGATCGAGCGCAGCCAGAGCGCCCGGCTGGGCGGCGGTACCCGGCGTGGCCTGCCCGCCCCTGACTCCGCCTGCCCGCCGCGTGCTGCCGGCTTCTCTCCGCCCCGCGAGTGGGAGGCGGCTGCGGGCGAAGCAGGTGGGACTCGCCGCTGGAGCCGCTGCCTGCCTGCCTGCTTTCCCTTCGCCCAGCCGGCCCTTCCCGACGGCGCGGGGGGCTCCCCGCAGGCGACCCCCGAGTGGGTTGAGCGGGCAGAGTCCAGCCAGGCCGGCGGGGCGCCTCCTTGGCGAGCCCGGGTCCCCAGTTGAAAGGACGCGCGCTCTTCGGACAGCTGGATGTGTGAGGTCGGGACGCGCCCGGCGCTGGGCGCCGGCGAGCGAGGGGGCGAGGAGACCCCGCCGGCCAGCGCTCTCTCGCCGCCCAGCTTCGGGGCCGGAGACAAGTGCCGGGAGATGGGGTGAGTCTGAGCCGGAGCGCGTCGGCGGGGAACCGCTGGGTTGCGCGCTTCCTTGGGCGCCCGGCTTGGGGCGCAGACCCTGGAATGGGGGTGTCAAGCCTGGGCGGCAGGGGGGCCCTCCCGGTTGCCCCACCCTCCGGGGGAGGGAGTTGCGTCGGAGTTGGCAGGAGGCTGCCTTCCCCAACTGGAGACCTCTGCCCTTAGTCCGCTTTCACCGCCGTTCCTGTGGCTCTCAGCCAGCGGAGCTCCTCAGCCCTGGCTTTCCAAATTCCCTCCACCCACTACAACTCCCATCATCCCGCCCTGAAAAGTACACTGTCCCTCCCGTTCGGTTCCAAGAGCGCCTGCCTTGGGTTGCCGCCGGGGGATCCGAGCCGGATTCCCGGGAGATGGGCGGGCGGGAAAGCAGCGGCGGCGGCCCTCCAGATGTTGTACCACCCTGGCTGGTAACTCCCGGAAGAGATGCTGGGGCTTGAAGGTCATCGACATCTGGAGGGAGGAGGGCGCAGGTTTCCCCTGGCTGACGGTCCCTGGTGCTGAAACAGTCTCCGGAAGAAGTGAGGCGTCCTGAGGTTTTGAGGAGGGGGGTGGGGGTGGCAAGCCACGGTTAAACGCAATGGAGAAACTTTAGAAAAGATGGTTATTCCTGTTGCCAGCTGCCGGGGAGGAGGCAGCTCTGCCAAGGCAAGCTCTCCAAGGCTGTGCACCCTGTGCTGGAGTACCCTTGGAGTGGCAAGCGTGCCAACTGGACTTCAGGGCTTGGTCTCTGGAGCTGCATGCCCCCCCTTGCCATCTTCCGGCAGATTTCAACCTTCTAGGGTCAAAACAGGAGGGCACGGTGGCTCAAGTGGCTAAGACGCTGAGCTTGCCAATCAGAAAGGTTGGCAGTTCAATGGTTCGAATCCCTGGTGCTGTGTAATGGAGTGAGCTCCCGTTAACTTGTCCCAGCTTCTGCCAACCTAGCAGTTTGAAAGCACATAAGAAATGCAAGTAGAAAAATAGGAACCACCTTTGGTGGGAAGGTAACAGCGTCTCGTGCACCTTCGGCGTTTAGTCATGCGGGCCACATGACCACGGAGACGTCTTCGGACAGCGCTGGCTCTTCGGCTTTGAAACGGAGATGTGCGCCGCCCCCTAGAGTCAGGAATGACTAGCACATCTGTGCGAGGGGAACCTTTACCTTTCTCCAGGGTTAAAACAGGGCTTACTTCAATCAGGGTTTATTTTTAAAAATGCTTAGGGCTTGGAAAGAGCTGTGAAGAAGACAGGTGCTTCCCTTACAGCTGAAAGAAGGGCGGAGAAGAGGGCTGTCATCGAAAGGGTGGGATCTCTCCCACACCCCCACATTACAGGCGTCATCCGATTGAATCCCTTTAGTTGTACCACAGATAAGTCAGCAGTCAAAGCATTGCTCGAATCTGATGGGTTTATGCAATGTTGAAGCCCAGGTGGGCATCTTTTAAATAACAGTGGGAAGGGGGGGCGGAAGAGGGAAAATTGAGTAGCTGCCGGGTGAAATAGGGATAGCGGGCATAGATAAGATAAGATAAGATAAGATAAGATACTTTATTTGTATGCCGCCCTTTTCCCTGGGGGGACTCAGGGCGGCTCACAGTTCAGGGGGGGGGGGAGGACAAACCAAGTTACATATAAGACAATACATCATTAAAAGCACAACATTCATACTATTCAGGCAGGGCTAAGGTCTTTAGCCCCAGGCCTGTCGGGACAGCCAGGTTTTAAGGGCTATGCGGAAGGTCTGGAGGGTGGTGAGGGTACAAATCTCCACGGGGAGTTCGTTCCATAGGGTCGGAGCTGCCACAGAGAAGGCTCTCCTCTGCGTGGTTGCCAGTCGACATTGACTGGCTGATGGAACTCGGAGGAGGCCTAATCTGTGGGATCTAATTGGTTGAGTGGAGGTGATTGGCAGTAGGCGGTCTCTCAAGTACCCTGATCCAATACCATGAAGGGCTTTGTAGGTGACAAGTAGCACCTTGAAGCGTACCCGGAGATCAACAGGTAGCCAGTGCAGCTCGCGGAGGGTAGGTGTTATGTGGTGTTATAGTCTGGAGTCTCTCATTAAAATATGCATCGATGCATTGAGGGTATATGATTCTTCCTCTTTCTTCCCTGGGACGCAGTGGCTCAGTGGCTAAGACCTTGAGCTTGTCAATCAGAAAGGTCGGCAGTACGAATCCCTAGCGCTGCATAATGGAGTGAGCTCCCGTTACTTGTCCCCTAGCTTTTGCCAACCTAGCAGGTCGAAAGCATGTGAAAATGCAAGTAGAAAAATGGGAACCACCTTTGATGGGAAGGTCGCAGTGTTTTGTGCGCCGTCGGCATTTAGTCATACTGGCCACATGACCATGGAGATGTCGTCAGACAGCGCTGGCTCTTTGGCTTTGAAACGGAGATGAGCACCGCCCCTTAGGGTCGGGAATGACTAGCACATATGTGCGAGAGAAACCTTTACCTTTACCTATATATTATTCCCACAGCATCTTCGTAAAATAGATTAGGCTAAGATTAGGATTAGGATTAGGATTACTTTATTTATATGCCGCCCTTTTCCCTGGGGGGACTCAGGGTGGCTCACAATCCAAGGGGGAGGGGAATACAAGACAAAAAATACACACATAAAACAGTACATCGTTAAAAAACGCAACAGTCATACTATTCGGGTGGGGTTGAAATCTTAGCCCCAGGCCTGTCGGGACAGCCAGGTTTTAAGGGCTATGCGGAAGGTCTGGAGGGTGGTGAGGGTACGAATCTCCACAGGGAGTTCGTTCCATAGGGTCGGAGCAGCCACCGAGAAGGCTCTCCTCCGGGTAGTTGCCAGTCGACATTGACCGGCTGATGGAATTCGGAGGAGGCCTAATCTATGGGATCTTATTGGCCTAGTGGAGGTAATTGGCAGTAGGCAGTAGTAAGACACCATCGTTGGTCTGAATTCACCCTGTGAGTTTTAAATAGGAGGAGACTTTGGGGAGTCCTTACTAACTCTCTGTCCAGGAGGGGTTGATGACTGAATCCTTCCCTTTTGTAATTCCCCTACCCAAGGTTGGCATCTCCCCTGAGGCAATGCCTTTCTGCAGAATTCCAATTTAGCACCGCAGCTCTCTGTTGTTACGGTATTGGTTTACCAATCCTAGCTAAATTTGGGGGATTAGGCTGCCACTTCCGGTTATGGCAAGCCAGGACTTGCAAAGCTGGCTACGGGTTCTCCGAACTTGCGCGTGTCCTCGTGTCTTTGAAGAATGCCAGCTTGTTAAAGGCTGCCGAGCCTACTTGACTTGCAGTAGCCCTGGGATGCAATCCGATTTCTTTCCAAATCAACAGGCATACAAATGAGCTGTGCATCGTGCTGGACGAAAACTTAACGGCAGACTGTCACCCTCGAGTTTATTTATTAATTAAATTGTGTGCCATCTGCTTCCCGATATCCAAAACGATTCTGGGTAGCTTACAATGGCATAAAAGCGCAGCAACCAAAACATTAAAAGCATTAAGTTCTCTTTAGATTCTCTTTAGGACTCTTGACTTCTCAACTGGTTCTTTTCCCCCCCCCCAATCTAAGCAATGCAGTTCCCAAACTTTTCACGGTAGCTTGCAAAAGTGTGTGTGTGTGTGTGTGTGTGTGTGTGTGTGTGTGTTGCATTTGTGCTGATAAATAAATATAAATAAAGGGGGACTAGTATAGATCTATTTCAAGCTATTTAGCTCTCATCAGTTAGCCATAGCCTTATTGGGAATCAAACCTGGGCTGTATTACATATCAGGCAGTTATATTAGCCACTTATGCCTCTTCTTGCTACAAACAACGGTTTAAGAAAGTTTTAAAGCTATGAACTGGGAATCTCTCATATATATAGCTATATATCAGCGAGATATACATATATATAATGGCTAAGACGTTTGCCTAAGATGCAATACAGCACAGGATCGAATCCCAGTAAGGGTATGGCTAGCTGATGAGAGCTAAATAGCTTGAAATAGATCTATACTAGTCTCCCTTTATTTATTTATCAGCACAAATAAAACACAAATATAACAAAGGCAACAGTAAAAATATTGGGTTTCTCTCGTGATGGACTCTTGTGACAAGCCGATTGACAGATGATGGAAGCAGTTAGCTTCCTCCCATAGTTGGGGCTTACCAGGGGTTGTGACACTAAATATATACCTTCTTCCCTGGCTTCAGCTGATAAGGAGGAGACCTGTGGCATAATGGCTAAGACGTTTGCAATACAGCACAGGATCGAATCCCAGTAAGGGTATGGCTAGCTGATGAGAGCTAAATAGCTTGAAATAGATCTATACTAGTCTCCCTTTATTTATTTATCAGCACAAATAAAACACACACACACACACACACACACACACACATATATGAATTTAGCCAGGTGTATCTGTAGCAATTACGTTTGTAGGAATTATATCCTAGGCAATTTATATTTGGATGGGCACTTCTCAGATCTTATGCCTCTTCTTGCTACAAACAACGGTTTAAGGAAGTTTTAAAGCTATGAACTGGGAATCGCTCAGCCAGTGATGGCAAACCTTTTCCATGTGCCCAAACCTTCAAAATGCAATGCGTGCTTTGCCCCCGTGCATGCCCTCTGTCCTGCGACCCCCTGCAAGTGCCCCATCCCCCTGCGCACGCGTATGCACATCCACCCCACATGCACCCTGTGCATGCGCGGCAGAGACCCCAAAACCAGCTGGCCAGCGGGAGATGTGCGTGTGCGTGCGGTGGAGCTGAGCTGGGGCGGCGACTTGGTTCGCCATCATGGCACTAGGCCAGGGGTCAGCAACCCGTGGCTCTGGAGCCGCATGTGTCTCTTTCATCTCCCTGCTGCAGCTCCCTGTCGCCAGTCGCCACCACAATTTTGAGAGGCGCTTCTGGGGTTTTTTTTGGGGGGGGGGAAGCATGGCATGCCAGAAGGAGACTCTATGGCAAGGGGTGGGTTTTCCAGCCAGCTCCACAATTGATCGGCTGTCAATTAGGACGCGCTAGGAGGAGACTCTATTGTTGGGGAAACCGGACTTACAGCTGTCTCCTGAATTGAACGGGGGGCTTCCAGTTAGGACCTTTGTGGCCCTTTGAGTGTTGTAAGATTGCTGATCCCTGCACTAGGCCATTAAAGTTGTGTTGAACTAAGAGTGGGGAAATGCTGGGTCAATCCACTGACTCTTTGGTGAACTTTTGCCAGTCGCCGAACCCGTTTTGTTTGCTGATCTGCAGTTTAAGGTGTGGTTGCATGAATCCAGGTATTGTGGTTTGTTGATCAAAATCCATGACTCAGTGTGCGACGCGCAATGCCTGCTCTCTAGGGGTTTTAGAGCTGAGATCTCAAGTCTAATCTATTTCTGCCCGGAGCTCCTGGAATATAGACGTAAAGTCTGAATAAGGGGCAGCTGACAAATATTTGGATTCCCCTTGATTGCACTTCCACTTCCGTTTGGATCAGACTAAGGATAATGGCAATCATCGTCTGTTTTATGGCAGGTTTTCTAAAATAAATATCCCTTGATTACTACACCTAATAAAAATGACTGGCCAGCTGCAGTTTGTGTTGTTTTGTCAAGTGCAGGCATGTGTTGGTGTGAGTTAGTGCTGGGTTCTGGATCCTGTTCCAACCGGTATGGTTGGAACGGGCCCGACGTCGTCCACATGAACGCGCACGGCGCGCGCATGCGTCTTACCACCTCCGTGAGCCTCTGCGAGCCTCCACGACGCTCCAGCTGCTCAGTGTCGTGTCACGCAGGCATTGTACGTGCCGTGCGCGGAAGCGTGGAAGCCTTAAAGGACAGGTAAGGAGCTTGGGTGGGCGAGTGGGCCCTCTCAAGCACCGTACCAGAACGGTATCTGGTGTTTCGGGCAGGCTCCAGTATGTCCAGACCGGGGCGTACCACCTGCAACCCACCACTGGTGTGAGTACTGAATTGGTTCTCAGGGCTAAAAAATATGGTTCACCGACAAATGCGCGCTTGACAAAAGCGTGCCGACAAAGCTGCTGGGAAAAAAACGCGAGTTTGAAATTGCACTGATGAATCAGCGCAGAAGCGCGCCGACAACAGCGCGCCGACAACAGCGCACCGACAGAAGCGCGCTCTAAACTGAACCCTAACCCTAACCCTAACCCTTACCCTTACCCTTACCCTAACCCAGGGGTGGGTTTCAACCGGTTCGCGGCGGTTTCTGCGATCCGGTTGGTCACCGAACCCGGAAGTAAGTAACTTCCGGGAACGGCGAAGGCCCCCCCCCGTGCCCGCGCGCCCATGCGCGCCCGCTCCCGCTTCTTACCCAGTTTTGCCGAATTCTGCGCTTCCACGCATGCGCAGGACGCATACAGCGCCTGCGCGATCCTCCAGGAGCAGCTGGAGCATCGCACAGATGCTAGTACGCATGCGTGCGCCATGTGCGTGCGCGAGGACGCCGCCGGCCTCGTTCCAACCGAACCGGTTGGAACGGGGCGAGAAACCCACCCCTGCCCTAACCCTAACCCTAACCCTAACCCTAACCCTAACCCTAACCCTAACCCTAACCCTAACCCTAACCCTAACCCTAACCCTAACCCTTACCTTAACCGTAATCGCGCTTCTGTCAATGCTCTTTTGTCAATTGTGGAGCTGGCTTTGTGGGCGCGCTGTCGACGCCGCGGTTTTACCACCGCAGTTTTGTTGGGCACGCTGTTGTCGGGCACGCATTTGTCGGGTCACGAAAAAATATTGGTTTCCTGAATAAGGATCCTTGATGCGGAAGTCAATGTCTATTCAGATAATTGGATGGCTTGATTTTTTTTACTGGCTGGTTGAATGCCTTGTTATTGGGGTGACCAAGAAGCCCTTGGGATTTCTCGTTGCTTGGCTGGTTCCTATAGCTCTGCTTTCAAAGGCAAAATGATGCAGACTTAATCAGATCTTTTCCCCCCTAGCCTCAAAACAAGCAGAGCAGTTCAAACAAATGAAGGTTTTCGGGTGTGAAACCACCCCAATTTGAAGTTGCGTTCCCATTTTGGTTGCAAAGCAGGACTTTCGCAATGAAGAACAGGGCGTTTTGAATTTGGGACGGTTGAGTTGCTAACATTTTGCACACAATTAAAAACGTGGTAAAAACATATCGTGGCAATGCAGTGGGATGGTTTTGCAGGGGTTTCTTTGTCCCACTTCCATCATTTTTCTTAGTGTCTGAAAGAATACAAATCTGACTTTGGTGTTCTCACCTAGGCTTCCCAAAAGAGCCTGCAGCAAACTCCTTGTCCCGACAAAAAACCCCTTTTATTAATTGACTGTGAATTCTACTCATTCCCATCCAGCAAAGTCTTTCAAGGGAGGATTTACAGTCACAGACCTTATCTGGCTTGGAGAGCTGCCAGGCCGATATCTGCAAAACTTGGCAAGGAGTCTCAGAGAGTCATGAACCAATTAAGTGAACTTATTGTCTCCTGCAAACTCCACTCCCCTTTTGCTCCTCTTTTATTCCCTCTGGGAGGGGCCATTCATCATCCACCTGTGGCCTTCCTCCCAAGGCGACCCCTGTTCTTTAGCTGTTCCCTTCATCTGGCAACTCTGCCCATGCGCACACTGTGAACAGGCTCCAGCTGTTCCTCTGCCTCACTGATGTCTGACTCTGAAGGCAGCTGATAACTGGCATACGGCTCTGGCCCCCTCTCTGCCTCCAATGCAGAGCCCTCATCAGAGCCTTCCCCAGATTCCAGGACTGGCCCATGTTCCTCCCCAACCTCCTCACTGTCCGAATCTGCTGCCAGTTCTGATGGCCACTGGCGGGCCACAACACTTGGGATTTTGAAAAAAGAGGACAAAATCCCAAGTGGAAAAAAAAGGGTGAGAAAGAAACTCAGAATAGCCCCATTTTGAATTTGCTTAATATAAGGCGGGACAGAGAGACACACAAACAGGATTTCAAAATTGGTTGTTTTTATAAAAAGCATTCCTGCAACATTTAGCGTGTCTGCTTCTTGACTTGACTACCTCAAACAGATGATGTTTTTTTTCTCTCTCTTTCATTTTGTTTCAAAAAGCCTTGTTTTTAAATGCTGGTAGTCCTCGAGTTACGAGCACAATGGAGCCCCGAATTTCTGTTGCTAAGTGAAACGTGTTAAAGTGAGTTTTGCCCTGTTTTATGACTGTTTCCTGAAAACCTGTCAAGAGAAATTTCCAACCCTTCTTTATAAAGTCCCTAGAGCGTCGTGGTGGCCTGGCGGTGAAGCTAATAGCCTCCCGTTCGGAAGGCTGAGAGTTCAATTCTAGGTAGCGGCAGATGTTTCTCTGTCCCCGGGCGCAAAGAAAAAAAACATCTGCTGTGAACTCCATGTGGTGTCAGGAAGGGCATCCAGCCAGTAAATGCTGAACTCCATCCAGTTGCTTTAACTCTACCCCAAAATTAGAGTCATAAAAAGGGATTTTTTAATATAGTTAAGTCCATTAAGGCGGAGGTTTCCTTACAATCTGCAAAGCTTCTTCACGGCTTTCTTCTCACCTGAGCTAAGTTGCTGTTTCTAAGATAAGCGCTGACAGATTCGCCTTTTATTTCTTGATTATTTATATCTCCTCGGCTTTCATTCCTTCCCAGACTCCCCAAAGCTTCTCATTTTATCCTTACAAATGCTTCCAACCTGTCAGAGTAACTGGTCAAAGAAAGGGAGAGTTAAACAAAGCTGATTCCAAGAAGGATGTCTCCCTGTTCAATATCTGGGAAGGGAAAGGAAAAAGCATGAGCTTTGCAAATTTCTGGACTTTGGCACATCATGGATCCAGTGTTGGGTTCCTACCAGTTTGGAACTGGTAGTGGTTTGGTGGCCTGGGTCTGCCACACCCCCAAGCCGGTTCTCTCTTGTTTTTTGCTTCTGTGCATGCGCAGAACAATTTTTATTGCAGTGCGCATGGGCATGCAGCGTGCATCAAGCGCACATGTGTGCACGCCCACGATCGAACCAGCAGTAGTGACTGCTGGAACCCATCCCTGCATGGATCCCTCTTTCCCTGTTCAGCAGTTCAAATCTCACCAGACTCAAAGGTTGACTCAGCCTTCCATCCTGTAATGCGCTCTACATGGGGCTGCCCCTGAAGAGTGTTCGGAGACTACAGTTGGTCCAGAATGCAGCCATGCGAGCGATATCGGGTGTACCTAGATACACCCATGTTACACCTATCCTCTGCAAGCTGCACTGGCTTCCCATCGGTCTCCGAACGCGCTTCAAGGTGCTGGTTATCCGCTGCTGATAAAACAATTTTAATAAGGGAATAATTGAAAACTGGTATATATATATGCAGTGACATTTTGTTGAAAAATGAAGGAATAAGATCTCTGTTTGAAGGTATGAAGTACAAGGATAATAATGAACATAAGTATATTTTCTGGGGAAAAAATAATACTAATGGTAACTGAATATATATTATAGAATGAAAATGAGGTTTTTAGTTATACTAGATGAAAAGTTTCAGATGGTAAATATTATTCGAGGATGTGGATGTTAAAACACTTGTAACCGAACGACATGCTGTATGTGATGATGGTTTTTTTTCCTTTTTGTGTTTTATTTTATTTTTATTTTATTGTTGTGTCTATTAAATATATAATAGAGAGATACGGGGTGTGTGTGTGTGGGGGAAATGTAGTTGGGATGGATTGCCACAGGTAGGGGAATAAGAAACGATACTAAATTATAATCTATTAAATGAAACAATAAATGTATAAGAATGATAAATGTTAAAACACCTGTAACCAAACGACATACTGTATGTGATGATGGGCTTTGTTTTTTTTGTTTCTTTTGTGTTTTTTTTTCTTTTTTCTTTCTATTGTTGTGTGTATATGTTGTCTATGTAACAAAAAAAAAATTATATATATATAAAAAAGGTGCTGGTTATCACCTTTAAAGCCCTACATGGCCTAGGACCCGGATATCTGCGAGACCGCCTCCTGCCACATACCTCCCAACAGCCGATAAGATCTCACAGGTTGGGCCTTCTCCGGGTGCCGTCGACCGGACAATGCCGGCTGACGACCCCCGGGGGAGGGCCTTCTCTGTAGCTGCTCCAGCCCTGTGGAACGATCTACCCGCAGAGATCCGGACCCTCCCCACTCTCTCGGCCTTCCGAAAAGCCACTAAAACCTGGCTGTTCCGGCAGGCCTGGGGCTGTTGACCCCATGAACGAGGTCCAGCCCCACCTAGGTTGAGTGTATGGTGTGTTGTTTTTAAATCTGTTTCCTCTTTCCCTATATTTTAACTTTTTTATTTTTACTCTTGTAATTTGTAAGCCGCCCGGAGTCCTACAGGATTGGGCGTCATATAAATTTATTAAATTACAATTACAATTAACTCAAGGTAGGTAAAATGAGGAGCCAGAGGTTGACTCTGTAAACCGCTTAGAGATGGCTGTAAAGCACTGTGAAGTGGTACATAACTTTTAAGTGCTGTTGCTAGTGCTAAATTTGCATGCATTTCACTCCTTTCCTCTAGCCAATTATACCATAAATCCCATATGGAGTAATATTCAGATTCTTCTTTCTCTTTTAATTCTTTTGTGAGCCTATCCATCTCTGCACATTCCAATATTTTTCTTTATTACATTTTCTTCTGTTGGTGTGTAATGATTTTTCCAGTTTTGTGCGAATGTAATTCTCGCTTCTGTGATTATGGGTAGAATTAAGTATCTAATATTTTTTTTTCAGAATTTCCTTTTATAATTCCTAACAGAAATAATTCCGGTTTTAGTTCAGTTTGGTGTGTGGTAATCTCCTCCAGCCAATCTTTTATTTTTTTTCCCCAATATTTTTTCGCAGATGTGCACATCCACCACATATGGTAGTATGTTCCGTGCTGTTGGTTGCATTTCCAACAGATAGCGAGCGTCTGAATTCTGATCATGTGATCATGGGGATGCTGCAAAGGTCATAACAGTGAAAACCAGTCATTTTTCAGTGCCATTGTAACTTTCAACGGTCACTAAATGAATCACTGTAAGTCAGGGACAGACCTGTAACCTGTAAAGCTCGAAACACTTTAACAATAAGTTTAATGTGTATATTTCACCATCCAAGTACAGTATATTGGAACGAAACCTAATGATTATAATCTTACTCCAGGTTGGTAAATCTTTAAACAGCATTCCTGGTTTTATTAACATGTGTCCCTGAGACAAATTATTATTATTTTTTTAAAAAAAACCACATTGCCCACACACCTTGACAAGCTGACAAAGTAAAATGCCACACAGGGATAATCCTTCTGAATATTTAAAAAGCAACTTGGAAGCTACGGATTTATTTCCAGTTCCCTCTGTGCTTTAATTAGTCAATTCACATTAACTAATTGCTGCATGTTGGACAATTGGATGGTGGAGCTATTTGCGTGTAAGTAATCAGTGGTGGCTCAGTGGCTAAGATGCAGAGCTTGTCGATCAAAAAGGTCGGCAGTTTGGCAGTTCGAATCTCTAGCGCCGTATAATAGAGTGAGCTCCTGTTACTTGTCCCAGCTTCTGCCAACCTAGCAGTTTGAAAGCACGCAAAAAATGCCAGTAGAAAAATAGGGACTGCCTTTGGTGGGAAGGTAACAGCGTTCCATGCACCTTCAACGTTTAGTCATGCCGGCCACATGACCATAGAGACATCTTCGGACAGCGCTGGCTCTTCGCCTTTGAAATGGAGATGAGCACTGCCCCCTAGAGTCAGGAACGACTAGCACATAGGTGCGAGGCGAACCTTTACCTTAATCAGAATTCAGATTTGCATTTTCCAGGAATTTTTTTTTTTTAAACCTGAGGATTTTAGCAAAGCTTCAAGCTGAAATTAATCATAATTGGAACTAGCTTTTAAGACTGGCTGTTCAACAGGACTAGCCTCTCCCATCTTCCACAGCTGGTCTGCCCACTGTGTTTTGTGCGTGACACAAACATCATTTCATCAGAGCCGTGGTGGCGCAGTGGTTAGAGTACAGTACTGCAGGCCATTTCAGCTGACTGCTAAGCTGCAGTTCGGCGGTTCAAATCTCACCGGCTCAAAGGTTGACTCAGCCTTCCATCCTTCCGAGGTGGGTAAAATGAGGACCCAGACTGTGGGGGCAATATGCTGACTCTGTAAGCCGCTTAGAGAGGGCTGAAAGCCCTATGAAGCAGTATATAAGTCTAACTGCTATAACTATCATTTAATCCTGCTCCTAGGAACCTATACAGCCGAGCAGATTTGTAAATTCAGGAATGCCTATTAGAAACCCAAGGCTAGCAGTGTGTTCTTCTTCTGCATACCTTTGAGGAATGTTATTCAATAATGCCTTAGATATGATCATTGAAATGGAACAGCCCTTATGGGAGGTATTTACCCGAGCGAGATTTGAGCAGCTCGACACAATGGTCAGATTTGAGAGATCCCATTCTATACCCTACAATGAACGTCTCTGCATTTGTAGAAGAGGTAGAAGATCTGGCACACATCCTATTTAATTGTTACCTGTATAAGTGGATAAGAGACAGCTACCTTGATCTATATACCAAACAAAGGACCCATTGGGATCCCCACATCAAAACAACTTACCTTATGTTCAGCCAGAACCGGAAAATAACATTTCACACAGCACAATATTTAAGCAAAATGGTTCGGTTAAGTTCTGCATATGTGAGACTGATTGGGTGATACCGAAATATAATTTTATCATATGTTATCTACATCTTAAATTATTGTATTCTACTCCAACTACATTTTAGACTGCATTTGACTCCAGGTTCATTTCAAATCGTATTTTATTCCAATTTCATTTTAAATTGTATTTTATCCAATTCCATTTTAAATTGCTTTTATCAAATATTGGTAGTAATATGTTTCTGGAACTTTGCACTTTTGATATGGCCCAAGGGCTAATCAATAAATAAAGTTGAGTTGAGTTGTGAACAACCCTCATGCTAGTTGTAGGGCAGAAAAGGGGGCATTCCAGGAGCTGAAGGGAAGAGAGATTGAAGAGTGTTGAAGAGTGGGAAACAGAGGAGAGAAGAAAGATGGGAAGAGAGGGATAGGAGAGAGGGTAAGGGGGGAAGATGAGGAGGATAAGGAGGAGTGGAATGTAGAGAGAGGAGAAGAAGAAAGGAAGGGGAAGTAGAGTAGGAAAGGATGACGGAGGGAAGAAAGGAGGTAGGAGAGAGATAGAAGAAAGAGGTGTATGGAGAGCAGAAGAGCTAATAATGGTTTTTTTATCTTTCTGGGTGTTGATGACAAGAGGAACTGATGTAATTACTACTTAATACAATAGGATATTGGTTATGTAATACATGTGATTGTATGTTATGAAAATGGAAAATAAAAAAGTATATTTCGAAGAGTGTTGAACTGAAAAGGAGTACTTGATTTTTAAAAAAAGATGTCAGTTCACCAGTTCAATACTGCACTCAAAATCAAAATAGGTGAACGTCATCTTAAACAAAGAAAATCTTGTGTTTGGAGGACTTGGGTCTACTGTGAACTATGGGATTGCTTGCTTCTATTTCTGCTGAAGCTAAACAAGAAAGAAAACTTTAGCTTTGATAAGCAAAGTTTTAACTTGCTTTCATTTTCAAACTGTCTTGGAAATCTCATTTCATTGCTAGAAATAAAACTGAGCAGGTTTTAGCAATACAGCAATACAGAGCTGTTTTTTTTTTTTTTCAGAGTAAGTTTATAAGGTTAAACTTTCCTTCATGGAAGTAACGTCTCCTCAGTTGAAATTCGCCCTATCTGTATAGTGCTTGTGTTTTGAGTAACTTTTGATGATTATAAAGGTTTGATTTGATTTGATTTGAACTGGTCCAAAAGGCAAAAGGTTTTTTTGCCCATGTAGGAGTCCAAAAACCTTGGTTTGACGTTGAGGTTTCTCTTTGAATGGGCTTTTCATCCCATTTCTGTGACTTTGAATGTTTACATGTATATCCCCTGACTCAAGGAGGGCCCTCATGTTACACATAAAGCAAGGTTACCCCCTAAACACCTTTTCAATTTCAATTTCAATTTAATAACATTTGTATGCCGCCCACTCCCTTGGGACTCTGGGCGGCTTACAGACAGATAAAAAAGCATTTAAAAATTTAAAAGTAAAGAAATACAATTGTTAAAATTACACAACATCCATTCAGTCTAAGTGGGGCTGGACATTGATCCACATCTGTTGCTAAGCAAGATATTTGTTAAGTGAGTTTTGCCCCATTTTACGGCCTTTCTTGCCACCGACGCTAAGCGATTCGCTGCAGCGGTTAAAGTTAGTAACGTGGTTGTTAAGTGACTCTGGATTCCCCGTTGACATGGCTGGTCAGAAGGTTGCAAAAGGGCTCTGCAACCATCGTAAACATGAGCCAGTTGCAAAGCGGCTAAATTTTGATCGCGTGACCATGGGGAACGCTGCCATGATCGTAAGTGTGAAAACTGGTCAAAGGTTCCTTTTTTCAGTGCTGTTGCAACTTTGAACACTCCCTAAACAAACTGTTGTAAGTCGAGGACTACCTGTATCCCAGGGGTGGGTTCCTGCCAGTTCTAACCTCTTCTATAGAAGAGGTTCCACAAATCTACAGTGCCGTTTAGAACTGGTTCCAGCTCCCTCCCCCCGCCCGTCCGCACATCATCAAGATGAAGAGCGAGAGGAGGAATTCTGGGAGTTGAAGTCCACAAGTCTTAAAGCTGTCAACTTTGAACACCTCTGGGTTTTTTTCCTAAAGGGTTAGGGGTGCAAGGGTCTTGTAACTTGACAGCTTTAAGACTTGCGTGCTTCAAACGCCAGAGTTCCTGAGCCAACATTTTGGTTGCTAAGCAAGAGCGTTGTTAAGTGAGTTTCACCACATTTTACATGTTGGCCACACCCACCCAGCCACATGGCTGACAAGCCACTCCCACCCAGTCACATGGCTGGCACGCCACTCCCACAAAGCAGGCCACACCTACAGAAGAGGTTCTAAAAACTTTTGAAACCCACCACTGCTGTATCCCTTTGGTTCTCCTGGGACTGGAGACACCGGAAGACTGGATGGATCTTTTGCGTGCAAAGCGAGTCTCCTCCCATGCACCCCTTGCTTTGGAACACTACTCAACATGCGTCCTTCCTCCTGCCAGTTCTATTCTCCGGAAAATAACCCAGTTTGGAGCCAAAGGAGAGATACTCCAAGGCGGCATTCCGCGCCAAAGGAACGTGGCAGGTTGACAATCGGGATGACTTCCTCGTGACATTTTCCTTTGGCAGTTGGAGTAGAGTCACTTTCCAGGATTGGGAGAAGGACATAATTTCTTCCTCAAGGGGTTTATCATTTGAAAGCACCGACGTTCCTCTTTCCAGTGACACATGTTGAGTGGGCAAAACAATATTGACGGGCCTGAGTCCCTGAACGTTCTGTCGTTCAGACCTTCAGGTGATGGAGAACATTTTGAGCCCGTCGTGTTTTGGAGACATTCAGAAGGTTTTTCTGGTTGGTAACCAAGATAGGTACTTTTAACCCAGGGCAACTTTAAACACTCAAAGAGCCATTTGGACCCATTTCCCACAGAAAGGAAAACACAGGGAGCCACAAAGCTCCTAACCGGAAGCCCCCCGTTCAATTCTGGAGCTGACCGGAAGTCCAGTTCCCCCCACCATAGAGTCTCCTCCTAGCATGGCATTCTTTTTCCTCTACCCATCCTAACTAAAAACTCTATCAATTGTGGAGCTGACCGGAAAAAGCTCCTTGCCATTGAGCCTCCTCCTGGCGGGCCGTGCTCAACCGGAAGATCCTCTCAAAATTGTGGCGCCGACTGGCAACAGGGAGCCACAACAGAGGGATGAAAGAGCCACATGTGGCTCCAGAGCCACAGATTGCTGCTTCCTGAACCTCAAAAATAATAAGACCTCCCCCAAAATAAGGCCAAAGGCTTATTTCAGGGGTCAAAAGAAAAGAGCCTATCTTATTTTTGGGGAAACACGGTATTGCTGGGAACAGAAGAGCAAAGAAAAAGAAGCATCTTTCCCAGGAAAGATGGCTTGATTCTGATCTTTGCTCGCAGTTCAGACTTTTTCCCTCTCGTGCCATCTTTCTCTTGGGCCTCAGGTGTGGCTGGTACCTTAACCAGTGCTTTTCTGTTAATGCTTCTGCTTTACGAAGAGCCCTTAGAGGCTTGCCTGTGAATTATAAATAGGCCTCTGCATGTTCTCCCTTTCGGCCACAGGCAGCCTCACAACTCGGAAATATGTCTGCCTTGTGCTCTTGGGGCCTCGGCTGACTTAAGCTAGCTCAGTGGGTCCCAATCTTTTGGGCCCCGGGGACTGGTTCCATGGAGAGAGGTTTTTCCATCGACTGGAGGGGGCGTGGTTTCATGTGCTGCCTGCATCCCACGGATGGGGCTTCCACTTGTTTGCATGGACCGGTTTCTGGCATGCCACGGACCAGTGTCGGACAACGGATTGGGGTTTGGGGACTCCTGGGCTAGGTGGTCGGGTTGTGGCCTGTCGCCCACCGGCCCCTCCAGCAGCCAAATCAAAGGAGGAGGAGTGTGGGAATCAGGGTCAGCATCAGGGCAACCTGAGAGCTCCGAGGGGGCGGAGGGAATGGAGCTCTCAGAGAGAGAGAGAGAGAGACAGAGAGAGAGACAGAGACAGAGAGAGAGACGGCATCTGGGCCGTCCACCAGCCCTCAGATGGAATGTCAACAGCCCCCAGGTCTGGAGGTGGCTGAGGAAGGGGAGGAATCATGCCTGATGCACAGAAAGCAGTGGAGAGGAGAGCAGTGTAAATCTATGGGCCGGTCCTTGGGACGGAAGAGCCACGTCTGCTAGTGAAGCCCCACCCTAGCTCTGGGGATAAAAGGCAGGGGCAGAAATGAATAGATGTGGCAGAGGAGAGGAGAGCAGTGTAAATCTATGGGCCGGTCCTTGGGACAGAAGAGCCACGTCTGCTAGGGAAGCCCCACCTTAGCTCTGGGGATAAAAGACAGGGACAGAAATGAATAGATGTGGCAGTGGAGAGGAGAGCAGTGTAAATCTATGGGCCGGTCCTTGGGACGGAAGAGCCACGTCTGCTAGGGAAGCCCCACCTTAGCTCTGGGGATAAAAGGCAGGAGCAGAAATGAATAGATGTGGCAGAGGAGAGGAGAGCAGTGTAAATCTATGGGCCGGTCCTTGGGACGGAAGAGCCACCGCTGCTAGTGAAGCCCCACCTTAGCTCTGGGGATAAAAGGCAGGAGCAGAAATGAATAGATGTGGCAGAGGAGAGGAGAGCAGTGTAAATCTATGGGCCGGTCCTTGGGACAGAAGAGCCACCGCTGCTAGTGAAGCCCCACCTTAGCTCTGGGGCTAAAAGGCAGGGGGCGGAGATGAATAGTTGTGGCAGAAAACTATTCATCTTCCAGCTGGGTGGACTTGTTAGCCTGTGGTGAGAAAGAAACGTTTTGCCGTCACTCCAAATAAAGGAAACTTTGAATTAACTTCAGAAAGTTTGTCGTGTTTGGGAAGCTGAGTCAGAGCAGGTCTTGGCCGGAGAAGAGGCACTTACGGAAGCCTCCTGCAGCCCTTGTTAATGGGTGGCATTACAACTCACACGTAACTCCTAGTCAGCAAGCAGGGTGAAGTTGAGGTTGTGATGGTGCACAGACATTATTTTTTTTTTAAAGAAATGAGTCACGGCTGCTTCTTGTCAGTCTGGCTTTGCATGAAATTGACCAGGGATCTGGGACATTGATTAAAAGCTGACAGTTTTTTTTTTCCCAGGCAAAGCCCTGAGACGTAACTCATTCTCCGGCATGAGACAATCTCCTCTGACAGTGTTCTACACAACCGGAACAACATTCCCCTTAAGGCTTGTAGCTCCCCCCCACCCCTCCCCATCTCACTGTACCTGTCTCGGAAACAGCCTTGGAGCTGGTATTTCTTCCACGCTTTTGGCCCAACGGATGACGGGGGTCTTCAGATTAACAGAGTTGGAAGGGTCCTTATAGGTCATCTAGTCCAACCCCCGTGGCCCAAGCAGGAGACCCTACACCATTTCTGACAAATGGCAGTCCAGTCTCTTTTTGAAAGCCTCCAGGGATGAAGCTCCCACAGCTTCCAAAGGCAACTTCTGTTCCATCGGTTGATTGCTCTCACTTTCAGAAAATTTTGTCCTTATTTCTAGGTTGAATCTCTCCTTTTATCAGTTTCCATCCATTATTCCTTGTCTGGCCCTTCGGGTGCTTTGGAAAATAGCTTGAGCCCTTCCTCTCTATGGAACCTCCTTAAATGTTGGGACACTGCCATCATGTCGCCCCTGGTCCTTCTCTTCGCTAGACTCGCCATGCCCAGTTCCTGCCACCGTTCATCCATTGTATGTGCCAGCCCCCCGACCTTTGATCATCTTCGATAGATTCGGAGAAAAGAAAGGAGGGAAGGAAGGAAGGAGGGAAGGAAGGAGGGAAGGAGAGAAGGAGGGAAGGGAAGGAGGGAGGGAAGGAAGGGGAGTAGGAGAGAAGAAACGAGGGAAGGAAAGAGGGAGGGAGGGAAGAAGAAGTAGGACCGTTGTAAGATAAGATGGATCTATGGGATGATAAAAAAGCAATCTTCAAGTATATTGTCAACAGTAGGGAAAAATTGTTATAAATACATATTATTAATAACAGTTATGAGATCATATAATTGTGAATGTATATATGAAATTGATAAAATAAAAATAAATAAATAAAAAGATAGATTCAGATTAACAGAGTTGGAAGGGACCATTTAGGTCATCTAGTCCAACCCCCAATCCAAGCAGGAGACTCTACATCATTTCTGACAGGTGGCAGTCCAGTCTCTTCTTGAAAGCCTCCAGTGATGAAGCTTCTGTTCCACAGGTGGATTGTTCTCTCTGTCAGAAAATTTCTCCTGATTTCCAGGTTGAATCTTGCTCATTTTCCATCCATTATTCCTTGTCTGGCCCTCAGGTGTCTTGGAGAATAGCTTGACTCCCCTCCTCTCTGTGGCAGCCCCTCAAATATTGGAAGATGCTATCCTGTCTCCCCTGGTCCTTCTCTTCACTAGACTAGCCATGCCCAGTTCCTGCCACCATTCATCCATCGTATGTGTCAGCCTCCAGGACTTTGATCATCTTAGATAGATTCAGATTAACAGAGTTTTGCTTTAACCGAGTAACAGAGTTGGACGGGACCTTGTAAGGTCATCTAGTCCAACCCCCCACCACCCAAACAGGAGACCCTATACCCTTTCTGACAAATGGCAGCCCAACCTCTTCTTGAAAGCCTCCAGTGATGAAGCTCCCCACGACTTCCGAAGGCAACTTCTGTTCCATTGGTTGATTGTTCTCACTGTCAGAAAGTTCCTCCTTATTTCCAGGTTGACTCTCTCCTTGGTCAGTTTTCATCCATTGTTCCTTGTCTGGCCTTCAGGTGCTTTGGAAAATAGCTTGACCCCCTTGACCTCTGTGGCAGCCCCTCAAATATTGGAAGACTGCTATCCTGTCTCCCCTGGTCCTTCTCTTCACTAGACCAGCCATGCCCAGTTCCTGCCACCGTTCATCCAGCGTATGTGTCAGCCCCCAGGCCTTTGATCATCTTAGATAGATTCAGATTACCTGTATTTGAGTTCTTCAGCGCTTCCGCGCCAGTGCGCAGGGCGTACGGTGCCCGTGCGATGCTCCGCCAAGCAGCTGGAGTGTCGCGGAGGCATCGCAGAGGTAAGGACTCATGCGCGTGCTGCACATATGCATGTAGGGGACGCAGGGCCCCATTGCACTGTGCTGGTTGCACCAGGATCTGGAACCCACCACTGACCTCTCCGCATGTGCACAACCTTCCATGCATGTGCTTTTAGCAAAACAAAAAGGACCCAAATGGGATGCCGGGGTGGGTGGAGCCACCCACGATTTCCGCTCCCGGTTTGGGCAAACTGTTCCCGAACCGGTATAATACCACCTCTGCACCAGAGGTGGGTTTCTCGCCCCGTTCCAACCGGTTTGGTTGGAACGGGGCCGGTGGCATCCTTGTGCACGCGCACAGCGCACGCATGTGTACTAGCGTCTGTGCGATGCTCCAGCTGCTCCTGGAGGATCGCGCAGGCGCTGTATGCGTCCTGCGCATGCGTGGAAGCGCAGAACTCGTCAAAATCGGGTAAGGAACGTGGGCGGGCGGGTAGACCCTTCGCCCTTCCCGGAAGTTACTTATTTCCGGGTTCGCCGACCAACCGGTTCGCGGGGACCGCCGCGAACCGGTTGAAACCCACCCCTGCTCTGCACCAACCCCCTCCTTTAAAATCAACAGCATCTATTCGTTCTCAGCCTCATGCAATGGTTCCCATCCTGACCTCATCTGGATGGTGCCTTGTGGTCCTGACGCTTCTTGGTTGGACCGTCAGCAAGGGTGGGAGAGACAGGGTAAGAAGGACTGCTCATGTCAATTCATATTTTTAAAACACAATATGTATATATGCATATTTGGGCGGAGTGCGGGGTTATTTTTAAAAACTTCACCGTTCTGTGCATTCCTTCATGTGAAGGGTTGCTATGGAAATGCAAATGTACTGGTTAGCATTTTTTTTGGCACCTTGCCTGGTTCTTAGTCCAATATTGCATTCATTCTTTGTCTATATCCAAATAAGCAAAGTGGGTGAAGATGAGGTGATCTTAGCATTAAAACAGAAAGAGCGCGGAGTTATAAATAAAAGACCTTGGGCCATCTTAAAACAAAATATATATCTTGTTTGCACCCTAGCATAACTGCAACGAAGCCTTCCAAGTTTAAAACATAGTCAGCACTCCTCCCGCGTTTCTTTAAACGCCTTTCCAGAATTTAGCATTTGCAAGAAGCTCAGCTAGGCAGCGATTAGGATTGGAGCGTTTAGTTATTATTTCTTTGAAGAACTTTCCTTAAAGCTGACAGTTCCGCTTAGATCGTTGCTCCAGACAATGTTCTCAGGGTTGTGGAACGTGTAAAACCTCACCAGTTAATCAAATGAGAAATTGAGCTGCAACTTAGATGATTAAAGGCCTGGAGACTAAAGCATAGGAAGGACGATGGCAGGATTTGGGTTTGGCTAATCTAGAGCTGTGATGGTGAACCTATGGGAGGAGGGCCAGAGGTGGCACGCAGAGCCCTCTCTGTGGGTACGCGCACAGCGCCAGGAAACCCAAAGACCAGCTGGCTGGTGTGCATGCATGCGCTGGAAATATGCATGTGGCAGAAACCTAAAGGCCAGCTGGCTGGTGTGCATGCATGTGCTGGAAACATACATGTGGCAGAAACCCAAAGACCAGCTGGCTGGTGCGCATGCATGCGCTGGAAACATGCTTGTGGCAGAAACCCAAAGGCCAGCTGGCTTGGGTGCATTAATGCGCTAGAAACATGCATGTGGCAGAAACCCAAAGACCAGCTGGCTTGTGTGCATTAATGCGCTAGAAACATGCATGTGGCAGAAACCCAAAGACCAGCTGGCTTGTGTGCATTAATGTGCTGGAAACATGCATGTGGCAGAAACCCAAAGACCAGCTGGCTGGTGCGCATGCATGCGCTGGAAACATGCTTGTGGCAGAAACCCAAAGGCCAGCTGGCTTGGGTGCATTAATGCGCTGGAAACATGCATGTGGCAGAAACCCAAAAACCAGCTGGCTGGTGCGCATGCATGCGCTGGAAACATGCTTGTGGCAGAAACCCAAAGACCAGCTGGCTTGTGTGCATTAATGCACTGGAAACATGCATGTGGCAGAAACCCAAAGATCAGCTGGCTGATGCACATGCATGTGCTGGAAACATGCATGTGGCACAACCCCAAAGGCCAGCAGGCCAGTGCGCGCATGGGTACCGGCCAGCTGGTCTTTGGGTTTTTGGTGCACGCATGCATGCGTGTTCTGGTTTGGATACCCGGTTCTGAAAATGTTCGCCATCACTGATCTAGAGAAAAGAAAGACTTCCTTCCTTCTTTCCTTCCTTCCAGTGGTGGGATTCAACCAGTTCGCACCACTTCGGGAGAAACAGTTGTTAACTTTCTGAGTAGCTTGGTGAACTGGTTGTTGGAAGAAATCATTAGGGCAGAAAACCAGTTGTTAAAATATTTGAATCCCACCCCTCCCTCCTCCCTCCCTCCCTCCCTCCCTCCCTTCCTTCCTTCCTTCCTTCCAGTGGTGGGATTCAACCAGTTCGCACCACTTCAGGAGAACCGGTTGTTAACTTTCTGAGCAGTTTGGTGAACTGGTTGTTGGAAGAAATCATTAGGGCAGAGAACCAGTTGTTAAATTGTTTGAATCCCACCACTGCTCTGGACTGGACAGTCATTTGTCTCAATTGAGCCAGGGGGTTGGAATAGAAGACCTCCAAGGTCCCTTCCCTGTTCTGATTGATTGATGGCATATCCCGAAATCACCTTTCCGCAGAAGATAAGGGAACCTAGTTTGCTAAAGAGACATATTACTGTCCTACCAGGGGTTCTAATTATTATTTTTTTCAAATTTTCCAATCATCGGAATGCATCCATATACAATAAAGATATTCTTGGCTTCATAGAGTAGGCATGTGAATACCTAATCCACACTACTAATTTTGTAAAAAAAAAAGTGTACAAGAGAAAAAATAAAAAAAGCATGAAAAATTGGTGGCATATTGAAATGTCGTGTTAAATGTGGGTAAGACTTGTGAACTCTCTACAGCATATGCAGGAATTGTCATTTTTCTATTGCTGAACGGAGCCCTGGTGCACAATCTGTGGTCTGAGAATCAGATCCAGTCCTCCAAAACGTTTCTGCTCATTCTTTCAGCCCACACTTCAGCTGCTTCCCACTTCAGTTCAGCGAATTGAAATTAAAACTTTGTGCTGTTAAGGATAATTGGAATGGGAAAGAGTGGAATAGGACAGTGGTGAAATTCAATTATTTTTTACCCACCGGTTCTGTGGGCATGGTTTGGTGGGCATGGCAGGGGAAGGATACTGCAAAATCCCCAATCCCTTCCCACTCCAGGGGAAGGATACTGTAAAATCCCCATTCCCTCCCCACTCCAGGGGAAGGATAGTGTAAAATCTCCATTTCCTCCCCACTACAGGGGAAGGATACTGTAAAATCTCCATTCCCTCCCCACTCCAGGGGAAGGATACTGTAAAATCCCCATTCCCTCCCCACTCCAGGGGAAGGATAGTGTAAAATCTCCATTCCCTCCCCACTCCAGGGGAAGGATAGTGTAAAATCTCCATTCCCACCCCACTCCAGGAGAAGGATACTGTAAAATCTCCATTTCCTCCCCACTACAGGGGAAGGATACTATAAAATCTCCATTCCCTCCCCACTCCAGGGGAAGGATACTGTAAAATCTCCATTCCCACCCCACTCCAGGGGAAGGATACTGTAAAATCTCCATTCCCTTCCCACTCCAGGGGAAGGATACTGTAAAATCTCCATTCCCACCCCACTCCAGGGGAAGGATACTGTAAAATCTCCCTTCCCTCCCCACTCCAGGGGAAGGATACTGTAAAATCTCCATTCCCTTCCCACTCCAGGGGAAGGATACTGTAAAATCTCCATTCCCTTCCCACTCCAGGGGAAGGATACTGTAAAATCTCCATTCCCACCCCACTCCAGGGGAAGGATACTGTAAAATCTCCATTCCCTTCCCACTCCAGGGGAAGGATACTGTAAAATCTCCATTCCCACCCCACTCCAGGGGAAGGATACTGTAAAATCTCCATTCCCTTCCCACTCCAGGGGAAGGATACTGTAAAGTCTCCATTCCCTCCCCACTCCAGGCGAAGGATACTGTAAAATCTCCATTCCCACCCCACTCCAGGGGAAGGATACTGTAAAATCCCCATTCCCTCCCCCAACCTTTGGTTTGCGTTAAAACAACTTCAACACACGCAATGTTCTGATTGCACCACAAATGCAGTAGTCATCCTTACCTTTCACAGAGGCACTGAGTTTTATAAATATGAGCATGATAGTGTAGAATAATCATATCCAAGGACCAGTGGTGGGTTTCAAAATTTTTTGGAACCTCTTCTGTAGGTGTGGCCTGCTTTCCGGGTCCACTGGTGGAACCTCTTCTAACCGGTTCGGTAGATTTGATGAACTGGTTCTACCGAATAGGTGCGAACTGGTAGGAACCCACCTCTGCATAGTAGTAGCGGCAGTAGTAATCGTAGTAATTCTTGAACCTGGTTATTTCCCCTTGGTCTTTCAAATCACTTGCAAAGGTAGCGGAAGTTAAATGTTTAACCGCTGGAAGTTAAACAACGTTTGAATCTGTCCTGGACAGTACTGTTTCTCAATCTAGACAACCTGAAGATGTGTAGACCAGGCAGAGGTGGTTTCCTACCAGTTCGCACCTATTCGGTAGAACCGGTTCGTCAAATCTACCGGACCGGTTAGAAGAGGTTCCACCAGTGGACCCGGAAAGCAGGCCACACCTACAGAAGAGGTTCCAAAAATTTTTGAAACCCACCCCTGGTCCTTGGATATGATTATTCTACAGTATCATGCTCCTATTTATAAAACTCAGGGCCTCTGTGAAAGGTAAGGATGACTACTGCGTTTGTGGTGCAATCAGAACATTGCGTGTGTTGAAGTTGTTTTAACGCAAACCAAAGATGCCTTTTAAAAAGAAGTTTACATCATATTCTTATGCATGCCAGTGCTGTGTGTGAGGTAATTTAAGGTGGTTCTGACAAGGGTCATCGGCATCTTCATATCCGGTCACACGGGCAGCAAGCCACTCCCATCCGGTCACATGGGCAGCAAGCCACTCCCACAAAGGAGGCCACACCCACAGAGTAGGTTCGAACAATTTTTGAAACCCACCACTGAGACCAGGGGTCCCCAACCCCCATCCCCCGATCCATGGACCGGCACCAGGGTGTAGCATTCCAGAAACCAGGCTGCACAAACCAATGAAGTCGCATCCACGAGAGATGCTACGTGAAGCCACATTCCGTCCGGTCCACAGCAAAACCTTTTTTCACAGAACCAGCCCTTGGTGGCCACTTGTGTAGGCGTCAATTCCCAGAATTCCTCTCCTGCAACTCCCAGGGAATTCTGGGAGTTGAAGTCCACACACTTTCAAGTTGCCAAACTTAAGAAACAGCCCCATGGTCTGTACAGGTTTGTCTTCGGCTGCCCTTTTCTGCAGTCAAAGCAGCTTCAGCATATTTTAAAGCACCTGCCAGCCTTGTTTGACTGCAGAAATGGGGATGAATGCAAATCTCAGCCACCCCCACCCCCCCACAGCCTCGATGTGTTTTCCAGATGTATCGGAGTTGCAGCTGACCGCACATGTAGAGAAGAGATTTACTTATCTCACAGCCATCACTTTCTTAGCCACCCCCAAAGCCGAAGTCTTAAAAAGAGCCGAGCCCCAAATCCTCACTGTGATGCTGGTTACAAAGGAACAGAAAACGGAGAAAGCATTCTGCCAAAACAGATGGCAGGAGAAGCACAGATATTAACCTCCAAGGCTCGTTGGAACAGCCATATTTGAGCAGTTTTCCGGAAGATGATTTGAAGGAAAGACTTGGGGTGGGGGCTTTTTCCAAGGAGAGAAGGCAGCAGTGGGAAAATACTCCTTCCCCCAACAGTGGGATTCACTTAGGTTTACCACCGGTTTGCAACTGTGGGTGCGTCCTAGGTAGCCTCGTTTTTGACACCTTCCATGCATGCCTGCGGCAGTGGTGGGTTTCAAAAATTGTTCGAACCTACTCTGTGGGGGTGGCCTCCTTTGTGGGAGTGGCTTGCCAGCCATGTGACCAGATGGGAGTGGCTTGCCACCCATGTGACCGGATATGAAGATGCCGACGACACTTGTCAGAACCACCTTAAATTCCCTCACACACAGCACTGGCATGCATAAGAATAGGATGTAAACTTGTTTTTTTAAAGGCATCTTTGGTTTGCCTTAAAACAACTTCAACACACGCCATGTTCTGATTGCACCACAAACGCAGTAGTCATCCTTACCTTTCACAGAGACACTGAGTTTTATAAATAGGAGCATGATAGTGTAGAATAATCATATCCAAGGACCAGTGGTGGGTTTCAAAAATTTTTGGAACCTCTTCTGTGGGTGTGGCCTGCTTTCTGGGTCCACTGGTGGAACCTCTTCTAGCCGGTTCGGTAGATTTGACGAACCGGTTCTACCAAATAGGTGCAAACTGGTAGGAACCCACCTCTGGCCTGCGGCCTTCCACACATGGGCTTTGCTCATACATGTGGCCTGCATGCATGCGCGCGGTGTAAAAAATGAGGCTACATAAGGACATTTTGGAGCCAGGTTGGATGAGTGGGGCCCATCTAGAGTTTGGCACTAGCAGTTCGGGTTAGGGTTAGGGATAGGCAGTGGTAGGATTCAAATAATTTAACAACCGTTCTTTCCCCTAATGACCAGCTGGGTGGGAGTGGCTCAATGGTCATGTGACTGGGTGGGCATGGCCAACTCTACGTCACTCAGGTCGATGGGTGCTTCACCTTAGCTGTTACAATGGAATAAGGGTTAACCAGAGAGGCAGCTTCTGTAAGCAGGGCAATCAAGATGAGGCTAGAAACAACACCAGAATGTTTCTTTCCTTCCTTCCTTCCTTCCTTCCTTCCTTCCTTCCTTCCTTCCTTCCTTCCTTCCTTCCTTCCTTCCTTCCTTCCTTCCTTCCTTCCTTCCTTCCAGGATTAGCCCTATAAAGTGTGTGTGGGGGATAAGATTTCTTCCAACAACTGGTTTTCCCAACTACTTAGAAAGCTAACAACCGGTTCTCCCGAATAGGTGTGAACCCTGCTGAATCCCACCACTGAGGTTAGGAAAAAATGCTCTGTTAGCTTCCTTCACCCCACAAGAGATTATGGGGTTGTTAAATGATGATGTTGATAATGATTTGCATCCCTGGGGTTGATGTCTTGCTGGTAAGAAGAAGGGTTGAGCTTGCCTCCCTGTTTTTTCTTCACCTGTGAGGATCAATATGTTTGGAGAAAGAGAGCCAGACCAATAATACAAAAAGCTACTCTTTTCACCCCTTTGCTCTAGTTCAATGAACCAGAACTTTGCTAGGCACAAATCGAAGCTTAAGATTCATCCATTAGGCGGCTAACATTTGTGGAATGCATTCTTGGCTGCTTTAAATCAGGACGTTGTATAGGTCTTTATGTGTTTTCATAGCTTCGTAATGGGCAAACGGTTCTAAATTTAGCCTCTTCTTCCACGGCTAAACATGGGGAGAAGGTGATTGCTCAGAGGTGCCGTTGGCTGGCTGAAGGTCACATTCTCTGGCCTCTCCAGGGAAGAATAGAACAATGAAATCCAGGCACCTTAGGGAGCGTTTACCAGTCGGTGTAAATCAAGAGTAGATACAGGTCCCCCCCTCCGCCCCCACTTGTCTCAATCTCTTGGGGGACAATCTTTTGGATGTCAAGATGGACATGGTGAGTTAAAATGAGCAGTGAGAGGGTCAGGAGAAGAGCCGAGGTGGCACAGTGGTTAAATGCAGCACTGCAGACTACTTCAGCTGACTGCAGTTCTGCAGTTCGGCTGTTCAAATCTCACCGGCTCAGGGTTGACTCAGCCTTCCAGCCTTCCGAGGTGGGTAAAATGAGGACCCAGATTGTTGTTGGGGGCAATATGCTGACTCTGTAAACCGCTTAGAGAGGGCTGAAAGCCCTATGAAGCGGTATATAAGTCTAACTGCTATTGCTATTGCTATAAATGCATATGTGATGACCTGGGGCAGGGCACCGAGATAACACAGGCAGCTGGCAGTTCAACCCGCCGCTTTATTGTTCCAAATTTCCCCAAAGGCTCCCACCTTTCTGGCAAGTCCCAGAGCAAAGTGATGACAAATACACACACCTCAAGCTGCAAATCGGTGGTGGGATACGACTGGTATGCCCCGGTATGCACATACCGGTGCCTGCTGGGAGCACCAGGTACCGTTCTGGTATGGTGCTCCAGAGGGCCCGTCCCCCGTCTGCCCTCCTTACCTGTATTTGAGCCGATCGGGGATTTCTGGCATGTGCACAGAAGGTATGGCGCCTGCGCAATGCTCCACTGAGCAGCTGGAGTGCCACGGAGCATGACAGGCAGTAAGTATGCATGCACATGCTGTGTGCATGCTGCACATGTGGTGGACGCCCATCTCCGTTGCACCGTACCCACCACTGTTGCAAATAGTCCAGCCCAACACTGTGAATCCCATGGCTGCACAGCAATAAATCCAGCAGGGCAAGTTAAAGAGTCCAGGAAGCAAGGGAGCATAGCAAGTAATCCAGAAATCTAGAAAGAATGCCAAGAATCCAGGCACTCAACACTCCAGGAATTCAGTGTTTGTTCCCAACAAACACCCGTCCCTACAGTGTCTCTTTAAGTCTCAGTCCTCAGGGTGTGCCAAGGTGGCGCAGTGGTTAAATGCAGCACTGCAGGCTGACTGCTAGATCAGCAGTTCAGCGGTTCAAATCTCACCGGCTCAGGGTTGACTCAGCCTTCCATCCTTCCGAGGTGGGTAAAATGAGGACCCGGATTGTTGTTGGGGGCAATATGCTGACTCTGTAAACCGCTTAGAGAGGGCTGAAAGCCCTATGAAGCGGTATATAAGTCTACTGTTATTGTTATTGTTATTGTGCCTTGTGAAGAGGAGCAGGGCACTTTCCTCCCAGGTAGCTGGGTCAGTCTATGCTGTTCTCGCCTTCTCTCCACTCTCCATCCTCACGGATCAGGAGAGGGTCGTCCTTGCTCATCGCCTGACCTCTGTCTCTAATATTCACTGCTTACCTTCTCTTGGTCATCCTGCCTCTGTTCCTCCCTGCCTACATGTAACGTTCCCGTGGTTCGTCCATGAGGCCAATGTGGAGAAAAGACAGGACACGATCTTTCTCGGGATGGAGCGACCCAGATTGAGGGTCTGAGAGCCCCTTTTATTGAGATAGGACAAAGGCAGGAGGAGCAATAGCATGTGATTAAAAACAGCCTGTAAAAGTACAATTTCTAATCTACTGCTCAGAGAAGTTCTGTCTATATATGGTCAAATCCTGGACGTCATTGGTAGGGCACATCTCAGGATGTTATGTTATGCACTATCAGGATGTTATGGAGTTTTAGGAGTTTGTTTCTCCTGTGTGGTTCAGCGTGGCTCTGCAACTATGGTACAACACCTACAAGCGATACTAATTCTGATAGACCCTGGCCTGACTGGCCTTGCTCCTCCCCATTTGCCAACGAAGCTGCCCCCTCAATCTCTGTCGGCTCCAGTTCCAGCTCATCTTCCCCCCGCAGATTCAGGGTCTGATGGGGGCCTTGACAGTGTACTGGGTTATAGGGGAGCAAATGGCACCAGCATATCATGAAAATAACTTACATGACTTATTTGCATCAGAAGCTCAGGAAATCATCTGGCCACTGACATAGATTTCTTCAACATTTGTGGGATGATGTCACGGCACACGTATTGTCATTTTGATGTCACCCCGACTGCTATCAGATGCCGTCGATACAACCATCACATCTTTCCGACACTGTTCTCACTGTTATACAGCCTATTTAATCAGATCACTGAAAGATTTAGCAGCTGCATGTCTATAAAAATGGTGAGGTTGGATAGCACCAGGCTTCGTCACTTTGGGGGAAGAGGGTTAGCCTATTGAGGGAATCGCATTTATGGTTTGATGCAAGGGTCCTTAGCCTTGGCCAATTTAAGACGAGTGAATTCCAACCCCCAGAATTCCCCAGCCAGAGCAGCCATATCCTGAATTCATCACAGAATTCTGGGATCTGAAGTCCACCACGTCTTAAAGTTGCCAAGTTTGGGGGCTCCTGTTTTTAACGTATGGTGCGAAAACTCCGAAACGGGACTCATTCACATGGAAGAGTGAATTAAAAAAACAAAACCAAAAGAGTGAAAGAAGGCTACAGAAAAGGGGTACATTAGATTCGTCTTCCAAATCTAACTTGGGTTCCACAAGAGAAAATCGGAGTGAAGGGATGATTTTGCATCCTTTAGCAAAATGGCTGCTGGTTTGGCCTTCACCATAATTTGGCATTCTGCAGCCTTTCAGCTACCAATCCAGAAACGTCTTAAGGCGAATAAACAGAGATTTCCCTTCCTTCCGAAATGGATTTGCTTTGCTTTTCTCTGCTCAGGCCCGCTAGTTGTCAGAAATAGTTCCGTAGTCCCATCTTTTTGGGCCAAGGGTCCAGTTATCTCCGAGCAGCTTGCCAAGGATTGTGCTCAGAAAGGGCCAGGGGTATAGTTTAATTTGCATTTAGATTGAATTAAATGACATGAATTAAATGCCGTTAACAGGGACACATCCTGCAGCGTCTCTAGGAGTAATATCCTCCTTCTGACACATTCCAAAGTTGTCCCCTGGTTATAATTCGGTGGCAGCTTTGGTGGAAGAGTTTGGCATGGGTTGCCTCCCGATCTTTTTGGCCAAATGACTCTGGATACTTTAATGGGTTGGTCCTAATGATTTTGGTGTGTGCGTGCATTTCGTTGATGTACTGTTCTGACCTAGGCTTCCCAAGAGCATGAAGCAAACTCCTTGTCCCGACAAAAACAACTTTTATTGATTTACAGTGAATTCTGCTCATTTACATCCAGCAAAGTCTTTCAAGGGAGGATTTACAGTCACAGACCTTATCTGGCTTGGAGAGCTGCCAGGCCGATATCTGCAAAACTTGGCAAGGAATCTCGGAGAGTCATGAGCCAATTAAGTGAACTAATTGTCTCCTGCAAACTCCACTCCCCTTTTGCTCCTCTTTTATTTCCTCTGGGAATGGCCATTCATTGTCCACCTGTGGCCTTACTCCCAAGTCAACCCTTGCTCCTTAGCTGTTCCCTTCATCTGGCAACTCTGCCCATGCGCACACTGTGAACAGGCTCCAGCTGTTCGTCTGCCTCACTGATGTCTGACTCTGAAGGCAGCTGATAACTGTCAGACGGCCCTGGCCCCCTCTCTGCCTCCGACGCAGAGCCCTCATCAGAGCCTTCCCCAGACTCCAGGACTGGCCCAGGTTCCTCCCCAACCTCCCCACTGTCCGAATCTGCTGCCAGCTCCACTGATTGCTGGCGGGCCACAACATATACATTCACAATTGGCGCTTCTTAAACTCTTCTAGAATTCCTTCTGTCTCTCAAATGGTTGGGTGTTTTTCCTGAAAAAGGACGGTTGTAGAAGCCTCATGTTTTTTTGATCCTAAATGTTTTTGACACATTTATTACATTGCCATCCTTCGAAGGAGCTCCGCGAGTCTCATTTTATTTTATTCTTTTCCCTTAACAACCACACAGTGACTTAGTTTAGGCTGACAAATGTGTCCAGCTTAGGGAATCATCCAGCGAGAATTTGTGACTCCTGGTGCCTCCCAGGCTCACTATATATCTCACCACGAAGGAATACAATTTTCATTTTTTTTTTCATCCTAAACTACTATCTTCAGGGGTTTTTTTTTTCCTATCTCCTTTCTATGCAGATTTAGGCAAGCTTAATTCTACTCTAGTGAGACGTGGTGGCTCAGTGGCTAAGATGCTGAACTTGTTGATCAGAAAGGTCGGCAGTTCAAATCCCTAGCGCCACGTAATGGAGTGAGCTCCCGTGACTTGTCCCAGCTCCTGCCAACCTAGCAGTTTGAAAGCAAGTAAAAAATGCAAGTAGAAAAATAGGAACTACCTTTGGTGGGAAGGTAACACGTTCTGTGCACCTTCAGCATTTAGTCATGCCGGCCACATGACCACGGAGACGTCTTCGGACAGCGCTGGCTCTTCGGCTTTGAAATGGAGATGAGCACCGCCCATTAGAGTTGGGAATCACTAGCACATATGTGCGAGGAGAACTTTTACCTTCGTTCTACTCTGGGGTGCTCAAGAGCTAATTTCTGAAGCTTTGGTGAATCAAAACATACCAAAGATCGCCTGGGTCCCACTTTATGAAAAAAGCAGAATATGACTTGTTTTTAAAGTAGTGTCTTATGTAAATCACTCGTTATTGTTAAGGTAGATGAAAGGTAGATGAGATAATTGAAGGTTTCCTCTGTAGTTTGATCGACATTCGATCCAGGTTTAGTAAGCATGTGTGAAGCTGATCATTTCTGTAGTTGGGAAATCTCAAGGTTTCCTTCTGTAAGAAGATAAAAAGCCAACACAGTTCTAGGCTGCATAAACAGAGGGGTAGAATCAAGATCCCGTGAAGTGTTAATGTCACTTTATAATGCTACACTTGGAATACTGCATTCAGTTTTGGTCACCACGATGTAAAAAAGATGTGGAGACTCTAGAAAGAGTGTAGAGAAGAGCAACAAAAATGATTAGGGGACTAGAGGCTAAAACATACAAAGAACAGTTGGTGGAATTGGATAAGTCTAGTTTCATGAAAAGAAGGACTAGGGGTGACACCCTACATGGTATCGGACCTGAGTACTTGAGAGACCATCTCCTGCCAATTACCTCCCTTCGACCAATCAGATCCCACAGATTAGGCCTCCTCCGGATACCATCAACTAGCCAATGTTGACTGTCGACCCCCCGGGGGAGGGCCTTTTCTGTGGCTGCTCCGGCCCTCTGGAACGATCTCCCGGTGGAGATTCGGACCCTCACCACCCTTCAGGCTTTCCGCAAAGCCATCAAGACCTGGCTGTTCCGGCAGGCCTGGGGCTGATGAGTTCCAGCCCCACTCGAATTGTTGATTGTTGTGTAGTTTTTAATTTGTCTTTGTATCCTGTTTGTCTCGTTTGTTTTTGTATTGCCCCCTTCCCCATGTGTTTGTTCGCCGCCCTGAGTCCACCCCGGGAATAGGGTAGCATACAGTATAATAAATACAAATACAATAATACAATACGTGATAGCAGTCTTCCAATATCTCAGGGGCTTCCAGAAAGAAGAGGGAGTCAAGCTATTCTCCAAAGCACCTGAGGCAAGAAGCAATGGATGGAAACTAATCAAGGAGAGACCCAACCTAGGACTAAGGAGAAATTTCCTGACAGAACAATTAATCAGTGGGACAACTTGCCTCCAGAAGTTGTGAATGCTCCAACTCTGGACGTTTTTAATAAAATGTTGGATAACCATTTGTCTGCAGTGGTGTAGTGTTTCCTGCCTAAGCAGGGGGGTTGGACTAGAAGACCTCCAAGGTCCCTTCCAACTCTCTTTTTCTATTCTAAAAAAACAGTGATGCAAACTTCATAGAATACCTAATTGGCAGCCTCAAACAGGAATCTGGGATGCAAACTGAAATGTACACTCAGCTAGTACAGAGACCTGAAATAATTGGTGGTACAAAAATTTGCGAGAGCATGAATTCTGGGTGTTGTGACATGCCCAGTAGTAATATAGTGAGATTTACAGTACTGTACAGGCAGTGCCACACAGTTAGTGGGCAGATTCTAAAGATAGACCCTTCAAAAAAACACGTTTGGCTAGCTGGATGTGTGAGCTTATTTGCATGGTGTGAAAGCTAAGATAAGAGAAAATCTGCATTCATTCTAAGCCTTAGAAATTAATGAAGATTATCTTATACAAGTAAGGAAGAAGGAGGAGGATTTCTGCAGTTCAAAGAAATCGTGAATTCAGAAACAGCTGGAAGTTTGAAATAAGAGCGACAGAGCTGACGTATTTGTCTGTGGCATTTGGTTTTTCTTAATCTTGTGGGAAATATTAAAAAAAAAACACCAGAATCATTGGGATCATATTGTGATGATGTCTCAGAATACAAGTAGTCCTCAATTTAGGACCACAATTGAGCCCAAAATTTCTGTTGCTAAGTGAGACATTTGTTAAGTAGCATTTGCTCCATTTTACGACTTTTCTTGACACACTTGTTAAGTTTACAGAAGTTGTGAATGCTCCAACACTGGAAGATTTTAAGAAGCTGTTGGATAACCATTTGTCTGAAGTGGTGTAGGGTTTCCTGCCTAAGTAGGGGGTTGGACTAGAAGACCTCAAGGTCCCTTCCAACTGTTATTCTATTCTATTCTCTATTTTATTCATTCTTATTCTATTCTATTCATTCTTATTCTATTCTATTCTATTCTCTATTCTATTCATTCTTATTCTATTCTATTCTCTATTCATTCTTATTCTATTCTCTATTCACTCTTATTCTATTCTATTCTGTTCTGTTCTATTCTCTATTCTGTATTCTATTCATTCTTATTCTACTCTATTCTCTATTCATTCTTATTCTATTCTATTCTGTATTCTATTCATTCTTATTCTATTCTGTTCTATTCTATTCTCTATTCTCTATTCTCTATTCTCTATTCTCTATTCTCTATTCTCTATTCTCTATTCTCTATTCTCTATTCTCTATTCTCTATTCATTCTTATTCTATTCTATTCTATTATCTACTCTATTCTATTCATTCTTATTCTATTCTATATTCATTCTTATTCTTATTCTAATTCTCTATTCTATTCATTTTTATTCTATTCTATTCAAAGTGAATCACTGCAGTTGTTAACCCAAAGGTGCTTTTTCAAGAGGCAAATGGACTTTCTGGTTTTTCTTTGAAAACGTTTAGCTTCTTGGATGAAGAACTGAAGAAGCTTCTTGGATGAGAAGCGAAACATCTTCAAAGAAACCCCAGAAAATCCAGTTGCCTCTTGAAAAATCACCTTTGGGACAACCAGGACCTGGATGACTTGAGAGATTCTCTCCGTAGACATCTGCAGTTGTTAAGTTAGTAACAAGGTTGTTAAGTGAATCCGGCTTCTCCGTTGACCTTGCTTGTCGGGAGGTTGCATAGTGGGAAATCACATGACCCTGGGGCAGTGCAACTGTCATAAATATGAGTCAGTGGCCAACCATTTGAATTTGAATCACATGACCAAGGGGATGCTGCGATGGCTGTAAGTGTGAAAAACGGTCATAAGTCCCTTTTTCAGACCTGTTGTGACTTCAAGAAGTCACTAAATGAACAGTTTAAATTAAGGACTACTTTCAGAATCATTGGCTCTTTTGCTTTTACTCTTGAGTTTTTATCCTGAACTGTTGTCTCCCACCCATATTTTAGGGTTGACGTAACCCAAAATCCTTGTTCAGGAGGTAGGACTGCAGCAGTGAAGGGATTCAGCCGGTTCGCACCTATCCAGGAGAACCGGTTGTTAACTTTCTAAGCAATTCGGAGAACCAGTTGTTAGAAGAAATCTCCTTTTGTTTTTTCCCACTTTACAGGGCTAATCCTGTAAGGAAGGCAGGAAGGAAACATTCTGGTGTTATTTCTAGCCTCATCTTGATTGCCCTGCTTACAGAAACTGCCTCTCCGGTTAACCCTTATGACATAGTAACAACTAAGGCCAAGCGCCCATCGACCTGAGAGATGTTGAGTTGGCCACGCCCACACGGTCATATGACTACCGAGCCCCGCCTACCAAGCTGGTCATTAGGGCAGAGAACCGGTTGTTAAATTATTTGAATCCCACCACTGGACTGCCGGCATTTTCACCTGTCACAAACTCATTCTCCATTCCATCTCTCCCATCCCTCCCTCTTCCAGAGAGCAGCCCATCTTCACCACCAGAGCACACGTCTTCCAAATTGACCCCGCCACCAAGAAGAACTGGGTCCCTGCAAGCAAACAAGCGGTGACCGTTTCCTACTTCTATGACGGCACAAGGAACAGCTACCGAATCATCAGCGTGGACGGAACCAAGGTAAACCCGATCACCTTTGGCGTGCCTTGTAGAACTGGGGATGTCACTTGGTTGGGACCAGGGCTGGGTTTCTCACCCCGTTCCAACCGATTCGGTTGGAACGGGGCCGGCGGTGTCCTCGTGCACGCGCACGGTGCACGCATGCGTACTAGCGTCTGCGCGACGCTCCAGCTGCTCCTGGAGGATCGCGCAGGCGCTGTATGTGTCCTGCGCATGCGTAGAAGCGCAGAACTCGTCAAAACCGGCTAAGGACCGTGGGCGGGCGGGCCCTTCGCCGTTCCCGGAAGTTACTTACTTCCGGGTTCGCCGACCAACCGGTTCGCAGGGACCGCCGCGAACCGGTTGAAATCCACCCCTGGTTGGGACCCCTCATACCTAACGGGAGTCGCGTGTACTAGGCTGCATTAACAGAGGGGTGGAATCTAGATCACGTGATGTGTTCCTGGCGCTAACAGTCATGTGCAGGCTACGGGGGGGAACATCTGAAGGCGTGTGTAATGTTTTAATGTACCGAAGGTATAAGTAAATGTGTGGCAGAAAGTGGACTCTGGGTGTGTTTTTCCAAATGCAGTAAGTGAGGTTGAATCAGAGGTGGGTTCCTACCAGTTCGCACCAGTTCGGTAGAACCGGTTCGTCAAACCTACCGAACCGGTTAGAAGAGGTTCCACCAGTGGACCCGGAAAGCAGGCCACACCTACAGAAGAGGTTCCAATTTTTTTTTTGAAACCCACCACTGACACACACACACACACACACACACACACACAGACTCACGCAGAGAGAGAAAGAGGAAGAAAGGAAGAAAGAAATAAAGAAAAAAAGAAAAAAGAAAGAAAAAAGTGAGAGAGAGATGAAAGAAAAAAAGGAAAAAGGAGAGAGACAAAAGGAAGGAGAGAGAGAGAGAGAGAGAGAGAGAGAGAGAGAGAGAGAGAGAGAGAGAAAGAGAACACATGGCTGGCAAGCCACTCCCACCAGGTCACATGGCCGGCAAGCCACTCCCATCAGGTCACATGGCCGGCAAGCCACTCCCACAAAGCAGACCACACCTACAGAAGAGGTTCCAATTTTTTTTTGAAACCCACCACTGACACACATATATACACACACACAAACACACACACATACACAGACTCACGCAGAGAGAGAAAGAGAAAGAAAGGAAGAAAGAAATAAAGAAAAAAAGAAAAAAGAAAGAAAAAGTGAAAGAGAGATGAAAGAAAAAAAGGAAAAAGGGACAGAGAGACAAAAGGAAGGAGAGAGAGAGAGAGAGAGAGAGAGAGAGAGAGAGAACACATGGCCGGCAAGCCACTCCCACCAGGTCACATGGCCGGCAAGCCACTCCCACAAAGGAGGCCACACCCACAGAGTAGGTTCGAAAAAATTTTGAAACTCACCACTGGGTTGAATGTGTATAGTTTTAGAAGAAAAGTGTGTGAGTGTGTGTGTGTGTATGTGTGTAGAAATGGGCTGGATTATTAGATTACGCTATCATTGTATTGTAATGAAAGGTGTTAATGGTATTTATGTGTATAGGAGTCTTTGAATATTATGATTTATACGGTCGTGCGAACATGATGGCAGATCAAATTAACAAATCAATAAGCACAAGTGATAAGTTCATAATAATGTAAAAAATGCCGGACTAACAATTTAGGATGGTGGCTCTTGACAAGATCTCGGGATGTTGTCCCAAAGGTGCTTTTTTTTCAGGAGGCAACTGGACTTCCTTGTTTTTTTTCTTTTGAAGACGTTTCACTTCTCCTCCAAGAAGCTTCTTCAGCTCTGACAGGATAAGGGGGAATGGAAGGATTCATATTCTTTGCAGACAGCTGGTCATTTGCATCCTTTTAGAGAGTCGTTGGAGCGCTTGGAGGTTTATCTGTGTCCTGAGGGTCACCGGAGTGGTGCCCCTGGTCCCTGTAGCCTGCGATTTTTCCTCTGGAAGTCCATTCCTACTCCCACACCATTCAAAGGGTGTGTTCATCCCAAATTGCATAGCTAAAAGGTCTTCCATTCCCCACCATCTTGACAGAGCTGAAGAAGCTTCTTGGATGAGAAGCGAAACTTCTTCAAAAGAATAAACGAGAACGTCCAATTGCCCCCCTGAAAAAAGCACCTTGGGGATAACCATGACCTGGATGACTGAGAATCTTTACAGGATTTTATCTCTGGATGTTGCTGGCACTCGTGCCCTTGTGACCTCTAGACTGGACTACTGCAATGTGCTCTACATGGGGCAGCCCTTGAAGAGCATTCGGAGACTTCAGCTTGTCCAGAAAGCAGCCGCGCGAGCGATCGTGGGTGCACCTCGGTTCACCCACGTAACACCTATCCTCCGCGAGCTGCACTGGCTGCCTATTGGTCTTCGGATACGCTTCAAGGCGCTAGTCGTCACTTATAAAGCCCTTCATGGTATTGGACCTGGGTACTTGAGAGACCGCCTGCAGCCAATCACCTCCAATAGACCGATCAGATCCCACAGATTAGGCCTCCTCTGAATTCCATCCGCCGGCCAATGCCGACTGGCGACTACCCGGAGGAGAGCCTTCTCTGTGGCTGCTCCGACCCTCTGGAACGAACTCCCCGTGGAGATTCGAACCCTCACCACCCTCCAGACCTTCCGCAAAGCCCTTAAAACCTGGCTATTCCGACAGGCCTGGGGCTAAAGAGCTTCTGCCCCCCCCCTTCTTGAATGGTATGGTTGTTGTGTGTTTTAAATTGTGTATTGTTTGTTTGTCTTTTTAATCCCCTGTTTGTACCTCCTGACTGAGTTGTGAGCCGCCCTGAGTCCCCTTCGGGGAAAAGGGCGGCATATAAATGAAATAAATCCTAATCCTAATCCTAACCGTAATTTGCCCACTCCTGAATCCAAGATTATGGGATTTAGGGTGAAATACAGTAAAATCACAGTTCACCAGATGATCTTTTTATTGTAGGGTGTTCATGATTTGGACGGTTGTTATTTGTCTTCTGCACAGTTTTGTTTCCAACCTGGGGAGCAAATAGGTTGAGAATCAGTTTCCAGGTTAACCGAATGATGCAACCGGTAGGCAATCTCTTCATGCACAATAATTGTTCTCAGTGTACTTTGGCAGCCAGAACCAGTTTGGTAAAAGCAGGGATATAGGAAGGGATTAAATAAGAATGTGGCTTTCTTGATTTTGGAGAGCAGAGTAGCAACTTCTTGTGGCTGTAGATATGTGTTTACATTGGCTTCTGGCGCTAAGGAAAAAGAAAAAACGAATAAGGTTACATTTAATTTTAATGGCTTGGGAGCAGCTTCCTACCAGTTGTGGGGAAATGAATGGCATTTTCTTCTTTACAAGCAGTTCTCCGGCCTCAGTAGTACAGAGTCAGAATATTGACAGATAGACTATTGAATAAGAAATGGAACATGGAAGGAAGCCGTGTAGTTAGTGAATAAATGTGTACATGTACTTACCGTATACTGAGTAGAGCAAGTGGGGGGAAAAAAACAGAGGAAGAAACTCATAGGGTAGAGACAGTTTTGAAAACCCAACTCCTGCATGATATACGACAGCATACAGGTAGCCCTGGACTTACAATCATTCGTTTTAAGGACCGTTCACAGTTGCAACGGCACAAAGGTGTGACCGTTTTTCACACAATCGTTACAGCGTCCCCAGGGTCACATAATCAAAATTCAGATGCTTGGCGACTGGCTCGTATTTACAAACGTATTCCTAACTTTTAATCACGGCAGTGAATCCCTGTGGCAAGAAAGATGTTATTCTCTTTTCAGGAAACGTTTTTCTTCTGAGGAGAGTCCGCCTGTCAGGCCTGCAGTTATATCCCTTTTAGGATCTTTAGCCTGCCACACTCTCCCTTATTTCATTATGCTGTTTCACTAGTGTACTCGTTGGGAGGGGGGGGGGAATAGAAAGGAGTAGAATTGTGGAATGTGTTGTTGCCATTCTTTTCTAGAAGCCAAGGTCATCTTTTGTCTCCGCACCTCTGCACCTGACCGGAGGCAGCTGGGTGGAGATGCCAGCGTGGAAGACAAAGATTGGACCATGTGATGGATTTGTGGATGTGGGGACAAGATCATGAACTTTCAACTGGGTGGGAATCCGATGTAACTTCCAGAATTGGGATTTCACAGATGTGCTAAGATGTCTGATTTATTAAATTGGAACTTTAAGGATCACTTTGCCTTGGACTCTGATTTAATTCTACATGATACTTGGAACGCCGACATTATCCCAATTCTCCTCCTTTCTATTCCCCCCTCCCAACTACTACACTAGTGAAACAGCATAATGAAATAAGAGAGTGTGTGGCAGGCCAAAGATCCTAAAAGGGATATAACTGCAGGCCTGACAAAAGATTTGTAAAATGGGGCCAAAACTTACTCTTGCTTAGCAACAGACGTTTTGGGCTCCTTGGTGGTCCTAAATCAAAGGATTACAGGCAGTTAGAAACACAGCTATGATCTTTAGCTCTTATCTCAGTGGAGATGGAATCTTCTCTTGAAGGACTTTATCGAGTTCTTCCTCTGACAAGATAAGGTGGATTTCCCCACAAAAAAGGAGCTTTGTGATGGGGTTGGGCTATTTGGGGAATAAAGATAAAGGTTCCCCTCGCACATATGTGCTAGTCGTTCCCGACTCTAGGAGGTGGTGCTCATCTCCATTTCAAAGCTGAAGAGCCAGCGCTGTCTGAAGACGTCTCTGTGGTCATGTGGCCAGCATGACTCAACGCCGAAGGCGCACAGAATGCTGTTACTTTCCCACCAAAGGTGGTCCCTATTTTTCTACTTGCATTTTTACGTGCTTTCGAACTGCTAGGTTGGCAGAAGCTGGGGCAAGCAATGGGAGCTCACTCTATTACACGGCGCTAGGGATTCGAACCGTCGAACTGCCAACCTTTCGGATTGACAAGCTCAGCGTCTTAGCCACTGAGCCACCGTGTCCCTTTGACTTTACCTTCTGCTTCATAAGACTTTTCAGCCCTCTCTAAGCAGTTTTCGGGGAGTACCCACCCCAAAAAGGCTCACTTGACCCTTACTCTAAATAGGGGTGTTTCTAGCCCCAATTAAAGAAATCTATGTTTCCCCAAACATATTAGGAAGCCACTCCAGAACGAATGCATGTTTTTTTTCTGTTGCCCATTTTATTATATCTGCTATGTTTGTGATCTGTAGTTGTGGCTTTAAAAAAAAAAATCTCCCCCACACTGCTTGCTTTTATTATTTATAATGTTTGGCATTATTGTGTCTATTTTTAATGAATTCATTTGCCCAGCAGGAAGCTGTGGCTGTTAGGTAGTCTAGAAATCTGTTAAATAAATACATGAATAGCATCTGGTTTTTCACTGGGGCTGCAGCACGCAGTAAAGGGTGGTTTAATCCCCCTTTCACCAGCTGTGGTCCTGAGGAAGCATTCCTGCCCTCGTCTTATTAGCCTTGGAGAAGAAGAAAGAAAAGCCCCAGGACAAATTTGCATGCTGCCTTTCATAATCTCATCCCCTAGGTAGTTGGTTAGAAGTAGCGCCGCGGTAGTTCAAAATGCAGAGCTGTGTTTGCATAAGTCAAGATTCTTCTGTACATCTTCCTCCTGGTTGGATTTCAACAACAAGGTCCAGAAAAAGGAGTTATATAAAAAAGTTAAAGGTTCCCCTCGCACATATGTGCTAGTCGTTCCTGACTCTAGGGGGCGGGGCACATCTCCGTTTCAAAGCCGAAGAGCCAGTGCTGTTCGGAGACGTCTCCGTGGTCATGTGGCCGGCATGACTAAACGCTGAAGGCGCACGGAACGCTGTTACCTTCCCACCAAAGGTGGTTCCTATATTTTCTACTTGCATTTTTTACGTGCTTTCGAACTGCTAGGTTGGCAGAAGCTGGGACAAGTCACGGGAGCTCACTCTGTTACGCGGCGCGAGGGATTTGAACCGCCGAACTGCCGACCTTTCTGATTGACAAGCACAGCGTCTTAGCCACTGAGCCTCCGCATCTCACTAGAGTAGAAATAAGCTTGCCTAAATCTGCATAGAAAGGAGATAGGAAAAAAAACCCTGAAGATAGTAGTTTAGGATGAAAAAAAAATGGAAATTGTATTCCTTCGTGGTGAGATATATAGGAAGCCTGGGAGGCCGCAGGAATCACAAATTCTCGCTGGATGATTCCCTAAGCTGGACACATTTGTCAGGGATTCGAACCGCCGAACTGTCGACCTCTCCAATCGACAAGCTCAGGGTAATAGCAATAGCAATAGCAGTAGACTTATATACCGCTTCATAGGCCTTTCAGGCCTCTCTAAGCGGTTTACAGAGAGTCAGCATATTGCCCCCAACAATCTGGGTCCTCATTTTACCCACCTCAGAAGGATGGAAGGCTGAGTCAACCCTGAGCCGGTGAGATTTGAACCGCTGACCTGCTGATCTAGCAGTAGCCTGCAGTGCTGCATTTAACCACTGCGCCACCTTGGCTCAAAGGGTAGGTATTAGGTATTAGGTATTTTATTATTTGTATGCCGCCCTTCTCCGGGAGGACTCAGGGCGGCGAACAATTCAAAGGGGAAAAAAAGGGGGGGAACATAAAAGACAAAATACAAATAATAAAAGTAAACAACAGTCGCACAACCATACATGTCGAGAGGGGAAGGGAACTCATCGACCCCAGGCCTGCCAACAAAGCCAAGTTTTGACGGCGTTTCGGAAGGCCTGGAGAGAGGTGGGGGTCCGAATCCCTGCGGGGAGTTCATTCCAGAGGGCCAGAGCTGCCACAGAGAAGGCCCTCCCCCGGGTAATAGCCAGGTGGCATTGGCTGGTAGATGGCACCCGGAGGAGGCCAACCCTGTGAGATCTAATGGGTCTGTGGGAGGTAATTGGCAGCAGGCGGTCTCTCAAGGGTCTTAGCCACTGAGTCACCCCGTCCTTGATAAGGAGTTATATAGGTTTGCATTAAAAAAAAAAAAAAAGCTATCAGGGCAATTGCACTGGGGGTGTGAAAGTGCCCGATCATAACAATTACTGCACGATGTTAAGAAAAAAGTACAGATCAGCTCATTACAATTAACCTAGATTGGTATCCCTCCAGAATAACAGCGACCCAAAAGAATGACGGTTGACAGAGCATCAGCAGTTCTCTTCTTGCTCCCTCGGGAGGAATGCAAAGGTTGAACTTTGCAGAAGCTTCTCCTTTTGCTGGAATAAGCAACTTGCAAAGCTGAAGAGGGTAAGGCTGCCTTGGCTGCCTTTTTTTTGGTGTGCTTCAGTTTAGAACAAGTGTTGGCGCAGTGGTTAGAATGCGGTTTTGCAGGCCGGCTGCCAGGAGTTCGATCCTGACCGGTTTAAGGTTGACTCGGCCTTCCATCTTTCCGAGGTCGGTAAAATGAGGATTCATTTCATTTCATTTATTGAATTTCTAGGCCGCCCAATCCCGAAGGACTCCGGGCGGCTTACAGAAATGAAAATATTAAAAAAGAATTTAAAAACAATAGGACACAACAAAGTTAAAAGAAGGAACACAACATACACCCAATAAGAGGGGGGCTGGACCTCAGTCAAGAGGTCAACAGCCCCAGGCCTGCCAGAAAAGCCAGGTTTTAATAGCTTTGCGGAAGGCCATGAGAGTGGGTAGGGCCCGGATCTCTGGGGGCAGCTCATTCCATAGGGCCGGAGTGGCAACAGAGAAGGCCCTACTCCTAGGCATCGCCAGCCGGCATTGTCCCGCTGAAGGCACCCGGAGAAGGCCCATCCTGTGCGATCTTATTGGTCTAAGGGAGGTATGTGGCAGAAGATGGTCTCGCAGGTATCCGGGTCCTAGGCCATGTAGGGCTTTAAAGGTGATAACCAGATTCAGATTGTTGGGGGCAATACTCTGACACAGTAAACCAGTGCCCCTTCCCCCAACCAGTGGTGGGATTCAAGTAATTCAAGAACCTTTTTGCCTAGGGTCAAGTTGGCTGTGGTGGGAGGTGTGAGCCATCCCCATCCTCCAGCTCTGCCATACATGCGGGATGAGACCCCCATGATAGCCAACCTGACCCTGAGTGAACCAGTTGTTAAATTACCCAGCCCCGCTATCAACGTAGAACCTGGGTTCTCCGCTCCAATGGAGAAACCAAGTTACCAAGCGTCCGGCACAAGGGAAGGAGGAGAAGCAAAGAGAAGAAAGAGGGAAAGCAGCTTTCTCCTTCCCTCCTGGTGACCACTCTGTTGCCCGTTTCTCCATTCCAGCCCAGTGCAGCGCCCAGATAGCGGGAGTGGGGTGGGGGATAATTTAACAACCGGTTTGTTTGAACCGGTACAAACCGTCTGAATCCCTCCACTGTCCTCAACCTTTTGGACACCAGGAACCGTTCCATGGAGAATTTTTTTCCCCGTGGACTGGAGGAGGTGTGGTTTCACATGCTGCCTGTGTCCCACAGATGGGGTTTCGCTTGTTTGCACAGACCGGGGTCTCGCATGCTACGTATTGCTACCGGTCCACGGACCAGGGGTTGGGAACCCCTGCTGTAAACCACTTGGAGAGGGCTGTAAAGTATCAAAACCTAGAGGCTATTGCTAATGCTATTTTAAAAAGGAGGCCCAGCATTCACCTCTGTGCAAAGTCACATCCGAGGAGCGTGTCTTTGTACTCTGCTGTACCGCTGCAGCGGATGGAGGGTGTTGAGTTGGCAGGCCTGGGATGTGCCGAGTGAGAATGTGTGAAGACCTTTGACGGATCAGATTCATCGCTTCCTAGATTGATTTTTGTACGTGTGAGATCCTACTCTCCTTTGCTCCTTCCTACCAATCACTTTGTGTACCAGCCACAGGATCTCATTTCTCCCAGATGATGGAGGAAGCTCTGGAATATTATTTTTCTTCTGCAAAAGACGTTGCTTGTTCATTATTACAACCCACTGGAATTGTGCGATGGGAAAAATGCCCTGTTTTTCAACCCACAATGGCCCTTGCTAGAAGCCAAAATACTAAGATGTGTGACACTAATGTTGAGACTCTAGGAAGACTGCAGAGAAGAGCAACAAAGATAATTAGGGGACTGGAGGCTAAAACATAGGAAGAACGGTTGCAGGAACTGGGTATGTCTAGTTTAATGAAAAGAAGGACTAGGGGAGACATGTTAGCAGTCTTCCAATATCTCAGGGGCTGCCCCAAAGAAGAAGGAGTCAAACTATTCTCCAAGTCACCTGAGGGTAGAACAAGAAGCAATGGGTGGAAACTAATCAAGGAGAGAAGCAACTTAGAACTAAGGAGAAATTTCCTGACAGTTAGAACAATTAATCAATAGAACAATTTGCTTCCAGAAGTTGTGAGTGCTCCAATACAGGAGGTTTTAAAGAAGAGCCATTTGTGTGGAATGGTATCAGGTCTCCCTGCTTGAGCAGGGGGTTGGACTAGAAGACCCCCAAGATTCCTTCCAACTTTGTTATTCCGTTAATGCCTGTAGCTACATCAGTGAATTTCAGGGAGTTTGACATGCAGCAACTGTGTGAAGACCCAAGACCACCTTATATTTTATTCCTTTCCAAGAAAGCTTGTGATGGACAACACAAGAGTTCTGTAGCTTAACTGGCTTGAGGCAGCTAATATTCGACTTACGGCTCTTGGGTTAACATGCATTCAAGTGACAATGGTGCTGGAAAAAGCAACTTATGACCGGTCCTCGCAGTTACGACTGTGGTTATGTGATCCAAAGACCCGAACTTCCGGTAGGCCCGTTTTTTGCCCATCCCGAGCCTCCGGGCATGCCCTACACCAGTGGTTCCCAAACTTGGCAACTTTAAGACTTGTGGACTTCAACTCCCAGAATTCTCCAGCCAGCTGGAGAATTCTGGGAGTTGAAGTCCACAAGTCTTAAAGTTGCCAAGTTTGGGAACCACTGCCCTACACTTACCTGCATCCAAAACGGGCTGCGTGGGGGCTCCTGGGTGGGGTAGGAGGACCCAGCCAGGAGTGGGATTTAGGGGGTTCTCCAAACTGCACATAATCTTAGCTAGAGGTTCTCCCAAACCCCTGCGAACTGCCAGCAGCTCACCCCTGTAATATCTACTCCAGGGATCAGTGGTGACATATCAACAGTCTAAGGTTTCCTTGGCTTTTAACAACTTCATTTATTTGGGTCACGAAGAGATTATTTGGGGATGCTGGGAGGCTTCTGGTCTTTCTCTTCCACCAATTTGCAGCCTACAGAGGGAACACAATCTTGCTCTGTGTATATATTGTATCAATAGATGTTCTTTTTTAAATTACATTTTGTATTATTTCTGTTGATTGCTCTATTTGGCTGGAGTTCGGTGTGGTTTCAATCCTGCTCTTAAAGGTAAAGGTTCCCCTCGCACATATGTGCTAGTTGTTCCCAACTCTAGGGGGCGGTGCTCATCTCTGTTTCTAAGCCAAAGAGCCAGCGCTGTCCCAAGACATCTCCATGGTCATGTGGCCAGCATGACTAAATGCCAAAGGCGCACGGAACGCTGTTCCCTTCCCATCAAAGGTGGTGCCTATTTTTCTACTTGCGTTTTTTACGTGGTTTCGAACTGCTAGGTTGGCAGAAGCTGGGACAAGTAACAGGAGCTCACCCCGTTATGCGGCTCTAGGGATATTCGAACTGCCGAACTGCCGACCTTTCTGATCGACAAGCTCAGCATCTTAGCCACTGAGCCACCACGTCCCTCTCCTGCTCTTACGTTGTCCTTAATTTGTCCTCAATTTTGAGTTGTTTTTTTTAAAAAAATGAATATGCACTGCTGTAGAAACCCCAGTTCAGCCTTCCCTAAATTAAGGATTCCACCACAAAACCGCGGTCGTCTAAAGCGCGCTCGACGAAACCGCGTACCTGACATCATCACAGTGCGACGAAAAAAGCACGCTGTGAGCGGTAAAGCTAAAATTAACGCGTAAAACTAAACCTAACCCCCCCAAACCTAACCCTAAACCTAACCCTAACCCTAAACCTAACCCTTAACCTAACGCTAAACCTAACCCTAAACCTAACCCTTAACCTAACGCTAAACCTAATCCTAACCCTTAACCTAACCCTAACCCTAAACCTAACCCTAACCCTTAACCTAACGCTAAACCTAATCCTAACCCTTAACCTAACCCTAACCCTAAACCTAACCCTAACCCTAACCCTTAACCTAACGCTGAACCTAACGCTAACCCTTAACCTAACCCTAACCCTAACCCTAACGCTTAACGTAACCCTAAACCTAACCCTAAACCTTAACCTAACCCTAAACCTAACCCTAAACCTAACCCTTACCTTAACGTGAATCGGCTTGCTTTAAAAGCGCTTTTTAAAGCGCCCTTTTTTCTTCGCGGTCGTTGTTGTCGCGCTGCTGATGACGTCAGCGACGCGCTTTAATCGGGCGCGCTTTAGTGGACCGCGGTTTTGTCGTGCCACGGCCAACTTAGGAGTTGATTTGCTCTTCATTAGCTGAATGGAAGCAGAAATAAAGAAAACCTAACTGGCGCATTAAAGCAGTTGTTGCAGAGCCTGGAAGAAATATTTTTGGGGAAAGATCCCTAGTGCAACTTCAAAAAAAAAAAAGTCTGTCAAATCCGCAAATAGTTTATCTCAGGTTCTTTTTTTTCCTTTGGCAGTCAGCACACATCACGTGCTTTCATAATCGAAGAATAGATGTGCTTAAAATGTGGATATAAATAGATAGTTGCTGAGTGTTTGAGAACATGCACTGATCCAATGGTGTTGAAGAGGAAGGAGATACCGATATGTGTATTTTAAACATTGATATATGTGTGCTGTGTCCTTGGCATCAACATTTGTTGACTTCATCCATTGCACTAAGACTGCATTTGCTTTAAATAGTACAGGGAGTTGCTTAGTTCACTTAGTGACCTGTTCGAAGTTACAACGGCGCTGGAAAAAAATGACTTATAACGATTTTTCACATTTAGGACCGTTGCAGCATCCCCATGGTTGTGTGGTTTCGTGGCACGACATAACCACGAACGTCAAAAGCGCGCCGACAAAACTGCGGCGCTAAAACCGCGATGTCAAAAGCGCGCTGACAACAGCGCTCCGACAACAGCGCGCCGACAGAAGCGCGATTTAAGTTAAGGTTAGGTTTAGGGTTAGGTTTAGGGTTAGGTTTAGGGTTATGTTACAGCGTGCTTCTGTCGGCGCGCTGTTGTCGGCATGCTTCAGTGCTCATTCGTCTCCGCGGTTTTGACGGCGCGGTTTTGTCACCGCGCTTTAGTCACACGCGCTTTTGTCGTACGCGCATTTGTGGTGGAACCGTGTGGTTTACATCCGGATGCTTGACCACTGACTCACATTTATGATGGTTGCAGTGTCCTGGGGGGAGGGTGTCACATCTTTTCTGAGCAAAGTCAGTGGGGAAACCAGGTTCCCTTAACAACCGGGCTCCTAATTGAACAACTGCAGTGATTCACTTAACGACTGTGGCGAGAAAAGCCGTGAAATGGGGCAAAACTCACTGAACCACTTCCTCTCTTAGCAACGTCGGTTTTGGGCTCAAAGGTGGTTGTACTTTGAGGGCTACCTGTATAATGGAAGACGCTGCAAAGATACGTTCAACAAATCATGAGCTGCAGTGGCGCAGTGGTTAGAGTGCAGTACTGCAGGCTACTTCTGCTGATCACTGGCTGCCAGCAGTTCGGCAGATCGAATCTCACTAGGCTGAAGGTTGACTCATCCTTCCATCCTTCCGAGGTGGGTAAAATGAGGACCCAGATTGTTGGGGGCAAGAGGCTGACTCTAAACTGCTTAGAGAGGGCTGTAAAAGCATTATGAAGCGGTATATAAGTCTAAGTGCTATTGCTATTCCTTCCTTCCTTCCTTCCTTCCTTCCTTCCTTCCTTCCTTCCTTCCTTCCTTCCTTCCTTCCTTCCTTCCTTCCTTCCTTCCTTCCTTCCTTCCTTCCTCTTATTCCCTTTCGCATTCTCCTTTCTCATGGTGCAGTGGTGAAAATGCAGTATTGTAGACTAACTTTGCCCACAGTCAGTAATTCAAACCTGACCAGCTCAAGGTTGACTCATCCTTCCATCTTTCCGAAGTGGATAAAATGAGGACCCAGATTGTTGGGGGCAAGAGGCTGACTCTGTAAACTGCTTAGAGAGGGCTGTAAAAGCATTATGAAGCGGTATATAAGTCTAAGTGCTATTGCTATTGCTATTCCTTCCTTCCTTCCCTCCCTCCCTCCCTCCCTCCCTCCCTCCCTCCCTCCTTCCTTCCTTCCTTCCTTCCTTCCTTCCTTCCTTCCTTCCTCTCTTATTCCCTTTCTCATTCTCTTTTCTCATGGTGCAGTGGTGAGAATGCAGTATTGTAGGCTAACTTTGCCCACAGTCAGGAATTCAATCCTGACCAGCTCAAGGTTGACTCATCCTTCCGAGGTGGGTAAAATGAGGACCCAGATTGTTGGGGGCAACAGGCTGACTCTGTAAACTGCTTAGAGAGGGCTGTAAAGGACCGTGAAGCGGTGTATAAGTGCTATTGCTATTGCTAAACCATGCTTTTGGTTTTAGTAGTTATAACAGCTGCATTCGCGCAACATGCTAAGCCAAAACCAATCCGGAGAATTCACGTTGATATTTATTGCCTGAACCCAACTCCTTTTGATGTTGTTTTCCCTACATCCACATGGGGGAAAGCCAGCATGACTTCTGGAAGCCAGATAAGCCTTATGACCAGGCACTGTAGTTGAGTATTGCTTGTAATCCATTCGGTTTGCTTAATCATCCAGGACTAATCAAATTCTGGACAACAGCCTAAGCTTTGGGAATAGATGTGGCCTCGTTCTCTCTTTTATAGTGTCTGGATTCTCCTCCAATCACAATGACCTAAATCAGGGCATGATCTCTCATTTGAGAACACCAATCACAGTGTGTTCTAAAATAAGTTGAACAAAGACGACAAAGGTACAGCTGCCGACCAGTGGTGGGTTTCAAAAATTTTTTGAACCTACTCTGTGGGTGTGGCCTCCTTTGTGGGAGTGGCTTGCCGGCCATGTGACTTGGTGGGAGTGGCTTGCCGGCCATGTGTTTTCTCTCTCTCTCTCTCTCTCTCTCTCTCTCTCTCTCTCTCTCTCTCTCTCTCTCTCTTGTTTCCTTCCTTTTGTCTCTCTGTCCCTTTTTCCTTTTTTTCATCTCTTTCTCACATTTTCTTTCTTTTTTCTTTCTTCCTTTCTTTCTCTTTCTCTCTCTGTGTGAGTCTGTGTGTGTGTGTGTGTGTGTGTGTGTGTGTGTGTGTGTGTGTGTGTGAGTGGTGCATTTCAAAAATTTTTGGAACCTCTTCTGTAGGTGTGGCCTGCTTTCCGGGTCCACTGGTAGAACCTCTTCTAACCGGTTCGATAGATTTGAGGAACCGGTTCTACCAAACTGGTGCGAACTGGTAGGAACCCACCTCTGCTGCCGACCCACCAGCCAGAAAGGAAACAGAAATTTGATTTATTTGTGATTTGGCCCACCGATTTTGCATGCCTACCTTATCCAATGTGGCCTCCACCCCCCCACCCCCCCAAATAAGTGGCATGTGACCCTTGGATGCTGAGGAGTTATTCACACCCATTGAATCTGCTTTTTGTCCCTTCCATTATCACCAATCTACAAATGTCCCGTTTTCTTCCCTTGTTGATTTCAAACGTTGGTTGCTTTTGACTACAAGCTGTAGCTATTGCTCATAATTACAAGAATGGGTGTTGATTTTGCTTCCTCTGATTTTTTCCCCTCTCTCTCTCCCCCCCCCCACTTGCTAAATTTATTTCCCCTGCCCTGAATTTTTTAATTTCTTCCTTTTGCAACCCACAGGAAATCTTTTAAAAGCTCCTTCTGCTTCTTGGGCGAACTACTTTGAAGCAACTTTAGTGGGGGGGTGGGGGTGGAATTTTGGAAAAGCAGATGTTGGCGTTCTCTGAATCACCTGGCTGCCATGCAGAACATCCCTCGGTGTCTCTTCATGGTCCATGCTGGCATTGTGTGTTTCGTTTTCCCAAAGAGAGAAAGAGATTCGAGAGCTGAAACTAGGCTTCTAAAGGGATGTGGTGGCTCAGTGGCTAAGATGCTGAGCTTGTCGATCAGAAAGGTCGGCAGTTCAGTGGTTCGAATCCCTATTCCAGAATTCAGGCCTTCTTTAGCAAAACCACCTCACCAAACAACCAGTGGTGGGATTCAGCCAGTTCGCACCTATTTGGGAGAACCGGTTGTTAACTTTCTAAGCAGTTTGGAGAACCGGTTGTTTTTTCCCCCACTTTACAGGGCTAATCCTGTAAGGAAGGCAGGAAGGAAAGATTCTGGTGTTATTTCTAGCCTCATCTTTATTGCCCTGCTTACAGAAACTGCCTCTCCGGTTAATCCTTGTTCCATTGTAACAGCTAAGGCCAAGCACCCATCGATGTGAGTGACATTGCGTTGGCCATGCCTACCCAGTCACATGACCACTGAGCCCCGCCTACCAAGCTGGTCATTAGGGCAGAGAACCGGTGGTTAAATTAGTTGAATCCCACCACTGCATACAACACTTGAGTTGCCTTCAAAGAGGCCCTTTCTTTGCCTGGAATCAAAATGACAGCATTTTGTTCTCCTTACTTACTCAGATTGTACCTACTGGAAAGTTTGATCCCGAAGAGTTATTGGTAAAGATAGACAGAATGGGGAAGGAATGCTGGTCAGGTTGACCCATGAGATTTTTATTGAACAATGCTAATTTTGTGCCATGACCCAAGTCTTGAGAGACCGCCTCCTGCCAATTACCTCCCTGCGACCAATTAGATCACATAGATTAGGCCTCCTCCGAGTTCCATCTGCCAGTCAGTGCCGACTGGCAACTACAAGGAGGAGAGCCTTCTCAGTAGTAGCTCCGACCCTTTGGAACGATCTCCCCGTGGAGATTCGTACCCTCACCACCGTCCAGACCTTCCGCACAGCCCTCAAGACCTGGCTAGCCCGTCAGGCCTGGGGACAAAGATAATTGCCCCCACCCGAATGATGAATGAATGTTGCTTATTATTTTACTTCATGTATTGTATGTGTTATTGTTTGTATATCCCTTCCACTCATTTTATGTAAGCCGCCCTGAGTCCCCTCAGGGAAAAGGGCGGCCTATAAGTATTAATAAATACTAAAATACTAAGTGTTCTCTTTGTAAGAGCAAAGGTGACCTCTTCAGTTCTTCATTCAGCCCGATATGATACTACCCGTTTCTGGTTATAGTGTGTATTTCCCAGTGGTCTGTCCAGCTGATTTTTTTTTTTTAAAGAGAGAGAGTTGCTGAATCAGTCACATGTCGTAAAGTACAATATAAAATAAATGAAGAATCCTGCGGTGCTTTAAATTTTGAATGCTGCTGCTGTAATGAATTTCCTAGGTGTTAACTGAGCAACAAGATTATTACTCTTTAAAATTACCAGTTTCCCTTCTGCCCCAAGAGTGTTTAGCAAGAGCAAGCAAATAAGACAACGTTTTATGAACAGGCTGAGAGAGAAAAAAGACATCAGTAATGATAAAATGAATGTTTTGTGGTGGAGTCCAGAGGTGGTTTTCAGCTGGTTAGGATTAGGAAATTGCAGGTTTAGTTTATTATAGCAGTTATAGCAGTTAGACTTATATACCGCTTCATAGGGCTTTCAGCCCTCTCTAAGTGGTTTACAGAGTCAGCATATTGCCCCCAACAATCCGGGTCCTCATTTTACCCACCTCGGAAGGATGGAAGGCTGAGTCAACCCTGAGCCGGTGAGATTTGAACCGCTGAACTGCAGATAACAGTCAGCTGAAGTGGCCTGCAGTACTGCACCCTAACCACTGCGCCACCTCGGCTCTTAGTTTATTTTAGTTTATTAGTTTTGTATGCCGCCCACTCCCGAAGGACTCCGGGCGGCTTACAATAAAAAGGGAAGGGGGATAAATAAGGCAATACAACAATTTAAAATACAACAACATTCATAATTAAAGTGGGGCTGGATACTTCAACAGCCCCAGGCCTGCCGGAACAGCCAGGACTTAGTAGCTTTACGGAAGGCCGGGAGGGTAGTAAGGGTCCGGATCTCAACGGGGAGGTTGTTCCAGAGGGCCGGAGCTGCAACAGAGAAGGCCCTCCCCCGGGGGGTCGCCAGCCGACATTGGCTGGCAGATGGAATCCGGAGAAGACCTAGTCTGTGCGATCGAATCGGTCTTTGGGAGGTAATTGGCAAGTGGTAAGTGGGCCCACCCATCCACCCCAGCTCTGCGCCATCCTATTTAGGCACATTTTTGAGGCCAGGCGCATGCACTGAAGGCACGCGCATGAGCAAAGCGCATGCACAGAAGGCAGGGCGCATACACAGACGGGGCACATGCGCCCGCGAGGTGAACTGGTGGCAACAAAATGTGAAACCCACCACTGGTGGAGTCGCTTAGATTCAATGACAATTTCATGAAGAACTTTTGAGGATGAGATTTTCATCAATGTGAATGACAACGAAGGCAAGGTCTGACTTCTAAAAAGACATTTGATTTCTAAATCAATTCATTTGTTTCCTTCCTTAAGCCATTTATTAAGGTTCTTCTCCAACTGATGGTTTCCTTCAAAGAGAAGTAGGCAGTTGAACTTCCTATGTCTACTGGCTTCCTGACTACACGGAAGTGATATTTTCTAGAAAACTATAATAACTCCTGGCTCACACACTGTTCCAAGTCAGAGTTTCTCAACCCCAACAAGTTTAAATCGAGTGGACTTCAACTTCCAGAATTCCCAGCCACCATGCTGGCTGAGGAATTCTGGGAGCTGAAGTCCACGCACCTCATATACATTGCTGAGGTTGAGAAATATTGCTCTGAGTTACGGGCAGATTTGATGATCATCTGCTTTTTGTAGCTTAATGCAACATGTGAACTTGATTAATGTGGTTGATAAATCAAGGCTTGTGACAATTTATTAACCAAACCAGTCAGTTGGGGGCCTAATGTATTTAATAAATTGTGGTTAAACAAACTGTTTCTTGTTCTAATCAAATCTTCCTGTCATGCCGTTTTTCACAAGTCCTAAAATATTTATACTGTAAACCAGAGCAGGAGATAGGTTTTCTGTTTTATTTGATTCTCATTTTTCTTTAATGGTCAATACATTTGTTAACCCATAGATAAAACAGAGAGCTATTCCAAGCTTGCCTCTTAAGTTCATCTTAAGCCTCAGGAGTGGCTTTAGAAAATAACCATGATGGCTGGCTGCAGTGCAGAATTTGCAACACAAATAAAAATTGGTGGCAGAGAGAAAAACCTCATCCGTTCCTCTTCTGGGAAATGGGTATAGTTTGACTGGAGGCCTTGCAATAGCAGTAGACTTATATACCGCTTCATAGGCCTTTCAGGCCTCTCTAAGCGGTTTACAGAGAGTCAGCATATTGCCCCCAACAATCTGGGTCCTCATTTTACCCACCTCGGAAGGATGGAAGGCTGAGTCAACCCTGAGCCGGTGAGATTTGAACCGCTGACCTGCTGATCTAGCAGTAGCCTGCAGTGCTGCATTTAACCACTGCGCCACCTTGGCTCTTGCGTTTTCTCAGCCCAAACTCCCGGAACTCAACGGAGCAAGGAGTTATATGTTCCACCCAAGCAGGTGCTGAGATTTGGCCAAACAATAGCAATAGCAATAGCAGTTAGACTTATATACCGCTTCATAGGGCTTTCAGCCCTCTCTAAGCGGTTTACAGAGTCAGCATATCGCCCCCACAGTCTGGGTCCTCATTTCACCCACCTCAGAAGGATGGAAGGCTGAGTCAAGCCTGAGCTGGTGAGATTTGAACAGCCGACCTGCAGAACTGCAGTCAGCTGAAGTAGCCTGTAGTGCTGCATTTAACCACTGTGCCACCTTGGCTCCTACAGATCAGTGATGGGTTTCAAAAATTTTTGGAACCTACTCTGTGGGTGTGGCTTCCTTTGTGGGAGTGGCTTGCCACCCATGTGACCGGATGGGAGTGGCTTGCCGCCCATGTGACCCGATATGAAATTATGAATTAGTACTTAGGTCGGTCCAAGTAGCTATTCAGAAGTTAGTGGTTAGAAGCAATCGTAAAGCAAGATATGGAATTAAAACCAGAAATATTTTGTTGGCTATTTGAAAGGGATTATAATATATATTTAATTTTACACATGTTAGCAGCTGCTGGAATTGTGTTTGCACAACAGTGGAAAAGCAGAGAGATGTAAATGAATAAATATTACAATGTGCAGGAATAAATAAATTGACAATTAAAATCAAGAAGGCTTTGAATACTTTTTCACGTGGGATTGGTTTTAGCAATTGCCAACTAACGGAAACAGAAATTAGAAATCCAAAAGTATGAAAGAAAACACCAATTATGTAAGGAAAGGTCCCTAAAATGTATAAGGAAATATTACTAGATCATTATTAAAGCGTAGATAACTGCGGGACATTACACACCCACCAGTGGGTGGAACCTCTTCTGTAGGTGTGGCCTGCTTTCCGGGAACACCGGTGGAACCTCTTCTAACCGGTTCAGTAGATTTGACGAACTGGTTCTACCGAATAGGTGCGAACTGGTAGGAACCCACCTCTGCAACAGATGCATCCTGATTGGTTTGGTGCCAGATCACTTCTCAACGTCTCTCTCAAAGAAGGAAAGTTGTCGGTAAATTCCACCATTCTTTTGTCTTCACTCGGTTTCACGGAAGGACGCCAGGAAAAACAAAGGTGAAGGTCTGTACATTAGTTAGATTTCCAAGGTCAGTCCAGGGACACTTTCTCCTTTCCTGTAGCTTCTGTGGTGGCTTCTGTAGACTGTCCTTTGGGGTGAAACACAGTATGGGCATCGGTAGTTATGGCTCAACTCAGTGGTGGGTTCCGGTAGAGACCACTGCCAGTTCGGTGCGTGCACATGCGCAGTACAACTAAAATGGCTCTGCGCATGCGCAGAAGCAAGAAACAAGATGGTGGAGCCTATGGCACTGCCAGGAGAACAGGTTAGGGGGCGTGGCAGACCTGGGTCGCTGCCGGTTCCAGTGACCCAGGCCACCAAGCTACCACTGGTTCAACTGAACCAGTCCAAACTGGTAGGAACCCACCACTGGCTTGGCTACTGTGTTTCCCTGAAAATAAGACAGGGTCTTATTTTCTTTTGACCCCTGAAATAAGCACTTGGCCTTATTTTCAGGGAGGTCTTATTAAGGGGGAGGCCCCTTAACCTCGGCCCGCAATCCTGCACATCAGCTGATCCAGAGAGGGCCGGAAGTTCTGTCTCTGTTTCTGGCACACTCTTGCCAGCCCTAGCGTCTCTGGGCCTTCTGCTCTTTTTGCGACCGCCACTAAGAGAAGGGGCGTGGTAGCTAGCATTTGTGGGAGTGGCCTCTGCAAGGCCGTTCCGCATGGATGGCAGGTGCATCTGGGATGCATGGGGCATGTCCCCCCCCTTTCCCCTAGGAAATGGCAGGGACCGGCTGTGCAGGTGGTTAAATATTTTTGGGGAGGGCTTATTTTGGGTGGAGGGCTTATTTTAGCACATGCGCTCAAAAGCCCGATTGGGCTTATTATCCGGGGAGGTCTTATTTTCAGGGAAACAGGGTAGGTGAGCAAGAATGTGACTTGTTCTCCAAGCTCAATGGCTGGACATTTCATTGGAACCAATCCAAATTCCGTGGAGCAAGAGAACAGAATCTCCAACTTCTCCAGATCTGATTCTCCAAGTCAGATATTAAGCATGTTGTCGTGGGTGGGAAGCTGGCTTGATTTTTGAGTCGCTATATTTAGTTCCAGTCTTAAGATGGCATTCGGGAAGAAGAAGCAGATGTTGTTGGTTAGCCATCTGCCAACTTGACTTCCTTCCTTCCCCCACTTTCTCCTGATGAATACATGGTGGATTCAGGAAAGCTGAACACCTTGACCATTAATGTGGGTTGCTTAGCCATGGTGGCACAGGGGTTAGAATGCCGTACTTCAGGCTAACTCACTGCCCACAGCCTGGAGTTCGATTCTAACCAGCTTAAGGCTGACTCAGCCTTCCCTCCTTCCGAGGTGGGTAAAATGAGGACCAGTGGGTGGAACCTCTTCTGTAGGTGTGGCCTGCTTTCCGGGTCCACTGGTGGAACCTCTTCTAAACGGTTCAGTAGATTTGACGAACCGGTTCTACCAAACTGGTGCGAACCGGTAGGAACCCACCTTTGATCCCAGCAATCTTCTCACTGCTGATTCTTCACTAATAATAATTTGTTATTTGTACAACCGTTTTGAGGGTTTGCATAGATGATAGACAAATCTGCAAAGAAGGATGTAGTTTAATACGTATTGCAGGTCATAATACTAAAAATAGGCCCTTACCAAAGCAAAGGTCACTTCATGGGAGAATAGCAGGAGGTGAAATTTGAATTGGGACAACTTATATTTTCCAGTGGCTGTTTCCAAGATTTGAGACTCTCTGCCAAGGGTTGCCTAGCTAATGACATATTTGCTTGTACTTCTTTTGTCAAACACAGAAAGTATTTATTCAGGAGGAGTTTTGGCCTTTCCTGCAGATTTCTGGCCGATTTAGCTTTTTAACTGATACTGCTGTTTTCCCAAATGATATGTTAGTTATCTTCTGTGAAATTATATATGCTTTTATTCAGGGATGGGCTTCAAAAATTTTAGCAAGGGATTCTCTGCCTGGTTGTTGGGTGGGCATGGCCTAGTTGGCCTCTTGCATCATGACGGGGGTGTGTGTTTTTGCCCTCCCCAGGCTCTGGAGGCTTTCCTCGAGCCTCCAGGAGGGTAAAAACTGCCTGGGCCCTCTGGAGGCTAGAAACAGGCCCGTGTCAGGGTTCTAAAGAGCATCCAAAAGTAAATCAGAGTCCAAGGCAAAGTATTGCTCAAAGTTCCAATTTATTAGAGAGCCATGTTGGCACATCTGGGAAAACCCAAATCCGAAAGCTTCCCTCGTTTCCCCACCCAGTTGAAAGTTCAAGATCTCCCCCCCCCCCAAACAAATCCATCACATGGTCCAATCTCCCACTGCCAGACTGGCAGTTCCACCCATCCAGTTCCGGTCAGGTGCAGCGGTGCAGAGACAAAGGATGACCTTGGCTTTCTAGAAAGAATTTTGTTATGGCTACATAGTATATAACTCCGTACCATCCCCCCTCCCATTTTCCCACAATAGAAAATGCATAGTAGAAGAATAGAAAGTGTGGCAGGCCAAAGATCCAAAAGAAAAGATGGCTGCAGGCCTGACAGCCCATTCCTGGCCTTCCCGAACTTCCAATAGGCCTGTTTTTGCCCTCTCCAAGCCTCCGTACACTCCCTGCACTTACCTGCATCCAAAACGGACTGTGTGGGGACTCCTGGGAGGAGAGGGGTGGGCAGGGCCAGCCAGCAGTGGGATTTGGGGGTTCTCCAAACTGCATAGAATCTTAGCTAGAGTTTCTCCCAAACCCCTGCAAACCCCCAGCAGTCCACCCCTGCTTTTATTTCAGGTAACATGGGTCTTCTTAAGCTAAAGTGATTAGATTTTAAAATTGGTAAAGCGGGACACCATTGACCGGGGGGGGGGGGTTGATTAAAAATTTGGTCTATGGAAGTTGATATGACATTCTAGGTGCAACAAGTTAAAATACTCACCACCTAGTTCAATACTCACGGAGAAAAGTGGGAGGGGGAATCAAAGGGGTACCCAACACGTAGCCCAGCATGCCCAGGTCCTTCTTCTCCCCTGGCCTCATCTTCACCCTCTGGCTGATGCCCAGCACCGGCTGCACTGTGGCTGTCTCACCCCGGGTGGGCTGGAAGGCTTCGGGTGGCTCCTGGGCGGTGGGCATCCGGGCGGGAAGAGCCGGCGAGGGGGTGGCGGTAGCATTTTCGGCGGCGGAGCAGAGGCGCAGCAGCGCTAGCAGCAGCAGCGCCAGCAGCCAGGCAGCCTCCATCGGGCGGCGAGGCAAGCTGCATGCGAGGCCGCTCGGCCAGCCGCCCCGTAACTCCTGCTAGTGCTCGGCAGTGTGCAGCCATCGGCCCCGCAGGCCGCCCTCCTGGCGCGCAGCCACTATAGACAAAGATAGACCTGGAAAAATGAGTGCAAATGTTTGCAAGAGGAAGCCATGTGGTGGATCCAAAAAAGGGGCGGGGCACCCTTTCTACGAAAATCGGGACTTTTTAAAAAAAGCCACGGGACGCGGGACAAATTATTAAAAATCGGGACTGTCCCGCCAAAAGCGGGACGTCTGGTCACCTTATCTTAAGCACTTAAGGTAGGAAGGCATGATCTACATTGATAAATGATTTCCAATTCACCCGCAATTTAAAAACTTTAGGGCTTGGTGACTCCGAAGCCACATCATATTCATTGGGACCATGGAGCTTCGTACTGAAACTCCCCTTTGTAAGAAGATACTTAGATATCGAAAGTGGAACACATCTTGCTAAATCTTTCCTTGATAATTGGAACTCCACTGTGCCAGGAACTTCCCGAGCAATAACTGGCAATACATCTGGGAAACGGGAGATGGATGTGAGAATCCAATAAAGTCTAACCTGAACCCTTCTGTCATTTATCAACTGTATTAAAGCCCCAGCATAGATGGGGGTGGGGAGAAGTTCTACTTTGCTGAGTATAACGTGGGCTTCTTGGAAATGCCTCTTTGCCGTTCACTTTTGAAAAAGATCCATTGGTGTCTTCCTTTGGCAATGAATAAAAATATGCCTTTATTTTGTATTAGCCAATCTGGAATTTTACACAACTGTCAGCAAGCATGGGAGGTGTTTCTGGCTTCCTTGCTAGGCATTAGTTTGGCAGCCTAGAGAATATTTTCAATGTATTAAATAAGGAAAAATTGCAATAGCAATAGCACTTTAAGGAAGGAAGGAAGGAAGGAAGGAAGGAAGGAAGGAAGGAAGGAAGGAAGGAAGGAAGGAAGATACTCAGAGATTATTCAAATCCTGGTCAGTGTCTCTTTGCACTTCTACCATTGGGCAGAAGACATCAAAGTATAGCCAGCTGAACAAATAGGTTTAAAAATAGTTTCTATCCTTGGGTTGTCAGACTTTTAAATACAACCAAAATCACTCCATGCACACACTAGTTTTTCTTTCTTTCTTTCTTTCTTTCTTTCTTTCTTTCTTTCTTTCTTTCTTTCTTTCTTTCTTTCTTTCTTTCTTTCTTTCTTTCTTTCTTTCTTTCTTTCTTTCTGCTATAATTTTGCACCAGTGAGGTTAAACCCAATTTTGTTGTATTTAAGTACAATGACAATAAAGATTATACTTCTACTTACTTACTTCACAATGCTTTACAGCCCTCTCTAAGTGGTTTACTTAGTAAGCTATGGTTTTCCCAGTTGAAATATATGGCTATGAAAGTTGGACCATAAGAAAGGCTGAGCACCAAAGAATGGAGGCCTTTGAACTCTGGTGCTGGAGAAGACTCCTGCGAGTCCCTTGGACTGCAAGGTGATCAAACTGGTCAGTCCTAGAGGAGATCAACCCTGATTGCTCTTTAGAAGGCCAGATCCTGAAGAGGAAACTCAAAGACTTTGGCCACCTAATGAGAAGGAAGGACTCCCTGGAGAAGAGCCTAATACTGGGAACAATTGAGGGCAAAAGAAGGGGACGACAGAGAATGAGGTGGCTGGATGGAGTCACTGAAGCAGTTGGCATGAGTTTAACAGAACTTTTTTATTTTATTTTTTTTTCTTTAAAAAAAACACAAATATGTCATCATTTGTCAATCATTAAAACATTGAAGTACAATTTTTTTTGTGTGTGTGTACCCCTCCCTCCCTCCACCCCCCCACCCCCCCTCCTCCTTCCCCCCCCGCCCCGACTTCCCAGAACCCGTACACGGTATAGAATTTTAACTAACACAGTCTAAAATCTATTGAGAAAAAAGAAATAAAGAAATTAATGACATTCTAGATTGACCTTAGCTTCTTCTTACTGAACTAACTTTAAACAATTTAAATCATTCCTGATCTTAAGCATAGGCTAACTGGAATTTCTTAGTCCCGTATTTATTTTGTATATAGTCAATCCATTTTTTCCAGTCTCGTTTATATCTCTCATTTGAATGATCTTTGAGATATGCCGATATTTTAGCCATTTCAGCTAAGTTTGTTACTTTCAATGTCCATTCTTGAATTGTAGGCAAGTCTTCCTTCTTCCAATATTGCGCCACCAACAGTCTTGCTGCAGTTATCAGGTGAAGAGTCAAGTTGGTCTCTACCACTGTAAAGTCAGTACATATACCTAGTAAAAATAGCTGAGGACTAAACTTTATCCTTCTTTTAAAAACATTTTGCATGACCCACCATATTTTTATCCAAAATGCTTTAACCTTTTGGCAGGTCCACCATATATGATAATATGTAGCATCGAGAGAACCACATCTCCAACATTTAGGCTGTACATTCGGATACATAGAAGCCAACTTTTTAGGATCTAAATGCCATCTATAGAACATCTTGTAAAAATTTTCTCTCAGATTTTGAGCTTGTGTAAATTTCACATTTCTTACCCAGATTCTTTCCCATGTATCCAACATTATTGGTTCCTCAATATTTTGAGCCCATTTTATCATACAATCTTTAACTAATTCTGTTTCCGAATCCATCTGTATTAATACATTATATATCCTCTTTATATGCATTAAGCTTTGATCTCTTATTTGTTTAAACAAGTTATCCTCAACTTGAATAAAACCAATTTTTTGATCTATTTTCCACCTAGCCTGTAATTGCCCATACTGGAACCATGTTTGAACTACCTTCTCCTCTTTTAATACCTCTAAAGATTTTAATTGTAATACCCCCCTTTCCGAGGTAAGAAGCTGTCTGTAGGTAATTCTGTCCTGTTTTTGTGCTGTATTCATATTTTCAATTGCGTGTCTAGCAATTGCCCACATGGGTATCTTGTCATTTAATTTATATTGATATTTCTTCCAGACCCGCAATAAAGCATTTCTTAAAATATGACTTTTAAAGTTCTTATCCAATTTTTTGTTGAATAACAGGTTGGCATGAGTTTAAGTGGACTCCAGAGGATGGTAAATGACAGGAAAACCTGGAGGAACGTTGTCCATAAGGTCACAATGGGTCGGACATGACTTTGCAACTAACAACAACAAGTGGTTTACAGCATATTGCCCTCAATAATCTGGGTCCTTATTTTACCGACCTTAGAAGAATGGAAGGCTGAGTCAACTTTGAGTTGGTCAGGATCGAACTCCTGGCAGTCAGCAGAATTAGCCTGCAATACTGCATTCTAGCCACTGCACCACCACAGTTCTTAAGTTGATTATTTGGAAGGATGGTGGACCCCCAAAAGTGCTCTTTCCAAAAGGCAGCTGGAATGTCTTGGGTTTTTTCCTTTCAAAATCTTTCGCTTCTGATCCTAGAAGCTTCTTTCGTTCTTAAGAACGAAAGAAGCTTCTTAGATGAGAGGTGATTTTTTTTTAAAGTGCATTTAACTTTTAGAAAAAGCACCTTTGGGACAAACCATGGCCTGGATGATTGAGAATCTCCATAGACAAATATGGGGGATATTTCCTGTGAATGTGAATCTTTTGCATTAGGCCTTCAGGCCTGCCACTATTAATGCTGTAGGAAACTGAGAGGGGGGAAATCATATGGAGTGAGATATATATAGCCAAAACAACATTCCTTTCTCAGAGAGTCAAGGACGTCTTGCCCTGCAGCTGTGATGGTGTGACTGGGAGGCATCTCCAGTTTTGGATGGTGCCTGATTGGACCATTCAATGAACATGTGGGTGCAGGGAGAAGGGGCTTGGACTTTCTTTGGGGTGGGCAAAACCTGGAAGCTTTCAGATTAGGGTTTTCTCAGATGTGCCAATATGACATCTCTAATCAAATGGAACTTTGAGGAACCTCAAGCCTCAAAGTCTTCTTTCATTGGGGGTGTTACTTGGAACCCTGACATTGACATCTGCATTAAGTGGGCCAGATGTTTTGTATCTGCATATAAACCTGCTGGCTGGGGAATTCTGCGAGTTGAAGTCCACACATCTTAAAATTGCTAAGTTTTTTTTTTTAAAAAAAATATTTATTTACTTATTTCCAAAACAAACATATATTGTAAAAAGTATATCAGCTGGTTACAAAAAGCTTTTGTGCATCTCTTCCACCATCGAAATTGCTAAGTTTGAGAAATGCTGTAGAATAACCTTCACTGTCACTCACCTTCTCCATATATGTAGATCGTTCCTAGAATTCTTAACAACCTAAAACCTTGACTTTATTTTTCTCTGTCTCACGCACAGACACACACACAAATGCACACTGGTTAAGCAGGTTACAGACGGACCAGCCCAAGTCTGAATGCATACATCTTATGTAATTTATAGAAAATTTACATAAGGATTATAAAAAAATGAAATTAATGGCGGTTCCACACTTCTCTTCCTTTTATTTTGGGTCATTCAATTTAGATTTCCCTGTATAATGAAATTCTGTTGCATTTTATTCTCCATGTCAAATGATTTTAGTCTCCTTTGAGGAAGACTGAAAAAAAGCAAAAGAGGACATTAAAAACCTGATTTCTGCAAAAAAAAAAAAGAAAAAGAAAAAAGAAATGCCACAATGTTAAAAGTGCTGCGAGGCTTTACAAACACACACACACACACACACACACACACACACACACACACACGCACACGCACACCAAAAAAGCATACACCTGTAGAATCCAAACTGCCAAAAAGCAATTGCCTTTGTTTTCAAATAAAACTGAAAAACATCCAATACTGCAGTCATTTCAAACACATCAGGAGAAGTACAGAAATTATTATAGCAGCTGCGGTATGCAATATACTTAATTTTGATGTCTTCCTGGAATATTGGTTCCGATTCAGGCTTTGCACATCTGTTGGCAACCTGGGAGGTGTATTAAAGTGTGCAATTATGTGCAATTTCTTGGCATCCTTGTAGAATGCCTTACGGCAGCCAATCCTTCTCTCGGTGACTCGTGGTAAAGAGAATTGGTGTGTAGTTTTAAATAGAGAATGGAGCCAGTTAATAGAGAATTAGTTGAAGTAGAGAGAGTTAGCTCAAGCTAGATGGATGTGCTTTCCATAGCCGTGGGATGTCGCGATGAGTTTACATACTATCCCCTTTTTGTTTTGGGCCTTATTATGTTCGTAATAACAGACAAAGTGTCCTCCTGTGGCTTTACTCCTGAGTCGGTCCTTGTTCCTTAGCTGTTCCCTTCCCCTGGCAGCTCTGTGCATGCGCACACTGGGAACAGGCTCCAGCCCTGTTCGTCTGCCTCACTGATGTCTGACTCTGAAGGCAGCTGATAACTGGCACACGGCTCTGGTCCCCTCTCTGCCTCCGACACAGAGCCCTCATCAGAGCCTTCCCCAGACTCCAGGATTGGCCCAGGTTCCTCCCCAACCTCCTCACTGTCCGAATCTGCTGCCAGCTCTGCTGGCTTCTGGCTGGCCACCACAGTAGGTACCATCTATACATTGATAGTACTCAGTGATCCTTCTCAACCCCTGGCTAACTAAATGATGACACTGAAGTCCTGCCTCATTGTTGCTGGGGAGATTTGGATGGGGGCAAAATAGACTCCAGCTTAACGACATCAAGATCGAGGCGCTGTGAATTTGCGGTCCAGCTGGATGCTGAGGATTTTCCTCTTTGTAATTCAGGATTCGAAAATCACCTGGCTCCATCAAGAGTGGTGTTGAAAATTCATTTAAATGTTTACTCTTTGCAATCAACTCGTTGCTCCCATGATAGCAGGCAGGCCTAACATTCTTAGAATAGAATAACAGAGTTGGTAGGGACCGTGAAGGTCTTCTAGTCCAACCCCTTGTTTAGGGAGGAAATCTTATACCACTTCAGACAAATGGATATCCAACATCTTCTTAAAAATCTATAGTGTTGGAGCATTCACAACTTCTGGAGGCAAGTTGTTCCACTGATGAATTGTTCTCACTGCCAGGAAATTTCTCCTTAGTTCCAAGTTGCTTCTCTGCTTGATTAGTTTACACCCATTGCTTCTTGTCCTGCCCTCAGGTGCTTTGGAGAATAGCTTGACTCCCTCTTCTTTGTGGCAGCCCCTGAGATATCAGAACATTGCTATTATGTCTCCCCTAGTCCTTCTTTTCATTAAACTAGACATACCCAGTTCCTGCAACCCTTCTTCATATGTTTTAGCCTCCAGTCCCCTAATCAGCTTTGTTGCTCTTCTCTTGCACTCTTTCTAGAGTCTCAACATCTTTTTTACATTGTGGTGACCAAAACTGAATGCAGTATTCCAAGTGTGGCCTTACCAAGGCCTTATAAAGTGGTATTAACCCTTCACGGGATCTTGATTCTATCCCTCTGTTTCTGCAGCCTAGAACTGTGTTGGCTTTTTTGGCAGCTGCTGCACACAGCTGGCTCCTATTTAAATGGTTGTCCACTAGGACTCCAAGATCTCTTTCACAGGTACTACTGTTGAGCAAGGTACCCCCTATACTGTACCTGCGCATTTCGTTTTTCTTGCCTAAATGTAGAACCTTACTCTTTTCACCCTTGAATTTCATTTTATTAGATAGTGCCCAATGTTCAAGTTTGTCAAGATCCTTCTGTATCTTAAGCTTATCTTCTGGAGTGTTGGCTATTCCTGCCAGCTTGGTGTCATCTGCAAATTTGATGAGTTCCCCATTTGTTCCCTCATCCAAATCATTGATGAAGAACATACTTGTTATCTTGTTCTAATAATATACTCTTTGTCTGTTTTGTGTGTCTTCCTTTTCAGGTGATTATAAACAGCACCATCACACCTAACATGACTTTCACAAAAACCTCCCAGAAGTTTGGCCAGTGGGCTGATAGCAGAGCCAACACCGTCTTCGGCCTGGGTTTTTCTTCTGAACTGCAGCTGACAAAGGTAGGGAAATTGGAGTTGACTTTCGTATGCGTTTGGGGGCGGCGGTGGTTGCCAGGGTGTGTGGTTTTTTTTTAAAAAAAATCTTTTTGGTAAACACTGCAATAATCTCACCAAATTAAAAGAAGAGGCATATGGATCCAGTGGGAGTCTTACTGATAAATTGGAACATCTTCCATTTCCCCCCCTTAATTATCAAGCAACTTCTCCCTGGGAAGGTGATTAATTTCCTATAATTAGTGGGTGGGAAGTGGCTTGTGGGTGGTGCTAATGATCTTTTTTTTTCTATTTTAATTATTTTGGGGATGCCTGATGCTCTACCCCTTCTTTGGAATAATCTGCCCCTGCAAATCGCTGTATGCGGATCTCTTTATTTCTCAAGTCCAGGGGTGTCAAAACTCGATTTCATTGAGGGCCGCATCAGGGTTGCGTTTGACTTTGGGGGGAATAGGGTGGGTGTGGTCACTTGTGTCGGGGGTGCCCGTGGCGGCCCGAGCACTCTGCCAGTGAAAACGGGCTCCCAAGCTCCATTTTCAGCTGCGACGGCTTCCTGCAACTCCTCTGCCAGTGTAAATAGAGCCTGGAAGGGCCACCCACCCATTCAGCTAGTTCGGACTGGTTCAGGCGAACCGGTAGCAGAAATTTTTGAGTAGTTCAGAGTAGCAATAGCAATAGCAGTTAGACTTATATACCACTTCATAGGACTTTCAGCCCCCTCTAAGCGGTTTACAGAGTCAGCATATTGCCCCAAACAACAATCCGGGTCCTCATTTTACCCACCTCGGAAGGATGGAAGGCTGAGTCAACCCTGAGCCGGTGAGATTTGAACAGCCGAACTGCAGAACTGCAGTCAGCTGAAGTAGCCTGCAGTGCTGCATTTAACCACTGCGCCACCTCTTGATTGGCCCCGTCCTCCCACCCCCATTGTTTCCTGTCTTATAGTCCCTTGTGGTTTTTTTTTAGCTCAGCTGATTTACACAGCAAAAAAACAAACAAACAGCTGAGCTCACCAGCGCTGACACCAACCGCGGTCTTTGAGTGTTGCGCATACATGTGAAGCGCACGTTAGGCATCCGCGCAAAGCGGGAGCGCAAGCCATGCTCTCATAGAATCAGTACGAAAAGATTTGGAATCCCACCACTGCACTGCGTGCTGGTCCTTTGCTGTTTCCAGGTGGCTCCGCTGGCAAGATCCGGCCCCCGGGCCGTGAGTTTGACACGCCTGCTCTAGTCCATCCCAAGACGGATTCATTGGGGTAGACTTGATTTTTTAAATTCTTCTCCCTTCCCTGACGATCGGTGGAAAACTATCAAGGAATCTTGCTTATCAACGGAAGGAGATAATTACTTGATTCATTCTTTTAGTTAGTTCCCTAGTCCATCTTTCTTCCAGGAACTCAGATGCTTCCTTGGTGAGGTTTATCTCCCGAAAGCCAACCCTGTGAAATACATTGGACTGAGACATTGTCCATGGATATTCTGTCTTTAGCCATGCTTTTTCCTCCCTGTATCAGGGGTGAAATCCTACTGGTTTGGGCTGGTTCACTGGAACCGGCAGTAAACTTAAATGGTAGAAACCATGCAGCACAGCTAATTGTAGCACAGCTGATCGTCGGGACTTTAAAAAAAAACTTTTGAAAGCATTTTTTTACTATCTGTTCGGGCGAACCGGTAGTTCCGACGAACAGCTGTGCAACAATCAGCTGTGCCCTGTGATTTATATTTGCTAGAATTCTGATTTATAGCAAATCTAAATTGCGCGGAACAGCTGTTCCCTCCCCCCTGCTGTGCTACTTACCTTTGCAGAAAAAGCTTCTTTTTTAAAAAAAATAATATTTTTATTGTTTTTACATTTAAAACGGTGCAGCACCACGGATGTCAGCATTCCAAATATCATGCAGAATTAAATCAGAGTCGAAGGCAAAACTATGCTTAAAGTTCCAATTTAATAAAGCAGACATGTTGGCATTGTGCGGTGGGATTCCAACTCTGGAAGTTACATCAGAATCCCACCCAGTTAAAAGTTCATGATCTTGTCCCCACACCCACAGTCCATCACATGGTCCAATCTTCTTTTTCCACGCTGGCGTCTCCACCCAGCTGCTTCCGGTCAGGTGTGAAAGTGTGGAGACAAAGGATGACCTTGGCTTCTAGTAAAGAATGAAAACAATACATTCCACAATCCTACTCCTTCTATTCCCCCCTCCCATCGACTATACTAAAGAAACAGCATAATGAAATAAGAGAAAGTGTGGCAGGCCAAAATTCTAAAAGGAATATAAATGCAGACCTGACCATACAATCACATTATATACAGATAATCTCATCCAGTAGCTATTAGCCTACTTAATACATTATCTATCCTTCTATCCAATCACATTATTTATAATTTGTTCCAGTCTTGTCACCTTGTGTTATACCAAGAATAAAATCTCTTCCAAACTTCATAATATTCTGATTCCCCTTTATTTTTTAGTTTGAGGGTCAGCCTGTCTGCTTCCGCACACAGGCCAAAATTTTCCTGATTATGTCTAACTTTGATGGTGTATTTTCTTTTTTCCAATACTGGGAATAAATTATACACACCGCAGTTAATACATAATTAGATAAAGCACATCTTTCTTATGCCCATCCGGTGTTCTGGTTTGAACAAAATTTGATCTCTCACCATTGGTTCCAACCATGATTCTATCATTTTCCAGTATCTTTTTGCCTCATTGCATGTCCACCACATATGATAAATGGTGCCTGGTGTTTTTTTGCACTTCAGACAATCAGCTATGCCACAATCAGTAAACTGTAGTTGTCTTCATTCACATTTGCACGTCTTGTTTTGATTTCATTCAACATTAAATCCATGGCATATTTAATTGCCTCCCCCTTCCAACAAGAGAGGCGTGGCAATTGGGTAATAGTTTTCAGAAAACCCTATCTTGAGCCATTCCAAACATCTGGAAGTCCCAAAGTCCAGAAGCAATTATTTTGAATGCAAAATAATAATAATAAGGAGAATCCATGTTTGCTTTTAGGTTATGTCCACTTTAGAAGAGAATTCTTTATTGGCCAAGTGTGATTGGACACACAAGGGATTTGTCTTTGGTGCATATGCTCTCAGTGTACATAAGGAGAATAAAATACATCCATCAAGAATAAAAAGATACAACACTTGATAGTGATAGTCAAGGTTACTAATAAGCTATCAAATCGTACTAGGAAACAAATAAAACAATATAAATTGGAAGATACAAGCAACATGGTTTTAGGCATAAGTGGGGAAAGATAGATACTAGGAAGGAAGAGAAGAATAATAGTAATACATTCTTGGTAAACTATTGACAGTGTTGTGGGAATTATTTCTTAAGCAGAGTGATGGCGTTTGGGGAAAAAAAACCTGTCCTTATGTTTAGTTGTTCTGCTGTGCAGTGGCCTAAAGCCTCGTTTTGAGGACAGAGGTTGAAACAATTTATGTCCAGGATGCGAGGGGTTCTGTAGATATTTTCACTCGTGCAGTATACAGGTCCTCAATGGAAGGCAGGTTGGTAGCAAATGTGGTGGTTTTGTTTTTGTTTTGCAGTTCTAATTATCCGTTGAAGTCTATGTTTGTCTTGTTTGGTGCAGATGACAGACTAAATAATTCCTCTGTAGAACTGAATCTACGTAGTCCTACTGAAATGGAGGCGGGAGGGAACTGTGTCTAATGGAAAATTGTGGAGTCCTTGATGCTCTCTGAGCTTGGTTATCTTCTTGCAGACATTTCATTGCCCCAATTTTACCCAACGAGGTTTAATGAAAGGTCTGCAATCTTGAGCTTTCTCTTTATTTGTTTTAAAAACCCCTGCAAATTGTAGACGTGTAACATTCAAGACTGAGCTGGAGTAGGGGGAACAAAGGGCAATCCAAGAAAATGGGGCTTAGAAGACACTCGGTGTGAATGTGGAGGACAAACCATCTCACAAGATGTCCTCCAATATGTACGGAGGATGAACTCATGCTGGCGGGAGAAATCTTGAACTACGAATATTCTTTTCTATGGGTAATGGAGAATTCCGAGGTGGCCACGGAAAATGGTAGGAAATCACTTGGAAAAGTACCACGATCCATTTTAGATGAACCGGGAAGCCTCATTTAGGCTTTTCAGAAGAAAAACAAGAAGTTATTTATTTTTCCAATCAATCTCAGGTAGAGGAGAATGATAGAGGGGAAAATGTACTGGTTCTGGTTAATAGCAATAGCAATAGCAGTTAGACTTATATACCGCTTCATAGGGCTTTCAGCCCTCTCTAAGCGGTTTACAGAGTCAGCATATTGCCCCCAACAACAATCTGGGTCCTCATTTTACCCACCTCGGAAGGATGGAAGGCTGAGTCAACCCTGAGCCGGTGAGATTTGAACAGCCGAACTGCAGAACTGCAGTCAGCTGAAGTAGCCTGCAGTGCTGCATTTAACCACTGCGCCACATCTGCTCTTAAGGGTTAAGGGTCTAAGAAGAATTAGCTGTGAATACCATAGTCACTCAGGGATGTGGTGGCTTAGTGGCTAAGATGTTGTGCTTGTCGATCAGAAAGGTCAGCAGTTCGGCGGTTCGAATCCCTAGCGCTGCGTAATGGAGTGAGCTCCTGTTACTTGTCCCAGCTTCTGCCAATCTAGCAGTTCGAAAGCAGATAAAAAATAGCAATAGCAATAGCAATAGCAGTTAGACTTATATACTGCTTCATAGGGCTTTCAGCCCTCTCTAAGCAGTTTACAGAGTCAGCATATCGCCCCCACAGTCTGGGTCCTCATTTTACCCACCTCGGAAGGATGGAAGGCTGAGTCAACCTTGAGCCTGGTGAGATTAGAACCGCTGAACTGCAGATAACAGTCAGCTGAAGTGGCCTGCAGTACTACACCCTAACCACTGTGCCACCTCGGCTCCTGCAAGTAGAAAAATAGGAACCACCTTTGGTGGGAAGGTAACCGCGTTCCGTGCACCTTTGGCGTTTAGTGATGCTGGCCACATGACCATGGAGACGTCTTTGGACAGCGCTGGCTCTTTGGCTTTGAAGTGAAGATGAACACTGCCCCCTAGAGTTGGGAATGACTAGCACATATGTGCGAGGGGAACCTTTACCTTTACCATTGTCACATGCCTCAACTCTAACTGGAAAAGCCGTTTACAACAATGAAAAATAAATAAAAAGAATGTTGTAGGGCAGACCAAGCTGGCTTCGTAAATATGCACAAGCACCCATTCCTGAAACACAGGCCTGAATTTCAACGACCCCCAAGACATTCTCTGACAGGCATCCAATTAAGAGACTTATAAACGCCACTTCTTAAGACAACATCCAAGACTTTGCACCTCTGTTCTGCAACCACGAAATAGTCAACTATCAAATCATTCGACAGCTTCCCCCCAAAATGATATATTGGAGCATTTTGCCTTCATTAGCAGGGCTGATGGGAGCTGCAGTCCACCGTCTTGAGATGGCATTCTCAGGGAAATAATACCTTGAAGAAAGTCTTGCTTTCCAACCCACTTTGACGAATTCTCACTTCACAATCCATGTCTATTTTATGAGTCACAAAGCCTCTCTTCCCACCACCCGATGAATGTTTAAGATGACCCAGAAGGAAAATGATCAAACCTAGGAACGTGTAATAATGTCCTTAATGAACTCGTTTCATTTAATTTTAATTATCTTGAAACAGCAAAGAGGGCAGCTCTGACGCAGCATCCATGTTGGCTGGTTTTTTGCAAAGATAATGGGGGTGGGAAAATAGGATATTTGTTTTCTTTTTTCCCCCTCCTCAAATCTAGCAATAACTTTCAGTGATGGATTACCGCAAATCTAAGTTTTAAATGTGATCTCAGCCACAGGGTTACTGTAAGGCTAACTGACAAATTATATTCACAGCCAGGATTTATAGCTCTTGCTTTCAAATGAATATTTATTCCCATTTTCGCCCTGCCCTGTTACAGCCAATAAAAGGATGCTTTGGTGGGAAAGAAATTGGAGGGGTGGAAGAGGCCCACAGCCAAAGGGAGGGGAAAAAATAATGATAATGCATATTTGCACTTCAGTTGAAAGAAAAACATGTTTTTGGTTTCCTTTTTGCATTTTATCTGCTCTTTTATTGCTCTTCCTTCCCTCCCTCTGACATTGTAGGTTGGTGTGTGAGGGATCATGAAATGATGAGTAGGGGGTTAAATATTGTTTCCTTTGCATTTGTTCTATGCATTTCTCCTTCCTCTTACCCTCCTTTTCATTTTCATTTTCATCTCTTCTTTTTTCCTCCTCATTCTTCTTTTCCCTTTCCTTCCTCCCTTTCCTCTTCTTCCTCTTTACTTTCAGCTTCATCTCTTTCCTCTTCCTGTTCCTTTCCTCCTTCATCCTCCTTCTCCTTCCTCCATTTCTTCCTCTCCCCTCTATTTTGACCTTCACCTCTACCCTTTTTCTACCTTCTCCTCCTCCTTTCTTTTTCCTCCTCTCAATTCATTTTCAGTCTCATATCTCCCCTCTTCTTTCTCCTTTTCCTTTCCCTTCCTTTCTTTCCTCCTCCATCCCTTCATTTTCTTGTCTTCCTCTCTCTTGTTTCTTTTCCTTCTCTGTTTCCTTCTCCTTCACTGATGATGTTGTCTTGTTTGGGTAATGAAACATCTGTAAAAAAACAAGCAAGCTCAGAGAGCACTAAGGATGATCATCTTCTTCTTCTTCTTCTTCTTCTTCTTCTTCTTCTTCTTCTTTTTCTTCTTCTTCTTCTTCTTCTTCTTCTTCTTCTTTCTCCTCCTCTTCTTCTCCTCTTCCTCCCCCCTCTCCTCCTCCTTTCTTCCTTCTTCTCCTCTTTTAAGAATATTCCATTTCAGTTCAGCAATATACTGCACACCTGCTTTTGCCTCTCTTAATATTCTTAAATTTGGAATTATCCAGTCTTGTGGCGAAACAGAGATCCACTGGTATCCATTAGAGTACAGCTGGAGGTGTGGCTCTTGGGCTTTGCATTTGGCACTAATTTGCATCCAGATCTTATCTTTCAGCAACTTATTATACTTATTGGCATAAAAACCTGTTGTGGCCCAGCAGGAGCCATTGGAGCTGCCACCAGACTCCGACAGCGAGGGGCTCTATGAGTCGGTTCTGGAGGATGTGGAGGACCCTGGACAGGGTTCCGACTCCGAGCAGGGTGCAGAGAGGCTGGTTGGCCACCAGGAGGAGCCTGAGCCTTGGACCAGTGCGGAGGAGACAAGGGAGTGTGATCCAGACGTCATGCATTGGAGCAGTGGGGAGGAGCTAAGGGAGTTGTTCCTGGATGCCCGGCAACGCCGGGCAGATCGACATAGAGAGCAGCTACGCAGTTACAAAAGATAATTGGACCCAGGTGATTGTAATTAGGCTCCTCTCAAGATAGTATTTAAGGAGAGACTGGGAGGGGCCTGGTTTTGCAGGATTCAACGTCATTCCTAACGCTGGAGAAGCTGTTATCTGTCGAAGTCTGAGTTGCTGCCAAGGTTCTTATCTGTTTATTACGCTTGGCTTTCAGCCACCGAGGTTTTGGTTTCTTGCTAATAAAGTGCTGTGAAATTCCAGTTAAGCTTGTCTCGGCATTGGTTACTGGACGGAGGAGGGGGTCAGGACAAAAACCTACAGCAAAAAAACCCAATACTCTGTAGTACTCTTGAACTAAAGGTGCGGCTTTCATTCACATAGGGGGAGGGGGCAGTGTTGCTCCTTACCACGTACCAACAACAGAAAAGTAAATAAGAGTAGGTGGTAATAAACTGCATGGTTCATAGATTTTCAGGGCAGGGGTGGGAAATCAGGATTTGCTGAATAACTACTGGTGTTTTTGCATATAATAAACCATAAACCATGGTTTGCAAGCTGCAGGCTAAGCAAAAACTGAATGACGGATTATCTTATTGGGTAAATTCTTAAAAGCCAACAAATGCTACATTAAAACAGTTAGAGACTGTAAGGTGCTGTACAACACTTTCTTATAGAGCAGTGATAGATAACCTTTACCAGACCGAGTGTCCAAAGGGCCTGAACCCCCAAAATGCGATGCATGCGTGCCCCCCGAATGCACTCTGCCCCCGTGCATGCATGTGCAGCCCCTGCATGCACCTCCCACCTCTGTGCATGCATGGCAGAGACCCAAAGACCAGCTTGCCAGTGGGAGGTATGCATGCATGCGTGGCAGAGCTGAACTAGAGTGACGGCTCGCGGGCCCACAGAGAGGGCGCTGCATGCCACCTCTGGCACCTGTGCCATAAGTTCGCCGTCACGGTTCTAGAGGAACAGAAAGTGCATCTATTTACCCTTTTTCCAATGTCTATTCCCCCCCCCCTTTCCTACTCTTTTCCTATTCATGGAGATGAATTCTGAATTGGACAACTCAACATGTCTTATGTCTGTGTATGCCTACGTTTATAGCAGTTCGCGAGCAGCTGCTTATGAGACCAAGATGTAACCCACAGGGGTGAAATTCATTTTTTTTACTACCGGTTCTGTGGGCGTGGTGTGGCGGGCGTGGTGTGGCTTGGTGGGCGTGGCTTGGTGGGTGTGGCAGGGGAAGGTTACTGCAAAATCCCCATTCCCACCACACTCCAGGGGAAAGTTACTGCAAAATCCCCATTCCCACTCCAGGGGAAGGTTACTGCAAAATCCTCATTCACTCCTCACTCCAGGGGAAGGATGCTGTAAAATCCCCATTCCCCACCCTCCAGAGGAAGGATACTGCAAAATCCCCATTCCCTCCCCACTCCAGAGGAAGGATACTGCAAAATCCCTATTCCCTCCTCACTCCAGAGGAAGGATACTGCAAAATCCCCATTCCCTCCCCACTCCAGAGGAAGGATACTGCAAAATCCCTGTTCCCTCCCCACTCCAGAGGAAGGATACTGCAAAATCCCTATTCCCTCCTCACTCCAGAGGAAGGATACTGCAAAATCCCCATTCCCTCCCCACTCCAGAGGAAGGATACTGCAAAATCCCTATTCCCTCCTCACTCCAGAGGAAGGATACTGCAAAATCCCCATTCCCTCCCCACTCCAGGGGAAGGATACTGCAAAAACCCCATTCCCACCACACTCTGGGGCCAGCCAGAGATGGAATTTGCCAGTTCTACAAACTACTCAAAATTTCTGCTACCGGTTCTACAAACTACTCAACATTACCACTACCGGTTCTCCAGAACCTGTCAGAACCTGCTGGATTTCACCCCTGATAACCCACTGTAAAATGCACTTCCCCAGTTACACAGCTCTAGAATCCAAAAATTAAGGCAACATTTTGATCTTTGTGCTCCCGCTTAGTTTGCTGAGAAGTTCCAGGAGGTGAAGGAAGCCGCTCGACTGGCCAGAGACCGGTCACAAGAAAAAATGGAAACTTCCAGTAACCATTCGCAGGTAAGTCACGATCGGTTCTCTATTCAAAGATGGGGGAAGGACTGATTGGTCGCGTCAAGCTTGCGAAAGACAAAATGGCAAGTTTTTATATGAAAGCTTTTTTATTTTATTTTATTTTATCAATTTCATATATACATTCACAATTATATGATCTCATAACTGTTATTAATAATATGTATTTATAACAATTTTTCCCTACAGTTGACAATATACTTGAAGATTGCTTTTTTAACATCCCATAGATCCATCTTATCTTACAATGGTCCTACTTCTTCTTCCCTCCCTCCCTCTTTCTTTCCCTCGTTTCTTCTCTCCTACTCCCCTTCCTTCCCTCCCTCCTTCTCCTTCCCTCCTACCTTCCCTCCCTCCTTTCTTTTCTCCTTCTCTCCTTCCTTTCCCCCTTCCTTTCCTCCTTCCTTCCCCCCTTCCTTCTCTCCTACATTCCCTCCTTCCTTCCCTCCTTTCTTCTCTCCTTCCCTCCTTCCTTTCCCCCTTCCTTTCCTCCTTCCTTCCCCCCTTCCTTCTCTCCTACATTCCCTCCTTCCTTCCCTCCTTTCTTCTCTCCTTCTCTCCTTCCTTCCCTCTATATGAAAGCTTTTAAGATCTTGAAATGAACTTAAATTAAAGCATTGACCGAGGGGAAAAACAAAACAATTCCCAGTAGATTGGCTGAGTTTAAACATTGGAAACGAATGCTTTGGTTACGATGTTTTTTCTTTTCTTTTGCCCTCTTGAAATCTTATCATGCAGGAATCGGGCCGTGAAACTCCGTGTTCTACCCGAACATCCAGTGTGAACGGAACGGATGAGGAGAAAAGCTCACACGGGGGTCCCAGTGATGCGCAGCTAAAAATGGAAAACGACAAACTCAGGATTGCTCTTGCCCAGAGGTGAAGCAATTTTCAAGAGTCATTCATGAATCATGGGTGACTCTCGTGACAAGATCTGGCAGCACACAAAAAAAAAATTGCGGGGAGGAAAGTGGGAGAAAGCTACTGTTCTTTTCATCAGGAAATGTTATCCACTGTTTAGGGACATGTAAAGAGTTCTTTTCTCTTTTATAAACTTTGGAGGGGCGTGGTGGCTCAGTGGCTAAGACGCCGATCAGAAAAGTCAGCAGGTCGGCAGTTTGAATCCCTAGCTCCATGTAATGGAGTGAGCTCCCGTTCCTTGTCCCAGCTTCTGCCAACCTAACAGTTTGAAAGCACATTAAAAAATGCAAGTAGAAAAATAGGAACCACCTTTGGTGGGAAGGTTACAGTGTTCTGTGCGCTTTCGGTGTTTAGTCATGCCGGCCCCATGACCACGAAGAACGTCTTCGGACAACACTGGCTCTTCGGCTTTGAAAAGTTAAAAGTTAAAAGAGGAACATGGGAAGGAAGGAAGGAAGAAAGGAAGGAAGGAAGGAAGGGAAGTCTCAAGGGTCCAAGTAAGAGACCCAATGAAATCAATGACAGAAAGGAAGGAAGGAAGGAATGGAGAAAGAAAGAAAAAAGAAAGAGAAAGAAAGAAAGAAAGAAAGAAAGAAAAAAGAAAGTGTCAAGGGTCCAAGTAACAGACACAATGAAATCAATGACAGAAAGGAAGGAAGGAAGAAAGGGAGGGAGGGAGGGAGGGAGGGAGAAAGAAACAAAAAAGAAAGAAAGAAAGAGAAAGAAAGAGAAAGACAAAGAGAAAGAAAGAAAGAAAGAAAGAGTCAAGGGTCCAAGTAACAGACCCAATGAAATCAATGACAGAAAGGAAGGAAGGAAGGAAGGAAGGAAGGAAGAAATAAAAAAGGAAGAAAGAAAGAGAGAGAAAGAGAAAGAAAGAAAGAAAGAAAGTGTCAAGGGTCCAAGTAACAGACCCAATGAAATCAATGACAGAAAGGAAGGAAGGAAGGAAGGAAGGAAGGAAGGAAGGAAGGAAGGAAGGAGAAAGAAATAAAAAAGAAAGAAAGAAAGAAAGAGAAAGAGAAAGAAAGAAAGAAAGAAAGTGTCAAGGGTCCAAGTAACAGACCCAATGAAATCAATGACAGAAAGGAAAGAAGGAAAGAAGGAAGGGAGGGAGGGAGGGAGGGAGGAGGGGAGGGGCAGAAAGGAAAGGAAAAAAACCATAACAAAGAAAAAGGAAAAAAATCTTTAAAGAAGCAACTTTATTGCATTTATAGACTATTAATATCATTTTCTTCTCTCAAAATTACATAATATAGGTCCCTTTTCCCTATATGCTTTCCCCTTTCAGTCTGGAAATCACCAGCTTATTCTTATCCATCTTCAGCAAAAATAATAATAATAATAATAATAATCCAAAGAGGATTACCAATCTTAAATAAAAAATAATTGCAATTTTTTCTATCCCTAATCAAACAAGTCAAGCCAGCCATTTTTTTTTTTTTTTTGGCAAGTTCTACTTTCTCCACGATCGGCTTCTCCACTGTGGCGAGAGGCCCTTTCCTCCTGCAGGGTTGGATTGAGGGTAGGACCCTAAAATCAAACCAAATGGCACAATTGGAACGTATCCATTTTTGATGCCACCGTTGGAGGGAGATCGATGATAACTGCAGCTCCATGATGTGAGCATGTTCTGAACGGTGAAAGTTTCTGCTTGCTCCAAGAGCTTTTGAGGGCCAATATCCAGCATCTGGTGGCCACATATGGTGCTTCACAAGTCCAACATAGCAAAATGTTTTTCAGTTTGTTTTCAGTTTTTGTCCTCGGAGAAGAGTTCATGCCTTACACAGTGCACAGATTCACACATTTTATTTCGTACCAGATTGATACAAGTTAGGGCATATTTATACGAAGGACCAGAGTAGACAGGATAGCCGTCTTCCAATATCTCAGGGGTTGCCACAAAGAAGAGGGAGTCAAGCTATTCTCCAAGGCACCTGAGGGCAGGACAAGAAGCAATGGGTGGAAACTAATCAAGGAGAGAAGCAACTTGGAACTAAGGAAGAATTTCCTGACAATTAGAACAATTCATCAGTGGAACAGCCTGCCTCCAGAAGTTGTGAATGCCCCAACACTGGAAGTTTTTAAGAAGATGTTGGATAACCATTTGTCTGTAGTGGTGTAGGGTTTCCTGCCTAAGCAGGGGGTTGGACTAGAAGACCTCCAAGGTCCCTTCCAACTCTGCTATTCTATACCTCTTTTACAAGAATTCTTTCTAACCAAAAGGATGTAATTTTTTTAAATTTTATTTTATTTTATCAATTTCATATATACATTCACAATTATATGATCTCATAACTGTTATTAATAATATGTATTTATAACAATTTTCCCTACTGTTAACAATATACTTGAAGATTGCTTTTTTTAACATCCCATAGGTCCATCTTATCTTCTTCTTCGGTCCTACTTCTTCTTCCCTCCCTCCCTCTTTCCTTCCCTCGTTTCTTCTCTCCTACTCCCCTTCCTTCCCTCCCTCCTTCCCCTTCCCTCCTTCCTTCCCTCCCTCCTTTCTTTTCTCCTTCTCTCCTTCCTTTCCCCCTTCCTTTCCTCCTTCCTTCCCCCCTTCCTTCTCTCCTGCATCCCCTCCTTCCTTCCCTCCTTTCTTCTCTCCTTCTCTTCTTCCTTCCCTCCTTCCGAGAAGGATGTAAATTAACTTTACAATGTACAAGGCAAATTGTAGACATGTTTGGATAACCCTGGTTCTTTTTTCTTTTTTCTTTTGTTTTTGCATCTTGAGGGGACTAAACAATATTAAATAATCATGAGAGTGCCCTCTTTTAATTTGCAAGAGGGTAGGAATGCAACAAAACGAGGAACCTAATGGCGATACATAACACTCATTTATTTTGTTTAGCCCGGAAAAATCCGTTAATTGCACAGGTGGAATCAAGGAAGGGCATTGCTCTTTTGTTACTTTTGAAAAAAAAGCAATTCACAATTCAGCTTGTACTGACAAATTTCAAGGCTGCCTGTGTGCATTTTCTCATCTTCAGTAGCTCCAATGTGAAGAAATGGGAAACAGAACTGCAGGCATTAAGAGAGAGCAACGCCAGGCTCACCACGGCTCTGCAGGAATCTGCGGCTAGCATAGAACACTGGAAAAAGCAGTTTTCCATCAGCAAAGACGAAAACGATCAACTGCGGAGTAAGGTACAGGATGCCGCAAATGAAAGCTGTAGAAAATGTATGATGATGTAGAAAAGATGTGGAGACTCTAGAAAGAGGGCAGAGAAGAGCAACGAAGATAATTAGGGGACTGGAGGCTAAAACATACGAGGAACGGTTGCAGGAACTGGGTAGGTCTAGTTTAATGAAAAGAAGGACTAGGGGAGACATGTTTGATGTTTGATGTTTAATAAATTTATAGGCCGCCCAATCCCGAAGGACTCCGGGCGGCTTACAACAATACATTTAAAAATAGAAGTTAAAAGCACAAAAACATAGATTAAAAAGACCACAACATACACCCAGTCTGATCGGGGCTGGAACTCAATCGTGAGTTCAACAGCCCGGGGCCTGCTGGAATAGCCATGTCTTAAGAGCCTTACGGAAGGCCATGAGAGTGGGTAGGGTCTGGATCTCGGGGGGCAGTTTATTCCAGAGGGTCAGAGCGGCTACAGAGAAGGCCCTCCCCTGGGTAGTTGCCAGCCGACATTGTCTGGCTGACGGCACCCGGAGAAGGCCCTCCCTGTGCGATCTTATCGGTCGTTGGGAAGTATGTGGCAGAAGACGGTTTCGCAGATATCCGGGTCCTAGGCCATGTAGGGCTTTAAAGGTGATAACCAGCACCTTGAATTGTGCCCGGAGACCAATGGGAAGCCAGTGCAGCTCGCGGAGGATAGGTGTGATGTGGGTGTACCTTGGTACACCCAATATCGCTCGCGCGGCTGCATTCTGGACTAGTTGTAGTCTCCGAACACTTTTCAGGCGCAGCCCCATGTAGAACATGATAGCAATGTTCCGATATCTCAGGGGCTGCCACAAAGAAGAGGGAGTCAAGCTATTCTCCAAAGCATCTGAGGGCAGGAGAAGAAGCAATGGGTGTAAACTAATCAAGGAGAGAAGCAACTTGGAACTAAGGAGAAATTTCCTGACAGTGAGAACAATGAGTGGAACAACTTGCTGAGTCAACCTTGAGCCGATCAGAGTAGAACTCCTAGCTGTCGGCAGAGTTAGCCCACAATAGTGCATTCTAACCACTGCACCATGAGAAAGGAGAATGAGAAAGGGAATCAGAGAGGAAGGAAGGAAGGAAGGAAGGAAGGAAGGAAGGAAGGAAGGAAGGAAGGAATAGCAACAGCACTTAGGCTTATATACCGCTTCACAGTGTTTTCAACCTTGAGCCGATTAGGTTTGAACTCCTGGCTTTGGGCAGAGTTAGCCTGCAATAGTGCATTCTAACCTCTGCGCCATGAGAAAGGGAATCAGAGAGGAAGGAAGGGAAAGAAGGAAGGAAGGAAGGAAGGAAGGAAGGAAGGAAGGAAGGAAGGAAGGAATAACAATAGCACTTAGGCTTATATACTGCTTCATAGTGCTTTCAACCTTGAGCTGATCAGGGTCGAACTCCTGGCTGTGGGCAGAGTTAGCCCACAATAGTGCGTTCTAACCACTGCACCATGAGAAAGGAGAATGAGAAAGGGAATCAGAGATGAAGGAAGGAAGGAAGGAATAGCAATAGCACTTAGGCTTATATACCGCTTCACAGTGCTTTCAACCTTGAGCCGATCAGGATCGAACTCCTGGCTTTGGGCAGAGTTAGCCCCCTGCAATGCTGCATTCTAACCCCTGCACCACCGGGGCTCATTATAAGAAGGGATGTATAGCACCACGTTCTCAAACTCCATTCGAGAGTCTCCTTCAGGGACAAAGTTTAAAGAGGCCCTGTGTTTTCTTTCTTTAAGATCACGGAGCTGGAAGAACAGTGCAACGAAATCGATAAGGAGCGCGACCGGAACGCACAGCTTAGCAGGCGTCTTCAGGATCTGGAAACAGAACTTCAGGATAAGGAATTGGTAGGTAAAGCTATGAACGGAAGGAAAAGGCTATTGTACGCTTGGTCAAAACGAATCTTTGGGGAAAGTAGAGATGCCAACGTAAGATTTGTTGGGGAAGAATTACTGCATTGGGTCAGTCTCGTTCCCGCCTTCATTCCCTTGCGCCCGCTTGACTTTGTCTTCAGAAACTCATAATCGATATATTTGCTCTCCCAGTTTTATCACCACTTCAACCACTCTTTGAGGTAGCTTTGGTTAAGAGAGTGAATGATTGTCTCATAGCTTTCCAGTGAAAGACAAAGGGGAGAGGGAGGGAGGGAGGGAGGGAGAGAAAGAAAGAAAGAAAGGAAAGGAAAGGAAGAAAGAAAGAGAAAGAAAGAAAGAAAGAAAGAAAGAAAGAAAGAAAGAAAGAAAGAAAGAAAGAAAGAAAGAAAGAAAGAAAGAAAGAAAGGCTTTGGCTATACAGGTAGTCCTTGAGTTACAGTATGATGGTTGCTTAACGACTGTTTGAAATTATGATGAATCTGCCTAGAGCTAGCAATAGCACTTAGACTTATATGCCGCTTCACAGTGCTTTATAGCAATAGCAAAAGCAGTTAGACTTATATGCCGCTTCACAGTGCTTTATAGCAATAGCAATAGCAGTTAGACTTATATACCGCTTCATAGGGCTTTCAGCCCTCTCTAAGCGGTTTACAGAGTCAGCATATTGCCCCCAACAACAATCCGGGTCCTCATTTTACCCACCTCGGAAGGATGGAAGGCTGAGTCAACCCTGAGCCGGTGAGATTTGAACAGCCGAACTGCAGTCAGCTGAAGTAGACTGCAATGCTGCATTTAACCACTGCGCCACCTCGGCTCTATAGCCCTCTCTAAGCCATTTACAGAGTCAGCCTCTTGCCCCCAACAATTTGGCTCCTCATTTTATCCACCTTAGAAGGATGGAAGGCTGAATCAACCTTGAGCCAGTCAGAATCGAACTGCTGGCAGCCGGCAGTCAGCAGAAGTAGCCTGCAGTACTGCATTCCAGCCACTGCGTCACCACGGCTCGCAGTTACAACCTGGATTTGAAGTTCTGCTGGTCACCCTCCTGTAGGAGATGACCAGGCTGAGCCGGAGGGTGGGGGTCTAGCCATCATCAGTCTGAAGCCCCTATGCCCTCAAAAGAGACTTAGGTCCATTCTCTTTGAAGTTCATTGACTCTTATCTGGCACCAATTTGCCTTGACCATTAGCAGTTCGGATTCTTGTTTCTAGATAGCATGGAATAAACTCACATTCCTTTTGAACTCTATCCTGGCTTCCTGTGCCTGACACCTCCTTCCCCCCGGTTCACCCACAATACCGCAAAGTCCTTATCTGCGCTGACATAAGCGCGGAGGGCAAATCCGCGCCGTCCGAAGCACTCAGCACCCTAACCCTAAACCTAACCCTAAACCTAACCCTAAACCTAACCCTAACCCTAACCCTAACCCTAAACCTAACCCTAACCCTAAACCTAACCCTAACCCTAAACCTAAACCTAAACCTAACCCTAAACCTAACTCTAAACCTAACCCTAAACCTAACCCTAAACCTAACCCTAACCCTAAACCTAAACCTAACCCTAAACCTAACCCTAAACCTAACCCTAACCCTAAACCTAACCCTAAACCTAACCCTAAACCTAACCCTAACCCTAAACCTAAACCTAACCCAAAACCTAACCCTAAACCTAACCCTAAACCTAAACCTAAACCTAACCCTAAACCTAACCCTAAACCTAACCCTAAACCAAACCCCTAAACCTAATCCTAACCCTTACCTTAATTTAAATTGGCTTTCTGCCACCGCACTGTTTTAAAGCGCCCTTCTGTTGCCACGCTGTTGTCGCCGCGGTGATGACGTCGTGGTGATGACATTGCGGCTTTAGCGACGCCGTTTTGTCGCCGCTATTTTGACGAGCACGGTTTTGTCGTGCCACGCTTCCCCCCCCCCACCCCCCTGATCACACTTCTGACCCTTGGCAGCTGGGCCATATTTACGTCCTGCAGACACGTGGCCACGTCTTATGGTGGTTTCACCAAAACCCATCATTTATTTCCAGTTTTTAGCAAAACCGGCTCAGCCCGAACCGTTGCTTTGCTTGATGACCACAGCAAAAGAGGTTATAAAATTAGCTTGGTTACAACCATCATGGCTTACGACCACAATTTGATAATACCTCTACTGTATTGTATCTTTTAAACATTATTGCTCTAGACTTTTTTTTTTAAAGTAACGAGAAGAAGCTGAATGCTATTCTACCGTAATAAGCAGTTTTAGAAGATGAGAAAGAAGATTTCTGGCGTTTGAAGCCAGCAGATTAATTTTCTGAGCCAGTTTTGACTGCAGCAGGAGATTAATCAGGTTGACTCCAGGTGTTTCCATCCAGGATCAGCTAAGTGGGCCCTGTTCTTAAGACTTCTTAATAATGGTAAATGGCAGAAAACTGTCGTAAAGACACAGCAGACATGGGGGAAGAGAACATGTGAAAGCTTGAAGGCGGGGAGATGGGAGACGTGACACCAGTGGTGGGATTCAAACATTTTTACTACCGGTTCTGTGGGCGTGGCTTGGTGGGCATGCCGGGGGAAGGTTACTGCAAAATCCCCATTCCCTCCCAATCAGCTGGATTTGGGAGGCAGAGAATAGAAGGGGCGTGGCCAGCCAGAGCTGGTATTTACCGGTTCTCCGAACTACTCAAAATTTCCGCAACTGGTTCTCCAGAACTGGTCAGAACCTGCTGAATACTACCTCTGTTCAGATCCTTCCGAACTACTCTTCCCAGCATGCCTCATTATTAGCCATGCTGGAGTGACAGCTAGGAGTTATTTGAGGACACCTTTGAATTACAATCCCTTATTTTTCTCTTCCTCTTCCTTATCCTTTCCCATTTTCCCAACAGACATGCTGCAAATTTACCGGAAAGCATTAAAACATAACTGTTCCCGATGTATTAAGTCACAATAAAAGGCATTAATTATACAATAACTACATATAAAAGCCATTATCTCAGCATAATGGAATGTGGTCCTAGGCAATCATTCTGAATCTCTTCCAAACTCAGATTTTCCTCTTTGAATGTCACTCTGGTTGTAAAAAGGGCTGTGTTCTGATCCAAGCTTCCCCAGCAGCACAAAGCCGAGTCCTCGTCCCGATAAACCCCTTTTATTTAATTGACAGGGAATTCCTCTCCAGCAAAGTCTTTCCTCTCCCACAGACTTTCAAGATGGTTCACCATTACCGAACTTTTATCAGGCTTGGAGAGTGGCCAGGGTGATATCTTTCAGATGCTGCAATACTTGGCAAGAATGCAGGAATGAACTAATTGTCCCCTGCAAACTCCACTCCCCTTTCGCTCCTCTTTTATTTCCCTCTGGGAGGGGCCATTCACCATCCACCTGAGGCCTTACTCCCAAGTCGACCCTTATTCCTTAGCTGTTCCCTTCGTCTGGCAACTCTGCACATGCGCACACTGGGAACAGGCTCCAGCTGTTCCTCTGCCTCACTGATGTCTGACTCTGAAGGCAGCTGATAACGGCTTCAAACTATGGTCACTATGAACAGTCCGCAAGGCTTCACAAAGAGTTTGTGAAGGTTCTGACTGATGTCTGCTTGGTTTGCCACAGTCTTTCGGGGAAATGTTGATAAACACTCCACCTTATCTCCCTGGGAATGCTGCCAGAAACCTAATTTTCCAAATACAGAGCAAAGCCAAACTTAGCACAGAGTCAAACAGAACTTTTCAAAGCTTGAACGGACCAGATGAACTAATTGCTTCCTGCAAAAGCTCACATCCTGTTCGTTCCTCTTTTACGTCTTATGGGAGGGGCCAATCATCTCCAAGTCTTACTCCCAAGTCGATCCCTGTTTTCTTAATTGTTCTTGCCTTCTGGCAGCTCTGCGCATGTGCACACTGGGAACAGGCTCCCGTTGTTCTTCTGCCTCGCTGATGTCAGACTCTGGAGGCTCCGGAGGCAGCAAATAACTCCCAGGTGGCCTTGGCCCCTTCTCTGCCTCTGACGCAGAGTCCTCGTCCGAGTCTTCCACAGACTCCAGCACTGGCCCATGTTCCTCCCCAACCTCCTCACTGTTTGAATCTGCTGCCAGCTCTGCTGGCCACTGGCGGCCCACACCAGACTGAACCTTTCCCCAGAGAATCTCTGCTAAATTTTGCCTTCGTTTTCAGCTGCTGAAAAGAAGCGCGTGTAAACCAGGAGTGTTCTAGGTTTTGGTGCACTGGTATTTTGAACAACACCTGCCTCTTTACTTTCAACTTTCAACTTTAATAAGATTTGTATGCCGCCCACTCCCTTGGGACTCTGGGCGGCTCACAACAAAGTAAAAACATTTAAAATATTTTAAAAATACAATATTAAAATTAATACAACATCCATTCCATCAAGTGGGGCTGGAAATTAATCAACAGCCCCAGGCCTGCCAGAACATCCAGGTCTTGGTCGCTTTACGGAAGGCCGGGAGAGTGGTGAGGGTCCGAATCTCTGCGGGTAGCTCGTTCCACAAGGCCGGTGCAGCTACAGAGAAGGCCCTCCCCTGGGGAGCCGCCAGCCGGCATTGTCCAGTCGACGGCACCCGGAGGAGGCCCAACCTGTGTGATCTTATTGGTCGCTGGGAGGTGAATGGCAGGAGGCGGTCTCTCAGGTAGCCAGGTCCAATACCATGTAGGGCTTTAAAAGTAACAACTAGCACCTTGAAGCGGGTCCGGAGACCAATGGGGAGCCAGTGCAGCTCACGGAGGATAGGTGTAACATGGGTGTATCTAGGTACACCCATTATCACTCGCGCGGCTGCATTCTGGACCAGCTGTAGTCTTCGGACACTCTTCAGGGGCAGTCCCATGTAGAGTGCATTACAGTAATCTAGTCTTGAGGTGACGAGGGCGTGGGTGACCATTCGAAGTGCCTCCCGGTCCAGATAGGGCCGCAACTGGTGCACCAGGTGAACCTGGGCAAAGGCCCCCCTGGTCACAGCCGACAAATGGTGTTCTAATGTCAGCTGTGGATCCAGGAGGACACCCAAATTGTGGGCCCTCTCCGAGGGGTGAATAACTTCGCCCCCCAGGCTAAGAGGTGGAATGTCAAGACCATCCTTGGGAGGCAACATCAATAGCCACTCGGTCTTGTCAGGATTGAGTGCAAGCTTGTTCGCTCCCATCCAGACCCTGACAGCCTCCAGGCACTGGCACATCACTTCAGCTGCTTCACTGAGTGAAAGAACTTCCAATACAGGTAGTCCTCGACTTACGACAGTTTTCGTTTAGCACCGTTCAAACTCAACAATAGCACTGCCAAAAGGGACCTATCACTATTTTTATGACCTTGGCAGCATCCCCTTGGTCATATGATCAAAATTCAGAGTCTTGGCCATATTTATGATCATTGCAGTGTCCCGGGAGTCAAACAAAGTCCAGAGGGAAGGACTTTGTCCACTTAACAGCCATGTTACTGACTTCCCAACTGCAGGGATTCACTTAGCAACCATGGCAAGAAAGGAGCCAAAATCACTATATCAATGTTTCCCTTAGCAACAGAAATTTGGGGCTCAGTTGCGGTCATGAGGAGAGGACTACCTGTACACCGAATCAATTCAGGTGTATAGAGGTTGATGCCCACTTTCAAACATCTTCTGCAAATAAGCTTCAAAGGGGAGGGAAACACACCCAGCCCCGTCATAGTATTTTGTAAGACTCGTGAATCTGATAAGCTGCCTTTTCATTTGTTGGCAAAGGTATGCCCTGTGTTTGCTTCTCAGGCACCGCCCTGGCATTAGCAAGCCCCAGCGAGTGCCAGACAGAAAGCTAATTTCGCCTTTGCAAGACAAGCCCAGGGTGTGAATTTCCCCGCAGAAAGTGGGACAGGGTGAAAGGAGCCCGTTCGAAACCGGGGCTTCCTGAGTGGGGATGCAAGGCCAGAAGGAGAAGGTAGCAGGAGAGAGAGAAAACGTTGTCCTTCCTCCTTGGTTGCAGATATTCTTATATATAGAAAGGGAATCAGAGAGGAAGGAAGGAAGGAAGGAAGGAAGGAAGGAAGGAAGGAAGGAAGGAAGGAAGGAAGGAAGGAAGGAATAGCAATAGCAATAGCAATAGCAATAGCAATAGCAATAGCAATAGCAATAGCAATAGCACTTATATACTGCTTTACAGTGCTTTTACATCCCACCCTAAGCGATTTACAGAGACAGCCTATTGCCCCCAACAATCAGGTTGTCATTTTACCCACCTTGGAAGGATGGAAGGCTGAGTCAACCTTGAGTCTGGTGAGAATCGAACTGCTGGCAGAAGGCAGAGGGAAGGATGGAAAGGGAAGGGAAGGGAAGGGAGGGGAGGGGAGGGAAGGGAGGAAGGAAAGAAGGAAGTTAGGAAGGAAGGAAGGAAGGAAAGGAAGAACAGACAACAGTAATAGCATTTAGACTTATATACTGCTTCATAGTGCTTTACAGACCTCTCTAAGCAGAGTCAGCCTCTGGCCCCCAACAATCTGGGTCCTCATTTTACCCACCCCGGAAGGATGGAAGGCTGAGTCAACCTTGAATCTGGTGAGAATCGAACTGCTGGCAGTTGTCAGAGGGAAGGAAGGAAAGGATGGAAAGGAAAGGAAGGGACGGGACAGGACAGGATGGGACGGAAGGAAGGAAGGAAGGACAACAGCAATAGCACTTAGACTTATATACTGCTTTACAGTGCTTTCCAGCCCTCTCTAAACAGTTTACAGAGTCAGCCTCTTGCCCCCAACAATCTGGGTCCTCATTTTACCAATCTCGGAAGAATGGAAGGCTGAGTCAACCTTGAGCTGGTGAGAATCAAACTGCTGGCAGTGGGCAGAGGGAAGGAAGGAAAGGAAGGGAGGAAGGAAGGAAGGAAGGAAGGAAGGAAGGAAGGAAGGAAAAAAGGAAGGAAGGAAGGAAGGAAGGAAGGAAGTTTCACCTTAGTTAGACATGAAAACTAGTTGGGTGACTTTGGGCCAATCACCAGGCGATTGTGAGTTCTAGCCCCACCTTAGCCACGAAAGCCAGCTGGCCGACCTTGGACCAATCACCAGAAGATATGTATTCTAGTCCCGTCCTCACCATGAAAGCCATCTGGGTGCTTTGAGCCAATCATCAGGAGACCTTGCGTTCTAGTCCCACTTTACCCATCAAAGCCAGCTGGCTGATTTGGGTTAGTCCCTCTGTCTCTCAACCCAACCCATCTCACAGGATTGTTGTGGTGGGGAAAATAGGAGGAGGAAGAATGTATGTTGTAGATATTAGCTGCCTTGAGTTGTTTATAAAAAATAACAATGGCAGGATATAAATAAATAAAAAGAGTATTCCCCTGCTGTTTAAAAATCCTACCTTCTATCTTGCAGTTATAATACACTTTATAGCTAGTTGGCGCTATCCACTTGGTTGGTGCTGATTTGCTGATTTCTTTGGGAAAGAGCTTTTCAGGAGCCATTCCATCCAAACATTGGTAATGGAGCAACTTTTCAATGAAATCCCTTCCATTCCAACCGTTCTGGTTCCCTTCTTCAAGATACTGCCTTGAAAGCTAAGAATCACCCTATTTTCCAGCAAAATCTTTGCTTGGAGTGGATGTTGCTATTTAAATTCATTCTCTTCCCCCGCGCCACCCGAGGGTAGCACAACATATTAATGCATAAACATATCTGCGTATTTGGACTATTTATTAAAGCAGAAGGTATCATTAAATGTTGGAATTATTGCTAAGTTTGCAGTAAAGCACAGCAAGGAGACATGTTTTCCCCTTAAGTTAACATTTTAATGATTCATTTCCTTTGACAGTAGAAACTTCCCCAGGCACTCAGGTGTTAATGCTTTCTTCGCCTTAAATACGCCTTAAATACTGTATATATTTAAGAAAGAGGGAAGGTGAGGGTGTCTGTGATTATAATTTCGTGGCATGCATATTTCTCTAGGAATTGGAAGATCTACGGAAACAGGGTGAAATTATACCTCAGCTCATGACAGAATGTGAAACGGTTTCTCAGAAATTGCAGGTACGAATAGTTATTAATCTTTGGTAAAAAAACATTGTGCGGTTTAAATAAAATATTGCTTCAAATCTACAGCCAATATCTTTTTCTTAATAGGCAGGAGACAGGGCCAAGGAGTTTGATTCATTCTGATATAAGTTGGGAGAATGAAATAGGCTCTCGGTGAAGCCAACTCCATGAGTAAAGATTGAGAATAGGTAGCTATTCTGACCGAGGCTTCCCAAGAGCATGAAACAAACTCCTTGTCCCAACAAAAAAACCCTTTGATTAATTGACTGTGAATTCTGCTCATTCACATCCAGCAAAGTTTTTCTAGGGAGGATTTACAGTCACAGACCTTATCTGGCTTGGAGAGCTGCCAGGCTGATATCTGTAGAACTTGGCAAGGAGTCTTGGAGAGTCATGAACCAATTAAGCAAACTAATTATCTCCTGCAAACTCCACTCCCCCTTCGCCCCTCTTTTATTTCCTCTGGGAGGGGATTTTCATCGTCCACCTGTGGCCTTTCTCCCAAGTCAACCCCTTTTCTTTAGCTGTTCCCTTCGTCTGGCAACTCTGCGCATGCGCACACTGGGAACAGGCTCCAGCTGTTCATCTGCCTCACTGATGTCTGACTCTGATAACTGGCATACGGCTCTGGCCCCCTCTCTGCCTCCGACACAGAGTCCTCATCAGAGCCTTCCCCAGATTCCAAGACTGGCCCATGTTCCTCCCCAACCTCTTCACTGCCCGAATCTGCTGCCCCAAAACTAGCCCTCTAGGCATCGCTGAGCTATAACTCCCATCATCCCCCACCATTACCTTGGAGGACATTAATTCGCATCACTGCCTTTATTCATATTAACCAATAAAACTTTAAGTGTATTGATTTTAAATTTTAAAAACTTGAATTCACAAACAAGACACGTTGACTCATAGATGAGGATGAGGAGGACACATGCAGAGCGCATGACATAAATTGTAATCAACTGCAAAAGAAATTGCAACCACAATTCCTTGCAAAGGGGTTAGTTGTGTTGACGACATCTGCATGTTTCTATGCTCTGCTCAGATTAAAACGAATGTAGGGAATTTGATTGCAGATTGTTTACAAAAAAAACATTGCCTTGCAAAGCGGAAGGAGATATAGCGGCCTGCAGGCTATCTTGTCATACTGTTCTTCTTCAAACGAATTTTCTGTTTTGCAGGCGGCTGAGAAAAGGAATAAAGATCTGGAAGAGAAAGTCAGGGCTCTACGGACGGATGTAGAAGAGAGCAAACACAGGCAGAGTAACTTGAAGACGGAGTTACAAACTTTTTTAGATGTACTAGATGGAAAGATAGATGAATTGCAGGATTTCCGGCAAGGACTCTCGAAACTGGGTGTCGACAATTAGGGGACAGCCATTTTTCCCCCACTCCAAAATATTTGGTGTGTATGTGTGTGCGTGTGTGTGTGTACATGTTCTAAACCTAGGTATATGTTTTTACAAAACGTGAAAAGATGGGTGTTCTTCCTTAACAATGTGATTTGTACATAGAGAGCTAAAGATTTTTTTTTTCACTTCTTTTGTTCCTTCTGAAATTTTCTCCTTGCTTCTTCCTTCCTTTCTTTAAAGAAAGAGGCGACAATTTTGTAAATCTTCCTGCTCTAGCCCATTCTGGGTTTCTAAAAACAAAGGTGGGAATTCTCTTGTCTCAGGAGATCTGAACCTCAGTTTACCTTAAAGTAAAGTTTCGCTTGCTGTGGGGATTTTGATATAAGGCCTGCTTGCAACTGTAGAATAGAGACATTTCCAAAATGTTCAGCTGCTGCTGATTTATGCCTCATGTTATAGTGCAGACAGCGGTGAAGATGGAACAGGGACTTTAGGAGCAACCATAGAGTAGCAACTAGATCTTCCGAGCCTTAAGGAGTAAATGAGAAAAGCCACATTAAAAAATGTCCGTATTGCAACATATTTTTCCTCCTCTTCCTCCTTCCTCCTCCTCCTCCTTCATTTTTCTCCTCCTTCTTCCTCCTCCTTCTCCTTCTCATACTACTCTCTCTCCTCCTCCTTCCTGTTCCTCCTCCTCCTTCCTCCTCCTCATACTACTCTCCCTCCTCCTCCTCCTTCCTCCTTCCTCCTCCTCCTTCTTCTTCCTCCTCCTCCTTCCTCCTCCTGCTCCTCTGTGAAATACCTGCGATGCCTTTTTCTAGAGGATTTGCCATGTTCAATAATGTGCACTTAACCCCCCCCTTTTTTTTAGATCACAATGTATTAAGTGAAGATTCCCCTGTCACTTTGGACAGAATGAATGTGCACTTTGCAATGCCCCAGGTGAATTTTTCGAGAAGTGTGGATGATATATTAGCTATTACAGTATAGTTGAACTTTTAACGCATTCCCCCCAAATAATGAAGGTGGGATCAAGAGGTACTCTTCAGGAGTGGCCCAGGAACCACCGTCCATCACAAAAGGCTGGAGCAGAATTTTTGGATGCATTTTTTTTTAAGAACATTCATGACCTGCCTAGCTTGTAACAAGTAGATTTACTCATGATGATCTAAAATATCTAATAAACATCACAGCGACAAAATGATAGGAGACAGGGAAAATAAGGTGGAAAATCTTGTTCTTCACACAGAATAACTATAAAGTATAGCAGCTGTGTAGCTAGAGTAAGAAATTGGAGTTTCTTGACAGAACACATGTTTTGAGGATGTGGCATTTAAAATTCAATTCCATATCTATCTATCTATCTATCTATCTATCTATCTATCTATCTATCTATCTATCTATCATCATTCTTTCTTTCTTCTATCTATCTTTTCTATCATCGCTAGTATCTCTTTATATCTTTCATTCTATTTATCTATATATATATTGTACTTTTTGCTATCTCGGTATGTCTATATCTATCTATCTATCTATCTATCTATCTATCTATCTATCTATCTATCATCTATCTATCTATCTATCTATCTATCTATCTATCTATCTATCATCTCTAGTATATCTTTATATCTTTCATTCTATCTGTATATTGTGCCTCTTGCATGTCTATATCTCTGTATGTCTATATCTATTTATGTTTATCATATCTATCTATCTATCTAATCTATCTATCTATCTATCTATCTATCTATCTATCTATCTATCTATCTATCTATCTATCTATCATCTCTAGTATCTCTTTATATTTTTCATTCTATCTATCTATTATGCCTCTTGCTATCTCTGTATGTCTATATCTATTTATTTATCTATCTATCATCTATATCTAGTATCTATCCATCATCTCTATCATGTGTGTGTGTGTGTGTGTGTGTAGAATCAATCAATCAATCTATCAATCTATCTATCTATCTATCTATCTATCTATCTATCTATCTATCTATCTATCTATCTATCTATCTATCATTTCTAGTATCTCTATATCTTTCATTCTATCTGTATATTGTGCCTCTTGCATGTCTATATCTCTGTATGTCTATATCTATTTATGTTTATCATATCTATCTATCTATCTATCTATCTATCTATCTATCTATCTATCTATCTATCTATCTATCTATCATCTCCAGTATCTCTTTATATTTTTCATTCTATCTATCTATTATGCCTCTTGCTATCTCTGTATGTCTATATCTATTTATCTATGTATCTATCTATCATCTATATCTAGTATCTATCCATCATCTCTATCTATCATGTGTGTGTGTGTGTGTGTGTGTGTGTGTGTGTGTGTGTGTGTGTATAGAATCTATCTATCTATCTATCTATCTATCTATCTATCTATCTATCTATCTATCTATCTATCTATCTATCTATCTTCTATCTGTAACTGGCTATCCAGCTATCTATGATAGGAATTTTGCCCTTTGGAGGGCAGACCTTCAAAACCTGGTCCTCTTGCAACTGCATGACCTCCAGGTTGATCAACAGATTCAATTCCATCTTCCAGGTTCTCCCCCTTAGTCTCAAGACCTTCTCATATGCAGAGAATTTCTCCAGCAGGAGACCTCTCTCCAACTGAACAGAACATAAGTAGGTGAACTTGATTGAAAAACTATGAAAGTCTATTGAAGGGACACGTGGGCAGCCCCACAGTTGCTTGGGAGACCCACCAACTGATGAAGAAGTGTTAGCTAAGGATGGCGTTGTGATTTGTGCCTTCTTTAAGGAAACAACACATCGTCTTTTGGTCTGCCAAGCGCCAGGAAAATCGGGAGATCCAGACAGTTTGAATATACAAAGAGGTTTTTTTTTGTAAGCTTAAGATCTCTATAAGAATCTGAACTACTAACAGCCAGGGGAATTTAGCGAGAGATAAAAGAGTAGAAGGAATTCAATATGGGCTGGATTTCGATCTCTTGTGGGCACGAAGGGACTCGTGACTGATGACACGTTTGACCCCTTTCCTCGGGTTTCATCCTGGTCATCTCCCGCATCGTCTTCCTACTAGGATTATACGTTTGCTTCCTATCCATCTTCTTTTCCTTGGATGGATTCCCAGCTCTTCTTGAAACATTCTATATTAAGAGCCCTTTTTGGGAGGTGTTTGAAAACAATGCTTTTTTCCCCTCCTTTTTTTTCTCTTTGAAAATGTCAACTAGGCATGTTCCTTTGAAAGCAATTATAAATAAGGTTCAGCTGAAGCCGAAGAAAGTTTTTTTAAAAGCTGTCTCTTTTTTAAAAAAACAACAACAACAACTTTCCCGTATAATTGTCTCAGCCTTTGTAGACTTTCTATCATGATTAGGTATCTGGGATTACAGTGGAAACATAGAATCTATCTTGACTAGACCAGCGTTTGTCACATTTGATTGTGGCTCGCAATTTGCGTCAGATTATTTATGAAGTTGGCTTAAATATTTGATACATTCAGGAGTAATAAAATATCAGAGGTGAGAAATGGTACAATGAGGCATCTGATAAAAGAGCATTAGGAATATGCAGCTAATAAGAGTCAGCCTGCGGAGGGGAAAAAGAGACTCTAAGCTGCTTATCTCAATATCCTCATAGATCACCAAATAATTTTATAGTTTGACATATTCTGGTGATCCAGCCAGGCTGATAGGAAAGCAGCTTTTTTTTAAAAAAAATAACTAGGTGCCTAATCATTGAAAAATGTTTATATGTGCAGGTAGTATTCGACATATGGCCACAATGGAACTTAAAATTGTCTGTTGTTAAGTGAGACATTGGTAAAGTGACCTTCGCCCCATTTTACGACCTTTCGTGCCACAGCTGCTAAGTGAATCACCGCAGTTGTTAAATTAGTGACACAGTTGTTAAGTGGATCCGGGTTCCCCATTGACTTTGCTTGTTGGAAGGTCACCAAAAGGTGAGATGGGTTGCTGCCCATTCGGCCCGAATCAGCCGAACCGGTAGTAGTGGTGGCAGGAGGCTCCGCCCACCCTCCCAGACGTCATGTGCAGAAGCGTTGCCTGTGCGGGAGCATGCCCAAACCGGTAGTAAAAAGTTTAGCAACTCACCTCTGGATCACACCAGTGGTGGGATTCATTTTTTTTTACTACCAGTTCTATGGGCGTGCCTTGGTGGGTGTGGTGTGTCTTGGTGGGCGTGTCTTGGTGGGCGTGGCAGGGGAAGGATTCTGTAAAATGTCCACTCCCTCCTGATCAGCTGGGACTCAGAAGGCAGAGAATAGATGGGGGCGGGGCCAGCCAGAGGTAGTATTTGCCGGTTCTCCGAACTACTCAAAATTTCCGCTACCGGTTCATCAGAACTGGTCAGAATCTGCTGAATGCCACCTTTGGATCACAGGATCACAAGCATCTGAATTTTGATCACATGGTTGTAAGTGTGAAAAATGGTCATGTCACTTTTTTCAGTGCCGTGGTAACTTCGAACGAACTGTTGTAAGTCAAGGACTACCTGTATGTCTAGAAATATGCATCAGTGGGATAGCAGATGATACCGTATCACCCTTTAGCTTGATTCAGTTTAAGTTGTGGGATGGTTTCTATGATCTAGGCACGCAAGGGGATTAATCACCTTATTTTCCTATACTGCTCAGCAATAATTTTACTTAGCCATGTGTTATCCAAGAAGATAGGGTTGTCGGGAACAATAAGGTGCATGCTGAATTCTCAATCCTGCACCATTGTCTTGAGTAAGCTTTGTGAGTGGCAGTGCGGTCAAAATCCTGGAGAAACAACTACTTCCATCTTTTTGTACATTTTAAAATTGTGTTTTCCTATATAGCACATCAGCTTAAGAAATCAGCTATATCCTTTCCCGCTAATTCACAAAGATAGGAATATTTTAAGATGATCCCAAAGGTGTTTATTACTGGTAACCTTTGACTTACAACTGCAGTTTGGACTGGAATTTCCATTGCTAATAGATAGCAACAGCACTTACACTTATATACCGCTTCATAGTGCTTTACAGCCCTCTCTAAGTGGTTTACAAAGTCAGCCTATTGCCCTCAACAATAGAGCAATATGGATCCTCATTTTACCGATCTCGGAAGGATGGAAGGCTGAGTCAACCTTGAGCCGATCAGGATCGAACTGCTGGCAGTGGGCAGATAGTTAAGCTGCATTGCTGCATTCTAACCACTGCGCTCCCACGGCAGTCATTAAGGGAGTCACACCCCATTTTATCACCTTTTTGCCACCGATGTTAAGCAAATCAGTGTGGTTGTTAATTGAATAATGTCATTAAGGGAATCCGGATTTCCCAGTTGCCTTTCCTTGTCAGAAGTCCCCTGAGAAGGTAGTGATGGATAGTGATGATTTGATCCAGGATGCTACAACCATTATAAATATGGTACGTGCCAGTTGCCAAGTAACATAATTTTGTTCACAAAATCACAGGGGTGTTGCAGCAGTCGTAAATATGAGGACTGATGGTTAATCACTTTTTCAGTGCTGTTGTAACCTCAGTTTTAAGAAGAGATTCGACGACCCTTTGTCTGAAATGGTATAGGGTTTCCTGCCTGAGCAGGGGGTTGGACTAGAAGACCTCTAAGGTACCTTCCAACTCTGTTATACTGTCCAGGCATTAAATGAATGGTTGTAAGTCAAAGGGTCCCTATATACAACTTTAGTAATCAATTTAGAACAGGCTTTCTTTTTTATTGTTCAGAATAAAGTTTAGTCCATAGAAAATTAAGCGATTGTAAGGGGAGATACTGTTGAACAAAGTGTATTTTTATCCATAAAATACCATTTATCAACCTGAAGAAATTAATTTCAGGTTTATTGGAGTAAAATTGTCTTACCTTGTTATCTGTTTGTTGTAAGCAAGGTCCCCCCCCCCCTATTCCCTATTATTAATTATGGAAATTAATTAATTTTGAGCACAAATTTGATCTCTGAATTTCCTATGGTAGCAGTAAATCCTGGGGTTTTATATATTTCAAAAAGCAAAATGTAAGAAAAAAAAATAACCTTTTGTGATTTTTATCTGATTTTATTGTATGATAGAGTTGTTTATGTAAATATACTGTATATCTATATAGTTTAAGTTAAAAAAAAAAGAAAGTCGTATATTTATTCTGTCCTGGTTTCATTACTTTTTGGTTTCCTAATTACACATTCTTGGTTTAACACAAGTTGGGGAATTCTCTCTTTCTTTTCTTATTAGGAAATCTAAACTAGGGTTTAAACAGGCGCTGTAATATAGAACAGGGACACGGTAGCTCAGTGGCTAAGATGCTGAGCTTGTCCATCAGAAAGGTTGGCAGTTCAGTGGTTCGAATCCCTAGTGCCATGTAATAGAGTGAGCTCCCGTTACTTGTCGCAACTTCTGCCAACCTAGCAGTTCGAAAGCATGTAAAAATGCAAGTAGAAAAATAGGGACCACCTTTGGTGGGAAGGTAATAGCGTTCCCTGCACCTTCGGCATTTAGTCATGCCGTCCACATGACCACGGAGACGTCTTCGGACAGTGCTGACTCTTCGGCTTTGAAACAGAGATGAGCACCGCCCCCTAGAGTCGGGAAAGACTAGCACATATGTGTGAAGGGAAACTTTACCTTTATAATATAGAACATTGATACCGCTGCTGCATTTTCCCCCTGGAAATATTCTTTGCCATAAGCAGCTCCTTAGCAAGAAAATAATGTTTGGTGGAAGGAGCTTTTTATAGGGAAGCCTTGTCTATTTGATCCAGGCCAGAGGTGGGTTCCTACCAGTTCACACCTATTCAGTAGAACCAATTCGTCAAATCTACCGAACCGGTTAGAAGAGGTTCCACCAGTGGACCCGGAAAGCAGGCCACACCTACAGAAGAGGTTCCAAACTTTTTTGAAACCCACCACTGGTCCTTGGATATGATTATTCTACACTATCATGCTCCTATTTATAAAACTCAGGGCCTCTGTGAAAGGTAAGGATGGCTACTGCGTTTGTTGTGCAATCAGAACATTGCGTGTGTTGAAGTTGTTTTAACGCAAACCAAAGATGCCTTTTAAAAAAACAAGTTTACATCATATTCTTATGCATGACAGTGCTGTGTGTGAGGTAATTTAAGGTGGTTCTGATAAGTCTCGTCGGCATCTTCATATCCGGTCACATGGGTGGCAAGCCACTCCCATCTGGTCACATGGGTGGCAAGCCACTCCCATCCAGTCACATGGGTGGCAAGCCACTCCCATCCAGTCACATGGGTGGCAAGCCACTCCCACAAAGGAGGCCACACCCACAGAGTAGGTTTGAACAATTCTTGAAACCCACCACTGATCCAGGCTGTGGATCTCTAATGGCTAGTCTAGTGAAGAGAAGGACAGAGAAGGAAGAGCAACCAAGATGATTAGGGGACTGAAGACATATGAAGAACGGTTGCAGGAACTGGGCATTGCTAGTCTAGTGAAGAGAAAGACCAGGGGAAACATGATGGCAGCCTTCCAATATTTGAGGGGTTGCCACAGAGAGGAGGGGGTCAAGCTATTTTCCAAGGCACCTGAAGGCCAGACAAGGAACAATGGATGGAAACTGAACAAGGAGAGATTCAACCTGGAAATAAGGTGGAATTTTCTGACAATGAGAACAATCAACCCATAGAACAGAAGTTGCCTTCAGAAGGGATGGGAGCTTCATCCGTGGAAGCTTTCCAGAAGAGACTGGACTGCCATCTGTCATAAATGGTATAGGGTCTGCTTGGGCAGCGGGTTGGACTAGATGACCTACAAGGTCCCTTCCAACTCTGTTAGTGTGGATTATCCAGTCTGTTACGTAGATAAGGCCTTGACTTCCAACTACAATTGAGACCCAACGGTGCTTTTTCAAGAGGCAACTGGAGTTTCTGGTTTTTCTTTGAAGACATTTCACTTCTCAGACAGAAGCTTCTTGGCTCCATCTGCTGCCTGTATCCCATGGATGGGGCTTCACTTATTTGCAGGGTCCACTTTCTGGCATGCCGCAGCCCAGTGTCAGTCCATAGACAGAGGGTTGGGGTCCCCTTTCGTAGAGGAGGGGGGGTCTACATGTTTAGCACTGCGGTGTTTAAGACTGTTAAGGAGCCCTCTGTTGTTGTTGTTTTTTCTTGGCCCAAGTTATTTTAGCAGGCTGCTTGTCTATGCCGAGTATTCCCTGGGCTGAGGCAGAAAGAATTGCTTTAATTAATTATGGCATCAAATCTTTTAGTTCTCCTTCCCGTCCCTGAAGTTTCCTAGCAAATGAAGATGTAATTCAAGAGTTCAATAGCCTGTCGCGTGAGCCGAAGGCAGAGCAACATAGAAGTGGCTGGAAGTTAGATTTGCAGAAAAACAGTTGTCAGAGATAGAGAGATTGGATTCTGTGCGGTAAGTGTCATGTTTTATTGGCTAAAATTTCATTCGGAGCCCACTCTTCTCTCCACACTGTGGGGCCACAGACACAGTGCCCCCCTATGTCAAAATCCTTTGCATGGCTGTGCAATTAAATTGGAACAGGGATTCAGCTCTTCAGTGAGCTTTGAGATTGTCAGAACATCAGTGGTGGGTTTCAAAAAATTTTCGAACCTACTCTGTGTGTGTGGCCTCCTTTGTGGGAGTGGCTTGCCACCCATGTGACCTGGTGGGAGTGGCTTGCCGGCCATGTGTTTTCTCTCTCCCTCTCTCTCTCTCTCTCTCTCTCTCCTTCCTTTTGTCTCTCTGTCCCTTTTTCCTTTTTTTCTTTCATCTCTCTCTCACTTTTTCTTTCTTTTTTCTTTCTTTCTTTCTTTCTTTTTTCTTTCTTTCTCTCTCTGTGTGAGTCTGTGTGTGTCAGTGGTAGGTTTCAAAAATTTTTGGAACCTCTTCTGTAGGTGTGGCCTGCTTTCTGGTGGAACCTCTTCTAACCGGTTCGGTAGATTTGATGAACCGGTTCTACCGAACTGGTGTGAACTGGTAGGAACCCACCTCTGCAGAACATATATCATAAATATACAAAGGTGTCCCTCAACCCTGAAGTTGGCTGAACTGTGGCCATTTTGTAGTTCTAGGGAGGTTTCTCTTCTTGCTGCTTCAGGGTTGACACAGCCCAGAGCTATGGGGCCAAGGAAGGAGGTGCAGAGAGACAATCGAACGAGCCCAGGGTATTTCACGGGAAGAGTCCTTCACTCCTCTGCTCGCAAAAGAATACCTTATGCCACCAAACTTTAGGCTTTGGTAACTTAGAACTACGCCGCCTTCGGTCTGGCCTAAGTGTCGTACACAAAATTATTTGCTGCAATGTCCTAGCTGTCAACGACTACTTCAGCTTCAACCACAACAATACACGAGCACACGATAGATACAAACTCAAGGTAAACCGCTCCAAACTTGATTGCAGAAAATGCGACTTCAGTAATGCCTGGAATCAGAGGTGGGTTCCCACCTCCCAAAGACCAATTCGATCGCACAGGCTTGGCCTTCTCCGGGTTCCATCTGACACTGTGGTTTCTTCCCCAAACCCCCACAACTTTAACCTTAGACTCTCGACTCTCGACCACACCCCATTCCTAGGAGGTCTTTAAGAGGTGTGCATAAGCACACCAGCATGCCTACCGGCCCTGTCCTAATATCCCCTTGTATTCATGTATTCCTAATCATGCTTATATCTGTTATCTAATTCATGCTTGACGGAATAAATAAATAAAATAAATAGAGATAGCTGGGGTATTGTAGCCTAAATAAAACTCATTCCCCGGGGAACCAAGGATGATGGTGTTTGAAAGGTGGAGACTGAGGTCTCCTAGCAACTGGGCTGTATGCTGATTGGACCATGTGACCGGAAATTCTGGGGGGAGTTAAATAAAGTTTGACTTTTAATTGGGCGAAAAAACGGCGGCATCTTCGAGCCCATTTTCCGCCAGGAATATGCCAATTTGATATGTCCTAATAAAACATTTTTTGAGGAAGTTGCCTGACTGGGAGTTCTTATTGAATGGGATGGATTACTTAGAACAGTGTTTCTCAACCTTGGCAACTTGAAGATGACTGGACTTCAATTCCCAGCAAATGCTGGCTGGGGAATTCTGGGAATTGAAGTCCAGTCATCTTCAAGTTGCCAAGGTTGAGAAACACTGACTTAGAACCTTGACAGTGTGGTTGTGTCAAGTTCTTGTGTCAAGATCAAATCAGCGGCGTATATGTCATCTCTAGACCACACGTTTTATTTAGGATCTGAAACAATCGTTGTGCGGAAGTCTACAATCCGAGGCCTTTTGTGAACAAGTATACTACAGAAGGACTGTTGCCGCTGCTTTTTGACATCATAGCTTACTGTTTTTATTTTAATCGGGGGTGTTTTTATTAAGTTATGTCTAAATCCACAATCAAGGTTTGCCCTTATAGACGTAGGCAAAAGATTTTCATACCCTGAATTACATTTCTTTTCCATTTATCAACAAAGCTAAAAGTGCAACCTGCTGCTTTGATAATCAATGGTGAAATAGTTATGATGGTCAGTGGTAATGTAAGTAAGCTGGCATATTTCACTGGGAACGCTCTGTGAATTATTTACTATTAGAGAGGCATTTCCCTGTAATTTCATAACCTCTCCTCCTCCCTACTGATATGGGTTTTTTTTTTCTAGAAACATTCCTTGGCAATAAATCAACGCTACTCTTAAATGCGTGCGTTGAGATCTGATTGCCTAGTCTTTATCTGGGAACACAGAAACTTATTTCTTGATCTGACATAGCTTCGCTTGTAGAATAGAATAGAATAGAATAGCAGAGTTGGAAGGGACCTTCGAGGTCTTCTAGTCCAACCACCTGCTTAGTCAGGAAACCCTACACCACTTCAGACAAATGGTTGTTCAATTTCTTCTTAAAAACTCAGGTAGGAAACCCTATACCATTTCAGACAAATAGTTGGCCAATCTCTTCTTAAAAACCTCCAGTTTTGTAGCATTCACAACTTCTGGAGGCAAGTTGTTCAGTGATTAATAGTTCTCACTGTCAGGAAATTTCTCCTTAGTTCCAAGTTGCTTCTTTCCTTGATTAGTTTCCACCCATTGCTTCTTGTTCTACCCTCAGGTGCTTTGGAGAATAGCTTGACTCCCTCTTCTTTGTGGCAGCCCCTGAGATATTGGAAGACTGCTATCATGTCTCCCCTGATCCTTCTTTTCATCAAACTAGACATACCCAGTTCCTGCAACTGTTGTGTTTGGGGAAAATGAACAGGTGTACCCCAAAGCCTATAAAGGTTGTTGAACTACATCTCCCAGCGTCTGGTTCTTCTAGGTAGCTGAAAGTTGTATTCTTCAGCAATGTCAGGGAGAAGGTTTGTGTCCCCAAACCTTAAAATTTATCTTATGATCATTCGTTTGGAGAAATAAAATCCTGGCCGAGGTGATTGTGCTGGAAAATTCTTCCAAATATCATTCCACGTATCCAACGACAGTGTGTGCTTCGCTTCACCAGAGAGGATTGCTTCACTAGCCAAACTTTTGCACAGTACTAAGGCTGGAAAGAGGGACGCGGTGGCTCAGTGGCTAAGATGCTGAGCTTGCGAATCGGAAAGGTCAGCAGTTGAGCGGTTTGAATCCCCAGTGCTGCATAACGGAGTGGGCTCCCGTTACTTGTCCCAGCTTCTGCCAATCTTATCAGTTTGAAAGCATGTGAAAATGCAAGTAGAAAAATGGGAACCACCTTTGGTGGGAAGGTCACAGTGCGCCTTCAGCATTTAGTCATGCCGGCCACATGACCACGGAGTCCTCTTTGAACAGCGCTGGCTCTTCGGCTTTGAAATGGAGATGAGTACCGCCCCCTAGAGTCAGGAACGACTAGCACATATGTGCGGGGAAGAACCTTTACCTTTAAGGCTCAGTCTGGTATATCTGGCTACGGGGTGGAACCACCAACTGAAGGAGAAGGAGCTCCTCTAAGGACAGTAAAGAGGCCTTCCAGCTTAGAATTGGTTTAGGAAAGCAAGTTTCTGAAGTAAAATCATTAGGTCTATAATCGATTCTAGATTCTTGTAAAATAGGTGATCAGCAATAAACTGCTCACAAAGTGGTTCTGGTTATTCGACAGACTAGTCTTCAACCTTATGTCAGCAATGTCTTGTGTTCACAAGCCTTCGATGTAGCAATAGCAATAGCACTTATATACTGCTTTACAGTGCTTTACAGCCCTCTCTAAGAGGTTTACAGAGTTAGCACATTGCCCCAACAATCTGGGTCCACATTTTACCCACCTTGGAAGGATGGAAGGCTGAGTCAACCTTGAGCCTGGTGAGATTTGAACTGCTGGCAGTGGGAAGAGGGAAGGGAAGGGAAGGGAGGGAAGGAAGGATGAACAACAGCAATAGCGCTTAGACTTATATACTGCTTCACAGTGCTTTACAGCCCTCTCTAAGAGGTTTACAGAGTCAGCGCATTGCCCCAACAATCTGGGTCCTCATTTTACCCACCTCGGAAGGATGGAAGGCTGAGTCAACCTTGAGCTGATCAGAATCGAACTCCTGGCAGTGGGCAGAGTTAGCCTGCAATAGCACTTAGCACTTAGCACTTAGACTTATATACCACTTTATAGTGCTTTGAAGCCCTCTGTAAACAGTTAGAGTCAGCCTATTGCCCTCAACAATCTGGGTCCTCATTTTACAGACCTTGGAAGGATGGAAGGCTGTGTCAACCTTGAGCCTGGTGAGATTCGAACTGCCAAACTGCAGGCAACCGGCAGGCAGCAGAAGTAGCCTGCAGTACTGCACTCTAACCACTGCGCCACCAAGGCTCTTGTAAACATGGCGTGGCCCTTAGCACATCCTGGAAGCCATTCTCTGCCGTTTCTCCAAATGTTTCTTCTCTGCCAGATGTTGCATGGTTGAGAGTTGCTATCTTAGCATTCCCCAAGGGCAGCTTGCACATCTGAACAATTCACTGGGGTTTGCCCACCAGTTGCCCATCAGGTGTGATGAGGAAAGAGATTTAGACGTGCTTTTTCCCTTACTTGGCGCCCGCTGGTGTCTTCTCTTGCATCATGCATCTTCTCGCTGCTGTCATCGAGTCAGGAATCACCTTGGGAGGAGGGGAACACTGCCTCGGGAAGAACCCCCTAAAGGGTTCAAGTTGGAGAGCGTTGCAGGAGGAATCCAGGCAACCACCGTTGCCATGGCTACACCCTACTGGGCGATGGTGTAGGCCTCAGGAACAGTTCTGAAATGATCTCCTAATTATAGGATGCCAAGTCAACCCCCTTCGAACGACAGCTACACAGTAAGTTTGACAGGCAGAAGTATCTCCCGCGGAAAGGCTGAACAGCCTCCGAGGCAGGAGCCCTGCTCTCCTCACCACTCACATCGTTGATGAAATGGATGTGTCATTGGAGAAGACCCAACAGCCTTTTGGCCAGATGCAAACTTTGCAAACCTAGGCTCCTGGGCTTCTTTTTTTGCTCTCTGAAGTATGCATGCCTTTTCCCATCCCTGCCACAGAATGTATGCAGCATTTGGAGAAGACCAGAGGTGGGTTCCTACCAGTTCGCACCTATTTGGTAGAACCGGTTCGTCAAATCTACTGAACCAGTTAGAAGAGGTGCCACCAGTGGACCCAGAAAGCAGGTTACACCTACAGAAGAGGTTCCAAAGTTTTTTGAAACCCACCACTGCCACACACACACACACACACACACACACACACACACACACACAGAGACAAACAGACAGACTGACACAGAGAGACAAAGAAAGAGAAAGAAAGAAAGAAAGAAAGAAAGAAGAAAGAAAAAGAGAGAGATGAAAGAAAAAAAGAAAAAAGGGACAGAGAGACAAAAGGAAGGAAAGAGTGGGGGAGAGAGACAGAGAGAGAGAGAGAACACATGGCCGGCAAGCCACTCCCACCAGGTCACATGGCCGGCAAGCCACTCCCACAAAGGAGGCCACACCCACACAGTAGGTTCCAAAATTTTTTGAAACCCACCACTGGAGAAGACCCAAGAGCTATGGGCCATGGTGGAACAGTGGTTAATGTTGTGTACTACAGTTTCCTCTCTGGTCCGTTTGGCTGGGGGGGGGGCGTGTCCTTGTTACTGATTGGTTACCTGTTTGACAGCTGGGGTATATAAAAAGTTGTCAAACAGGGCTCAGCTGTTGCCAGTTAGCTAATACGCCTGAAATGTGAAGTGCTGCGTTTGGCAACCTGTTAGAAATAAACTGTTAGCTGACTTGAAGTCCTGGCTCGCCTCCATTTGTCTGACCGCGTTCCCTCAGCTAGAACAGTTAGAGTGCAGTACTACAGGCTACTTCTGCTGCCAATTTGGCAGTTCGAATCTCACCAGGCTCAAGGTTGACTCAGTCTTCCATCTTTCGGAGGTGGGTAAAATAAGGACCCAGATTGTTGGGGCAAATAGACTGACTCTGTAAACTGTTTAAGGTAAAGGTTCCCCTCGCACATATATGCTAGTTGTTCCCGGCTCTAGGGGGTGGTGCTCATCTCCATTTCAAAGCCGAAGAGCCAGCGCTGTCTGAAGACGTCTCCGTGGTCATGTGGCTGGCATGACTAAACGCCAAAGGCGCATGGAACGCTGTTATCTTCCCACCAAAGGTGGTTCCTATTTTTCTACTTGCATTTTTACATGCTTTGGAACTGCTAGGCTGGTAGAGGCTGGGACAAGTAACAAGAGCTCACTCAGTTATGCGGTGCTAGGGATTCGAACCGCCAAACTGCCGACCTTTCTGATCGATAAGCTCAGCGTCTTAGCCACGGAGCCACCACATCCTTGTAAACTATTTACAGAGGGCTTTAAAGCATGATACATTGGCATATAAGGCTAAGTGCTAAGTGCTATTGCTTTTACAGGCTAACCCTGCCCACTGCCAGGAGTTTGATCCTGATCAGCTCAAGGTTGACCCAGCCTTCCATCCTTCCGAGGTGGGTAAAACGAGGACCCAAATTGTTGAGGGCAAGATGCTGACTCTGTAAACTGCTTAGAGGGGGCTGTAAAATACTGTAAAGCAGTATATAAGTGCTATTGCTATTGCTACATGGAACACAGACATTGCTGACATAAGATTGAAGACCAGCCTATCGAATAACCAGAACCACTTTGTGAGCAGTTTATTGCTCATCACCTATTTTACAAGAATCTTGTCAAGTTGTCTGCTTCCTCTTGAGAAAAGGATAGATTATAGACCAGTGTTTCTCAATCTTGGCAACTTGAAGATGTCCGGACTTCAACTCCCAGAATTCCCCAGCCAGCATTCGCTGGCTGGGGAATTCTGGGAGTTGAAGTCCGGACATCTTCAAGTTGCCAAGGTTGAGAAACACTGTTATAGACCTAATGATTTTAGTGCGCAGAGTGCTGTGAAGCACTATGAAGCGGTATATAAGTCTAAGTGCTATTGCTATGGGTGATGCAGAAGAAGGGGGGGGGGGCTAGGCTAGTTGGGTCTAAAAACTGACTTCAGCCCACGGTTCAAATCAAGTTGCATCCTAGTGCTAGACTTCACTGAATTCCTAGTTTGCAAGGCAAGCGCTTCAGGAAAAGGGGGGAAAAAAGCACTCCAAACCAAATGACATTCAGGTTGTTCTGTTCCTCTCAATCAATTATAGCTCTTTAGAAAGGCCTTCTCACTGTGTACTCTGATGCTAATTTTAATTGGCTTATTGGGAAGAGGAGGTTAAAGAGTCTGTGTAGGTGAGGGGAGTAGAGGAGCTGATATTTTGCAGCTGCTTCTTCTGCCGCTCTTGGGTACCGTTATTAGAGCCAGTCTGAAGAGGAAGACAAGGCTGCCATGACTCACCCTGTAATAATATCGATTGGAACTAGCGCCAGCTGTAGCTTTGTAATGAAGAGCAGGAAAGATTGGGTTTTCCAATCCCAACCTGACAGGACTCAAAATCTCTTCCTCCCACTTTGGAGCCCAACTGTACAGTTTCCCCCAAGTCTGCTTGATGGTTTGAGTAGGAGAGTTTTCTTGGGTTAAGGACAAAATTGGGTAGCTCCTTCTGGATTAATAAACCGGTTCCACCACAAAACCGCGGTAGACAAAAGCGCGCTTGACGAAAGTGCGTACGTGACGTCATCACAGCGCGACGAAAACAGCACGCTGTGAGCGGTAAACTTAAAATTAACGTGTAAATCTAAACCTAACCCCCCCAAACCTAACCCTAAACCTAACCCTAACCCTAACCCTTAACCTAACCCTAAACCTAACCCTTAACCTAACGCTAAACCTAACGCTAACCCTTAACCTAACCCTAAACCTAACCCTAACGCTTAACGTAACCCTAAACCTAACCCTAACCCTTAACCTAACCCTAACCCTAACCCTAAACCTAACCCTTACCTTTATGTGAATCGGCTTGCTTTAATTTTATTTTAATTTTAATTTAATTTATTTTTAATTTTATTTGTCGCGCTGCTGATGTCACGTACGCGCTTTAATCGGGCGCGCTTTAGTGGACCGCGGTTTTGTCGTGCCACGTAATAAACCTCCTGGATTGTTAGAGCTTTGGTGATAAGCAGACCGTTTGATCAGGTTACTTGCTTCTGTTTCCTTGAGTGGTACGGTGGCCTTGAGGTGGTGCTCTTGCCTCACACTTAGGAGGCTGTGGGTTTGATCCTAGGTAAAGGTAAAGGTTCCCCTTGCACATATGTGCTGGATGTTCCCGACTCTAGGGGGCAGTGCTCACCTCCATTTCATATCTGCGAGGACACCTACTGCCACACTCCTCCCAGCGGCCGGTAAGATCCCACAGGGTTGGCCTCCTTCAGATGCCGTCAGCCAGACAATGTCGGCTGGCGGCTCCCCGGAGGAGAGCCTTCTCTGTGGCTGCCCCGACCCTTTGGAACGAACTACCCCCAGAAATCCGGACCTCACCCACTCTCATGGCCTTCAGAAAAGCTGTCAAGACCTGGCTTTTCCAGCAGGCCTGGGGCTGTTGACCTCATTGTTGAGGTCCAGCCCCAACTGAAATGAATGTATCTATGTCGTTTTAACTTGTCTTATTTTATTTTTATTTTTTTTAATTTTCTTTCTTTTCCCTTCTGTAAGCCGCCCGGAGTCCTTCGGGATTGGGTGGCCTATAAATAAAATCAAACTTACAAACTTACTTCAAAGGCGAAGAGCCAGCGCTGTCTGAAGACGTCTCCGTGGTCATGTGGCCGGCATGACTAAATGCCGAAGGCGCATGGAATGCTGTTACCTTCTCACCAAAGGTGGTCCCTATTTTTCTACTGACATTTTTTACGTTCTTTCGAACTGCTAAGTTGGCAGAAGCTGGGACAAGTAACGGGAGCTCACTCCGTTACATGGTGCTAGGGATTCAAAGTGTCGAACTGCCGGCCTTTTTGATTGACAAGCTCAGCGTCTTAGCTACTAAGCCACTGCCTTGATCCTAGGGAGAGGCTGATATTTCTCACTCTGGGCCCCATGAGAATATATCTGCTGGGAAAAAAACCTCTGCATTGGCAACAGGAAGGGCATCTGGCCAGTAAACTCTCAGCTCCATTCAGTTGACTCCACCCTGCAATGTATTACGGGGTCATTAAGCGAAGAAGGAGGAGGAGGAAGGAGGAGGAGGAGGAGGAGGAGGAGGAGGAGGAGGAGGAGGAGAAGAAGAAGAAGAAGAAGAAGAAGAAGAAGAAGAAGAAGAAGAAGAAGAAGAAGAAGAAGAAGAAGAAGAAGAAGAAGAAGAACAACAACAACAACAACAACAACAACAACAACTTGCTTCATTTTTCTGGCAGAAATGAGGCTTCTCCTCATGTTGGATTCCTGTTGGGTTTAAGGTGTTCACTGAATTCACAGATCATAAGAATTCATCCCGTTGACCCTTTGTTCCAAAGCTATTCTCTTTGTAAATCAATATGCGGCTTTCACTTTCAAGATGTATTTCCTTCCCCTTGAGCAGGCAAATCTGTTTCACTGCTGATCCAGTCTCACTGCAAGGAGCTATTCCTAATCCTGTCTTAAGCTATTTCTAAGACAGGCACCAGGAACGAACCTTCGGAATCTGTTTATCCTCCGTTTTGATGCAGATTCCCATGGGATTTGGCAGATGGTGATCTGGTTGGTTGCCTTCAGAAGCTGTGGGTGCCCCGGAGTTGGCGGAAATGGTAAAACTGAGTCCTTTGATTAAAGAGGAAAACATAAGTACTTTTGTTTCCATATGGAAACCGCTTCTGAACTTCCTGCTTGGTGTGGGAAAGAATGTAACTCGGACTTTGGGTTTCACGGATTAGATAGATAGATCTTTATAAAAATGACTTGTTCGTACTACTATGGAAAAGCAAAAAGCTGTGATTAGCTCTGATGCTAATCAGAGGTGAGTTCCTACCAGTTTGCACCAGTTCGGTAGAACCGGTTCATCAAATCTACTGAACCGGTTAGAAGAGGTTCCACCAGTGGACCCAGAAAGCAGGCCACACCTACAGAAGAGGTTCCAAAAATTTTTGAAACCCACCATTGACACACATACACACACACACACACACACTCACACAGAGAGAGAAAGAGAAAGAAAGGAAAAAAGAAAAAAAGAAAAAAAGAAAGAAAAAGTGAGAGAGAGATGAAAGAAAATAAAGGAAAAAGGGACAGAGACAAAAGGAAGGAGAGAGAGAGAGAGAGAGAGAAAGAAAGAAAGAAAGAAAGAAAGAAAGAAAGAAAGAAAGAAAGAAAGAAAGAAAGAAAGAAAGAAAACACATGGCCGGCAAGCCACTCCCAGCAGGTCACATGGCTGGCAAGCCACTCCCACAAAGGAGGCCACACCCACAGAGTAGGTTCGAAAAATTTTTGAAACCCACCACTGATGCTAATGCTCTATTCTACTGCAACAGAGAGAGTCGGAAGTCAATGCTTCTTTTTCTTTTCTTTTCCCTCCCTTTCCTCATTTTCCTTTCCCCTTTTCCTTCCCCCTCACTGCTCTTTTATTTACTTTTGTATTTTGTATTTTATAATACTCTATAACTTAATTTGAAAACATGATTCGAAAGAAGTTGTAAATGCTCCAAAACTGGAAGTTTTTAAGAAGAGGTTGGCTAACCTCTCTGAAATGGTATAGGATGTCCTTCCTGAGCAAGGGGTTGGAGTAGAAGACCTCCAAAGTCCCTTCCAACTCTGTTATTCTGGCATAAGAAATAACCAGATACAAAGACCGTCCCGCCCCCCCCCCGATGCTATCACTGTTAAACAACTAATTCCCACAACACTGTCCATGCCCTGGGATGGCAAACCATTTAGTAGGCCTGTATTACTTATTATCCTTCTCATCTGTCCTATTTCCTATGTCCTTAGATTCTTATGACTATAACTTGTTGTATCTCACAATTTATGTTGATTGCTTTTATTTAATATCCTATTCTGATTTATGTCGATTGCTTTAGTATCCTATGACTATAACTGAGTTCTTGTATCTACGATTTACGATGATTGTATTTTATGATTATGATTACCACTTGTTGCTTGTATGTACACAGAGAGCTTATGCACCGGAGACAAATTCCTTCTGTGTGTGTGTCCCCAAATCACACTTGGCCGATAAAGATTTCTAGAAATTGCTGCAGTGGTGGGTTTCAAAAATTGTTCGAACCTACTCTGTGGGTGTGGCCTCCTTTGTGGGAGTGGCTTGCCACCCATGTGACCGAATGGGAGTGGCTTGCCATCCATGTGACCGGATATGAAGATGCCGATGACACTTGTCAGAACCACCTAAAATTACCTCACACACAGCACTGGCATGCATAAGAATAGGATGTAAACTTGTTTTTTAAAAGGCATCTTTGGTTTGCGTTAAAACAACTTCAACACACACAATGTTCCTATTGCACCACAAACGCAGTAGTCATCCTTACCTTTCACAGAGGCACCGAGTTTTATAAATATGAGCATGATAGTGTAGAATAATCATATCCAAGGACCAGTGGTGGGTTTCAAACAATTTTTGGAACCTCTTCTGTAGGTGTGGCCTGCTTTCTGGGTCCACTGGTGGAACCTCTTCTAACCAGTTCGGTAGATTTGACGAACCGGTTCTACCGTATAGGTGCGAACTGGTAGGAACCCACCTCTGAATTGCTGCCATGTTTTTCAGTTGAGTCATATTTACAAGACTCGTTTCTAGTTTTAGCAATTAAATGAAGATGTTTCAAGCTTAATCAAATGTTTTACTCCTGAGAAGACCAATATCTTTGTGAAAGGCAAGAAGCAATGGGTGGAAACCAATCAAGGAGAGATACAACCTAGAACTGAGGAGAAATTTCCTGACAGAACAATGAATCAGTGGAACAGCTTGCCTCCAGAAGTTGTGGGTTCTCCAACACTGGAGATTTTTAAGAAGAATTGGGCAACCATTTGTCTGAAATGCTATCACGTTTCCTGCCTGAGCAGGGGGTTGGACTAGAAGACCTCCAAGATCCCTTCCAACTCTGTTCTTCTATTCTATTCTTCTAAATGGCCTGCCAGTGGTTTGATTTTTCATAACTATTTTCATTCTTTAGGTTTCAGTCTAGATCTTCCATACTTTATTCTAGTTTTACACAGAGCCACTGGGGGTTGCCTCAAACAGCTAATGGAAGGCATATAAATTTAACAACTAATAATAAAAAATTAATAGTTACGGTAGCCATTATTCAGAAGCTGCCTCTGAAACCATGATTTGGAGTGTGGAATGGATGTGATGTTTCATGAAATAATAAAAACAGTGATCATCTATGCAGATATCTGTTTTCCTTCAAATGACACTGAACGGGGGAGTACAGCATTTTTAAATCATCCCATCTCTCATTAAGAGCTCCACTATGACCAAATATATATTCAGGGAAATGGTGGAGTTGAAATCCTAAGGGTCATCCAGAAAGTATGGAACAAAATTGCTTTTTAAAAAAATGGTTTAATGTTCTTATTCCTTTCTCGGCCTCCTGTATGATTAATTCAGTATTTTTGCTTCTGTCAACAGGAGGTTAAATAAGGCTAGATTGTTCTATGTACTCTGTTTTGGCTATGATGTGTTTCCTAACATAACGGATTTATTTTGCAGAGTTGGAGAAATGATTTACATTCTTGATAACTTACCCCCCCCCCAATATTGCCATTGAATTTTTTAAAAATGCTTGATTTTCCACCAGGACATTCTGAAGACTTTCTTACTGCCCCTCTGCAGAGTTTTGGGGATTCCAAAGAAGGAAACAACTTTCTGTAGTAAAATGGCTTTTTATATGGAAACAGACTTTTCTCTAAGTGCAGAGAAGAGCAATAAAAATGGGAACTGCAGGTTAAAACATACTGTATATACTCAAGTATAAGCCTAGTTTTTCAGCCCACTTTTTGAGCTGAAAAAAGCCGCCTCGGCTTATACTCGAGTCAGTGAAAAATTTGCCCGAAATGGAGGAGAAAAAGGGGCGGGGCCATGCCGCTGGGTGACGCTCGTGAATGGCCCAGCGCCCCTGTGAGTTTCCCCTCCCTCTGTGTCAGTTTGCCGCGCAGCGTGCACCGCACCATCCCCCCTCCTCACGTTCTAATGTAATGCAGGGCTGTCTTACGATTCCCCTTCCTCCCCCTCCTGCCGCTCTGCAACGATGTCCCACCTCCTCCTTGTTATGGCAAGCAGCCACATAGCGATGTCCCACCTCCTCTGGTACAGTGATCCAATGATAGGAATCACTGTGCCGTGTGTCATAGGAGGCGGGACATCATCATCACAGCGGGACATCAGCATCATGAGGTGAGTGAAGTATTTCATTGAATACACCGGTATTGTGTGATAATAATTTGTTATGCAGAGCAAATTTTTACAATGGCTACTGTATATTTAATGGGCACAGGCAGGCTGTATATGTTATTCAATGGGCAATGGCATTATTGGTATCTATTTTTATTTTTGAAATTTATCAGTAGCTGCTGCATTTCCCACCCTAGGCTTATACTCGAGTCAATAACTTTTCCAGTTTTTTTGTGGTAAAATTAGGTGCCTCGGCTTATATTCAGGTCGGCCTATACTCGAGTATATACGGTAGGAACAATGGTTGCAGGAACTGGGCATGTCTAGTTTAATGAAAAGAAGAACCCAGGGTGACATGATAGCAGTCTTCCAATATCTGAGGTGCTGGCAAAAATAAGAGGGAGTCAACCTATTCTCCGAAGCATTTGAAGGCAGGACAAGAAACAATGGATGGAAACTAATCAAGGAGAGAAACAATTTAAAAATGAGAAATTTCCTGGCAGTGATAACAATTTTGGAATGACTTGCCTCTGTTCTGACCGAGGCTTCCCAAGAGCATGAAGCAAACTCTTTGTCCTGACAAAAACTCCTTTTATTAATTGACTGTGGATTCTGCTCATTCACATCCAGCAAAGTCTTTCAAGGGAGGATTTACAGTCACAGACCTTATCTGGCTTGGAGAGCTGCCAGGCCGATATCTGCAGAACTTGGCAAGAAGTCTCTGGAGAGTCGTGAACCAATTAAGCGAACTAATTGTCTCCTGCAAACTCCACTCCCCTTTCTCTCCTCTTTTATTTCCTCTGGGAGGGGCCATTCATTGTCTGGCCTTACTCTTGTTCCTTAGCTGTTCCCTCGTCTGGCAACTCTGAGCATGCACACACTGGGAACAGGCTCCAGTTGTTTGTCTGCCTCACTGATGTCTGACTCTGAAGGCAGCTTAAAGTTGGCATATGGCTCTGGTCCCCTCTCTGCCTCCGACACAGAGCCCTCATCAGAGCCTTCCCCAGACTCCAGGACTGGCCCATGTTCCTCCCCAACCTCCTCACTGTCCGAATCTGCTGCCAGCTCTGCTGGCCACTGGTGGGCCATAACAGCCTCCAGAAGTTGTGGGCACACCAACACTGAAAGTTTTTAAGATGAGATTGGACAAGCATTTTTCTGAAATGATATAGAGTTGCCTGCTTGAGTAGAGAGATGAACTAGAAGACCTCCATAGTCTCTTCCAACTCTTGTTATTCTGTTACTCTGGAGTTTCAACCCCATCCTGGTCTCCTACCAATGACTTTTAAGGCTGTTTCATTTCTATTTTAAACTTAAATAACCTCGGCACTTCCTTCTGCCACTGCTATCCTTCTAGCAAATTGTATCAGGCACTTATTTCTCGGAATCAAATTCCCCGGCAAGCAAAGCAAGAAGAATGGATGGATGGAGACCAACGGCGGTGGAAGGAAAAATCTTGCGAATGCATCACCGGGTTTGGCAAAGTGAGTGAATAAAATATGTTTAGAGGTACTCCATCTCCAAGTTCGAAAAAGAAAAACCAGCCATCGGCAGGGGTTTTCGTGAATGAAGAAGAAAGATTCGCAATGCAGCAAATCAGAGCCTAATTTTTTTCATATATATGTAATGATGTTAGCTAGCCATCAGAGCTTTTTCAGATCTGTCTTTACCGATGCAGTTGCCTTTAAGCAATAGCGTTGGCACTTAGACTTATATATCACTTTACTGTGCTTTACAGCCTTCCCAAAGCGGTTTACAGAGTCAGGCTACTGTTCCAACAATACGGGTCCTCATTTTACCCACCTCAGAAGGATGGAAAGCTCCGAGCAGGACGCAGAGAGACTGGTTGGCCACCAGGTGGCGCCTGAGCCTTGGATCAGTGGGGCGGAGACAAGAGTGAGTGATCCAGAAACCACCTGTGAGTTGTTCCGGGATGCACGCCATCGAAGGGCTACTCGACGTCAAGAACAACTACGTAATTACAGGAGGTAATTACGCTCAGCTGATGCTCATTAAGATCTTCTCCTGATTATAAAAGAGACTGCTTGTGCCACGCCCTTCTTGCAGAAGTCAGCGTTAGGGACTAACGAGAAACAAACTCGGCAGGCTGGATTGCTGCCAGAGTTTGTTTGCATTGCTGCCAAGATTTGTAGGACTTGCTGCCAAAGTGCTTATCTCTTTGTTGATTTGGCTTTCAGCCACCAAGAGTCTGGACTTATTAAAAACATTCTCATTTACTTTTGTCTCGGCTTTCGTTCCTGGATGGAGGAGGGGGGTCAGAACAGGTATGTAAACTCCACAGAACAATTTAGTTCTTATTGCTTACAGGTGGTCCTCATGTTATGGCCGCTCATTCAGTCACCGTTACAACAGAGAACTTACGATGGGTCTTGGACCGATTCAGTGATGGGTTTCAAAAAAATTTGGAACCTACTCTGTGGGTGTGGCCTCCTTTGTGGGAGTGGCTTGCCGGCCATGTGTTTTCTTTCTTTCTCTCTCTCTCTCTCCCCCTTTTGTCTCTGTCCCTTTTTTCTTTTTTTCTTTCATCTCTCTCTCACTCTTTTTCTTTCTTTCTTTCTTTCTTTCTTTCTTTCTTTCTTTCTTTCTTTCTTTCTTTCTTTCTTTCTTTCTTTCTTTCTTTCTTCCTTCCTTCCTTTCTTTCTTCCTTTCTTTCTCTCTCTCTCTCTGTGTCAGTCTGTCTGTCTCTGTGTGTGGGGGGGCAGTGGTGGGTTTCAAATTTTTTTGGAACCTCTTCTGTAGGTGTGGCCTGCTTTCCGGGTCCACTGGTGGAACCTCTTCTAACCGGTTCGGTAGATTTGACGAACCGGTTCTACCGAATAGGTGCGAACTGGTAGGAACCCACCTCTGGACCGATTCTTCATGAAGGTAAGCCACCATGAAAAGTACCATATGTTGAGTAAATACATTGAGTTGTACATGCAACGAGTAAAATGCCAATCATTCCCAAGACATTTAGTGGTGCTTACTATTGAGTTGATACCAGTATTGTATTTCTCCATTTGAACATCCTGTTTGAAAAGTACTGTGCTGAGAACAACATAACAACACATGATTCTTCAAAGTTCAAAAGTTTATCACAGACAATGTAAAAGAGCATCAAATTAATATGTTTTAACCATATTGGATCTTAAAAGTGATTATTGGTGTGCATTTTTGAGGGGATCAGTTTAGAAAGAAATACATTATCCTTCACATTATGAATGGGGGAAAAAAAGTTTACATTTGAAAAGATCTGAAAGGCTTTCCTAACCAAGTTCAATTGGAAAGCTAAATATTCATCACATGAGAAATCCTTTAAAATTAACTTTAAAACCCATGTCTGTTTTAGAAAGTGGTCAAAGAGAATGTTTGCTCTCCCTCCCCAGCCACATTATTGCTGTCTCCGCGTTTTTAGCCAAAGAGATTATGAGAGCTACAGTTGAAAACCATCTCAAGGTTTAGAGCTGTGATGGGGAACCTATGGCGTGTGTGCCAGAGGTGACATGCAAAGCCCTCTCTGTGGGCACGCGTGCCATCGCCAGCTGCTCTTCTGGTTTCTGGTACGCACATTTGTGCCAGCCAGCTGGTCTTTGTGCAGGCTGGACTCCCAGAAATCCGAAGATCAGCTGGCTGATGCGCAAGCTGCACCTGGTCTTCACGTTTTTTGGCTCTCTGGCACGTGCAAAGACAACCGGGCTGGTGCGCATGCATGCGCCAGAAACCCAAAGACCAGGAGGCCGGCACACGCATGCAGACTGGCCAGCTGGCCTTCAGGTTTTCGGGGCTCTGGCGCACACACACATTCCAGCATGGGCACTTGGTGCCAAAAAGATTCGCCATCACTGGTCTAGAAATTCAGTAGTCCCTCTTATAGATTAGAATCTTCGAGGGATACAAACCAGTGGTGGGTTTCAATTTTTTTTTAGAACCTCTTCTGTAGGTGTGGCCTACTTTGTTGGAGTGGCTGGCCAGCCATGTGACCAGGTGGGAGTGGCTTGCTGGCCATGTGACTGAGTGGGAGTGGCTTGCCAGCCATGTGACTGGTGGGCGTGGATGTGGTGAAACTCACTTAACAACGCTCTTGCTTAGCAACCAAAATGTTGGCTCAGAAACTCTGGCATTTGAAGCACGCAAGTCTTAAAGCTGTCAAGTTACAAGACCCTTGCACCCCTAACCCTTTAGAAAGAAAAAACTCCGGGTGTGTTCAAACTTGACAGCTTTAAGACTTGTGGACTTCAACTCCCAGAATTCCTCCTTCAGTCGTGTTGGCTCAGGAACCCTGGCATTGAAGTGTACAAGTCTTAAAGTTGTCAAGTTACAAGACCCTTGCACCCCTAAGAAAAACCCCAGGGGTGTTCAAAGTTGATAGCTTTAAGACTTGTGGACTTCAACTCCCAGAATTCCTTCTCTCGCTCTTCATTTTGATGACGTGCAGACGGGCGGGGGGAGAGAGCTGGAACCAGTTCTAAACAGCACTGTAGATTTGTGGAACCTCTTCTATAGAAGAGGTTAGAACTGGCAGGAACCCACCTCTGATACAAACAGACCTGTGTTATAACACTCAGTTGGAAAACAGTTAGTTGTACAATCCTTGGCTTTTGGGGTGCGTTAGAAATACTGCTAATTTAAAAAGGATTAAGAATCCATTTTAAGCCTTCTGGTATAAGTTAATACCGGCATTGCGCACAGATGGAAAACCAGAGATCCCTTAGAAAAGTCCCGACCCAATCGTCTTTGGAACATCCAAGAACATATTTCACCAAATAAAAGAGATTTCATGTTTGGGCACATCGGTGGGGGCCATAAGAAATATACAGAAATGTGACCCACGGCCAAAGAGATGAGGCCTGCCATCTTTTCTGACATGGAGTGAAGTTGAAGTTCATTTTGGACACATCTCATTTAAGACTCTGGCCACGGCAGACAAAGCATTAAATTAAATTAATACGTCCTTTCTTATCTCAGCCAATATTCCTAGTCAGTGGGATGGCAGTGAAGGTAATGAAAATGGAATCTGGCCAGTGCAATAAGCCTGATGCAAATAAGACCCTGTTCCTTCATTGAGGCTGCCACGTATAATGTGTAGGCACTTCAGCACGACTCCCAGGTGTGGTGACATCCAGGTACATCGCCCAGCTCAGGAGGACTTGCTCTCGGCAACCCCAGAGGGTCCTAGAACCCATCCTCTCAATCGCTCTCCTCTGAGCTATTATTTTTCATGATCTGAACTTTGTGCAGAGACAAATCCGTTCTTTTTTACGGATGCAGATCCTAGGTAAAGGCAGCTATTTCTCTCTCTGGGCACACGGAGAATATATCTGCTGGACAAAACTCTGCCTTGGCAACAGGAAGGGCATCTGGCCAGTAAACACACTGCTAGCTCCATTCACTTACCCAACCTCCACCCCGCAAGGGATTTATGGGGTCGTTAAATGATGATGATGATGATGATGATGATGATGATGATGAAGATGATGATGATGATGATGATGATGATGATGATGATGATGATGATCCCACTGCTGGCTCATATTGTCCTTGTGGTTGACAAGGGCACCCAATGCCTCCCACATATATTACCATATATGCATGCACGCACGAGCTCACCCACTGCTCATGCAAGTGATACAGGTGCGCGCACATGTGCTTGCCGGCTGTTTCTGCAGCCCAGTTGCAAACTCCACCCAGCCCACTAGTGGGCCGCAACCCCACTCAGGTTGTGGACCCTTGCTCTAAGGAGTGCCGATTCCCTTGCAAAAAGAGAAGGAAAGAAAATGTGCAAACTTCAAAGCATAAAACTCGATGTCAGTAAAGGACTTGTCTTAAATTTACTCAACCCCTTGGAAACTTCTGACGTCGATCAAGGGGCATTTCCCACACTTCTTCAGCTGCCCCTAAACTCCAGAGTGTTGCTAACAATTCTGGGATGCCCGATTCATGTAAGACGTCAGCCAACCTGTTGGGGTCCAGACCACTCTTCCTGTTTGGCACTTCTGTACGCTTAGCTGCCTTCTCACGCAATGCCTCATGAGCTTCCGGCCAAGTGTTCTGTTAACTGTTCCATTCTTCATTGTTGAAGTCTCCGTTTTCATCATCGTCGGAGTCGGCCGAGACCTTCTTAATCCGCTGGATGGCTGCTTTGATGCTCTGCTCCAGTTCGCTGCCCGAACTCTTCGCGGCGCCTTCCTTGGGCTCTTGACTGACCTTGCGTAGTTTAACCCCCTGCCTAATGGCGGCGAGAATGCTGTCGTTGAGGGAGTTGCCACCGGAGGGCGCCTGTTGGGTCAGCTCCACTTTGCGAAGGAGGACTTCCCCACGCTTGAGGGAAGCCAAGACCTCATCCATGGTCCCTGAGGCAGAACAAGTTAAAACAATAAATTTTGGGCTACAGTTGTGGTTGTTAAGTTGAGGACTATATGGTGTGTGTGTGTGTATTGGGATTCACTTTTTTTTACTACCGGTTCTGTGGGTGTGGCTTTGTGGGCGTGGCATGGGAAGGGGAAGGATAGTGCAAAATCTCCATTCCCTCCCCACTCCAGAGGAAGGATACTATAAAATCCCCATTCTCTCCCACTCCAGGGGAAGGATACTGTAAATCTCCATTCCCTCCCCACTCCAGAAGAAGGATACTGTAGAATCTCCATTCCCTCCCCACTCCAGGGGAAGGATACTGTAAATCCCCATTCTCTCCCAATCCAGGGGAAGGATACTGTAAAGTCTCCATTCCCTCCCCACTCCAGAGGAAGGATACTGTAGAATCTCCATTCCCTCCCCACTCCAGGGGAAGGATACTGTAAAATCTCCATTCCCTCCCCACTTCAGGGGAAGGATACTGTAAAGTTTCCATTCCCTCCCCACTCCAGAGGAAGGATACTGTAGAATCTCCATTCCCTCCCCACTCCAGGGGAAGGATACTGTAAATCCCCATTCTCTCCCAATCCAGGGGAAGGATACTGTAAAGTCTCCATTCCCTCCCCACTCCAGAGGAAGGATACTGTAAAATCCCCATTCCCTGCCCACTCCAGAGGACGGATACTGTAGAATCTCCATTCCCTCCCCACTCCAGAGGAAGGATACTGCAAAATCCCCATTCCCTCCCCACTCCAGAGGAAGGATACTGTAGAATCTCCATTCCCTCCCCACTCCAGGAGAAGGATACTGTAAAATCTCCATTCCCTCCCCACTCCAGGGGAAGGTTACTACAAAATCCCCATTTCCTCCCAATCAGCTGGGACTCGGGAGGCAGAGAATAGATGGGGGCGGGGCCAGCCAGAGGTAGTGTTTACCGGTTCTCTGAACTACTCAAAATTTCTGCTTCCGGTTCTCCAGAACTGGTCAGAACCTACTGAATACCACCTCTGATCATATTGTATATGGTTATATGCTTGGAGTAGGATTCCTCCCCCCTCTGGTGTCTGCGTTCGTGCGTGTATCTGTTTGTGTGTGTCTGTTGTGTGTTTGTGTGTCTCTGTGTTTGTGTCTGTGTGTGTGTGTTTGTGTGTCTCTGTGTTTGTGTATGTCTGTGTGTGTATGTAAGAAAAAGAGCACTCTGTTTCTTTACCTGTGTAATTCTTGGTTGGGCATCTGGACGCAGCATCTGCTTTCTCCAAGGAAGAACTTCCTTTAGCTGAGCCTTCACATACAAGAGCCCCTGGTTTATCTTGGGCTCCTGTGCTTTTTAGGCAAACAGTCTGGACACTTGGTGGTAGGGGTGGGGGTGGGGGTGGAAGAGGAGGTGGAGGTGGAGGTGGGGGCACAGATAGTGGTGCTCCCACGGCTTCCTTAGGAGGTTCCGGCCCATGCGGCGGTGCAAAAATCTGGATGGGAAGATCTCTGGGAGGCTTCTGTGACGATGTTTTGGAAGTCCTGACTTGTGTCGGATGGGCATTCCTGGATTGCTTGGCAGCTGGACTTTTTCTTGTTGGACCAGCTTGTGGAGGAACGGTTGGCGGTCGTCTCGGTCCAGCCTGCTTGGAGTTGACGGGCTGAGAGCGGGAAGTCTTCAGCACAAACTGTGCAGGACATTTCTGCAAGGTGGGAAGGCATCCATTTTGAAAACGGCAGAGAAGCTGATTGCAATTCATCCACTGTGGCTGTCAATCCCTTGGACGTCCCAAAGCTGCTTTTCCAAAAGGCCACGGAACTTTCTGGTTCTTTTTTCTCCCTTGGAAACCTTTTGTTTCTCATCCAAGAAGATTCTTCAGGAATCGAAGAGTTGAGAATTGAAAGATCTTCTTGGATGAGAGCTGAAACCTTTTCAAGGAACCAAACCAAGAAAGTCCAGTTGCCTTTTGGAAAAACCCCTATGGGGCAACCGCCACTTGGGTGATTGAGAATCTCTATAGACAGACACACAAACATGTTTTCCATATCCCATGGTGTTCTAAGACAGGGGTCTCCAACCTTGGCAACTTTAAGCCTGGCGGACTTCAACTCCCAGAATTCCCCAGCTAGCTTTTGGGAGTTGAAGTCCGCCAATAGCAATAGCAATAGCAGTTAGACTTATATACCGCTTCATAGGGCTTTCAGCCCTCTCTAAGCGGTTAACAGAGTCAGCATATCGCCCCCACAGTCTGGGTCCTCATTTCACCCACCTCGGAAGGATGGAAGGCTGAGTCAACCTTTGAGCCGGTGATATTTGAACCGCTGAACTGCAGATAGCAGTCAGCTGAAGTGGCCTGCAGTACTGCACTCTAACCACTGCGCCACCAAGCCGCCAGGCTTTATTCTGACCCAGGCTTCCTTAGAAAACAAGAAGCAGAGTCTTGGTCCCTGCAAAACTTCCTTTATTTACATAACTGTGAATTCCTTTCATTCACAGTCAGCAAGGCTCAGTAAACAGTCATTCAGAGGAATGTTTATCAACACGAACCTTATCTCGTTTGAAGAGCCACCAGATAACTAGTTTCCAAATGCAGGGCAAGGCAAACTTGCTACAGAGTCTCTTATAGTCACAAACAGAACTTTCCACTCTTGAACCAACAAAAGGAACAAATTGTTTCCTGCAAAAGCCCCCCCTCCCGGTTCGCTCCTCTTTTGTTCCCTATGGGAGGAGCCAATCACCTTCAAGGTGTGGCTTTACTCCCAAGTCAACCCTGCTTTCTTAGCTGTTCTTGTCTTCTGGCAGCTCTGCGCATGCGCACACTGGGAACCGGCTCCAGCTGTTCTTCTGCCTCGCTGCTGTCTACCTCCCTCTCTGCCTCTGATGCAGAGCCCTCGTCTGAGCTTTCCTCAGCCCCCAGGCCTGGCCTATGTTCCTCCCCAACCTCCTCACTGTCCGACTCTGCTGCCAGCTCCGCTGGCTGCCAGCGGGCCACAACAGGCTTAAAGTTACCAAGGTTGGAGACCCCCGTTTTAATAGTCACCTAACATCTTCAGTCAGCTCAGTGAAAGGCCTAACAGTGTCATTTGTTTCAACATGTGAAGCTGGATGAATGTTAATAGAGCCGAGGTGGCGCAGTGGTTAGAGTGCAGTACTGCAGGCCACTTCAGCTGACTGCTATCTGCAGTTCAGCGGTTCAAATCTCACCGGCTCAAGGTTGACTCAAGCCTTCCATCCTTCCGAGGTGGGTGAAATGAGGACCCAGACTGTGGGGGCGATATGCTGACTCTGTAAACTGCTTAGAGAGGGCTGAAAGCCCTATGAAGAGGTATATAAGTCTAACTGCTATTGCTATTGCTAAACTATTATCCAAACAAGAGTGAAATGCTATCAGTTTGGACCGGTTCGCCCAAACCAGTAGTAAAAAAAATGCTACCAGTTCACCTGAACTGGTATTTCCGATGATCAGCTGTGATGCACAATTTATATTAGCTAGAAAGCAGGATGGTGAGGGCGAGCAAAGCATGTGTGCACGGACTCGTGCTCACATTTGCGAACTGGTAGCAAAGAAGGTAAGTAGATTTCACCCCTGCCTCCAACGAACCTAAAGGAAGGACAAGAAGCAATGGGTGGAAACTAATCAAGGAGAGAAGCAATTTAGCATTAAGGGGAAACAATTTCTGACAATTAAAACTTGTCTGAAGTGGTGTAGGGATTCCTGCCTGAGCAGGGGGGTTCGACTAGAAGACCTCTAAGGATAAAGAGGAGGAAGAGAAAGAAGAGAAGGGAAAGAAGGTGGGAAGAAAGAAGGAGAGAAGAAAGAGAAGAAACTGGGGGTGGAAGGAGGGAGGGAAGAGGAGAGGGTAGTAAAGAGGGAAAGAGGGAGGGAAAGAAAGAGAGAAGGAGAGTTGAAAGGAAGGAAGGAAGGAGGGAGGAAAGGAGGGAGATTAAGAGAAAAGGAAGGAGGAGGGAAAGAGGAAGGGAAGGAGGAAAGGTATGTGAGAAGGAGGGGGGACCGAGGGAGGGAAAGGAGGGGGAAGGAAAAGGGTAGAAGAAATGAGGGAAGAGAAGAGGGAGGGAAGGAATAAGATACCTAACCTTTGATGTTTATAATGATTTGATAGTATGGGAATATCTTGAAATGTAGTTGTATTGTTTTTTACAAGTTATGGATGTTGTATTTTCTTTTTACCAATAAAATCTTTTTTAAAAATTAAAAAAAAAAGACCTCCAAGGTCCCTTCCAATTCTGTTATTCTATTCTATTCACCGGCTCAAGGTTGACTCAGCCTTCCATCCTTCCGAGGTGGGTGAAATGAGGACCCAGACTGTGGGGGCAATATGCTGACTCTGTACACCGCTTAGAGAGCCCTACGAAGCGGTATATAAGTCTAACTGCTATTGCTATGGCTATTAACCTTGGAGAGATTTCTCTCTGATTCTTTCAGCCCAGCCCTGTCTGTTTAGCTTATGACTTGGTGTACATAACAGTAAACTAGGTGGAGTTTCAATCTGTTCTAGCAAGTCACTTATTTAAATTTATAGCTAGAGGGCGTGACAGCAACTCTACAGCAAAGAGCTCATTGCCAACACCATCACCGTTGTTTTAAACCAGGAGTTTTTTTAATAGAAATATGAGCTTCATCGTTTTCCCGTACGGGCCCCCTTCCCTTTGTGCTTTCGTTCTTTTCCAGACCACAGAAGCAGAATTGCGTCAAGGTGACCCTGATTAAATTCTGTGCAAACCCTACTGGTGCCCTCTTTGTGGTTGCTAAATCCAGAGCTGTTATCTCATGATTGATGTTGTCCTTGCGGCTGGCTGACCGGGCTGGACCAATAATAATCAGTCCTCCTTTCTATTTTTTCCAAAGCAAAATAATCCGCCAGAGTGCTGAGGAGCAAGATAAATGGTGATACTTGCCTCCTTGAATGATTTCAGCCTCTCCAGAGTTTTCTGCCGCTCTTCCTTTATCCAGGCTTTTTTCTTTTTCTCGTCTTCTTTTCTCTTCTCTCTTTTCTGCAGTTTGAATGACAACCTTTTAATGCACACACACACACATAGGTACTCTATTTCCAGTGCAACTAAGTAGCTTTGAACAGTGCAAAATGGCTGGGGGGGCCTGATAACAGATTGCCTAAATCGGGGGTCGGCAACCTTAAACACGCAAAGAGCCACAAAGGTCCTAACCTGAAGCCCCCTGTTCAATTCTGGAGCTGACCAGAAGTCCGTTCCCCCCATGATAGAGTCTCCTCCTAGCATGGCGTCCTTTTTCCTCTGCCAACCGGAAGTCTGGTTCTCCCACCATAGAGTCTCCTCCTAGCACAGTGTCCTTTTTCCCCTACCCGTCCTAACCGAAAACCCTAACCCTAACCCTATCAATTGTGGAACTGACCGGCGACAGGGAGCTGCAGCAGAGGGATGAAAGAGCCACATGCGGCTCCTGAGCCATGGGGGAGAGGAGAGGAGAGGAGAGGGAAGAGAAGAGAAGAGAAGAGAAGAGAAGAGAAGAGAAGAGAAGAGAAGAGAAGAGAAGAGAAGAGAAGAGAAGAGAAGAGAAGAGATTATGGGTATTGTGCAGTATTTCTGATCTTATTTCCCAAAACTGCTCTGGTGTCTCAACTCCAGTGTGCCACACCTCAACCCGAGTGCCACACCTGAAAGCAGCTGTGAAAGGTAGATGTGCAATCCCAGGAAAAGGTGTGGCTGTTTTAAGGAGTTCTAGACAGTTGCTATATTTGCAATCTTGCATGAAGCATTTTTAACAAAAAAATAAGTGCTGCCAAACCCTAGAATTCATGTAGAATTAATTATGAGCCCACATAAATACTTCTTCCTTTAACAGCTGGTTACCTTGTTTAGATTCTCATTTATTAGTCTGAGACCATACCACAGGTGGGTTCCTACCAGTTTGCACCTATTTGGTAGAACCGGTTCATCAAATCTACTGAACCGGTTAGAAGAGGTTCCACCAGTGGACCCGGAAAGCAGGCCACACCTACAGAAGAGGTTCCAAAGTTTTTTGAAACCCACCACTGGTCCATGGATATGATTATTCTACACTATCATGCTCCTATTTATAAAACTCAGGGCCTCTGTGAAAGGCAAGGATGACTGCTGCGTTTGTGGTGCAATCAGAACATTGCGTGTGTTGAAGTTGTTTTAACGCAAACCAAAGATGCCTTTTAAAAAACAAGTTTACATCATATTCTTATGCATGCCAGTGCTGTGTGTGAGGTAATTTAAGGTGGTTCTGACAAGTGTCGCCGGCATCTTCATATCCGGTCACATGGGCGGCAAGCCACTCCCATCCGGTCACATGGGCGGCAAGCCACTCCCACAAAGGAGGCCACACCCACAGAGTAGGTTCGAACAATTTTTGAAACCCACCACTGGACCATACATAAATGTTATTATGATGATGGTGGTGTTAGACTTTCCAATGCGATTCACCCACATATTGGAATTGGAATTTATTGCATTTATATGCTGCCCTTTTCCCCGAAGGGGACTCAGGGTGGCTCACAATCCAAGTCAGGGAAGGGGGTACAGACAAGGGATAAAAAAGACGAACATAACAATACACAATTTAAAAGCACACAACAACCATACCATTCGAGGGGGGGGGGCAAAAGCTCTTTAGCCCCAGGCCTGTCGGAACAGCCAGGTTTTAAGGGCTTTGCAGAAGGCCTGGAGGGTGGTGAGGGTTCGAATCTCCACGGGGAGCTCGTTCCAGAGGGTCGGAGCAGCCACAGAGAAGGCTCTCCTCCGGGTAGTCGCCAGTCGGCATTGGCCGGCGGATGGAATTCAGAGGAGGCCTAATCTGTGGGATCTGATCGGTCTATTGGAGGTAATTGGCAGCAGGTGGTCTCTCAAGTGTGCGAGGGGAACCTTTACCTTTACAGCTTTCAACTAATAGATGTGTTTCTGGTTTTGAAATAGCAGTAGCCCACCTTGTATTATGAGGGCCACCTAGACTGCCTTCAAAATAAACTAAGATTCTGGGAACAAAGAACGATTCCACATTTTATTGACCCACCCTGTTACAACTAGAAACAGAACACTCTCTCTACTTTCCACTTCTTCATACATACAATCTGGATGTTGTGATGCTGTTGGAAGTAGCGTGTGGTCTCCTGCGCCTGCTGTATCCTCAAACGTTGGCTCTCTTCGCATTGGTCCTAAGAGGAAAGAAACCGGTGCATAAATTCCACTAGCCGAAAATTGAAGATTGAGGCAGAAATCAAATCTATTGAATCAGAACATTAGATTCATAGCTTTCCCCCTTTCGGCTGAACTTTCTAAAAAAAGGACAATTCAAGCACCTTGGAAAGGATTGTGGGAAAAAGGGGAAAAGGAGGAGAGAATGAAAGGAAGATGGGGAAAAGAAGAAAGAGGTAAGGAGAGGAGGATGGAAAGGAGAGAAAGAGGAGGAGAGAAGGTAGAAAGGGGAAGAGGAAGAGCAGGAGTAGGAGAAAGGTACGGGAAGAAGGGAGGTGAAGGAGAGGAGGAAGGAGGAATGTAGAGAAGGGAGAGAGGGAGAAAGGAAAGGGAAAGGAAAAGAAGATGGAAGGGAGAGAAAAGGAAGGAAAGAGGGTAGGAAGGGAAAAAGGAAGAGTAGGAGCGAAGGAAAGGCAAGGGAAGAAGGAAGGGGAAGGAGAGGAGGAAGGAAGAAAGTAGAGAAGGGAGAGAGGGTGAAAAGAAAGAGGTAAGGAGAGGAGGGTGGAAAGGAGAGAAAGAGGAGGAGAGAGGGTAGGAAGGGGATGAGGAAGAGCAGGAGTAGGAGAAAGGGAAGGGAAGAAGGAAGGGGAAGGAGAGGAAGAAGGAGGAAAGTAGAGAAGGGAGGGAGGGTGAAAAGAAAGAGGTAAGGAGAGGAGGGTGGAAAGGAGAGAAAGAGGAGGAGAGAGGGTAGGAAGGGGATGAGGAAGAGCAGGAGAAAGGTACAGGAAGAAGGAAGGGAAAGGAGGGCAGGAAGGAAGAAAGTAGAGAAGGGAGGAAGGGAGAAAAGAAAGGGAAAATAAGGTGGTGTTATAACAGGAGGAAGGGATGGTAAACAAAGCAACCCAAACCGTATATTATAACCTATTAAATGAAATAATAAATGTATAAGAATGAAAAATGTTCAAACACTTGTAACCAAATGACATGCTATATGTGATGATGGGGTTTTTTTCTGTTTTGTTTTTTGTTCTTTTTTTTCTTCTTCATTGTTGTGGGTATGTGTTGTTTATGTGACAAAAATATAAAATAATTTTTAAAAAAAAGAAAAGGAGGGGGGGAGAGGAAGACATAACTTAGCACCTTAGAATGAATGTTGTGCTCTATTTTACTTATGTGTTGTTTTATGTCTTACTGTCTTGTATTCCCCTCCCCATAAATTGTAAGCCGCCCTGAGTCCCCTCAGGGAAAAGGGCGGCCTATAAATAATAAACCATAAACCATAAACCATCCTTGGCAAATAAAGTTGGGGGAGAAGGTAGACCTTCTCCCCCCAACACGGAATGTTTTCTTGATGCCGGCTGAGGTAGCATACATAACAATGCTGTGCCCACAAACTCATCAAGACTTTTCTGGACCAGTTACCTTCTTGTTCCTGAGATAAGCTCTCCTGGAGCAGATAATGCCCCGTTTTGTCTCCAGCTGCTGGGTCTTCTGCCTGAGCCGCGCCACTTCGGAGGACGAGGCACGGCTGGTCTCCAGGGCCTGATCCATGGCTTCCAATTCCTCAGAGTTCTCACAGGTGTCATAATAAATGACTTCATCCTGGATCTCTACGGAAGGGGGCAAGGATTTCAGTTGAGTAAAATATGCAACCCACCTCTTTTACCAGCTTTACCGCCTTGCTAGAAAACTCAGGCATGGACTAAGAGGGATCACTTGGAGATCAGCATCAGTTGAAGACTTGGGGTGTAGGGTAAGCCAGTGTTTCTCAACCTTGGTAACTTGAAGATGTCTGGACTTCAACTCCCAGAATTCCCCAGCCAGCGAATGCTGGCTGGGGAATTCTGGGAGTTGAAGTCCGGACATCTTCAAGTTGCCAAGGTTGAGAAACACTGGGGTAAGCAACCAGAAGTCTTTAAGATCCACTAATAGAGCAACTGGGGGGGGGGACGGGGTGGCTCAGTGGCTAAGACGCTGAGCTTGTCAATCAGAAAGGTTGGCAGTTCGAATCCCTAGCGCCACGTAACGGAGTGAGCTCCTGTTACTTGTCCCAGCTTCTGCCAACCTAGCAGTTCCAAAGCATGTAAAAATAGCAATAGCAATAGCAGTTAGACTTATATACCGCTTCATAGGGCTTTCAGCCCTCTCTAAGCGGTTTACAGAGTCAGCATATCGCCCCCACAGTCTGGGTCCTCATTTCACCCACCTTGGAGGGATGGAAGGCTGAGTCAACCTTGAGCCGGTGAGATTTGAACAGCCGAACTGCAGAACTGCAGTCGGCTGAAGTAGCCTGCAGTGCTGCATTTAACCACTGCACCACCTCGACTCCCTAATGTAAGTAGAAAAATAGGAACCACCTTTGGTGGGAGATAACAGTGTTCCGTGCGCCTTTGGTGTTTAGTCATGCCGGCTACATGACCACAGAGACGTCTTCAGACAGCCCTGGCTCTTCGGCTTTCAAATGGAAGGAAGGAAGGAAGGAAGGAAGGAAGGAAGGAAGGAAGGAAGGAAGGAAGGAAGGAAGGAAGGAAGGAAGGAAGGAAGGAAGGACGGACAACAGCAATAGCACTTAGACTTATATACTGCTTCACAGTGCTTTACAGCCCTCTCTAAGCAGTTTACAGAGTCAGCCTCTTGCCCCCAACAATCTGGGTCCTCATTTGACCCACCTCGGATGGATGGAAGGCTGAGTCAACTTTGAGCCTGGTGAGATTCGAACTGCCAAATTGCAATCCTCCGGCAGGTAGCAGAAGTAGCCTGCAGTACTGCACTCTAACCACTGTGCCACCACAGCTCACAATCAGATCTGTTTCATTTGTTGTTACATTCTGATAGTATTAGTAATACCTGGGGAATTTTATCTATGGAGATTCTCAATCATCCAGACCACAGTTGTCCTAAAGGTGGTTTTCCAAAAGGCAGCTGGATTTTCTTGGTTTTTTTTTCCTTGAGAACTTTTCACTTCTCATCCCAGAAGCTTCTTCAGTTTTGAAACTTCTTAGATGAGAAGCGAAATGTTTTCAAAGGAACAAAAAAAAACCCAAGAATGTCCAGTTGTCTTTTGAAAAAGCATTTTGGGACCTGGGAAATTAGATCATGCAGTGGTTTAAAGGCAGGGCTATAATTAACAGAATGAAAAATTAAAAACCTTCTCCTTTTTTGTAGTTTTTGTTACTAAGATTTTTTTAAAATAATTATTTAAACTTGGACGAGTCAGATTTAAATGGGAGATTCTGCAGAAAAATGTTACCTATTTCCCAGTGCAATTTTCTCTGACGTGTTTTTTTCAAGCCTTTATCCTCCCTCCTCAATAAATGCATTTACTGCATCGCAGAACTTGGAGAAATGCAGCAAAGGAAGAATCCTCCTGTTTTAATCCAGCACTAACAAGAAATAGCCCGGTTCAGTTTAAAATGCAAGGCAATGTATCCTGCCTTCAGTCCTCACCCTTCATTTGTCTCTTCAACGTCTCCAGCTGCGTCACCAGCAACATCTCTTCATTCTTCAGTATTTCAAACTGTACCTCGTACAGCTCCAACTGGGTTCCATAATATTCTAGTTCCAGTTTTTCCACTTGAGCCACGTCATTTTTCTGCTCGCTGAGTGTCTCCATCTTGGGAAGTTCCCAAACAAAACAGGAAATGTGGTTAAGGCCACAAATATAAAATAGAATAGAATAGAATAGAATAGAATAGAATAGAATAGAATATGTTAAGAATGAATAGAATACAGACTAGAATAGAATAAGGAATAGAATAGACTAGAATAAGAATGAATAGAATAAGGAATAGAATAGAATAAGAATACAATATAGAATAGAATAGAATAAGGAATAGAATAGAATAAGAATGAATAGAATAGAGAATAGAATAGAATATAGAATAGCATAGCGTAGCATAGAATAAGAATGAATAGAATATAGACTAGAATAGGGAATAGAATAGAATAGAATAAGGATTAGAATAGAATAAGAATGAATAGAATAGAATAAAATAAGGAATAGAATAGAATAAGGAATAGAATAGAATAAGAATGAAAAGAATAAGGAATAGAATAGAATAAGAATGAATAGAATATAGACTAGAATAGAATAGAATAAGGAACAGAATAGAATAAGAATGAATAGAATAGAGACTAGAATAGAATAAAATAAGGAATAGAATAGAATAGAATAAGAATGAATAGAATAGAGAATAGAATAGAATAGAATAGAATATAGAATAGAATAGAATAGAATAGAATAGAATATAGAATAGAATAACATAGCATAGAATAAGAATGAATAGAATATAGAATAGAATAGAATAGAATAAGGATTAGAATAGAATAAGAATGAATAGAATAGAGAATAGAATAGAATAAAATAAGGAATAGAATAGAATAGACTAAGAATGAATAGAATAGAGAATAGAATAGAATATAGAATAGAATATAGAATAGAATATAGAATAGAATAGCATAGCGTAGAATAAGAATGAATAGAATATAGAATAGAATAAGGATTAGAATAGAATAAGAATGAATGGAATAGAGAATGGAATAGAGAATAGTGTAGAATAAGGAATAGAATAGAATAGAATAGAATAGAATAAGGAACAGAATAGAATAAGAATGAATAGAATATAGAATAGAATATAGAATAGAATAGATAATAGAATAGAATAAGGAATAGAATAAGAATGAATAGAATAGAGAATAGAATAGAATAAGTAATAGAATAGAATAAGTAATAGAATAGAATAGAATTCTTTATTGGCCAAGCGTGATTGGACACACAAGTAATTTGTCTTTGGTGCATATGCTCTCAGTGTACATAAGGAGAATAAAATACATTCATCAAGAATCATAAGATACAACACTTTTTTCCAATGCCATGACAGCAAGTGGACTCTCTCTCTCAGTCTGCCTCAAAGCCTGTTGAATTGGCCAGAGCAGGGATGCCTATGATGGAGTGGTGAGCTGGCCTAGAGGTGGAGCTCTTGCCTTAACAACCAGGAGGCTGTGATCCTAGGGAGAGGCTGATATTTCTCTCTCTGGGCACTATGAGAATATATCTGCTGGGGGAAAAAACCTCCACATTGACAACAGGAAGGGCACCTGGTGTTCTGACCTAGGTTTCCCCAGAGCATGAAGCAAACTCCTTGTCCTGAGAAAAACCCCTTTGATTAATTGACACTGATTTCTGCTCATTCACTTCCAACAAAGTCTTTCAAGGGAGGATTTACAGCCACAGACCTTATCTGGCTTGGAGAGCTGCCAGACCGATATCTGCAAAACTTGGCAAGGAGTCTCGGAGAATCACGAACCAATTAAGTGAACTAATTGTCTCCTGCAAACTCCACTCCCCTTTCGCTCCTCTTTTATTTCCTCTGGGAGGGGCCATTCATCGTCCACCTCTGGCCTTACTCCCAAGTCGACCCCTGTTCTTTAGCTGTTCCCTTCACCTGGCAACTCTGTGCATGCGCAGACTGGGAACAGGCTCCAGCTGTTCTTCTGCCCCATGGATCTCCGACTCCAAAGGCAGCTGATAACTGGCAAACAGCCCTGGTCCCCTCTCTGCCTCCGATACAGAGCCCTCATCAGAGCCTTCCGCAGACTCCAGGACTGGCCCATGTTCCTCCCCAACCTCCCCACTGTCCGAATCTGCTGATAGCTCTGCTGGCTGCTGGAGGGTCACAACATCCAGCCAGTAAACACTTGGTTCCATTCAGTTTCCCAGTCTCCACCCCACAATAAGAGCTTATGGGGCCATTAAAAGACGACGACCATGATGATGGGGTGCATATGACAGAGGGGGAACAGGGAGTGGGAGATACAGTCTTACCTGCTTTCTGATGTCGACTCTTTTGTGCTTCAGGCACAATTCTCTGGCTCTCATATGCTGAAGGCTTTCTTTTGCTAGGAGATATTTTAAGTTTTCTAATCTTGGAGAAGCGGAGGCCCAGGCAGCTTGGCCAAATCGCTTCTGATCTTGCTCCATCTGTTTGTGCATTGCTGGTGAACAAGAACCCAAAACGAAGAACAAGGAGGTGTTGAGATGGCTAAGAAGAACCTTGCACTTCCTTCTCCGGGCAAAGGAAAGGATGTTTGAGTTATATAAAACAGGAGAGAATATATGGCCCAATAACTACTCTAAACAGCTCTTAAGAATTCATTTTAAACATTGGCCATGAATGGAATATACAAAAAGATAAGGTTCCACCACAAATCCGCGGTAGACTAAAGCGCGCTCGCCGAAAGCGCGTACGTGACGTCATCACAGCGCGACGAAAACGGCACGCTGTGAGCGGTAAATTTAAAATTAACGCGAAAACCTTACCCTAACCCCCCCAAACCTAACCCTAACCCTAAGCCTAACCCTTAACCTAACCCTAAACCTAACCCTAAACCTAACCCTTAACCTAATGCTAAACCTAACGCTAACCCTTAACCTAACCCTAACCCTAACCCTAACGCTTAACGTAACCCTAAACCTAACCCTAACCCTTAACCTAACGCTAACCCTAACCCTAAACCTAACCCTTACCTTTATGTGAATCGGCTTGCTTTAATTTAATTTTAATTTAATTTATTTTTAATTTTATTTGTCGCGCTGCTGATGACGTCACGTACGCGCTTTGATCGGGTGCGCTTTAGTGGACCGTGGTTTTGACGGGTCACGAAAGATAAAGCCAAAGAACAAGAGGCAGACCCAGAAGGCGATGGAAAGGCAACATCAGAGAGACACTACAACAACGTCAATTAACAGTGGTTGAGGCCACAAGAAGGGCAAGAAGCAGAACGTTGCATCGAGGAGGACGATGCAAGAAGAAGGAGGAGGAGGAGGAAGAGAAGGAAGAAGGAGGTGGAGGAGGAAGAGAAGAAGAGAAGGAGTAGGAAGGAGGAGAAGAGGAGGAAGAAGAGGGAGGAGGGGGAAGGAGGAGGAGGAAAGAGGAAGAAGAAGGAAAAAGAGGAGGAGGACAAGAAGAAAAGGAGGAGGAGGAAGAAAACGGAGGAAGAGAAAGCAGAAGGAAGAAGACAAAGGAGGATGAAGCACAGGGGAAGAGAAGGAGAAAGAAGGAAAAGGAGAAAAGAAGGAGGAGAAGGAGGAGAAAAGAAGAAGAAGGAGAAGGAAGAAGAGGGAGGAGGGAGAATAAGGGGGAGGAAGGAGGAGGAGAAGAACAGGAGGAGGAGGAGAAAGGAGGAAGAGAAAGGAGAAAGAACAAGATGAAGGAGGATGAAGTAGAGGGGAAGAGAAGGAGGAGGAAGGAAGAGGAGAAAGGAGCAGGAGAAAAGGAGAAGAAGAAAAGAAGAGGAAGGAGGGGGAAGGAGGGAGAGGAAGGAAAAAGAGGAGAAGAAGAGGAGGAGGAACAGGAGGAGGAGGAGGAAAAGAAAGGAGAAAGAGAAAGAAGAAGATGAAGGAGGATGAAGCAGAGGGGAAGAGAAGGAGGAGGAAGGAAGAGGAGAAAGGAGAAGGAGAAAAGGAGAAGAGAAGAAAAGAAGAGGAAGGAGAAGAAAGAAGAGGAAGGAGGAGGAAGAAGAGGAGAAGAGAAGGAAGTGGATGGAACCAGGAATTGCCGAGGAAAGGAATTTTTACAAATTGCTAAGGAATGCAGCATCTCTTGATTTTAATCTATTTAGGAGAAGGTAGCCAGAAGATTCAAAAAGCACTGATTTCCCCATATACCCTCTTTTGGGTTGTACCTCCTTTCCTATCCTGGCCTCTCCTGCCACCAGGGCCACCACTTGAGATGTTCTCAACGAAAGCCTTCTTTGCTTGTTCCTGACTCACCTGCGAGCGCAGTCACGGTTTCCTTGAAGTAGCCCACTGTGACGTTTTGAATGGAGCACACAGCTTCCTCGGCCTGATCCGTCCATTCCTTGGCCTCCTTCTGCAAAGCTTCTACCCTCTTGGGGCCCAGCCGGTCAGCTTGCAAGGATTTCTGCCAGGAGAGAGATTTTTAACACCTCTGGTCAAACCGGGGTCAGTTCTCAGTCCCCACAACCAAGGGACTGCTTCACTTAGAACCTGCATTAGCAATAGCAATAGCAGTTAAACTTATATACCGCTTCATAGGGCTTTCAGCCCTCTCTAAGCGGTTTACAGAGTCAGCATATTGCCCCCCAACAACAATCTGGGTCCTCATTTCACCCACCTCGGAAGGATGGAAGGCTGAGTCAACCTTGAGCCGGTGAGATTAGAACCGCTGAACTGCAGATAACAGTCAGCTGAAGTGGCCTGCAGTACTGCACCCTAACCACTGCGCCACCTCGCCATTCATTTATGGAGGCAGCTCCACTCATCCCTGTGTCCTTTTAGAATAGAATAGAATTCTTTATAGGCCAAGTGTGACTGGACACACCAGGAATTTCCCTTTGCTGCATCTCAGTGTAGATAAAAGGAAAGATACATTCGTCACGAATCATAAGGAACAACACTTAATGTTGGGTAGAAATAAGCAATCAAGTCATACTAGGAAACCATCAATATAAATCATAAGGATGCAAGCCACAGAGTTACAGTCTTGCAGTCAGAAGTGGGAGGAGATGGGATGATGGGAACGATGGGAAGATTAATAGTAATGCAGACTTAATAAATAGTTTGACAGAGTTGAGGGAATTATTTGTTTAGCAGAGTGATGGCATTCGGGGGGAAAAAACTGTCCTTGTGTCTAGTTGTTCTGGTGTGCGGTGCTCTATAGCATCGTTTTGAGGGTAGGAGTTGAAACAATGTTTTGTCCAGGATGTGAGGGGTCTGTAAATATTTTCACAGCCCTCCTCTTGACTCCTGCAGTGTACAGGTCCTCGGTGGAAGGCAGGTTGGCAGCCATTGTTTTTTTCTGCAGTATAAATCAGAAAAGAAACACGCTACGCTTTAAATGCGCTGGGGTGTCACAGGTGCCTCCCCCTCCTGGCTGTAAAAAATACTCATTTTGGATGTTGTTAATAATACCAAGCTGCTCGATTTTCCAATGTTAGAAAATGCAAGTTCTTCCACTGTGTCTAGGGGATTTTAAACATTGTCCCACAAATGGTTTGCAAATGGTAAGACGAGGCTAGTAAGATTGTAACAGAAAATAAGCAAAGTATAATAGCTCCTAAAAGCCCTATTGAATTAGAATATAGTTTTATACTGAGGTTTGTAATGCTTTATGGTTCCCTGGGGAAGTGTCTAGTTATTCTGGTGTGCAGTAGTCTATAGCTGGCTGAGGAATTCTGGGAGTTGAAGTCCGGACATCTTCAAGTTGCCAAGTTTGGGAAACACTGGTCTATAGCATCGTTTTGAAGTGGTGTAGGGTTTCCTGCCTAAGCAGGGGGTTGGTCTAGAAGACCTCCAAAGTCCCTTCCAACTCTGTTTTTCTATTCTATTCTAAATTGGTACATCCTTAAATCTTGGAATATGTGGTTATTTTGAGGGGGGAAAGAGTAGAAAGAGAAACTTACCAGAATCTCAAGTCTATATAACGTGGCCAGTTCTCTCATGTCTCGGAAGGGTAACAATAAATATTGATAGAATTCAGTTGCCACGGTGACCAGCTCCAAATAAGCTTCATCTTCCTCCTTGTACAACTCCATTAAATCTACCAGCTTATCAGCATCTTTGTGCTTGTGAAGAACCTACCAAGACGATAATAAAGAGAATTTATTTGAGAAGTTGAGAATTAACCAGCAGTTTTCCTCTTTGCAAGGGAGGCTGAATACTGAGGTTTAAGGAGAAGGCAGTTTAACTCTGCTCTTCCTGCCTTGCTAACTTTTCACAGGCATGGAAAATCTAACAGGGAGAAGACACCATAGAAGTTCAAATAAAGCTGTGCACAAAGTTAAGATTCTCCCTTGTTCTCGCTCAGCCCTTCCCCGAGAATGTTGCCTCCTGTGTCAAAAACTGGCAAGGGACTCCAGAATGTAAAATAATCTTTTGACATTAACCAAGATGGGGTTCTTGCCAGCAAAGAGAAGGGACTGCCCACTGAAAGAACAGATGACGTCCATGGTTTATAGCAGGGGGCCCCAACCTTGGAAACTTTAAGACTTGTGGACTTCAATTCCCAGAATTCCTCTTAAAGTTGCCAAGGTTGGAGACCCCAGCCGTTGAAGTCCACAAGTCTTAAAGTTGCCAAGGTTGGAGACTCCTGATTTATAGGGTTCCATGTTCAACAGCAACGTGTCACCAGACCACGAAGCTCCAGAGAAATGTTACTGTTCAAGCTGTTCAAAATATCTCATCGAAACCAATCTTCTATCAGATTTAGTTGAGGTTGAGCCCATCTGCTGATGGTTGCAGCCTCTCTTCTTTCCCCAAATACTATGCACTCTCTCCACAAATGCATGTGGATACTGATGATTAAGGGGAATTAAAGTCAAAAGTTACAATGTATGGCTGTGAAAGTTGGACCCTAAGAAAGGCTGAGCATCAAAGAATGGAGGCCTTTGAACTCTGGTGCTGGACAAGATTCCTGCGAGTCCCTTGGACTGCAAGGCGATCAAACCGGTCAGTCCTAGAGGAGATCAACCCTGCCTGCTCTTTAGAAGGCCAGATCCTGAAGATGAAACTCCAATACTTTGGTCATCTAATGAGAAGGAAGGACTCACTGGAGAAGAGTCTAATGCTGGGAACGATTGAGGGCAAAAGAAGAAGGGGATAACAGAGAATAAGGTGGCTGGATGGAGTCACCGAGGCAGTAGGCATGAGCTTAAATGGACTCCGGAGGATGGTAGAGGACAGGAAGGCCTGGAGGCAGGGCCGGATTTAGATGAAAAGAGGCCCTAGGCTATTCCACTTATGAGGCCCTTTCACCTCCCATTTTTAAGTTTGTAAATTGCATGAGAGACAATAAAATACATTATTACTGTGATATATATCAATATGTATATCAATATATATAGCTGGCCTCCCGATGGAGGGCGGCTCTGCTCTGCGGCAAAGGCAGCGAGGCCAGCCGCCTCCCCTGCTGCACTCAGCTGCCCGGCTTGGCCCCCTCGCCCTCACCTGCCTGGCCGCTGGTGGGCTCCGCATCGACGGGGCGGATACTGGGAGTAGCCGCGCCTCTCGCCCAACCACTGGTGCCGGGAACGTTGGCGGGCTCCCCAACTGCCGCGGCGCTGGAACGATCTTAACCAATACATTTTTATGTTTGTTTATTAGTCATATGCGTAGAATTTCTCCTTATTTTCGGTTCAGTGTTTTAGTCTTCACTGTTTTTAGAATAGTGTAATTTTAATTTTGCTAACAATTTGAATGTAGGCCCCTCTTGATCTTGAGGCCCTAGGCTGAAGCCTAGTTAGCCTATAGGAAAATCCGGCCCTGGCTGGCCTGCATTCTTAACAAAAGACTTCGACAGGGTTGAAAGTCTTGTGCTTTCTTTGCTTTGGCTTAGCATCTGCTTTGCAAAGGTCGCTTATTATCGCTCATCGACGTGTTTCTCAAGCTTAGGAATTTTAAGAAGGGCAGACTTCAACTTCCACCGGCTGGGGGTGGTGGTGGGAATTCTGGGAGTTGAACTCCACTCTTTATAGACTTCCCAAAGCTGAGAAACTCTTGGCAAGGAAGGGCAAGCCGGCAGCACTCCAGAGGTTGCTCTCAGCATTACTCAATATTCCTAAGGATGCTGGGAACTGTAGTTCACAGGTCAGCAAAGGGCTGTACTGTGCAGCTGGACCGACACACAATTATGGCGTGCATGAAATGCACCAGCGTGCCTACTGTCCCCATCTATCTGTATACATTTCTTTCGTTTCCATCCATGTTTATATTGGTACCTGCTCTCTTGCACATGTTTGGCAAACTAATAAATACAAATACGATACAAATACAAATCTCAGCTGGGTTACTTTAGCTCATCTGGGTAGGGAATAACAAAGCCCGCTTCCCTCCCCAGAGCCCACTACTACAAGCCTCCCCCTTAGGCCCCTTTTGCGAGTGATGCGTTGCGCAACACTCTCTGTTCGACCTTCAATACCGTACCCCTCTCAAGGTCTCCTTGGCGGCGGTCAGCTGCGCCTTGAGACTTTTCCTCCGGAACTCCTGCAGATTTTCAAAATACTCCTCCTCCTCCTCCTGATCGTGGGCGAAGAGCGAATCCAGGACCGTCTTCCGTCCGCAGACATCCAAGGCCCAGCCGAAGTACGCTTCCAAGCGCCGGCAGAGGGTCTCCAGCTCCGTCTCCCCCAAAACCGGGCAGCTGGGGAACAGCAGCGCCCAGAAACCGCTGGGGCCGCTCAGCGCAGGGGGCAGCGCGGGGAAGCAGGGCTCCAGCTGCTGGTTCAAAGCCGCCAGCTGCCGGTGGACGCCCACCAAGGCCTGCGGGGAGTACAAGCCGGCCCAGCTCAGCCGCTGCTCATCGCCGGCCTCTTCATCCTCCTCCTCCTCTTCCTCCTCTTCCTCCTTCTTCCCTCCCTCCTTCTCCCCGCCGGCTTCTTCTTGCAAAGTCCGGTTGTGACAAGTCACCGCGAACTTGCTCTCCACGGCGTTCCAAGCCACCAAGAAGCGCAGCTTGTGGGGCGGCTCGGGCTGGCCGAAGATGTTTTCCTTGATGGCCACCCAACCCTCCAGGCTGTCTGGCTGCGTCTCCTCCAGCTCCATGGGATGCGCTGTTAAGCCGAGGGGAAGAAAAGGGAAAGCGCTTTCCCACGCGCGATCGGGGAACTTCAAAAGGCACGAGGGGGGCGTGGGGGGTCTCCCCAGCGTTCTAGAACGCTGGAAAAACTTTTGCTTCTCTTCGAACGAAAGAGAAAGTGTCCAGATGACAGCCCGGTTGATTGGTTGGTTGGCTGGCTGGCTTCCTCCTCTGACGTCAGGGGGGGTGGGGGGAAGCGAGCTTTGAACTCGTGGGGTTGCGTGACTCCGCATTTGGTCAGCAAATCACGAGTGTTCAGGGCCAACCTTGGAGAGCTGCCTTTCGAGAGGACTGCCAAAAATGCCTCTTTCTCTCCCCCACCTTTTTTTGGGGGGGGGGAGCATGGTTTTTTAGGAGGGAAAAGATCTTTAGGATTTCAACCACAACAGCCTCAGCAATTGTGAAAAACTGGGAAGCAGTTTTGCTTCCCAGTGAGATTTTTCATTCTTTGCTATCAATTAGTATTTAATGCTCGAAGGGAAATTGGTTCCACTGGGACTTGGATCAGATTGGAAGGAAAGGGAAGAATATACCCTCCAACCCTGATTGCAATGGCAATGCTGAATAAAATAGAAATAGAAATATAAAAGAATAGAATAGAATATGGAATAGAATAGAATAGAATATGAAATGGGATGGAAGAGGAGAAGAGAAGAGAATAATTTATTGGCCAAGAGTGATTGGACACACAAGGAATTCATCTTTGGTTCATGTGCTCTCAGTGTACATAAAAAGACATTTCGTCAAGAATCATAAGGTGCAACACTTAATGATAGTCACAGGGTACAAATAAGCAATCAGGAAACTATCAATATCAATATAAATCGTAAGGATACAAGCCACAAAGTTATAGTCCTGCAGTTATAAGTGGGAGGAGATGGGGGATAGGAACGATGAGAAGACTAATAGTAATAGTAATACAGACTTAATAAATAGTTTGATAGTGTTGTGGGAATTATTTGTTTAGCAGAGTGATGGCCTTCGGGGGGAAAACTGTCCTTGTGTCTAGTTGTCTTGGTGTGCAGTGCTCTATAGTGTTGTTTTAAGGGTAGGAATTGAAACAATTTTTGTTCAGGATGCAAGGAAACTGTAGATATCTTCACAGTCCTCTTTTTGACTCCTGCAGTGTACAGGTCCTCAGTGAACGGCAGGTTGGCAGTCATTGTTTTTTCTGCAGTATAAATCAGAAAAGAAACACACTAGGGTGTTGGGGTGGGGTGTCACAGGTGTCTCCCCCTGGCTGTAAAAAAATACTCATTTTGGATTTTGTTAATAATACCAAGCCGCTCGATTTTTCAATGTTACAAAATGCAAGTTCTTCCACTGTGCCTAGGGGATTTTAAACATTGTCCCACAAATGGTTTGCAAATGGTAGACGAGGCTAGTAAGATTGTAACAGAGAAAATAAGCAAACAATAATGGCTCTTAAAAGCCCAATTGAATTAGAGATATAGTTTTACACTGAGGTTTGTGACGCTTTATAGCTTCCCTGGGGAAGGACTGTGTTTGCTTAAGATAGCAATAGCAATAGCAGTTAGACTTATATACCGCTTCATAGGGCTTTCAGCCCTCTCTAGGCGGTTTACAGAGTCAGCATATCGCCCCCAACAGTCTGGGTCCTCATTTCACCCACCTCGGAAGGATGGAAGGCTGAGTCAACCTTGAGCCGGTGAGATTAGAACTGCTGAACTGCAGATAACAGTCAGCTGAAGTGGCCTGCAGTACTGCACCCTAACCACTGCGCCACCTCAGCTCTATAAAATCAGACACAGGTACCCCCTAGCTTGTGTTAATACAAATATAAAATTGTGGATCTTTGCTAGTGGCCCACAAATAGAATTCTTCTTTATTGGCCAAGTACGGTTGTAATTTGCCTCCAGTGCATAAATTCTCAGTGTACATACAAACCTAAGCATACATACAAACAACAGAGTGATAAATCATAAATCATAAGATACAATAATAAATCATGAGGATGCAAAGAACAAAGTGATAAATCAGAAGATACCAATTGGAGAAGGTCATAGGAAAGAGAAGAAGGATAATAGTAATACAGCTTGACTGCATGAATAAAGAGAATGTTAGAGCTATATTCTGTATAACTGCCAATCTTGACTTTGTCCCCAAAATATTGATGAAAGAAATGTCCTTCTGGGTTCGGCTCCAAGTGGGGGAAAAGACACTGGAGACATGGAGGCTGCTTGGAAAGATGGTTTATTGTTGGACAGGGCCACATGGCTTGAGTCCTGAACAGAAAAGGTGATCACATGCCTCAATGTTGGTGGAGAAGAAGTGAAGGGCTGAGGAAGGGGCTTGCTAGGCTTTTTATAACCTGTTCAGTCCCATCTCTCTGTTTCCTGTTCCTGTGTAAGAAATGTATTCTGATTGGTTGTCAGACTCTCATGGAGCCATGCAGAGGCAACTCTCTAGGCTGTGTTTTGAATCCATGTTTGGTTGAGTTATCAGATGCCATGTGGTGAGTTGGGGCCAATATTATCATGCTTTAATCCCATCCCCCTGCAGCTGAAGTGGAGAAGTCTTTATGATGTAAAGTGGACTAGCTTGGCCTTCTTAATGGCCCATTGACAAAGTGGGGATGGGCAGGAAGCTACAGGCAGCTATTCTGTCTTTTAAAACATGTCACATCCAGAGAAATATTCTGCCTTTTCAATATTTCCTAAGATATTTCATTTTTCTGGGAGAGGACTGGGTGATAACTTGCTACAATACAGAGTGTATTAATTCCTAATTCTCTCCATCTTCACCTTTGGCAATTGATGCTACTATATGCTCTTTCTTCCACACAGCTTAAAGACTTTTTTTAAAAAAAGTTTTTTATTTTTATTTCTCATACATACCTTCACAAATATACAATCTCATTATTATTATTAATAATATATATTATCTTTTAACATTTATAACAATTTTTTCCTCCCCTAAAGTGAAAAATATAATTGAGATTGCTTTTCTAACATCCCATACGCCTATCTTATTTTACAACAAACCTACTTCTTCCTTCCCCTTTTCTCCTTCCCTCCCTTTTCCTCTCCTTCTCTCCTTTATTCTTTCCTCCTCTCCTTTCCCTTCTCTCCTTCCCCTTCCTCTCCCTCACTCCTCTCCTCTTCTTCCTTTTCCTACCCTCTCTCCTACTCTTACTTGCCCTCCGTTTCTTCCCCTCCTTTTCCCTTTCTAAAGAAGACATTTTTTAAAACGTCTCTCTAGGATTCAAAACTTTCAGGCCTCAGCGGTTTCAGTAGGATTTGGATATGACATTTTCTGCCATGACATTTAAGGGAGCTTTACGGACAGGTGCTGATCTATCTTTGCTCCCTTGCTAATAGCAGGCATGCTATTCAGGGGGGGCGGGGGGAGAAATCCCTTGGCTAATGTTACAGCACTAAGTTTCCAGTTACAGAAAGATGGCAAATTTTGGAAAATCAAGATTTGCTATGGAGGAACCAAAATGATCGTGATCATTTGACCCTAAAAAGAAAGGATGGATCCTTAACAGAAAAGGCAAGTTTTCTTTCTTTTTTTTTTACTTTTAAGTTTTTTATTTTTCCCTTTCAAATTCATTTACAAATATACATCCTTATAATTGCTATTTAACATTTGTCTATTCATCTTTAGTCTCTATAATTATTTTTACAAATATATATATGTATATATGTATATATGTATATATATATATGTATATGTGTATATGTGTATATGTGTATATGTGTATATGTGTATATGTGTATATGTGTGTGTGTATGTATGTATGTATGTATGTATGTATGTATGTATGTATATATATATATATATATATATATATATATATATATATATATATATATATATATATATATATATATATATATATATATATATATATATATATATATATATATATATATATATATAAATACATAAATAAATAAATAAATACAGTTTTGGATCACTTTCTTGCCACTCCATTCTTCTATCTTATTTTACAACAACCTTGCTCCTATCTTCTCAACCTCCCTTCTCTACCTTCTTCTTTCCTCCTCTCCTTCCTCCTTTCTTCTTCCCCTCTCTTTCCCCCATTCCTCCCTTCTCCTCCTTCTTACCCTCTCTCCTCCTCTTCCTCTTCTTCTTCTTCTTCTTATTATTATTATTTAATTTTTTATTAGCAAACATGTAAAATATACACACACATTAAACGTTTTAACCTTTAAAAATGGAGAAAAAAATGCAGAAAAAACAAGATACACATAACCATATAAAATAGTTTTACAACCTTCTTATTTAGCTTTTATAGTTCTCTATTCTACATTGCCTTCCTATCAGTTTTTTTTATTGAAAATTTTAAGAAAAAAAAACTTTTACAAATGTTTACCTCCCCCCCTACCCTCCCCCCCCAAACCCTCCCCAACCTCCCCCCGCCCGACTTCCCAGAACAAATACAGGGTATAAATCTTTAACAAAAATAAAATAAACTTAAAGAAAGTTAGTATCATCTTTCATTTGAGCTTTAACTCCTCTTTGCTAGGCTAACTCTAAACAGATTATATCATTCCTTGTTTCTTCAGTCGTAAACTATCTGGAATTTCTTAGTCCCATATTTATTTTGAGTATAGTCAATCCATCTTCTTCACTCCAGTTTATATCTCTCATTGGAGTGGTCCTTGAGATATGCTGATATTTTAGCCATCTCTGCTAGGTTTGTTACTTTTAATGTCCATTCTTGAATAGTAGGCAAATCTTCCTTCTTCCAGTATTGCGCCACCAACAGTCTTGCTGCCGTTGTTAAATACAAAATCAAGTTAATCTCTATAACAGTACAATAAGTAGTTATACCTAACAAGAATAACTGAGGGGTAAACTTTATCCTTTTTTAAAGAACATTTTGCATAATCCACCATATTTTTATCCAAAATGCTTTTACCTTTTTACAAGTCCACCATATATGGTAATATGTAGCATCGAGACAATCACATCTCCAGCATTTCCTTCCTACCGGTTTTAACATCTGTAATAGTGTAATAACAGTTGTGCTCACAGTTGTAACAATAATGATTTGTTCATATCACCATTATATTTACATTATGGTCAATACTTTAAGTTTGATAGTAATTAGTAACTTTGGTTAATTTTTATTCAATACTAGTTTAGAAAAAGCCAAAAAAATAGACTTCTATTTCCTGTTTTGACTTCTGTTTCCTAACCACTTATACATTCTATTCCATATTTTATAATAATCTCTTTCTTTTCTGATTTTTCTAACATTCTGAAAGAGAAAAGCTACACTGGAAGCCCAAAATGATGTGTTTCTTTTACAGGAAAGGAAATTAACGGGGGGGAAAAGGAAAGGGGCTAAAAATCTGCATAAGTGATAGAACTTCACCTACCTAATATCATTGTCCGAACCCAGCAACCTCTTGTTATTAGGAAATTAACCGGGGTTTCTGATTTTTTGTTCCTTATTATCTGTTTCCTAGGGGACGCGGTGGCTCAGAGGCTAAGACACTGAGCTTGTCCATCAGAAAGGTCGGCAGTTCAGCGTTTCGAACCCCTAGCGCTGTGTAACGGAGTGAGCTCCGGTTACTTGTCCCAGCTTCTGCCAACCTAGCAGTTCGAAAGCACGTAAAAAATGCAAGCAGAAAAATAGGAACCAGCTTTGGTGGGAAGGTAACAGCGCTCCGTGCGCCTTTGGCATTTAGTCATGCCGGCTACATAACCACGGAGATGTCTTTTGACAGCGCTGGCTCTTTGGCTTTGAAACAGAGATGAGCACCGCCCCCTAGAGCCGGGAACGACTAGCACATATGTGCGAGGGGAACCTTTACCTTTAACTTATCTGTTTCCTAGACATCTAATTCTTCCATGGTGCATCCTGATAAGTCCAATGTATATCTATGCATTTTTCTTGGCAAGAGAATGGAAGCGGGTTGGTGTTTCCAAATGTTATCCCCAGTTCGGTTCCACCACAAAATCGCGGAGGACAAAATCGCGCTCGACGAAAGCGTGCATTTGACGTCATCACAGCGCGACGAAAACATCGCGCTGTGATCGAAAAATGTAAAAATAAAGCTAAAACCTTACCCTAACCCCCCCAAACCTAACCCTAAACCTAACCCTTAACCTAACCCTAAATCTAACCCTAAACCTAACCGTTAACGTAATGCTAAACCTAACGCTAACCCTTAACCTAACGCTAAACCTAACGCTAACGCTCTAAACCTAACCCTAACCCTTAACCTAACCCTAACCCTAACCCTAAACCTAACCCTTACCTTTATGTGAATCGGCTTGCTTTAATTTTAATTTTATTTCAATTTTTAATTTTTTTCGTCGCGCTGTGATGACGTCACATGCGCGCTTTCGTCGAGCGCGATTTTGTCCTCCGCGCTTTTGACAGGTCACGCCCCAGTTCCCCGTATTTCCAGTCTTGTCGGATTTCCTTGGGATCTCCCGATATTACTCAACTTGAACTTTCTTGGCTTTTTGAGATGTTAAGCATAAATTCCATTGCATGTTGTACTTTTATTGTTCTTAGAAAGGAGAAGGGAGGCAGCACGCAAGATCTTTTCTTGGCCCGTTGACTTGGCGTCCAATGTTCTTTCTCCACCATGGACTCTTCGTTGAAAAAGGATGAGCCAGACAGTCCCAGGTTTTATCATTTGGAGCTTTATGACTCCCTTGAAGATTTATTTCCCGAGGAGCCGTTCCGAAGGCGAGATCTATCTCCACATGAAAAGAAAGCAACACAAGATGCAGAGAAGCAACGCTCACCTCATGTGGAGCATCGGGACCAGCAAGCCACAGACCGTGCAAGAGAAAATAATGAGGAGAGTGACAATGATGCTCCTGGGGATAAGGAGGCGAGCCGACAGTCCTACCAAGAGAAAGAACTATATTGCATTACTTGCTGTGCTCCAGTGACACTCTTCAATAGCAAGAATAATGGACATCAAGAGCATGAAGTCATGTCTCTCGCGGCAGTGGTGGAAATTGCAAAGGTGAGGATCGTGTAACGCCAATCCAGGTAGGAAGCAGGAATCATTTGGCTAGTGTTGTGGCCCGCCAGCAGTCCGGGAGTCTGGGGAAGGCTCGGATGAGGGCTCTGCGTCGGAGGCAGAGCGGGGGCCAAGGCCGTGTGCCAGTTATCAGCTGCCTTCGGAGTCAGACATCAGTGAGGCAGATGAACAGCTGCAGCCTGTTCCCAGTGTGCACATGTGCACAGTTGCCAGATGAAGGAACAGCTAAAGAACAGGGGAAATAAAAGAGGAGCGGAAGGGGAGTGGAGTTTGCAGGAGACAATTAGCTTGCTTAATTGGTTTGTGACTCTCCGAGAGGCCTTGCCAAGTTTTGCAGATATCGGCCTGGCAGCTCTCCAAGCCAGATAAGGTCTCTGACTGTAAATAGCAATAGCAGTTAGACTTATATACCGCTTCATAGGGCTTTCAGCCCTCTCTAAGCGGTTTACAGAGTCAGCATATCGCCCCCAACAATCTGGGTCCTCATTTTACCCACCTCGGAAGGATGGAAGGCTGAGTCAACCCTGAGCCGGTGAGATTTGAACCGCTGAACTGCAGATAGCAGTCAGCTGAAGTGGCCTGCAGTACTGCACTCTACCCACTGCGCCACCCCGGCTCTCTAATCCTCCCTTGAAAGACTTTACTGGATGTGAATGGGGGAGAATTCACAGGAAATTAATAGAAGGGATTTTTGTCGGGAGAAGGAGTTTGCTTCATGCTCTTGGGAAGCCTCGGTCAGAACAGCTAGGCTGCAAGACACTTAACTGCTTTTTTGTTTTAAAAGGATGCGCTTCAGAACAATATTGGCCGATTGGAAGACCAAATCGCTCACCTGGAGAGTTTTGCTAGCCACTTGGAGGAAGTTTTCATTACAGTAGAGGTAAGATGCTCTCATGTGTTAAGTTCATGATTCTAAGTGAACTGGAAAGGAAAGGCCACCCCTAGAGGTCCACACCAGCCTCTTGACATCCGTGGCACGACAAAACCGCGCTCCACTAAAGCGCGCCCGATTAAACCGCGTCGCTGACGTCATCAGCAGGGCGACAACAGCGACCGCGGAGAAAAAAGGGCGCTTTAAATAGCGCTTTGAAAGCAAGCCGATTCAAGTTAAGGTAAGGGTTAGGGTTAGGGTTAGGGTTAGGGTTAGGGTTAGGGTTAGGGTTAGGGTTAGGGTTAGGGTTAGGGTGAGGGTGAGGGTTAGGGTTAGGGTTAGGGTTAGGGTTAGGTTAAGGGTTAGGGTTAGGTTTAGGGTTAGGTTAAGGGTTAGGTTTAGGGTTAGGTTAAGGGTTAGGTTTAGGGTTAGGTTAAGGGTTAGGTTTAGGGTTAGGTTTAGGTTTAGGGTTAGGATTAGGATTAGGTTTAGGGTTAGGTTAAGGGTTAGGGTTAGGTTTAGGGTTAGGTTAAGGGTTAGGGTTAGGTTTAGCGTTACGTTAAGGGTTAGGTTTAGGGTTAGGTTTAGGATTAGGTTTAGGATTAGGTTTAGGGGGGTTAGGTTTAGGTGTTAATTTTAGCTTTAGCGTTCACAGCGTGCTTTTTCGTCGCACTGTGATGACATCAGCTACGCGGTTTCGTCGAGCGCGCTTTAGTCGAACGCGGTTTTGTGGTGGAACCCTTGACATCTCATGCATGGACCAAGAAGGTGGTGTGGTCAGAAACGTCAGGTTTAAGTTCTCCAACTGTTCAAAATGTATTGTTGTGCCACACCACAGGTCAAAATGTCACAAGGAGAAGCAGAGATGGCTAAGTTGATTCCTTTATCCAAAGAAGAGAATATGTTTCATTTTGTTTCTGTCTGGAAATTGCTTCCGGATTTTGTGCTTGCAATGAGAATAAAATGAAACTTTGATTTTCTTTTTTTCCGAGCTTGTTGATCGGAAAGTTCGGCAGTTCAGCAGTTTGAATCCCTAGCACCGCATAAAGGAGTGAGCTCCCATTACTTGCCCCAGATTCTGCCAACCTAGCAGTTCGAAAGCACGTAAAAAAATGCAAGTAGAAAAATAGGGACCACCTTTGGTGGGAAGGTAACAGTGCTCCATGCGCCTTTTGAATTTAGTCATGCCAGCCACATGACCACGGAGATGTCTTCGGACAGCGCTGGGTCTTTGGCTTTGAAACGGAGATGAGTACCGCCAGCTAGAGTTGGGAATGGCTAGCACATTTGTGTGAGGGGAACCTTTACCTTTAGAATAGAATAGAATAGAAAAACAGAGCTGGAAGGAACCTTGGAGGTCTTCTAGTCCAACCCCCTGCTTAGACAGGAAACCTTACACCATTTCAGACAATTTCTGGAACTCACTCGAGTTGCAAGGATTCTATGCAGGAATCCATGAGGGTTAAATTGGTGTTGTATAAATAAAAGTATATAAAATGTTTTCTTTTCTTAGAGCAATCTCCAGGTTTGATTGCCAACACTATTGAGTGTCCTCAACTGAACCCAAAATATTCCTTTCCAGGAGAATTTTACCAGGCAGCAGCAAAACTTTGAGAAGCGTTACGATGACATCGTACAGATCCTTGAGCAACGCTACGAAGACAATATGCAGGCTTTGGGGGAGGAGAAGAAAGAGAAACTGGAAGCTTTATACAAAGAACTGGTCAATTGTGGAGAGAACCTGGATACTTGCAAAGATCTGATGGAAACCATTGAAAATCTTGACCAGGGTGAAAAAAAATTAGAAGCCCTCAAGGTACAGGACAGAAAGCATCCCCTCCCAGAACCAATGAGTACCAAGGCACCACCATAGACGCAAAGGTTATTTAGGATTGCGTCTAACCTTCAGTATAGAATGAGCTTGTATTGTACAGGCAGTCCTCAACTTACAGCCAAAATTATGATCAGAGTGATCCAGAGCACCTCCCCCTAAACCAGTAGGTCTCTGTAGGAGTCACCGTTCTGGATTTTCTGCTAACAAGGCTAACATTTTGTCATTATTAAATTGCTATTATGAAATTATTAAAATTCTACCTTGCGGTTTGCGCTGGGATTGTGAGATGGCCTTTTTATTCCCCCCCACTTTCTGTTTGCATTACGAGAGATCTATTTTGCCATTTGATCAGACAACTCATGACATTTATGAAGACATTATTTCAATCTCTGCCTTGAGATTTCAATTCTCTAAGGCTACTTCAGCTTCAACCTCAATAATACACAAGCAAACAATCGATACAAACTCAAGGTAAACGGCTCCAAACTCGATTGCAGAAAATACGACTTCAGCAACAGAGTGGTCAACACCTGGAATGCTCTACCTGACTCCGTTGTTACATCCCCAAACCCCCAAAGCTTCAACCTCAAACTCTCAACCATGGACCCTTTACAGACCCCATTCCTAAGAGGTCTGTAAGGGGCATGCATAAGCACACCAGCCAGAAACGGGTTCCGGCTTTTGTTACTGCCGGTTCGCTCAGGGATGCGCTTTGGGGGCACGCACTATGCACGCATGCACAAAAGTAAAAAAAATAGCATGGGGCTGTCACGGCGCCACCGATAGAATAGGTTCGGACACATACCCGGCTGAGTTATTACCTACTCAACCGAAATAAATAAAATAAATAAATAAATAAATAAATAAATAAATAAATAAATAAATAAAATAAAATAAATAAAATAAATAAAATAAATAAAATAAATGAAATAATAAATAAAATAAATAAAATAATAAATAATAAAATAAATAATAAAATAAATAAAATAATAAATAATAAAATAATAAATAAAATAATAAATAAAATAATAAATAAAATAATAAATAAAATAATAAATAAAATAATAAATAAAATAAATAATAAAATAATAAATAAAATAATAAATGAAATAAGTAATAAAATAAGTAATAAAATAAATAATAAAATAAATAATAAAATAAATTGCTTTGTTCGACATATCAGGATATACTTTTGAGGAAAAACCCATAGGCCTTGGCCATGAGAATAACAGCAATTTTAATTCGAGGGGGAAAAAAGTCAGTGCATCATTATTACACTTGTGCATGTATGCATATATCTGTGTACATATGTAATATATTAGTGGAATCACCATTTTTTCTTTCTTCCACAGACTGCAGTTGAAACACTTCAGAGGTAACATTGAAATACTGTATTTTAAAGAGGTTTCCTTTTTGTTTTCATCCCTCTATAGTTATCCTTTCTGTAATCATCCTGCCACAATGTTAACATTTGGCCTTATTCTTACTCAGTGTGCTACTATTGGGAGTAGTGGTGGGATTCAATTTTTTTTTACTATGGTTCTGTGGGCGTGGCTTTATGGACGTGGCTTTGTGGGCAGGGTGTGGCTTTGTGGGTGTGGCTTTGTGGGTGTGGCTTTGTGGGTGTTGTGTGGCTTTGTGGGCGTGGCTTTGTGGGCATGGCAGGGGAAGGATACTGCAAAATCCCCATTCCCTCCCCACCCCACTAACCTGCTTCCCAGTTCTGTTCTCCTGTTCAGGGCAACAAAAGACGATCAGCTGGGAGGCAGCGGGGGGCGGGGCCAGCCTATTTGCCGGTTCTCCAAACCACTCAAAATTTCCACTACCAGTTCTCCAGAACCTGTCAGAACTGGCTGAATACCACCTCTAGTTGGGATCAATAGATATAATTTTGCCTATATAAAATTATGGAAATATTTTTCTTAGTCTGGTTTGGTACTAATTTGCAGTGCAAAGCAGCCAGGCTTCCATTTCCTGGTGATCTATATTCTTTTTTTAAAAAAATGTTAATAATTATATTGCATTCTGAGATCTATGGCTATGGGGTAAGGGGTTACATAAATAAATTCAAGCATGCTGGTGGTCAGGCTTGCTATGAGGCTCAACCAACAGAATCTTTTTCCAGTTTTTAAACATGCATTAATTGTGTCATGTTTAGTTGATTAGCTTCATATCAACCTTAAGCTGCAAGTTTTAAAATTACGAAGGATGTCACTATTGCAACCAGCTGAGCAAATGAGTACATGGGATATGGTGGTCTTGGTGAGGATTGAGTCTGTAACAGAATAACAGAGTTGGAAGGGACCTTGGAGGTCTTCTAGTCCAACCCCCAAACTCTATACAACTTCAGACAAATGGTTGTCCAAACTCTTTTTGAAAACATCCAGTGTTGGAGCATTCACAACTTCTGGAGGCAAGTTGTTCCACTGGTTAATTGTTCTAACTGTCAAGAAATTACTTCTTAGTTCTAGGTTACTTCTCTCCTTGATGAGTTTCCATCCCTTTGCCTCTGGTCCTGCCTTCAGGTGATGCTGTAGAGACTCACCTAACTTTTCCCTATCATCTTTTAAACAGAAACCAATAACATTCTTACCTGTAGTTGTGGAAGACTCAAACTGTTCAAAGTGGTCAACAATAGATTAAAACAAGACAGCTTCTGGGGGGAAAGGAAAGACAGAATCAACAGCCACTTGTCTGAAGTGGGCTTGTCCAAAGTGGACAGCCACTTGTCTGAAATGGTATAGGGTCTCCTGCTTGAGAAGGGGGTTGGACTAGAAGACCTCCAAGACCTTCCAGCTCCATTGTATGAAACACTGCCTTATTTGAACTTGCCTTGTACCTTTAAACTACTATTTTTTAAAAAACACACACATGACTTAGAAGTCTGCAATTCTTAATGAACATGTTTAATTTGGGATTTTAATACTGTCTTTTATGAATATATTTTTTTGGTAAATGGATTCTGTATAGAATTGAAGGGTGCAGTCCATGCATTAAATGTATAATATAGTAGAAATGTTTGGGAGCAGCGTAAATCTCCACACAAGCCATCTAACACTGATTTTTGTGGCATTTTCAGAGTACATTCCTTCTTGAAAAAGGATGTGAGTGTAGGCCTATCAACTCCAGCAGCGTTTGAAGAGCGAACCATTCATTGCTCAGACATTCAGGAACTAATGGAGTCTGTCAGTTCTTTCCCAAGTAAGTCCATTAGGATACCAAATGCAAACAATTGGTTGATTTGGAAGCTAGTGATTTTATTTAGAGCCGAGGTGGCGGAGTGGTTAGAGTGCTGTACTGCAGCCACTTCAGCTGACTGTTATCTGCAGTTCGGCGGCTCAAATCTCACCAGCTCAGGGTTGACTCAGCCTTCCATCCTTCCGAGGTGGGTGAAATGAGGACCCAGACTGTGGGGGCCGATATGCTGACTCTGTAAACTGCTTAGAGAGGGCTGAAAGCCCTATGAAGCAGTATATAAGTCTAACTGCTATTGCTATTGCTATTATTTCCTAAAGCAATGTACTTTAAATGCGTAGTTTAGAATTACTGAAACCTTTCCAGAGAAGAAACAGATGCAAATATATCATTATATATTTGGAGAAGTTTCTTTTTCATGAGAGACTACTAGAGGACTTATCGTATTTTTTGGAGTATAAGATGCACCTTAGTTTTGGGGGAGGAAATTACCACCCCTGATTTATAGTATGGTTGCTCTAACTTCATACATCCATGACTTATACCATTCTCAACATGTCAGCAAATCTGGATAATCCATTAATTTGCAAAAAGAAAAAAGAAAAAGACGAGATCTCCGTAAATGAAATCTCCATGTCGAGGAGGTGCAACAGGTTTCATCTGAAAGCCACAATAGGCTTTTGAGGATGCGATGGAAGCCATACATCAAAAAGTAGGCTTGGCCAATCAAGTAGCTCTGTCGAAGCAAAAAGTAGACTTGGTCAAGAGAAATCAAGTAGGTCTGGTCAAGACAAGAAAAAAAGATTTGATTTAATGGACACTGAAGTTGGATGAAACATAATGAAATAGGTAGAATAGAGTAGAGTAGAGTAGAGTAGAGTAGGGTGGGTAAGGTAGAATAGAATGGAATGGAATGGAATAGAATAGAATACAATATAGTAGAATACAATAGAATAATGTAGAGTAGAGTACAGTGGGTAGAATAAGATAGAATAGAATAGAATAATGTAGAGTAGAGTACAGCAGGTAGGGTAAGGTAGAATAGAATAGAATAGAATAATGTAGAGTAGAGTACAGTGGGTAGGGTAGGGTAGGGTAAGGTAGAATAGAATAGAATAGAATAGAATAGAATAGAATAATGTAGAGTAGAGTACAGCGGGTAGGGTAGGGTAAGGTAGAATAGAATAGAATAGAATAATGTAGAGTAGAGTACAGTGTAGGGTAGGGTAAGGTAGAATAGAATAGAATAGAATAGAATAGAATAATGTAGAGTAGAGTACAGTGGGTAGGGTAAGATAGAATAGAATAGAATAGAATAGAATAGAATAGAATAGAATAGAATAATGTAGAGTAGAGTACAGCGGGTAGGGTAAGGTAGAATAGGATAGAATAGAATAGAATAACTTCATTTGACCAAGTGTGATTAGATACACAAGGAATTTGTCTCCTTGTAACAAATGTAGCTACTAAGATTTCTAGCTCTCAAAATGCATTTCTCACAGATGCTCATGGAAGTAATATTGATTTTGGTAGAAAAGGAAGTCCATCTTCTCGGTTAAATGCCATCCTGGTGCATGGCAGTTTTCACCAAGGAGTAAAATACCCAAGTCTGGAAGTTTCCTGTTGTCTTTTGCAAAATCTTAAAACTGACCTCCCTTTCTGATTGTAGTTTTTACACCCCCTTGTGCACCCGTGATGAATGCTCAAGATCCCAACTCAGCTACAGGGGCATCTGTGAAAGTTTGCTGGAGCTTTTTCTCTGAAGACATTGTGGAAAGCTACCAACTCTACTACAAGCGAGTGAGCAATGATACATCAAGCAAGGAGGAAGAAGGTAAAGAGACAAAAGCCAAATCAGGTAGAATGGGGGGGGGGGAAAGCCACTTCTCTAAATTCCTAATGACAACATCCACTTGGAGGCACATCTGGCAAGACAGAAATGGAAGCTGCATTTTCTTCCTGTCTACCTGCTAATTTTATTATCTGCTGCTTCTTTCTTTCTTTCCTTCCTTCCTTCCTTCCTTCCTTCCTTCTTTCTTTCTTTCTTTCTGATATATTTTTATTGTGCAATTTTCTTGGTTATGAATAAAATTTCTATATTCACGATAACAGTATACCATATGGGTACAATCTCTACAATCTCTATTGAAAACAGATAGTAAATCTTACACACACAATAGTTGTAGCTATTATTCTCAATAGCTATTCATCTTCACTTATCCTTATTGAAAATTTTGTGTTAATTGATTAAGCCCTCTGCTCAATTTTATCTACAGTCTATTCATAATATCAAACATTATAAACATCAAGTAAACATCACATTTATAGCCATTAGTTTCCAAATAATTATACGGTTTATTTATCTTAATTATTCAAGGTTCATTATTCAATTACGCAAATGACTTCATCTTTGTTTGCATATCTAGGTTTCTAACTTCTGCTGCTATTTTATACCCATTAATAGAATAGTTTCCAGATTGAAATAGTAATCTTTTTTCCCATTTCTGATTTCTTCCTTTATACCTGTTCATCTTCATCTTATTAAGAATTTCACATTGTTTGATTAGGTCCTCTGTTCAATTTTATCTATCATCCATTAATAATGTCAAACATCTATAAATATCCAATAGGCATTACACTCCACAAAAAACCAGCTTTCATTTTTTTAATGCTTCAAAAGACTCATCTCCACTCTATATTAATCTCCCAATAATCCTAAATTTTACTTATGGTAATTATTCGATGTTCATTATTCTATTACACAATTTTGTTTACATATCCAGGTTTCTAACGTCTACTGCTATTTTCTACCAATTAATATACTAGTTCCCAAACATAAAAGTAATCTTCTGCTTTTCTTCTAATTAGAGCAATCTTCCTTATTGCTCTAATTAGAAGTAGAAGTTTAATAAATTTTACTTGCTATACGGGCCATTAAAGCTTTACAATGTGAGCTCTGGAAATTAGCAAAGAGTCTATCTGAGAGCTACCTTCAATTTGTGACTTGTTCAGTCCAAACCATGTTTAAAAGAGAAAGACCTCAACGTAACATGCTGTTATTCCTGCATGAAACGAGCTATTACTTAAGAATCTGTTGCAATTTCAGAGAATTCCTTCAATCTTTGTACTTTCTGATTGCAGAGTTTAAGCTAAATGTGAAGGAAACATACTGCACGGTTGCTCAGCTGGTGCCAAACACACAATACGAATTTTGGGTAAAGGCAGTTAACAGAGCTGGAGTCAGCCCAGAGAGTGAAAGAGCCGTGTATATGACAGGTAAATGGCTTTTAATGTTATGTTTTGGTTTAGGAAAACAATAACTTTTTATTGACATATGCAAAGTGGGGACTAGTAGCCCAAATATATATTTTTTTGTAAACTGTGGAGGAGAGATTAAGCTCATAATCCTATCCGTTTAGCAATATGTCCCCAAATGGTTGGAAATAAAGACAAATACCTGGCATATATAACCACATGTGGTGGACTTGCATAAAAGCAAGGAAATTTTGGATACAAATTAATATGGGGTTAGAAAAAAATGACAAGACAACATATAGAGTTTAAACCAGAATTATTTTGATTAGGCATTATATCAGATGGCTATGATAAAGGGACAATATACCAGAGGTGGTATTCAGCAGGTTCTGACCAGTTCTGGAGAACCAGTAGCGAAAGTTTTGAGTAGTTCAGAGAACTTCTGACTGGCCCGACCCCATCCATTCTCTGCCTCCCGAGTCCCAGCTGATTGGGAGGAAACAGAGATTGTGCAGTAACCTTCCCCTGGAGTGGGGAGGAAATGGAGATTTTACAGTATCCTTCCCCTGCCACGCCCACCAAGCCGCCACCACGCCTACCAAGCCACGCCCACAGAACCGGTAGAAAAAAAATTGTATCCCACCACTGCATTATACCAGGGGTGGGTTTCTTGCCCTGTTCCAACCGGTTCGGTTGGAACAGGGCTGGCGGCGTCCTTGTGCACGCGCACACTGCACGCATGCGTACTAGCGTCTGTGCGATGCTCCAGCTGCTCCTGGAGGATCGCGCAGGCGCTGTATGCGTCCTGCGCATGCGTGGAAGCACAGAACTCGTCAAAATCGGGTAAGAAACGCGGGCGGGCGGGTGGCCCCTTCGGCGTTCCCGGAAGTTACTTACTTCCGGGTTCGCCGACCAACCGGTTCGCGGGGACCGCCGCGAACCACCTGAAATCCACCCCTGCATTATACCCAATATTACACATCTTGACCCCTGCAAGAATGGTGTACGCACAGCAGTGGAAGAGTAAAAGCACCCCTTCATAGGAGGACACGATAAGGAAAATGCTAGTCTGTGCAGAAATAGACAGACTAACTCTAAAAATAAAAGATAAAGGAGATACAGAATACTATGCTACATGGAATAGATTCTATCAATGGTCAGAAACATGAGGTAGAAGCTGGAATACGAAAGAATCTGTTTAGGTGAACATGGAAAGGGGTACTATGCCTGTATTAGAATGTAGGTATGAGAATGATAGATAAGTTGACATACTAGAATATCATAGTCAGAAATTACTGTACTACACTAGCACTGTTTAAAATAGTACATATGTTATTTTGTTTTTACTTTTTTTATATGGCAAGTGGAATTCCAGGGCAATTACACTGTATTCAATATATTTATATGTAAATGATTTTGTGTGTGTGTGTGTGTGTGTGTTGCAATTGTGCTGATAAATAAATAAAGGACAGCACAATTGCAACACAAATGTAACAAAGGCAACATTAAAAAAAATGGCTTTCTGCCTGGATGGCTCCCAGAGTGAGTCAATAGACAGAAAAGGAAAGCAGTATGCTCCCTCCCATATTTGGGCATACCAGGGGTTGTGCCACAATATATATGTATATATGTATTTAGTGTTACAACCCCTGGTATGCCCAAATATGGGAGGAAGCAGACTGCTTCCTTTCTCTGTCTATCGGCTCGTCACAAGAGACCATCACGACAGAAAGCCATTATTTTTACTGTTGCCTTTGTTACATTTGTGTTGCATTTGTGCTAGTCTCCCTTTATTTATTTATCAGCACAAATGCAACACACACACAAACACATATCTCTATCTCTATCTCTATCTCTATCTCTATCTCTACCTCTACCTCTATCTCTTATCTCTATCTCTATCTCTATCTCTATCTCTATCTCTATCTCTCTATCTCTATCTCTATCTCTATCTCTATATCTATCTATCTATCTATCTATCTATCTATCTATCTATCTATCTATCTATCTATCTATCTATCTATCTATCTATCTAATCTTTTCATATATACATACATACATACACAAACACACAATCCTATCTTTGAAGGTTTATCCAGATGGCGCTGACCTTAGATACTAATATTTCTCAAAAAGTGGGGTTATTAAATTTTTAACTGATTTTTTTTAAAGTTCAACCTTAATTATATAATAAAAATGATCTACATCCTCTAATGTTAGAATAGAATAGAATAAACAGAGTTGGAAGGGACCTTGGAGGTCTTCTAGTCCAACCCCCTGCTTGAGCAGGAAACCCTACACCACTTCAGCCAAATGGTTATCCAATCTCTTCTTAAAAAAATTTCAGTGTTGGGACATTCACAACTTCTGGAGGCAAGTTGTTCCACAGATTAATTGGTCTCACTGTTGACTTATTTTAATTATATTGAAAGGTTGGGGAAGAGGTTTAAATCGATATTGTCGTTTTGTTTTTTGGCTTTTGAACACAATTTGCTAAATTTCCCATTGAGGCATTTTAGGATGCCTTTTGGGTTGTTGATTGCCTTGAATTCTCTTCCCAGCTGGAAAGGCAACCTAGAAATCCAAGGCCCAATATTTCATTAGTGATCCGAGTCTTTGCAACTTATAGTCTAGAATTTTCACTCCACAAAAAACCAGCTTTCATTTTTTTAATGCTTCAAAAGACTCCTCTCCACTCTATATTTTCAGCTCCTTTGCCACCGGTTATCAAAGGGAAGGTGATCCAGAGCTGTGAATACTCTGCACTGGTGCGATGGGAATGTGGAAATATTAATCCTGTGGATTCCTACACTGTGGAATTATCTAAGACGGCTGGCGGAGATGGAGGCGAAATTCTCACTGAGTAAGTTGCACTGGATCTGCAGGTATCATACCATATCATGAGTTCATGGTCCTATTCAGCGATACACTGGATCTTTTTAGTAGAATCATACTCAGGAGCCAGCCTAAGAAGCAACGTTTACTCAACCTTGCTGAAAACTTTGGGAGTGCAGGTCAAAGGGAGCATAAAAGAAATATCCAATCCTAGAACTCCTTTTGCCCATGATAATTTTCCAAAATGTTGCAATTTCCCAATAGGAATCAGCATTATAATGTAAGATGTAGCACATTTGAAATGTGAGCAGGAAGAAGACAGCAAATTATAGACAAAATCGGTTTTTTCCCCAATGGTTTTTGCTACCAACAGCATAACTGTTCTAGGCCATTTCCTTCCTTCCTTCCTTCCTTCCTTCCTTCCTTCCTTCCTTCCTTCCTTCCTTCCTTTCTTCCTTCCTTCCTTCCTCCCTCCCTCCCTCCCTCCCTTCCCTCCCTCCCTCTCTCCCTCTCTGCTTCCCTGCCTTCCTCCAGCCTGCTTTCTTTCTTTCTTTCTTTCTTTCTTTCTTTCTTTCTTTCTTTCTTTCTTTTTTTCTTTTTCTTTCTCTCTTTTGTTCTTTCTTTCTCTCTTTTGTTCTTTCTTTCTTTCTTTCTTTCTTCTTTCTTTCTTTTCTGTCTGCAAAAACACATAGAATATTCATTCATATTTATTGTTAGTAAGAGAAATAAATTATTTTCTGCTTATCAAGGAAACAGAGATGTGGAAGGGGATGCTAACTCCCTCCCACCATATCCTTAGCACTTTGTTTTTCTCTGGTCAATTTCATAATCCCTTAGTCAATTTCAGAGATGGAAAGTTCCTTATTATGCTGTGATGTTTCAGCTCACCCAAGAAGGCAATCAACTGATAGACATTTTCAAAGGCAGGGGAGCAGGCTGGGCCCTGGAATAGATTTCCCAGGTGGAAAAAACCCACAATCGGTTACGAGGTCTACTGATACCTTGTAAAGCTTGTTTAGCTCTTTTCTTTCATGTTAATCTCCAGTATCTCCAATATGGTACAAAATAGAATTGGCCACAAACAAAACCCTTATTCCTCCTTTCAAATGTGGCTCTAAACATTTTTTTCCACTTTTCCCCCCAGATCTGTTGTTGGAATTCCAAATTGCGAGGCACTGATTGAGCTGGAGCCAAAACAAAGTTATCTTCTGTTTGTGAAGGCGCTTAATATAGGAGGATCGAGTGAAAGGAGTGAGCCAGCTTCTATCCTTAGCACAGGTAGTAAGAATGTACTCTTACACGCACATTTTGCAAATGGTGGCATACATTGCTTCTAGTCGTGCTTTTAAAAGTTATTTTACTTCATTTCCCAAAATAAACTATTTGGAAGAAATGTCCATCTGGGTCAATGGTGGGATTTTTACTACTGGTTCTGTGGGCGTGGCACAGAGAGTACCAAAGACCCCACAGTCCTCTTCTTCCTCCTCCTTCTCTCCCTTCCTCCCCTTCTTCTCTCCACACACCCACTCCCTTTAGCACTGATGATGTTACATAGTTGGGTCATGAAACATCTGCAAGAAAACCACCAAACTCAGCGAGCACTAAGGACCCCACAGTCCTCTTCTTCCTCCTCCCCCTTCGTCCCCTCCTCCTCCTCTTCTCCAGACACCCCACGCCTTTAGCACTGATGATGTTACATAGTTGGGTCGTGAAACATCTGCAATAAAACCACCAAGCTCAGAGAGCATTACGAACTTCACAGGTAGTTTAATCTGTTTCAAAGCAATACCTTAAGTAGCCATTAAAAGCTTCGCTAAAAAAGTTGGTTTGGATGCGGACAATGGGACTCTGTAAATGGAGGAGCTTTTGAGCACATGGGGCTGTAAGCGAGTACCAGCAAATTCACGGGACTGAACAGTTACAGCCAGATTTCATTTCTCCTACAGGGACTGTATTTACCCTCAACGAAAAGACAGCTCATCCCTCGTTGTCCATCCTGGAAGATGGGCTGACATTGGCCTGCCATGAAACCAAGAGTGCCCAAAGTGACACATCCTTTGGTGAAGACAGTTTTACAAGGTTTGGGTTCTTTGTGCCTCGTCTGCATTCTTTAATCCCATGTTATTGCTTCATGGCCCTTTCTTTAAAAAGGACCCGGGGACTCTGAAAATGCCCTTTGCACACTATTAAAAACTGCTTGCAACAGCTCAAAGCGAACGGTGAAAAACAGTCACAGGGGTTGAATTTTAGAGCTTCCGATTCTGAGTTAAGATATTGCATCTGCAGTTTAAAGACAGCATAAAGATATACGTATGTACAGTATGTGTCTGTGTGTGTGTGTGTGTGTGTTGCATTTGTGCTGATAAATAAATAAAGGGAGAATAGTATAGTTCTATTTCAAGCTATTTAGCTCTCATCAGCTAGCCATACCCTTACTGGTATTTGAACCTGTGCTGTATTACATATTAAGCAGTTATGTTAACCACTAAGCCACAAGGTTCTCCTCCTTTATCAGCTGAGCCAGGGAAACAGGTATGTATTTAGTGTCACAACCCCTGGTATGCCTAAATATGGGAGGAGGCATACTGCTTCCTTTCTCTGTCTATCGGCTCATCACAAGAGACCATCCAGACAGAAAGCCAGTATTTTTACTGTTGCCGTTGTTACATTTTGTAAGCCGCCCTGAGTCCCCTCAGGGAAAAGGGCGGCCTATAAATGACAAATAAAACTAAAAAAAAAACTAAAAAAGCTAAAACATTTGTGTTGTATTTGTGCTGATAAATAAATAAAGGGAGACTAGTATAGATCTATTTCAAGCTATTTAGCTCTCATCAGCTAGCCATACCCTTACTGGGATTTGAACCTGGGCTCATTTTACATGTTAGGTAGTTGTATTAGCCACTAATAATAATTAGCAGTATGCTCCCTCCCATATTTGGGCATACACACACACACACACAGACACAGGCACAATCACACATATCTGTGTGTGTTTATGTGTGTGTGTTCCAGCATAACTCTGGAACGCCTTGAGCAATTTCAACCAAACTTGGTACACAAATGACTTACTCTTTGGAAACCAATACTGTGGGGGTAAGACACCCCTTAACATTTCCTTGGAGGGGGTGTTCTGTTACGATACATCCCCAAACCACTTAGGGCTATAAAGCACTGTAAAGAGGCATATGAATCTAAGTGCTATTGCTATAAGAGGCGATGCAGAAGATGACTCCATTCCATCAACACAGGAAATATCTTGACAGTTGACCCATATTCCCTCTCTCTCTCTCTCTCTCTCTCTCTCTCTCTCTCTCTCTCTCTCTCTCTCTCTCTCTCTCTCTCTTTGCCAGATCTATTGCTGTGTTGGGATACTCGATCCCATTCCGAGGAAAACATTACTGGGAGGTCGATGTTGATGAGAATACTGAATATTGCATTGGGGTGGCTTTTGAAAATGTACCAAGAGACAGTTCCTTGGGCGAAAGCCACTCCTCCTGGTGTATGAAGCACACCATTACTTCCTCCAGGTCAGTGGTGGGTTTCAAAAATTTTTGGAACCTACTCTATGGGTGTGGCCTCCTTTGTGGGAGTGGCTTGCCGGCCATGTGACCTGGTGGGAGTGGCTTGCCGGCCATGTGCTCTCTCTCTCTCTCTCTCTCTCTCTCTCTCTCTCTCTCTCTCTCTCTCTCTCCTTCCTTTTGTCTCTCTGCCCCTTTTTTCTTTTTTTGTTTCATCTCGCTCTCACTCTTTTTCTTTCTTTTTTCTTTTTTAATTTCTTTATTTCTTCCTTTCTTTCTCTCTCTCTCTCTCTCTCTCTCTGTGTCTGTCTGTCCGTCTGTCTGTCCGTCTCTTTCTCTCTCTCTGTGCATGTGTGTGTAGCAGTGGTGGGTTTCAAAATTTTTTGGAACCTTTTCTGTAGGTGTGGCCTGCTTTCCGGGTCCACTGGTGGAACCTCTTCTAACCAGTTCGGTAGATTTGATGAACCGGTTTTACCGAATAGGTGCGAACTGGTAGGAACCCACCTCTGCTCCAGGTACAGCTTAATCTCAACCCTTCAGATGACGTTGCAACCAGCTTGCAAGATTTTATACTGAAATTTATGCCTATTTTCGGTGGATTTCCTAAACAGCTGAGGGCATGGAGGGCCACATCAAGAGTTACAAATCTCAAAAATTCAAACAATGCCGGGAGTGGTGTTGTAAAATCCCAGTTCCCTACCAGGGGTGGGTTGTTGCTGGCATTACTGCTGGTTCGGCGCGCAAAACATTTTGCGCTCATGGCAGACGTGCACTCTGCACATGTGCACATTTGCACCTAAAAAGGTCTGCGCATGTGCACAACATTAGAAAAGGGAAAAAAATATGTTTTTGCAATGAAGCTCTGAATCCTGAATCCGTATAAATCCTTCCATCCCCCACCATCCAGTGAGACCTGAAGAAGCTTCTTGGATGAGAAGCGAAACGTCTTCCAAGAAAAACCAGAAACTCCAGTTGCCTCTTGAAAAAACACCTTTGGGAGTGTCTTGCTAATACCAATTTAAATTTAATACCAATTTAAAGCAGGGATATCCAACTTTGGCAACTTTAAAACCCATGAATTCAACTCCCAGAATTCCTCAGCCAGCCAGAGCCAATTCTGGGAACTGAAGATTAAGTGTATTAAAGATGCCGAAGGGACGCAGTGGCTCACTGGCTAAGAAACTGAGCTTGTCGATCAGAAGGGTTGGCAGTTTGGTGGTTTGAATCCCTAGCGCCGCATAACAGAGTGAGTTCCTGTTACTTGTCCCAGATTCTGCTAACCGAGCTGTTTGAAAGCACGTAAAAATGCAAGCAGAAAAAATAGGAATAACCTTTGGTGGGAAAGTAGCAGCATTCTGTGCGTCTTTGGCGTTTAGTCATGCCGGCCACATGACGACGGAGATGTCTTCAGACAGCGCTAGCTCTTCGGTTTTGAAGCAGAGATGAGTACCGCCCCCTAGAGTCGGGAACGACTAGCACATATGTACAAGGGGAACCTTTACCTTTACCTTAAGCTTGCCAAAGTTGGGCACCCATGATTTGAAGCTTCTGATCTCTCTCTCTTTACGCAGCCACCTCTATGAATTTCTCAATGATGGGATGACACCCGACATCAAGATCACAGTTCCTCCCGAGAGGATTGGCCTTTTGCTGGACTACGATGAAGGGACGCTCTCGTTCTTTAACGCTGATATCACGCAACACTTGCACACCTTCCACAGCAACTTTCGAGGTTTTGTGTGTCCCTGTTTTGCGGTGGAAAACATCGGGGTGCTCAGGATTCGGAATGGCATCCCAGTTCCTTCACATGTTGTTTTGTGATTCAGGATAGCACGATGACACTCTTAAAAGGCCACACAGCACACTTTCAGCTCCTGTCCCAGTCTTTCCTCTCCCCCCCACCCCCCGCAAACTGTCCGTATTACTTATTTATTTATTTGGTTAGTGTGGGAGACAAGACCGTATGGTGCATAAAGTAAATTTGGTTGAATACTTTAAAATGTGTTTCTTGTTGTTTATGCACACAAAACAACCCCTCACTTAATCTGATCATCTGTAACCCTAACGGCTTCCTTTACACAAGTATTAATTAACCTAGTGAGTTGTGAGGGGTTGTTATTATTATTATTTTTTTTGTAGTTTGACTTGCTTGACAAACCCAACCTGATAGGCTAAATAACTATTTTGTGTATCTCGCACACTCAGAAATAATAGTTTCATCTACTAAACTACGTGATGGGATGCAGTGGCTCAATGGCGATGACGCTGAGCTTGTCGATCAGAAAGGTCGGCAGTTTGGCGGTTCGAATCCCTAGTGTCGCGTAACGGAGTGAGCTCCTGTTACTTTTTCCAGAATAGAATAGAGTAGAGTAGAGTAGAGTAGAGTAGAGTAGAGTAGAGTAGAGTAGAGTAGAGTAGAGTAGAGTAGAGAAGTTGGAAGGGACCTTGGAGGTCTTCTAGTCCAATCTCCTGCTGAGGCAGGAAACCCTATACTATTTCAACAAACAGTTGGATTTGGATTTGGATTTTACTTTATTTATATGCCTCCCTTTTCCCTGGGGGGACTCAGGGTGGCTCACAGTCCAAGGGGGAGGGGAGTACAAAACAAAAATACACACATAAAACAGTACATCGTTAAAAAAAACGCAACAGTCATACTAGTTGTCCAATCTGTTCTTAAAAACTCCCAGTGCTGCAGCATTCACAACTTCTGGAGGCAAGTTGTTTCACTGATTGTTCTAACTGTCTGTAAGGAGGAGGAGGTGGTGGTGGTGGTTGAGGAGGAGGAGGAGATCAGCCATTCAGTCATGCCTGACTCTTGGTGATTCTATGGACTAGATCTCTCCACATTTTCCAATCTTTGAATTGGTCGATGCTCTGGCTGGTGTCAGCTTTGATGGTGTCCATCCTCTATGTTCTTTGATGGCCCGATTTTCTTTTACCACTTACTCTTCCAAACATAATTGCTCCCTCCACTGAATTCCCTTGCCTGACTCCAAGATCTCTCCCACAGTTACTACTACTGGGCGAGGTACCACATATACTGTCCCTGTGCATTTGGTTTTTCTCGCCTAAATGTAGATCCTTACTTTTTTCACCCTTGAATTTCATTTTGTTAAATAGTGCCCAATGTTCAGGTCTGTCAAGATCCTTCTGTATCTTAAGCCTATCTTCTGGAGTGTTGGCTATTCTTGCTAGCTTGGTGTCATCTGCAAATTTGATGAGTTCCTAATACATCAGATGCCACTGTGAGTTTTCAAATCCACACCTGTCAGAAAAGTGCTTCTCAAGTTCTGTTCCAGCCACCTCAAACAAAAAGAAACCCCTTCACGCATAGGTCATTTAATCATAAATAGATCTCTTCCTTACTTGCTACAATATTTATATTTATCCAGGGATTTGCTTCATGTGCCGCGCTACGCTATAATGTGATTTATCTGGTGTATGCTTAGCATGAGAATAAAGACGTTGACAAGGAACATCATTTTTCAGTGAGCTGGAGGGAAAAAAATGAAATCTGCCCCCTGTTTCCAATTTAAAGGGCTGAAACCAAAGATCACTATTGCAAGGCAGTGTTTCAAGTTGCAAGAAAATGTGGCATCTTCTTGTAATCACACAATTCAAGAGGAATAAAGCTGGCCGGGCTCGAATAATCACAAATGTGTTTTTCCAGTGCTGCGTATCCTTACTAAGCTGCTTAGGGACTAAGAGGGAAAGAGATAAAAGTACATGCGTATATTGTATGGGCACAGAGGAGTTTCACTGTGTGATTCCTGAAAGAATTGGAGCAGCCGACGGGAGAGAACGGCTTTTCCCTGCGTGCTTTCTTACCCTATGAAAAATCAACTTCGGTTGGGGAAAAAGCGTGGAGACCGAGTGAAGTGATTATCATCTTTATTATGGGTGCTTTCATTAGCCAGGATTCTGTTCCCATGACCAAAAAAAATATTCAACATTGAACACAATTGGAGAACTGAGTAATATGGTAATATTGCTTTAGGGTATCATCAGAAAAGAAAGAGGGAGGGAGGGAGGAAGGAGGGAGGGAGGGAAGGAAGGAAGGAATCACTTGAACAAGCTGGGCAGCAAATAAATTTGAGGAAGGGAGGGAGGGAGGGAGGAAGGAAGGAAGGAAAGAAAGAAGGAAGGAAAGAAGAAAGGAAGGAATTGCCTGAACTGCAAAATGGGCACCAAATAAATTAAGGAAAGAAAGAAGGAAGGAAGGAAAGAAGGAAGGAAGGAAGGAAGGAAGGAAGGAAGGAAGGAAGGAAGGAAGGAATTGCCTGAACTGCAAAATGGGCACCAAATAAATTAAGGAAAGAAAGAAGGAATGAAAGAAAGAAGGAAGGAATTGCCTAAACTGCAAAATGGGCATCAAATAAATTAAGGAAGGAAAGAAGGAAGGAAAGAAGAAAAGAAAGAAAAGGAATCACCTGAACTGCAAAATGGACACCAAATAAATTAAGGAAGGAAGGAAGGAAAGAAGGAAGGAAGGAAAGAAGGAAGGAAGGAATTGCCTGAACTGCAAAATGGGCACCAAATAAATTAAGGAAAGAAAGAAGGAAGGAAAGAAGGAAGGAAGGAATTGCCTGAACTGCAAAATGGACACCAAATAAATTAAGTAAGTAAGTAAGTAAGTAAGTAAGTAAGTAGGTAAGGAAGGAAGGAAGGAAGGAAGGAAGGAAGGAAGGAAGGAAGGAAGGAAGGAAGGAAGGAAGGAAGGAAAAGGAATCACCTGAACTGCAAAATGGGCATCAAATAAATTAAGGAAGGAAAGAAGGAAGGAAAGAAGAAAAGAAAGAAAAAGAATCACCTGAACTACAAAATGGGCATCAAATAAATTGAGGCAGATAGGAAGGAAGGAAGGAAGGAAGGAAGGAAGGAAGGAAGGAAGGAAGGAAGGAAGGAAGGAAGGAAGGAAGGAAGGAGGACGTAGGGCAAAATGAAGACATATTTGGATCATCAACAAATAACAACAACATGGTTTGTGTTTTCTATAATGCCGTCACACCCAGATCTTCATTTATATATGTTGGAGGGAAAATAATGGCCTCAGAGCAAATTCAGCTTCTTGCACAACCACAGCCTAACCTACGTACACTCTGCAGAAACAAGGGGGAAATTTATTTAAAGCATCAAAACTGCCGAGTTTCTTCCTTAGCGGCAGAGATCCTGCTGGGAGCGAATTGGACCGAAGGAGTCCGTGGTTTGCTGCCTCATCTCCAGCAATGAACTTTCGCAGCAACGAACGTCACAGCCAGGGAAAGGGCTCTGTCATTCACAAGAGGGTGCTATTGACTGCCTTCCAAAGAGAAGGACCGTCGCTGAAAACACGGCAGCCGACTGCTCTAAACAACAGCTTGCCAGATGGGCTTTCTAGGGTTGCTTTCTGGATCGGGATTAACCAGGGGGATTGGATTGAAAAACTGGGTTCCATAGGGAACAGCTTTGTCCCATTCCCTGAGACCTCCAGGAGGACTAGGGGGGTGACATGATTAGCGGCGTTACAATATCTCAGGGGCTACCACAAAGAAGAGGGAATCAAACTAAGAGCCGAGGTGGCGCAGTGGTTAGAGTGCAGTACTGCAGGCCACTTCAGCTGACTGCTATCTGCAGTTCGGCGGTTCAAATCTCACCGGCTCAAGGTTGACTCAGCCTTCCATCCTTCCGAGGTGGGTGAAATGAGGACCCAGACTGTGGGGGCGATATGCTGACTCTGTAAACCGCTTAGAGAGGGCTGAAAGCCCTATGAAGCGGTATATAAGTCTAACTGCTATTGCTATTGCTAAACTATTCTCCAAACAAGAGTGAAATGCTACCGGTTTGGACCGATTCGCCCGAACCAGTAGTAAAAAAATGCTACCAGTTCACCTGAACTGGTATTTCCGATGATCAGCTGTGACGCACAATTTATATTAGCTAGAAAGCAGGATGGTGAGAGCGAGCAAAGCATGTGTGCATGCACTCATGCTCACATTTGCGAATTGGTAGCAAAGAAGATAAGTAGATTTCACCCCTGCCTCCAACGAATCTAAAGGAAGGACAAGAAGCAATGGGTGGAAACTAATCAAGGCAATTTAGCATTAAGGGGAAACAATTTCTGACAATTAGAACTTGTCTGAAGTGGTGTAGGGTTTCCTGCCTGAGCAGGGGGTTCGACTAGAAGACCTCCAAGGTCCCTTCCAACTCTGTTATTCTTTTGTATTCTATTCTATTCTATTCTACTCACATCCTATCACCTGGGGAATGGCAGGTGTTGGGGAACAACAAACAGGGCATCAGGGTTAGCTGGGAATGGGGAATTCAATTTTTTAAAATGCAAATATACTTTATAAACAATGTGGGGTTTTTTTATAAGCGATATGTGAGAGTGAGACAGAAAGAGACAGAGAGAGACAGACACACACACAGAGAGAGAGAGACAGATGGGGGAGAGAAAGGGAGAGTGAGAGAGTTAGCTGGGAATGGGGGATTCAATTTTTTTAATGCAAATATACTTTATAAACAATATGGGGTTTTTTATAAGCGATATGTGAGAGTGAGACAGAGGACAGAGACACACAGAGAGAGACACAGAGAGAGAGAGAGAGAGATGGGGAGAGAGAAAGGGAGAGTGAGAGACAGAGAGACAGAGAGATGGGGAGAGAGAATATTATATCGTATGCTGCAAAATTCTGAAATGAAAAAAAATTATAACCACAGAACTAGATTAGGATGGGATTTGATTCACAGGGGCAATTTTAGTGGATAACTTCCTAACCGATGAGTCATTGAATGCCTAAACCAGAGAATAAACATTTGTCTTTCATCTGTAATGTTTACAAAATCCATCTCCGTGTTTACCACTGAGTGGCTTCCAACCCATGGGAGGAAATGAAGAGGTCAGATTGAGAATCTGATCAGATCGCCTAGATTTTAAAGGGAACTATAAGCCAAACACCTGGAAGTATTTTCCCCCCTCTTGTTTAAATTATTTTACGAAGAGGCAGTATCATTAAGAAATAATGGCCTTCTTAGTATCTTTGGAGTTCCCCATAATTGTATGGCATGTACAATAGACTGTATTATCATAATTGAGTCTAATTTAAAAAAGGAAAAATTGCCTTAAAAAAAAAAGTCAAAAGGGTAAAATAACATGAACCATCTAGATTTTCCAAAAGAAAAAAGAAAAAAAAAAGATTGGCATTTTCACAGTTTTTGATGTCTACCCTTTAGTTGTCTAAAAGGAAAATGCATTAGCACCATAAAGGTAAAGGTACAGGTTCCCCTTGCACATATCTGCTAGTCGTTCCCGACTCTAGGGGGCGGTGCTCATCACTGTTTCAAAGCCGAAGACATCTCCATCGTCATGTGGCCGGCATGACTCAAGGCCAAAGGCGCACGTAATGCTGTTACCTTCCCACCAAAGGTGGTTCCTATTTTTCCACTTGAAATAATATAAGAGGCAAAGTATTATACACTTGAGAGACCGCCTACTGCCAATTACCTCCACTCGACCAATTAGATCCCATAGATTAGGCCTCCTCCGAGTTCCATCAGCCGGTCAATGTCGACTGGCAACCACGCGGAGGAGAGCCTTCTCGGTGGCAGCTCTGACCCTATGGAACGAACTCCCCGTGGAGATTCGTACCCTCACCACCCTCCAGACCTTCCGCATAGCCCTTAAAACCTGGCTATTCCGACAGGCCTGGGGCTAAAGACCTTAACCCCACCCGAATTGTATGAATGTTGTGCTTTTAATAATGTATTGTCTTATGTGTTTAACTTGGTTTGTCCTCCCTCCCTTTGAACTGTGAGCCGCCCTGAGTCCCCCCAGGGAAAAGGGCGGCATACAAATAAAATACCTATACCTATACCTAAATACCTAATTGAATGTGCCTTTGTATACTTATTTAATGTTTATTAGATATAGTTAGTTGGTTGACTCAGCCTTCCATCCTTCTGAGGTCAGTAAAATGAGGACCCAGATTGTTGTGGGCACTATGCTGACTCTGTAAACTGTTTACTGCTTACAGAGGGCTTTAAAGCACTGTGAATATGAGTCTAAGTGCTAAATGCTATCGCTATTACAGGCTAACTCTGCCTACTGCCAGAAGTTCGATGCTGACCGGCTGAAGGTTGACTCAGCCTTCCCTCCTTCTGAGATGGGTAAAATGAAAACCCAGATTGTTGGGGGCAAGATGCCGACTCTGTAAACCGCTTAGAGATGGCTGTGAAGCACCGTGAAAGCGGTATATAACTCTAAATGATAGTGCTATTTTTGTATTCATGCTGATTTCTGCATTGTGCAAACCAGAACAGTAGATGGCAGGATCGACTTGAAATTCAGATGCTGTTGAATAGTTCTAGGCCTTGGTTTGGTGTCAAGATTCCTTGGGTAAATAAATGCATTGAAAGAAGTTGGCCCAGTGACATCATATCGATCTGCTGGAATATACCCTCCTAAACAAAAATATAGAACAGGGCCTGTCTGGAAACAATGCCAAACTCAGCTTCCAAAAACTTTTTAGAAGGTGTTAGGTCTCTAGGTGGCTCAGTGACTAAGACGCTGAGCTTGTCGATGATAAAGGTCAGCAGTTCAGCAGTTCGAATCCCTAGCGCCGTGTAACGGAGTGAGGTCCCATTACTTGTCCCAGCTTCTGCCAACCTGGCAGTTAGAAAGCACGTAAAAATGCAAGTAGAAGAAAATAAGAGCCATCTTTGGTGAGAAGGTAACAGCGTTCCGTGCGCCTTTGGTGTTTACTCCTGCCGGCCACATGATCATGGAGACGTCTTCGGACAGCGCTGGCTCTTTGGCTTTGAAACGGAGATGAGCACTGCCCCCTAGAATTGGGAACGACTAGCACATATGTGCAAGGGGAACCTTTACTTTTATCTTGATATCTCTAGGATTTGCTAGCAATAAACACAGGGGAAGTGAATTTTTCTTCCAGTGCAAAGAGAAAAACATTCATCCTAGTAAAGCTTTTAAGACTCTTCCATTCTATCTCCATATTCAGTGCTGGAAATCTTGGGTTAAATCGCCCCTTAGCAACAACTGTACAACCTCTGGCTGAAGATGTCCAGCGTGGGAGAGCGAATCTGTTTACTGTACCTCTAGTACATCAGTTCTGCTGCTGACTTTCTTTTAGTGTACCATGTCTTCAAACATTAAGGTAAAGTCTACCTTTTGGTAACTTAAGCTTATTTAATTGAAGCTTATCATTAAGGTTTGTTTTCTCTCTGCAGGAATGAAAACAAAATTAAAGGGGAATACAGATTCTCCTCAACTTATGATAGGAAGGGAGCCTGGAATTTCCTGTTGTAAGTCGAGGCATCCATAGGTCTGACCTGATTTTACAACTGTTTAGTGCTGATTGTTAAGGGAATGCATGGTTGTTTAAAAGAGAATCTGTGTATTCCTATGAGCGTTTCCTCCCCCCGCCCCCCCGAAACTAGCAAAGGACATCATACATTGCGGTCACATAATCACAGATTTTTCTGCTGCATCTATTCTAGAATCTGTTCCATTCCATTCTGTTCCATTATTCTATTCTGTTCTATTCCGTTCCGTTCCGTTATTCTACTCTGTTCTGTTCTGTTCTGCTCTGTTCTATTATTCTGTTATGTTCCTTTCTGTTCCATTCCATTCTGTTCCATTATTCTATTCTGTTCTGTTCCTTTCTTTTCCATTCCATTCCAATCTGTTCCATTATTCTATTCTGTTTCATTATTCTGTTCCTTTCTTTTCCATTCCATTCCATTCTGTTCCATTAATCTATTATGTTCTATTCCATCCCGTTCCATTATTCTACTCTGTTCTGTTCCATTCCATTCCATTATTCTATTCTATTCTGTTCTATGCCGTTCCATTCCATTCCATTATTCTGCTCTGCTCCTTTCTGTTCCATTCCATTCCATTCTGTTCCATTATTCTATTCTGTTCCATTCCATTATTCTATTCTGTTCTATTCCGTTCTGTTCCATTATTCTATTCTGTTCTGTTCTGTTCCATTATTCTGTTCTGTTCTGTTCTGCTGTGTTCCATTATTCTGTTCTGTTCCTTTCTGTTCCATTCCTTTCTGTTCCATTATTCTATTCTGTTCTGTTCCATTCCATTCCATTCTATTTATTCTATTTATTCTATTTATTCTATTCTATTCTATTCTCATTACAATTCCATTGTTTCCTGTGACCTTTCATAGAGTTCAGATGCTCAGATACCCAGAGTTGAAACACTAACAGACACATGCAATCCTTAAATGGGATCCCTTTTTGTCCATGCCAGATTTTGCTTCCTAAATATATATATTTTTCTATTTCTGCAAAACTTTTCAGGTGCAATTGTTCTCCCCTGTTTCCCAGCACCATTTTTAAATTGCCTAGTAATATCTTAACTCTGCACTTCTGTTTGCTCTACAGATGTCCTAAGTAGAACACCTATCAAATCCCAATGTTAAAGACGTCCAAAAGCACCAGGTTGGAGAAAGCGGGCAGTTGCAATCTATGACCCATGGCTGCTTCTTGATGAATGTCATGAATTACATGCTTACAGAACCTTCATTGTTCATGAAGGACCAAAGGTCAAAGGAGAGACTCGTGAACTTTTGCACTCCTGATCCAGCTGGACTTCCAACTTTATTCTTGGAAATGTCCCTTGCTGACCTAGCGAAAAAGGCAACTGTTTGATTCCCATATATGTAATCAGCTGGGCTAAGAGACAATGTGTGAGCCAATTCTGCTAAGCCTCAATCAATCTTCTGAGAATTCTTGTGTGGGAAAGGGCTCCTGTCAATGGCCAGATTTAAAGCATTCTTAGTTGATTGTGGCTTAATAAAATCCATGTCCTGGACTGCTCTTTCTCTTAAATTCCTTGTGTGTCTAACCACACTTGGCCAAATCAAGCATTATCCTACCCTACTCTACTCTACTCTACTCTACTCTACTCTACTCTGCTCTGCTCTGCTCTGCTCTGCTCTGCTCTGCTCTGCTCTGCTCTGCTCTGCTCCGCTCCGCTCCACTCCACTCCACTCCACTCCACTCCACTCCATTTGTCTCCTTCCCTTCCCTTTCCTTCCCTTCCCTCTACCATCTTCTCTCCCTCCCTTCCTCTCCTCCCTCCCTCCCTCCCTCCCTTCCCTTCCCTTTCCTCTGCCTTCCTTCCTTCCTTCTCTCTGTTTCCTCCCTCCCTCCCTCTTTCCTGGTTAAATGCAGCACTGCAGGCTACTTCAGCTGACTGCAGTTCTGCAGTTCGGCTGTTCAAATCTCACCGGCTCAGGGTTGACTCAGCCTTCCATCCTTCCGAGGTGGGTGAAATGAGGACCCAGCCTGTGGGGGCGATATGCTGACTCTGTAAACCGCTTAGAGAGGGCTGAAAGCCCTATGAAGCGGTATATAAGTCTAACTGCTATTGCTATTGCTATTCCTTTCCTTTCTCTCCCCTCCTTCTCCCTCCCCTCCCCTTCACTCCCCTCCCCTCCCCTCCTGTCTTACCCTGTTCCATTCCATTTCATTCCAGCACAACTATCAAATTTTCAGATCTGAAGCTGACAGCCTGCTCCCTTGGTTTTCATTTAATTCCTTATCACTCATCCCAGGTTAATAATCCCTTGGATTAAACAAAAATCAAACCACTCTTCCCGTCACTGGCATTTTTCGGATACACTGGTCTTCAATTCCCGGACACAAAACTGCCTAGAGAGGGCTGAAAGCCCTATGAAGCGGTATGTAAGTCTAACTGCTATTGCTATTGCTATGATTTTTTTAAACTTTCATAATATGTTTTTTTTCCATGTTATACGCCGCCCTGAGTCCTTGGGAGAAGGGTGGCATATAAATCCAATAAACCAAACCAAACCAAACTAACACCCCAGTTGGGGAGCCCACAACCAACCAGTTCTGGGCTCCATGCTCCATCCAGTTCCCCTTGAAAGAAATCCATCAGTCCAGCCACCCACATGGCCCAATCAGGTGATGTTCCAGCTGCATATAGGCAGAGGGTTGCATGCCAACATCCATTAGTGGTGAATGCATAATGTTGGACTTTTCAGCTATAAGCAGCACTATATAGTACCGTGAATAAAACTGTAGATATTTGCAGAGTCAATACCGCAATATGTCAGAGATGTTTAATTACCTTCGGCTTACAGTCTATTGTGGTTGAACGTAAATTTCGTCCAAACAGCTCAGCTTGGGTTATATTTCTTTCAAGCCCCCATCCTCTCTTGCGCCCACCCAAAGCCGATGAATCAAGCCGAGGTGGCGCAGTGGTTAAATGCAGCACTGCAGGCTACTTCAGCTGACTGCAGTTCTGCAGTCCGGCGGTTCAAATCCCACCGGCTCAAGGTTGACTCAGCCTTCCATCCTTCCGAGGTGGGTAAAATGAGGACCCGGATTGTTGTTGGGGGCAATATGCTGACTCTGTAAACCGCTTAGAGAGGGCTGAAAGCCCTATGAAGCGGTATATAAGTCTAACTGCTACTATTGAATTGGTTGGGCTTATTTAATATTTGTTTGGACTTGCGGTCCATTTTCTCCCCCCCTCCCACATTTTTGTTTTTGTTTTTGCTAAACAACATTCCATGCGTGAAGAATCAAAGCATTTTTAATTCATCTTCCACACGTCACAAACGGCTTCCCTCTCCAGGATTACGTTCAGACCCCAGGTCCCATGCTGCACTTCCCAAATGTAGAGACATGTGTGAGCCAACAGAATCCTTGGTGGTTTTGTTTGCCTCGCTTTGATCAACGCCATTGTCTGTGGCCTCTTTGTGGGATGGGAAAGAACGTAGTTCAAGGGCACAAGGCTCCATTTGTACGTATGTAGGACATCCCAGCTGCGTGTCACATGGAGGCAGGTGACCTTATGATTCTTGACAAATGAATCCTGTCTTTTTACACTGAGAGCATCTTCACCAAAGACAAACTCCTCGTGTGTCCAATCACACTAATAAAGAATTCCATTCTATTCTATCAGCAGGGCTGCCACAGCATCATCAGATGACATCCATGGGACCCCCAAAAATACATTTCAAACAAAGAGGTGAGTTTGTGAGATGTGGTCATCTAAATGAGATTTTGGTGGTACTTAATGTTCTTTGGGTACCTGATGATTCTGAAGGCTGCTGAACCCATGATTTTTCCGTGACCCGTCAAAACCGCGGAGGACAAAATCGCGCTCGACGAAAGCGCGCATTTGACGTCATCACAGCGCGATGAAAAAAATTAAAAATTGAAATAAAATTAAAATTAAAGCAAGCCGATTCACATAAAGGTAAGGGTTAGGGTTAGGGTTAGGGTTAGGGTTAGGGTTAGGGTTAGGTTAAGGGTTAGGGTTAGGTTTAGAGCGTTAGGGTTACGTTTAGCGTTAGGTTAAGGGTTAGCGTTAGGTTTAGCGTTAGGTTAAGGGTTACATTTAGGGTTAGATTTAGGGTTAGGTTAAGGGTTAGGTTAAGGGTTAGGTTTAGGGTTACGTTTAGGGTTAGATTTAGGGTTAGGTTAAGGGTTAGGTTTAGGGTTAGGTTTGGGGGGGTTAGGGTAAGGTTTTCGCTTTATTTTTACATTTTTCGATCACAGCGCGATGTTTTCGCCGCGCTGTGATGACGTCAAATGCGCGCTATCGTCGAGCGCGATTTTGTCCTCCACGGTTTTGTGGTGGAACTGATTTTTCATGACAAAGAAAGCCATAATCTCATAATTTACAAACCATAATTAACTAAAGCTCCAAAACTCAGTACGTGCTTCAACAATGACTTATAAATCAGGGGCTGGGTTTGTATCTCAGATGCTTCTCTGCAATGTGTGAATTCCACCATTCTAAGTCAACTCTGTGCAAGAGTCTTACAGCTGTATAACTGTTTTGCAGAATTGTTGAAAAAGCAGAAACAAATAATCCCAAACAACTTCAATTAATTTTTTCAATGAAGGCTGGGAAATCATACTAATACCACTCCCTAAAGCCTTAGTAAGACCACACCTAGACTATTAAATCAATTTTGGTCACCACACTATAAAAAAAGATGTTGAGATTCTAGGAAATGTGCAGAGCAGAGCAACCAAGATGATTAGGGGACTGGAGACCAAAACATATGAAGAACAGTTGCAGGAACTGGGCATAGCTAGTCTAATGAAGAGAAGGACCAGGGGAGACAGGATAGCAGTCTTCCAATATTTGAGGAGCTGCTATAGAGAGGAGGGGGGTCAAGCTATTTTCCAAAGCACCTGGAAGCCAGACAAGGAATAATGGATGGAAACTGATCAAGCAGAGATTCAACCTAGAAATAAGGAGAAATTTTCTGACAGTGAGAACAATCAACCCATGGAACAGAAGTTGACTTCAGAAGTTGTGGGGAGCTAGGCTGGAGTACTGCAATGTGCTCTACATGGGGCTGCCCTTGAGGAGTATTCGGCAACTTCAGCTAGTCCAGAATGCAGCCGCGCGAGCGATCGTGGGTGTACGTAGCTTCACCCACATTACACCTATCCTCCGCGAGCTGCACTGGCTACCTGTCGATCTCCGGATACGCTTCAAGGTGCTACTTGTCACCCATAAAGCCCTCCATGGTAGTGGATCTGGGTACTTGAGAGACCGCCTACTGCCAATTACCTCCACGCGACCTATTAGATCACATCGATTGGGCCTCCTCCGAGTTCCATCTGCTGGTCAATGCTGATTGGCAACCACGCGGAGGAGGGCCTTCTCGGTGGTTGCTCCGACCCTATGGAACGATCTCCCCATGGAGATTTGTACTCTCACCACCCTCCAGACCTTCCGCACAGCCCTCAGAATCTGGCTATCCCGTCAGGCCTGGGGCTAAGATTGTAACCCGCCCGAATGTATGAATGTTGTGTTTTAATTATGTACTGTCTTATTTGTAAAAAGTTTGTTTCCCCCCCTTCCTTTTGGAGTGTGAGCCGCCCTGAGTCCCCTCAGGGAAAAGGGCGGCATATAAATATAAATAAAACTCTAAACTCTAAACTCTTCATCACTGGAAGCTTTCAAAAAGAGACTGTGCTGCAACTTGTCAAAAATGGTGTAGGATCTCCTGCTTTTGGGGGGGGGGGTTAGACTAGATGACCTACAAGGTTCCTTCCAACTCTGTTAATCTATAAATCATGCTTGTCTGAATGAGCTGGGCCTGCAACCTTAAGGGATTAATGGCATAGCTACACTTCAGTAGATCCACACTGTCAATTCTCTTGTAAGTTTCCTGTTATTTATTTTCTACAGGTCTTTAATGTCCTTTCTCGTTGCCCATATGATTCAGCCGTCCAGGAATGCTTCCAGAGAAATCAAATATTGATCAGGGGATGCTGAAATATTAACTACCATTTTGTTATTCAGCAATTACATATCGCTTCTTTCCTTTCCGTGCAATTCTTACAGACAGGAAAGAGTAGGGACAAAATTTACTCATCAATATAGAAGCAACAGATTTCTTCAAAAAAAAAATGCTGTCACTCCAAATAAACTTCTACCCCGCGGAAAGGTTTTAATTAAGGCAACCTGTCAGCAAATTAGATTAATTTGCTTAGGAAAATGATGCCACAATGCTCGGAAAGCAACTCCACAAAAAGCTTTATAGACACTGCTATCTCCAAGGGCAGAAGAAAATAATGGTGAAGTCATATAATTGCTGGAATCCAGATGCCAGTAAAAGGTTGGATGGCATTTTTTTCCCCACCAGCCAAGAATCAGTTCCCCAACAGGCTCAAATAGCTGAAGAGTCCTGTTAGCTCAAAGAGAAGGAGCTCCCTGCCTTACTACTAGGTAAAGATAAAGGTTCCCCTCGCACATATGTGCTAGTCGTTCCCGACTCTAGGGGGCGGTGCTCATCTCCGTTCCAAAGCTGAAGAGCCAACGCTGTCTGAAGACGTCTCTGTGGTCATGTGGCCAGCATGACTAAATGCCGAAGGCGCAGGGAATGCTGTTACCTTCCCACCAAAGGTGGTTCCTATTTTTCTACTTACATTTGTTAACGTGCTTTTGAACTGCTAAGTTGGCAGAAGCTGGGACAAGTAATGGGAGCTCACTCCGTTACGCGGTGCTAGGGATTTGAAATGCTGAACTGCCGACCTTTTTGATCGACAAACTCAGCATCTTAGCCACTGAGCCACCACGTCCCCCTTACCTACTTACTACTACTTTACTAATAATTGTGTTTGCAGTGAACAACCCAAGAAGATTGACGAGTACCTTCAAGAATTATGCACACCCTGTTTTTTCAGGCAAAAAAACACACCACCATTTCAGAGCTTTTGAGCCTTTGGAGATTAAATACCCATGCAATATCCTGTTCCCCAGTTGTAATTGGGCCTTGGGGAAGGAAAAGAAATGGAAGTAACAATGATTGTCTTATCTCCTGTATATTGACTATGGTCAAGGAGCTGTAATTCCATCAAGATTGATTGTAGCATTGCTTTGTCAATGAAAACAGATTGACTCTGCAGGTGTGAAGGCCATGTCTTTGCACTGCATTCACTACTCAGCAATAGCAATAGCAATAGCAATAGCAGTAGACTTATATACCGCTTCATAGGGCTTTCAGCCCTCTCTAAGCGGTTTACAGAGAGTCAGCATATTGCCCCCAACAATCTGGGTCCTCATTTTACCCACCTCGGAAGGATGGAAGGCTGAGTCAACCCTGAGCCGGTGGGATTTGAACCGCTGAACTGCTGATCTAGCAGTAGCTTGCAGTGCTGCATTTAACCACTGTGCCACCTTGGCACAGGACTCAGGACTCGGGATAATCATCTGGGGCCTACTGACAATGGGATTGGAAGAACCATATCTTCTAGAGTAGAGGTCTTGTTCTGTCACAGTGACAGTTCTGGATTCAGGTCAGTCTATTTTGGTTGAAAAAAACTTTGGCTCAAGAACTCATTGTAAATCCAACGTCAGCAGTTGAAGTCTTAAAAAGGAAGAGATAAACGGAAAGGTGTCGTTTGGTGTAATGGTTAAGGCACCAGGCTAGAAATCAGGAAATTGTCAGTTCTACGCTGCCTTAATGCAGAGAAGAGCAACAAAAGAGGATTAAAGTGGGCTGGAAGCTAAAACATGTGAAGAACGGTTGCAGGAATTGGGTATGTCTAGTTTAATGAAAAGAAGGACTAGGGGTGACATGCCAGTCTTCCAATATCTCAGGGGCTGCCCCAAAGAAGAGGGAGTCAAGCTATTCTCCAAGGCACCTGAGTGTAGAACAAGAAGCAATGGATGGAAACTAATCAAGGAGAGACCCAACCTTAGAACTGAGGGGAACTTTTCTGACATTGAGAACAATTAATCAGTGGAACAACTTGCCACCAGAAGTTGCAAATGCTCCAACACTGGAGGTTTTTAAGAAGAGATTGGACAACCATTTGTCTGAAATGGGATAGGGTTTCCTCCTTGAGCAAGGTTCATGGACTAGATGAACTCCATGGTCTCCTCCAGTTCTATTCTAATGATTGATTGATCTTCTCTTAGGCATGAAAGCCAACTGGGGGACTTAGGGCCAATCACCAGGAGACAGTGAGTTCTAATCAGTGGTGGGATGAAATAATTTAACAACTGCTTCTCTGCCCTAACGACCACCTGGGTAGGCGGGGCTTGGTGGTCATGTGACCGTGTGGGCATGGCCAACTCAACGTCACTCACATCGATGGGCGCTTGGCCTTTGCTGTTAGAATGTAATAAGCGTTAACCGGAGAGGCAGTTTCTGTAAGCAGGGCAATAAAGATGAGGCTAGAAACAACACCAGAATGTTTCCTTCCTGCCTTCCTTACAGGATTAGCCCTGTAAAGTGGGGAAAAACAAAAGATTTCTTCCAACAACTGGTTCTCCAAACTGCTTAGAAAGTTAACAACCGGTTCTCTGGAATAGTTGCGAACCGGCTGAATCCCACCACTGGTTCTAATTCTGCTTTAGACATGAAACCAGCTGGGTGCCTTTGAGCCAATCTTTCTGTCTTAGCCCTGGGAACCAGGGAAGGGCAATCTTCTACTGAAACCTTGCCAAGAAAACTGCAGGGACTATCCAGGCTTTTGCCAGCAATTAAAAAAAAGGGGGAGGGGGGGAGGGCAGAACTGATGACACACACAAATCAAACAAATGGAAAATAGAGGGAGGCAGAGGTCCCTACGGGGAAAAAAAAAAAAAATCTGCAAGAGGAACGGGAAATGACATCCTGACAGAACACCTGCAAATAAACTCAACAAGACAGAGACAGGCTTCAGAGGATAATTAGAACTTCAGAAAAATAACCAATGGCTACCAACCTGTCATCCACTGAGGACCTGAACACTGCAGGAGTCAAAAAGAGGGCTGTGAAAATATTTACAGACCCCTCACATCCTGGACATAAATTGTTTCAACTCCCACCCTCAAAAGGACGCTATAAAGTACTGCACACCAGAATAATTAGACACAGTTTTTTTCCCCAATGCCATCGCTCTGCTAAACAAATACTGTCAACACTGTCAAACCATTCACTAAGTCTGCATTACTATTAGTCTTCTCATCGTTCCCCCATCTCCTCCCACTTATGACTGCAGGACTGTAACTTTGTGGCTTGTATCCTTACGATTTATAATGATATTGTTTCCTGATTGCTTATTGGTGCCCGATGACCAGTAGTGGGTTCTGGATCCCATTGCAACCGGTATGGGGCAACGGGGTCTGGCGTCCACCACATGGACGTGCACAGCGCACACAGGCACAGAGCGCACATGCGTACTTACCATCTGCGATGCTCCGAGATGCCTCTGCGATGCTCGGCTTCTCGGCGGTACACCCGTATCAGGCGTACCGGTCATAACCCACCACTGCCTATAACTATCATTAAGTTATGATTCTTGACGAATATATCTTGTATTTTTATGTACAATGAGGGCATATGCACCAAAGACAAATTACTTCTGTGTCTAATCACAATTGGCACTATTCTATTCTATTCTGATCTATTATATCCTATCCTATCCCTATCCCTATCCCTATCTCCATTCCATTCTATCCTATCCCTATCCCTGTCCTATCCTATCCTATCCTATCCTATCCTATCCTATCCTATCCTATCCTATCCCTATCCCCATTCCATTCCATTCTATCCCTATCCTATCCCTATCCCTATTCCCTATCATTCCATTCCATTCTATCCCTATCCCTATCCCCATTCCATTCTATCCATATCCATATCCATATCCATATCCCTATCCCCATTCCATTCTATTCTATCCCTATCCTATCCCTATCCCCATTCCATACCATTCCATTCTATCCCTATCCCCATTCCATTCCATCCTATCCTATCCCTATCCCCATTCCATTCTATTCTATCTCTATCCTATCCTATCCCTATCCCCATTCCATACCATTCCATACCATTCCATACCATTCCATTCCATTCTATCCCTATCCCCATTCCATTCCATTCCATCCTATCCTATCCTATCCCTATCCCCATTCCATTCCATTCTATCCCTATCCCTATCCCCATTCCATTCCATTCTATTCTATCCCTATCCTATCCTATCCCTATCCCCATTCCATACCATTCCATTCCATTCTATCCCTATCACCATTCCATTCCATTCCATCCTATCCTATCCCCATTCCATTCCATTCCATTCCATTCTATCCCTATCCCTATCCCCATTCCATTCTATCCCCATTCCATTCCATTCTATCCCTATCCCCATTCCATACCATTCCATTCTATTCTATCCCTATCCCTATCCCTATTCCATTCCATTCCATTCTATCCCTATCCCTATCCCTATCCCCATTCCATTCCATTCTATCCCTATCCCTATCCCCATTCCATTCTATCCCTATCCCCATTCCATTCCATTCCATCCCATCCCATCCCATCCCATCCCATCCCATCCCATCCCATCCCATCCTAATGTTTGCTTGAGCCAGAAGAAGAAGAAGAAACTTTTTTTGGAGATATAATTTCTCTAAAATTAATAGATGACAGTGTGGGGCTGAGTAAGGGAGTGAAAGAATTTGGAAGTTAGGATATTGTAGATACATACATATAAATGTCAGAATAATTTCCCTGCTGCCGTGGAAACCTATGCATTTCAGTACTATTAATATATACGCCTGTCCAAATCTAGAGTAATGGAAAGTTTTCGGGTTTCTCACAACACAGCTGAGCACCACGGGTGTCTGAGGCATGTCCTACTTTCTTTTTTCTTTTTTTTTCTATTTTGCCCAAGGAATGAGGATTAAGAAGGAATAAACATTATTATTATTAATAACAATAATTTTCAACAGCCAAGCTGCATCAGTAGACACGAAGAACAAAGCAGGAAGAAAAGTTTCCACGGTTTATTTTTAAAAGGAAGGGTTTAATTTCAGAATATGAAATAGTGTGAGAGATTTGAAAAATAAATAAGGGGAAAACGGCCAAGAGGGAATGGCTAAAACTTTACAAAATATACATTTTTAACTCCCCACTTCCAGCGTACCCACTCCCCGGCCCTTCTGCTATCTACTAGAAGAATCTAGTCACTTTGCAAATATCTTGAAAATGTAGCATTTCTATTTATTATTTTTCTTTCTTTTTCTTAAAAATAAAACTTTTCAAGGCCAGACCAGACTTTTCTCAGGATGGGAACAGCATAACGCACATTTCAAAGGAAGCCCATCATCCCCAACACCTGGGCATCTGGTGGCTGCCTTATGTAGGGTTTTGCAGAGGTATGTAGAAAAGGGCCCCTGGGTGTAGGCCTGGCTGATTTAAGTTTCAAAAACAGCAGACATTGATAAAGGGGATTTGGGAGAGGGACGATGAAGAACACAGATCCCCAAACTATGGCCCATGGGCCAGATATGGCCTGACAATGCAAAGCAACAGCGGGTTGCCAATTTTGTTACTGCCAGTTTGGGCGTGCTCCTGCTCCTGCTCACGTGTGACGCTTCTGCGCATGTGCAGAATCATCCATGCGGGTGCCTCCCGCCACCGCTAATACCAGTTCGGCCGATCTGGGTCAAACTGGGAGCAAGCCACCTCTGATGCAAAGTATCCAGCCTATGGAGTGGTGGGATTCAGCCCCTCGCCCCTCACTGTCGGCCTTATCTTCCAACGAGCATCCACTCCAGCTGCACTTCCGGTTAATTATTCCACTGGTTGAGCTGCACGTTGCCGAAGGGTGCTGACTGATGGGGAGTGATGCTAGTGCAGCCATGTGATCTAAGGCCGGTGTGTGATTAGGGCCAGCTTGTAAAGTAGTGCTTTAAAAGTCTTTAAAAATGCTTTAAAAACAGCCTTTCGGGATGTTTTTCACAGCCGTATGATCCAGGGCCGATGGGTGAATAGGGGAGGGGCAAGTACAGCAAGGACAAAGGCAAAATGGATGGCTAAGTTGACCACGCCCACTCAGTCATGTGACCACCTAGCCATGCCCACCCAGTCACATGACCACCTAGCCACGCCCACCCAGCCGGTCCAGTCCCCCAAGAGTCTGAGGGATCGTGAATCGGCCCCGTTTAAAAAGTTTGTGAACCCCCCCCGATATAGAATATGATAAACACCCTACAACGGGCTGGGAATTTCCCAAGAATTTTTCTTTTAAAGAAATGGGCTGAGAAATTCAATTAACCTGAAGATCCCATGAGAATGCAGAGTGCTGACCAAGATTTACTGGCCACTGGTTGGACTTCGTTGCCCGAGCTTCATATCCACAGCAGAGACACAATAACAAGAGCCAAGTTGGGTAACCCTCTATTCAATGCCACAGTAACTTCAAAGGGCTGCTCAACTAACGGTTGTAAGTCAAGGACTCTGTAACATATAATAAAACCAAGACAGTCCCTCCCCCCCCCATCCTCTCCGTCTCATTAAAAAGTTGGGTTGGCCGCACGCCCCTTTTTTTTTTTGCAATCGGGGAAGAAGAATGCATAATGAGCGAGGAATCACGAGAAACCGTAATGCCTCCATAGAAGTTGGCTTTGGCGTTTGATAGTCTTTACAAATTTTATAGAAAATATTCAACATCTAACAAAATAAATAAAACATGTTTTAATCAGAGGTGCCTAACGATCAGCTTCGAAAAAATCTGCAGGGCCAAAGGAGAAGGGAGGGTTCGCTTCCATTTGCTACTAAATTTTAAGAGAACGCGTTCTCAGTAGTGCTTGGGAACGAGGGATCGCGCTTTCAGCAACGTGAAAAAATACCGCTAAATCCATTTGAGTAGATTTTTTTTTAAAAAAAGGAAAGCTCCTTCACAAAGAGTCTGTATCGTCCGTGTCCGATTATTCCATGTAGCTGTTTCTGTTTCTTTTATTCTTTTCGTGCCCATGCTAAAGATTCCTCATCATGGTTATGAATCCTCGCGGTGAGGGACATATTCTCTCTCCTTCCCTTGCTTGCTCTGAAGAACTTCACGCTGAGATCTTCTAAGAAAGGGGCCCCTCTAATCGTCACTTCCAAGCGTGCGAAGAATGCAAGCGATAAGGCTCACCCCAAAATTCACTCCGATCCAGGCTTCTATCCAGTGTGATTCAGCTTGAAAAGTACGGCCACTTCCTCAATTGCTAGATGACGGATGGAGAAGAAGGTTCTTCTGATTTCCAAGCCCTTCAAGATTGCCCAACGTCCCCGTAACGGGGAACAGAAAGGTCTTGCTCTTGTGCTGAAGTGACCGAACACATCTGAAAATCCATAACCAAAGGCAAGTTTGGAGGAACCGGCTTCCCGATGGAAGATACGCATGTCCAATGGTCAGATAGCTATTCAGGAGGCGCACGAAGAGTCCTCAGCTTCTTATCATCCAACCCCTTCCAATACTTGAAGTTGTTGTCTAGGTGTTGCATCAGATTTGGTAAATCTGCAAAAGCTAGAAAAGACAACGGTGAAGTCATGGACACTTCTGGGAAAATGGATTCAAAGATGGAGAATGTTGGGGATGCTTATTTTCTTAATTGAGGGGAGGGCTATGGGCAACCTACAGCTTCGGGGATAGCAATAGCACTTAGACTTATATGAGCCATGGTGGCGCAGTGGTTAGAGTGCAGTACTGCAGGCTTAATTCTGCTGACTGCCAGCTGACTGCAATTTGGCAGTTCAAATCTCACCAGGCTCAAGGTTGACTCAGCCTTCCATCCTTCCAAAGTCGGTAAAAGGAGGACCCAGATTGTTGGGGGGCAATAGGCTGACTGTAAACCGCTTAGAGAGGGCTGTAAAAGCACTGTAAAGCAGTATATAAGTCTAAGTGCTATTGCTATATATGCTTCACCATACTTACTTTACTCTCTAAGTGGTTTGCAGAGTCAGCCTCTTGCCCCCAATAATCTGGGTCCTCATTTTACCCACCTCAGAAGGATGGAAGGCTGAGTCAACTTTTAACCTGGTGAGATTCAAACTGCCAAATTCCAAGCAGCAGGCAGTCAGCAGAAATAGCCTGCAGTACTGCACTCTAACCACTGCGTCACCACGGCTCTTAACACAAAAGGAGCCATTCCTCCTTTTTGGTACTCCCAAAGCTCTACCTGATCTTAAGGGCTGAAAACCGACAATGCCCTTTTCCGTGATTATGAGCTAGGAGGTAGATGAAACTCACCATCTAATAGAAGCCATAAAATAGTCACACTTTTTTAAAACAACAAAGAGCTTTCCATGCACTCACCTCAAAGATGGGTGAGGCGTGACCTGACAAAGGCGCACCCGACAACAGCGCGCCAACAAAACCGCGGCAATAAAACTGCGACGTCAACAGCGCACTCACAAAGGTGCGCCGACAAAAGAGCACCGACAGAAGTGCAATTACGGTTAAGGTAAGGGTTAGGGTAAGGGTTAGGGTTAGGGTAAGGGTAAGGGTTAGGGTTAGGGTTAGGCTTAGGCTTAGGCTTAGGGTTAGGTTTAGGGTTAGGTTTAGGTTTAGGGTTAGGTTTAGGGTTAGGTTTAGGGTTAGGTTTAGGGTTAGGTTTAGGGTTAGGTTTAGGGTTAGGGTTAGGTTTAGGGTTAGGTTTAGGGTTAGGTTTAGGGTTAGGTTTAGGGTTAGGTTTAGGGTTAGGTTTAGGGTTAGGTTTAGAGCGCGCTTCTGTCGGCGCGCTGTTGTCGGCGCGCTTCTGCGCTCATTCGTCAGTGCGATTTCAAACTCGCGGTTTTCTCCCCACGGTTTCATCGGCGCGCTTTTGTCGAGCGCGCATTTGTCGGTGAATCGGGTGAGGGTGCCAACGACCAAGTTAAGATCATTTAGACCTGGCACCCTGTTTTTTATGTTTTCCCACTTCAAAACAGCAGAAAATGACACTGCCATTGTCCAGTAGTGTATCACCAAGAGAGATAGTTAGAAGGAATTCAGAAGAGGTTGCACAAAAATTAAAATCATCGTGGACCACAGGCTGCCCACTTATGCCCTTGAATGACCCAATCAAGACGATAGGTTGCCCTGTCTACCACAATCCTTCGGCCACCCGATCAGTTGAAGAATATGCCAAAAGTGTTCCATCCCTACATGAACAGAGTTTTCTCTCTTTCTTCTGTGACAAAGAGAAGAAATGGCTTACCATCCCAAGCATCAAACATGTCCATGATGAAATAATCAATGAACGAGATTTGAGATTTAGGAATACTGCAGGTATTCCTGTCAAAAACCGGCATCACAACAGGCAAACCTTGTCTCTTCTCGTCATCGGTCTGCAAAAAAACAACAACACCCAATGAACACAATTATTTGGTTTATTACTACTAACAATGCAAAGGTGGGTTCCTACCAGTTCGCACCTATTCGGTAGAACCGGTTCGTCAAATGTACCGGACTGGTTGGTAGAGGTTCCACCAGTGGACCCGGAAAGCAGGCCACACCTACAGAAGAGGTTCCAAAAATTTTTGAAACCCACCACTGGTCCTTGGATATGATTATTCTACACTATCATGCTCCTATTTATAAAACTCAGTGCCTCTGTGAAAGGTAAGGATGACTACTGCGTTTGTGGTGCAATCAGAACGTTTCGTGCATTGAAGTTGTTTTAACGCAAACCAAAGATGCCTTTTAAAAAACAAGTTTACATCATATTCTTATGCACGCCAGTGCTGTGTGTGAGGTAATTTAAGGTGGTTCTGACAAGTGTCGTCGGCATCTTCATATCCGGTCACATGGGCGGCAAGCCACTCCCATCCGGTCACATGGGTGGCAAGCCACTCCCACAAAGGAGGCCCACACCCACAGAGTAGGTTCGAACAATTTTTGAAACCCACCACTGTAACAATGTCTCCTCTAGTCCCCGTTAGTGTTGTGTAGCTGTGACCCTAGGGGAATGATGGGGAAGGCGCAAAATATCCACTTGTATATTTGAGAAATAAAACAACACGGCAAGAAACCGAGGTGTCCCAAAGCTGCTTTTTCAGAAGGCAACTGGACCTATCTAGTTTTTCTTTGAAGACATTTCGCTTCTCATCCAAGAAGCTTCTTCGGATCTGACTGGATCAGAGGTCGTATTCAACTGGTTCGAACCAATTCACCCCAACTGGTTGCAGAAATCGCAAGTGGGCCACCCACCCGCTGTGGCTGTATGCTGTCCTACTTAGGCACGTTTTTGAGGCCGGGCCAGAGGTGGGTTGCTGCCGGTTCGGCCCGGTTTGGCCGAACCGCTAGTGGAATTCAGGCCTGGGACGTAGAACTGGCAGCTACAGAGGCCTACCACGCCCCCAAACCGGTTCCATCCCTGCTTCTTGGCCGCCGCCATTATGGGTTTTAGCAACTGCGCATGCGTGCAGAACAATTTACATTGAATAGTGCACATTGTGAGCGGGTTGCGAATCCGCAGTAGTGCCAGCAGCAACCCATCCCTGGACCGGGCACACGCACAGAAGGCATGTACACATGCGTGCAAAGCACACGCATGGAACGCGGTGCACATGTGTGGAAAAGAAGCATGCACCTGTGAACTGGTGGTAACGAAATGTGAAACCAAATATGGTTAGTGGGATAGAAGAAAGATGGGTAGAGAGGGACGGGAGAGAGGATGGGAGGGAGGGTGAGAAGGAAGGGAGGGAGTGGATCGGGGGAGAGGAGTGGTAGAGGGGGAGGGGAAGTAGGGGAGAGGAGGATGATGGAGGGAAGATAGAAAGTTGGAGGCGGGTGGAAGAAAGAGGTGTATGGAGAGGAGAAGAGGTATATCGGGTTTGTATTTTGGGGGGTATTGTTGACAAGAGGAATTGCTGCGATTATTGTTTAATGTTGTATGGCGCCGGCGATGCACAGTATATATGTGAGTGTATGAAAATGATAAAATGGAAAATAAAACTTTTAAACCAAAAGAAATGTGAAACCCACCGCTGGACGGGATGGTAGGGAATGGAAGGATTTATCTTCCTTGCAGGCAGTTGGTCATTTGCATTCTTTTAGAGAGTCATTGAGGCCACTTGGAGGCCATTTCAAGGCCACTTCCTCTGTGTCATCATGACCTGGATGACTGAGAATCTCCTTAGACATAAACCGAGGTATCCTTTTTTGAATGAGGGGGCAGGGACTCACGGGCTACCAAAAGAGATTTAGAGGCCAGTGAAGTCTGGGAAAAGTTTTGCCTCCATCTCCCTTTTCATCACCTGGGAAAAATGAAGTCTGACATCCAGTGGGAAGTTCTTCAGCCTGCTGTCTTAACTCACCTGTGCAAAATACTCCTCCGAGATCCGACCTGCCCACTCAATGCACTGTTCCAACGAACGGCAGGGGTTGGAAACATCAGCACACTTAATTAGCATCCGTTTGATCAGGATTCGATTCTCAGCAGACGTGAGGACATTTTTGATGGGATCACCATCGCCATTGGTACTCTTAGGGAAACAAAATTTACAAATATTGTCCATAAAGTTCCAGTTTAAAATTCCATTTTCGATTAAACAGTGTGTTGTCTGGGTGCAAATAGTTTTAGCAAATAGAAATCAAAATATTTACAACAATGTTCATTACATTAATATTGATTCTATAATAATGATGATGATGATGATGATGTTTACTTATCCATTTGAACATTCCTCCCTTATATCATTGATCCTTTCCCTATATTTCTCTGTTTCTAATTTCTGTTTTTATCCGCTAACCCAGTGGTAGTCAACCTGGTTCCTACCACCCACTTGTGGGCGTTCCAGCTTTCATGGTGGGTGGTAGGGGTTTTGTCCGATACTGAAGCACTTCCTCTTTTTAATTTAATTGACTTCCCTACTTTATAAATCACCATTACTGTGGGACCGCTGGGCGGTTAGAAAATTTTACTACTAACAGACATACAAAAGTGGGCGGTAGGTATAAAAAGGTTGACTACCCCTGCGCTAACCATTGATAAAATAAACCGCAGGGCAAGAAGTATTTGGTTTCTTTCTTTTCCTCAATTGTAAGTGTTAGTTTGTCCATTTTTGCACATTCTAGTATTTTTTAAATCACATTTTATCATACCATTATTATTATTCTACTCTGGGACTTCAGAGAACAAATCTTGATGTATTTCTAGAGGATACCTCTTCTAATACGTACTTCAAAAGTCTTATTTTTCAGGGTTAATCGACATGTCCCGTACTCCCAACATTTTGTAGGGATTCGTTCTCAGTTCCTTAATTATCCTTGCAGCTTTTCCCTTAACCTGGTTCAATTTATTCTCATCTTTCTTAAAGTGTGATGTCCAAAACCATATCGAGATGGAATTTATTCAAAGCAGAATCAAGCAGAATGTTTCTGTAAGCTAGAGTATGGTTTTGTTTTTATCCTTCTTTGTATTTACAAAGGTACCTAAACTAAGCTGCATTGCTAACTAGGGCATTCAAAACCTTTGCCAGACCAATTCTCGAATACAGCTCATCTGCCTGGAATCCACACTGTAGATCGGACATTAACGTGATTGAGCGGGTCCAGAGGTATTTCACGAGAAGAGAACTCCACTCCTTTGCTCACAACAGAATCCCTTATGCAACAAGGCTCAAAATTTTGAGCTTAGACAATCTGGAACTGTGCCACCTGCGGTCTGATCTAAGCATTGTACACAAAATTGTCTGCTACAACGTCCTAACTGTCAACAACTACTTCAGAGTCAACCGTAATAATACACCGGCAAACAATCGATACAAACTCAAGGTAAAGCGCTCCAAACTCGATTGCAGAAAATACGACTTCAGCAACAGAGGGGGCAACGCCTGGAATGCTCTACCTGACTCAGTTGTTACATCCTCAAACCCCCACAACTTCAACCTCAAACTGTCTACCATGGACCTCACCCCATTCCTAAGAGGTTTCTAAAGGGGGCGTGCATAAGCGCACCAGCGTGCCCACCATCCCTGCCCTACTGTCCCCATTTATCTGTATTTACTTCCTTTGTTCATGTTTATGTTCATACCTATACTGGAAGAAAGGAAGGGAGGGAGGGAGGGAGGGAGGGGAGGGGGAGGGGAGGGGAAGGAGGGAGGGAGGAAAGGAAGGAAGGAAGGAAAGGAAGGAAGGAAGGAAGGAAGGAAGGAAAGAAGGGAGGAAGGGAGGGGAAGGGAGGGAGGGAGGAGGAAAGGAAGGAAGGAAGGAAACGAAGGAAGGAAAGGAAGGAAGGAAGAAGAAAGGAAGAAAGGAAGAAAGGAAGGAAGGAAGAAAGAACGGAAAAGAAAAGAAAAGAAATATGCTGGATAAGATTGATTTTTGATCTGTTTAAACAATTCAGATTGACGCTCATTGTGATTTGCTCCAATTTACCTTTCCATTTCTATACAGAGTCTAGTCTGGGGAAACGTGTGACTTTTAAACGGGGCTCATGAATGGTAAAGGTTGCTACACACTAGGAAGCCATCCCAATAATCTGAACATCTCAGTTCCCATCCTAGGCTCTGCCTCTTCGTCAGGTCTCTCTCATTTTCCCCTTCCAAATGGTGTCTTTGAGAGTTTTCCAACGTTTGTCCAAAAAACTGCTGGGATAACTAAAGGAATTGGAGCTTCAGCTCCTGTTTTGAAATACTTGGGCTTGGTCCAGATTTTTGCTGAATAAATGGAAACAGTTCATGGGACGCTCAAAGAAGCCCTTTGTGAAGAGCGCAGAAACGGTCTCCTCCCGCAAAGGCTTCTAAAAGCGCTACCAATGCAGAGGAAGCCTTCAATCCACCGTGCAAAAGTAAACAGCAGAGTGAAAAAAGCCGGGGGTGGGTGGGGGGAAGGCTAAGGGAAGCTGAATTTTCAGCAAGTCTGTTTCTCCCAGAACGTCAGAAAGGGCAAATATTTCTTTTCACGAAGGAAGGGAGTTCTCAAAAGCATCGCAGCCTCAATCGGAACAGGGCAAATTCGTTCTTTGGGAAAAGGGCAGATCCCTGGTTTTTTTCAAAAAAAAAACAACCCACCCAAATTTAGAAACTTTGCAAATCCTCAAATTTTGAAAAGATTTCCTCCTCAGCTGTTTTGTGGGAACGAAGTAGCCAACACACCAAAATCCACATCTCCTGAACCTGGAGCATTAGACGTAGTAAAAGACATATCGTATGTTTCGGAGTATAAGATGCACCTTTTTCCCTCAAAAAGAGGGTGAAAATCTGGGTGCGTCTTGTGTACTGAATACACAATTTTTGGCCTCCTGAAATCCCGACCTCTTTGCAAAAATGGCCGTGCACAGCCTTTAGGAGGCTTCTAGAGTGCTTCTGGGAGCTGGGGAGGGCAAAAATGAGCAAAAAATGGCCCTTTCCTTTGCTTGTTTTTGCCCCCACCCCAGCCCCCAGGAGCACTCTATAAGCTTCCTAAAGGCTATGCATGCCCCCCCCTTTTTTTGACAAAAAACAGCCCGTTTTCGTGAAAAACAGGGCGTTTTCGGGAGGTCTGCAGAGTGCAATTTTTTTAAAAAAAAATTGGCTCTTCAAAATCTTGGTGCATCTTATACTCCAAAAAATACAGTAATTGTTTCAAATTGGAATAAAATGGGAAAAGGCTCACTCCCCCCCCCCCACACACACCCTGAAAGAATACCCATTCAAATGCCCTTTTTAAATTAAAAACAAAGAAGAAAACAGAGGCTCCCTCTGAGATTGAGCAGACTCACAAGGAAGACGCTTTGCAAATTGTCCCTTGTAACATTCTTTGCTGTACTTTACTACGGATGATTTTCTCTCTGAGATAGCTTGGGTCAGGGGTATCAAACTCAAGGCCTGGGGGCCGGATCCAGCCAGCAGAGTGCTTAGATCTAGCCCATGGTGTAACGTTCCCGTGGTTCGTCCATGAGGCCAATGTTGAGAAAAGACAGGACACGACCTTTCTCGGGATGGAGCGACCCAGATTGGGGGTCTGAGAGCCCCTTTTATTGAGATAGGACAAAGGCAGGAGGAGCAATAGCATGTGAGTAAAAACAGCCTGTAAAAGTACAATTTCTAATCTACTGCTCAGTCTATATATGGTCAAATCCTGGACGTCAATGGTAGGGCACATCTCAGAATGTTATGTTATGCACTATCAGGATGTTATGGCGTTTTAGGAGTTTGTTTTCTCCTGTGTGGTTCAGCGTGACTCTGCATGCCCTAGTATGAACTGGACAATGGGTGACACACACCTACACAAGGAACTATATTACAACACCGTAGGACAACCCAAGGAACAGCAAAGGACTGGCCGGTAGGGCCTCTGCCAGCGAAAACGGAGCTGGGGAGGGCTGCGTGCCACCCTCCCGAACTTCATTTTCGCTGGCAGAAGGTTGGAGGAGGCCATTGCAGCTGAAAACAGAGCTTCGTGAGGGCCGGGGGCAGCACTCCTAAACTCCATTTTTGCTGGCAGAGGATTGCAGGAGACCATCGCAGCTGAAACAGAGTTTGGGAGCCCGTTTTCGCTGGCAGAGTGCTTGGGACACCACAGGTGCCCCGGACATGAGTGATGTCAAGCTGGCCACGCCCACACAGCCCCCAAGGTCAAACACAACCCTGATGCGGTCCTCAATGAAATCGGAGGGGTGGGAGCGGGGGGTGAATGGATCTTATGGAGTGAAAAATACAGTATCTCCCTTTTGCAAAAGGAACTAAAATTTACACATGTTTATTCCTAAACATTTTTCTGGGTTCTTCCTCTGTCTTTGATTAGCCTGATAAAAGAAGAGGAATTCGTTTCTAAATATATTACAGCCTCTTTTGCTTTCTTTTTTACTTCTTGGTAGTACCATGTCTTGGTAGTACCACTTCTTACCCCATTGTCATCCAGAGCAGCCAACGGCTTGTTGATGCTGTTGACAAATTTGTTAACGTGCTCAAAATGTTTGGTCATTTCCGTGGCCAAGACCATGTCAATAATGGCTTGTCGGAGAGTTCGGTATTCATTCCTAGATAAAAGAAGACAAAAGGGAAAAAAAATAGGTGGAATTTTGTTGTTTTAGTAGGACTATCTATTAAATCATCCATCTCTCTCTCTCTCTCTCTCTCTCTCTCTCTCTCTCTCCCCCTCCCTCTCTCTTATCTATCTATCTATCTATCTATCTATCTATCTATCTATCTATCTATCTATCTATCTCTAGCTCTAGCTCTAGCTCTAGCTCTATCTATCTATCTATCTATCTATCTATCTATCTATCTATCTATCTATCTATCTCTAGCTCTAGCTCTAGCTCTAGCTCTAGCTCTATCTATCTATCTATCTATCTATCTATCTATCTATCTATCTATCTATCTATCTATCTATCTATCATATTATATTATATATATATATGGCTCTGTGTGTGTGCGTGTATGTTCCAGCATAACTCTGGAACGCTTCAAACAATTTCAACCAAACTTGGTACAAATATGACTTACTCTTTGGAAACAAATACTGTGGGGGTAAGACACCCTTGGGGGGGGGGTGTTCTGTTAAGTTACAGCCTGTTGTGCCTTAAAATGGCTTCTACTGTACTGCTGTAAAATGGCTTCTACAGTGCAGTGGAATTGCCATGGTAACATCTTCACAGTAGTCCACAAGGGGCTCCCTCTGGTAAAGGGGAAAATCCAACATTAGAAATTACGTTTGGTCCGGACAATTTCTCCCTATAAATAAATACCAGGGCAATGTTTGGTTATCAACTAGTATTAATATATAATTTAAAGCTGAATTAAATTATATATTTATTGTACAAAATGAGTCACACTCCTTATATCTTTCCCCTTGAAATGCTCATCTCCCTCCATCGCTACTCTTCCGTATATCATCATGCAGTCCAAACAAATCCTTTTCCAAAATCCCGGTATTTTAGGAACCTACCTCTCCATGTTTTTAAAAATGTTGCATTTATCATCCCGGGTGGTGATCTGGAAAGCCAGTGCTGCGTGATGGCTCTCCAACACCGCAGTGTCATTATACAAAATGGCCAGTTCACTTCCGGCATTGCACAGGAAAGAATTGGTTCGCCCCGGATGATCTACGTCGTGAACGGTGGCAGCTATTAAGGCAGCAACTTCATCAATGGGATCCAAGGTTTGCTGAGAAGGAGAAGAGAGAGAGAGAGAGGCTAGGAGGGGCTCAGGAAGAGAGAGACGCAGCTTAATGTTGAAAAGATGGATGCTGTAACAGTTGCAGTTCAAGAATGTCCTCTCTGTTCTGACCGAGGCTTCCCAAGAACATGAAGCAAACTCCTTGTCCTGACAAAATAACCCTTTTATTAATTTACTGTGAATTATTTTCATTCACATCCAGCAAAGTCTTTCAAGGGAGGATTTACAGCCACAGACCTTATCTGGCTTGGAGAGCTGATAGGCAGATATCTCGGCTCTCTATGTCTTGGAGAGTCACAAACCAATTAAGCGAACTAACTGTCTCCTGCAAACTCCCCTCCCCTTTCGCTCCCCTTTTATTTCCTCTGGGAGGGGTCATTCATCGTCCACCTGTGGCCTTACTCCCAAGTTGACCCCTGTTCTTTAGCTGTTCCTTTCATTTGGCAACTCTGCACATGCACACACTGGAAACAGGCTCCAGCTGTTCTTCCTTAATTGTTTCCTTCTCCTGACAGCTCTGTGCATGCGCACATTGGGAACAGGCTCCAGCTGTTCTTCTGCCTCACTGATGTCTGACTCTGAAGTCAGCTGATAGCGGGCATACGGCTCTGGCCCCCTCTCTGCCTCCGACACGGAGCCCTCTTCCGAGCCTTCCCCAGACCTCAGGACTGGGCCATGTTCCTCCCCAACCTCCTCACTGTCCGAATCTGCTGCCAGCTCTGCTGGCTGCTGGCGGGCCACAACATCCTCAGGAAATTTCAAGGCACCTGGGATGATCTCATTGCAGTCACAATGGAAGCAGTTAGATGGTTAGCTTTTTATTTTTTTTTTTACATATAATGTGTTTTATTAGTGCTATATATCAGCGATCTAGGGACGCATTGGCTCAGTGACTAAGACGCTGAGCATGTCGATCAGAAAGGTCATTAAAATGCAAGTAGGAAAATAGAGACCACTTTGGTGGGAAGGTAAGAGCGTTCCATGCACCTTTGGCATTTAATCATGCCGGCCACATGACCACGGAGACGTCTTCGGACAGCGCTGGCTCTTTGGCTTTGAAACAGAGATGAGCACCGCCCCCCTAGAGTCGAGAACAACCAGCACATATGTGCAAGGGGAACCTTTACCTTATCAGTGACCTCTGTAGATGCCATACACTAAATAAAATAAAAGTTAAATTACCCAAGCAAAGATGAAATAATAAGAAAGATTATGGACTGTGCCGAAATGGATAAACTAACTAAAGAAATCCAGGGAAAGGAAGAATCAGAATTCTACCAGATATGGGATACATTGTATAGGTGGATGGAGGAAAGAAACAAAAATCAATGAAAGAATATAACAAAACTCAAAAATAATAGTTATGCGTAAAATAAGAGGGTTAAGAATGGTGAAATCCAAATGAAATACAATAGAAGGGGAAATAATATAAGGTGAGTGGTATTGATGATTGCCATTATAAAAAACAGGAAGTTCCTGTTCGTACTGTATTGTATAAATGTGGTATACGTCTAACTTTTGTGTGTGTGTATTATACATGTTTGTTAATAAAATCTTTATTAAAAAAATATTAAATTTTTTAAAAATCGTGTCGTGGACCTTAGATAAAGCCCTGACATTCATGGACAAGATGCTGGAATGCCAAAGTATCCAGAAATGTAAACAAGTGGTCGGGAACAGCTTAGTAATAGGAATGGGGGGGAAATTCTAAAATAGCTCAATGAGAAATCAGCTGCCGCCACAAAATGCTATCTGGCATTTATGGGAGGGATGGAAAATTGGAGGTTGGGAAAAGGAGCAGATTATGAGACGGAAGAAGCCATGGTACACTGAATTTCTCCATTCCACCCTTTGCTCTTTCCCATAAGTTATCCCCGTGGATGGTTTGTTCCTGATGGAAGAAAGAAACTCACAGGAAGCTTCCATTGAATTTTTTTTTTTAATTGCATTTCTTTGGCCACCTTAGCAGTTTCCTTAGAACATGAAGTTCACCCAAACCTCAAATATGGCTTGAACAGAGCCAACAGAGCTGATGAATGGTCTCCTGGAACAGTGGCGGCCCAAACTTTTCCACCCCAACTTTCTTTGGGGTTCTCCAGGCTTAGGAAGCTCAACCTGAAAGGTGGAACTCTTGCCCTCACAATCAAGAGTTTGTTGAGTTCGATCCTAGGTAGAGGCAGATGTAAGGTCACCTGCTTGGGCAGGGGGTTGGACTAGATGACCCGCAAGGTCCCTTCCAAAATCTGTTGATCTGTTACTTCAAGATCCAAGATGATCTGAAGCTTGCTAGCCTAGAATTGACCCTCTGCCTACAGAAATATCTGCGGATAGAAGCAACTGGTTGCAAATGATGGGAAAGAGCTTTCTTTGCAAGGGACTTTGGATTTCCTCGTTCAGATAGGCAACTCTACGTCAGAGGAGGCAATGATCAACTAAGGTTGTTTCCAAATTTAGTTTCCTATGATACTCTGGTATTATAGAATAACAGAATTAGAAGGGACCTTGGGAGTCTTCTAATTCAATCTCCTGCTCAAACAGGAAATCCGATACCGATTCAGACAAATGGTTGTCCAATCTCTTCTTAAAAATCTTCAGTGTTGGACAGTGATGGGTTTCAAAAATTTTTAGAACCTCTTCTGTAGGTGTGATCTGCTTTGTGGGAGTGGCTTGCCAGCCATGTGACTGGGTGGGCGTGGCCAACTTGTAAAATGTGGTGAAACTCACTTAACAACGCTCTTGCTTAGCAACCAAAACGTTGGCTCAGAAACTCTGCCATTTGAAGCACACAAGTCTTAAAGCTGTCAAGTTACAAGGCCCTTGCACCCCTAACCCTTTAGAAAGAAAAACCCCAGGGGTGTTCAAACTTGACAGCTTTAAGACTTGTGGACTTCAACTCCCAGAATTCCATCTCTCGCTCTTCATCTTGATGATGTTGGAGCACTCACAACTTCTGAAGGCAAGCCGTTCTACTGGTTAATTGTTCTCATTGTTAGGACCTTGGAGGTCTTCTAATGCAACGCAAGAAATCAGCCTATATGTGTCATGGCGAACCTATGGTACGCGTGCCACAAGTGGTACGCAGAGTATTCTCTGTGGGCATGTCAGCCGTCACCCCAACTCAGCTCCACCACGCATGTGCATGCACCTCCCACCAGCCAGCTGATTTTCGGGTCTCTGCTGCACATGGACGGAGGGGCAGGGTGCATGCAGGAGATGCATGCACAGAGGTCCCAGGGGGGTTGAACATACATGAGTGGGGGAGAGCACGGGGGTGCAGCACATGCGCATGGGGATGCATCGGGGTGGGTGGGTGTTGCACGCGCATTGCATTATGGCACACGATGACCAAAAGGTTATCCATCTCTGCCCTGTACTATTCCAGAAAAATAGCTGTCTAATATTTTCTTTAAAACCTCCAGTGTTGGAGCATTCACAATTTCTGGAGGCAAGTCGTTCCACTGGTGAATTGTTCTCGCTGCCAGGAAATTTCTCCTTGGTTCTAGGTTGGGTCTCTCCTTGCACCAGCTCTCCTTTCCATCCGTCGCTTCTCGTCCTGCCTGCTTTGGAGAAAGGCTGACCCTCCTCTGCTGGGGGGCATCCCCGTAGACTTACTTTTACTCTTTCTTTCGAAAGGAAATAGGCCGTGGCATGGAGGACATCCGCCGCGTGGGTTGAATTGTGGTACGAGTTGGATAAGTGATAATTGGCTTCTATGACTTGCAACCAAGACCTCAGCGTCGACTCGGAGCAACCGAGAAATTCACAGATCCGAAAGCGAGCAAACAGTTTGAGGCCAAGATAAACTAAAGGCCTGGAGGGAAGAAATTTTAAAAAAGGGTAATTTGTTTTCCTCTATTCTTACTTTTGCACCAAAAGCCAAATAAACAGTAAGGTGATTAAGAGCCCTTAGACAGGTGATCTGTCTCTCCGAGAATCAGAGGTGATGTTCAGGCAGTTCTGACCAGTTCTGGAGAACCGGTAGCAGAAATTTTGAGTAGTTCGGAGAACCGGCAAATACCACCTCTGGCTGGCCCCACCCTGTCTATTCTCTGCCTCCCGAGTCCCAGCTGATCGGGAGGAAATGGGGATTTTGCAGTATCCTTCCCCTGGAGTGGGGAGGGAATGGGGAATTTGCAGTATCCTTCCCTGGAGTGGGGAGGGAACGGGGAATTTGCAGTATCCTTCCCCTGGAGCGGGGAGGGAATGGGGATTTACCAGTATCCTTCCCCTGGAGCGGGGAGGGAACGGGGATTTTACAGTATCCTTCCCCTGGAGTGGGGAGGGAATGGGGATTTTACAGTATCCTTCCCCTGGAGTGGGGAGTGAATGGGGATTTTGCAGTATCCTTCCCCTGGAGTGGGGAGGGAATGGAGATTTTACAGTATCCTTCCCCTGGAGTGGGGAGGGAATGGGGATTTTGCAGTATCCTTCCCCTGGAGTGGGGAGGGAATGGGGATTTTGCAGTATCCTTCCCCTGGAGTGGGGAGGGAAGGGAGATTTTGCAGTATCCTTCCCCTGGAGTGGGAGGGAATGGGAATTTTGCAGTATCCTTCCCCTGGAGTGGGGAGGGAATGGGGATTTTGCAGTATCCTTCCCCTGGAGTGGGGAGGGAATGGGGATTTTGCAGTATCCTTCCCCTGGAGTGGGGAAGGAATGGGGATTTTGCGGTATCCTTCCCCTGGAGTGGGGAGGGAATGGGGATTTTGCAGTATCCTTCCCCTGGAGTGGGGAGGGAATGGGAATTTTGCAGTATCCTTCCCCTGGAGTGGGGAGGGAATGGAGATTTTACAGTATCCTTCCCCTGGAGTGGGGAGGGAATGGAGATTTTACAGTATCCTTCCCCTGGAGTGGGGAGGGAATGGGGATTTTGCAGTATCCTTCCCCTGGAGTGGGAGGGAATGGGAATTTTGCAGTATCCTTCCCCTGGAGTGGGGAGGGAATGGGGATTTTGCAGTATCCTTCCCCTGGAGTGGGGAGGGAATGGGGATTTTGCAGTATCCTTCCCCTGGAGTGGGGAAGGAATGGGGATTTTGCGGTATCCTTCCCCTGGAGTGGGGAGGGAATGGAGATTTTACAGCATCCTTCCCCTGGAGTGGGGACCTAATGGGGATTTTACAGTATCTTTCCCCTGCCACGCCCACCAAGCCACACACACAGAACCAGTAGTAAAAAATTTTTGAATCCCAACACTGCCCAGAATTCTGCTCCCGTGCGTTTCTTTGCTTCTCCTACAAACCTTTTATGAGTTGCAGCCTCCAACTCGAAAATATTGAAATCCCAGTCTTGTTCATTTTCCATTGCTTGAGCTATCCGGGGCGGGATGTCATTCAGGGAGATGGGTGAGATCAAACTTCCCGGTACTTGATGGGTTTCTTTAAAAACGAAGACAGAGGGACGAAGGTGTTACAGGCACACCTGGATCACTCATGAGAAAACAAAACCAGGAACAAACTGCACTTCTTGTCTTCCGTAAAGCAGGTAAGGGTAACCAGTACAGATAATCCTCGACTTTTGAGCGAGTTCAAAATTTCCATCACTAAGGAAGACAGTTATTAAGTAACTTTTGACCCACTTTATGACTTTTCTTGCCGCAGTTGTTAAGTGGATCACTGCAGTTGTTAATACAGGTTAGTCCTCAACATACAATCCCAATTGAGCCCAAATTTAATGTTGCTATAAGGGGGAAATTTGATAAGTGAATTTTGCCCCATTTTGCAACTTTACTTGCCGCAGTTGTTAAGTGGATCACTGCAGTTGTTAAATTAACAACACGGTTGTTAAGCGAATCTGGCTTCCCCATTGACTTTGCTTGTCAGAAGGTGGCAAAAGGGGAACTTGTGACCCCGGGATAATGCAACCGTCATAGCAATAGCAGTTAGACTTATATACCGCTTCATAGGGCTTTCAGCCCTCTCTAAGCGGTTTACAGAGTCAGCATATCGCCCCCACAGTCTGGGTCCTCATTTCACCCACCTGGGAAGGATGGAAGGCTGAGTCAACCCTGAGCTGGTGAGATTTGAACAGCCGAACTGCAGAACTGCAGTCAGCTGAAGTAGCCTGCAGTGCTGCGTTTAACCACTGCGCCACCTCGGCTCTATATGAACCAATTGCCAAGCATCTGAATTTTGATCACATGACTGTGGAGATGGTCATAAGGGTGAAAAACAATCATGAGATTCCCCCCCCCCCCCGTACCATTGTAACTTTGAATGGTCATTAAATGAATGGATGCCAGTCAAAGACTATCTGTATGGACACTGAGTCTTTATTGATTAGCCATATCAAAGTGCAAAGTTCCAGAAATACGGCTTTTGCTCATTGCTGCCCTCCCCAACCCCCAGGAGCTCTCTGAAAGCCTCCTAAAGGCTCTGCACTGCCATTTTGGTGAAGGGGGCGGGGCTTTGGGAGGCAAAAAATGCTGTATTCGATGTATAAGACGCACCCAGATTTTTTCAGCCTCTTTTTTGAGGGGGGAAAAGGTGCGTCTTATACTCCGAAAAATATGGTAAATGATTACTAAAATTTGATAAAAGCCATTTAAAATGGAATTTGGTAAAATACAATTTCAAAATGGAATTGGAATAAAATACGATTTAAAATGGAATCGGAATAAAATGCAGTCTAAAATGAAATTGGAATAGAAAACAATCATTTAAGACATAGATGAAATATGATAAAATTATATTTCAGTGTCACCCCTGCAATCTACCCTCACCTATGCAGATCTCAACCGAACCATTTTGTTTAAGTACTGTGCTGCGTTAAATATTATTTTCCGGTTCTGGCTGCGCATAAGGTCAGTGGTTTTGATATGGAGATCCATATGGGGAATTATCTGTATGATTCTCCTCTTCCAACCAGAAAGACCACTCCATTAAAATGGAAGTTTTTTTTAGAGGGCAAAAATGGAGGAAAATACGATCTGTCTTTCTTTATCACTTAGAGCAGCTAAGGTGATGGAATGTGTCCTTATAGAACACTAAAAACCTGGAGGCCACTTTCTTGGCCAAATGGTTTTGCTTTAACTTCAAGAACTCATCTCCCTATTCTCTTTTTCCTCCTCCTTATGTTTTGTCTATTAGGGCTGCAAGCTGGCTGGTTATCTTCCAAATATTTACCAAACTTTAAGCCTCTTAGCAAACGAGATACCCTTTCAAAACGATATGCCTCTTTAAAATGGCATATTTAGCTTTTCTGCCTGACTAACAAGGTCTGATGACAGAGCAATAATTACCCAACCTTATTATTTGTTTGTCCCTCTTCAAAATAATTTTGGGCTGTGCTATACCCAAAATGAAATTGCTGAAGATCACAGGTATCTAGTAGGGGTAAAAGACAGTACTTACGCTTTGCTGATAATAAGTATTCATTCCCTGATAATCTTCGTAGTCCATCCTATTGAACAAAGTAGAAAAGAAGGTAGAATGAAATAAAAACCCTTCTTAAATTTATACCTTTGGGATAGGGAATGGAATGAAGGGAATATGCAATCAGAAAGTGTTGTTTGAACCCTCTATCCACCTCCAAAAGCAATAACTAGATTTTCAACAGGTTGGAGCTAAGCAAATTCTGTCATCATTGATTCTAAAACAAATATACTAATTATCACTCCCCCCACCCCTTTAAGGAATCTGGAACCCCTTGCATCAGAGTGGAGTCAGGGCAACTGGATGGAGCTGAGCATTTACTGGCCAGCCGCCCTTCCTAATGCCTATGTGGTGTTCACAGCAAACAATTACTCATTGCGCCCAGAGAGAGAAATATCTACCTAGAATCGAACTCATTGCCTTCCGATTGTGAAGTGAGAGCTCCACCACTAGGCCACCATACCACTCCTATCACTTAATTGGCTTTAAAAATGACATCTGGAAGGCCCAGTAAACAAACAAAGTCAAATACTTCTAGTTTAATTACCGTCATCAAACCACCAACAAGGTCATTTGTGTGCGGATCTTCATCTTTGGTGCCAAGCTGTGGAGAATACAACTCAGTAGTCCTCAAAATCTCCAGGACTCTATCCAACGCTTCAGCCACTGGCATGGGACTGCTTTCTTGGGCAGCGTTGATAATATTTATTACCTAAATGAAAAAAGAAAGAAAGAAAGAAAGAAAGAAGGAAGGAAGGAAAGAAAGAAAGAAAGAAAGGGAGAGGGAGAAAAAAAGAAAGAAAGGAAGGAAGGAAGGAAGAAGGAAGAAAGAAAGAAAGAAAGAAAGAAAGAAAGAAAGAAAGAAAGAAAGAAAGAAAGAAAGAAAGAAAGAGAAAGCTCTATTTACCTAATGATAATATATGTTCTCTTTTCCTTAACTTGAAGAGTCGAGAAACAATGCAAAACAATAGCAATTGCATGTACTTATATACCGCTTCACGGTGCTTTTACAGCCCTCTCTAAGCGGTTTACAGAGTCAGCCTATTTCCCCCAACAATCTGGATCCTCATTTTACCCACCTCGGAAGGATGGAAGGCTGAGTCAACCTTGAGCAGGTCAGGATCGAACTGCTGGCAGAATTAGCCTGCAATACTGCATTCTAACACCCGCGTCACCATCATCCCCAGGCAAAGACATAGGAGTTTTACAACAGGGAAAAGCAAAGTTTCCGACAGATTGAAGCGACCTCAAATGGGAGTGCCTTACCTTGGTTATAGGTGCCTCAATCGTCATTGAATGTATGCGGGCCATGGATGAATGCCTCCTCTGAGAACTTCCTATGCAAGGGGGGAAAATGAAGAGGCGCATGAGTTGCTGGCATTAGCTTCTCCAAACTAATGTTCTTATTGAAGAGTAGAGCTTTCTATTCCCTAAAATGTTTTACATTGCAACGTAAAGCCAGCAAAGATTGTGTCAGGTACACAGAAAGAAGGACATGATAGGTTCCAGTTAAGCTGATTTATTGCTCATGCCTGGACACAAGAATTTCGTCAACTAAGGGTCAGCACTAAACTGGCACTAGGTAAAGGCCAGTGGAATTCAAGAGGGGTTGCATTTCGACCGCTCATGGGAACGTAACGATTCCAGGCTAATTCCTCTTTTGATTACACCCCCAGGCTCTGCCTGATCTTCTGAACATCTGAATTTCAACAGCTGAGCCTGACTGCATTATAAAAACAGCAGCTAAGGGAAGAGAAGTCATGCATTTGACTAGCTCACAGGTGTCAAACTTGCGCCATCATGTTGCCGTCATGTGACGTTTTCCCCATTCCCAGAACTGGGATGGATGTGACCTGTGCATGATGCATATGGCCCATAGGCTGAGAGTTTGACAGCTAGACATTCAACATTTACAACTATGTCACTGCAAAATCCCCCCCGCCCCCCACAAAGGGAGGCAAGCGTATGTCATGGGTTTTGAAGGAAGTGTTGTGCCCCCCTCCCCTTCTGAGGATGTGGCAGCAGATTCAGACAGTGAGGAGGTTGGGGAGGAACATGGGCTAGTCCTGGAGTCTGGAGAAGGCTCCGATGAGGGCTCTGTGTCGGAGGCCGAGGGGGGGCCAGAGCCGTAGTCCAGTTATCAGCTGCCTTCAGAGGCAGTGAGGCAGATAAACAGCTGCAGCCTGTTCCCAGTGTGCGCATGCGCAGATTTGCCAGACGAAAGGAACAGCTAAAGAACAGGGGTCGACTTGGGAGTAAGGCCACAGGGGGATGATGAATAGCCCCTCCCAGAGGAAATAAAAAAAGGAGAGAAAGGGGAGTGGAGTTTGCAGGAGACAATGAATTCGCTCAATTGGTTGGTGACTCTCTGAGACTCCTTGCCAAGTTCTGCAGATATGAGCCTGGCAGCTCTCCAAGCCAGATGAGGTCTGTGACTATAAATCCTCCCTTGAAAGACTTTGCTGGATGTGAATGAGCAGAATTCACAGGAAATTAATAAAAGGGGTTTTTGTCGGGACAAGGAGTTTGCTTCCTGCTCTTGGGAAGCCTGGGTCAGAACAGGAAATAGGCGACTCAAGGGTACTGATCATTGCGAAGGTAATTTTAAAAAAGGTAATTTAACAAAAATAAAAGAAGCAGCAATTTCTATACCATCACTGCCTCGAGAGGTAGTGGATCGGACATCGAGAGAACCTTTTCTTTTGTCTTTCTGCCTGCCGGTCTGGATATCTGTAAAAACGAAGAAATTGGATCATGACTACTGTGAGAAAAAAACATCTCGGTTCTGAAGAGGTAGGAACTTATTTTGGATCATTCGTGAAACTTGTCTGTTTGCCCCAAATTCTTAACTTTTGTCTTTGGTGATTGGAATCGGTTGCTTAAGCAAACCACTTGGTTCTGTCTCAACTCTGCCTTGAATTAAGAACATGAAATAAGTCCGTTAGAAGTACTCCTCAACGTATGGCCACAATTGGGACTGGATCTTCTATTGTTAAGCAAAGTGGTTGTTAAGTAAGTCGCACCCGATTTTACAGCCTTCGTTTGACATTGTTGTTAAACAAACAACTGCAGTCGTTACATGAATCACGTGGTCGGTTGTGGCCTGTCGACCACCGGCTCTCCATCAGCCGAATCAGATGAGGAGGAGGTCTGGGAGTCACGGTCAGCATCAAACCTCCGAGGGGAAAGAGGGAACGGAGCTGTCAGCGAGAGAGAAAGAGGCGGAGCCTGGCCCGTCCATCGGCCCTCAGATGGAGAGTCAACAGCCCCCAGGTCTGGAGGTGGCTGATGAGGAAGCGGAGGAACAGCTGGGTCCAGTGCCTCACGCATGGATGCACAGAAGGCAGAGGAGAGGAGAACAGTGGAAATCTAGGGGCCGGTCCTTGGGAAGGAAGAGCCACTGCTGCTAGTGAAGCCCTACTCTAGTTCTGGGGATAAAAGGCAGGGGGGCAGAGATGAATAGCTGTAACAGACAACTATTCGTTCCCCCCTGCCGGACAATCTTGTTAGCCTGCAGTGAGAGAGAAACTTTTTGCCGGGGCTGCCGGCACTCCTAATAAAGGAATCTTTGAGTTTACTTCAAAAAAATGGATGTGCAGAGGGTTTGGGAGGCCTGCAAAGTGCTCCTGGGGGCAAAAATGAGCCAAAAACGAGCCATTTTTTGCTTGTTTTTGCCCCCCCACCTCCAGCCCCCAGGAGCACTTTTCAGGCCTCTCAAACTCTCTCCTTTCCCGTTTTTCACAAAAAATGAGGCGTGCAGAGGGTTTGGGAGGTCTGCAGAGTACAAAAACTGTTTTTTAAAGATTAACTTCTTCAAAATCTTATACTCTGGTGAGTCTTATACTCCAAAAAATATGGCATATTGTTTTACACATTAATCCAAAGGTAGGCTTAGTTCACCCAACAGGCTGAAATCCCTGCCACCACTGAACTCTGCAAAATTGGGTGTGATTCGTTTATTCAGGTTTTCACTGTTAATTCAGGGGTGGGCTGTTGGGGGTTCAGGCAGGTTCGGGCGATCCTCTAGCTAGGATTCTGCCCAGTTCACCAAAGCCCCAAATGCCACTCCTGGCTGGCCACGCCCACCTCTCTCACCCTTCCCCTCCCCAGAATCTCCACGCAGTGCATTCATCATGCCAGGTAAATGCAGCGCCTGTGTAGAGGGTCGGGGGGGGGGGAAATGGGCCTACCAGAGGTTCTAGAACTCCAGAAATGGGCCTGTTTCCGGCCTCTGGAGGGCGTCCGGAGCCGTGCAGGAGGCCAACTAGGCCATGCCCACCATGGCCACACCCACCCAACAATGGGGCAACAAACCCATTGCTGCAATTTTTAAAGCCCACTCCTGGTTAATATCCCTAATTTGCCTCTTCCAAAATATGCCCAGAAAAAAACCCACTTTTAAAGAGAGAAGGGAGGGAAAACCATACCGACACAAAGTCAATTAGCAGAGAATAACAAAGCGACTATTGAAACGCAACCAATTTTGTGCAGTTGCAACATTTATACCTGTCTGCGACTCGGCCTGAACCCGTTCACAGATTCTTTCCGCCTATGAACAAATCAGAGGAAAAAAGTACAGTTAACCCAAGTTGTAAGAATCAACACAGAATCACATTTTTTTAAAATTGTAAGCCACTAAGAGTCATTGAGCAGTTGAGTGGCCTTGAAACTGAGTTAATTAAATACATACATTCATTATGTTTTTTATTATTATTGATCATTGCACCATCAGCCAGATGTTCAGGCTGGGTCTAGCATTTTTGCCTGCCTATCGAGTCCTTACCAAGGACTTGCAATAGGCAGCTCTGGATGTTTGATGGTGTTACAGACATCATCACAGGTTGAAATTATTCTTGTTTTGTTGTTGTTGTTGTTGTTGCTTACCTTATTGTTGTCGTTGCAGGGTCTACTAAGTGACACATAGTGTCTAATTTTTCTGCAGGAATGGGAAAAAAAAGAAGAATGGAATGAGAACAATTTTGGTCTCCAACTTGTCGACTGGCTGCAGTTGCTTACTGCTAAATCTTTTTTATAAAGCAAAATAAAATCTAGACAAAGAAGAGGGGAAGGATTCTGTCTTTTTGTGATCATCTGGGATCTCTCGGTCCCTTGCAAAGGAATGCAAAGAAAGTAGTCTATTAAGACTACTAACATTAAGAACAAATGAGCAGACAAAATAATTATGAAAATGAAGAAAAACATCTCTGTATCGGTAGTTCTTGAGGCAGTTATTGAGTTATAACCAGTTGATAAATAAATAGATAGATAGATAGATAGATAGATAGATAGATAGATAGATAGAGATAGATAGATAGATAGATCGATCGATCGATCGATCGATCGATAGATAGATAGATAGATAGATAGATAGATAGATAGATAGATATGAGAGAGACAGAGAGAGAAAAAACATAGATGGATGGATGGATATGAGAGAGACAGAGAGAAAAAAGATATAGATAGATAGATAGATAGATAGATAGATAGATAGATAGATAGATAGATAGATAGATAGATAGGAGAGAGACAGAGAGAGAGAGAAAAAGATGATAGATAGATAGATAGATAGATAGATAGATAGATAGATAGATAGATAGATGATAGATGGATGGATGGATGGATGGATGGATATGAGAGTCAGAGAGAAAAAAAGATAGATAGATAGATAGATAGATAGATAGACAGACAGACAGACAGAGATAGATATGCGAAAGAGAGAAAGAGAGAAAAAAATAGATAGATGGCTAGATGGATGGATGGATGCATACATGCATGCATAGATAGATAGGTAGGTAGGTAGGTAGGTAGGTAGGTAGGTAGGTAGGTAGGTAGGTAGATAGATAGATAGATAGATAGATAGATAGATAGATAGATAGATAGATAGTTAGAGATAGATAGATATGAGAGAGACAAAGAGAGAGAGAGAAAAGATAGATAGATAGATGTGTGTGAGAGTGTGTATGTGTGTGAAAGAGAGAGAGAGAGGGAGGGAGAGATGTATATGGAGATATACAGTGTATGTAGGTATACATACATATGTATGCATGTGTGTGTGCGTGCGTGCGTGTGTGCGCATATATATATATATATATATAATTTCTGCTGTTTACTGAATCATATGGTTGTTAAGCAAATCAGATTTCCCCTATTTGACTTTGCTTGTCATCAAGTTGGGAAGGTTTGCAAATGATGACCTCCGGGCCAGTGGTGGGTTTCTACCAGTTCGGCCTGGTTTTGCCAAATTGGCAGTGGTATGCTGGTTTGGATCACCGAACCAGCAACGACCCAGGCTGGCCGCGCCTCCGAACCACTTCCCCGGTTGCCGCAGTCGCCACCGCCATCTTGTTTTAGAGTTTTGTGCATGTGCAGAACAATTGCTATTGAAGAGCCGAGGTGGTGCAGTGGTTAGAGTGCAGTACTGCAGGCCGCTTCAGCTGACTGCTATCTGCAGTTCAGCGGTTCAAATCTCACCGGCTCAAGGTTGACTCAGCCTTCCATCCTTCCGAGGTGGGTGAAATGAGGACCCAGACTGTGGGGGCGATATGCTGACTCTGTAAACCGCTTAGAGAGGGCTGAAAGCCCTATGAAGCGGTATATAAGTCTAACTGCTATTGCTATTGCTATTGAACTGTGCATACACGCCCAGCAAAGCCAGCTAGAACCCACCCTTGCTCCGGATATTACCACTGTTGTATAAATACAGCTCAAAAACGACTTGAAGGCAAGACTTACCCTCCCTGTCCAATGACAGGTATGATCTTCACACTTTGTTGTATGCTCTCGCCGTTCTTCTTTTTGGTGTAGTACGTTCCTTGCCATTCCTGTTAGATGAAGAAAGAAGAATGTTCTACTGCTCATTCCCAAAGACTCCGTTTGCAAGTTGCACGGATTTTGGATGGTTGCCTTGTGGCAAAGTTCTGCATCGGGAGGGTTAGGAAACTCATTCTTTCCCAGCCTTGGCACAATGTCGTCACTGTTTGCTGTAGCCTCTTCCTGCGCATCTCTTTGACTTTGTTGCTTCCCTCAAATCTTTCTCCCCCTCGGTCTTCCCCCTACTTGGCATCTGACTGGAACGTTCTGTTGTATACATTACAGCTAATTAACACCCCCCCCCCCCCCGGAAAGGCCACCAACATTGAATTAAAATTGTGATGACATTTTGAACAAAGAGACTGAAAATTTTGCGAGCTTTTAGCACATGCGTGCTGGATGCTTTTCAATGCTTCTTTAGTTCTGGAAACAAAACAAAAAATTAGGATGTATTTGCTTGTTGCAAATAAAGCTCTCCCTGATAAAGGAGAATATTTGTAGCTCAGGGTTGAAATGAGGAGTCCTTGGTGCTCTCTGAGCTTGGTTTGTTTTCTTGCAGATTGTTCTGACCTAGGCTTCCCCAAACACGAAACAGACTCCTTGTCCTGACAAAAAAAACCCACCCTTTTTATTAAGTTACTGTGAATTCCTCTCATTCATATCCAGCAAAGTCTTTCAAGGGTGAATTTACAGTCACAGACCTTATCTGGCTTGGAGAGCTGCCAGGCTGAGATCTGCAAAACTTGGCAAGGAGTCTCAGAGAGTCACCAACCAATTAAGCGAATTCATTGTCTCCTGCAAACTCCACTCCCCTTTCGCTCCTCTTTTATTTCTTCTGGGAAGGGCCATTCATCATCCACCTGCGGCCTTACTTCCAAGTCGACCCCTGTTCTTTAGCTGTTCCTTTTGTCTGGCAACTCTGCGCATGCGCACACTGGGAACGGGCTCCAGCTGTTCATCTGCCTCACTGATGTCTGACTCTGAAGGCAGCTGATAACTGGCATATGGCTCTGGCCCACTCTCTGCCCTCGACATAGAACCCTCATCAGAGCCTTCCCCAGACTCCAGGACTGGCCCAGGTTCCTTCCCAACCACCTCACTGTCCGAATTTGCTGTCAGCTCTGCTGGCCGCTGGCAGGCCACAACACAAATGTTTCATTACCCAAACTACGTAACATCATCAGTGCTAGCCTATAGAGAGATGTTTCCTACTTGGGTCTGCAAGAAAACAACCAGGCTCAGAGAGCATCAAGGACCCCCACAGAGCTCTTCCCGTTCCTGCTCACTTCCATAACGTCACTTGCAATGATGAGTTGCAACCTTCAAGTAGTGGATGGCCCCATTAAGACTCATAACTATGCTTGCCAACAGAATCCCAAAACTACAGCCATTAACATTTATCTATTGTAGATCAAACCCCATAACTTAAGAACAAAGAGGAAATATAAATAAATTCTCTGTGAAAAGCTTCTGTTTTATTTGTCTTATAAAGATATATTTTATCGCCTCTCCTCTTCCAAATGAGAAGAGGCTAGAAATAGGATACTGGGAGTTCTAGACCCACCTTTGACTGGGTGACCTTGGGCCGGCCACGTTCTCTCAGCCCTAGGAAGGAGACAATGGCAAGCCACTTCTGAGTTACCCTTGTCGCACAAAACCAGCTCCATGCCTACCTTTTCAAACTTGATGCAAGAATTAATAGTCTCAAGGAAATCAGCTTTTTTTTCATTGGTAGGCACTTCTGTTAGTTCCTTTCCTATTAACTCGCCTTTCTGGTAGCCCATCACCGCTTCAAATGCAGGATTTACATACTACGGAGACGGTAAGAAAGAAAAAAAGAAAGAAAGAAGTGAGGATTTAAGATCAACCTGAGCATTGATCTAATATTTAGCCTGGATGCACTTTTTCTAAACTGCCTGGAACGGTTTTCAATACAACAGATCCGGGAACGGATCCAAGCACAGAGGCTGCCCTATTATGGGGAACCCTTTTAGCAAAAAAAAAAAAAAAAAGGCTAAAGGCTGAAAGACAGTGATGAAATTGTAATGCTTAAATAAATAATTAAACGAGGCATTTAGTGGTATGTAATCCCCACCCTACTCTCACCCTTCCAATGGGACTGCGTAACAGCCTTAACCATTTCTTTCAAAATCTATTGGCTTCATTCACACATGCTAAACTCTGGCAGCTCTCTCTCTCTCTCTCTCCCCCACCCTCTCTCTCTCCCCCTCCCTCCCTCTCCCTCTCCCTCCTTGTGTGTGTGTGTGTGTGTGTGTGTCTCTGTGTGTAACTCGTTTGTTTGACTCCAATGCTGCATGAATCTAGCCTGTTGGGTTGGGTTATGGTTCAGGATATTGTAGAAACGCTGAAAAGGAATGAGTTGGACAACCAGATAAGGTTTGCTGTATGAACCCAACCTAGAGTCCAACATAGCTTGTTCCTCAATATATGATTATTTTTTTCCCAACAGAATCCATGAATCAGATCAGCCACACAACATATGGAATGGAATGGAATGGAATGGAATAGAATAGGGAAAAAAGAAATAGAATAGAATATCGAAAAAAGAACAAATATAGAATAGAATAGAATATCGAAAAAAGAATAGAATAGAAATAGAAATAGAAATAGAAATAGAAATAGAAATAGAAATAGAAATAGACTAGAGTAGAGTAGAATAGAATAGAATAGAAATAGAAATAATAGAAATAGAAATAGACTAGAATAGATTAGAATAGACTAGAATAGACTAGACTAGACTAGAATAGAATAGATAGGGAAAAAAAGAAATAGAATAGAATAGAGAAAAAAGAACAAATAGAATAGAAATAGACTAGATTAGAGAAGAATAGAATAGAAATAATAGAAATAGAAAGAAATAGAAATAGAAATAGAAATAGAAATAGAAATAGAAATAGAAATAGAAATAGAAATAAATAGAAATAGAAATAGAAATAGAAATAGAAATAGAAATAGAAATAGAAATAGAAATAGAATAGAATAGCAGAGTTGGAAGGGACCTTGGAGGTCTTCTAGTCCAACCCCCTACTTAGGCAGGAAACCCTACACCACTTCAGGCAAATGGTTATCCAATCTCTTCTTAAAAACTTCTAGTGTTGGAGCATTCACTACTTCTGGAGACAAAATTGTTCCACTGATTCATTATTCTAACTGTCAGGAAACAAACAGAATGGGTGGATTTCAAGTGCCAGAATTCCTCAGCCTGCATACTGGCTGGGGAATTCTGGGAACTGAAGTCCATCCGTTTGAAAACCACCAAGGTTGAGAAATGGGAGAACTGACGAATTCATTCGCGATGAGTTATGGGGTTGTGGACTCCACCAGCGCTCACATAAAGATATTGAGGAGCAAGGTTTAGCCTGCCTTCTCTTTCTTTCTCTCTCTCTCTCTCTCTCTCTCTCTCTCTCTCTCTCTCTCTCTCTCTCCCTCCCTCCCTCCCTCCCTCCCTCCCTCCCTCCCCCTCCCTCCCTCCCTCCCTCCCTCCCTCCCTCCCTCTCTCTCTCTCTCTCTCTCTCTCTCTCTCTCTCGTTTAAAAACTGTGCCGCATGATCTCAGGTCTCCCAGACCAAATCTAGCCCTGGCTGGCGAAAACTGGTTTCGATTGTAAACCAACTGGTGTTGCGACCTTCCAGGCCCACACAATCTCAATGGCCTTCTGGATGTAGCAGAATTATAACTACCAGCTATCTCTGACATCATAGCCCGGAATGAGGCATGCTAGGAGATACAAGTTAGTCCAATCCAGAGACTAAAATGAAAGCATTTTACAACCCCGCATTTTGTTTGAAGCATTAACCAACATTTGTCTGGGTGATGCTTCGAACTGAATTGCATTTTGATTCGGCTAAAAACGTCCTGCTTCTTCCACTCTAGAAGAGATGCGTAAAAGACACAAGGGCCTTATTTTTAAACTTCCTTTGAAATGCCTATATCTGACGTTGGAGATGAGCAAGAGAAGCATCATTACAGGTTTTTAATGACCTTGGGCTAAATACAAACGGGGCCGTAAACTCCTGAAGCAAAGCAAGACTCTTTGTGAAGATACAGCTACAAAAACAAACGCTTATTTAAAACAAAAGGTTTACAGATTAAGAGAGTTGGAAGGGACCTTGTAGGTCATCTAGTCCAACCCCCTGCCTAAGCAGGGAGACCCTACACCATTTCTGACAAATGGCAGTCCAGTCTCTTCTTGAAAGACTCCAGTGATGAAGCTCCCACAACATCCGAACGCAACTTCTGTTCCATTGGTTGATTGTTCTTGTTTCATTGGTTGATTGTCCTTGTTTCCAGGTTGAATCTCTCCTTGATCAGTTTCCATCTGTTGTTCCTTGTCTGGACTTCGGATGCTTTGGAAGATAGCTTGTCCCCTTCCTCTCTGTGGCAGCCCCTCAAATATTGAAAGACTGCTATCCTGTCTCCCCTGGTCCTTCTCTTCACTAGACTAGCCATGCCCAGTTCCTGCAACCGTTCTTCATATGTTTTAGCCTCCAGTCCCCCAATCATCCTGGTTGCTCTTCTCTGTACTCTTTCTAGAGTCCCAACATCTTTTTTTTTTATAGTGTGGTGGGGAAAAAAAACTGGATGCAAAATTCTTGAAATGGATTTTTTTCCTCTCCACGGAGAGGTCAGAAAAATATGTACCGCATTAAGAACAATTTCTAAGGCAATTCAACGCACACAGATGTATATATTTTATCTCTCTGCATGCCTATCTGTGTGCATGAAGTAAGCAAAAGAATAAAATCATACAAAACCACAGGACAGTATCTGACACTCATAAAAAAATAAGAAAAAAAAACAACGAGCAAACCTGTATTACATGATCTTCACTTGTAATCTCAGTGGCTTCTTGACTTTTCTCTAATGCTGTAAATATCGAGTTACAAGCCCTGAAATGTAAAGCAGTGAAAAAAGAAGCAGACGCATTAGATTCTCAATCGCATGGAGTTCTCAAGATCTAGAAAGAAAAGAATGGCCTAGAACTAAACAATTCATAAACAAAAAGAGAATAAAACAATCGGAAGGTGCCATCAAATCTTGAAGACTGAAGAAGCCTGGACAGGGAGCCATGGCAGATCTTTTAATTTGGTTTCCTGAGCTCAGCAGGGGATCAAATTTGAAGGTGTAATAAAAGTAAAGGTTCCCCTCGCACATATGTGCTAGTTGTTCCTGACTCTAGGGGGCAGTGCTCATCTACGTTTCAAGCCAAAGAGCCAGGACTGTCCGAAGACGTCTCCGTGGTCATGTGGCTGGCATGACTAAATGCTAAAGGAGCGCTGTTGCCTTCCCACCAAGGTGGTCCCTATTTTTCTACGTGCTTTCAAACTGCTAGGTTGGCAGAAGCTGGGATAAGTAACGGGAGCTTACTCCGTTACGCAGCACTAGGGATTCAAACCGCCGAACTGCCGACCTTTCTGATCGACAAGCTCAGCGTCCTAGCCACCGAAGGCGCACAGAACAGCGTCCTAGCCACCGAAGGTGCACAGAACGCTGTTACCTTCCCACCAAAGTGGTACCTATTTATCTACTCACATTTGCATGCTTTCGAATTGCTAGGAGGGCAAGAGCTGGGGCAAAGAACATGAGCTCACCCCATTGCACCAAGCAAGGGACTCGAACCCAGGCTGTCAGCTTTCCAGGTGACAAGCCCGGCGTCTTTGACCCCTGAGCCATCACCCCCTTACTGTAGACTTCAGCAGGGATCAAATCCCAACCAATTCCTGTGTTGGTGAGGACAGGTTTTTCCTGGGCCAGGCATATTAAGACGAGATAGGCAGCATTACCTTAGTTTAAATTGTGCCTGCACTTCTCCGAATTCCAACTGTATGAGTTCATTGTAACAAGCCATGATGTTTGAGTTTTCAACGTATCTCTGGTTATGGGGGGGAAAAAAGACATCAACATCAAAAGACCCTCTCTATTCCATTCATATATTAATACAACTTTGTCTTGAGGGGAAAAAAGGAGTTTTCCTTATAAAGAAACATTTTAGTTACGAGACACTCTTGCTCATTGCTATATAGGATGTTTCAGAAGATAGACATGCTCTTAATAAGCAGAAGTAGGGATTTTTATTATTTCTTTTTGAATTTCTTAAGTAAACAAAGCCATTTCACGCTCCTCGGAGAGATCAATACTAGTCACCCTTGACATTGGACTGGTCCATAATGATTATTCACAGTTACTATGGCCCTTCCCAGTGGTATCTATGGATATTCTCAGGGGTGGGCTACTACAGGTTCAGGAGAACCTGTAGTAACGTTATGGCCAGTTTGGAGAACCTCCAAATCCCACCCCTGGCTGTCCTAACTTTGCAATTTAAGAAGTTGCAAGAAATATACACAACATCCCTAGATATATGCCCCCTTATCTAATACTTGCCCAAACGTACTCAGCTCGGCAATAAATTTCTTTCTTCTTAAAGGAGATTCGCCTTGCACATATGTGCTAGTTGTTCCTGACTCTAGGGAGCGGTGCTCATCTCTGACTCCGAGGAGTCAGCACTGTCCAAAAACGTCTCCATGGTCATGTGGCTAGCATGACTAAATGCTGAAGGAGCACGGAGTGCTGTTGCCTTCCCACCAAAGGTGGTTCCTATTTTTCTACGTGCTTTCAAGCTGCTAGGTTGGCAGAAGCTGGGACAAGTAACAGGAGCTTACTCCGTTACGCGGCCGTAGGAAGTCAAACCGCCAAACTGCCGACCTTTCTGATCGACAAGCTCAGCGTCCTAACCACTGAACCATCGCGTCCCTTTTGAAGGAGACAAATATTTTAATCAACAGACTTACTGATAGCTCTCAGCTCTTGACTTACTTATGATGGAATTAAAAAACCCCTATGAGTGAAGTCAATCAAACAATAGTTCCTATTTTTCTACGTGCTTTCAAGCTGCTAGGTTGGCAGAAGCTGGGACAAGTAACAGGAGCTTACTCCGTTACGCGGCCATAGGAAGTCAAACCGCCAAACTGCCGACCTTTCTGATCGACAAGCTCAGCGTCCTAGCCACTGAACCATCCTTCACCCATTTGAAGGAGACAAATATTTTAATCAACAGACTTACTGATAGCTCTCAGCTCTTGACCTACTTATGATGGAATTAAAAAAACCCTATGAGTGAAGTCAATCAAACAATAGTTGACTCCAATCTACAAAATAGCAGAGCCAACGTCTCATAATGCCCTTATACTTTTTACACTGACACCATTTATGCCAAACTTTCTATGATACATGCCTTTTTGTGAGATCTGAGGACCTGCCTTCAAAGGTAATGAAGAGATTTAACCAGGGGCCTCTTCAAAAATCACCTTTTCATCTGTTTGGATGCAGAAAATTAGACCATCTCAGATTCCTCCTAAATAATCTCTTGGGTTACACGTGGAGGGGCTAAGAGTTCATCCTTTCCTATTAACAGATGCCTTGACTGGCCACATAAATCCTGCTTTTTCATCCAAAGGATCAGCCCAGTGTGAAAATACCCTAAAAGTCATATACAATACAATACAATAGCAGAGTTGGAAGGGACCTTGGAGGTCTTCTAGTTCAACCCCCTGCCTAGGCAGGAAACCCTATACCATTTCAGACAAATGGCTATCCAACATCTTCTTAAAGAAGATGTTGGGAGTCTTTAAGAAGAATTACATATTATTCTGTTCTGCCATTGCAATTATGACAATGGGTTATATAGCTAATCTAGAAAATTTGTTTTGATTTACCAACCCCATCTTACATATTAACATACGTACCTAAACATACATAATTTATGCACCCTGTTGTCAAAGTGCCAGGAAAATCAGGAGATCCAGACAGTGCAAATGGATATAAAGATTTATTACTAGCTTAAGCTCACTACAAGAATCTGAACTACTAACAGCCAAGGGAAATTAGCGGGAGATAAGAGTAGAAGGAATTCAAGGTGGGCTGGACTTAGTTCTCTTGTGGATGCGAAGGGACACATGGTTGATGAAGCATTTGACCCCTCTCTCAGGCTCACCCTACATCCGTCTCCCATTCCCTTCCTCCTTACTCTTTCTGCCTCTCATTTATGGACATAAACTTTCATTTGATCTATGATTTATGAAAATCTATCTGTATGGTCGATCACAGTTGACAACAACTTGATGACATGTCCTCAACCAATTATTATGATGATTATCCTCCCCCCCCCCCTGCACACACTTTTTTCCTTGTTAGATTTATCCTCGAGTAGACAAATATAAAACTAAGTAATCTGCCCTAAATGGTTATGGCTATTCCTGTTTTAGACAAATTCCTTGTGTGTCCAATCACACTTGGCCAATAAAGAATAAAAAATTCTATTCTATTCTATTCTATTCTATTTTATTCTATTCTATTCTATTTAACCTAAACATGATCTCAGTAATCCTTGAACGGATATTCAAAAAGTGGGGAAATATTTTTCCCCCAAGCTTTGGCAAAATCAATCTGAGATTATCAGTGTGCACATGTGAATCCAGGCATTCAGTCAATATTGTGTGTGTGTGTGTGTGTGTGTAGTGTTACATTTTGGCTGATAAAGAAATGGAGACTAGTGTAGATCTATTTCAAGCTATTTAGCTCTCATCAGCTAGCCATACCCTTACTGCATAACCTGGGCTGCTTACATATTAGGCGGTTGTATTAACCACTAAGCCACAAGTTCTCCTCCCTTTATCAGCTGAGCCAAGGGAGTGATTAAGTTTTTTTTTCTTCTGTCAAAGCACCTGGTCTGCCCAAATATGGGAGGGAGCATACTGCTTCCCTTTCGCCTTTCAGCCCCACCCCAAGAGCCTTCCAGGCAGTCGCTTACAGGACAAACCATTTTGTGTTACATTTTTACTGCTAAAGAAATGATGGGAGACTAGGGCAAGGGTATGGCTAGCTGATGAGAGTTAAATAGCTTGAAATAGATCTATTAGCTCCCACCTACCAGACATATGGAAACCAGCCCTAGTCAACAAACGAACCCCACCCATCACCATCCAGGTCATTACAACACAAAAGAACAACGGACACACAGCCAGCACCTCAGCCACACAGGATGATATGAAACAGCCGGCCAATCTACAAACATCAACTCCATCTATATGAAAAGATGAGTTAATACAGTGTGTGTGTAAAGATGACTATAAATAAGTAGACCTACCCTTGTGAATCCTGCAGAAAGAAAGGGCAATAATGATGACTCCTCGCGGTCTGCATGCCTGGTGGAAAGAAAAGGAAGAACAGAAAGATGTTAAGAGGATTTTATTTTCCTGGTTCATCCTTGAAATATTAATATCAGCAGGTGGGAGGCGGCATTTCAGATCAGTAATAGCTAAACGGAAGTCCTTCAAACTTTAAAACCCAGTGGCTTTTGAAAGATGTTTAGATGTTTAGATGTTTATTAACATTTATAGGCCGCCCTTTTCCCTGAGGGGACTCAGGGCGGCTCACATAAAATCAGGAAGGGGAATACAAACAATGACGTAGATACATATAAGTAAAAATAATGGACTAATAATGGCTACAGAACTTCAGTTCAGAAGAGGGCAGAGGTCCATAGAATTCTTTTCTCTCCTCTTTCATGTGGGATAATGGCAGTTCTTTCTCTTCTCTGTCTATTTCCCTCCCATGGACTCTGCTCTCTTCTTCTGCCTTAGTTTTCCCTTGCGGGCTGCTGTTACGCTTAGCACTGGCTTGCAAAATCAAATACTCCAAAGCGATTATTCTAAATGGTCTCTCCCACTGCACCAGCCTTTCAAATTCATAGCTTTTCTAGCCTCTATGCTTAAATCACAGCTACGAAACAGCAATAGTTCCTTTTTTTTGTTTAAAAAAAAAGAGAAAAGATCACACCCAAACAATATTAAAGCGAAGGTCAAGAGCGCTAGCAGAGAAGACAGGATAAAATGTTAAACATTTTCTCAGCCACTAGATTTTACTCCCTATAATCATATATATATATATATGTGTGTGTGTGTGTGTGTGTGTGTGTGTGTGTGTGTGTCTGTGTGTGTGTGTGTCTGTGTGTGTGTGTGTCTGTGTGTGTGTGTGTCTGTGTGTGTCTGTGTGTGTCTGTGTCTGTGTGTCTGTGTCTGTGTGTGTAAGTAATATAGCCCAGGTTCAAATCCCAGTAAGGGTATGGCTAGCTGATGAGAGCTAAATAGCTTGAAATAGATCTATACTAGTCTCCCTTTATTTATTTATCAGCACAAATACAACGAATGTAACCAAAAGGCAACAGTAAAAATATTGGGTTTCTGCCTGGATGGTCTCTTGTGACGAGCCGAAGGACAGAGAATGGAAGTAGTGATCTTCCTCCCATATTTGGGCATACCGGGGGTTGTAAAATCTAATAGATACCTTTCACCCTGGCTTGGCTGATAACGGATCAGAGCCTATGGCCTAATGGCTAAGACGTCTGCCTAATATGTAATATAGCCCAGGTTCAAATCCCAGTAAGGGTATGGCTAGCTGATGAGAGCTAAATAGCTTGAAATAGATCTATACTAGTCTCCCTTTATTTATTTATCAGCACAAATACAACATTATATGTGTGTGTGTGTGTGTGTTTTAATTTGTGCAAATTTAAAAAAAACCACAAATATAACAAAGGCAACAGTAAATATATTGGGTTTCTGTCGTGATGGACTCTTGTGACGAGCCGATTGACAGACGATGGAAGCAGTTAGCTTCCTCCCATAATTGGGGCTTACCAGGGGTTGTGATACACACACACACACACACACACACACATACACATACATATATATATTTCTCCCAGCTAGGATTTGAACTTGGAAATGTACTTGGCCAGAGAAGAACTTTTAGCTTGGCAACAGACACTCCGTGTTTCGCAAGAATTGCAGCTTTTTCATAAAGGCACCGCTTCTGCTGGGCTGATTTAGAGGATGCAGACTCGAATATAAATACAGATGCTAAGTCACCACAATCAACATGAGCAATGCCACGGATCCCTATTTATGAAAACAAGATCACCGTGAATTATCCCCGGCTGGAGCAAACGGGATGCTTTGGTGGAAAATTGTACCATTGGCTGGCAAAGGCCGCGGCCCTTGGCTTTGAGAATGGAGGGAGGGAGGTTTCAAGAGAACGTAGCATAAGAGATGCCATCGTAGAGTCAATGGGAAACAGATGGTGAGAACAATTCAGAAGAGGATAGCTTTATTTACTTATCTGCAGGGGCACCAATGCAGACAAGGGATGCGGTAGCAATAGCAATAGCAGTTAGACTTATATACCGCTTCATAGAGCTTTCAGCCTTCTCTAAGCGGTTTACAGAGTCAGCATATCGCCCCCACAGTCTGGGTCCTCATTTCACCCACCTCGGAAGGATGGAAGGCTGAGTCAACCTTGAGCCGGTGAGATTAGAACCGCTGAACTGCAGATAACAGTCAGCTGAAGTGGCCTGCAGTACTGCACCCTAACCACTTTGCCACCTCGGCTCAGTGACTAAGATGCTAAGCTTGTCGATCAGAAAGATCGGCAGTTCGACGGTTTGAATCCCTAGCGCCACGTAACAGAGTAAGCTCCCGCTACTTGTGCCAGCTTCTACCAACCTAGCAGTTCGAAAGCATGTAAAAATGCCTTCAATAGCAATAGCAATAGCAGTTAGGCTTATATACCGCTTCATAGGGCTTTCAGCCCTCTCTAAGCGGTTTACATAGCCAGCATATTGCCCCCAACAACAATCCGGGTCCTCATTTTACCCACCTCGGAAGGATGGAAGGCTGAGTCAACCCTGAGCCGGTGAGATTTGAACAGCCGAACTGCGGAACTGTAGTCAGCTGAAGTAGCCTGCAGTGCTGCATTTATCCACTGCGCCACCTTCACCCAAAGCCCCCCACCAGGAGGCCGAAGCAGACCCCTAATCGGAATTCCAACCCACGGGAGACTCTCTGCAGCATCACAAGTGTCCATTGCGAGTATCCGGCCCAGGAGCCGTAGTTTGAGGACCCCTGATTTAGTGCAATAGAAAAAAATGCAAATAATTTTTCTGCGGACCACCAAAATTTTCTCGCGGACTACCAGTGGTCCTAGGACCAACAATTGGTGACCATTGTTTTAGCAGACACCCAATTCAGAAGACACAGGTCTTCTTCCATCACATGTGGCTCCACCCACAGCTGCACATCCATTCTTGAATTATCTTCAGTCACTCTGCTTTTGTCTTTTCTGCCTAGCGGCTCCGTTCCTAAAATTCAAAAGGCCGGACTGCGCAGCTACATAGTCAGCTAAATGTCAGTGAGAATCAGAGAGAATGGGTCTTGATTTCCAGTTACATGCTTGCAAGTCTGCCTTTTTTTTTTTGCCTTCGACTATATTTTAATCGGAATACTGGAATAATATTTCCACACTTACCTTCGCACGACCCCAATAATAACAGTGTTTTCGGATGGTTTTGTTGTTCTAATGGACCTAATGGAGAGAGAAAAAGGGAAGGTAAAGAAATTGTGCTGGGTTCCACAACATGCTTGAAATCAACAAGAATATTTCACTGAGGTTCATGCAGGTGTAAATCAGAAGAAAAATACCCAACTCCTAACCACTAAGAAAGGTCAAGAAACGGTTGAGAACTATTGGGATGTTGTTCTGACCCAGGCTTCCTTAAAAAGCAAGAAGCACAGTCTTGGTCCCAGCAAAACCCCTTTTATTTACACGATTGTGAATTCCTTTCATTCACAGTCAGCAAGGCTCAGCAAACAGTCTTTCAGAGGAATGTTTATCGACACGAACCTTATCTTGTTTGGAGCGCTAACAGATAACTAGTTTCCAAACGCAGGGCAAAGCAAAACTTGGCACAGAGTTTCTTATAGTCACAAACAGAACTTTCCACTCTTAAAACGAATGAATGAATGAATTGTTTCCTGCAAAAGCCCACTCCCCATTTGCTCCTCTTTTGTTTCTTATGGGAGGGGCCAATCACCTCCAAGGGTGTGGCTTTAATCCTAAGTCGACCCTGCTTTCTTAGTTCTTGTCTTCTGGCAGCTCTGCGCATGCACAGGCTCCAGATGTTCCTCTGCCTCACTGCTGCCTAGCTCCCTCTCTGCCTCCGACGCAGAGCCCTCGCCTGAGCTTTCCTCAGCCCTCGACTGCCCTATGTTCCTCCCCAACCTCCTCACTGTCTGACTGCTGCCAGCTGTGCTGGCTGCCGGCAAGTCACAACAGAAGTAGTCACGAAAGTATTGAAGTAGGATGGGAAAACCCAAGTTCCGTGACCCGTCAAAACAGCGCTCGACTAAGCCACGCCCGATTAAACTGCATCGCTAACGTCATCAACAGGGCGACAACAGCCAGCGCGGAGAAAGAAGGGCGCTTTAAATAGCGCTTTGAAAGCAAGCCGATTCAACTTAAGGTAAGGGTTAGGTTTAGGGTTAGGTTTAGGGTTAGGTTTAGGGTTAGGTTAAGGGTTAGGATTAGGTTTAGGGTTAGGTTAAGGGTTAGGTTTAGGGTTAGGGTTAGGGTTAGGTTTAGGATTAGGTTTAGGGAGGGTTAGGTTTAGGTTTAGGGGTTAATTTTAGGTTTAGGGTTTACAGCGTGCTTCTGTCTCCATGCTGTTGTCGCCCTGTTGATGACGTCAGCGACGCAGTTTAGTCGGGCACGGTTTAGTCGAGCGCGGTTTTGTGGTGGAACCCCAAGTTCTAGTCCGTCCTTAGACACAAAGGTTTTTGGGGTGAGTGAGCCAGTTAGTTGCCCAACCTAACACAGGTGAACTGCGGGGGAATCCAGAGAAAGGAGAACATAGATTCATAGGCCTGGAGGGAACCTCAAAGGTCTTCTAGTCCAATGCCATGCTCTCAAGGCAGGAGACCTTATACCAGTGATGGGTAACCTTGTCAACACTGAGTGCTGAAAATGCATGTGTTGGAGTACCAGGGCCTGGAAGAGAGCAGCTGTCCAGCATGCATGCACATGATGGAACGCAGAAGAGCAGATGGCAACGGCGCATGTGCTCAGAGAGAGGGCTCTGCGTGCCACCTCTGACATGCGTGTCATAAATTTGGCATGATGGCCTTATACCATCCTGGCCAAATGACTGTCCAGTCTATTTCTGAAAAACTCCAGTGATGGAGCACCCACAGGGATAAATTATTATTCCCGGAGCCTTAGTTACGTCACTGGTCTCTTGAATGAAAGTCGGATTATAAAGTGAACGCATCGAATACTCCCAACGTCATTTGGAATGTAAACACACCTGAATCACTGAGAGCCAGGGAAGGATTTCACCTCTCACAAAATGACCTCCGCCCCAGGAGTGGCCAGATGCCAAACATCAAACATCCCCAGGGCATCATGACCTTGTACCACAAGGTTAGTGAGTCCCGTAGGACTAAGAGGTTGACTGCAAAAAAAAAAGGGGGACTCACCTGCATAGCGTTTCTGCGTCGAAGTATCTCGAATTCCTGTGATCAATAATGATGATTTCATGGTGTCTATCCAAAAAACACTCAAGGGCAGATTCAGGTGTCTTGGCAATGCTACATCGGAAGCCTGCTTTTTCGCAAGCCCAGCAGAACCCATTGCTCTGGTTGTCTTCTTTGGCAAACACTAAGAGTACCTAATGAAAGGAAAGCAGAGATGGGGGAATGGGTCAGGGCATATATGTATTGTTATTGTTATTGTTATTGTAAGTTTATTTATAGGCCGCCCTTTTCCCTGAGGGGACTCAGGGCGGCTTACAACTTGTGGGGAAGGGAATACAGACAGTGACATATAAAAACAGTACATAATTAAAAATAGAAACAACATTCATCATTCGGGTGGGGACGAATTACAATCTTTAACCCCAGGCCTGACGGGATAGCCAGATCTTGAGGGCTGTGCGGAAGATCTGGAGGGTGGTGAGGGTACGAATCTCCACGGGGCAGCTGATAACTGGCATACGGCCCTGGCCCCCTCTCTGCCTCCGACGCAGAGCTACTGTCAGAACCTCTCCATTAGATAATTAGGAAAGAAGACCACAAGACTCCGTGGGTAGAAATCAAGTGTACTTTTACTAATTATAAATGATTAAAGGCATAGCGAAGCGAAGACTGATTATTTAGGCGCGAAAGCGATTGATATATAGAATAACCCATTCCCCACCCCTTGGCATCACAGTTACAGTCCAATCATAATTCTCCCAAGTGTCAGGTGTGAGATAACTTCAAAAGGCATCACGAAGAAGGAATGTCGGTGCCGTTAGTCCTGGCGGGAATCTCCTACGCATGCGTAGTCCAACAGGCAGCTGAGCTCCAGAACCTTCCTCCAGCACAATTAGTAACCCCTCCCAAATACCATGCCCTCCCTCCCCGTTTCATGGCAGCCGAAGCAACAGCAAAGCAGAGGCTGACAGCTCTCATCAAGAGCCTTCCCCAAACTCCAGGACTGGCCCATGTTCCTCCCCAACTTCCTCACTGTCCGAATCTGCTGTCAGCTCTGCTGGCTGCTGGCGGGCGGCAACACCATCCACTGCAAAGGTCGTAAGTGTGAAAAATGGTCATAAGTCACTTTTTTCACTGTGGTAAGTCAAGGACTGCCTGTACTTTATCCCAGCAGCAGGCAGCTTCTGATATATATTTTTTTGCTAGCATGGCCGCTGTCAGTATAACAATCAAATTTACCTAGGCTGTGGCTGTACTAATACCTTCAGACCATTTCTATATTCAGCTAAGTCGAATATTCTCCAAGCAACTCTTAGCTTTAGTTCATACTTCTAAGCAATTCCAGGCATTCCAACTGTGCTTATATTTGGATTAGAGCTGCTGGAATGTCAATAAATCTCAACATTTACACCTACCTGTAGGACGAATGTCTTTATGCGTGTGAGCAAACACACAAACACACACACACACACACACACACACACACACTGCTTAGGTTTATACTTTGGATTAAACCTGCTGGAATGGCAATAAATTTCACAATTTATACCTACGTATAACTGATATATATGTGCGCTTGTACAAATGCCCCAGTTTAACTCAGGATTTTATTAGCTCAATACTCAGTGAAATGGGCTGTGAATATTGCTCTAAAAGGCACATTTTACCTGGCTTCCTTCCATTCCTTTTTACTACTCTAGGATGCTATGAAAACACTTCAGCTGAAAATGCTATTGAAGAAGCCAGCATTAAATATAGAGGGATTTCTTCATTTAGGTAACCAATTCCTGGCCAGGCCAAGAGTGGCATCTTTAACGGAGGCTTACCTGAAGTTGTTCTCGGTGGAGTCTCATAGGGCCAAATTGCACATCGGTTCCCACTGCCTAAGAAGAAGAAGAAGAAAGGGACAAATTTAAATGATATTTCAGGAGAAGAGCAGACGGAGATGGAGGGTGGGGTTAAATGTGTCATAAGTTTGGAATCGTTCCCATTCCAGCTCCCTGTGAATTTCTGTTGACCCTTATCTAGGACCTGTTTCATTCTGACCATTAGTTGGCCAGATTCTTGTGTATAGGTAGCAATGATAAACACTTCCACGCATTGGACTCAGCAAATGCTCCTGGTTATTTGGGCCAGAAAGAGATGCTGCATCTGGGCAAAGAAAGATAGATTTCACTTCATGGTTTCCTCCTAACTCAGAAACATCAAGTGTCAATCTCAAAACCGCATGGAATTTGCAATCAGTTACAACAACTCTAAAGGAGTAAATGAATCAGCTCATTCCAAAGCTTTTCGGCTAGCTATTTCTTAAGCGGACTAAAATAACAATAATAATTAATCACAGAACTTGCTCAACCTGCTACCTGTTTGGGGAAGAACGTTTGAAACCAGCCTGATGCAAAAGGGAAGAATAAAAAAAAATATCAAGACGTTTCATCGTTTCTTTCTGTACTTTTAGCTTTTTAAAATTTCTTTTTCCTTTCCTCACTTTATATTATTAGTCCTGGTTATTTTTTAGTCTCATTTTTGATTTTTTTAAAATCAAAAGTACATATATAAAAAATCCCAACACAAGCAGAATGGGTAAACAATGCATTTTATTTGCAGCTGGGCAGATAATAATGATTCCCCCCACCCACCCCACTATATTGATGTTCTGGATGCACAGAAATACATAACAACAATTTAGTAAGGAAACAGTAAGGGGTGATGTCATTCTTTGCTTAAAAAATCATTGAAAAACATTATACCAATAAAGGACAAACTGTCAACAGAAGACTGTAACAGCTGAAAAGGGGCTTACACAATTTAACTCTGAAATTACTCAAATTATTATTATTATTTGCTCAGCTTCTGATTATTCTGAATCTGAATAGCAACGGATGGAAGGAGAGCACAGAAGTAAATGAATGGCTTTCTGTCTGATTTTGGCTGACTCCAAATTTGTTGTTGTCTGAAACAAAATATTACTTGACAGTTCTACATTTTTTATGCAGAGGTACCAGGGTACTAACACCAAAACATTGTCCTCCATTACTATGGAAGTCCAACCAAGATGCTCAAAGAAGAGATATCCCCCCAAATGTCAGTCATGATTATTTGATTGAAGGTTTGCTCATCCCTTTGGTCCTTGACTTACTGGTTGCTTAGTAGCGAGTCACAACCAAACCCAAAAAGGAAAGTTATGACCTAGATTATGATATTACCCCCTCCATAACCACATAAGGAAAAAACATGCCCATAGCAAACCATTGATTTACTTAAAGACCGCTGCAATAAAAGGTCGTAAAATCAGGTTGGTCATATGATCAACCCATTTTATTACCATAATGAGCAAGCTCCATTACCGTTGTATGTTGAGGGCTATCTGTATTCATTGACACAGCATATACCAAGAGACCGACTTTTATCACGTAATCAAGGCTACCATCTTGAATATTTTGACACCCAACCATAGACATAGATGTCCTTTCGTTCTGTCCTAGGCTATGAAGTCCTCTAGATCAGGAGTCTCCAACCTTGGCAACTTTAAGCCTGGAGGACTTCAACTCCCAGAATCCCCAGGCCAGCTGTCTGGGGCATTCTGGGAGTTGAAGTCCTCCAGGGTTAAAGTTGCCAAGGTTGGAGACCCCTGCTCTAGATTGCAGACATAACTCTAATCCATAATCCTATTTTTCTATTTACACCACGACTCACCACAAATCCTTGAAGAGTATTTGTAGGAACACCATGTTGATTTTGCTTTATCTTAAAATTAAACTGTTGGAAAGGATTTTGATAAGCGCAGCAAAGAGAGGATTTGAGGCACGTGCATAGGATTTATTGCAAACAGATTCTGATGACTACGAAAAAGGAATTTTTACAATGTTATCTTTCCTAGTAAAACCTCAGGTTGTGATCTGATTTAATCCTCCAGCTGTCCAGAACTTGAGTAATTACTCCAATGCGTAATTTGAAAGAGTCAGCAGACTATCCCTCACACCACATAAAAGTCTGAAAATTACACGCTTTCTCCCCGGCTCCATCACTGGGAACTACTGACCTTAAGATTTGCAGATGCTTCTTCATTTATTACTTTAGAAATCACCCATTTAATTTACATTTTAAACTGAAACCCCAAAGAAGGAAATAGGAGGGAGAATTCAGAATAATAGAGTTGGAAGAGACCATGGAGATCTTCTAGTAGTCCAATCGAGCAGGAGATCCTATAAGCCAAATCATGGGGCAATTTCTTCTTGAAAGCCTCCAGTGATGCAGCACCCACAACCTCTGGAGGCAAGTCATTCCACAGATTAATTGTTCTAATTGTTAGGAAATTTCTCCTTAGTACTACATTGGTTCTCTCCTTGATTAGTTTCCATCCATTGCTTCTTGTCCTGCCTTCAAATATTGGAGCACTGCTATCATGTCAACCTCTTCTGACCCCCACCCCCTCTTCATACACCAAAGCACGCCGAGACAAAGATACTTCAAGGATTTATTAACACACAGACTAGACCTTGGCAGCAATCCAGCACAGACCAGACCTTGGCAGCAATCCAGCACAGACCAGACCTTGGCAGCAATCCAGCACAGACTAACCTTGGCAGCAACCCAGCCTGCCAAGCTAGCCACGATAGCTTCTCCAACTCTTAGTAAATACGTTGATTCCTGCGACGAGCGTGTGGAAAGTCATTCCTTTTATAGTCTTGAGAGGAGCCTAATTACCACCAGCTGAGTTCAATTATCTCCTGTAACTGCGTAACTGTTCTTTACGCCTATTAGCCCTCCGTTGGACATCCAGGACCAACAGGACCAACTCCCTTGTCTCCTCCCCACTGCTCCAATGCATGATGTCAGGATCACACTCCCTTGTCTCCTCCCCACTGCTCCAAGGCTCAGGTGCCTCCTGGTGGCCAACCAGCCTCTCTTTGCCCTGCTCGGAGTCAGAACCCTGTCCAGGGTCCCCCACATCCTCCAGAGCCGACTCATAGGGCCGCTCGCTGTCGGAGTCTGGTGGCAGCTCCAACAGCTCCTGCTGGGCCACAACATCAACCCTAGTCCTTCTTTTCATTAAATTAGACATACCCAAAACAATGGCTACCAACCTGCCTTCCACTGAAGACCTGTATACAGCATGAGTCAAAAAGAGTCCTGTGAAAATATGTACAGATCCCTCGCATCCTGGATATAAATTGTTTCAACTCCAACCCTCAAAACGACGCTATAGAGCACTGCACACTAAAACAACTAGACACAAGGAGTGTTTTCCCAAATGCCATCACTCTGCTAAACAAATAATTCTCTCACCACTGCCAAACTATTCACTAAGCCTGCATTACTATTACTCTTCTCATCCTTCCTATTACCTATCTCCTCCCACTTATGACTATAAGCATGTTGCTTGTATCTTTATGATTTATATTGCTTTGTTTCCTGGTATGATTGGATTGTTTATTAGTAACCTATGACTATCACTACGTGTTGTCTCTTATGATTCTTTAGGAACATATTTTATTTTTCTTTATGTACACTGAAAGCATCTGCACCAAAGACAAATTCCAAGTGTCCAACCACACTTGGCCAATAAAAAAAATTCTATTCTATTGATCCAATTAAGATTAAGATTAAGATTTAGTTTATTTGTATGCCGCCCTTCTCCGGGAGGGACTCAGGGCGGCGAACAACTCAAAGAGGGAAAAAGGGAACATAAAACACAATACACGTGATTAAAATAAACAAGAGTCATACAGCCATACACGTCGAGAGGGGAGGGGAACTCATCGACCCCAGGCCTGCCGGCACAGCCAGGTTTTAACGGCTTTTCGGAAGGCCTGGAGAGAGGTGAGGGTCCGAATCTCCGCGGGGAGTTCGTTCCAAAGGGCCGGAGCTGCCACAGAGAAGGCCCTCCCCCGGGTGGTAGCCAGATGGCATTGGCTGGTAGACGGAACCTGGAGGAGGCCTGCCCTGTGTGATCTAACGGGTCTTTGGGAGGTAATTGGCAGCAGGCGGTCTCCCAAGTACCCAATTAAAATCATAGTGTTGTTTTCAGCCTGTTTCAAAGCTTTTCCCCATAAATACACACACACACACACACACACAAACACACACACACCCTCCTTAACACTATTTATTGCCTAAAAAAGCAGGGCAATTTGTTGCAATAACAATCTGACCGTTACAAAATCCCTTTTCCTTTGGCCACCAAAAATACACTTTATTCATGCAGGAAGAAGAATCTGTGAATTCTTAAGTATGTGAAAAGCATCTCTTTCTTTCCCTCCCTCCCTCCCTCCCTCCCCCCCTCCCTCCCTCCCTCTCTCTCTCTCTCTCTTGTCTGTCAGAAGGGGGCAAGTTAGTCAATAATTTTGTGTGCATGACTTGCAAACAGAAAACATGCCCTGACCTAAATGACGTTGGCTTTGCGTTGTTATTTTTTTTTTATTTTTTTTTTAAAGAACAACTCGGTTACCCAATTGGCCGAGTCAGCAAAAAAGGAAAAAGGGCAGACAATGTCAGATGCCACTTCTACTCAGCAACATTTCTAATTTAAACTGCTCCCTGCTCAGTTTTCGAACAACTTTTGTTTCCATGAGGTCAACTCTGCAATTCGAAGAGAGGGTTTTAAAGGTCTCACGTTCTAAATCCAAGAAAGATGCTCACCAAATAGAGGTTTTTTTCCAAGTATCTGTAGGGTATTCAACCTTGGCAACATTAAGACTTGGGAACTTCAACTCCCAGAATTCCCCAGCCAGACATGCTGGCTAGGGAATTCTGGGAGTTGACATCTATATGTTTTAAAAGTTGCCAAGGCTGGATACTCCTGATCTAAAAGTAAGTCCTGGGCCTATAATGGATCATAATGTCCAGCCTTGGGGTGAAATCTACTTCTGAAAGCCATCTCTGCGCATGTGCAGGACTTCTACGCATGCGCAGTGTCAAAAATAGACGTCATGATGTCCGGGCAGATGGGAGGAGCCTGTTACTGAACACCCCTGCAAAGATAAGTAGAAGTGGGGTGGGAATCCACTGTGCCACGCGATTTAGATCAGCTGGACTCAGGAAATCCTACTTTCTAGCTAATATAAATTGCGCATCACAGCTAATTGTAATACCGGTTCGCCCAAAACAGGAGCATATTTTGTACTACCGGTTCAGACAAACCGGTAGCATTTCACGCCTGGTCCAGCTACCCAATTTGATCAACTGGATTCATGTATTTGCATCCTTTCCTCATTAATAATTTCACTTGTGCGTTGAGTGACTTGAGAATGCTGGTAGGCTATGCAATGCAGATGACCAAGGCAGTAGGATTGGATGCTTTTCTTAATATTTTCTTTTATTTGTTGTAGCGATTTATAAAGTCCTTCTCACCATCATAAATTACAGATGTAAAAAAAAAAAAAAAAAAAAAAACCAGGGAAAAATACAACTTAGAACAACCAAAACCCAAATCAAGAACGTTTTGTCTCCTTACCTGTCCCCTTTTCTCTTTTTAAGGAAAATAAGTACTTTGGATAATTTGAATAAATCTCACCACTCTTTGCTCCAAATTATGAACAAGGGAACAAGCACAGGCCTGCTGGATCCTAGCAAGGCCAAAATGTCTATTTTACTTCCTTTTTGGCACTCATAAATATTCATTTACAAGACCAGCCAGATTCCACCAGCGAAAGAATGATGCAGTGATTCAGAATGATGGGTGAGGATGTGAGACAGTGAGAATAACAGAATGACAAGAGTTGCAAGGGATCTTGGAGGTCTTCTAGTCCAACCCCCTGCTCAAGCACAAGACTAATACCATGCCAGACAAGTGGCTGTCTAGTTTCTTCTTAAAAACCTCCTGTGTTGGAGCATCCACAACTTCTGAAGGCAAGCCGTTCCACTGGTTAATTGTTCCCACTCTTCGGGGAACAATTTTACTCTTAGGAAATGTCTCTTTAGTTCAGTGGTGGGTTTCAAAAATGTTTGGAACCTCTTCTGTAGGTGTGGCCTGCTTTCTGGGTCCACTGGTGGAACCTCTTCTAACCGGTTCGGTAGATTTGACGAACCGGTTCTACCGAATAGGTGCGAACTGGTAGGAACCCACCTCTGCTTTAGTTCTAGGTTGACTCTCTCCTTGATTAGTATCCATCCCTTGCTTCTTTGTCCTGCCTCTGATGCTTTGGGAAATAAGCTAACCCTCTGTTCTTTGTGGCAGCCCCTGAGATATTGGAACACTTCTATCATGTCTCCCCTGGTCCTTCTTTTCTCTAGACGAGACAATTGGTCATCTGGCTTTCTGGATATTTGGGAGCCAATCCCAAAGCTGGCAGGAATAGCCAACACTACAGAAGAACAGGGAACTTGACTCCTTGTTCTTCATGCAGTTACAAGATCCAGAAGGATCTTGACAGAGTTGAACATTGGGCACTATCTAACAAAATGAAATTCAAGAGTTAAAAAAGTCAAGTTCTACATTTGGGCAAGAAAACCAAAATGCACAGGTACAGTATATGTGGTACCTTGCTCAATAGTAGTCACTGTGAGAGGGATCTTGAAGTCCTAGTGGACAACCATTTAAATATGAGCCAGCCGTGTGCAGCAGCTGCCAAAAAAGCCAACACAATTTTAGGCTGCATAAACAGAGGGATAGATATTAACAGAGGGATCTTGATCCCATGAAGTGTTAATACCACTTTATAAGGCCTTAGTAAGGCCACACTTGGAATACTGCATTCAGTTCTGGTCGCCATGATATAAAAAAGATGTGGAGATTCTAGAAAGAGTGCAGAGAAGAGCAACAAAGAGGATTAGGGGACTGGAGGCCAAAACATATGAAGAACGGTTGCAGGAACTGGGTATGTCTAGTCTTATGAAAAGAAGGACTAGGGGAGACATGATAGCAGTGTTCCAATATCTCAGGGGCTGCCACAAAGAAGAGGGAGTCAAGCTATTCTCCAAGGCACCTGAGGGTAGAGGAGCGAAAGGGGAGTGGAGTTTGCAGGAGACAATTAGTCCGCTTAATTGGTTCGTGACTCTCCAAGACTCCTTGCCAAGTCCTGCAGATATTGGCCAGTCAGCTCTCCAAGCCAGATAAAGTCTGTGACTGTAAATCCTCCCTTGAAAGACTTTGCTGGATGTGAATGAGCAGAATTCACAGGAAATGAATAAAAGGGTTTTTTGTTGGGACAAGGAGTTCGCTTCAAGCTCTTGGGAAGTCTCAGTCAGAACACTTGGATAAGTAGATCTTTGATGTTTCCGCACATTTAGTCAGATGAGAGTTGAAACCCCCACATTTTTGGAAGGCTGCCTCCTTCTGCTTATGAATACGGAAAGCTTTTTAGGCACGGTACAAAAATTAAGGACAAGGAACAGAGTTTTCTTACCAAACACAGAGACAACAGGAAGAAGGGATGGGAAAGAGAAAACAGGCATTCATCTTTCCCACTTATATAAACATTTCTGGGTGAATAATGCTGAGAGTCCCCAATGAACAGAATCAGCTCCAGGATGCGTGGAGCAAATATTTTATACTTTGAGTGGCCTCCATTATTGCTGTGGATGATTAATCTAGATCACATGTCCATTCTTACTCAGAAAGGACAAGTCAAGGAAGTTGGATAGACATCTACTGATTGCTGGGACTGCTGTTTCTCCCTTGTCCTGCAACAGCCCAGCGAGATTGGCTGAGAGTTAGGGATAGAATAGAATAACAGAGTTGGAAAGGGCCTTGGAGGTCTTCTAGTCCAACCCTGTGCTCAGGTAGAAAACCCTACACCACTTCAGACAAATGGTTATCCAACATCTTCTTAAGAACTTCCAGTGTTGGGGCATTCACAACTTCTGGAGGCAAGTTCTTCTTCACCTCTCATTAAAAAATGCCAATCTCATTGCTATCCTTAAATGTCCCCTTAGGCTTAGGACGTAAGCAGCCCAATAATTTTGGATTGGTTGATTTATGATGGCCCATAAATAGAGATCACATAGATAGTTTTCTCTAATCTGTTCATTCAATTGTCCAATGATGCAGTTACCACTATAACTGAGTCCACCATTTTAGAATAGAATAGAATAGAATAGCAGAGTTGGAAGGGACCTTGGAGGTCTTCTAGTCCAACCCCTTGCCTAGGCAGGAAACCCTACACCGTTTCAGACAAATGGCTATCCAACATCTTCTTTAAAACTTCCAGCGTTGGAGCATTCACAACTTCTAGAGGCAAGTTGTTCTGTTGATTAATTGTTCTGACTGTCAGGAAATTCTTCCTTAATTCTAAGTTGCTTCTCTCCTTGATTGGTTTCCACCCGTTGCTTCTTGTCCTGCCCTCGGGTGCTTTGGAGAATAGCTTGACTCCCTCCTCTTCATACAATTACAAAACAAACTGTTGTAAGTCAAGGAGTACCTTTAGAAATCCTTCCCCCCACAATTCCATCCCTCTCGTTCTCCAGTTCGACTGCCTGGAAACAAACTATTTACCCTTTTATTTACTGCCGAATTAAAAGGGAAAAAAAACAGTAACATACATTGGAAAAGATCCTAAAATAGTTATGGCCAAATGAGCATGACTGATTGGAATCAAAGGGCAAATAAACTAGACATTGACCTGACATAACCCGTCAAAGCACTTCAAGTTTCTCCTCCTGGCCATGAGTCATTCTGTGCCATCCAGCCACACAGCCACAACCTACTTGTGCGAATGTCTGTGTAAGCCTAGTTCTTTTTTTTCCCCCTTTCCACAGAATGCAAATGCTCCCAATGGCCTTGCTCTCCAAATACCTCCTAGAGAGGGAGGAGAGGCACTGAGAGCGGAGCTGCTTGGCATAAAGGTCTCCCTTTCGATCGCTGCCTAATCCCAAAGCTTGAATTCTCCAAAAGTTTGCCCGTGCCCATTTGCAGCAGGCACGAAGGGATTTTTGGGGGGTGACTGCAATGCACGCCACGTGGGGCTCCCCTTGAAGAGTGTTTGGAAGCTTCAAACTGGTGCAGAAGGCAGATTGCGTGGGGTACATTGGATGGTGTACAAAGTTGATAAATAAATAAAAATGGATCGGGTTGCTTGGCGCACCGCTATTATTTTATAATCTATGACCTATTACTTGCTGTTTATATATACAGTACACTTGATCTTATGCATCAAAGACAAATTCCTTGTGTGTCCAATCACACTTGGCCATTAAAGAATTCTCGTCTCTTCTGTTGTTCTGTTCTACTTTACTCTACTCTATTCTGTTGTTCTACTCTACCCTATTCTATTGTTCTACTCTACTGTACTCTACTCTACTCTACTCTACTCTGTTGTTCTACTCTACTCTACCTATATTCTGTTGTTTTACTCTACCCTACTCTAGTCTATTCTGTTGTTCTACTCTACTCTATTCTGTTGTTCTACTCTACTCTATTCTATTGTTCTACTCTACTCTACTTTACTCTACTCTACTCTACTCTGTTGTTCTACTCTACTCTACTCTACCTATATTCTGTTGTTTTACTCTACCCTACTCTAGTCTATTCTGTTGTTCTACTCTACTCTATTCTGTTGTTCTACTCTACCCTATTCTATTGTTCTACTCTACTCTACTCTACTCTACTCTGTTGTTCTACTCTACTCTACTCTACCTATATTCTGTTGTTTTACTCTACCCTACTCTAGTCTATTATGTTGTTCTACTCTACTCTATTCTGTTCTACTCTACTCCACTCTACCTCTATTCTGTTGTTCTACTCTACCCTACTCTACTCTATTCTGTTGTTCTACTCTACTCTACTCTACCTATATTCTGTTGTTCTACTCTACCCTACTCTAGTCTATTATGTTGTTCTACTCTACTCTATTCTGTTGTTCTACTCTACTCCACTCCACTCTATTCAAGTTGCACGGATTGCCAGTGGGCTTTTGAGTGCAACTCAAGGCGTTGATTGTCACCTATAAAGCCTTTCTTGGTTTAGGATTGGTTTTTTTTCAAGTAACCCAACCCTAAACTATGAAGGGCTTTATAGGTGACAATCAATGCCTTGAGTTGCACCCAAAAGCCTACTGGCAACCAGTGCAATTTGAGTTGAGTTGAGTAGAGTAGAACAGAACAGAACAGAACAGAACAAGAGGAGGGAAGGGAAGGAAAGAGAAGAGAATTCTTTATTGGCCAAGTGTAATTGGACAACACACAAGGAATTTATCTTTGATGTATAAGCTGAAGTGTATTGTACATATAAACAGCAAGTAATAAATCATAGATTATAAAATAATAGCAGTGTGCCAAGCAACCCAATCCATTTTACCTGAAGAATGGTCTCTTCCCAGTTCTTTCTACCGGTTCAATGCTTTGGGCCTCACTGGCCAAAAATACTGTTTGTATGGTGGGATCTAGAAGATAGAAGTCTTTCCATCTCGTGAAACGTTCTCCCTTTGAATACCAGGACGGTCCCAACCCTGCTGGACTTTTGTTAAGTCCTTAAAGACCTGGTTCTGAGCATAGGCCTGAGCAACCCAAGTGCTTCTTGGTTGTATGCTACTTTGACTTTTGGTTGTGTTTTTAATTTAATTTAATTCTGTCCGCCGCCCAGAGTCACTTGTTAAGATGGGCAGTCCTATAAATTGAATGAAAAAATAAAAAAATAAAAATAAAAAAATAAATAAAATAAATAAAATAAATAATAAAATAAATAAAATAAATAAAATAAATAAAATAAATAAAATAAATAAAATAAATAAAATAAATAAAATAAATAAAATAAATAAAATAAATAAAATAAATAAAATAAATAAAATAAATAAAATAAATAAAATAAATAAAATAAAATAAATAAAATAAATAAAATAAAATAAATAAAATAAATAAAATAAATAAAATAAATAAAATAAATAAAATAAATAAAATAAATAAAATAAATAAAATAAATAAAATAAATAAAATAATAAATACAATAAATACAATAAATAATAAAATAAATAAAATAAATATAAAATAAATAAAATAAAATAAATAAAATAATAAATAAAATAAAAAATAAAATAAAATAAATAATAAAATAAAATAAATAATAAAATAAAATAAATAAAATAAATAAAAGGAACTTTTGAACGTTGGTGGATAGACAAATGGGATAGATCATTTCTCCAAATTTCCTCCTTGGAGAAAGAAGCTGCAATGATTTCTCAAAGCCTGGTGGAGGAACAACAACAAAACCCATGGCTTCTCATTTCCTCTTGAGATTTAATGGTGTGGGAAACCAGAAAGGCTGCCCTGGGCAGAGCATTGCAGAGTGAAAAATCAGCACACATCTTTGGGCACCCTCCATCTCAGAGACTTTTCCTGCAATTCTTCCCTGCTTTGCTAGAACTTCTTCTGCTACTCCTCTTTTTGGTCCAACAGAAGGAGAATGGACAGAGAAGGAAAATGGAGAGGAACTGTTGAAGTATTACAATGTACTTGCTTTTCTAACCACCGGTGGAATTCAGGGTTGCAAACTGAACCGTGCCCTCCTCTGACTTGAAGCTGCCGGACGGTGCCAACTCCCCCCCCCCCCTTTCCCTTGCTTTTCGCCATTTTTGCTCTGTTTTTTCTTTGGCCTGAATGTTAACAGAGCAGAGACGGCTTCCCACCTCCACCCTTCCATCGTGCAAAGCTTGCCTTCCCTCTGCCTCCCCTCCCTCCTTTTTTAAAAAAAGTTGCAATCTAATCAGAATGAAATTCGAATGAAAGTACAAAACTTCAATGAATGTTGCTTTAGTCCTGTGAAGCTGTACAACCAGTTGGTCAAGGGGAGGGGAGAGGAAGAGAGGGGGAGAGGGGAAGGGAAAGGAGGGGAAAGAGGGGAGGAGAGGGGAGGGGAAAAGGAGAAGAGAGAGGAGAGTAGGGGAAGCAAGGGGAGGCGAGAGGAGAGGAGAGGGGAAGGAAGGGAAAAGGAGGGGAGAGAGGGGAGGGCAGGAGAGGAGAGACGAGGAGGGAGGGGAAAGGAGAGGGGAGAGGAGAGGGGGACGAGGGGAAGCAAGGGGAGGGGAGAGGAGAGGGGGGAAGCAAGGGGAGGGGAAGCAAGGGGAGGCGAGGCGAGAGGAGAGGGGAAGGAAGGGAAAATGAGGGGAGAGAGGGGAGGGCAGGAGAGGAGAGAGGAGGAAGGAGGGGAAATGGAGAGGGGAGAGGTGGGGAGGGGAAGCAAGGGGAGGGGAGGGGAGAGGAGAAGGAAGGGAAAAGGAGGGGAGAGAGGGGAGGGCAGGAGAGGAGAGAGGAGAAGGGAGGGGAAAGGGAGAGGGGAGAGGGGAGGGGAGGAGGGGAAGCAAGGGGAGGGGAGAGCAGGGGAGAGGGAAGGGGAAAGTGGGGGGAAGGGAGAAGGAAGAAAGCAGGGAAAACACCGCTGAGGTTATCTAGTTGGGATAATGAAACATCTACAAGAAAGCAACCAAGTTCAGACAGCACCAAGGACCCCGCAGTCCTCCTCCCCTCCTTCTCCTCTTCCTCCTCCTCTTCCTTCTCTCCCCAAGCCCCACTCCTTTCTAACACTGATGATGTTATTTAATTTGGCTAGCAAAACCTCTGCAAGAAAACAACCAAGCTCAGAGACCAGTAAGGACGGAGTTACAAATATTCTCCTTTATTGTATGTTTTTTCCCCTCCCAAATGCCATGCTTATCCTATATCCAAGCCCCCCCCTCCTACCAGCCCACCCTGTACCATTTGCCAGTAGCTATTCCCCTTTATTATTTTTTTAATAACCGCCCGTCAAACCCACAATCCATCTTAAATATTACAATCGCTGAACAAACGTGCAAGGGTCCTCCCTTTGTCTTCTCGCCTCTTTTTACAACCAGTAGTGCAATTTAAGCTAATGGATTTACAACTTTTCCCGATACCAAAAAAAAAACCCCACAGAAAGTTACAAGATGGCTCCCTGCTCCGACGGTTTGGAGTCAATAGTAATCAGGAATTAGCACAGGCGGAGGACAAGGAGTCCCAAACCTGGTTTGCTTTTCCGCTCGCCAGATTAAAAAGGACAAAGGTACAAGTTTTCCCAGAGCTCCTGCTGAATGCTGGCAGTGACATGCTCAACGTGAGATAGTTTTGACTCATAAGTGACGTTCGGCTAGTGTTACAGACCCCACCTAAATGATCCCTACACCTATTCGAACTGTTCTGCCAGGAAATTTCTTCTTACTTCTAAGGTTGGTCCTCTCCTTGATCAGAGCAGAGCAGAAGAGAAGAGAAGAGAATCAGAGTGGGGAGGGACCTTGGAGACCATGGCTATTTATGAAATCATATTAATATATAATATAACGCATAATTGAATTATATAGTCAACGTATAAAATAACCAGCCCTCGTGACAGAATAGAATAGAATAGAATAGAATAGAATAGAATGGAATAGAATAGAATAACAGAGTTGGAAGGGACCTTGGAGACCATGGCTATTTATTAAATCATATTAATATATAATATAACACATAATTAAATTATATATTCAATGTATAAAATAACCAGCCCTCATGACAGTTAGCATAGAATAGAATAGAACAGAACAGAACAGAATAGAATAGAATAGAATAGAATAGAATAGAATAGAATAGAATAGAATAGAATAGAATAACAGAGTTGGAAGGGATCTTGGAGATCTTGCCAATTTATTAAATCATATTAATATATAATATAACGCTTAATTAAATTATATATTCAACATATAAAATAACCAGCCCTCGTGACAGTTAGAATAGAATAGAATAAAGAGTTGGAAGGGACCTTGGAGATCTTGCCTATTTATTAAATCATATTAATATATAATATAATGCATAATTAAATTATATATTCAATGTATAAAATAACCAGTCCTCATGACAGTTAATAAGGTAGAATAGAATACAATAGAATAGAATAACAGAGTTGGAAGGGACCTTGGAGGGACCGCCACAACTTCTGGAGACACATTGTTCCACTGATTCATTGTTGCCAATGTCAGGAAATTTCTCCTCAATTCTAAGTTGCTTCTCTCCTTGATTAATTTCCATGCATTGCTTCTCGTCCTGCCCTTGGGTGCTTTGAAGAATAGGCTTACAGACTCTTCTTAGTGATAGCCCTTTAGAGCAGGGGTGTCCCAAGGTCCGGATCCGGCCCACAGGGTGCTTAGATCTGGCCCACGAGACCACTCTGGAAGCAGCGAAGGACTGGCGCAGGGTGCCTGGGCCAGCGAAAACTGAGCTAGCGAGCGTCACGCGTGCCCCCCCCCCAAGCTCCATTTTCCCTGGCAAAGGGTTGCAGGAGGCCATCACAGCCGAAAACAGAACTTGGGAGCCCGTTTTCTCTGGCAGAGCACTTGGGCCACCACAGGCGCCCCTGGCATGAGTGACATCAAGCTGGCCACACCCACCCAAGCCACGCCCACCGCAGCGCCCTGAGGTCAAACGCAACCCTGATGCGGCCCTCAGTGAAATCGAGTTTGACACCCCTGCTTTAGATATTCGAACACTGTTTTCAGGTCACCTGTAGTCCTTCGTTTCACTAGACTAGGCAAACCCATCAAGAATCAGTTCCGTGGAGAGAGATTTTTTCCCGCGGACCGAGGAATGTGTGGTTTTGTGTACCGCAGATGGGGTTTTCGCTTGTTTCCGTGGCCTGGTTGCTGTCATGCTGTCCCAAGGATCGTGGGGTCGGGGACACCTGCCCTAAAATTTGCTGGGAGCACTAGAGCAAGGGTCTCCATCCTTGACAACTTTACGACTTGTGGACTTCAACTCCCAGAATTCCTCAGCCAGCATGCGCTGGCTGAGGAATTCTGGGAGGTGAAGTCCACAAGTCGTAAAGTTGTCAAGATTGGTGACCCCTGCACTAGAGCACATAAATGAATAAATGTTCCTGCAAACTCACAGCTGGAGTGAGGAAATGGAAAGGGAAAGAAAGGAGTGGCATAAAAATGGCATTTTTTGCAGACAATTCCCCCCAAGTAGATATGTAAAGCTTCTGGCCCATATTAGAATACTGTCCTTGTTTGGAGGCCAATCCATGATTTTAGCAACCACATTCCTGCACATGTAAAAAAAACCTTTGGCTTTTAAGGCAACTGCACACAAGTTACATTTTAGGCGTTAGGGTAAAACCGCAGCTGCTCTGAAAGATATATTGGCCACGTGGAAAAAACAAAAACAAAACCCAAACCCTGAATTTTGCTCTGATATTTCTGGGTGGAATTACTGCATCCGAGCCTTAAAATCGATTTCTTTCGGCGAAATTATATTGGAGCTGTAAGCTTTAATTGATTCAAAATGATGACATTATACAACTGAGGCGCTTTTAGTTCATAAATCAGTAGAGCCAATTGTGAATTAGTGAAGCTAAAGTTTAATTAGATGGATCGCTCGTTTTTAAATATCCGTGTTGCTTTTATTTTTTTTGCACCCTATCGTTTGCTGAAAGTGCAAAAAGAAATCAAGAAGCATTTGCTATTAAAGTTGATTAGAGAGAATGAATACTCAGGCTGCATCATTAAACTTTCTACCCCAGATTTCTAATGGTGGGACCATAAATTTTCGATGAGAAATATATATATTTTAATGATCCCGTAATCCATTCATCAGAGTAGAGTCGGCGTGACTGAATGGTGCTTGAGCCTTTACTAGCCAGATGCCCTTCCTGATGCCTACATAGAGTTCACAGCCCACAATTACTCATTACGCCCAGAGAGAGAAATATCTATTGCTCTCTACCATGTTTCCCTGAAAATAAGACAGGGTCTTATTTTCTTTTCACCCCTGAAATAAGCACTTGGCTTTATTTTCGGGGAGGTCTTATTATTTTTAAGGTGCAGGAGGCGGCAAATGTAGTCACCTCATGGCTGCTGCTGTGTTGCACTATTTTCATGGAGGGCTTATTTTTGGGGGTGGTCTTATTTTCAGGAAAAGGATAGGATTGAACTGACAGCCTCCTGATTCTAAGGTGAGAGCTCCACCTTCAGGCCGCCACCCTGCTCCAAATGATAGATAAATCAATAAATAAACTTGCAATAATGATCAACCACTAAGGATCTCAAGGAAAAAAATTCTGTTCCGAAGGCGGACTAAAGTGGATGCATTAAACAGCTAATGGCTCTTACTTACAAAGAGAAACATATCGTTAGTAGATATGCTGTCACCCTTAATGATACTTGGTGCACCAGGATCTATAGCAACGGAGTTCTCAGAAGACCAGCTTCTCCTCCAGGAGTTCTTATTTTGAACAAGCGAAACAGGAACAAAGAAAAATATTTCAGTCAATAGGCTTTCCGGCAATGCTCAGGCCTGCTGGCATTAGTGGTATTTAATAAACAAACATCATCAATGTCCCATAGTTTCTTAGTTTGCACGAGACAAGATATTAGGTATTGTACAAATACTGTGGAGCAGGACAAGGCTGCATTCAATGTTTAAACGCCCTGAACGGATGAACAAAACACCTACTTTATTGACTTAGAGATGTTACATTTAACCACATATCCTCTCTTCTGAAGACATCTGGCTTGGTGGATCTCCATCGTACCCAGCTTTAAGGAAGGGCAGCAGAGGTCTGGCAGCTCCCATCCGGGCTCTCCCACACAAACACAGCAGGAAACTTGATGAAAATATTCAGGAGGGTGACATCAGCAAGGAGCCATAATGAAAGCTGAAGAACTCCCAAAGAAGAACAGAGCAAGCAAGTGATTGATTGTGTAGGATACCAACTCATGATTTGGCATCAAGGTTTTTCCACGGATGGTCATCCTGTGGCTTTAAGGTTATAACCAACCCTCCATACACCTCTTGGCATAATCCATACTAGTACACTTAAAACTTAAGAAATTGTTTCACTTAGCAAATAGAAAATTTGGGCTTAATTGTAGTTATAAATCGATGACTACAAGTGTTGTATCTTAGTATTTATGATGAAGCTATTTTATGATGACTATGATCATGATTTATCACTGATAGCTTTTATGTACAATGTGAACTCATGCACTGAAGACAAATTCCTTGCGTGTCTAATCACACTTGGCTAATGAAGAATTCTGTTCTATTCTATTCTATTCTATTCTATTCTAAATAAATAATCCTGAATGAGCAGAAAGTATTGTCCTGTTTAGGGTTTCCTCTTAAGAGGGAATACTAATAGACCAGATAAAAATTCAACAGAAGAATGAACATTTATCCAATCATTTATTATTATTATTATACAATTGTATCACAGCGGCCAGTTGTTTCGCCGGATTTGGCATTGGTTACTAGTCGGGCCCCACCCAGGGGCCTAGGACGTCGTAACGTATTTTCGTAATATGCGTGCAGATCCAAGCAGTGCGGCTTTTTGCATTTGACTGATGGTGATTTTGTCAATTTTTAACTGTTTTAAATGTAATTCCAGTGCTTTTGGAATAGCACCCAGTGTGCCAATTACCACTGGAATTACCACTGCTGGTTTGTGCCATAGTCGTTGAATTTCGATTTTTAAGTCCTGGTATCTTGCGATTTTTTCATGTTCCTTCTCGGCGACCCTGCTATCACCTGGTATTGCGATGTCTATGATTGTGACCTTATTTTTCTCAACCAGTGTGATGTCTGGTGTATTATGTGCCAGTATTTTGTCGGTTTGTATACGGAAATCCCACAAGATCTTGACCATCTGATTTTCGGTGACTTTTTCAGGCTGATGTTCCCACCAGTTTGTTGCTGTTTTAATATAATAATTTTTGCACAAATTCCAATGGATCATTTGTGCTACTGAATTGTGCCGCAATTTATAATCAGTCTGCGCGATTTTTTTACAGCAGCTGAGTATGTGATCAACAGTTTCATCAGCTTCTTTGCAAAGTCTGCATTTGGCATCATCAGAGGATTTTTCGATTTTGGCCTTAATGGCATTTGTGCGGATAGCTTGTTCTTGCGCAGCCAGGATTAGTGACTCTGTTTCTTTCTTTAATGTACCTGTTTTTAACCATAACCAAGTTTGTTCACTGTCCACTTTATCTTTTATTTTTTCCAGAAATTGACCATGCAGTGCTTTGTTCTGTCAACTCTCCATTCTTGATTTTATCACATCTTTTCTGTATTCTTGTTTTGTCTGTTGGGCCTTCAGTAGATTTTTGTTCTTTACTTCGATTAATAGATGTTGTTGTTATTATTATTATTATTATTATTATTATTATTATTATTATTATTTTAAAAAGGAATAAGCCTCTATTTCAGCTTCAGTAGCAAATCTCTGTCCCAAAGAAATCTCCCTTTTTTATCTTAAATCTTAAAAGAAATTGTCTGGAACTGCCTGGAGGGGGAGGGGGGGTGGAGGGACAGAATGCAAAACTCCTAAAATTAGCTGTACCTACCATCCATTTCTCTACAAAGCGGGAGTGTGTTAGCTGAGCAATTGCATCACAGTGGCAATCTTTGTTTCCACAGAGATTATGACATATGGTTGAAGCCAGGCCTTAAATTAGAAGACTCTTTAAAAGAGAGAGAGGGCGGGGGGGAATCCACGCTGATCTTTTCGTGGAAATGAATAGAAGCATTCAGCATGGATAAAGCTCCTGTTATGTCTCTGTCCATCTTTGGCCCATCAATGTCATTTCCGAGTATTGCTTTTGTGTAATTTTAAAAAGCAAGCAAGGTCAACCACTGAGAAGGAATTGCCTTCAACCATTAATCTCTCTCCACCATGCTTAGAAGGTTGCATAATTTTTAACCAACATATTCCAGTTATTCTTATTATTATTTTTAGTCAGAAAAATAACCAGTCCTCCGGTACGATTATTATTAATCTCCACTGTAATACAGGGGTGGACTACTGGTTCGGGCAATCCCCTAGCTAGGATTCTGCTCAGTTCGGTGAACCGCCAAATGCCACCTCTGCCTGGCCACTCCCACCATGCCACGCCCCTCCCAGGAGTCTCCACGCGGCCCATTCATCATGCCAGGTAAGTGCAGGGCTCACGCAGAGGCTCGTGGGGGGGGGACGACACAGGTGTACTGGAAGCAGGAGTGGTTCCGGCTGCTGCTACTGCGATGTGTGACGTGTGCAAAAAAAAATGCTTCTACACATGCGCAGAAGCAAAAAACAAGATGGCGGTGCCTATGGCGCCGCTGATAGAACCAGTTCCAGGGGATGGCAGGCCGAGTTACTACCTATTCAGCCGAACCGGGCCGAATCGGTAGGAACTCACCTCTGTATTGGAGGTTCCGGAAGTCTGAAAACGAGACTGTTTCCAGCCTCTTGAGGGCCTCTGGAGCCCAGGGGAATCAATTTTCGTCCTCCCCAGTGGCTCAAGGAAAGGCTGCAGAACCTTGGGAGGGCAGAAAATGCCCTCTTCCCACCGGAAGTGGGGAGCCGACTAGGTGCAGGAAGCCAACTAGGCCACACCCACCCAGCAATGGGGCAGTGAACGCTTTGCTACAATTTTTGAAGCCCACCCTTGGCCGTAAATATGATTTCTTCTGCTGCTACTTCTTCTTCGCTCCTACCACTCGCTACTAGTAATAGTTCTCATACACAACAATAACAGAGAATTCCTGAAATGGAAAATGATCTCTATTATTATTCTGTACTCTGTTCTCTCTATACATTGCATGCATGGAATATTTTGTAAAAAAAATAATAATAATACTGCGACAGTTTCCTTCATTATAAAATCTGTAAGATCTATAAAATAAAAGGCACCATAATCCTGCATTGAGAAGTGGGAATGCCTCTTAAAACTCCCTTTGGGATAGCTGGAATCCAATCTTAAAAACAGAAGTCGCTCCCAAAACCTCAATGCATAAATTTCGCTCCAAGTTCAAGCCATTATATTGGCGAGGTGCTGACAATAATAATAACAAGAAGGGCAGCCACAACCATAAGCCACCCATTCAAAACAAAGCTGCTAAAAACAGCCAAAGACCATCAGTGAGTTGAAATCTTTATACAAAACATAACAGAAATTACAACGCAGCAACTTAATAAAAAAAAACAACTATCCAATTCCAACACCCTAAACTATTTTGGCATGGAATTCTACAGCTAGGATCATTATTCATGCAAGAATTCAACTACATAAAGAAATCATACACAATAAAACACAATAGAATAGCATATCTGCAGCTCGGGGTTGAACTGTGGCGTCCTTGGGGTCCTCTAACCTTGGCTTGTAGATGTTTTGTTACCCAAGTATGTACTGTAAATTTTATGACCACCATCAAACCCACTTTACAATGCCTTGGTAAGGCCACATTTGGAATACTGCATCAAGTTTTGGTCGCCCCGATGTAGAAAAGATGTGGAGACTCTAGAAAGAGTGCAGAGGAGAGCAACAAAGATGATTAGGGGACATATGAGGAACGGTTGCAGGAACTGGGTAGGTCTAGTTTAATGAAAAGAAGGGCTTGGGGGAGACATGATAGCAGTCTTCCAATATCTCAGGGGCTGCCCCAAAGAAGAGGGAGTCAAGCTGTTCTCCAAAGCACCTGAGGGCAGGACAAGAAGCAATGGGTGGAAGCTAATCAAGGAGAGAAGCAACTTAGAACTAAGGAGAAATTTCCTGACAGTTAGAACAATTAATCAGTGGAACAACTTGCCTCTAGAAGTTGTGAATGCCCCAACACTGGAAGTTTTAAAGAAGATGTTGGATAACCATTTGTCTGAAGTGGTGTAGGATTTCCTGCCTAGACAAGGGGTTGAACTAGAAGACCTCCAAGGTCCCTTCCAACTCTGCTATTCTATTCTATTCTATTCTATTCTATTCTATTCTATTCTATTCTAAAATGGTGGACTCAGTTATAGTGGTAACTGCATCATTGGACAATTGAATGAACAGATTAGAGAAAACTATCTACGTGATCTCTATTTATGGGTCATTATAAATCAACCAATCCGAAATTATTGAGCTGCTTACGTCCTAAGGGGACATTTAAGGATAGCAATGAGATTGGCATTTTTTAAGGAGTGGTGTGGTGTAACTCTCGCCTCACAATCAGGAGGCTGTGAGTTCGATCCTAGATAGAGGCGGATATTTCTCTCTCTCTGGGCCCACTGAGAATATATCAGGTGAACGAAACTCCACATTGGCAACAGGAAAGGCATCCGGCCATTAAAACACTCTGCTAGCTCCCTTCAGTTGCCCAGGCTCCACCCCGCAAGGGATTATGGGGTTGTTAAATGAAGATGATGATGAATGAGATTTGCATTTTTAGATAAGAATTTATATTTTCAGACTCCTTTAAAATGCTGCTTCGCTATTAGGGTTTCCAAGCATGGCTCTTCTGCAAAGCTTTGAGGAACTAGTCACACCCAAGCTGGGGAAGTATTATTTTTGGAGGATTGAATAACTAACATTTGTGCTTTATTTGTATGTTACCTTGCAGGTCTGACATTATCTAGGTGGTCCCTAGGAGTCAAAAATGACCCATAATCAATCAATCCATGATTATTAGGCTGCTTACATGCAAAGAGGACGTTTAAGAATAGCAGTGAGATTTGCATTTTTAGATAATAATTTATATTTTCAGAGTCCTTAAAATTCCGCTCCGCTATTAGGCTTTCCAAGAGCCATGCACTTTTGAGGGACTGAGCTACTGCACCCAAGCTGGGGAAGTATTATTTTTTTAGGATTTGTGTTTATTTGGTGATTCTTTTGTTGTTTTGATTGTACTTTGTTATTATAAGACACTCAAGAGTCTCTGGATTGGAGCATTGTATAAATGGCAATATATAAACGAATAAATATTGTAAATAAAACCTTGTTCCCTCAGCCAGCGGTCCCGTTCAGTACTGAAGGCTGAAGGACTTGCAGTTTTAAAACGAACCATTATTTAGTCCTGAAGGTTATTTATCAAAGCTTGAGAAATTGCCTTGACAAAGCGGTACTTAATGCATTCCTACAGGGCAACTACTGTGCATTTACACAAAGAGAATGATATTCGATACTTATTTTTATATTTATGAACAAGAAAGGACCACTCAGCTGAGTTTTTGATATCTAGCTTTCCTCTAGAAGGAGAAAATATGGGGGGAAATCAAAGATTGGCTACTGGGGGTTCACATGGATTCGGGAGATCCTCTAGCTAGGATTCTGTCCAGTTTGGCAAACCCCCAAATGCCACTCCTGGCTGGCCACGCCCAGTGGTGGGATTCAGCCAGTTCGCACCTATTCGGGAGAACCGGTTGGTAACTTTCTAAGCAGTTTGGAGAACCGGTTTTTGGAAGAACTCTTTTGTTTTTCCCCACTTTACAGGGCTAATCCTGTAAGGAAGGCAGGAAGGAAACATTCTGGTGTTGTTTCTAGCCTCATCATTATTGCCCTGCTTATAGAAACTGCCTCTCCAGTTAACCCTTATTACTATTGTAACAACTAAGACGAAGTGCCCATCGACCTGAGTGACATTGACTTGGCCACGCCCACATGATCACATGACCACCGAGCCCCACCTACCCAGCTGTTCATGAGGGCAGAGTTGGTAAATTATTTGAATCCCACCACTGGCCACGCCCAACCTGCCACACCACACCCCAACCACTCCTCCTCTCCCAGGAATCTCTATGCAACCCGTTGATCATGCCATGTAAGTGCAGGGTCTGTGCAGCTGCTCAGGGAGGGCAAAAAACAGGCCTACCAGAGGTTCTCAAAGTCCGGATACGGGCTTGTTTCTGGCCTCCAGGGAGCCTCAGGAACCCGGCAAAAGCAGTTTTTGCCCTCCCAGAGGCTCGAGGAAAGCCTCCGGAGCTTGGGGAGGGTGAAAAATGCCGCCTTCCCACCATAGTGCAAGAGGTCAATAGCAATAGCAATAGCAGTTAGACTTATATACCGCTTCATAGGGCTTTCAGCCCTCTCTAAGCGGTTTACAGAGTCAGCATATTGCCCCCAACAATCCAAGTCCTCATTTTACCCACCTCGGAAGGATGGAAGGCTGAGTCAACCTTGAGCCGGTGAGATTTGAACAGCCGAACTGCAGAACTACTTCAGTCAGCTGAAGTAGCCTGCAGTGCTGCATTTAACCACTGCACCACCTCGGCTCTTAAGCTAGGCCATGCCCAACATGGCCACGCCCAACGACCCCCGTTGCTGCAATTTTTGAAGCCCACCCCTGGGGGAAACCCAATTATGTATTGAGCTCCTTTTGTTCCAGTGTAAAGTGACGAAGTCCAGGATCAGGATGGAAAAAAACGCATCAACAGCTAAAACCTTTGTGGCATCACTTTTCCGTAGAGTAATCTGAATTTGGGCCCAGGATTCAGGGAGTACGATGTGCTGTCGAAATCGGTACAAGATGACATTTTGTGAGCAAGACGGTTAGCCAAGATTAAGTCCTACGTCAATAACCCTGAGGATGCGCGACACCATTAAGCCCCAACGGCATTAAAACAACATTTAAAAATAAGACGCCCAACTGAATCGCTAGGATTCCCAGAGCACCCGAATCCTTAAATGTTGCATAAACACACAAACACCACGCAAACACCACAGGCGCTTGAAGCTCCTTGCAAAATCACTTGGAGGCTCATGTATTTCTTCTAAATTGATGTCAATTGGAGATAAAAGCTTTTATACTCAAAACGCAGTAAACGCAGCCTCTGAATGTCTTTATAAAAGAGACTAATCTCGGCGAGTAAACGGATAAAGAATGAAGTGCAGTTTTGGTCTAGCAGAAAGATTTACGATACCAGAACGGCATCTGATCCAGATGGGCAATCTATGGCCCTTCATTCAAGATAGAACAGCATCGGCAAGCAATATGGTCAGACAACTGAGTCCTTTATGTCACTACTAGTCTATTTAATGTAAGAAAATTATCCTTGTTTTTTGGGGGGGGTGTTCCTCTCTGTTTGCTGATCTAAAGGAACCAGCTTGGTCACAAAATCCTTATGCCAGAGAAGAATAGAGGAAAGCATAGGGGTAATGAGCACAATCATAATTTCGAGAGCACATTCAGGCACTGTCACAAAATGGCTGCCAGCGATGACACTGCCCATTCATAAAATGCCTACCATTACCAGCCACCAAAAATAAATAGGGGAATTTGCTCCTCCTCAAATCCTCTCCTGAATGCTACTGAAGTTTCCCTTTGTCTTTCTTTATAGCTTAGAAAAGAATAGAATGGAATGGAATGGAATGGAATAGAATAGAATAGAACAGAACAGAACAGAACAGAACAGAATAGAATAGAATAGAATAACAGAGTTGGAAGGTCCAACCCTGTTCTCAGATAGAAAACCCTACACCACTTCAGACAAATGGTTATTCAACATCTTCTTAAAACCTTCCAGTGTTGGAGCATTCACAACTTCCGGAGGCAAGTTGGTCCACTGATTAATTGTTCTAACTGTCAAGAAATGTTCTCCTTGGAGACCGCAAAATCCCTACTGGTTCGGCCGAACCAGTCCAAACTGGTAGGAACCCACCTTTGATGCTAATATATCAAGCTAAAAATTGGGAGATGCCGACAACACTTGCCAGAACCACCTTAAATTACCTCACACACAGCACTGGCATGCATAAGAATATGATGTAAACCTCTTTTTTAAAAGGCATCTTTGGTTTACGTTAAAACAACTTCAACACACGCAATGTTCTGATTGCACCACAAACGCAGTAGTCATCCTTACCTTTCACACAGGCACTGAGTTTTATAAATATGAGCATGATAGTGTAGAATAATCATATCCAAGGACCAGTGGTGGGTTTCAAAAAGTTTTGGAACCTCTTCTGTAGGTGTGGCCTGCTTTCCAGGTCCACTGGTGGAACCTCTTCTAACCGGTTCGGTAGATTTGACGAACCGGTTCTACCAAATAGGTGCGAACTGGTAGGAACCCACCTCTGGTTTGAACCTATCTCAGGTGGGGATTAAAACCAAAGTACCGAGTCGAAGATTTCACCAGGAGAGCAAGTTTCAAAGAGGGTGGGTGTGAGGAACACAAACGATTAGTTTTTTGTGTAAATAAGGCTGGTGAATCTCTCTCTTCTACTGTTTCACAAGTACCTTTTCACTGCTGCTCCTTATCCTCAATGTTTATATTTTGCAATTGCCATAATGATAAATCACAAGGAAAAAAAGAAACACATTGTTGAATGGAAAATAGTCTGGGAAAGGGGAAAGAGAGAAGGGAAGGGGAAGGAAGGAAAGGAAGGGAGAAGGGAAGGGTAGGGGAAGGAGAAGGAGAAGGGGAAGGGGAAAGGGAAGGAAAGGGAGAAGGAGAAGGAGAAGGAGAAGGGAAAGTTATTTTTTCCTTAAGCTGGTATTTTTTAATTGTTTCTTTTTCAAGTTGCAGTTGTAAAAGCAAAACATTACAGGAAAGAAAGTTGGCTTTGATAAGGCATTAAAAGCAATTAAAAAGCACGGATTAACCCGAATCTTACGGTCTGCAACAAAATTCTTCTTGCACATTGCAGCAATTAAGCAAGGTAAGGAAAAGAGCTGTTTGCGGGCGACTGTAAAACTGTGCCAAGAACTTCCCCAGAGCTTGTTCTGGCCGTCTAATTTATTCCAGCAACTTCCAGTTCCATTAAGAGAGAAGATATCTTTACTGTTAAGTACCGGTTTCTCAGAATATGAAAAAAAATAAAATAAAAAGGAACTACTGTATGCTTTTTGCCTTGTACTGCCTGGAAGACCTGCCGGCTTACACCTACGTAAGCATGCAAAGAAAAGTAAAGCACGCAACAATGGAAGATGTACACCAGGGAGGTGTCAAATTCAAGGCCCACAGGCCACATCCAGCCCATGATCTGGTCGGGTCCGGCCCACGGAGCCGTCCTGGAAAATGTAAGGGCCTGGCCCGCATTACTGGCCCTCTGGAACGAGCTCCCCGTGGAGATTCGAACCCTCACCACCCTCCAGGCCTTCCGCAAAGCCCTTAAAACTTGGCTGTTCCGACAGGCCTGGGGCTAAAGAGTTTTTGCCCCCCTTCTCGAATGGTATGGTTGTTGTGTGTTTTTAAATTTTGTATTGTTATGTCTTGCCTTTTTATCCCCCTGTTTGTACCCCCTTCCCTGATTGAATTGTGAGCCGCCCTGAGTCCCCTTCGGGGAAAAGGGCGGCATATAAATGTAATAAATCAATCAATCAATCAATTACTTCGGCCCAGTCTACCCAGTGCCAAGAGGAATGATTGGGCCAGCATGGCTCCAACCCGGTCTACCCAACGCTAAAAGGAAACATGGCAGCAGTTTGGGGCGTGGCATCAAGCTGACCAGGCCCACCCAGTTGGCCACGCCCCACTCTCCCGCCCCTGAGGCCAAGAAATAGATGAGCACTGCGCCCTAGAGTTGGACACAATTGGTCAGGGAAACCTTTACCGAGTGTGTGTGTGTGTGTGTGTGTGTGTGTGTACACATCCACAAAATTAACAATTGTAGCAGTTGGTGATGGAGTGTAGATAAGAGTGCTGTTTTTAATGACTCTTGCATTTGTGAAACCCAAGTGCAACTTTTTGTAAGCAAAAGCTCACCTTTTGCCTTCACTTCAAAAAAAAATCGTGGTTGTGGCCGGGATAAAATAAACAAATAAGTTTGACTTCATTTCATTTTGAAAACGATTACAATCACACATTTGATCATTTCCTCCTTGGGCTTACTGAAAACTTACAGTTTAGCGCAACTTTTGCACATTTCCAGGGATTGCATCAGTGGTAGGTTTCAATTTATTTTACTACTGGTTTGCTCGTGCATGTACAGAAGTGTCCGGGTGGGCAGAGCCTCCTACCGCCGCACTACCAGTTTGCCCGATCCAAGGCGAACCAGCAGAAACCCACTTCTGGACTGCATCCATTCTTTTTAGCTGAATTTTTTTTTAAGGCTGAGGATATTTATTTATTAATTGTGCTCCAATAATTGGACATTCTCAGAGTGGTATCCAATGAGTTTAAATATTATTTAATCATTAGCGAGCTACAAAGCCAGAGAAATGGATGGATGAAGGACGGAATGTATCGTCTGCTACAGTGGTGGGATTCAAATAATTTAACAACCGGTTCTCTGCCCTAATGACCAGCTGGGTAGGCGTGGCTCGGTGGTCATGTGACCGTGTGGCCGTGGCCAACTCAACGTCACTCATGTTGATGGGCGCTTCGCCTTCGCTGTTACACTGTCATAAGGATTAACCGGAGAGGCAGTTTCTGTAAACAAGGCAATAAAGATTAGGCTAGAAACCACACCAGAATTTTTCCTTCCTGCCTTCCTTACAAGATTAGCCTTGCAAAGTGGGGAAAAAAACAAAAGGAGATTTCTTCCCACAACCAGTTCTCCAAACTGCTTAGAAAGTTAACAACCGGTTCTCCCGAATAGGTGCGAACCGGCTGAATCCCACCACTGGCCTGCTATAATCAGAGATAACTGATTAAAAAAAAAACCTTCTGCACTGCTTTATACAAGTTTAACCTCATCGTTGCCAAATGAAGCTGTACTTACAAATCCCACAGCCTAGGAACAAAAACATCAGCTATACATAAATACAAAGAGATGCAGAGAGGAAATCGGAAGAAATTAAACATTTGTCTGAGTATACAAAACTAGCCAGATGAATCTCAGTTCACTTTGGCATAGCTAAATGTCTATGTAGATTCCCAGTCTTCCTGGTCATGATGATTGTCCCAAAGGGACTCTTTCAAGAGGCAACTGGACTTTTTGGTTATTCTTTGAAGACATTTCCCTTCCCTTCCAAGAAGCTTCTTCAGCTCTGATTTTTCTTGGAAGACGTTTCACTCTTCTTCAGGTCTTCTTGGAGGAGAATTGAAACGTCTTCAAAGAATAACAAGAAAGCCCAGTTGCCTCTTCAAAAAAACACCTTTGGGACACTCGGGCCAGAGGTGGGTTCCTACCAGTTCGCACCTATTCGGTAGAACCGGTTCTTCAAATCTACCGAACCGGTTAGAAGAGGTTCCACCAGTGGACCTGGAAAACAGGCCACACCTACAGAAGAGGTTCCAAATTTTTTTGAAACCCACCACTGGTCCTTGGATATGATTATTCTACACTATCATGCTCCTATTTATAAATCTCAGTGCCTCTGTGAAAGGCAAGGATGACTATTTGTGGTGCAATCAGAACATTGCGTGTGTTGAAGTTGTTTTAACGCAAACCAAAGATGCCTTTTAAAAAACAAGTTTACATCCTATTCTTATGCATGCCAGTGCTGTGTGTGAGGTAATTTAAGGTGGTTCTGACAAGTGTCGTCGGCATCTTCATATCCGGTCACATGGGCAGCAAGCCACTCCCATCCGGTCACATGGGCAGCAAGCCACTCCCACAAAGGAGGCCACACCCACAGAGTAGGTTTGAACAATTTTTGAAACCCACCACTGACTCGGGCCCTTGTTCTGCTACCCATTCATTGGAACAAAATGACCTAACATTACTGGCATATCACCAATGTGTGCAAGAGAGAGATTGCTTGTAGACACTAATGAAAGCAACACATGGACAATTGTTCCACAGCTGTTTATACGATTTAAGGCTTAAAGCTGATTAATTATGTGCCATCATGTTGGGGCCAACTCTTAGCGGCCACATCGATAGATCTTTCTCCATGGTTTCCATAACCTGATCCTTCACGTCTCCGAACCAGGTACCCATCAACACCGTAATTAAATTCATCTATCATGCCGCAGGTCATTATAACTCCTTGATCTTGCACTACTTCATTGAGTTGTTCAATGCTGTGGCTGGCGTCAGTTGTGAGAGTGTCCAACCAATGTGTTCTTTAATGGCCTGGTTTCCTTTTACCGCTAACTCTTCCGAACATAATTGCTTTCTCCAGTGCATCCCCCAAAGTAGACATGGCCAAAGTGAGGCATGGTTTATGATTCAAACCATTAGTATCACTTTCTAGAGTACCTCTTTACTGTCCAATTCTCACGTCCATAGAGTCCTTCCTACTGATTGCATTATTCTGGTCTTAATTGGTGTAGGAACATCATGGTATCTAAAAATCTTTTCTAAGGATTTCATGAGTATTCTACCAAGTTCTAGACTGTGGAGTATTTCTTAATCGTTTACTGTTAATGGTTAATCCAAAAAGATAGAATCTATCTATCTATCTATCTATCTATCTATCTATCTATCTATCTATCTATCTATCTATCCATTCATCCATCCATCAATCCATCCATCCATCCATCCACCTATCCACCTATCCACCTATCTATCTATCTCTATCTATCTATCTATCTATCTATCTATCTATCTATCTATCTATCTATCTATATCCATTCATCCATCAATCAATCAATCAATCCATCAATCCATCAATCCATCAATCCATCCATCAATCCATCCATCCATCCATCTATCCATCTATCCATATATCCATATATCCATATATCCATATATCCATATATCCATATATCCATCTATCCATCTATCCATCTATCTATCTATTTTTATTGTCAATTCTAAAACTTGTATTTTTCTTTATATTTAAGTTTAGTCCAATTTTTTCACTGTTCCTTGATTTTTATAACTAGAGCTTAGAGATCCTTAAATAAGTTGCAATAAAAGACAATATGTCCCACTTTTCCAGAAAGTTTGAGCTAAACCTCGGAGCTTTAATCGATCTCTTTGATGGGCTTAGTCGAAAAAAATCATTCTACTTTCTGGAAAAGTAGAATCTACCACTGATTTCTCAATGTAAATACCAGACCTTCACTCTCATCTCAACTTGCTCTTGGGAGACTAATGGGCAAGTGGTGGTATTTTACCAGGAAAGGTAGATAGGTTGGGTTCGAAAAGTCAGCACCTTCCTAAGCATACCAATGAGCTGCCCAAACTGGTAGCGGAAATTGCGAGTGGCCCCGCCCACCCGCCCCGGCTCTATGGCATCCCATTTAGGCCCTTTTTTAGCCAAATGCGCATGTGCACACATGCATGCTCACATTTGCAAACCAGTAAGGAAGGTAAGTAAATACCACCTCTGCTAATGGGTGATGCTGAAGGATCAATTTTTTTTCAATGGAAGCTATTCAACCAACTTCATAACCTCATTTGGAGAAGACCAAGCATTTCCCTTTCATTTTAGACAGCGAGTTCTTGAAACTACTGGCATTTAAAACTGACGCATGAAAGTTTGACTTCGTTTCTTTTGTTGTTTGCTAACACAAATGGACCCTGGGGGGAAATCTGTACGTACAAGAGGATGTTTAGAAACTTATTTGTTTGCCCTGTTGGTCCAACTGCATCAGCTGGTTGGTCCCGGAGGACATTTTCCCCAAAGATTCTTTGTTCTTCTCAGTGCGATAAACACATTCAGTTCCTTGTCGCAACAAATAATGCAGTCAAAAACAACCATCATCACAAGGAAGAAGCAGCACTCAATAGGGGGCGCTGCACCAGGTTGGAAATTCGGGGGTGGGTGGGGGTTTAATCCCAGCCTGTCTGGAGGTGTCAAACCAACAACGAAAACCAGAGAAAGAAAGTAATGCCGTATAGATCAAGATTACTTTTATCGTAACAAATCTAGGTAGAACTTACTACAATTGAGCCCCAGAATTTCCACTGCTAAGCAAGACAATTGTTTCATGAGTTTGGACCCATTTTGCAGCCTTTCCTGCCACAGGTGGTTAAGTGAATCCCTGCAATTGGTAAGTTAGTCACACGGTTGTTAAGTGAGTTTGGCTTCCCCATTGACTTTGCTTGTCAGAAGGTCGCAAAGGGGCATCACGTGACACATACACCCCCGGGACACTGCAACCGTCATAAATACGAGTCAGTTGCCAAATGTCCACATTTTGAATCACGTGACCACGGAGATGCTGCAACGGTTGTAAGTGTGAAAAACAGTCCTAAGTCATTTGTTCCACTGCCGTTGTAACTTCGAACAGTCCCTAAATGAATGGTTGTAAGTCAAGGACTACCTGTAGAGTAACCAGCTCTTGCAATTCTGAGTGTCCTTCTCATTCCAGCAATAGCTCTTCATATAAAGTAGGGACGGGTTTTCTCTCATTGTTTTTCTTGGCCCAGGCTCAAGTTTCCGGAAGGAGGAAGAGCCGCTACAAGGCTCCTTCTTCTCCGTCGATTGCCTTGGTAGCAGTTCTTCCTCCTTCAAGACCAGAGGTGATTTTTCAGCCGGTTCGGATTGGTTCGGGCGAACCGGTAGCGGACATTTTGAGTAGTTCAGAGAACCGGCAAATACCACCTCTGGTTGGGCCTGTCCTCCCGCCCCCATCGTTTCCTGTCCTATATTCCCTTGCTTTTTACCTCAGCTGCTTCATGAGGCAAAACAGATTGCCGCACCTCAGCTGAGGTAAAAAAAAAAGCTCGTCTCACCAGCGCTAACACCAAGGGCGGTCTTTGAGTGCTGCGTGCGTGTTAGACGCATGCTCACGCACGAAACACAAGGGCATGCATGAAGCACGCTTTCATAGAACCAGTAGGATAACATTTGGAATCCCACCACTGTTCAAGGACATTCCTTCTGCTCTCTATTGGAGAGAACCAATTTGAGGAAAGGTTAGAATATCACGTTGGAAGGGACCTTGGAGGTCTTCTAGTCCAACCTTCTACTCAGGCAGGAAACCCTACACCCCTTCAGAAAAAATGGCTATCCAACATCTTCTTAAAAACATTCCGTGTTGGAGCATTCACAACTTCTGGAGGCAAGTTGTTCCACTCATTAATTGTTCTAACTGTCAGGTAATTTCTCCTCAGTTCTAAGTTGCTTCTCTCCTTGATTAGCTTCCACCCATTGCTTCTTGTCCTGCCCTCAGGTGCTTTGGAAAATAACTTGACACCACCACCCCCCCTCCAAACCTCTTCTTTGTGGCAGCCCCTCAACTATGGGGTCATAATGCTATCATAATCATCTGCTTTGGAGAATAGCTTGACTCCCTCTTCTTTGTGGTATCCCGAGATATCAGAAGACTGCTATCATGTCTCCCCTAGTCATTCTTTTCATTAAACTAGACATACCCAGTTCCTGCAAATGTTCTTCATATGTTTTAGCCTCCAGTCCAGGCTGATCTAAGCCCTCATGATCCAGAGCAGGGATCTCCAACCTTGGCAACTTTAAGACTTGCGGAAGGCTTCAGCCCCCCAGAATTCCCCAGCCAGCAAGATTGGAGACCCCTGATCCAACAGGGAAAGAAGAAGCTTGACCACAAAGAGCAAAACAGACTCTTTCCCAACACACACACACACACACACACACACACAAACACACATACATATACACACAGACAAAAAAAGCCATTGGAAGCGACTGTAATATCCACGTTGATTTTCAAAAATGTTTCATGTTTTTTTAGAAATACCATAGAGCTTCTGGAGATATTTCCAGTTCTTCCTGTGGTATTACAGTTGGCAAGCCACAAGAACATTGCCCGATTGTTTCAACAAAAACACAATCCATTTTTTAAAAAAAAACGGGGAGGGGGGAGGGGAGAAAGAGAATCCATTCCATGATAGATGGGGGAGGGGGACACAATCCCCCCATCTCCCCACCCCCGCTCAGGAGCAGAGAACAGAGGGAGGAGGGGATGAAATTTTAAAAAAAGAATGGATTCCAAGCAAAAATTGAACTATCTATTTGGTTAGGTGAAAGCGGCTTTCCTATTTGTCTCTGCAACTTTTCTAACTTTTCAGCCACTGGGTCTTTGACAAAAATACAAGCTCTGTAAATGAGCACATTGATCAAAAGAAAGCAGATCTGGGAGCAACCTGAACAAAAGAAGGTGCAGAAATTCCATTTCCATTTTCTTTCGGCTCTTATAAGGTGCATCACTTATTTGAGCTAAAGGAGGCAGAATAACAGAATACTAGAGCTGGAAGGGAGCTTGGAGGTCTTCTAGTCCAACCCCCTGCTTAGGCAGGAAACCCTACACCACTTCAGATAAATGGTTGTCCAATCTCTTCTTAAAAACTTCCAATGTTGGAGCATTCACAACTTCTGGAGGCAAATTGTTCCAGTGATTAATTGTTCTCACTTTCAGGAAATTTCTCCTTAGTTCTAAGTTGCTTCTCTCCTTGATTAGTTTCCATCCATTGTTTCTTGTCCTGCCTTCTGGTGCTTTGGAAAATAACTTGACACCCCCCCCCCTCCAAACCTCTTCTTTGTGGCAGCCCCTCAACTATGGGGTCATAATGCTATCATAATCGTCTTTTCTTTTCACAAGACTAGCCAAACCCACTTCCTGCAACTATTCTTGATACGTTTCAGTCTCCAACCTCCTAACCATTTTTCGTTGTGCAGCCAAAGGTAAATGCATCAATTAAAATCCTCAAAATTGCCCCATTCAAGATGCCCAATGACTGGGGAGAATCGGATGAGCAAAGCTATAAAAGCATCAACCAGTCGGGATGTATATATCTGGGTTGACGATATGACTTGGGCATCGATGTTAAATCTGAATGAAAGAAAATGCAGCTATTAAGTCTTAGCTTTTATTTCCGTTAATCTAATGGGCTCCTTGCTGACGTTACAAAGCACGTCACTTCTCCCTACTTTATGCATTCGATGCAGTGTCTTTCCCCCCTCCCGTCCCTTTCATGAGGCTTCTCCAAAATTTGCATTGTTTTAACATCGATTTTCTCCACGATCTTGTTATTTAATAATATTGCTGGTGTCTTTTTAACTGAAGCTGTTTTAACATTTTGATTTTATGATTGTTTTTATTCTTACTTTATTCTAACTCACTTTACTATGAGATTCTTCTGACCTAGGCTTCCCCCAAAAGCACGAGGCAGAATCCAGGTCCCGACAAAACCCCTTTTATTAAATGAATGTGAATTCCTCTCATTCACATTCAGCATGGCCTGGCAAACAGTCTTTCATAGGAAAGACTGAGCACAGAGTCGCTAAGATTCACGGACAGATCTTCACACTTCTGAAATGAATCTAACGACCAAACAAGCGAATTGTTTCCTGCAAAAGTCCACTCCCCTTTCGCTTCTCTTTTATTTCCTATGGGAGGGGCCATTCACCATCCACCTGTGACTTTACTCCCAAGTCCACCCTGATTTCTGAGTTGTTCTTTTCTTCTGGCAGCTCTGCTCATGGGCACACTGGGAACAGGCTCCAGCTGTTCCTCTGCCTCACTGCTGTCTAGCTCCGTAGGCACCTGATCACTGCCAGAGGGCCTCGGCCCCGTCTCTGCCTCCAATGCAGAGCCCTCGTCCGAGCCTTCCCTAGCCTCCAGAACTGGCCCATGTTCCTCCCCAACTTCCTCACTGTCCAACTCTGCTGCCAGTTCTGCTGGCCATTGGTGAGCCACAACAGAGATGGGAGATTACATAAATGGGATTGATAGACAGGGAGACAGAGATACAGAGAGACAGAGAAACAGACAAAGATGATAGATGAAAGATGATGATAGATGATAGATGATAGATGATGGATGATGGATGATGGATGATGGATGATGGATGATGGATGATGGATGATGGATGATGGATGATGGATGATGGATGATAGATGATAGATGAGACAGACAGACAGACAGACAGACAGACAGACAGACAGACAGACAATGCTCAGAATTCCAAACAAGCTGTTGGCTGCATATTCTCTGAATTTTAGCCCTGATTCACCAGGAAATTACGACCTGGGGGAAGGGTGTGACAGGACTTGTTTCAACATTAATACACATAGGGTTATAAATATAGCTCATAAATATAATTTAGGATTCTCATTTCGCCAGCTCAGCTCCATCTGCCAAATGGCAGGGAACTTTCAAGGACTGCAATAAAGGAGAACCTTCAAAAGCATATGGCTGTGTTTTACCAATGAGTTTTGGGTCCTTCCCAAAATACACGTTCCATCTATAAAATAGAAGAGAAGAGAAGAGTTGGAAGGGACCTTGAAGGTCTTGTAGTCCAACCCCCTGCCTAGGCAGGAAACCCTACCCCACTTCAGACAAATGGATATCCAACATCTTTTTAAGTATAATCTTTGTTGTCATTGTTCTTAAATACAACGAAATTGGTTAATCTTATTAAAAACGTCCAGTGTTGGAAAATTCACAACTTCTGGAGGCAAGTTGTTCCACTGATTAATTGTTCTAACTGTCGGGAAATTTCTTCTTAGTTCTAGGTTGCTTCTCTTCCTGATTAATTTCCACCCATTGCTTCTTGTCCTGCCCTCAAGTGCCTTGGAGAATAGTTTGACTCCCTCTTCTTTGTGGCAACACCTGAGATATTGGAAGATTGCTATCATGTCTCCCCTAGTCCTTCTTTTCATTAAACTAGACATACCCAGTTCCTGTTCCATACCCATACCCGTTCTTCATGTTTCATCCTCCAGTCTCCTAATTATCTTCGTTGCTCTTCTCTGCACTCTTTCTAGAGTCTCCACATCTTTTCTACACCGTGGTGACCAAAACTGAATGCCGTATTCCAAGTGTGGCCTTACCAAGGCCTTATAAAGTGGTATTAACACTTCACGTGATCTTGATTCTCTCCCTCTGTTGATGCAGCCTAGAACTGTGTTGGCTTTTTTGGCAGAAAAGGCTGGCTCATATTTAAATGGTTGTCCACTAGGACTCCAAGATCCCTCTCACAGTTACTACTATTGAGCAAGGTACCGCATAAACCGAGAAAACATTTTTGTTTCTGTAAAAAAAAAAAAAAAAAAATTAGAGATTTGCTTTCCACCTCTCTGCAGAAATTCCAATTGCGTTCTACTCCATCTGGGTAGCCAAATTCTGCTTCCAGCAACACAAAAGGACCAAAACAGGATCAACAAGGCCGAATTGTGAAGGGGACACTTTTGTTCTGAAGCATGAAAAACAACAGCAAAAAACCAAATGCAGAAATTTGGTCGACTTGCCTGCCTTTTAAGAATCATTCTTAAATGATTTCCAAGAAGGATGTTAAGAGAGATTAAATTTGGCTCACCGTTCACAAGAAACCATCTATTTCCTGATGCTGCTTTGACAACTGTATTTCCTGTTGCAGAGGAGAGAATTGCCTTTTTAAAAAAGTATTCAGGCAGAATTCTGTATCTTCTCTGGTTAACTGGATGAGCAATTAGTGGAGGCATTGCCAGATATATACCAAAAAGTGCAGAGAAGAGCAACCAGGATTATTAGGGGATTGGAGGCTAAAACATATGAAATAGGGTTGCAGGAACTGGGCATGGCTAGTCTAGTGAAGACAAGGACCAGGGAGAATCTTTTTTGACAATTAATCTTTATCAAACCAGAAATCAGTCACTCTCCCTTCCTTTCTTTATTCCATCATATATCCATGCTAGTAAATCCATGAGAAATTAGGAAAGAAATTGGGATTTGTACAATGTGATATGGATTTCCCAGTTGCAATGGATGGCTGTGAAAGTTGGACCATAAGAAAGGCTGAGCGCCAAAGGATGGAGGCCTTTGAACTATGGTGCTGGAGAAGACTCCTGCAAGTCCCTTGCATTCAAACAGGTCAGTCCTAGAGGAGATCAACCCTGACTGCTCTTTAGAAGGCCAGATCCTGAAGATGAAACTCAAGTACTTTGGCCACCTAATGAGAAGGAGGGACTCCCTGGAGAAGAGCCTAATGCTGGGAACGATTGAGAGCAAAAGAAGAAGAAGGGACGACAGAGAATGAGGTCGCTGGATGGAGTCACCAAAGCAGTAGGCGTGAGCTTAAATGGACTCCGGAGGATGGTAGAGGACAGGAAGGCCTGGAGGAACGTTGTCCATGGGGTCACAATGGGTCAGACACAACTTTGCAACTAACAACAATGATATGAGTCTTCCCCTGGCTGAAAGTTTCTTCGCTCCAACACAGTTATCATCTGAGTACGAGACTGTATCAGGAGCTTGTGAGTGCTTCAAGGTTTTTCTGAAGAACAGAACAAAACAAAACAAAAAAACTTTCCGCGAGTTTGCGGGAAGGTTAGCAGAGATAGAAAAATACTTTTAGGCAAGCCTGAAGTGGGAAAAGAAACAAACTCGAGTTGGCATGGCTGGTTAGCCAGAAAGAAATCCCACAGTATCTTATTACAAGTCCCAAATGTTTCCCCAGTCTAAAAACATTTTTTAATCACTGTCCAGTTTTTCAAACAGCAGCTTTGAAAAGCAGAAACAAATCTTTGCACGGAAAGAAACCGGGGGGGGGGGGGGGGAGAGAACCAGGGTTGAACTCCTTCCCAAACAGCAGGCAACATCATGTGACTGTGTTGAAACATGAAAAAGAGCATTTCACGGCTTGTTGGTTTGTTTGGCTATCGATAAAAATGCAGCCCAGTTTTAAACTGCACATAAATCTACTAATCTGCCTGTGAATCAAAAACCTTCAGATGTCTAAATGCAACTGCTTTAATCCAGTGTTTGCTTCATAAAAGAAGTTTCATATGAACAGCGAGATACACATCACATCCAGAAAAGTGTTGCAGCCAAGATCACAAAAAATTAGAAGAGAGAGAGAGAGAGAGAAGAATAAAAGAGAGGGGGGGAAGAGAGAGAGAGAGAGAGAGAGAGAGAGAGAGAGAGAGAGAGAGAGAGAGAGAGAGAGAGAGAGAGAGAGCGATAGATAGATAGATAGATAGATAGATAGATAGATAGATAGATAGATAGATAGATAGATAGATAGATAGATAGATAGATAGATAGATAGATTGATTGATTTTGGGCTCAACTTGGATAAAATTTGAGAGACCTGTATGTAGGTTTGGGGGGGGGGAATGAAATTGTTCAAACACATCTGAGGGTAATTTCTAAATTCACTTGAAAAATACTTCCTTAACACTTTTCATTATTCTTGCAATCATGCTCAAGAATTTACTAAGTGCAAAAGCCTAGGAACGCCTCATCAAAAATGTAGTTGTGTGTTACCTCAACAGTATTTAAGTAGTCCAAATGGACCAAATGTTGCCAGAATATCAATCTAACTACCTTGTTCAAAAGTTCCAAAAGAATACAACTGTTCTTCTCAATGGTTGACAAGCAGTAGCAATTCTTCTAAGGTCAAGTTAACCTTTAATTGTTGAACTCATCGTTTGGAAATAAATATTTTGATTCCCATTTTTGTTCCCTTCTGTGTTTAATGTACCTTATCAAAAAGGATTTAAGGAAATCCAAAACATTTCAACCTCCTCATCATAACTGCATTACACGTTCACAGCTTCCAGAGAATAGGCCACAGATCTAGCACATAAAACTCAGATTTCATTTAAATCTGGTAGAAAATTGGAGCAACAAAACATTTATTTATTTCGTGCCTATTCAGCTGAGCTGGACGAGGTGAACTTCAAAGACACAATCTGGACTGATCACTCTTTAAATTCCTTCCTTTGATCTTTCAAACAAGAAGCCAACCAAAGCCAACTAACAAAAAAGAAAAATATTGGAAATGTTACAGGCACATACTGGATATTTCGAATGCTACTTAGCACAGTTACCCAGCATTTCATTTTCGACAGAGTGAGAATTCCATTACCGTATCAATCTCCTGTTATTAATATTAATAATTTACCATCTGAACTTTTAAAGCGTCTGTATTTCTATAAACAAGACCTTCTATGGAGATTCGGACTATTTGAGCGAGCGTTCGGCTTATTCCTGGCTCTTTATCAGCTAAATGCAAAAAACCTGTTGCTTTTCTAAAGGTATCTCTCTATATAAAAGTGTGTGTGTGTGAGTGTGTGTGTGTGTGTGTTCCAGCATAATTCTGGAACGCTTCAAACAATTTCAACCAAATTTGGTACACAGATGACTTAATCTCTGGAAAAAAATACTGTGGGAATAAGACATGCCTAACACACCTCAGGGTTTGTGTTCTGTTAACATACAGCCTGTTGTGCCTTAAAATGGCTTCTACTGTACAGCGCTGTGGAATTGCCATGGTAACGGCTTCACAGTACTCCACAAGGGGGCTGCCTCTGGTAAGGGGGAAAAATCCAACATTAGAAATTACGTTTGGTCCGGACATTTCCCCCCTATAAATAAATACCCAGGCAATGCCAGGTTACCAGCTAGTTTGGAATAAAAAGAGCAAACAATAATTAGCTATAAAATGGATCCTAAGATGGGTTTGATATATACTATAAAAAAAAGTTGGGGGGAAAAAAAACCTTAAATCTCTAACTCTCAAAAAAGCTCCAGCCAGCCCTGCCAGGGGAGGGGAGGCAGCTTCCACGATCAGCATTCGGTCACTCCCATTGGTCTAGCTACCTCTGGGGCTTAACGAGGGCAGAAAAGTCCATTCTCCTGATCCATTTCCGCTCATCCTTTCGACCACCTCATTGCCCCAAGAGAACCTGGTATATACACATAGGATTTTAAGAAGGGATTGGACAGCCATTTGTCTGAAATAGTAGATAGGGTCTCGTACTCAAGCAGGGGGTTGGACTAGAAGACCTCCAAGATCCCTTCCAACTCTGTTATTCTGTAATTCCGTAAATTAAAATTACGAGAACACGAAGGTCACACATTTGGAGCAACTATCAAATGCTTCTTGTAATATGTTAGCCTAAAATCACAGGATGGCTTACCGTGACTTATGAACCCAGTTATTGCTATTTGTAAACAGTGTTAATGCTTTACTTTGATCCATATGTTTCCTTGTACGTGTACAAAACTTTGATCATAAATAACAATTAACTTAGTATTAAACAATGGTTTTATTGCTTGAGTGTCATGTAAAACCAGCTAATAGTGGTTTACTCTGCCAAACACATTTCCACCCATTATTAGTGCTTAAAATAGTAAATCCCTAATATACGGTATTAATTTTCCAGTAATGATTAATCTTGGCATGACTAGCTGGTATTAATTGGACCTGTTTTATGACTTAGGTCAATGTGTTCGATCATTTAAAATTCTATCTGCCTGTTGATTCTTTCTTGAATTTTATTTTCAGTTTGAGAGAGCTTTCAGGATGTATCCTTGGAACTCCACATCCTTTCAATAGGCTGGAACACAATGATGATGATGATGGTGGTGGTGGTGATGATGATGATGATGATGATGATGATGATGATGATGATGATGATGATGATGATGTTGTGGTGGTGGTGGTGGTGGTTAATCTTTGGTGAGATTCACAGCCTTTGGGGCTGGTTGGTAACTCCACAGCTCGAGTCCTAACCAAGGACCTAAGAATTGTTAAGGTAACATTGGAGGATATAAGCTGTTCCAAGTAGGGTGGTTTTTTGTAGAATCAGAATGTTCAAGTCTGATAAATTTAAAATTTCCAAATAGCGAGGTAGCCCTTTAGGTATTGTTCCAAGAGCTCCAATTACAATCAGGACAACAAACGATTTCTTTTTCCACAGTCGCTCAACTTCAATTTGCAAGTCCCGGTACTTTGTAATTTTTTTCTTGCTGTTTATCTTCAAGAGATAAACACTTTGAAGAAAGCCTGACATTTTCACAGAAAGATGTCCATTCACACAGTCCTGGTTAGAAATTCGTCCTGAATCCTGCCAGTGACAGAGTAGCTCTGGTAGATCACCAATTTAATATCAAATACAATGGATGGCTGTGAAAGTTGGACCATAAGTTCTTGCAATGGATGGCTTATGTCGCTCAGCCTTATGGAAGGCTGAGCGACAAAAAATTGAAGCCTTTGAACTCTGGTGCTGGAGAAGACTCCTGCGAGTCCCTTGGACTGCAAGGTGATTAAACTGGTCAGTCCTAGAGGAGATCAACCCTGGCTGCTCTTCAGAAGGCCAGATCCTGAAGAGGAAACTCAAATCCTTTGGGCACCTAATGAGAAGGAAGGACTCACTGGAGAAGAATCTAATGCTGGGAAAGATTGAGGACAAGAGAAGAAGGGAACGACAGAGAATGAGGTGGCTGGCTGGAGTCGTTGAAGTATAGGCGTGATCTTAAATGGACTCCTGGGGAAGGTACAGGAAGGCCTGAAGGAGCGTTGTCCATGGGGTTATGATGGATTGGACATGACTCCGTAACTAACCACAACAACAGTAGCTTCTTGTGTTTATAGCAATAGCAGTTAGACTTATATACCACTTCATAGGGCTTTCAGCCCTCTCTAAGCGGTTTACAGAGTCAGCATATTGCCCCCAACAATCCGGGTCCTCATTTTACCCACCTCGGAAGGATGGAAGGCTGAGTCAACCCTGAGCCGGTGAGATTTGAACAGCCGAACTGCTGAACTGCAGTCAGCTGAAGTAGCCTGCAGTGCTGCATTTAACCACTGCGCCACCTCGGCTCTTGGTATAATCGGGTCTTGAAGAAGAAAAAACAACTGGATCTTATTTGAGAAGAGAAGGAATGCAGAATGACATAGTAGGCAGGGTACCAAATTTTCCAAAGTAAATAACAGAAATAGTGGCAAAGTACTATCTATTGTAAAGGCCCAAGTGTTTCCAAATTCCCCTTCCACTGTCTGCAATGGGGAGAGATGAAATATTTCCTGCTGTGGTTTAGAACCAGGTCCAAAGTGTCTAAATATGCTCCAATCACATAGCGGTGGGAGAAAAGAACAAATGAGAGTTGAAGAGCAGACGAATCGGAGAGTCGTTGCCGCTGTTGATTTTTAAAAAAAACAACAACACAAGTTTCTATTCCTCATGAAGAAAAGTTTGGCAGTGTGCTGGCAGTGTCAACTGAAAACTTGAAGAGAACAGATGGAAAGGAATTTCCTGGTATTTCTTTTCATTTTTGACTACTGCAAGGTTGAGGTTTTTTAAAAAAAAAACCTGTGTTTAAGGCAGAATAAATCCTACCTCTAACAAGAAAATAAATGGAATCTAACAAGGCGCATTTTGCAAATAAAAAGCAATTAGCAAGAGAGGGAAGGAGTTGGAGAGGGAGGGAGAAAGGGAGGGAGGGAGAAAAAGAGAGAGGGAGGAAGAGGGACGATAGAAGGAAGGAAGGAAGAAGAAAGAAAGAAAAAGAAAGAGAAAAAAAGAAAGAAAGAGAAAGACTGATGAAAAATGAAAGAGATCTACATAAATTGATGATTTTACAGAGATCCATTCTGCTGGGACAAACACCACAGAAGTATTTCAGAGCCAGTAAATTGCTGACGAAAGAAAACATTCAAAACTCATCAAAACTGAAATGCGAAGAGGCCGATGATGTGAATCACTGGATCTTACTATTCCCCACTGTTCCCCCCCCTCCCGGCATGGGTCAGTCTGCTAGTGCAAGTAACATCTAAAACCCCTTCAGGATTTGGACGGCATTCAAAACCTCAAATATTTTCAGCGGGACTGAACCCACAGCACGGCCTCCATTCATCAGCGACTTGACTGAATGTCCTTCTATAGACAAGCAAGTAATAAGCTGCTCTTGTTTGCCACTGCCTGGGTTTAACTAGTTAGTCTCCTTCCTAGGGATTAAAATGTTGGATAATCCAGTATTCCCCCACCACCACCAAAAAAGAAGAAGAAAATTCTGAATATCAGTTTTAACAAAAAATATAAATCTCCAACTATTTATTAGTGTCTTCATTTATTTACTTACTTAAAGCTAAAGGTTCACCTCGCACATATGTGCTAGTGGTTCCTGACTCTAGGGGGCGGTGCTCATCTCTGTTTCAAAGCCAAAGAGCCAGCGCTGTCCAAAGACGTCTCGGTGGTCATGTGGCTGGTATGACTCAATACCAAAGAAGCACGGAACACTTTTACCTTCCTACCAAAGGTGGTTCCTATTTTTCTACTTGCATCTTTACATGTTTTTGAACTGCTAGGTTGGCAGAAACTGGAACTCACTCTGTTACGCGGCACTAGAACATTCACTAGACAGAACGTCTCTTGGCTCTCTCTTCCAAGGTCTTTTCCATGTGCCGTTAGCAATATGTTGATGATAACCAGTTTGATATTTCCATTCTGGGTTGGACAGGTAATGGATGGAAGTTCTGACCATCCATTAGAGATAGTTAAGGTTTGGAGCAGGGGGGTAGACTTAGGCTGAAGTCTACCCAAGAGGAAATAGCTATGGTTCAGAAGGTCTTCTGAGTCCAGACCAGTGGTGGGCTTGACTTGGTGGGTGTGTCTTGGTGGGCATGGCAGGGGAAGGATACTGCAAAATCCCCATTTCCTCCCGATCAGCTGGGACTCGGGAGGCAGAGAATAGATTGGGGCGGGGCCAGTCAGAAGTGGTGTTAGCCGATTCTCCGAACTACTCCAAATTTCCGCTACCAGTTCTCCAGGACGGGTCAGAACCTGCTAAATGCCACCTCTGGTCCAGAGGTATTCCATCTGTAGCAATAGCAATAGCAATAGCAGTTAGACTTATATACCGCTTCATAGGGCTTTCAGCCCTCTCTAAGCGGTTTACAGAGTCAGCATATTGCCCCCCAACAATCCGGGTCCTCATTTTACCCACCTCGGAAGGATGGAAGGCTGAGTCAACCTTGAGATTTGAACAGCCGAACTGCTGAATTGCAGTCAGCTGAAGTAGCCTGCAGTGCTGCACTCTAACCACTGCGCCACCTCAGCGCTTCTGTAGTTCTCAATCTGCTTCTCCATACATAGTTGGCTACCAATCTGAAGATGATCCTGGATGGTCCTGCTTTGCCCAACTACATTGGCCATGCCAGTTGCATTCTTTCCAGGGTGAAGAAGAGGCATTGCACATCATCAGCCACCAGACTACTGCAACTTGCTTGACATGGGGATACCCTTGTAGATTATTCAGAAGCTCAGACCGGTACAGAACGGAGCTGAGTGGGGAGTTCCTGGCAGTGGTAGAATCCTACGGGTTTAACAACCGGCTCGGTGATTGTACGCTTCGCGCGCACGAACAGTTTTCAGAAAACTCACCTTCCACATTACTGCTGGGGAGGAAAACAGCTGAGGCGCAGCAATCTGCTCTGCCCTGTGACTCAGCTGAGAGGATATAGTTCAGTAAAACACAAGGACAGGTGATCGGGTCCAGCTGATTGTCGGAGCGAACCAGTTTGCCTGAACTGGTTCGAACCGGTAGAATACCACCCCTGGTTACTGGTGCATCTACATTTGCACATGTAATACTACGACTCAGGAAGCTACACTGGCGGCCAGTTGGCTTACAGATACCATTGAAGAAACCCGTATTCAGCTGTTTCCTCTTTTGTTGAATAGAAAATTTTGGAATATCTAAACAGTCTCCTCCTTGTCTTTTTGCAGACCTGGAAAAATGCGGCCTTTGAGAACGCATTTTGGGGGCACTGAATCCTGGCCCGACCTTGGCGATGTTTTTTTTGAGATTGTGCAGTTGCGTTGTGCTTTGTTTTAATGGTGTGATGACTCAGTCTGCGGGAACTGAGTGGCTTTGCTTTTCGGTATTCCGGTAAATAATTAAAATAAATAAATACTGAGTTAAAGTACATTTTGCATGAGGGACACCTGCCTCAATCAGAACACGTTGTAGAGCAATAGGATTGGGAATTAAAGGCAGAACTGACTATTTATTTTAATATCCAGTACCGGTTATTTTGTGCAACATTAAGAGGGAAAGAAAAATAACACATTAGCGATGCCTAGTGATATAGGATTTTTGTGCATTGTGCGCTACAATTTTCTAATACTGTACTCTTAACAATCTATTCCCCCAAAGTCACCTATATACCAAAGCAGTGATGGGTAACCTTTTTGGCACCAAGTGACAAAAGCGTTAGAGTGCAGTACTGCAGGCTACTTCTCCTGACTGCCGGCTGACTGCAGTTTGACAGCTTGATTCTCACCAGGCTCAAGGTTGACTCAGCCTTCCCTCCTTCCAAGGTGGGTAAAATGAGGACCCAAATTGTTGGGGGCAAGAGACTGACTCTGTAAACCGCTTAGAGAGGGCTGTAAAGCACTATGAAGTGGTATATAAGTCTAAGTGCTATTGCTGTTGTCCTTCCTTCCTTCCTTCCTTCCTTCCTTCCTTCCCTTCCCTTCCCTTCCCTTCCCTTCCTTTCCACTGCACACTGCCAGCAGTTTGATTCTCACTGGCTCAAGGTTGACTCAGCCTTCCATCCTTCTGAGGTGGGTAAAAGAAGGACCCAGATTGTTGGGGGTGGTCAGGAGGCTGACTCTGTAAACTGCTTAGAGAGGGCTGTAAAGCACTGTGAAGTGGTATGTAAGTCTAAGTGCTATTGCTTGAGAAAGAAGGAAGGAAAGAAGAAAGGAATGTAGGAATGTAGGAATGTAGGAATGAAGGAAGGAAGGAAGGAAGGAAGGAAGGAAGGAAAGAAGGAAGGAAAATGCGAAGGAAGGGAGGAAGCCACAGTGATGCAGTGGTTAGAATGCAGTATTGCAGGCTGACTCTGCCAACTGTCAGCAGTTCAATCCTGATGGAGCTCAGGGTTGATTCAACCATCCATCCTTCTGAGTACATTTAAATGAGATTGTTGGGGGCAAGAGGCTGACCCTATAAAGCGCTTACAGAGAAGTCTCCCCCAAATGGCAACATTATTGTTCATGGAGGGGAAAGGCCTCTTATTGGCACAAACCATCTCTGGTTTTTCATGTCAACACAACAGACATACAGCTTGGCATTCCTGTGCTAAAAATGTGGGCTTTTCTTCATATCAAATCTTAACACTGAAATCCTCAATCCTCTATTAAATAAGAAGAGATCTAACTAGCCTATCCAGGTGCCTTAAAGAGAAATTACTATGACTTCCTTCCTCGAGTTTTGTCCCGGCTTGAGTATTGCCTTTGATACTGGAGATGCATACTAATTAGATTTTAAATTTAAAGTGCTCTGCAGATTTTCAACTGATGTCCGTGAAATAGCTGTGCAAAACCAAACTACCTTAAGGCTGAATATACCACAATACATATACAAAAAGTAAACGGAAGATCCAGATTGCTGGGTGCAAAAGATGCTGACTCTGTGAAACCGCTTAGAGAGAGCTGTAAAGCACTGTAAAGCGGTATATAAGTCCAAATGCTATTGCTAGCAATGGCTACCGATCAACTCCTGACCTATTGGTCGCCACGATGTAAAAAAAGATGTGGAGACTCTAGAAAGAGTGCAGAGAAGGGCAACAAAGATGATTAGGGGACTGGAGGCTAAAACATATGAAGAACAGTTGCAGGAACTGGGTATGATGAAAAGAAGGACCAGGGGAGACATGATAGCAGTCTTCCAATATCTTAGGGGTTGCCACAAAGAAGAGGGAGTCAAATTATTCTCCAAGGCACCTGAGGGTAGGATAAGAACCTCCAAGGTCCCTTCCAACTATTCTATTCTATTCTATTCTATTCTATATTCTATTTCAGTGCCCCCTATCTGTACTTGAGAGACCGCCTGCTGCCAATTACCTCCCACAGACCCATTAGATCTCACAGGGTTGGCCTCCTCCGGGTGCCATCTACCAGCCAATGCCACCTGGCTATTACTCGGGGGAGGGCCTTCTCTGTGGGCAGCTCCGGCCCTCTGGAATGAACTCCCCGCAGGGATTCGGATCCTCACCTCTCTCCAGGCCTTCCGAAAAGCCGTCAAAACCTGGCTTTGCCAGCAGGCCTGGGGGTGATGAGTTCCCTCCCCTCTCGACATGTATGGTTGTGCGACTGTTGTTTACTTTTATTATTTGTATTTTGTTTTTTTATGTTCCCCTTTTCCCTCTTGAATTGTTCGCCGCCCTGAGTCCTCCCGGAGAAGGGCGGCATACAAATAATACAATACAATACAATACAATACAATACAATACAATATTCTATTCTATTCTATTCTATTCTATTCTATTCTATTCTAATGAAAGTTCTCCTTTAAACATAGAGGAAACCAGCGGTAGATTTGCAATCAAACACATAAAGTCCTTCCCTTGCAGTTTCTTATCTTTAGCCAAGCAGACAATCCAGCGGAGTGGCCTTGTGCAATAAAATATCACTCAAAAGTTAACATTCTTATGTTTGATGATATTGTTTTTCCCAAACACAGGCTGAACCACAAAGGACTAATAAGAGCGCTGGGATTCTCCGAAGGCAAAACACTTGTGCAGGCGTGAAACACAATTAGCCATGTTAGTTTACAAAGAATATAACAACCCTAGAGAAAGAAAAAATCCCAATGGAATTATAAAAAAAAAAATCACGACCACAGCAACTAATCCACAATGGCTCTGCTTTATCTGAACTGCTTGTTCAGACTGAAATTCAATACTTGACTTAACGACCGCATTGGAGCCCCGTTGGTTAGCGAGATGGTTGTTAAGTGAGTTTATTTGCCCCCTTTGATGACTTCTCCTGACACAGTGGAGTGAGTTGCTAAGTTCGTAACAGGATTTGTTCCGTGAAATCTGGCTTCCCCATTGACTTGGATCACACGATCACAAGCGTCTGAACTTCGATCCCCTGGTTGTAAGTCTGGTCACATGGCCGGCAAGCCACTCCCACCCGGTCACATGGCCGGCAAGCCACTCCCACAAAGCAGGCCACACCCACAGAAGAGGTTCTAAAAAAATTTCAAACCCACTACTGGTCCAGTCTCCTTCTTGGAAGTTTCCAGTGATGAAGCTCCCACAATTTCTAAAGGCAACTTCTGTTCCATTGGTTGATTGCTTTAACTGTCAGACAATTTCTCCTTATTTCTAGGTTGAATCTCTCCTTGGTCAGTTTCCATCCATTATTATTCCTTGTCTGGCCTTCAGATGCTTTGGGAAATAGCTTGACCCCCTCCTCTCTGTGGCAGCCCCTCAAATATTGGAAGACTGCTATCATGTCTCCCCTGGTCTTTCTCTTCACTAGACTAGCCATGCCCAGTTCCTGCATCCGTTCATCGTATGTTCAATCTTTTGCTATTTCTCTTCGGGCCTTATCAATCCATTGGAATAGAGCTGGAAGGGACCTTGCCAGTCATCTAGTCCAACCCCCTGCTCAAGCAGGAGACCCTATAGCATTTCCTTAAGCTACACCTTAAACAGCTGCTCCTGGAGAGTCAAAGCTACCACGCAGCTGGATTCTCTGCATTTAACACTCCATTCAGCCCTTGCTAAGGTGATGTTCTCCAGGTAGGTTCGATGGCTACTCCTGTAGTTGGCCTTTGCTACTTTAGAGAATGTGGGAGTTGCAATTTACGCAGGACGTGGTGGCTCGGTGACTAAGATGCTGAGCTTGTCAATCAGAAAAGTCTGCTAAGATGCTGAGCTTGTCAATCAGAGAAGTCGGCAGTTCGGCGGTTCGAATCCCTAGCGCCGCGTAACGGAGTAAGGTCCTGTTAGTTGTCCCAGCTTCTGCCAACCTAGCAGTTCAAAAGCACGTAAAAATGCAAGTAGAAAAAGATAGGAACCACCTTTGGCGGGGAGGTAACAGTGTTCCATGCACCTTCGGCATTTAGCCATGCCGGCCACATGACCACGGAGACATCTTCGGACAACACTGGGAAATATGGGGAACTGGAGAAGGCCTCTATAGGCCTCCAACAGTCGGCAGATTTTAACATTCTTTATGAAGGTGAATTGGGCAAACCAGTGCAGTATGATGAAGGAAGTCCTCCGTATCTTATGCAAGCAAACTGCCTAGCAGAGACTCACTCCTTTACTTCCATCATGGAAATCACATCTGAGCCACGGGCGACACTCCAAGGTGGACACCATGGTTTCAAAACATCATTTCCGTTGACCCGAGTTTTCCCTGGCATCCGTACTGAGAAAACCACGACCGAAGCAGATTCCTGGATTACCGACTTGAGCTCTTTCCCCTGCCACCTAGTTCAAATAACAGATATTTCTGATTGACCCTCGCCCTTCCACAGAGAACAGGGCTTCCTCGGGTCTTCTCTAGAAATTTCTGCCCAACACGCTGGGCAAGAGGATTCCCCTAACATGTGCAAGATATTAAACTAGACTTTAATTGACTGAGGCAGGAGGTACGTGATTCATAGGATGTGAATCACGGCGTTCTCAGTGGAAAGAAAATATTGCTTCACACATATGTACACCAGCTAGCATTTTGCAAGCATAGCATTCAAAGGCTACCAATTACGGTTAAGGTTTTTTCCTCCCCCTTTCTATCAACAGATCATGGTTCCAATAAACAATTATGTGGCACAGAAGGCTTTAGGCCTGCTCTTCTCTCACCCACAGAGCGGCTGTAAAAAATAAAATAAAACAGTGCTGTAATTGCTCATTTGGGGAACTTTATACAACAGGGGACGTGGTGGTTCGGTGGCTAAGATGCTGAGCTTGTCGATCAGAAAGTTCGGCAATTTGGCGGTTCGGATCCCTAGCACCGCGTAACGGAGTGAACTTAAGCAGGAGACCCTATAGCATTTCCTTAAGCTACACCTTAAACAGCTGCTTTTGGAAAGTCAAAGCTACCGTGGAGCTGGATTCTCTCCATTTAACACTTTATTCAGCCCTTGCTAAGGTGATGTTCTCCATATAGGTTTGATGCCTACTCCTGTAGTTGGCCTTTGCTACTTTAGAGAATGTGGGAGTTGCAATTTACGCAGGACGTGGTGGCTCGGTGGCTATGACGCTGAGCTTCTCAATCAGAAAAGTCGGCAGTTCGAATCCCTAGCGCTGCGTAACGGAGTGAGCCCCCGTTACTTGTCCCAGCTTCTGCCAACCTAGCAGTTCGAAAGCATGTAAAAATGCAAGTAGAAAAAAATAGGTATCACCTTTGGTGGGAAGCTAACAGCGTTCCATGCACCTTCGGCATTTAGTCATGCCGGCCACGTGACCATGGAGATATCTTTGGACAGCGCTGGCTCTTCGGCTTTGAAATGGAGATGGGGACCGCCTCCTAGAGTCAGGAACGACTAGCACATATGTGCAAGGGGAACCTTTACCTTTATGGTGATGTTCTCCAGGTAGGTTTGATACCTTCTCCTGTAGTTGGCCTTTGCTACTTTAGAGAATGTGGGAGTTGCAATTTAGCATTTTTGGAATATGGGAAACTGGAGAAGGCTTCTATAGGTCTCCAAACGCCTACCGATTTTGACATTCGTTATGAAAGTAAATTGGGCAAACCAACGCAGTAGGGTTAAGGAAGTATTCATACCAATATTCTTTCAGTTTCATTCTTAATTCCACTTTGGGGATAGATGCAAATGTTGTAAGATTGCCATGCGCAATCAGTCCCAAAGGTGCTTTTTCAAGAGGCAACTGGATTTTCTGGTTTTTCTTTTAAGACATTTCGTTTCTCATCCCAGAAGCTTCTTCAGCTCTGACTGGATGGGGGGTGGGGGGGAATGGAAGGATGTAAATTGGATGAAAAGTGAAACATCTCCAAAGAAAAACCCAGAAAGTCCAGTTGCCTCTTGAAAAAGCACCTTTGGGACAACCATGTCCTGGATGGCTGAGAATCTCCATAGGCACGCACAATCCCCGTACAAATTAATGTCAGTCAAAAGTGGGGAAAGTAGAGGAAGTAAGAGAGATTGTCCAGGAAGAGCCAGCCAAGGGAAAGCAAGTGTGCTGGAGTTGTGCAAAACTTTTGCACTGAGTGTTGAAATAAAGAAGCTGTCTTAAGAAACCAGGAAGTGAAACGCGATCATTGATCGTACGTTCGCTCCGTGTGGCATCAAGGGTGTTTCTACATTGCTTGCAGATCTGTGACAAATCAAGGGAGGTGCTTTTGGGTTAAGTCATCCTTCTTCAAATCCACTCCCTTGAGTAGAGGTTACAATTCAGAATTTCCAACAGTGGTGGGATTCATCTACCTTCCCTAGCAGTTCGCAAATGTGAGTACACCCGCCACCTTCTGCACATGTGCACCTGTGCGTGCGCAGAAGGCACATGCGCCTTCTGTGCGTGCGCAGAAATTCATGCTGTCAGGCCTGCATTTATATTTCTTTTAGAATTTTGGCCTGCCACACTTTCTCTAATTTCATTATGCTGTTTCTTTAAGTATAGTCAATGGGAGGGGGGAATAGAAGGAATAGGATTTTGGAATGTATTGTTTTTCATTCTTTACTAGAAGCAAGGTCATCCTTTGTCTCCACACCAGTACACCTGACCAGAAGAAGCTTGGCATGGATGCCAGCGTGGAAGAAGGAGATTGGACCATGTGATGGACTGTGGGTGTGGGGACAAGATCATGAACTTTTAACCGGGTGGGATTCTGATGTAACTTCCAGAGTTGGAATCCCCACAGCTATGTGCCAACATGCCTGCTTTATTAAATTGGAACTTTAATCATAGTTTTGCCTTCGACTCTGATTTAATTCTATATGGTATTTGGAATGCTGATACATGCATTATGTCAGGGCAGGGGCGGAGCCTCCTGCAGCCGCCACTACCGTTCGCCCGAACCAGAGAGAACCGGCTGAATACCACCTCTGATTTCAGATAAGTGGTTATCCAGTCTCTTCTTAAAAACTCCCCACGTTGGAGCATCCGCAACCTCTGGAAGCACGTCGTTCCACTGATTAACTTGTGATTTCAAATAACAAATAAAGTAACACAACAAAGTTGGGGAAACTATTGCACCTGGTTGTGGATGGAGTAGATAAGAATCAATACTCTACGATTTGCTGCCTTTGGAACAAAGAAACATTTGCAACTACTTCAGGGGTGGGATTCAACCGGTTCGCACCGGTTTGGGTGAACTGGATTTTAATTTCAGCGTAATTTCACTGAACTGGTTGTTGCAAGGACTGGCTGGCCCCGCCCACCTTACCCCACCCTCCCAGGAGTCTCCATTAATTCAGTGGCCCGTTTATCATGCCAGGTAAGTGCAGGGCCTGCACGGAGGCTCTGAGAGAGTGAAAAACAGGCCTCCTGGATATCCAGAAACGTCTGGAAACGGGGGGTGGCTATTTTCACCCTCCTGGAAGCTCAAGGGTAGCCTCTGGAGCCTGGGGAGGGTTAAAATGCTCCCCCCCACCCTGGTGCAGGAGGCTATGCCCACCATGACCACGCCCCACCCAGCAATCAGGCAGAAAACCCATTGCTAAAATTTTTCAATCGCACCCCTGAACGACTTCCATAAATATTTCCGCTGAAGGCTCTATTATTTATTATGGACCAACAGCCTGGGCTGAAAGAAACACTTTGCCAAATGCAGAAACGCGCAGCGGTGCAGATGGCGAGAGGGGAGCGCCCCGTATTTTAGCATCCAAGCCCTTTCAGGGGCCGTCGGCGGATGATTAACTTCCTCTATCTGCTCTATTGCAGAGCTCAGGCGGTGCAAAAGACAGGAAATAGATCCATCACTTGCCATCGTAGAGAAAGTGCCACTGGAAAACAAAGGAGGCAGTGGATGAGCAGGAAAACCCTTTTATCAGTGCCTTTCCAGATGAGTTGGATTCTCACCGGGCAATTGGGCAAACAAATAGCCACAAACAAGAAAATGCAGATTTCTTTTTGTTTTTAATGCAAAAAACGCCAAAGAAATCAAAATAAGGAAATAGTCTTCTGTATACGAAGGCTGCATCTTTACCAATGAAGCAGGCATCATAACTAAACATGTTTGTTCTCAGGACACCTGTATGTTCCCCCCCCCCCAAAATATAGAAAAACGTATCCCCGTATTTATTCCAAGGTGGAAACAAATTGAGATGGGATATCTTAAAATGTGGGGTCCTTGATGCTGCTCTCTGAGCTTGTTTGTTTTCTTGCAGATGTCTCATTACCTAACTAGGTAACTGTTAGGTAAGCTCCCCGTTGGGAGAGCGAGTACGTTCAGAGAAGCGTTGTGAGAGTGTTGTTTGAGAACACCCAAACCAGCTGCAGTTTAAGTAGGCTTTTACTTTCGTGGAAATAGAGGTATCAGAGTCCATCAAACAGTCCAAATCATACATGGATAAGACAGTCAGGCATCAATGTCTTTCAGTTAAGGGATAATCCAAAATAACATAGTCCATAATCATACAAACAGTCCGGTAATCAAAGTTTGCTAACAGTTGCAAAACTTACAATAGCTCACGGCACTTTCTAACAGCCAGCTTCCGAAACACTCAGATCAGATCAGCCCAGCATCTAACGAACAGAGAGCTAACAGTCATTCTGGCTCCCTCTTATGGCCAGTTGAGGAAAACAGCAACCAATCACATTTTACAGTATGATTTAAAGAAACAGGTATAGCATTGTTACATGATTTATATATTGCCAACCCAACCGTTAGATTATATACCTAACAGTAATGACATCAGTGCTAGAAGGGAGTGGGGCTTGTGGAAAGGAAGGGGGGGATTGTGAGTCCTCGGTGCTTTCTGAGCTTGGTGGTTGTCTTGCAGACGTTTCAATACCCAAGTAGGTAACATAATCAGTGCGAGAAGGGAGTGGGATTGGAGGAGGAGGATTGTGAGGTCCTTAATGGTCTCTGAGCTTGGTTGTTTTCTTGCACACATTTCATTACCTAACTGGGTAAAGATCTTTAAATCCATTAAAACACCACACAAACACACACACACTATTGGCATTATTGGCATATACTGTTCTATGCAGGTCCATCTTAGCAAAGTTGGATGTCCTGGAATTTCACTTAGAAGAGAGAAATTGATTTATTTGGACGCACCACATAATGTGAACACAAATCACTGCAATTTGTTAAACCAATTTTAGGGCTGAGCGTGTCATACGAACCAACTGTTGTTGCTTTTTAAAGCCTCCTAATGGCATTGTGTGGGACGTTATCCCAAAGCAAGCAAAGGTTTTGTTTGAAAGGAGACTGATAAATCATTTGGCCCTTATTTGCTGGATGGAAACCGTGCTGTTTAAGTTACAAAAGTCAGAAAAAGTCTATTATTATACAACTTCTGATTCTCTCATCAGAGAGAGAGAGAGAACATGAGGACACACACACAGAGAGAAAGAGAGAACATGGGGACGGACACACACACACACAGAGAACATGGGGATAGAGAGAGAGAGAGAGAGAACATGGGGACACACACAGAGAGAGAGAGAGAGAGAGAGAGAGAGGGAGAGGGAGAGAGGGAGAGAGAGAGAACATGGGGATAGAGCCGAGGTGGTGCAGTGGTTAAAGGCAGCACTGCAGGCTACTTCAGCTGACTGCAGCTCTGCAGTTCGGCTGTTCAAATCTCACCGGCTCAGGGTTGACTCAGCCTTCCATCCTTCCAAGGTGGGTAAAATGAGAATCCGGATTGTTGTTGGGGGCAATATGTTGACTCTGTAAACCGCTCTGTAAAGCGGTATATAAGTCTAACTGCTATTGCTATTGCTATTGCTATAGAGAGAGGGAGAGAGAGAGAGAGAACATGGGGAAAAGAGAGAGAGAGAACATGGGGGGGGGAGAGAGAGAGAGAGAGAACATAGGGAGAGAAAGAGAGAGAGAGAGAGAATATGGGGACAGAGAGAGAGAGAGAGAATATGGGGACAGAGAGAGAGAGAGAGAGAACATGGGGACAGAGAGAGAGAGAGAACATGGGGGGGAGAGAGAACATGGGGACACACACAGAGAGAAAGAGAGAGAGAGAGAGAACATGGGGACAGAGAGAGAGAGAGAGAGAGAACATGGGGACAGAGAGAGAGAGAACAGGGAGAGAGAGAGAGAGAGAGAGAGAACATGGGGACAGAGAGAGAGAGAGAGAGAGAGCATGGGCACAGAGAGAGAGAGAGAACATGGGGATAGAGAGAGAGAGAAAGAGAGAGAGAGAGAGCATGCATGGGGACACAGACAGACAGACAGACAGACAGACACAGAGACACATACAGAGACAATCACACCTGCAGGCACACGCACGCACACAAGTCAAGCTTTCAAATAATGCGGAAAAAAAGAAAAACTTGGATTTGATTTGTTAACGTTGCACAATTTTTACAAAAAGAACAGGATAAAAACCTGGGAGATTAATTTTTAAGGCCAAAAGTTCAACTGACAGCTGAGAAGGAAGATCTGGAAGAATACATACTTCAAATCCTGCTATTTATTACCTTCAATTCGTCAGAAGTTTGTATCAGGCAGAATTTATGATGCTTTTAAATTGCAATTCTAATTCCTTCCAACCGAATGCAAAAAAAGCCAACGCTGCAATAAATCGGTCAGACTTTTGTTCCAGCAATCATGTCTATGCTGGTTTCCTAGGGACAGTAATATACAATTTAAATAAGTCCACACATGTGAGGTGTTGTTTTTTTCATTGTGGCTCAAATGGGTTGCATAAACCCATAAGCACCAGGGTTTGCCTAATCATGAGATTTGACTTAGCACCAGTGGTGGGATTCCATTTTTTTTTTACTATTGGTCCTGTGGGGGTGGCTTTGTGGGCATGATAGGGGAAGGATACTGCAAAATCCCCATTCCTTTCCTACTCCTGGGGAAGATACTGCAAAATCCCCATTCCCTCCGTGCTCCTGGAGAAGGATACTGCAAAATCCCCATTCCCTCCCCGCTCCTGGGGGAAGGATACTGCAAAATCCACATTCCCTTCCCGCTCCTGGGGGAAGGATACTGCAAAATCCCCATTCCCTCCCCACTCCCGGGGAAAGGATACTGCAAAATCCACATTCCCTCCCCGCTCCTGGGGGAAGGATACTGCAAAATCCACATTCCCTCCCCGCTATTGGGGGAAGGATACTGCAAAATCCACATTCCCTCCCCGCTCCTGGGGGAAGGATACTGCAAAATCCCCATTCCCTCCCTACTCCTGGGGAAGGATACTACAAAATCCTCATTCCCTCCCCACTCCTGGGGGAAGGATACTGCAAAATCCCCATTCCCTCTCTACTCCTGGGGAAAGGATACTGCAAAATCCACATTCCCTCCCCGCTATTGGGGAATGGATACTGCAAAATCCACATTCCCTCCCCGCTCCTGGGGGAAGGATACTGCAAAATCCACATTCCCTCCCCGCTCCTGGGGGAAGGATACTGCAAAATCCACATTCCCTCCCCGCTATTGGGGGAAGGATACTGCAAAATCCACATTCCCTCTCCACTCCTGGGGGAAGGATACTGCAAAATCCACATTCCCTCTCTACTCCTGGGGAAAGGATACTGCAAAATCCACATTCCCTCCCCGCTCCTGGGGAAAGGATACTGCAAAATCCACATTCCCTCCCCGCTTTGGGGGAAGGATACTGCAAAATCCACATTCCCTCCCCGCTCCTGGGGGAAGGATACTGCAAAATCCACATTCCCTCCCCACCCCACTAACCTGCTTTCCAGCTCCCATCTCCTGTTCAGGGCAACAAAAGAAGATCATCTGGGAGGCTGGGAGGCAGCGGGGGCGGGGCCAGCCTATTTGCCGGTTCTCCGAACTACTCAAAACTTTCGCTACCGGTTCTCCGGAACCTATCCGAACTGACTGAATACCACCTCTGCTTAGCACGATAAGAGAACCAACCAGCCGTGGTTTATATCACGACCATAATGGAGCTTGCCCATTCCAGTCATATGTTCTAACCATTGTAAGACAAGTCTGTCATGAGACTGACCTGATTTTATCACCTTTTTTGCGGCAGTTGTTACACAAAAATGGCAATCATAAAGCGAACGTAACAGTGGTTAAACAAACACCATGGTTGTTAAGCAAAAGCAGTGGTTTGCTGCGGCCGAGCTTTATTTATCGGTTTGTAAAATAAACTATTTATTTGTTTGTAAAATGTATTGGCCATCCGTCTTACTTCAAGGTAACTCTGGGCAGTTTACAAGCACACCAGAATAAGTGTCATAAATGCAACCGTTTCGTTGAGCACCCGGCATTCAATTATGTGGCCACCCAAAAAAATCAGAACGTCGAATCTCGGTCGTAAATCCCCTTTTTCCGATCAGTCGTAACTTCAAATGGTCGCTAAGCCACCATTCATAAGTGAAGAACTGTCTGCAATCAATAAACCACTCACTATAATATTCAAACTGAATCTATGACACAGCAAAAGGATCAGATGGTGAGAAAGGCCTTTGAGTAAAGTTACTAAGCCAATTACCTCCTCGAGACCTATAAGATCTCATAGATTAGGCCTCCTCCGAGTGCCATCCGCCAGCCAGTGCCAGCTGGCCACTACGCGGAGGAGAGCCTTTTCAGTAGCAGCTCCGACCCTTTGGAACGATCTCCCCGTGGAGATTCGTACCCTCACCACCCTTCAGACCTTCCGCGCAGCCCTCAAGAGCTGGCTATCTCATCAGGCCTGGGGGTAAAGATTATAATTCGCCCCCACCCGAATGCTGAATGAATGTTGCTTATTCTTTTAATTACGTGTTATGTTATATGTTATTGTATGTATCCCCTCCCATATAAGTTGTTAGCCGCCCTGAGTCCCCTCAGGGAAAAGGGTGGCCTATAAATAAACTTATTCTATTCTATTCTATTCTATTCTAAGCGTTCCCTAACTTGTTACTCTCCAGATCTGTTAAGTAAGACTATTACTTCCTGCAGGGTCATTTTGGGCAGGATTTTGGGGGCACATATACACCGTGTCTTTTCAACGGGAACCAAACATGATAAAAAGACAAACACAATATTTACCTTTTCCTCTTATCTTCTACAACTCAAAAATGTTTTTAAAAAATCTTCTGTCAATCCAGTTCATTATTGTACATTATCTACATCAGTGTTTTTCAACCACTGTGCCGCGGCACACTAGTGTGCCGTGACATAGTGTAAGGTGTGCCGTGGGAAAAACACTTTATATATAGTCAATATAGGCACAGAGTTAAAAATTTTTAACATTTTCTAATGGTGGTGTGCCTCGTGATTTTTTTCATGAAAAAAGTGTGCCTTTGCACAAAAAAGGTTGAAAAACACTGATCTACATAAGCACATGGCAAATGGGTAAAGTTACAGGAGGATGGTGGTTTTTTTTTAATTGGTGAAAAGCCAATTAGGTGAAAAGCCAATTTATATCTTTCATACCTGCGGCCAACTTATTCAGGAATTTTGCAGTGCAATTAACTCGGCAACTTTCCACCCAGTTCACATTTTAGAAAACAGAGATCCCCCAAAAAGACATCAAAGGAATGCATCTTTACACAGTGGTAAAATTAAAGGGAAATAAAGCATTGAAGTTTGATTTTCTAAGCACATTTTAGAAACTCTATGTTATATTTATAGTCTGCTAAAGACCTTGCACAATTATTATTCTGATCGCTGTTTTTCACCACAACTTCATTCCAAGACATCCTTCTAAGCTACAGTTTGTTTAACCACAGTTTGATAAACACAAGCCACCATTGGCTTGGTTATCATACCACATGAAGTCAGAATCCCACAAAACTGTGTTATGGATGAACACAGTACATGAGCCAAGTTCGTTCACTATTAAATACTACTTATTTGCTTGCATATCCCACCTCTATTATGTTTACAAATAACTCAAGATGGCGAATATCTCCAACTCAGGTTTCTCCTCCTATTTCCCCAACAACAACAAACCTTTAAAGTGGGTTGCGCTGAGAGAGAATGATTGGCCCAAGTGTTCTGACAGAGGCTTCCTGAGAGCAGGAAACAAACTCCTTGTCCCGACAAAAAACCCTTTTTATTAATTGACTGTGAATTCTGCTCCTTCACATCCAGCAAAGTTTTTCTAGGGAGGATTTATAGTCACAGACCTTATCTGGCTTGGAGAGCTGCCAGGCCGATCTCTGCAAACCTTGGCAAGGAGTCTCGGAGAGTCATGAGCCAATTAGTTGTCTCCTGCAAACTCTACTCCCCTTTCACTCCGTTTTTATTTCCTCTGGGATGTTGCAACGGTCGTAACTGTGAAAAACGGTCACAAGTCACTTTTTTTCAGTGCCGTTGTAACTTTGAACGGTCACTAAATGCACTGTTATAAGTTGAGGTCTATCTGCATTACAATACTCAAAAAGGGAAGTAAATGGAAATTAAGTATTATTCTCAAATGTTTTTATTTACCACTAGCAGTACAATAGAAGCCATCGAAAGGCACAACAGGCTGCATCTTAACAGAATCCATACCCCAAGGAGTTTCTTATCCCCACACTATTTTTCTCCAGAGTAAATCATCTGTGTACCAAGTTTGGTTGAAATTGCTCTAGGCACGCTAGAGTTATGCTGGAACATACATACACATACATACATACATACATACATACATACATACATACATACATACATACATACTTACACACACACACACACACACACAGCCTTTTATATATAAAATAATAATATGATATATATATATATATATAAAATAATATGATATATATATATATATATATATATATATATATATATATATATATACACATACATACATACATACATACATACATACACACACACACACACACACACACACACACACACACACACACACACACACACACACACACACATATATATATATATATATATATATATATATATATATATATATATATAAATAAAATAATAGACAGAAAGACAGCTAGTTCTCCAAAGTTACCTTATTTATTCTTATTTAGTTGCCAGTTTGCTCTTAAACTTAATTAGATTTTGATTTCTAGTTTTGTTTCTTGGGTGAATTTTTTTTTAATTCTTGCTGTTTTATCATGTACTGTTTTTATCACTGCATACCATTCTCTATTTTACGTTTGTAATTTACTGGCATGCGAGGCAGGGATGTCTCACGATTAAGCAGTTGAGAAAGAATAATAAGTGAATTAATTATGTCTCTCACAAGGCAGAACATTCTTCTCTGGCCATTAAAGCAGACTTTGAGTGACTGCTAAGCTACAGCCGAGTATGCCTCTTCTCTGTAAGCTTTGAACAAAACCTACAAGAAATAAGGAACTCAAACCTGGTTGTTAGAAGAGTTAAAACTATGAGCTTATAAAACCAGGATATGAATCATGAACTGGCAAATGACATCATTCCATTTATATATATGTGGCCAGGATGGATTATCTGAAAACACAAACATATTAAATTGATAGATACCCCAAAGAAGGGGGAAAGCTGACTCACAATCTTTCTGTATTCCTTCTATTTTTATGGTTTAAATCCCTTCACCAATCTGTTGCTTTGTGACACCATTTCACGGTGGGCTTCTATTCCAAGTGGACCATCTCAAGGACAATCATTTGGTCTAAATCAGGGGCGTCAAACTCAATTTCATTGAGGGCTGCATTAAGGCTGTGGTTGACCTCGGGGGGCGGGGGGCGCGGCCAGGCGTAAGCGACTGGGTGGGCGTGGCCAGCTTGAAGCCACTCCCCAAACTGCTGGCATGTTTCCTCTGAGCATTGGGTAGACTGGGCCGAAGCCACGCTGGCCCGATCTTTCCTCGTCACATTGGGTAGACCAAGACGGCTTTGTGGGCCGGATCCACCCGACGGGCCTTGATTTTGACACCCCTGGTCTAGATTCACACACCAAAATTCAACCACATTTGGTAGGGAATTGCACGTGTAAACCTGCCCAGAACCTGCCAGATGTGTTCTAGAACATTTGATCACTCAAGTCAAGAGCAAAGCTTTTCACAGAATAGAATAGCAATAGCAATAGCAATAGCAGTTAGACTTATATAGCGCTTCATAGGGCTTTCAGCCCTCTCTAAGCGGTTTACAGAGTCAGCATATTGCCGAGGTGGCGCAGGTGCCAAGCCGAGGTGGCGCAGTGGTTAAAAGCAGCACTGCAGTTCTGCAGTTTGGCTGTTCAAATCTCACCGGCTCAGGGTTGACTCAGCCTTCCATCCTTCCGAGGTGGGTAAAATGAGGACCCGGATTGTTGTTGGGGGCAATATGCTGATTCTGTAAACCACTTAGAGAGGGCTGAAAGCCCTATGAAGCGGTATATAAGTCTAACTGCTATTGCTATTGCTATTGCCCCCAACAACAATCCGGGTCCTCATTTTACCCACCTCGGAAGGATGGAAGGCTGAGTCAACCCTGAGCCGGTGAGATTTGAACAGCCAAACTGCAGAACTGCAGTCAGCTGAAGTAGCCTGCAGTGCTGCATTTAACCACTGCGCCACCTCGGCTTCTAGTTTGAATTCTAGTTTAATTCTAGTTTGAATTCTAGTTTAAATTAAATTTAAAATTCTAGTTTAAATTACTCCTTGACATACAATCACCATTGAGCCCAGCACTTACGATGCTAAGGGACTCATTTGTTAAGTGAGTTTTGCCCCCGTTTTACGACTATTCTGATCACATTTGTTAAATGAATCACTGCAGTTGTTAAATTAGTAACATGGTTGTTAAGTGGCTTCCCCCATTGGCTTTTCTGGTCAGAAGGTCACAAGACATCTCAAAGTGAGTTGCTAAGGAAAAGGAGATTGCAGAAATCCTGACGCCGAAAAGTAGCTACAGAAAGAAAAATGGGAATATGCAGTCCGTGTTCTTGAAACAGAAAGGACAGCCGTCCCTCTTTTGAAGGCTGCAAATACGCTGAATGCTCTTCGTCGTTCTGCAAACTGGGCCCTCGCTCTCTTCTCAAAAGTCTTGTGACAAATTTCTTCCCAGCTCAACCATCCGCCATCATCAGAGAATGTGTATCAAGTAGCAGAAAAACCCAGAAACGTTAAAAAGAGAATTGTCATTAACTCATATCTAAATTCTAAGAATTTCTACCTACTGGCAGCAGAAGAACTTTGCCAGGAGAAGAAGATGGCAACCCCAAGAAAATGCAAACTATAGATCGGATAATAAATTCATTGGGAGCACAAGGGGCCACCTGGTACCATGTCAGATACTTGAGTTTTCAACCTTGGTAGGGACACGGCCAGTGTTTTCTAACTTTAGCAACTTCCAGATGTGTGGACTTCGACTCCCAGAATTCTCAGCAATGACCTCATGGACCGGAGAATTCTGGGAAATGAAATCCACCTAAGACAGGGGTCGGCAACCTTAAACACTCAAAAAGCCACAAAACTCCTAACCGGAAGCCCCCCCCCCCTGGTTCAATTCTGGAGCCGACCAGAAGTCCGATTTCTTCACCATAGAGTCTCCTCCTAGCACGGCGTCCTTTTTCTCTACCTGTCCTAAGCGAAAACCCTACCAATTATGGAGCCAACTGGCGACAGGGAGCCGCAGGAGGGAAGAAAGAGCCACATGCAGCTCCAGAGCCACAGGTTGCCAACCCCTGGTCTAAGTTGTCAAGGTTGAGAACACGTTGACCTGTTCTAACTGGACAATTCCTCTATAAAGGTCCAGATTTCGCATTCAATGAATGTTTTGCCAGCCTTGATTTATTTTTACAGAAGCATTTATGGATTACCTACATCCAGAAACATGGATGACGCTGACTCACGACACCAAATAAAAACATAAAAAGGCCTTGGTCATCTTGACTGAAGCTAGACAACTAGCAGCACAGACTTCACAATTAGGTTTTAAAAGGAAAAAAATGTTTTATAAACCAATAAAAAGGCCAAACTTGTTTTAAAAAGTCTTGCTGGTTTTAAATTGCTTTAAAAAGAGGGTCAGATAAGGAAGTTCTTTACTCTAGTGATGGTTTAAAATGATCACAACTTGAGCAGCCCGTTCAAATGCAGATTACCGATTAACAGAGTTGGAAGGGACCTTACAGGTCATCTAGTCCAACCCCCTGCCCAAGCAGGAGACCCCACGTCAGCTATGAATGACCAAGTAACATGAAGATGACAGTCATATCACAGATTTAAGCCATTCTTCCAAAAACATCCGATATAAAATGGAAGACAGAAAGATTATCATTCAAAGACAAAATTACAAATGGAGAGTAAAATCCTGTTTTGCATACAGGAGTTCAGTCTAATGGATATAGCCCCAAGTCCTTAATTTTTGACACTATATACTCAGTTAAATTAAGTGAATAAAAGCTGGGCTTCCTGACTGGGCAGGGGGTTGGACTAGAAGACCTCCAAGGTCCCTTCCAACTCTGTTATTCTTACTATAACTTCACAACTTGAATATCAGCCTATAGTCGGAATATTGACTAATGCAGTTCTGCGTGAGGCATCTCATTGATAATGTTACAGGTAATTCTCAATTAACAACAGTTGGTTAAAAAGTGACTTATGGCCAATTTTCACACTGAGGGCAGCATCCGCAAAGCTCAGTTAACAACTTCCTCGCTTAGCAACTGAACAGTAATGCCATTTAATGAAACTTCATTTGTGACAAATTAAGAAAGTTGTACATTGATTCAAACACTGCAAATAACTCAAAAACTGAGTACACTCCAACTGTTTCTTCATGATGAGCCAGGTAAAATGGTTATAACAGAACAACAGAGCAGAATAAAGGAGTTGGAAGGGACCTCGGAGTCCTTTATTTATTTAGAATAGAATAGAATCGTTGGAAGGGACCTTGGAGGTCTTCTAGTCCAACCCCCCTGCACAAGCATTTGAGACAAATAGTTATCTCATATCTTCTTGAAAACCTCCAATGATGGAGCACCCACAACTTCTGAAGTTCTGTGTAACATTTTTAAGGCATCTATTAGCCCGCATTTAACTGTATTTTGAATGGCTCTTCATTATTTCCTTCAATTAAAAAAATGCCCTTTTTTGTCTTGATAGACGTTTGAAATCTTTTTGAGTGACCTTCTAGGTAAAGATGAAGACTCAATAGCGTATTGTGAATTTAAGTGATAATGCCAGAGCATTCTAGAAATGTGAAACAACACTGCATAAACTGTACCAGATCCTGCAAGATCCTAATTCAAAAGACCTTGATACATAATTTCCTGCCTAAGCAGGGGGTTGGACTAGAAGACCTCCAAGGTCCCTTCCAACTCTGCTATTCTATTCTAATCTAAATAAATAGGAATAAAATAAAATAAAAAATCACAGTACTTTTGTCCTTGTCCCCTTTGTCACAACCTGACTCTTAGTTTTAAGTTCTGGCTCCGGTTACATCTCCATCTAAAACCTCCAACCACACCTGACAGTCGTGGTTTACATACAGGGAATCCTCGACTTACAACAGTTCATTTAGTGGCCATTCAAAGTGACGTCACTGAAAAAGTGACTTATGACAGCTTTTCACACTTTACGAGCATCCTCTGGAGCATCCTCTTGGTCACTTGATCAAAAGTTCTGATGCTTTGCAACAGGTTCATATTTATGATGGATTGCTGTGTCCCCGGGGGTCACACGATCCTCTTTTTTGCGACCTTCAGACAAGCAAAGTCAAGGGGGGGGGAACCAAATTCACTTAGCGACCGTGTGACTAACTGAACAGCTGCAGGGATTCACTTCCCAGGAGCCAAAATGGAGCCAAACTCACTCAACCAACGTTTCACTTAGCAACATAAATTTTGGGCTCAGTTTTTGGTCGTAAGTCAAGCACTACCTCTACTTAATAAGCATCAACAGTTCATGTCCTCTGGGTCTTAATCACAGCTAAAAGTTACCAGCTTTACTTAAATCCCCTAACAAAACCGTAGAAGCATAATTAGACTTTATGTAATGCTAAATACCAGGCGATGCTGGATCTCATGTTGTTTTGTTTTAAGTGGAAAATTAAAACTTTAATTTCAGTTGAAAGAGAGGGGTGTTTTTTTTTCCACTCTTTACCTTGAGCAAATAGCAAGTATAAGAGGGTGGGGGGATCACAAATGCACACAAATTAAGCCCCTCTCGGTCCTACAGAAGAAAAACTCAGGGCAATATTTTAAGGCCTCGGCCTAATTCATTGGGAACTCACTTCTTAAAAAGACGTTTAGAATTGCATTCAGTATCGAAGTCTGATATTAGTGTCTGTTTTATTGCAAATACCGTGTTTCCCTGAAAATAAGACAGGGTCTTATTTGCTTTTGACAACAACCCCCCCCACTCGAAATAAGTCCTTAGCCTTATTTTCAGAAAGATCTTATTATTTTTGAGGTGCAGGAGATGGCGAGCATGGCCACCTCATGCCTGCTGCTGTGTGGCAATATTTTAGGGGAGGGCTTATTTTTGGGGGGAGGGCTTATTTTTTGGGGAGGGCTTAATTTTTGGGGGTGCTTATTTTGGGGGGTAATAAGCACTTATTTTGGGGGGGTAATAAACCGATTGGGCTTATTATCCAGGGAAGTCTTATTTTCGGCAAAACAGGGTAGAAATCTGTTGCCAAATAAGATCATATAATGGGAGGTGATAAAACTGAAAATAATAGCAGTAGATGACAGGTAGTCCTCAACTTACAACAGTTCATTTAGTGACTGTTCGAAGTTACGATGATGGCACTGGAAAAAAGTAACGGATGAACATTTTCTCACACTTACGACTGCTGCAACATTTCCTTGGTCACGTGATCAAAATTTGGGCACTTGGCAACTGGTTCATAGTTATGACGGTTGTAGTGTCCTGGAGTCATGTGATCTCTTTTTTGGGACCTTCTGACAAGCCAGTGGGGAGGCCTGATTCACTTAGCAACCACGTTACTAAATTTAACAACTGCACGGATTCACTTAGCAACTATGGCAAGAAAAGTTGAAACTGGGGCAAAATTCGTTTTTAGGACAGTTTTAGCACAACACACAAAACATTGCCTTGCCTTAACGATCCACTGGAAGATTGTAAGCCATTTCCTATCTCAGCCAGTCCTCCCTCAAAGGAGTGTTGTGAAATAAAAATGCAAAGGATGGGGAACAGCAAGAAAACTATACATGCAACCATAACCCACTTGAAGACAACGTGAGACTAGCAATGAAGCAAATTAAAACTTTATCCAACTATACTGGGACACCTACGTTTTAAATTTTGAATCTGTTGTTTCTAGATTCTATTATTATTATTATTCGCAACCACAGAATTGTATCACAGCGGCCAGTTGTTTCGCCGGATTTGGCATTGATTACTAGTTGGGCCCCACCCATTATTATTATTATTATTATTTTGGCTCCTGTGCATTGATCCTCCTACATTTGGAGCCACCTTTCACCTGCCATAAATGCATTTGCGTGCAAATTATATAGCATCCTATTCCTCAAAGGTTTCGCGGATTTCGTATGCAAATCGGCCACCTTCTTTTGATCACAATTCCATAGTCCAAAGGCCAAACAATTTCCTCCATTGGAAAGAAGAAGAAAAATCACTTTTAAATCATTGTTTTAACTTAACCGATTTAACTTAACTGATTTATCCTCCTGTAATGCCCAGGGAAATTTACCCATAAATCTTTTGCAGACCTTGCTAAAAAGCTGGAATCCTGCATGGGTACATTTAAAAAGAAAAAAGAAAAAGCAACATTATTGTGTCAAGGTTTCCCTTCTGTTTCTGCTTGGAAGGGGTTTCAAAACAAACTTTCACTTATGCAAACAAAAGTTCCAGGAGGCAGAAAGGGAAACCATAGAGCCCCTTGCTGGCTTCCACTCTGATTTTGCACTGATTTTGCAATATTGGCTGATACACACCTACAGGCCTAAGGTGACGGTTGGGGAGAGGGGTAGGAAGAGCATTGAAAATAATCTGTATATTCCAAAATAAATCCGAATTCTCTTTCTAAACTGATCCAAAATCCACAGAAGAGGGAAGGAGAGAGAAAGACCTAGGAAATTATTATTATTTTTTAAAGAAAGAAAAAAGAAAAAGGACAGTAACGCTTATGAAACTGGCAACTCGCCAGCTAAAACCGACAGCAGCTAACTAGACTCACCAGGGGCCAGTGACTTGTTTGGTGCGTCCGTAAAAAAGTCTCGCTGGACTTCACGAAGTTCTCCCACCCACCCAGTCGCCCGTCCCACCCACCCACCCATTCCCAGATTCCCAAAGGACACGGGTTTTGTATGGGTGTCGTTTCACACACACACACACCATTATTACCTTGACGCTGGATCTCTTGGTCCTGGAGTCTGCCTCCATGTTGTCCCGAGAGTCCTTTTTCGTGAGATTGGCTCTCAACTTGTACGACGTGTTGTTGGAAGATTTAATGAATAATCCAGGCACGGAGTTACCTTGCTGGGACGAATTAGAGTCCTCGGGATCCTTGTTACTGTGATAAACCACCCGGCTGTCAGATATATGAATGCTGGGAGCACAACCCATGGCTGTTTTCTTTGCGTTTTTTTTTAAAGCGGCTAGATCTCAAGGTTACTTCTTTCTCTCTCTTTTTTTTTCTTCCCCTATCTTGGGAACGTTGTCCTTTTTTTTTTCCTTCCCCCCCACCACCAAAAAAGGGGTTAATAGGCCGTTTCTGCCGAATGATCCAGGGTCTCCATCCACGCCTCCAGCTGTTTCTCAGGCAGGGCCCCCCCAATGCGGGGAAACATCGTTCGGGGCGCCCCTCCGAATCCGGAGGTCTGGATCTGAAAGCGCAGTGGGTGCGGCGAGGTAAATGAGAGGGGGGCTTTGAAATTCCGGGTGTGCGCTTAAATCATGGCATCCTCTCTCTCTCTCTTCCCCCCCTCCCCTCCACGCAAAAGGGGAGAGGGAAAAAATGCCCCCCACGTCTATCCCCAAGGTTTGGGGGGGGGATTAAGAGGAGGGGAGGAGACGCATCACTTCTGGGCGGCGCTTCACCCCAGAACTCCCCCCCCCCTCTCTTAGCAAATCGATCTAGTCCGGTTTTGGGGAAGGGGCGAGGGCTTCAACATAGATTTTGCAATTAAAAGGGTAGGAGTGCCTTGACTCTGCTTCCACCCCAAGTCCAACACCTCGCCCCCACCCGCTCTCACTGCGCACATAGGCAGGAGGGGGTGGCGGGCCCCCCTCCGGGGTTATGCTCTCGCCTTCATCAAACGCCCGTCCGAGTCATCTCCGTGGGCCAGACCCTCGCCCCCTTCCCTCCCTCCCTTTCCCCACCGCGGCGCTTGCTTGCAAACCCCCCTCCGAGAGCCCGGGAAGCGCATTCACGCGTTCGCTCTCCCTTTTCTTCCCAAAGAGGGCTTCCCTCCCGCCGCACCTCGAGCCCAGGTCCCCGCAGGGCCTTTCTCCAGCAGATGTGCCACTCGGTTGCAGATGTGCTCCCCCCTCCCTCCCCTCCCCCCACAAAAAAGAGGGGAGGGAGACAGAAGACAGAGGGGGTGCGAGGAAAGGGGGGAGGGAACCGTCCAAAAGAGAAGGCAGAAGGGATTGGAGAGGGGAGGCAACGCAGAAAAGGGGGACGGAGAGCGGAGGGGGAAAAAAGAGGGGGGACGCTAAACTTTAAGAAGGATCCAGATCAAAAGAAGCAGATCAGATCGCCGGGGGAGGACCCCGCCGCCGTCGCCAACACCCCCAGCAAAACCACCAGCGTCGCCGCCTCTTCTTCCCCCAGCACCATCGCTCTGCGTTCTTGGCAAACCCCCCCCCCAAAAAATAAGTCTCGCTTTTTGGCAGCAAAAAGCGCAGCCAAATCCAAGCCCCCTGATTTGGGGAGGGGGCAAGGGGGGTTTCTAGGGAGGGGAGGGGCCGTCCGATCTGCTGCGGAATGAATTAAAATGGCGAGGGCGAAAAAGGGGGACTGCTCTTGGCCCAAACGAGGCGAGGCGCGGATCCCAAGCGCTTGGGGAGCAAGGGCGCACCGGCGGCTCCTGGCGCTCCGGGGGAGGCTTAGCTCTCCAGTTTTGCAAGGCTGTAGCTGTTGCTGCTGCTGTTGCTGCTGCTGCTGCTGCTGCTGCTGCTGCTGCTGTGGCTCTTGCGGCTCCGACTGTTGCGGCTCCGGCTCCCGCTTCTGCTTCTGCTGCCCGCCCCGAAAGGAGAGCCCCGGGCCGTTCAGCCCCAGCTTCTCTCGCTCGCTCTCCAGTCCGCTCCGGAGTTTGACAGCCCCGGCGGGCGCAGCATCGGCGCGGGCGGCGGCGCAGCCAATAAAAGTCCCCGCCAGGGCTGACCTCCAGCCTTTAGTGGCGTCAATGCAAACGAGCCGGCCGGTCCAATCCGCAGCGAACGGCGGCGGCGGAGCGAACTTCAAACGCGCCTCTGCTCCGCCCGCCCGCCCAGAGCTCGGCTGCCCAAGGGCGCCCTGACGCGGCGGCGGCGGCGGCGGCTGGGGAGGACCGAGCGCGCCCCGGCAGATGGAGCAGCCGGAGAGAAAGTGGCTTGGCTGCCGTCCTGGGCAGCTTTGGAGGAGGGAGCTCCCCCGCCCTCCTTCCCTGCCTCCCTCCTCCCTGCAACTGGAAGGTAAGGCCGTCTTCATTCATTCATTCATTCATTCATTCATTCATTCTTTATTTATTTATTTATTTATTTATTTATTTATTTATTTATTTATTTATTTATTTATTTATTATTCATTTATTCATTCATTTATTATTTCTTTATTTATTATTTCTTTCTTTATTATTTATTTATTCATTCATTCATTCATTATTTCTTTATTTATTATTTCTTTATTATTATTTATTTATTTATTCATTCATTCATTTATTATTTCTTTATTATTAATTATTTCTTTATTATTAATTATTATTTCTTTATTATTTCTTTATTTCTTTATTGTTTATTTATTATTCATTTATTTATTTATTATTCATTTATAATTCATTATTTATTCATTATTTATTATTATTTATTTATTATTAATATTCATTATTTATTATTTATTTATTGCAGCTCCGGCCCTCTGGAACGAGCTCCCTGTTGAGATCCGGACCCTTACTACCCTCCCGGTCTTCCGCAAAACCATCAAGTCCTGGCTGTTCCAGCAGGCTGGGGGGGCTGAGAAGCATTTACCTCCACGGAAATTGTGAATGTTGGTTTTGTTTTTAATATGTTGTCTTTGTCTCGTTTTCCTCCTTTCCCTTGTCTTTTGTGAGCCGCCCGGAGTCCTCTGGGAGTGGGCAGCATACAAGACAATCAATCAATCAATTAATCAATCAATCAATCAATCAATCAATAAAGTATCTGTTTGGTTGATTGGTTTGTCAACCATGTACAAGATACGACTTCAGAGGATAATCAGAACAGCAGGAAAAATTTTTTACTGCCAACCTGCCTTCCATTGAGGACCTATAAACTGAGTCAAAAAGAGGGCTGTGAAAATATCTACAGATCCCTCACATTCTGCACATAAATTGTTTCAACTCCTACCCTCACAATGACACTATAGAGCACTGCACACCAGAACAACTAGACACAAGGACAGTTTTTTTCTCCTGAACGCCATCACTCTGCTAAACAAATAATTCCCTCAGCACTGTCAATCCATTCACTAAGGCTGCATTACTATGACTTTTAGTCTTCTCATCCTTCCTATCACCCATCTCCTCCCACTTATGACTGCAGGACTGTAACTTTGTTGCTTGTATCCTTACGATTTATATTGATGTTGATAGTTTCCTGGTTGCTTATTTGTACCCTGTGACTATCATTAAGTGTTGCACCTTATGATTCTTGGCGAATGTATCTTGTCTTTTTATGTACACTGACAGCATATGCACCAAAGACAAATTCCTTGTGTGTCCAATCACACTCGGCCAATAAAGAATTCTGTTCTATTCTTATTCTATTCTGTTCTGTTCTATAACAAGTATAAGTATAAACATGGACATGATCAAAGGAAATGAGTACAAATAGATGGGGACAGTAGGACAGGGACATTAGGCACGCTGGTGCGCTTATGCATGCCCCCTTTACGGACCTCTTAGGAATGGGGTGAGGTCCACGGTAGGCAGTTTGAGGTTGGAGTTGTGGGGGGTTGGAGGATGTAACAATGTAGTCAGGTACAGCATTCCAGGCGTTGACCACTCTGTTGCTGAAGTAATATTTTCTGCAATCGAGTTTGGAGCAGTTTGTATCAATAGTTTGCCCGTGTATTATTGTGGTTGAAGCTGAAGAAGTCATTGACAGGTAGGATGTTGTAGCAGGCAATTGTGTGTACTGTGCTTAGGTCAAACAACATTATGGGCAAAGCAAAGCAGTGTACTGGGGCCCCTACGACAAGTACTCAGAGGAATAAAAATGTAAATGGTTGATAAAATTAAACATATGTTTGCATATTAGCAATAATAATTCGTATTAATAAAAATGCAGCAGAATGTCATAAATGTGTTGCTGTATTTATAGCAATAGCAATAGCAGTTAGACTTATATACCGCTTCATAGGGCTTTCAGCCCTCTCTAAGCAGTTTACAGAGTCAGCATATCGCCCCCACAGTCTGGGTCCTCATTTTACCCACCTGGGAAGGATGGAAGGCTGAGTCAACCTTGAGCCGGTGAGATTAGAACCGCTGAACTGCAGATAACAGTCAGCTGAAATGGCCTGCAGTACTGCACCCTAACCACTGCGCCACCTCGGCTCTTTATATGATACAAGGTGCAGGGAAGGATTAACACAGAGAGATTAGTATGGGGCCCTTATGTTCATGGGGCCTACAGGCAAGTGCCCATCAATTCCCGTGGGTTAAAACAGCCTTGCTGGAAGGGGAAAACAGGTGTCAGTTTCCATGCCTTTACTTCCACCAAGCAGGGCCTCCGCCTTCCTGCACTCCGCAACTTCTTCTTTTTTCTTCTTTTTTCTTTTTTAGATTTATATACCACTTCATAGGGCTTTCAGCCCTCTCTAAGCGGTTTACAGAGGCAGCATATCGCCCCAACAGTCTGGGTCCTCATTTCACCCACCTCGGAAGGATGGAAGGCTGAGTCAACCTTGAGCTGGTGAGATTAGAACAGCTGAATTGCAGATAACAGTCAGCTGAAGTGGCCCTCAGTACTGCACCCTAACCACTGCGCCACCTCGGCTCTTATAACTAAGCGGAGTCCAACGAGAGAACACCTGCAGATGATCTGGCTCCAGATCGGGAAAATCTTCAGAAATCCCAGAAAAAGGCAGGAGCCCAGGAAGATGCTTGGATGCAGAAGTCAGGGCTCAGCTGGTGTTGCACACGAGCGCGTACACACACACACACACACACACACACACACATATGCACACACAAACAGACACGAATCTGGCCTCCTCAAGACACTTTGGAAATCACTTCCGCAGCAAAATTTCAGGAGCAGCATTATAGAAGCTTCGAATTTTGCATGGTAGATTTTAGAGCCGAGGTGGCGCAGTGGTTAGGGTGCAGTGCTGCAGGCCACTTCAGCTGACTGCTAACTGCAGTTCGACAGTTCAAATCTCACCGGCTCAAGGTTGACTCAGCCTTCCATCCTTCCGAGGTGGGTAAAATGAGGACCCGGATTGTTGGGGGCAATATGCTGACTCTGTAACCCGCTTAGAGAGGGCTGAAAGCCCTATGAAGCGGTATATAAGTCTAACTGCTATTGCTATTGCTATTGCTAGTCTAACCCCTCTCTTAGGCACAATGTCAGCTGGGTGACCTTTGGCCAGTCACTTTCTCCCAGCCCTGGAAAGAAAGCAATGGCAAACCATTTCTGAAAAAGGCAAGAAAACGGCAGGGACTTCTCCACGCGCTCTCTGAGAATCAGACATGATTGAATGGTTAAAAAAAAAAAAAAAAAAACTTAAGAATTTATTAAAGTTGTGGGCCGCCCTATATGGTGATACTGGGTGGCTTCATGAAGCCTGCAGTGCTGCATTTAACCACTGCGCCACCTCAGCTCTAGAATTCATAATCAATTCTTGTCTATGGAGAGTTTCTCAACCAAGAAGCTTCTTCAGCTCTTCGGCTTCCCCACTATCCTATCAGAGCCGAAGAAGCTTCTTGGATGAGAAGCGAAACGTTTTCAAAGCAAAAACCAGAAATTCCAGTTGCCTCTTGAAAAAAATCACCTTTGGGTCACAGTCTCCTGGTTTCTAGGGTGGCTGAGTGACTAAGACAGCGAGCTTGTCGGTCAGAAAGGTCGGCAGTTCGGCGGTTCGAATCCCTTCGAACAGAGTGAGCTCCCGTTACTTGTCCCTGCTTCTGCCAACCTGGCAGTTTGAAAGCACGTAAAAATGCAAGTAGCAAAATAGGGAACACTTTGGTAGGAAGGTAACAGTGTTCTGTGCAACTTCGGTATTTAGCCACGGAAACGTCTTCGGACAGCGCTGGCTCTTCAGCTTTGAAACAGGGTTCCACCACAAAACCGCGGTCGACTTAAGCGCGCTCGACGAAACCGCGTACCTGACGTCATCACAGCGCGACGAAAAAAGCACACTGTGAACGCTAAAGCTAAAATTAACCCCTAAACCTAAACCTAACCCCCCGAAACCTAACCCTTAACCTAACCCTAACCCTAACCCTAAACCTAACCCTTAACCTAACGCTAAACCTAACCCTAACCCTTAACCTAACCCTAACCCTAACCCTAACCCTTAACCTAACCCTAACCCTAACCCTAACCCTAACCTTAACCCTAACCCTTACCTTAACCTGAATCGGCTTGCTTTCAAAGCTCTTTTTAAAGCGCCCTTTTTTCTCCACGGTCGCTCTTGTCGCGATGCTGATGACGTCAGCGACGCGCTTTAATCGGGCGCGCTTTAGTGGACCGCGGTTTTGTCGTGCCACGTTGAAACAGAGATGAGCACCGCCCCCTAGAGTCGGGAACGACCAGCACATATGTGCAGGGGGAACCTTTACCTTTACCTCCTGGTTCCTAACCTGCTGCCTTCACCACTACTCCATACCGATTCTTGCAATTAAGTTGTTAACCTTATCCTGTATCTCCTAGTAGTAGTGAGAAACATTTGCTGTAATCTTTCCAGAGCTTGCTTTTACTTAATTGGGAATAATTGCTGGCTCCTTTCATGTTTTGATCTGCGATAGGTGTTTGTGGTTAGGTTTCCTGGGAAGAGCTGCATAATTAAATCCTAGAAAAACATTGATGAAAGTGAGCAGGACAACCTATTAATCAGTCGCAACAGTGGCATCCATGAAGCAACCAGACATGAACAATATTACTTGCAATGATCTTCCCCCCGCCCCTCCCCGGTTAAATAACACGAAAGAACAAATGTTTGGTTTAAGAGCTCTTGTAGCTTTGCATGATTTACAAAGCAGATTTTATGACGCATAAAATCAAGTGCGTTTTTTTTTTTAGCTTGTGGTCCAAACTGAGCAAAATGGATTCAGTTCCCAATGGCTAAGGAGCAGGCATGAAATCCTCTTATCTTCACTACCGGTTCGGTGGCGGGAGCTCCTGCGCGTCTCATGCACAGAAGGTCCATGATGACGTCAGGGTGGGTGGGCGGAGCCTCCTGCTACGGCCACTACCAGTTCGCCTGAACTGGTGCAAACTGGCAGAATACCACCTCTGCTCATCTGCTCATCTCAACGCAGCAAAATTAAGGAGGGGGAAGAAATGTATGCAGTTTTCCAAAAGTTATGGATTTTTTCCCTTCACCGAATGCATTCGTGGTTTCTTTCTGGTTCGTATATAAAGCCATCTAACAATGACAAAACTAACAATGGACCTGATGCATAACATAACTAGGATCTTGGAGTCCTAGTGGACGACCATTTAAAAAGGAGCCAGCCGTGTGCAGCAGCTGCCAAAAAAGCCAACACAGTTCTAGGCTGCATAAACAGAGGGAGAGAATCAAGATCCTGTGAAGTGTTAATACCACTTTATAAGGCCCTGGTAAGGCCACACTTGGAATACGGCATCCAGTTTTGGTCACCACGATGTAAAAAAGATGTGGAGACTCTAGAAAGAGTGCAGAGAAGAGCAATAAAAAGGATTAGGGGACTGGAGACTAAAACATATGAAGAATGGTTGCAGGAACTGGGTATGTCTAGTTTAATGAAAAGAAGGACTAGGGGAGACATGATAGCAGTCTTCCAATATCTCAGGGGTTGCCCCAAAGAAGAGGGAGTCAAACTATTCACCAAGGCACCTGAGGGTAGGACAAGAAACAATGGATGGAAACTAATCAAGGAGAGAAGCAACTTAGAACTGAGGAGAATTTTTCTGACAGTGAGGACAATTAATCAGTGGAACAATTTGCCTCCAGAAGTTGTGAATGCCCAAACACTGGAAGTTTTTAAGAAGATGTTGGATAGCCATTTGTCTGAAATGGTGTAGGATTTCCTTCCTAGGCAGGGGGTTGGACTAGAAGACCTCCAAGGTCCCTTCCAACTCTGCTGTTGTATATATTCCATAGGGGTGTGTGTGTGTGTGTGTGTGTGTGTGTGTGTGTGTGTGTGTGTGTCAGTTTGGCGGTTCGAATATCTATCGCCGCATAACGGAGTGAGCTCCAGTTACTTGTCCCAGCTTCTACCAACCTAGCAGTTCGAAAGCACATAAAAATGCAAGTAGAAAAAATAGGAACCACCTTTGGTGGGAAGGTAACATTGTTCCGTGCGCCTTCGGTGTTTAGTCATGCCGGCCACATGACCACAGAAACATCTTTTGACAACACTGGCTCTTCGGCTTTGAAACGATAAGCACACACACACCCCAAGTCGGGAAGGACTAGCACATATGTGTGAGGGGAGCCTCTACTTTACCTTATATATTCTGACTCTCGCTGTATTCAAATTGAGTAAGAGGAGCAACATAAGGTTTATGACTTTATGTAACACGCTAACCCATGTAGTAGTGATTAAGGTGTTGAGTTAGAATGCAATAATTATCCTTCATTTATAACTTGCATTTCTTCTGTGGTACTCAAGATGGCAGAATTCCTAGACTCAATCTCTGATCCAAGGTTATTCCCATCTGGAGTTTCTAGCAAGGCCGTTTCAGTGTAAAGCTAGGCCATTGTACTGGGGATTCACACCAAAGAGGTTGCGGCTTTTATAAAGTGGCTGATGGCAAGATTTGAAGACTGCCGGCATAATCAATTCTTCAACCTTGTTGTAAGCAGAACTTATCAACGAAATTCCAGTCCAAACGGCAGATATAAATTGAGGGTAGCCCGTAGAAGGGGGGGGGGAATCAGCTCTGTATTCAATTGCAACACATTGAAAGAAGCATATATACATACATACATGCATGCAAACATACATACATGCATACATATGAATGATGTATTTACTTTCGTTTTGTGTATGAAAGAAAAAAAATAGGATCAGATTGATCATTTTCCGATATATGCTGAGCTGTAATGTCCTGAATTTTCCATTTAAATGGTGGTAACGGGTGAACAGGAAACCAGCGTTCTTAAAAGTTTCTCTCTAATCCCCCTCCCTTTTATACATCTAGTACTTCTTATATTATTATTAACACACTCCGATGCTAAGGAGTTAGATGTCCTACTCCCCCTCCCCACCTGAAAAGAACTCTGTTCCAACTGCCCCTTGGGCGTGGGGTGGGCGTGGCCAGCAGATGACTCATTCAGCCTGCAGGCTGGGAGTTTGGAGGAGACAATCAAGGGGGCCAGTCTCAGGGAGAGAAGGGGATAAGATAGGAGAGGCCTCTGTGGGGCCAGCCTGAGGGAGAGAAGGGAAGAGGAGAGGTCGATTGTAACTACTCATTAATGTTCAAGCTTTAACTGTCAATTTATCAAACCCGATCACATAGTTCCGTAGCGAAGTACGGGTATCCAACGACAAATAAATAAATAAATGCATACATGTATGCATGCATGCATACACTCCTTTGACTAATTCCAGAAAATTAATATCATCTATAGACCTTTCGCCCAAGGGCAGTACCAAAAACGTTTTTCCTGTTAAGGTTAAGGCTTTCAGAAATGTTGAGTCAGCTTTCTCTGGGGACAAAGTACAGGTATGCGAGAAAACAGCCAAGTGAAAGGGAAGGAGAAAAACAGCGTTAAAGAAAAGCAACCCACACTGAACAAACAAGCTTTGGAAACAGAAAGGAGATTCGAGACAACGCACCTGAACTTTCTACGTATTTAAACTTGAAAATGACATAAATATATATGGGCGTATAAAGATATACATATATCCACTCTACTGAAAGAAAACACCAGTCTTTACTCATGCGGCTTAGGTCTTCTCCAACCGGCGTCCAATTATATGTTGGGGAATTAGAAGGGCAATGCATCTGAAGGGACCAAAGAAGGAGCTTCACTAGGATGTTTCTACTTATGAACCTGGTTTCCCTACGATCTTTCCAAACCCTAGAGTAGAGTGGCCATTTATTCTAAGTCATCCATCTCCACAAAAAGAGGCAATTAACTTTATCTCAGATCGGATAAAGAAGATATGGATGAAGGTTGATAGAGATAGATAGGTAGGTAAGTAGGTAGGTAGATGATAGATAGGTAGGTAGGTAGGTAGGTAGGTAGGTAGGTAGATGATAGATAGATAGATAAATAGAGAGAGAGAGAGAGAGAGAGAGAGAGAGATGATAGAGAAAGAGAGATAAATAGATAATAGATAGATAGATGATAGATAGATAGATAGATAGATAGATAGATAGATAGATAGATAGATAGATAGATAGATGATAGAGAAAGAGAGATAGATAGATAAATAGGTAGATAGATAGATGATAGATAGGTAGATAAATAGATAGACAGACAGACAGACAGACAGACAGACAGACAGATAGATAGATAGATGATAGAGAAAGAGAGATAGATAGATAAATAGGTAGATAGATAGATGATAGATAGGTAGATAAATAGATAGATAGATAGATAGATAGATAGATAAATAGATAGATGATAGATAGATAGATAGATAGATAGATAGATAGATAGATAGATAGATAGATAGATAGATCAGCCTCCCGATCAGCTGGGACTGCAGAGAATAGATGGGGCGGGGCCAGCCAGAGCCAGCCAGTTCTCCGAACTACTCAAAATTTCCCCTACCAGTTCTCCAGAACTGGTCAGAACCTGCTGAATACCACTTCTGAACATATCAAAGTCTTACAATCTAAACAAAAATGAGTAATTAAGATGGGCGACTTTTAATAACTACAACCAGGATGCTGAAAGGAAGTGCGGGCTCGTATTCACAGGGAATGTCCAAAAAAAAAAAAAAAAGACAAGATGGCAGCCCCAGCAAACAACAGAAGCTTTCTCCTTTGCATTTTCCCAAGGCAGGCCTTTTATTCTGAAAGTGTTATTAAGTATTATCTCCATGGGGAATTGCAACAGAGACAAGCTTGTGTTTCTAAACTAAACCAAACTAAATTTCCATGGGTTTTAACTGTACCATTTACATGATCCGTGCGCTTAACATGTTTACATTTCAGAGAAGACCGTGGAGAATGACCATCTTTGGCCATGTAGGGTTCGCATAAAAATAAAAATAACACATGAAATACATGTGCAGAACCCAGCAGAGGTTTTCCTTCCCTCTCCCCCACCCCAGGCATTTTGAGTGACGCATAACGGATGGGGAAATTGAGAACAGAACACACACGTCAAGGCAAAACAATGATATATTTCATCATGTGACCGCAGCAAGCTGGATAGGCTCCTGAGCGGTAGCACAGTGGTTAGAGTCAGAGGTGGCTGCTTGCTCCCGGTTCGGCCCGGATCCGGCGAACCAGTAACGGTGGCGGCGGGAGGCTCCGCCCATCCCTTCCAGATGCTTCTGCGCATGCACAAACCGGTAGTAAAAAAAATGGAAATGGTTAGAGTGCAGTACAGCAGGCTGCTGGCTGCTGGCTGCCTGCAATTTGGCAGTACAATTCTCACTGGCTCAAGGTTGACTCAGCCTTCCATCCTTCCGAGGTGGGTAAAATGAGGACCCAGATTGTTGGGGGCAAGAGGCTGACTCTGTAAACTGCTTAGAGAGGGCTGTAAAGCACTGTAAAGTGGTATATAAATCTAAGTGCTATTGCTATGTAAAGCAATGTAAAGCGGTATATAAGTCTAAGTGCTATTGCTCTATCTATCTATCTATCTATCTATCTATCTATATCTATTTATCTATCCTTCCTTCCTTCCTTCCTTCCGTCCTTCCTTTTTTCCTTGAGGCCACTGAGCCTCGGTGGTGCAGTGGTTAGAGTGTAATACTGTAGTATACTTCTGGCTGACTGAAATTTGGCAGTTCAAATCTCACCAGGCTGAAGGTTGACTCAGCCTTCCATCCTTCCGAGGTGGGTAAAATGAGGACCCAGATTGTGGGGGCCAGAGGCTGACTCTGTAAACTGCTTAGAGAAGGCTGTAAAGCACTGTAAAGTGGTATATGTCTAAGTGCTATTGCTCTATCTATCTATCTATCTATCTATCTATCTATCTATCTATCTATTTATCCTTCCTTCCTTCCTTCCTTCCTTCCTTCCTTCCTTCCTTCCTTCCTTCCTTCCTTGAGGCCACTGAGCCTCGGTGGTGCAGTGATTAGCGTGTAATACTGTAGTATACTTCTGCTGACTTCTGGCTGACTGAAATTTGGCAGTTCAAATCTCACCAGGCTCAAGGTTGACTCAGCCTTCCATCCTTCCAAGATGGGTAAAACAAGGAGCCAGATTGTTGGGGGCAAGAGGCTGACTCTGTGATCTGCTAAGAGAGGGCTGTAAAGCTCTGTGAAGACAATATTGTATTAAAAAGAATGTTAAGCACATTTTATGTTTAATAATTCAGATGTTTGGGAAACTCTGCTGTTGAATTTCAGCAACAATGATTGTTCCATAATCCAGGGGCAGCCTTGTAAATAAAGCATGTGTGATACAAACAATTTCGTAATTACTCAAGTTTTAGGGAACATAAATTGGAACAATAGTTATGTAACTAATAATGTATCACAGTCTGACTTTGAGAGAAATGTTGCAAGTTTTTTTTAAAAAAAAACAACAACTTTGACGTTAATCCAAGAAATGACCTATAACCAAGAGACTTATTGTGGCACATCTTTTCCACGTTGCCATTCCCATGTGGACATCACCAAGCTTGTGAAACTGATTTTATTAAATAATTTACTTTTGACAGGGTTTTTTTCCCCCGGATTCCACAGGCTTCGTCTGAATCACAAATGTGCGGTGGATGGTGATAGCAATCAAATAAATAAAACAAGGGAAATTTAAATTGGCTGGGGAATTTCCAGCAAAATTCAAACCAACATAAGCTCTTATAAGAAACTTGATTAATGCTTGGCTATGATCAGAACAAACAAGAGTTACAACAGTGCCTTCGATACCCCTTTCCTGTGCAAAGGAATTAATCTCAGCAATCAGCCTATTAGTTCCAAGGCAACTAGAAATTTACCATATTTTTTGGAATTACAAAACGCACCAGAGTATAAGACGCACCAAGATTTTGAAGAGGTAAATTTTTAAAAATCTTCAGACCTGCCCAAATTAAGTCATCGCCTTCCCCTTTCAGGAGCTGCCAAAAGGGTGTTTACATTGCTTTGCACTCTTTTTCTTTCTACTTTAAAAAAAAAAAACACACACCAGTCAATTAGATCAGGACTGTAGAGCAAACACAAGCAATTGCTTCCTGCAATTGTTCGCAGCAGCTGGCAAGTAAGACAATCACCTAACGATAAAGGTTGGCCAGCCAGTTTGCTGCCTTTTCTTCTTTCTTTTTTTTTTAAACTGTCTTAAGTTCCATTAGGAGAGGAGAGGCGTATTTCGCAACTCCCATTGCCAAAGAAAAAGAGGAGGGGAGGTTACTCTCCCTTTACTTGAAAGCCTCGATGACAGAGCTGTTTGCAAGGATGTCTAGCCACCCTCAGTAGCGTTTCAAGAATTGAGCCGGCACGTTTTTCATTCCAAAAGAATAGACTTCCAAGTAGGAAGTGGCCTGTCGTGAAACAGAAGAAACCTCGACAGCGAACAATTGTGTCTCGGCGATCCCATCAGTAAATCTGCCTGATGTGCAGACTGCAGGAGGCGTTGTTTGATGCATTAGATATATACTGTATTTTTTGGAGTATAAGACGTACTTTTTTCCCTCCTAAAGGAGGCTGAAAATTTGGGGGGGGGGGTCTTATACTCTGAATGTAGTCCCACCCACCCGCCGGCCCCCACCCTCCACCCTCTGCGCATCCACTTCCTGGCAGCAGAGATTGCCACCAACAATGGCTTGTGTTTCGGGGGATCCGCGAGTCACGTTTTCAGCCTCCAAATGCTTTGTTTGAGAGCCCCTCGAGGCTGCGGGTATCACCAAAGTACATCGCTGCCGATCGCCACCCAGAAATATAACACGCTTGGTGGCTGGAAACGGGACGCATGGTGCCCAACAACTGGTGCCTTCTCTTGCACTGCTTTAATCACTGGAGCTCCCTCCAATGATCAGCTGTGCTTTTGAAACTGTTCGAATCTCACCAGGCTCAAGGTTGACACAACCTTCCATCCAGAGATGGGTTCATACCAGTTCGCACCTATTTGGTAGAAGCGGTTCGTCAAATCTACCGAACTGGTTAGAAGAGGTTCCACCAGTGGACCTGGAAAGCAGGCCACACCTACAGAAGAGGTTCCAAAAATTTTTGAAACCCACCACTGGTCCTTGGATATGATTATTCTAAACTATCATGCTCCTATTTATAAAACTCAGTGCCTCTGTGAAAGGTAAGGATGACTACTGCGTTTGTGATGCAATCAGAACATTGCGTGTGTTGAAGTTGTTTTAACACAAACCAAAGATGCCTTTTAAAAAACAAGTTTACATCCTATTCTTATGCATGCCAGGGCTGTGTGAGAGGTAATTTAAGGTGCTTCTGACAAGTGTCGTCGGCATCTTCATATCCGGTCACATGGGTGGCAAGCCACTCCCATCCAGTTACATGGGTGGCAAGCCACTCCCACAAAGGAAGCCACACCCACAGAGTAGGTTTGAACAATTTTTGAAACCCACCACTGCTTCCATCCTTCCGAGGTGGATAAAATGAGGAGCCAAATTGTTGGGGGCAAGAAGCTGGCTCTGTAAACTGCTTAGAGGGGGTGGGGGCGTAAAGCACTGTAAAGCGGTATATAAGTCTAAGTGCTATTGCTAAGAGAGAAGGAAAGTGACTGGCCCCAAACCCAGCTGATCTAGCAATAGCATTTAGGCTTATATACTGTACTGTCCCATAGGGCTCTATAGCACTCTCTGAGCTGTTTACAATGTAAACATTATTTGCATATTGCCCCCAACAATCTGGGTTCTCATTTTACTTGGAAGGATGGAAGACCAAGTCAACCTTGAGCACTATCAAGATCGAACTCCAGGCTGTGGGCAGAGTTTGCCTGCAATCCTGCATTGCAACCACTGTACTATCAGCGCTCTTGGTGAAAAGCTGAGGTAGCACCTGCATTAGGTAGCACCAACTTGCTACCTAATGCAACTACATTTAGAGTTGGTAAGTCTTGGTTAACAGCCAACAAGTGGATGAAGACACCGCGAACTTAACTAAGGTAGTTCAGTCTGCATATTTATTTCAGGGTGCATGCCTTTATTCAGTGTTAATTAATCCTGTTTTGACGGATCTAAATCGCTTTCCATCTGTGTGGAGAACTCCAATTATTGATATGGATGCCCAATGCCACAACATTTAAATAAATAAACCATGAGCTGAAATTCCACATCTGGGAATTCACTAACCCTTGGTATCCAAACAGGGGTGAAATGGTCTGAAAGCTGCTTCCGCAGGTGCTACCGCGCAGCGCTGAAAAAGGATTAAGAAACCTTTTCTGAGTCTGCAACGGTAAGTAGAACAGCGAGGTGGGGGGAACAGTTCTGCCAAGTGATTTAAATTTGCTAGGAACCAGGATTTCTTGCATTCTAGCAAATATAACTCGTGCAGCACAGTTGATTGTCACAGAGCTGATCGTCGGAGCTACCGGTTTCGGCGAACCGGTAGCATTTTTTTTCTACTGGTTTGGGCAAATCGGTAGCATTTTGTTCTACTGGTTCGGGCGAACCGGTAGCATTGTTTACTAATGGTTTGGGTGAACCGGTAGCATTTTTTTTACTACCGGTTCAGGAGAACCAGTAGCATTTTTTTACTACCGGTTCGGGCGAACCAGTAGCATTTTTTTACTACTGGTTTGGGCCAACCAGTAGCATTTTTTTACTACTGGTTTGGATGAACCAGTAGCATTTTTTACTACTGGTTTGGGCGAACCAGTAGTATTTTTTTACTACTGGTTTGGGTGAACCAGTAGCATTTTTAAACTACTGGTTTAGGTGAACCGCTAGTATTTTTTTTCTACTGATTCGGGTGAACCGGTAGCATTTTTTATTACCAGTTCAGGTGAACCAGTAGTATTTTTTTACTACTGGTTCAGGAGAACCAGTAGCATTTTTTTACTACCAGTTCAGGCGAACCAGTAGCATTTTTTTACTACTGGTTCGGATGAATCAGTAGCATTTTTTTACTACTGGTTCGGGTGAATCAGTAGCATTTTTTTACTACTGGTTCAGGAGAACCAGTAGCATTTTTTTACTACTGGTTCAGGTGAACCAGTAGCACTTTTTTACTACTGGTTCGGGTGAACCAGTAGCATTTTTTTACTACCAGTTCGGGCGAATCAGTAGCATTTTTTTACTACTGGTTCAGGTGAACCAGTAGCATTTTTTTACTACTGGTTTGGGTGAACCGATAGCATTTTTTAACTACTGCTTTGCGTGAACCGCTAGCATTTTTTTTACTACTGGTTCGGGCGAACCGGTAGCATTTCCCCCCTGTATCCAATGATAGAGAGATCTTTCTTATGAAACCACCCAGAAGCATCTGTGAACCAATGAAAAGGAACATAGTTCCAGTCGTACGGTTGAAGTTTAAACTTTTTTTTATCCCACTGTACATGGCCATTTTAGAAGCTGCTGTTGGTAGTTTTTTTGCAAAACATGACAGCTTTAGATCAGGGGATCTGTGCAGCCAAGAGCTGTTTGGGTCCAATTCCCAGAGGTTCTGATCTTCGTGACCAAGAGTGAAGGCAACTGGGAAATTGCAATTTGTAGCCCCACCTAAGAATCGCAGCTCCATTTTATCTTTTTCTCAGGATCTGCCGAAGACTCATGGATAGCCTCGTCCCCTTGGGAAAAGGAAGGAGGCCCAATACAAATACTCTGAATTGATCTTTCAGCTGGATGGTTACGATAGCAGCACATTGTTCAGCAAAAACGGCTGTTCTTCCAATAAGATAGTCTTCTTTGACCTCAGCAACTTGAAGACGGGTGAACTTCAACTCCCAGAGTGCCCTGCTCTGCACGGAGTTGAAGTTCAGTCCGTCTTGAAATTGCTGAGATTGAAAAGACTTTCTTTCTTTCCTTCTTTCTTTCTCTCTTTCCCTTTCTTCCTTCCTTCCTTCCTTCCTTCCTTCCTTCTTTCTTTCTTTCTTTCTCTTTCCATTCTTTCTTTCTCTTTCCATTCTTTCTATCTCTCTCTTTCCCTTCTTCCCTCCCTCCCTTCTTTCCTTTCTTTCTCTCATTTTTCCTTCCTTCCTTCCTTCCTTCCTTCCTTCTTAAAAGTTTTCACACCCATTTCATTTAAGTGTTTTGGGCAATTTACCACATAATAGGACAAAACATAAAGACACAATAAAAGCACAGATTTAAAACGGGGTTAAAACTTACAGGTTTTTTTTTAAAAATCCAAGTTCAAAAATCCAGAAGGCTAAAATATTATCAAGGCAGCTGGAAGGGCTGTCAAGCCATCCCAACGGTTTCCTCACACTCCTAGACACCCCCTTCCCCTATTAATTTGCAGATCCAGGTCTTAGCCCTCTTCTGGAAAATCAGAAGAATAGAGGCTCACCTCACCTGTGAAGGTCAGTTGTTCCAAAGTGAGGGGGCCACAGCAGAGAAGTCCCCTCCTAAGCAGGATCATTCATTCATTCATTCATCATTCATTCATTCATTCATTCATTCATTCATTCATTCATTCATTCATTCATTCATTCATACACAGACCGGTGGGAAACCCCTCTAGTCCCCTGAATTCGTATTCTGGTTTTCCGTCTGTCAAACTAATCTTGTGTAAACCTCCATCCTACCAGCCTAAACTTCTGTTCAACTTAACATTTTTGGAAATCTTCCAAGGCGCTGGGATAAATGAGCTCATCCTGTATATTCTCTGGGTTGGTTCACAGTGGATAAGATCAGCTACTGGATTTTTACCCCTTTGGATTTGAACAGCTGCCCTATGCAAACAACCCACGATCATAAATGTCAATTTAGGGTGTTGCTTTTTTTCAGGCTTCGAAAAACTTGGTTGGAGAAGGTGAAGCTAGAGAATATAATATTTCATTTGCGAGGGTTTCTCAGACGTGAAGGTGTTATGACCCACCGATGTCCGACCTGGCAACCCAAAGCTTTCTCCGTGGGCACGCAGGTCATTGCCAGCTGCTCTTCTGGTTTCCAGCACACACATGCACGCTGGCCAGCTGGTCTTCACGGTTGCTGGGGCGCTGGAGAGCAGCCTGAAAACAGGCCGTTTGGGGGGGCATTTTCATGTTGTTTTTAGGGCATTTTGGGGGCTGTTTTCAGGCTGCTTTTTGGAGATGCCCCTAAAATTAGCTTCAAAACAGCCTGTAAAATAGCCTGAAAACAGCTCAAAAGACAGGCATGTGCGTGCCAGCCAGTTGGTCTGTATATTTACGGTGCTCAGGCGCATACGGATGCACATTCTGATGTGGGCACTCGGTGCCAAAGAGGCTCCCCATCACTGACCTAAGACATGGATTATTGAATGAACTGCAAAGATTGGTTTATCTAGCAGGCTTATCAAACACCCCGCATTATTGTGGATTAGTGAGATACATAAAATATGTTGGCAACCAGTAGCTCTCTCATTAGAAACACCCTTAGTCACCTCAGCAGGTTGTGAACAGATAGTTTTATAGAGCTCTGTTCATAGGAATATATTTACATAATCGAATTAAACATCAAACCAACCCAGAAGATTTAAAATCTTGATTAAAAACAGCAAAGAACAAGTCAGGCATTACCCCCAGAGTGGGGGGGGGAGGAAATTGCGTATTAATTTTGTATTACTGGCAGAAACAACATTAAGAAAAGGAAGACCATTAAATCTGTTGACCAAAGAACTAAATTTGAAACTCATTTAAAAAAAAAAAAATAGTCCTGGCAAACCTCCAGGTAGAAAGTCCATTTGGCTGCTTGGAATGTAAAACCAACTGTCAATATTGCATTTTCCTTATCTAATGTTGACAGAGAGTGACCGAGAGAAAGAGTTTGGAATAGGGCTTGGCCAAGAAATCTTGGCTTAAAATGCTCAGGAGTTTCTCCAATCAACAGGCCTTCCCCAATCTGTTGATTTAAACTCCCAGTATTCTTTCCATATCAAAACAAATCTTTATTCTGTCGTTTTTTCACTAGGCAATAACCCGCCGTTGCCCGGATATTTATTTATAGGGGAGGGAAATGTCTGGACCAAATGTAATTTCTAATGTTGGATTTTCCCCCTTACCAGAGGAAGCCCCCTTGCGGAGTACTGTGAAGCTGTTACCACGGCAACTCTACTGCGCTGTATAGTAAAAGCCATTTTAAGGCAGTACGGTAGAAGCCATTTTGAGGCACAACAGGCTGTATCTTAACAGAACACCCCCCCAAGGTGTTCTGGGGCTTTAGGGGTGTCTTAACCCCACAATATTTTTCTCCAGTCATCTGTACCAAGTTTGGTTGAAATTGCTCTAGGTGTTCCAGAGTCTAGCCTTAAAATGGCTTTTACTGTACTGCTGTAAAATGGTTTCTACTGTGCACCACAGTGGAGTTGCCATGGTAACGACTTCACAGTACTCCACAAGGCAGCTCCCTCTGGTAAGGGGGAAAATATAACATTAGAAATTAAGTTTGATCCGGACATTTTCCCCCTATAAATAAATTTCCGGGCAACGCCGGTTATCAGCTAGTATAATATAAAAGGTGCGTGATTCCCTGGCAGACAATTTTCCTGCAAAGGTCATCCAGTTCTGGAATGCCCTCCGGAGTCAAAGAGACTGGCCATTTACTTTGGTCGCTTTCCACTTGCAATGTGGATTTTAAATTTTCCTTCCTTTCCTTTTCAATCATTTATTTTTTTTCAACCTCAGGCAATGGGTTGTTTTATTATTTTTAAAAAAGATATTCTGATGCATCGCTATTTATTATGGTTATTTACCTACTAAGCGTTGCAGGCTGCTGTTTTTCATTTAAACAGTTATATCAGTTATATTAAAAGTGGCTGCAGGAAAATATTCTTTGGAAGGGGAGCGTATACATTTTTTAAAAAATAAAAATAAACAAAGGATGGTGTGCCAAAGTCCACATGGATTCTGCCTGGAGGCTTGTTTGCACAAGTCTTCCAAGGCTTCAGTGGGAAGGCCGATTAAATTTTCATACCGGTATGATTTTATCTCGGGCAGCATTTGAATCAGATGCATACCATTATTTAGCTATTTCGTTAACCTACTAAGTTGCATAGTAAAAGCCAGAGACAGTTTCATCATGCCCAAAGAGGGGGCGGGAGGGAAGGGGGGGAAACATGGAAATTTAAGTTGTGACTTTGAACTAGCCTTGTGCTATTTATAGGTTTGATTAAGCTACTCTTACAGATTGGTATTTCAGCAATATATCGGGTTTTATATATTATGATTATTTTGGCTATACTGTTTTATGATTGTAGCTACAACAATAAACTACACACACACACACACACATCGCATACATAGATATAGAGATAGTGATAGTGTTAGTGATAGATATAGATAGATGATAGCTAGATAGAGAAAGGGATTAGATAGATAGATGATAGATAGATAGATAGATAGATAGATAGATAGATAGATAGATAGATAGATGATAGATAGATAGATAGATAGATAGATGATAGATAGATAGATAGATAGATAGATAGATAGATAGATAGATAGATAGATAGAGGATAAAGAGATAGATAGATGATAGATAAAGAGATAGATAGATAGATAGATAGATAGATAGATAGATAGATAGATAGATAGATAGATGATAGATAGATGATATATAGATAGATAGATAGATAGATAGATAGATAGATAGATGATAGATAGATAGATAGATAGATAGATGATAAAGAGATAGATAGATGATAGATCAAGAGATAGATAGATAGATAGATAGATGATAGATAGATAGATAGATAGATGATAAAGAGATAGGTAGATGACAGAAAGAGATAGATAGATAGATAGATAGATAGACAGACAGACAGACAGACAGAGATAGATAGATAGATAGATAGATAGATAGATAGATAGATAGATAGATAGATGATAGATAGATGATAAATAGAGTGTGTATGTGTGTGTGTGTAATTGCTATATATACACAGAGAGATTATAGCCTCTAGCCAGGAAATGGTTCCTGTCCAAGTTGGGGAAAATGGTGTTTCCAGAAGCTTTTTCAGGAAATTATTTTTAAAAAATCTGATTCTCTCTCTTTCCCTCTCCCTCCCTCCCTCTCTCTCTCCCTCCCCCCCCTCTCTCTCCATCTTTTTCTCTCTATTTTCCCCCCCCCGAACTTCCAGTAGCCTGATGGGCCCTTTTTTTCACCCTCCCTGGGTTCTGGAGGCTTTCCTGGAGCCCGGGAACAGCCAAAACGGCCTCCCCCAGTCCCCTGTAGGAAATACCAAGCTCTGCTTGGAGGTGAGCAGTGTGGCACGCGTGGGGGGGGGAGGGAATCGTAGGGGATTCTTTGCACACATGCGCATGTGGGGGGGGGGGCTTTGCATTATGGGTGCTGACATACACATGCGCTATCACGCAAGCGCGCTCAAATTTTTGGCACCCAACAACAAAAAGATTAGCCATCACTGTCCTATTCTATTTCATTCCATTCCATTCCATTCCATTCCATTCCTTATTCTATTCCTTATTCTATTCTATTCTATTCTATTCCTTATTCTATTCTATTCTATTCTATTTCTAGTCTAATTGATGATTTTGTTGCTGCCTAAGCAATCAATCACTTGCAGGTGCCCTCCCTACCCTCCACCTTTTTGGAAACCCACTCAAACCCACGTGCCTTGCTCTGGAACATTTAACCTGTTTCACTCGGGGGAACAGGATAGGATTAATATAAACCCTTGAACCTGACCCAGCTGGCACCCTGCGACTTTTCTCACCCATAGGAAATAATACGGGGAGAGGTTCTTTTCCTTCACCCCGCCCTGAGTTTCTTTTTTTAAACTGGATGTCCAAATGGCCGCTCTAGTAATGTGTGAACTGAGGACAAGGTCACCATCAGCAGTCGGAGTAGATTAGAAGCACATCCAAAGTAAAGAGAGAGTCTGGCAACCAGCCACGCCGCTTCTCCTAAAGACGGAAGGTGGAGGGGAGGAATTAGAAGGAATGCTGGTTTGTTGTTGTTTTTTGTACAGAAGGGTTACAAAATCAAGTCGTGCTGATTTAAAATCATATTTGGCCCCAGCCAGTAGTGGGATTAAAAAATATTAGCAACCGGTTCTCTGCTCGATTGCTGGATGAGCGTGACCTACTCAGCCTCCTGCAGCATTGAGGGGGGGGGATTTTCATCTGCCCCAGTCTCCGGAGGCTTTCCCCGAGCCTCCTGGAGAGCAAAAATTGCTTTCCCCAGGCTCCGTAGACTCTTCGGAGGCCAGAAATGAGAGACCGCCTCCTGCCGATTACCTCCCATGGACCGATCAGATCTCACAGGTTAGGCCTCCTCTGGATTCCATCCGCCAGCCAATGTCGGCTGGCGACCCCCCGGGGGAGAGCCTTCTCTGTTGCAGCTCCAGCCCTCTGGAATGATCTCCCTGTCGAGATCCGGACCCTTACTACCCTCCAGGCTTTCCGCAAAGCCACCAAGTCCTGGCTGCTCCAGCAGGCTGGGGGGGCCTGTGAAACATCCAGCCCTGCGGAAATTATGAATGTTGCGGTTTTGTTTTTAAAGTGTTGTCTTTGTCTAGTTTTCCCCCTTCCCTGGTCTATAGTGAGCCGGCCGGAGTCCTTCGGGAGTGGGCGGCATACAAGACAAATAAATACAAATACAAATACAAATACACTTCCAGACTTCCGGGGGTGGTGGAGCAGTGGTTAGGGTGCAGTACTGCAGGCCACTTCAGCTGACTGCTATCTGCAGTTCAGCGGTTCAAATCTCACCGGCTCAAGGTTGACTCAGCCTTCCATCCTTCCGAGGTGGGTGAAATGAGGACCCAGACTGTGGGGGCGATATGCTGACTCTGTAAACCGCTTAGAGAGGGCTGAAAGCCCTATGAAGCGGTATATAAATCTAACTGCTATTGCTATTGCTATTTTCTCCCAGAGCCTCCACATGGACCTTGCACTTATCTGGCATGATGGACGGACCATGTAGAGACTCCTGGAAGCAGAGGGGCAGAATGGGTGTGGCCAGCCGGTCCTTGCAACAGAGTTGGAAGGGACCTTGGAGGTCTTCTCGTCCAACCCCCTGCCCAGCAGGCCACCACAGATAGATCCTAGCTACGCTTTTTTCCAAGGACTTGATTTACATACATGCAACTCACCATGGTCTGCATCAGCCAGTTCAGGGGCGGGTTGTAGCCAGCATTACTGCCGGTTTGCTCATGCACACCCTTCGCACGCATGCGCCGTTCAGTTGAAATTGCTCTGTGCATGCACAGAACTCCAAAACAAGATGGCGGTGGCGACTGTGGCGACCGGGAAAACCAGTCCGATGGCATGGCCAGCCTGGGCCGCTGCCGGTTCTGTGACCCAGGCCAGCATAACACTACTGGTTTGACCGGATCGGGACGAACTGGTAGGAACCCACCTCTGAGCCAGATTCAACCACTTTGGCCATCCCTGGTCCAGATGTCAAAAATGAAGTGACCACCAAGTACAACACACCCCCGCACCCAAAAAAAGTAAACGAATATCCAGGAATTCAAGCGATTAAATTTAAGACCTAGAGTCTTTGCAACTTTGCCAAGATTGAGAGCAGTCAATCTGCAGCTCCATTACATCACCCATACCTTCCTTTCTTGATTTCCCCCCGCCTCTCTGTGATCGCAACTGCCAAAACATGCGGCACGGTTTCTCACGGAACTCATGGCACAATTCCTCACCAAACTCCGGCGTCTGCTAAGGCCTCCAGAGAAAGCTCTTGCGGGTGTGTCCATAACTCTCTTAAGAACCGAAATCCTTTAATTGTCACATCGTACCTCTCCGAGTTCTTAAGCTGCACCCAGCAACGGGAGGTGTTTCGTGGCTGTCTTTAGCCGTGAGAGAAGAGGCGATCAATGTAAGCTGGGTTCTTTAAACCAGGTTGCTACATCCGAGGAGACCCAGGAAGAGTGGAAGTTCCCAAAACAAAAGAAGATCCAGTAGGTTATCTGGTCCTGTTTTCAGATATGATATGTGTGCTCTGTCTATCAGATGCACGGTTGCTTAGCAACCAATCTGTTTACGTCACTACAGGTAATAAAGTCAACGTACATTCATGCGAGGTATCGGATTGAATAAATGCCATTGTTTCGGGGGGAAAACCTTCAGGCTGGAAGAGAATTTCATTTGGAAACCTCGTCTTCTGAGTGGTGGGGTTCAGCGGAGGTACAGCAGGGGTCCTTCAAGAATTAGCAACTGGTTCCTGCTCCTTCTTCTCCTTGTTATTTAAATAGGCATCGGTATAGAATAACGAACTGTATTTTTAGTAGGATGCCATCAGGAAATTTCTAGAGGAGGAGAATCTGCAGCAATAAACTTAGCAATATAGCAATAGCAGTAGACTTATATACCGCTTCATAGGCCTTTCAGGCCTCTCTAAGCGGTTTACAGAGAGTCAGCATATTGCCCCCAACAATCTGGGTCCTCATTTTACCCACCTCGGAAGGATGGAAGGCTGAGTCAACCCTGAGCCGGTGAGATTTGAACCGCTGAACTGCTGATCTAGCAGTAGCCTGCAGTGCTGCATTTAACCACTGCGCCACCTTGGCTCTTCAGGGGACTGCGCTGAATCATTATGAAAAAGTATGGAATACCATGTTAGGGACACGCTGGCTCAGTGGCTAAGATGCTGAGCTTGAAAGGCCAGCGGTTTGGTGGTTCGAATCCCTGGCGCCGTGTAACGCAGTGAGCTCCCGTTACTTGTCCCAGATTCTGCCAACCTAGCAATTCGAAAGTATGTAATAATGCAAGTAGAAAAATAGGTACCACCTTTGGTGGGACGGTAACAGCATTCTGTGTACCTTCGATGTTTAGTCATGCCGGCCACATGACCACGGCAATGTCTTCAGACAGCGCTGGCTCTTTGCCTTTGAAATGGAGATGAGAACTGCCCCCTAGAGTCGGGAACGACTAGCACATCTGTCAGAGGGGAATCTTTGCCTTTTATATAGTAACAAACTATTTTTAGCATGATGCCATCAGGAAATTCGTAGCGGCGGGAGAATCTGGAGCAATAAACCTCTTCTGGTACTGCGCAGAATCATCGTGAGAAAGTATAGAATAACATGAGTATATTTGGCACATTATGTGTAACTACAACCAGTTAGTAGGAAATTCTGGGCTGTTCAGTCTTGAACTCCTGGTTTAGGGAAAGCTGTGTGGCTGTATTTGATATTTTAAAAATAGAGCAATTCCCCAAAATTACAGTGCTAAACAAGCTGCAATGAAAATATAAAGATGGTAGTTACTTTTTATTAGTATCCTTGAATTTTATCCTTCTTGCATTTGGCTAATCTCTGCTAATTTTACGGTGTGATCAGCCTCTCCCTTTTTAAGTAGCAATCTCTCTCACCATAAGGAAGGCTGAGTGCCAAAGAATGGAGGCCTCTGGTGCTGGAGAAGACTCCTGCGAATCCCTTGGACTGCAAGGCGATCAAACCAGTCAGTCCTAGAGGAGATCAACCCTGACTGCTCTTTAGAAGGCCAGATCTTGAAGAGGAAACTCAAGTACTTTGGCCACCTAATGAGAAGGATGGACTCCCTGGAGAAGAGCCTCATGCTGGGAACAATGGAGGGCAAAAGATGAAGGGGACGACAGAGAAGGAGGTGGCTGGATGGAGTCACTGAAGCAGTCAACGTGAGCTTAAATGGACTCCAGGGGATGGTAAAGGACAGGAAGGCCTGGAGGAACGTTGTCCATGGTGTTACAATGAGTCGGACATGACTTCACAATTAACAACAACATCTCTCATTCAACAAGGACGTGCCGGTTTACCAAGGGTCTCTCCATCCATCGGTCCCTCCATCCGGTGTCTCCAAAGTGGTATTTCCCTGGTTGGGAAGAGACTAAAGATCCATCCACTTCCGTTTTCTCATCCTCTCAGGAAAAGGTCAGGATTTATTTTTTCATTCAACAACTGCATGTGATTTCAAAACTCTTCCGCCGCTTTCAGGGTTCATTAAGTGATCCGATTGCTGGAAAGGTCGATCAGATCTTATGAAGGGTGTGCTTCAAATCGCTTTAATGAAGTGAAAATTTGGAAAGAGAGAGAGAGAGAGAGAGAGAGAGAGAGAGAGAGAGGGAGGGAGGGAGGGAGGGAGGGAGGGAGGGAGGGAGAGAGAGAGAGAGAGAGAGAGAGAGAGAGAGAGAGAGAGAGAGAGAGAGAGAGAGAGAGAGAGAGAGAGAGAGAGAGAGAGAGAGAAGCAAACACTCTGCATATAAATAAATGAGGGAGAATTGCAATAGGACAAACAGGGCTAAGGCCATGGGACTTTTGATCCTCAATACCAGCTCTGGCAAGGCAGGATATTGTGAAAGACATGAGGAATAAATCACAATATAGAATTGGCCAAAGTTTCAACAACTAACCTTTTTTTCCCCATAATAACCCTGTTTTCCTGAATGGCTATCAGCTTCTTCTCATCAAGATGTGGGAAGCTATTTTGGCGGGCAGGGAAAGACGATGCCAGTAAGACAACATCCCGTCCTCTCTCTCCCCCAGTGCAACATGGGGAGTTCCCCCCCCCCCGGTATTATCTCTGCAGGTACTCTGGATGTGGGGCAAGGGAAGGCTGCTTTCTACCTTAGGGAGGTCTGCTGAAGTTCTCATGGAATGGAGGGAAGCTGGGGGATGGAGAGTCTCCTCCGTAGACCCATTTGTAAGTCAAAAACTGGAGCAGCAATAGGACAACAATTGTTGGGACAATTTAATGATTTTAGACTCCGGAGTTCATTATTTCTTGGGGGAGCCTCTTTGTATAGCCATGTGTATGACTTCAATTCTAGAATTGCAAGTATCATGTCTCTTTCCCTCCGTGTTCCCTTTGTCTGTCTCTCTCTCTCTCTCTCTCTCTCTCTCTCTCTCTCTCTCTCTCTCTCTCTCTCTCTCTCCCTCCCTCCCTCTCTCCCTCCCCTCCCTCCCTCCCTCCATCTCTCTGTCTCTCTCTCTCTCTGTCTCTCTCTCTCTCTCCATCTCTCTCTCACACACAAACACACTGCACATTTTACGATTGCTCCTGCCTACGTCAATACAGCAAAACAAAGCAAAAGGCTCACCAGCCGCTTCTCCTGTGCGGCTGATATTTTCAAATACTTCATTCAGAAGACAATTATGATTACAGAAAGACAACACACACACACACACAGAGGCAGTTCCGTGAAGCATCATGATGTTTTGGGGCAGCCTCGTGCATGTTTAATATGAACCATCGCCTGCAAGCATGGCATCTTTTTGTTGAATAATAATAGACAGGAATTCAAGGAGGCTGAAAAACAATAACAATCGTGTTGTGGGGCCTTTGGGTTCCCCATTTGCTGAGGTCACAAAATCTGAAGCATTTGGGTGTCATTGGATGGGCCTGGAATTGCTGGATTCTGAAGCTTAACTACAGTTCTCTTCTACCACCAGCTATGCTCCAGAGGTTTTGCAATATTTCTGATAGATAGATAGATAGATAGATAGATAGATAGATAGATAGATAGATAGATAGATCGATAGATAGATAGATAGATAGATAGATATACTGTAGATAGATACTGTTGATTGGTTGGTTGGTTGGTTGGTTGGTTGGTTGGTTGGTTGGTTGGTTGGTTGGTTGGTAGGTAGGTAGGTAGGTAGGTAGGTAGGTAGGTAGGTGATAAATGGATGGATGGATGGATGGATGGATGGATGGATGGTGGGTGGATGGATGGATGGAAGGATGGAAGGTAGGTAGGGAGAGAGAGAGATGGTAGTTAAGTAGGTACTTAGGTAGGTAGGTAGGTAGGTAGGTAGGTAGGTAGGTAGGTAGATAGATAGATAGATAGATAGATAGATAGATAGATAGATAGATAGATAGATAGATAGTAGGTAGGTAGATAAATAATAGATGGATGGATGGATGGATGGATGGATGGATGGATGGATGGATGGATAGATAGATAGATAGATAGATAGATAGATAGATAGATAGATAGACAGACAGATAGAAGGTAGGTAGGTAGGTAGGTAGGCAGGTAGGTAGGTAGGTAGATAAATGATAGATGGATGGGTGGATGGATGGGTGGATGGATGGTGGGTGGGTGGGTGGATGGATGGATGGAATGTAGATAGGGAGAGAGAGAGAAAGAGAGAGAAGGTAGGTAGGTAGGTAGGTAGGTAGGTAGGTAGGTAGATGATAGATAGATAGATAGATAGATAGATAGATAGATAGATAGATAGATAGATAGATAGATAGATAGATAGATAGATAGATAGATATTCTCTCTTGCAACTGAGATGAGATGCATCGTTTTGGGGTTAAATTTCCAGGGAGCGATCTGAAAGGATTATATTTCTGGGAAAGCAGATGCTTCTACCAAGGGATCCCCAATGAGAAAAATAAGCAGAAGGCCTGGGAAGTAAACACATCTTTTTGTAAATGTGGTCAGGAGCACTTGATTGAACGCTGCCTCACTCAGGCCTTCGCACGAAAACAAGCAGGCTCGGGCTTCGTAAGTTCTTAAATAAAACGGATTTGTTTTTTATTTGTGCCTTAAATAAAACAATTTTGCATGCTCCCTTGAGAAAGGATGCTTCTATTTTATGATCAGCGCTGTTAGCCAAATCTCCGATAGGCAAGCACTGTTTTCTTCCATTCCTTATAAAGAACGTAGGATCCACATTTTTTAATTTGGTCACTAATTCCCTACTGGCTTCATTCGTTCTGGGAAGGAAGAAGGCAGCCGGCCAACCTGAAATTTCAAATTGCTTTGTGTTGTTGAGAACTGGTTTATTTTGGTTCTTTTTCAAGGTCAGCAGCCATGGCCGCTGTTCAGAACTGGCTTTATGAATCAATTGACAATCTTTCTCCGTTGCAAAGTGGTAAGAGTCCAATGACGTATCGAGTCACTTGTCAAATTCCCAACCTTCTATGCTTACTGTTTGTAACTTGTGTGAATTTCAGCTCAAAAGTTTCTTTGCCCCTAGAAGAGAATATGTGTAACTCAAATAAAACACAAACATACATCCTTCACATGCTATTATATTGTTTCCTAATATGATTTGATTGCATATTTGTACCCTATGAATATAATTAAGTGTTGTATCTTATGATTCTTGACTAATGTATCTTGTCTTTTTATGTACCCTGAGAGAATATGCACCAGAGCAAATTCCTTGTGCGTCCAATCACATTGGCCAATAAAGAATTCTATTCTATTCTATTCCTATTCTTATTTCTATTCTTATTTCTATTCTATTCTATTCCTATTCTTATTTCTATTCTATTCCTATTCCTATTCTTATTTCTATTCTTATTTCTATTCTATTCTATTCCTATTCTTATTTCTATTCTATTCCTATTCCTATTCTTATTTCTATTCTATTCCTATTCTTATTTCTATTCTATTCCTATTCTTATTTCTATTCTATTCCTATTCCTATTTCTATTCTTATTTCTATTCTATTCCTATTCTTATTTCTATTCTTATTTCTATTCTATTCTATTCTATTCCTATTCTTATTTCTATTCTATTCCTATTCATATTCTTATTTCTATTCTATTCCTATTCCTATTCCTATTCCTATTCCTATTCTTATTTCTATTCTATTCCTATTCCTATTCTTATTCCTATTCTTATTTCTATTCTATTCTATTCCTATTCCTATTCCTATTCTTATTTCTATTCTATTCCTATTCCTATTCTTATTCCTATTCTTATTTCTATTCTATTCTATTCCTATTCCTATTCCTATTCTTATTTCTATTCTATTCCTATTCCTATTCTTATTTCTATTCTATTCCTATTCCTATTCTTATTTCTATTCTATTCCTATTCTTAATTTCTATTCTATTCCCAGCTGAGCTCAGAATACACCCCCTTGTCTCCAAGTTGAGAGTGGGACAGGATGGAAATGTGGCTAGTTAATTAACCACAAGACGTAACTCTGCCTTGGCACATTTTTCCTGCACTCCAGTCATAGTTTTATCTTCTTAATCTTCTAATTTGTGATGTGACTCGAGAAGATTCGCTTTGTAAATCAAAAGGCAGTTTGAGCAACAACGAAAACGATGGGGGTGTTCCTGCAACGTTTGGCGCTACCACACTGCCCTCTAGCCCTCTAGCGAAATTTCAGCCTCAGTTTCTTTTTCCCCAGGGTGCAACTTTGCAAAAGAAATCAAAAAATGACTAAAAAGGAAAAGCAAACACCCACTCGCAAGGGCTTCTCCAGGGGGAATCCAAGCTTTTACCACCAGGTGAGATTCCACCTCAGTCCGAGAAAAACAAGGTTTTAGAACAAAATTGGGAGAGACCAGTCAGATTCACACTTTCAATGTGTATTCCCCATGCATGGTTGTTTACTCTTTTATAATCCCTTCTTCTCCGATGTAAATGCACACATTAATTCCAACTTGCTAATTTTAGAATAAAGTAGGGAGAGAAGTCAGATTCACACTTTCAATGTGTATTCCCCATGCATGCCTGCTTAGTCTCTTTAAAAGGTTTTAGAACAAAGTTGGGAGAGACCAGTCAGATTCATATTTTCAATGTGTATTCCCCATGCATGCCTGTTTATTCTCTTATAATCCCTTCTTCTTCAATGCAAATACATACATTAATTCCAACTTGCTAATTTTAGAACAAAGTTGGGAGAGAACAGTCAGATTCATATTTTCAGTGTGTTTCCCCATGCATGCCTGTTTAGTCTCTTATAATCCCTTCTTCTTCAATGTAAATACATACATTAATTCCAACTTGATAATTTTAGAATAAAGTTGGGAGAGAAGAGTCAGATCCACATTTTCAATGTGTATTCCCCATGCATGCCTGTTTAGTCTCTTATAATCCCTTCTTCTTCAATGTAAATACATACATTAATTCCAACTTGATAATTTTAGAATAAAGTTGGGAGAGAAGTCAGATCCACATTTTCAATGTATATTCCCCATGCATGCCTGTTTAGTCTCTTATAATCCCTTCTTCTCCAATGTAAATGCAAACATTAATTCCAACTTGATAATTTTAGAACAAAGTTGGGAGAGAACAGTCAAATTCATATTTTCAAAGTGTATTCCCCATGCATGCCTGTTTAGTCTCTTATAATCCCTTCTTCTCCAATGTCCTTGCATACATTAATTCCAACTTGATAATTTTAGAATAAAGTTGGGAGAGAACAGTCAAATTCATATTTTCAATGTGCATTCCCCATGCATGCCTGTTTATTCTCTTATAATCCCTTCTTCTTCAATGTAAATACATACATTAATTCCAATTTGCTAATTTTAGAAGTTGGGAGAGAAGTCAGATCCACATTTTCAATGTGTATTTCCCATGCATGCCTGTTTAGTCTCTTATAATCCCTTCTTCTCCAATGTAAATGCACACATTAATTCCAATTTGCTAATTTTAGAATAAAGTAGGGAGAGAAGAGTCAGATTCACACTTTCAATATGTATTCCCCATGCATACCTGTTTAATCTCTTACAATCCCTTCCTCTCCAATGTAAATGCATACATTAATATCATCTTGCTAATTATCCCACCATTGGGATGAACATTGCAAAGGGCTGGGTAGGGGAAAGTACTGTATGAAACTGATTAGTTTTGTCACTTATAAGCAGGAAGCTCAGTTGCAATCACATAGTCACACTTTGTGGCAGCGGTTGCTAAACAAGGACTACATGTAAAGTTCTTTTCCAGTTTTACTCTGATACTAGATGTTAAATTTGAGGTCTGCCATGTGCAAAGACACGGCAAAGGAGTTTTACTGAACTCCAGTAAAACATGGTCAAAATTCTTATATGTTTATTATTTCATTTAATAGGTTGTAATGTACATTTTGGGTTGCTTTATTTACCATCCCTTCCTTCTTTTGTAACACCTCCTTGTTTTCCCTTTCTTTTCTCCTTCCCTCCCTTCTCTACTTCCTTCCTTCCTCCTCTCCTTTCCCTTCCTTCTTCCCTTCCCTTTCTCCTACTCCTGCTCTTCCTCTTCCCCTTCCTACCCTCTCTCCTTCTTTTTCTCTCCCTTCCATCCTCCTCTCCTTACCTCTTTCTTCTTTCCCCCGTCTTCCTTTCATTCTCTCCACCAATGGTAAATGTAAAGAAGAATAACAATTATGTGAATGTATACCGGTACTTAAAATGGTGTGTAAAAGAATGAAAAAATAAATAATTCTTTGGAAAAAAAGAATTAAAATATATATATATATATATAAGGGGGGGGAAACACGGTCAAAATATTTTGCCCCAGAAGCAAAAAATCAATCTGTCCATTATACAACCTAGTAACATACAAAAGAAACAATTTCAAATCTGCATGAGTGCAAATGTGTTTTATTGGCATAAATACAAAGAGGAAACCCTTTTATGTAGCATTGGGTTAATCATGTGCTTTCTGCTAAGGATTATTAAGTACATTTGATTTTTGTAAACAGATTCTGCCAAACAATCTGCGTTAGAATGGCACCCATCAAGGAAAAACTGAAATGAAGTGAAGCAAAAACGAAAAGTGTACAAAATACTCAAAAACTGGAGGTACATTGCGGGGGGAAAAAGCATTTTCAGACTAGAGGTGTCTAATCAAAGATTTGGGAAGAAGGAAATTAAAAAGAGGCACCTAGAGACCTAATATATAGCAGTGCATATAATTCTTCTGAAGCATCTAAATGTGATTATTTATTATTTAACTTGGGGAACAGACAAATCATACATTTCAAGAAGAAATATCTTCCTTGTCCAGCAATGCAAATCTCTCTTTTGATCCATCTAACAGTCACCCATTCTTGGTGGAGGAAAAAGATCTCTATGCTTCTGATATCCAGAACATGAGTAATTTTCACTCCACTGCCAACGGTTCCACCACAAAACCACGTTCGACTAAACCGCGCTCGACGAAACCGTGTAGCTGACGTCATCAACAGCGCGACAACAGCGCGGAGACAGAAGCACGCTGTAAACGCTAAACCTAAAATTAACCCCTAAACCTAAACCTAACCCCCCTAAACCTAACCCTAAACTTAACCCTAAACCTAACCCTTAACCTAACCCTAAACCTAACCCTAGCCCTTAACCTAACCCTAAACCTAACCCTAACCCTTAACCTAACCCTAAAGCTAACCCTAAACCTAACCCTAAACCTAACCCTTACCTTAAGTTGAATTGGCTTGCTTTCAAAGCGCTATTTAAAGCGCCCTTCTTTCTCCGCGCTCGCTGTTGTCGCCCTGTTGATGACGTCAGCGACGCGGTTTAATCGGGCGCGGCTTAGTCGAGCGCAGTTTTGTCGTGCCACGACTGCCAACAAGCCCAAATGTGACCTTCATTAACCATATATAACTTCTCATCAAGGTGCAGCAACTGGACATTAACAGAAAAACAGAATAAGAGTTGGAAGGGACCTTGGAGGTCCTCTAGTTCAACCCCCTGCTCATCTGGAACCTGTACCATTTCAGACAAATCATGGTTACCCAATCTCTTCTTTAAAACTTCCAGTGCACCCACAACCTCGTTCCATTGATAAATTGTTCTAACTTTGGCTGGGAGTAGTGGGGACTGTAGTCTTAATACAATCATGGGGGTCAAGCAAGATTTATAAAGGTCACCAGTTCACAAGCCTGATGTAATTTAAGTAACATCTGCAAGTAAGAATGCATTTTGTAAAAAAAAAATTAGCTTAATCTAAATAATGTAAAATACAAAAGTGGTAGAAATCTGGGCCCATCTCTGTTCTGTCTTGCCTTAAATTTCACATTATGTGGTCTTCAGATCTTAAAGATTTATTAAACGGGGACAGAAAGATTCACATTGAACTGAAGTCTAATTTTTTTTCTAGCTGCCTTCCTGTAATAGGTTTAAGCAGAGGTAGATTTGTAAGGTCAACCATGAAACTCAGGAATCTAGTCGATTATCACAAAAAAATTCATATATTCTTGGGAGTGAAGACTAAAAAAACAGGGAGAGTCCAGATGTTGTTCCAAAATGCCAGCTGGAAGACCCCCTTCGCTGCTGAGAAAGAAGAACAGGTCTAAGGGCCAGTTCACCACACACGATTTCAGGAAGGGCCTTGCATATCCAAAGACTGTAGGACCTTTATATTGCTTTCGATGGGATTTGCGAGAGGCTTCCAACAAACGAAGTCAATGGGTGGAAACCAGATTGGCTTAATGAGCATGCAAAGCCACTTAACAAAGAAAAAAGGTTGTAAAATCAGGTATGACTCACTAAATGACTATATTGTTTAGCACTGGAAACAATTGTTTTCATAAGGCAAGGACCACCTGCATAAAGTTGCTCTCCTTGGTCCTGAAACGTTGAGCCTATGGGGCTTAGTAGAGCCCAACCACAACTCTTAATGACCTGTGCTTCTTCTTGCTTGAGCTATCAAGGTCTAAATGTCTAAAGTCATGATGAAACAAGACTATTCAACGTTGCGTGTCACCACAACAGGGTTTTTCCCCCCATCTTCACTGATGGCATGTTATCTGTGTAGGCATGTCATCAAACCAGGTCGATTTTGCGAATAAAGCTGCAGCCCTACCAGCTGGTAGTAAACTAGCTCAAAAACATGAAGCTCGTTCTCTATAGTCATAGTATCCACTCGGATGTGTAAATCAAAAAATACCGGCCCAAATGATGGAAGCCATCTCTCAAATGCCAACCATTTATCAAGGGGCCCTAATTACCTATGGCCCTCGTTCCCTGTTCATAATGTGTGAATAGACCCTTAGGGTGCACTGTCCTGCCCTGGAGATGAGGGGGGGGCACAGGTTAGGAGGAGGAGGAACCTGGTTCAAAGCACAGCAACTCATGCATCTACATTGCCTTTATTATTATTATTATTATTATTATTATTATTATTATTATTATTATTATTATTATTATTATTTTATTATTATTAATATTGCGTGGTTAATCTTTGGTGAGATTCACAGCCTTTGGGGCTGGTTGGTAGCTCAACAGCTCGAGTCCTAACCAAGGACCTAGGAACTGTTAAGGTAACGTCGCAGGATATAAGCTGTTCCAAATAGGGTGGTTTTTTTTTTGTAGAATCAGAATGTTCAAGTCTGATAAATTTAGAATTTCCAAATAGCGAGGTAGCCCTTTAGGTATTGCTCCAAGGGCTCCAATTACAATCGGGACAACACACGATTTCTTTTTCCACAGTCGCTCAACTTCAATTTGCAAGTCCCGGTACTTTGTGATTTTTTTTCTTGCTGTTTATCTTCAATCCGTGCATCTCCAGGTATTGCAACGTCAATGAACCATACTTTTTTCTTTTCTTTTCTTTCTTTTATTCTATTATTATTATTATTATTATTATTATTATTATTATTATTATTATTATTATTATTATTATTATTATTATTAGCCAGGGGAAGCTAACCTCTTCCATCTTATGACTCACGCAATCTCCTTGGATGGTGGCCTGTGTTTCAGACAGACCTCCTCCTAATCAAAATAAGACTTCAGGGTGCCACGGCGACGTATGTCACAGGTCCAGCAATGGAACCCTCCTCCCAAAGAATTGGCGTGACGGATGTTCACTTTGATGGTTGAAATGCCTGCAGGCAAACAAAAAAGAGAGAGAAAGCAATTTCTTGAAGGTAATTTCCCCACCTCCTGTTCTGACCCACCAGCAGAGCTGGGAGCAGATTCGGACAGTGAGGAGGTTGGGGAGGAACATGGGCCAGTCCTGGAGTCTGGGGAAGGCTCTGATGAGGGCTCTGTATCAGAGGCAGAGAGGAGGCCAGGGCCGTGTGCCAGTTATCAGCTGCCTTCAGAGTCAAACATCAGTGAGGCAGACAAACAGCTGGAGCCTGTTCCCAGTGTGCGCATGCATAGAGTTGCCAGACGAAAGGAACAGCTAAAGAACAGGGGTCGACTTGGGAGTAAGGCCACAGGTGGACGATGAACAGCCCCTCCCAGAGGAAATAAAAGAGGAGCAAAAGGGGAATGGAGTTTGCAGGAGACAATTAGTTCGCTTAATTAGTTCGTGACTCTTCGAGACTCCTTGCTAAGTTCTGCAGAGATCGGCCTGGCAGCTCTCCAAGCCAGACAAGGTCTGTGACTGTAAATCCTCCCTGGAAAGACTTTGTGGGATGTGAATGAGAAGAGTTCACAGTAAATTAATTAAAGGGGGTTTTTTGTCAGGACTTGCTTCAAGCTCTTGGGAAGCCTCGGTCACAACATCTCCCCATGGAATTAATAAGAAGCCAAACATGGGGATACACGGCCAAAGCAATAGGCTTTCTAGTTATGATTTTGCATGTAAGCCTTGGGCAGAAGACTCTATGAAGGTCTCAAATCTCATGGCCCCAATGTCTGTGCAATCAAGGAGGGGTCATAGCAATAACACTTAGACTTATATACCGCTTTACAGCCCTCGCTAATTGGTTTACAGAGTCAGCCTGTTGCCCCCAACAATCTGAGTCCTCATTTTACCAACCTGGGAAGGATGGAAGGCTGAGTCAACCTTGAGCCACTCAGAACCGAACTTCTGGAGTGAGCAGCGAGTTAGACTGCAGTACTGCATTATAACCACTGTGTCACCACGACTCCTACATTTTGCATTCTCTTCTCTCTTTTTTCCAGGGCTGATCAGAAAGATGAAGTGGTATCTCTTTGAGGGAGACCTCACATATCTCTAAAACATGAAGGACATCTAACTTTCTCTTGACCTTGAAGAAAGATCAGGCTGCAGGCAGAGATCTGGAAGGTTAGGAGGCCAGCCACATCTCCAGATCTCAAAAGGACTGATCAAGTGTAAAGTTTAACATTTTTTTGCCTACAACAACTTTGGCTGACTTGGGGGCCTTCAGAGATGCTGAACTCCCAAGCTCCAACTTCCACTTTGGATCTAGAAGAGATTCACGCTTCTAGAAGACACTTCAGTTGGAGAAACACTGAGTTGGAGGAATCTGGGTTAAATTGTCCTTAGGAAAATGTGTGCTCTGCAGAAACAAACTCTGAAAATGATTCTTCCATGAAATGTTGGCCCGTTTAGCTAAATCGGTCTTACCTAGGCTTTCAAAGAGCTTCTGGATCGGGATTTCGTTGGCATCTACCATCACGCGTTTCTCACCCAGCATCAGGACGTTCATGGAAAGCCACTTGGAGGACATCCACAGCGGATGATCTAGGGATGAAAACATTAGGCAGTCATGGATGCCTCCCCCTGCAACCCTCCCAATGGAATGTTGGCTTCCCAAGTCACGCGGAAGCCAAACGAAGCCAAACCTACTGTCGGGGATGAGAGGAAGTGGTGGATGAAGGATGGTCCAGCCTGCCTTCTTGAAGAGATCAATCTAAGAGAGTCAGCGGAGAAAAACAGACAGCTTCACACTGGGAATCATATTGCTTCCTACATATGTTCTCCCGCTGTGCACTTCTAGTAAGTCTGTTAGTTTCTCTGCGGTGACATAAAAATGACGGATGAATCAGCACTTTAATCTGCCCAGCAACTAACTAACTAACTAACTAACTAACTAACTAACTAACTCTCTCTCTCCCTCCCTTCCGCCCTCTCTTTGTGCAAAGTCCGATTTCGTGTGTGCCTATGGATGTAATGGAATGTGGGGTTGACCTTGGGGAAGGAGGGAAAGAGATGTTGCCTAGGAAACAGATAAGAGAGGCAGGAGCCCCCAGTGGCTTAGTGATCAAAGGGAGAAACTGAAGAAGGATCTGCCTTCCTTAAGGATCAAACAGTTAAGACTGTCAGTGGGCAGCTGTACTTTTGCATTGGCAAGAATTTGTTAATGTAGCCTTACTATAAAGTAAGAATTGGTTCATCTATTCCTGTTTCCTGTCTGGTTTACCTGGGAAGACCTGACAGTGTGTTTTTAAACGTTTTTACATTTCTTTTCCATTCACAGTCCAAGTTTAGTTTCCAGGTGCGGCGGTTAGAGTGCAGAGGACTACGGGCTACTTCTGCTGACTGCCAGCTGCCTGCAGTTGGGCAGATCGAATCTCACCAGGCTCAAGGTTGACTCAGCCTTCCCGCCTTCCAAGGTGGGTAAAATGAGGACCCAGATTGTGGGGGCAAGAGGCTGACTCTGTAAACTGCTTAGAGAAGGCTGTAAAGCGGTATATAAGTCCAGGTGCTATTGCTATCTACCCTCTGCTGACACTTTTTTTAAAGCTGCAGCAAGAATGGGGAATTGCTGAAGTCCTCAGATGCAACCCTCAGTCTTTTAATTGCATTAAGTAGAGATAAGGAGGCTGAAGAACAAAGATTGCATCTGCATAACACAAGTAACCCATAAATCATGGCTAGCAAGCCATCATCATCTTCATCGACCTTTAATGATCCCTTGTGGAGTGGAGTTCTGGGCAACTGAATGGAGCTAGTAGTGTGTTTTAATGGCCAGATGCCCTTCCCGTTGCCAATGTGGAGTTTTGTTCAGCACATATATTCTCAGTGTGCCCAGAGAGAGAAATAGCTGCCTCTACCCAGGATCGAACTCACAGCCTCCTGATTTTTTTTTCTAAAAAGTTTTTTTTAATTTTTCCTTTCAAATTCATTCTTAGATATACATTCTTATAATTGTTATGTAACATACATCAATTCGTATCATTTTTCCGCCTGTATATTTACATTTTAATATTTTCTTATTTCCCCTCCCCCTGTATTAATCATGGGTCGTCTGAGATACTTATTTCATTTTTTGTTCCTTTTTCTTTCTATGTATACCTTTTTTCAAACCACTCGTTAAATCGCCCCCATGTCCTGTAATACAGATTCCTCTTTGTCCTTTATTCTCAATGTCAACCTGTTCATTTTTGCACCATCTAATATCCTCTTTATTACTTCCCATTCTGATGGGATTTTGTCTGCTTTCCAGTTTTGTTCAAATACAATTCTGGTTGCTGTTATGATTTGTACAATCAAATATGAATCTTCTTTACTGTATTTCTCTGGTAGAATACTCAATAAAAATATCTCTGGCTTAAACTCTATGGGTTTATGTATCATTTTCTCTAACCATGTTTGTATTTTAACCCAATAGCTTTTTGCATCCCTACACATCCACCACATATGCTAGTATGTTCCTGGCAATTGGTGACATTTCCATCATTTAGCTGATTTATCCTTAAACACTTTTGCTAATCTTCCAGGTGTCATGTGCCATCTATAAAACATTTTATATAAGTTCTCTTTATATGCTGTCGCCATTGTCAGATTATAATTCCTTTCCCATAGTTGTTGCTATTTTTCTAGTTCTATTGACAGCCTCCTGATTGTGGGGCCACACAAACACACACATACACACACACAGACAACCTGCTATATTATGATTTCATGCAATGGAATAATTTCACCTATAACGCCAGGAAGATTTTTTTTAATGCCATAGATGATGTGGTGTGCAAATTGTATTCCTATCATTTGGCGTGTTGTGGGAACACAACAAAGATTGTCCATTGCAAGAAACAACACGCATCAACTTATTCCTCAGATGTGAATAAGCACTTCAACAAATGGAATAGCTCGTCTATCTTTCTTAGCTCATCAAAATTAGCTCATCAAACTCACAGGCTTGTTCCCACACCCAAACTCACTGTACAAAAAAGTTCGTGTCTTGGGGAGGAGGGGCCAAAGTTGTGACAAGACGACGTGCGATCTCAATGCTCTGAGATCGCAGTCGATACTTTTATCGCTGGGGAGTCCCAACGGACCTAAACCATCCTGAAGAGATGGTGAATAGGAAGATTACGTCTTGCTGATCTCGGGGATATCGCAAAATCTCCGAAAGAAGCAAGAAAAGGTCTTCAAGCCAGTGATAAAAAATCCAGCCAAAAGGCTGACAAAGTCGGGGCGGCTCCAAAACGGGACGATGTGGAAAAAGAAAGTGTTTCCAGCTGGTGAGGAATTTTTATGGTTCTAAAAAAAAGGGACTGCCTATAAAACTTAAAAACCAATTTAAATCAAAGAATAGAAGATCTTAGTGGCAAAATTGAATTTTGGAATGGTTTTGGACAGTGGTTATCTTACTTTTTAAATGTTATTTACATGGATTGAATCTAAAAAAGTTCGCGTCTCTAGGAAGGCAATTTTTTTTCAGTGCCGCTGTTACTTAGAATGGTTAGAAAGGTTGTAAGTCAAGGACTACCTGAAATGCCCCATTCCTCTGTGAAGCTCCCCTTACAGTACCTCATTACAGGGACGATCTGGATTAGAAAGCACGAGTCCAGGACCAATGATATTAAAAGTAGCATCGATATGCATCGGGTTGGGGTCTTTGAAAGAAATAGTATGGACTCTATAGTCCGGAGCAAGATGTCTCCTCATCCACTCAATGCCCATGAAATTTGTAACCTGCAACAATTGAGAAAGGAAAGCATGATAGTGTAGAATAATCATATCCAAGGACCAGTGGTGGGTTTCAAAAATTTTTGGAATCTCTTCTGTAGGTGTGGCCTGCTTTCCAGGTCCACTGGTGGAACTTCTTCTAACCAGTTCGGTAGATTTGACGAGCCGGTTCTACCGAATAGGTGCGAACTGGTAGGCACCCACCTCTGTACTGTATAGATATTTAAGGGAAGATTTCCTTCCCTTTAAGGAAATTTAGGGCGGGGTCTTAGTTTACTCACCTGACTCCTTTGCACAAAGATATCTCTTCCAGCTCTTATGAAGTCTGCAGCATCAAAACACGGTTCAAATTCAGTGGTAACGAATTTCCCCTGGGCAGCCAACCTGTGCCTGTCCTCCACTGTGAGGATGGGATAAGCCTAATTTTTAAGACAGACATAGCACATAATCCCTGGGACCCAGTGGAGGCAAAAAGCGTACAGCCTTAGAGAAAAACTGCAGTGGCCAGAAGAGAGAAAGGCACTTGTATATAAACAAACCCCCATTCCCTCCCAGCACTGATAATGTTATCGAGTTGGGTAATGAAACGTCTGAAAGAAAATAACCAAGTTCAGAGAGCACCAAAGACACCCACACCCCCAGTCATCATCATTGTCCTTCTCCTTCCCCTCTTCCTTCTCCTCCTCCCTCATTCTTCTCCTCCACTCCACAAACCCCACTGCCTTCTAGTACTAATCATGTTACCTAGTTGGGTAACGAAACGTCTGCAAGAAAACAGTCAAGTTGAGAAAGCATCAAAGACCCAACAGGCATTGTCCTCGTCCTCCTCTTCCTCCTTCTCCTCTTCCTCCTCCCCCTTTCCCTCCTCCTCCACTCCACAACCCCCCCCTCTCCTAGCACTGATATTACCTAGTTGGGTAATGAAATGTCTGCAAAACAACCAAGTTCAGGGAGCATCAAAGATCCCACAGTCTTCCTCCTCCTCCTCCTCCTCCTCCTCCTCTCACTTTTCCTTCTCCTCCACTCCACACACCCTACTCCCGTCTGGCATTGATGATGTTACCTAGTTGGGTAATGAAACGTCTGCAAGAAAACAGTCAGGCTTAGGGAGATCCCCAAGGACTCCAGAGCTCAAGCCTGATCCCCAAATATCTTCTTCTATTCAGAAAATCAGAAAGGAGAATCAGAAAACGTTACTGGCTTTTGACAGCTACCTGGTCATAAAGTTCATCCGACATGGTGGGCTTTGGTGCTGTTGTCCATTTGGCTCCCTGGTGAAAATACTCCTTAATGACTGGGCGATACGCTCTATATTCGAAGAAACGGGCACGCCACGCCATCGGTGCTTCGATGATTTCGTTCCCAATGACAAGTAAAATGTCTCTCGGCATAGCTGCATACATGCCTGGCAGGGAAATCAACAAACACACAGCCTCTTATTCCATCTCTGTGCTTAGCTGCTTGTGTGCAACGCACTCTGCTGATACACAACCGCAAAGTTTCCAGCATGCTTGCTATTTTTATGGTGCAAATTAAATGAAAAATATTGCAAGGAGAATCGAAATCCCAACGGGTTTTTCCCCCCAGTTATAAAAGAAAACACGAAGGTCAGCAACTCACGTAGAGTGTGTGTTTTAGAAAAGTAAGTGCAACAATTGATATGTTCACTCACACAGGTAGGTGCATGAAATTAATCTTTTGGTGATACCATTAATTTAGCAGATAAACTGGATAAGAACAAAGAACAGGATGAGAAATCGGACCTGTTTCCAGGCACACTTATTATCCTAAATATTTCCATCCTGTTTTTATCCACTCACAATTGTAAATACATTGTAAAATAGTTTTCAAATTTGAAGTGTTTTACTTGGCCTTCCCTTTCTCTTTCCTGTGGTATTCTCCTAAACATTCCTCCTTGCTAATAATTTTCCTTAAAGGTTCCCTTTGCACATATGTGCTAGTCGTTCCCGACTCTAGGGGGCGGTACTCATCTCCGTTTCAAAGCTGAAAACGTCTCCGTGGTCATGTGGGCGGCATGATTAAATGCCGAAGGCGCACAGAAAGCTGTTACCTTCCCACCAAAGGTGGTTCTTATTTTTCTACTTACATTTTTACGTGCTTTCAAACTGCTAGTTTGGCAGAAGTTGGGACAAGTAACGGGGAGCTCACTCCATTACGTGGTGCTAGGGATTCGAACCACCGAACTGCTGACTTTTCTGGTCAGCAAGCTCAGCGTCTTAGCCACTGAGTCACCATGTCCCTGTAATTTTCCTTACCTGTTATATTTCCCTTGCTGTTTTCATTTTTCTACATAATGACTTTTTGAACACAGGTAATCTTTGGCTTACTATAGTAGTGATCCTCTGCAGTTACAACAGCACTGAAAAAAAGTGATTTATGACCACTTTTCCCACTTCCGATCGTTGCAAAATCACATGATCAAAACTCAGAAGCTTGGCAACTGGCATGTACTTATGACAGTTGCAGTGTCTTTCTGGGGGTCACATGACTCCCTTTTGCGACCTTCTGACAAGCCAAGTCAATGCGGGAAGCCAGATTCACTAAACAAGCATGTTACTAACTTAACAACTGCAGTAGCCCACTTAACTCTGGCAAGAAATATCATAATAGGAGGCAAAAAATAAGTCTCGCTTAGCAACAACAGAGGTTTGAGGCTCACTTGTTGTCATAAGTGGAGGACCATCGGCAGTTAAAAAAAACTTGTTTCTGGGACATAATGGGTGGCTTTGCGACCCAATATTTAAAATAATAAATAAGGTGCCTCGATAATCAAGAAGTAGATAGACTACAAAAAATGCAGAGACGTGGAGTAGAGTAGAGTAGAGTAGAGTAGAGTAGAGTAGAGTAGAGTAGAGTAGAATAGAATAGAATAGAATAGAATAGAATAGAATAGAATAGAATAGAATAGAATAGAATAGAATAAGAGAGTCGGAAGGGACCAGGTCTTCTGGTCCAACCCCCTGCTTAGGCAGTAAACCTTACACCATTTCAGACAAATGGCTATCCAACATCTTCTTAAAAACTTAAAAAGCATTCACAACTTCTGGAGGCAAGTTGTTCCACTGGTTAATTGTTCTAACTGTCAGGAAATTCCTCCTCAGTTCTAAGTTGCTTCTCTCCTTGATTAGTTTCCACCCATTGCTTCTTGTCCTGCCCTCAGGTGCTTTGGAGAATAGCTTGACTCCCTCTTCTTTGTGGCAGCCCCTGAGATATCGGAAGACTGCTACCATGTCTCCCCTGGTCCTTCTTTTCATTAAACTAGACATAAACTAGGCATGCAAAGCACTAAACTTTGTGGAGTATTCAACTATTCAGTAAAAAGTACCCGTAGATTCAAAATCGGGTGTTTTATATCGAGTTGACCAGTTGAGAACTTCTGGCCTCTTCACAATCACTCCCTCCATCTTCAAAATATTGCACATCTCTTCAATCTCGGCAATTGCTTTCTTGATGTAATCCTCAGGAAAACTCTGGCCTCCGTACTTCTGATAAAATTCCCAGTACTTATTGTAGGTGTTAGCCTGGGGAAACGACAAAAAAAAAGTGGGGGGGGAGCAAAGTCAGTTTGAAGCAAACAACTTACAAGGAATTGCGCAAATGGTTTTTCCGACAGAGGAACAAAACATGATTTCTTCTCCCCACAGAGAGGAATCGACGACTTCCCTCAGAAGGTGGAATTCATTATCGCACCGTTATGGTGTGTTGAATAAATCATGACTGGGTTCACAAACGTTAATAACGATACTCTACATGGGGCTGCCCTTGAAGAGCACCCGGAGGCTTCAACTGGTCCAGAACGCAGCTACGCGGGTTATCATGGGGGCATCTAGGTGCTCCCATGTTACACCCCTTTTAGGCGGCCTGCACTGGTTGTCTTCCGGGTGCGATTCAAGGTACTAATTATGACCTTTAAAGCGCTCCATGGCTTAGGCCCAGGGTACCTGCGAGCCCACCTACTGCCACCGGTAGCCTCCCACCGTCCAGTGCGATCCCACAGAGTTGGCCTCCTCAGGGTGCCGTCGGCCAGACAGTGTCAGCTAGCGACCCCCAGGGGGAGAGCCTTCTCTGTGGGAGCGCCTTCCCTCTGGAATGAGCTGCCCCCTGGAATTGCCACTTAAATTGTCCATTGCCACAGGGCAGAGGTGCTTCTTCCACCTCTGGACTAATTCCACCAGGATTAGTCACAACTAATTCTGTTCGATTTCACCTAGACAGAGGAAAGCAGAGGATCCTTCTACCAGGTGGTTTGATAGAGGGATCACGCATGGTCAGACCACGAGGAGGTTCGAGAAGATACACAGCAGTGGAGCCAGGAGACTTTTCCTTAGAAGACTTTCCTAGAAAGGGTGATAAAGACTAGAGAACAGGCCGTTCCTGCTCCAGAAGACCCCTCCCACAGGTCTCAACTCCATGCCCCAACTGTTGTTGACCCTCAGGCTGTGAGGTTTGTGCAGCTGGAATTACCGCAGTGGCCTGTTTCCATCGCGTGTCTGGTTCAAGGGTCAGGAGAGGTTTTCCAGTGACAAGGAATAGTTCTTAAAGCCTGCGAGATAAGTTGGTGTCATGCAGACTGGACCCCAGAACAGCCAGCTCAGCAACTTTCAAGTTGTGTTTTCATTCTTTTTTTTTTTTTTTGGCTCTTCTAAAGGTCATCTGAGACCATTGCCGCCTCCAGAAGGCTGGCCATGCGTGCAAATGAGATGACTTCAGCTTCCACCATCCATGCCTTCTGGACCTGGATCCATGAAAGCTCAAGCAATCAACCCTCTGTTGTTTTTTTAAAGCAGAATAATTGCTTTTGCTGCAAAAAATAATAATAACAAGATTTCCAGTCTGGAAACTCATAAAAAGGTAAAGGTTCCTGACTCTAGGGGGCGGTGCCTATCTCCGTCTCAAAGCCGAAGAGCCAGTACTATCCGAAAACGTCTCCGTGGTCATGTGGTTAGCATGACTAAATGCCAAAGGTGCATGGAACGCTGTTACCTTCCCACCAAAATTTTTCTACTTGCATTTTTTACATGCTTTCAAACTACTAGGTTGGCAGAAGCAGGGACAAGTAATGGGAGCTCACTCCGTTACGCGGCGCTGGGGATTCAAACTGCCTAATTGCCAACCTTTCTGATCAACAAGTTCAGCATCTTAGCCACTGAGCCACCAATGTCCCTTTGATTTGTGGAGAGGAGGAGGAGGAGGAGGAGGAGGAGGAGGAGGAGGAGGAGGAGGAGGAGGAGAGGAGAGGAGGAGGAGAGGAGAGGAGGAGGAGAAGAGGAGGAGGAGGAGAAGGAGGAGGAGAGGAGGAGGAGGAGGAGGAAGAGGAGGAGAGGAAGGACAAGGACGAGGAGGAGGAGGAGGAGGAGAAGAGGAGGAGGAGAGGAAGGACAACGACGAGAAGGAGAAGGAGAAGAAGGAGAAGAAGAGGAGGAGGAGGAGGAGGTAGAGGAGAGGAAGGACAAGGATGAGAAGGAGGAGGAGGAGGAGAAGGGGAGGAGGAGAGGAAGGACAAGGACAAGAAGGAGGAGAAGGAGAAGGAGGAGAAGGAGAAGGAGAAGGAGAAGGAGAAGGAGAAGGAGAAGGAGAAGGAGAAGGAGAAGAAGAAGAAGAAGAAGAAGAAGAAGAAGAAGAAGAAGAAGAAGAAGAAGAAGAAGAAGAAGAAGAAGAAGAAGAAGAAGAAGAAGAAGAAGAAGAAGAAGAGCCAACATGCTATAAGGCTGTTCTGCCTCAGTGTTTGGAGATATAAAAAGCAGCCTCATCACATTCAAAGTTCCTTGAACTTCAGAGCGTAAAGACTCACCTTGACCTCCACTGTAAAAGGAGGAACACGGGCGTTTTCGGCTCTCCCCACAATGACTTCTTCCAGTGGGTCCCATTCATTGTAGGAGCAGACAGGACAGTTCTCTGGACTAGGAACAGGAACTTTGGGGGGTTCAGCAGCAGCAGCAGGGGGGCAAGGAGAATTGGAGGCCGCTGCAGCCTGGGTGCTCTGGAAAGTTCGCTGCACCCATCCTGTGACGACTCTTCCAAACTTGAATTTAAAAGCAAACACAACAAATCAGGAGGAGGAAAATCATAACAGTATGACTAAAAGGTAAAGATTCCCCTCGCACATGTGTGCTAATCGTTCTCGACTCTAGGGGGTGGTGCTCATCTCCATTTCAAAGCTGAGAAGCCAGCACTGTCCGAAGACTTCTCCGTGATCATGTGGCCGGCATGACTCAACGCCAAAGGCGCACAGAATGCTGTTACCTCCCCACCAAAGGTGATTCCTATTTTTCTACTTGCATTTTTACATGTTTTTGAACTACTAGGTTGGCAGAAGCTGGGACACGTCCCCGGAGCTCACTCCATTACGCGGTGCTAGGGATTCGAACTGCCAAACTGCTGATCTTCCAATCAACAAGCTCAGCATCTTAGCCGCTGAGCCACCGTGTCCCTTAGCAGTGTGACTAGATGGTGCCTATTATAAGATTTTTGGCTTCTAGGGAAACAATAAGGTGTTCAGGATCCAGAAGGCCATCTTGAATCCTCCTTCCCCCACTTTTATCAACTTCACTAACTTTAAGAATTGGTTTCAGCGCCCAGAATTCTGCACCCAGCAGAACCATTGCTGAGAAATCTAGGAAATCTGGGCCGTTCTAATCTCTGGGGGGGTGTGTGGAATGATGTTCCAGAGAGAGGGAGCCACCACGAAGAAGGCCCTTCTTCTAGGTCCCATCAGGTGTATCTCCCTCAGGGATGGGACACACAATATTCCCTGCCTCCCTACTCTGATGGGTCGGGTAGATGTGACCGGCAAGAGACGGTCCCTCGGATAATCTGCTCCCAAACCATGAAGGGCTTTAAAGGTGACAACCAGCGCCTTGAATTGCACCTGGAAGCCAATCGGCAGCTCCCGCAGGAGAGGTGATACATTTACACCCGCTGGAATTGCGAATGATGCTTTGTGGATCAGTGCACGCCACACATACCCATCCTTTTCAGTGTAGCGATGCAACTTTGCTTAAACAAACCATAGCTTATTAACCCAGTCTGGGAACGAAGTCACGAAGAGCAACCAAAAGCATGGTGTTGAATCAGCCGGCCTAAGTTTCTACATCAACCCAGCATCCGTCCATGTTGGGATTAATCACTGGCTTCTCCACCCGCCCCCTTCAAACATTCTGGGGCTGCAAGAAGAGAAGGTTCAACTTTTCTCTAAGTTCTTCTACTCAAGCCAAACCCCGTCACAGAAGAGGCTCCACTTGTTCTTGACCAGCTGTTGGGGAAAAACTAGACTGACAAGTTGCCGAGGAGCAAGTATGCCCTATCTTCTTGCAGAGTGTAAATGATCAGCATTCCCAGCCCAAAATGGGAGGATAGGCATGCGTGCTGGGTCAGCAGAAGGTTGGAGAGGGGGGGGAAGAGCTGCTGCTCCCCCGCCCCACCTCCCCAGCGAAGGCACGTTGGAGCATGGAAAGGGAAGATTCAAAAGATCTCAAGCTCGTTTTTTTGGTTCCACCACAAAACCGCTTTCGACTAAAGCGCGCTCGACGAAACCGCGTAGCTGACGTCATCACAGGGCGACAACAGCGCGGAGACAGAAGCACGCTGTAAACGCTAAACCTAAAATTAACACCTAAACCTAAACCTAACCCCCTAAACCTAATCCTAAACCTAACCCTAAACCTAACCCTTAACCTAACCCTTAACCTAACCCTAAACCTAACCCTAAACCTAACCCTAAACCTAACCCTTAACCTAACCCTAAACCTAACCCTAAACCTAATCCTAACCCTTAACCTAACCCTAAACCTAACCCTTAACCTAACCCTAACCCTTAACCTAACCCTAAACCTAATCCTAACCCTTAACCTAATCCTAACCCTTAACCTAACCCTTAACCTAACCCTAAACCTAATCCTAACCCTTAACCTAACCCTAAACCTAACCCTTAACCTAACCCTAACCCTTAACCTAACCCTAAACCTAACTCCTAAACCTAATCCTAACCCTTAACCTAATCCTAACCCTTAATCTAAGCCTAAACCTAACCCTAAACCTAATCCTAACCCTTAACCTAATCCTAACCCTAAACCTAACCCTTAACCTAACCCTAAACCTAACCCTAACCCTTAACCTAACCCTAAACCTAACCCTAACCCTTAACCTAACCCTAACCCTAACCCTAAACCTAACCCTAACCCTAAACCTAACCCTAACCCTAACCCTTACCTTAAGTTGAATCGGCTTGCTTTCAAAGCGCTATTTAAAGCGCCCTTCTTTCTCCGCGCTCGCTGTTGTCGCCCTGTTGATGACGTCAGCGATGTGGTTTAATCGGGCACGCTTTAGTGGAGCACGGTTTTGTTGTGCCATGGGTTTTTTTTAGAGTTTCTCCATCTCATGGAGTTTAGGTCTGACTTGAAGGAAAAGGACAGCTAGATCTACCGAGATCCCGAGCAGGATTGAAACATCAGTGCAAGGATAGAAACCATCTCAAGAGGTCCAGTGCAATCCACACTCATGGGGGGAAAATGGTATGGATCGTAATAATGTCACAATAACCCTTTGCACTAGCAACGCAGGGATGAAAGCACCTGAATCCCGTTTTCTAGGGTGATGCTGTGATATTTCTGTCTCACATTTATGTGGCTGCCCGCCTTACAAAAAGCAATTGTAGATGGACTCAGGATACGTTTTCAGTTGCTCCCCACACTTAGGGGGAAAGGAGTGAAAATAGACTGGGGTCTCCTGCCAACTCCCTGAACAGAAAGTTCCTTGAAGATGCAGCCAGGAATTTTCTGGCTTTATGGTTGCAGTGGTGTGCAATTTCCATGTCCCTCGCAAATCTGAAAGCAGCCATACCCAGCCTGAATGACTACAGACTCATTGCATGAGGTCTATAGCTGTGATGGTGAACTATGGCACATGTTCCAGAGGTGACATGCAGAGATCTCTCTGTGGGCATGTATGCCATCGCCAGCTGCTCCTTTGGATTCTGGTGTGCCGGCCAGCTGGTCTTTGCAGGCACTGGAGAGCTGGAAAAATGCCCGAAAACCAGCTGGAAAACAGCCTGAAAAAAAGACTTGAAAACAGCCCCCAAAAATAACCAAAACCAGACTGGTTTTTTGGGTCATTATTAGGCCATTTTTGAGGTTATTTGCAGGCTGATTTGGGGGCATTTTAGGCTGTTTTCCAGGCCAAAAACAGCCTGAAATTGGCCCGAAAAACAGCCAAAAGCAGCCAAAAACAGCCCATTTTAGGCTGTTTTTCCAGGCCAAAAACAGCCTGAAATTGGCCTGAAAAACAGCCAAAAACAGCCAAAAAAAAGGCATGCGCACACCAGCCAGCTGGTCTTGGGGTTTCTGGAGCTGGCACATTCATGCACATTCCAGTTTGGGCACTCGATGCCGAAAAGGTTTGCCATCACTGGTCTATAGTGATGAAGTGCTTGAACCAATTTCGTATACATGATGTACAATGCCAATAAAGGCTCTCACAGGTCTGCCTTTCCTTCCACCCTTCCTCCACGCATCCCCACTGAATTCTACATTGGAGTTGCGTTTGAGGAAATCTTGGGCCTTTTAATAAAAACCTGTGATTTTTTTTTCACATGCTTCCAGACTTCCGATTTTTGGCACTCCGCTAGACTATCACGGGTCTCTTCCTGCAAAGGAACAGTTTTGGGAGTACAGGTGTGGTGAGGAATCTCAGCTGGCAGTTAGCACATTAGCTAATAACCGTCTACCACAATTAAAGCATGTTTTATCTAGCTCTGGAAGCTGCTTCCTTTCCAGTAATGAAGAATCCCTTGCCAAGACAACAAAGGAAATGAGAGACTACGTGATGCTGTTTTTCCTGTCTTTCCACTGCAATATTCCTGCCTGGGCAATGAACTTCATTTTTCCTTCCCTTAAAAAACTCTTCACAAAACAGAAATTTCCTTGTCCGTTTTTTTCCTCACACTGCTGCGCTTGCAGAAAGAACAGATGACGATGGGCTAGATTTGCCCTCTCCAGTTCTGAAATACCACATTTGTTTAACAGATTATCAGAGTTGGAAGGGATCTTGTAGGTCATCTAGTCCAGCCCAGCCCCGCCCAAGCAGGAGACCTTACACCAGTGTTTCTCAACCTTGACAACTTGAAGATGTCCGGACTTCAACTCCCAGAATTCCCCAGCCAGCAAATGCTGGCTGGGGGATTCTGGGAGTTGAAGTCCGGACATCTTCAAGTTGCCAAGGTTGAGAAACACTGCCTTACACCATTTCTGACAAATGGCAGTCCAATCTCTTCTTGAAAGCCTCCAGTGATGAAGTTCCCGCAACTTCTGAAGGCAACTTCTGTTCCATGGGTGGATTGTCCTCACTGTCAGAAAATTTCTCCTTATTTCCAGGTTGAATCTCTCCTTGTTCAGTTTCCATCCATTATTCCTTGCCTGGCCTTCGGGTGCTTTGGAAAATAGCTTGACTCCCTCCTCTTTGTGGCAGCCCCTCAAATATTGGAAGACTGCTATCCTGTCTCCCCTGGTCCTTCTCTTCACTAGACTAGCCATGCCCAGTTCTTGTAACCGTTCTTCATATGTTTTAGCCTCCAGTCCACTAATCATCTTTGTTGCTCTTCTCTGCAGTCTTCCTAGAGTCTCAACATTTTTTTTTTTTTACAGTGTGGTGACCAAAACTGGATTCAGTATTCTAGGTGTGGCTTTATAGAAGGCTTCAAATGGCATTTGAAAGCCATTTCGAGCAGAAGACTTTTTCAAATGCCCAGCATCTCCTTCTCTGCATGAGCATAAGTCCACAACTTACAACAACAAAAAAACATACCGCAACAAACTTGTGTTTGAATCATGGTTGACTCTTGGGCACTGGCTGGATAGGTTTTCTTGGCAAGATTTCAGAAATGATTTGTGATTGCCTCCTTCCCAGGGGAATGGTCCAAAGTCACCCAGTTGGCTTCGTGACCAAAACGGAACTAGAATTCACAGTCTCCCGGTTCCTAGCCTGCTACCTTAACCACTACTACACCAAACCGCCTCTCTGTTTCGCAGAGCATATAAAGAATGAGTTTGTTGACACCTCCATCCTGAGTTTAAACTTTGGCACAGAAACATTCACTGTCCCCAAATTTGCCCAGGACAACAGAGATAGGCAGCTAAATGACGTATGTAAATTTAGACTCTGGACTTCAAGGTTCAGGGATTGGGAGGGGTGGGGGAAGGTGAGCGGAATCTTTTTTTCCCCAAGGAACAAGTCAAAATCCAAACTTTTGTTACAGACTTTAGGCCTGTGGAATAGATCAGATTCAATGCAAGTGAACAGTTTACTAGTTCAAGAGGAGGCTGTTAGAATTAATTCTCACCACTTTTCCCCTTGTATGAATGGAATGAAGGATTTAACCAAAATTAGCTAAAAGGGATCAAAGACAGATGGGAGTTGAAGCTCTTTTGAGAGGAAGGGGAAGACAGGCATTTCAAGGACATTTAAATTTGATCGCCAACATGCGCCATATTTTTACAAACAAAAATAAAAACCCGTCTGAACTTTTCCTTCCAAAGTTGCATGCAAACTTTTGCGACTTGCTTGGACCAAAATTGACCTTCAATGCCAAGAAACCCCCAAAAGCAAGCTTAGAAAATTTGCTGTGAGGTTTTTCTTTCTTAAAAATTGATTTTCTATTAAATATTTAATAAACATCATGTGGTCTGGGTATTTAATTTGCTTAACAATACAAATTTACATTCTTCATCTCCACCCCTTTTTTCCAACCGTTTGGTAAAATAGATTCGGTGTTTGATCATATTCTACATCTTCTTTCTGTTTAATTTTCAGTGTCAATCTATCCATTTCTGCACAATCTAGTCTCTTCCTGACTATCTTTCCATCTCGTTTCTCCTTTGTTTTTATCTGGGTTTTTAAGATCCTAGCTTCACTTCAGGGGAATCCCTGGGAAGTGGGATCTGGCCTTCCAGCCGCACCTCCTCAAAATCACACCAACCAGCGGTGTATTAACCATTAAGCAGACTAAGCACTGCTTAGGGCACCAGGCCCAAGGGGGCACCACAAAGTTGAGGAAGAAAAAAAACAATGAAAATTTGTACAGTATGTACGAACGAGCTGGGCACCAAGATTTGTCAGTGCTTAGGACACCAGTAAGCCTTAATCCCTCACTGCATCAACGCAATTCCCTGCGCTCACCTGACTTTGCGCATGGAAGATGCTTCCCCGGCGCGCACACACACACACACACACACACACACACACCAAGCAATGGCTGGCATTGCTCGGATCGCTATCTAGGATCGCTACCACCCGTCCCCTGAATAAGAAGCGCTCTTGACTCCGATCCTGGACGCGTCTCTCCCGCTTGCTCAGACTATCCCAAACCCGCTGAATCAGGTCGCAGCCACAGTTTGAATTCAAACCACATGCTCAGCTGGGGTCAGTTTCAACTTTGGTTAGGGGCGCTTCCTGCGAGTTCAAGGAGCTGCGCCAATTCACAAAAGCGGCCGTTTCCCTTCGGGTACCGGGCTCAGCGGGTTGGGTGAAGGGAGCCAGGGGGCTTCCCCAGCCGGCTGCAGGGGGCGCTTACCCTCGACCCAATGTAATGCACGGCTTCGGCCCCTCGACTGCCTCCGCGCAGGCACCGGACGCGCAACATCCTCGCTTTTTTTCCCCCCCTGGGCTGGTTCGGATCCCGTCCGGAGCAACCGAGCGAGCGCGCGCAACCGATGCGGCTAGCACCTACGGCTAAAGCCAAAGAAGACTTGTGGGGTGGGCGCTTTTGAGCGCAGTTTTGCGCACGCCCCTTGCGCCGCGCTCATTGGCTGGCCCGGCCGGGAGGGTGAAAGGGGAGGGGGGCAAGGCGAGCACAGCCCCAACTTAGCCCGGGGCTGCATTCCGCCTTCTTGGTTGCTTTTTATAGCTGGAACGAATGGGGAAGGGTCCTGCGCGCTGCCTCGACTCTCAGCAAGATGCGCGGAGACGCCTAACCATCGGTTGAGTTAAATCCTAGCCAGACCCAAAACAAACCGGAGCCTAGCCCAGCTGAGGGATAACATTCTGCAGGGCGGATGGGACAACCGGCCACGGCCAACTCACCACGGCCAACTCGCTGCAGGACAACTTGTTGTGGGACAATTTAACAAAGTCTATGTGATTATTTAAAATAAACATTTTTTTTGTCCTTCACATTTCGTTCTGTCCCTCCTTTTGCATCCATTCTTTAATGATTCTATTCCACCATTCCTTTTCCCACAGCAAGTTGGTCCATGGTGAGTTGGCTATGACAAGTTGTCCTGTGGCGAGTTGGCCGGGGTGAGTTGGGAGTTGGCCATGGTGGGTAGGCTGCAGTGAGTTGGCCATAGCAAGTTGACTGTGGTGAGTTGGCCATGGTGAGTTGGCCATAGCAAGTTGACTGTGGTGAGTTGGCCCTGGTGAGTTGGCCATAGCAAGTTGACTGTGGTGAGTTGGCCATGGTGAGTTGGCCATAGCAAGTTGACTGTGGTGTGTTGGCCATAGCAAGTTGACTGTGATGAGTTGGCCATGGTGAGTTGGCCATAGCAAATTGACTGTGACAAGTTGGCCATGGTGAGTTGGCCATAGCAAATTCACTGTGGTGAGTTGGCCATAGCAAGTTGACTGTGATGAATTGGCCATGGTGAGTTGGCCATGGTGAGTTGGCCATAGCAAGTTGACTGTGATGAGTTGGCCCTGGTGAGTTGGCCATAGCAAGTTGACTGTGGTGAGTTGGCCATGGTGAGTTGGCCATAGCAAGTTGACTGTGGTGAGTTGGCCATAGCAAGTTGACTGTGACAAGTTGGCCATGGTGAGTTGGCCATAGTAAGTTGACTGTGACAAGTTGGCCACAGCGAGTTGGCTGTGGCAAGTTGTCATAGATCCGATGTGGGATCCAGGTTTGGTTCAGACATGGTGCCCCATCCTATGCCAGGGATAGAAGCTTCTGGATGAGTCAGTAAGCAGATGATCCAGTTCCTGGAAAATGCTTAATTAGGTAGAGTTGTAATTCTCATGTTTTCTTTGTATATATGGATTTTTTTAAATTTATTTTCTTCTTATTTGGGTTTTTTTCTTTGGGGGGGGGTGTATAGCAAATGGTTTATGGGGTCCTTGGTGCTCTCTGAGCTTGGTTGTTTTCTTGCAGACATTTCATTACCCAACTTGGTAACATCATCAGTGCTAGCTGGGAAACAGTGATATAGAAAGTACATCTCTGACCACTAAGGACTGTATGCTTCTCTGCAAACCCTTTGCTCTTTTTTGAGTTCCAGAGAAGATGACACTATTTTTTTCTCTCTTTTTTTCCTTTTCCTTTTTCTTTTGGGTCATTCAACACTCAATGTTTCAGAGGTGCCCAGAATTTTTGTGATGTATATTTTTGATACCTTGGCTTGACATTCATTTCACTTTCCTGTTATTCTGGAAGGCAGCCCAGGTGAGGGAAGCTGGGAACAACGCCAGGAAAAGCTGACAAAAACTTGGCTAGGCTGGTGCACCTCTGGGCATAATTGAATTCCAGGGACAGCAGAAGGCTGGAATTGAATTAAGAGGTGCTTGGTCATCTCCCTTGATTAAATTTAAAGGAACCAGCTTTGATTTAGCAAGTTCTGGTTAAAGTGGGCAATGGGTCAGCAGGAGGAAAGACTGGCAGAAGCTCCTCAGACCTTCATTTCACTTTTCTGTTATTCTAGAAAAACAAAATATTATGTCAATATGGAAGGCAGCCCAGGTGCTTCTCTGAGATTAGTTGGGGATTTTTGCAGATGTTTCATTACCCAAACTAAGCTCTGATGGTGTTACCTAATTCGGGTAGTGAAAGGTCCTCAAAGGGTTAAAAAAAGTTTTTCTCAAACTTCATGGGCAGATCCAAGGATCTCTCTTCTTCTTCTTATGCCATATCCGTCATCGGATGCTGGCGATCCTAATTTTATCAACAGCCACACGAAAAAGGGCCGTTGAGTTTTATCCAAACCTGTTCCTTAGATTTTGAAGCCATGATGGTCTTCTTCTGCCTGGACCTCATTTGCCTTCAATCTTTCCTTGGAGGATTAAGTGAAGGTTGCCGTATTTTCCTGGGTGTCACATCCCATGTCCAAAATATTCTAACTTTCACTTTTTTATGATTTTTTCATGTTTCAAAAGTTTTATTTTCTTTTAAAACAAACATTTCATCATTCCTCAATCAGTGAGACATCGGAGTACAATTTTTTTGTGTGTCAAAATATTTCTAGTTTACCACCAAATTCTTGTCTAGCCTAATGTATACCCCTCCCTCCCTCCCCCCCTCCCCCCCAACCCCCCTCCTCCTCTCCCCCCCCCCCCCCCCGACTTCCCAGAACCCGTACACGGTATGGATTTTTAACAAACACAGTCTAAAATCTATTGGGGAAAAAAAAGAAATAAAGAAATGAATGACATTCTACATTGACCTTAGCTTCTTCTTACTGAACTAACTTTAAACAGTTTAAATCATTTCTGATCTTAAGCATAGGCTAACTGGAATTTCTTGGTCCCGTATTTATTTTGTATATAGTCAATCCATTTTTTCCAGTCTTGTTTATATCTCTCATTTGATTGATCTTTAAGATATGCCGTCTTTTTTATGATTTTTGATGGTTTCCCTTGGTTTTCCCAGGCGGCTTATCAGCTCCTCTTTCCTGATTTTGTCAACCCAACTTATACATAACAGCCAGCTGTAAATCCAACATTTCAAATGCTTCTAGCTTCTAGATGATTGAGTCTTCACTGACCTGTTTCTGCAAATCAAGGGGTGTATGGGGTGTTCAGGGAGAGATAGCCCCTCTGGTGTCGGGGCATGTCATGTCCTTTGGGGCAGGTCATCCACCTTTGGTCCCCACCTGTCGCTCAGTTCTCACCTGTGGCTCCTACTAGCTGTAGCATGTGAAGCAGGCCACACTTTGGGCAACAGCTTCAACAGGTTGGCCAAACCAGGTTGAGAGTAGCCGTTGAGTCATTGACCTTCGGTGAGATAGGGACTTGTCTATCCCGAGCATGTGAAGACAGATTCCGGGGGATTGAGCGGATGAAACCTACTAGAATAGGACGATGGTCATGAAGGCAGTGTCTGCAAGCAATGTGGTATGCTAAGAGCATGGCAAGACACGAAGGACACCCTGGTCAACCATTGCGCCCAGCCCATCTCCAACTGTCTCGACTCTTGTCTTGCTATTGGAGCAAGATGGAATCTGGGAAGAGAGAGTGAGGCTGACTCTACACACCTCTCCCTCACTCTAATCCAATTCATGCATAAGTCTTGACATCCCAGATGTCAAGGTCCTATTTGAATACAATGGAGAAACATCTGCAGACCAACCAGAGGTTTTTTAAGGAGGCAGATGACAGGAATGAGACTACCGATCCATCTAAGTCCTGCTTTTGGCATGAACCACATTTCTCCAAGGTTTCAGCCTAGTTGAGGGGAGGGGGGGGTCTTTCCTCATCCTATTTACAGATGCCGAGGATTGATGAGGAGGCCACGTTCTGCACGCCCAGAAGATGGCCTGCTTCCCAAATTGCCGATACTCATTTCCGTAGAGCAGATGCGCTGTGGGCCACGAATACAGGACTGACATCTTACACCCTGCTATTCCTTAAAGGCAGCCGTGACCCCTGCATAGCACAGTGGAAGTTGAAGAAGCCAAATTTGGTGGAGGGGGGTAGATTTCATTCATGCCAACATCCTCCAGAAAATTTGATGCAGGCAGCCTGGGAAGAAGACGAGGAAAACGTCAACAGTGATTTCCAGCAGCTCATTTGTTGCAGGAATAATGTTGTCCCTGGAGGGGCTTCTGCTGTGCAGAAATATTTCTGGTACAAGTGCAGAAAGACAGATTGGTAGAGCTTTGAAGGTTGCTTGGTATTAAGTGTCTTAGGATCAGTTTATCCTTAATAATGTCGAGGAACAACATTATAATGCAATACCGTAAAAAGTCCCAAGAGATTTTGGGGACTTCAGATGGTTTTACTAGAGAGAAGCTGTTAGCAGCTGATTTTATCTTGCTGGAAGCTAAGCAGGATGGAGCTGGGGGCGTGTTTGATTGCGACACTACCAGGACTGGAGGATAGTTAACAACAGCTATGTAGGGTTAAGGGACGCGGTGGCTCAGTGGCTAAGATGCTGAGCTTGTCAATCAAAAGGTTGACAGTTCGGCGGCTCAAATCCCTAATGCCACGTAATGGAGTGAGCTCCTGTGACTTGTCCCAGCTTCTGCCAACCTAGCAGTTCGAAAGCATGTAAAAATGCAGTAGAAAAATAGGAACCACCTTTGGTGGGAAGGTAACAGCGTTCCGTGCGTCTTCGGCGTTTAATCATGCCGGCCACATGACCAGGGAGATGTCTTTGGACAGCGCTGGCTGATCAGCTTTGAAACACTGGCTCTTCGGCTTTGAAATAGAGATAAGCACCGCCCCTTAGAGTCAGGAACGACTAGCAAGCATGTGCGGGAGAACCTTTACCTTTAAGTAGGGCTGGTCTTGGTTACTTGAATGGGTAACCACCAGAAAAGCTTTGAACATTTAGCTAAATTGAGATCTGGAGATCTGTGAGTCAAAATCTACAAGGTGGTAGATGTGGCATCCCAGTTGAAGCCCCGCCCCTTTCAGATTTGTGTGTGATGTTGCTGCATATCGTGGTGGCCTTAGTGGTGAAGACACTCAAAAGGTTGAGAGTTCAATCCTAGGTAGCAGCAGATGTTTCTCTCCTAGGGCGCAAAGAAAATAATATCTGCTGTGAACTCCACATAGGCATCAGGAAGGTCTTCTGGCCAGTAAATACTCAGCTCCATCCAGTGGCCCAGACTCTACCCTGAGTAGAGACTACAGGGTTGTAAAAAAGAGAGTTTCTGCATATCTACAATGGAAGGGGCTTCACTTATGACAATGCAAATTTCTAACATGTACATTTTCCTCCCACCGGCATAGAATTATTTAAATAGTCCGCACATGGTTTTTACCTAGAAAACTATATGGGCTTATCCATCAAGGTGATTTAAGTTCCACGATTCATTGTGATTTACCAATTGCTAAAACTCAATGGAATCACTGCTGGGTGTTGAAGGATCTTCTCAAGTCAGCAAGGGAGCCTTGTAACTGTTCTGACCGAGGCTTTCCAAGAGCATGAAGCAAACTCCTTGTCCTGACAAAAAAAAACCCTTTTATTAATTTGCTGTGAATTCTGCTCATTCACATCCAACAAAGTCTTTCAAGGGAGGATTTACAGTCACAGACCTTATCTGGCTTGGAGAGCTGCCAGGCCAATATCTGCAAAACTTGGCAAGGAGTCTCAGAGAGTCACGAACCAATTAAGCGAACTAATTGTCTCCTGCAAACTCCACTCTCCTTTCGCTCCTCTTTTATTTCCTCTGGGAGGGGAAGTTCATCGTCCACCTGCGGCCTTACTCCCAAGTCGACCCCTGTTCTTTAGCTGTTCCCTTTGTCTGGCATCTCTGCACATGTGCACACTGGGAACAGGCTCCAGCTGTTTGTCTGCCTCACTGATGTCTGACTCTGAAGGCAGCTGATAACTGGCATACGGCTCTGGCCCCCTCTCTGCCTCCGACACAGACCCCTCATCAGAGCTTTCCACAGACTCCAGGACTGGCCCATGTTCCTCCCCAACCTCCTCACTGTCCGAATCTGCTCCCAGCTCCGCTGGCCGCTAGCAGGCCACAACAGTAACTTCCCCAGGAAAAGAAGGAGAAAACCTCTCATCAGGAATCCAGTCCAACTACATGCCACATAAGCACTACATGACAGCATGCCTTCCTAAGGTGGGACAGTTATTGGAGTTAGCACAATCTCTTTCTGCAATTGGAAGGCTAACTCTTGGCCGTGTTTCTTCTGAACTCAGTGGTTGAACCACTAGAATCTCTCTTTCAATGGTATGTTAATAAATAACCAGAAAGTATTTTTTTTAGCTTTCTGGGGGTCTCCAAAACATGTTGTACATGGGGGGAAACATTCCAGTTAAACCAATTAAGGAACAAAAGAGGGGAAAAAGGAGAAGCGTCTGAGAATGTCAGAGAATAACAAGCCATAAAGTTTTACATGAACCCTACAAACTTTATTGGCTTCTTCAAAAAATGTGATGTACCAAGAGGAAAAACAGAGAGAAAAAGCCTACGGTTAGCCCTTCCTAAACGAATTGATCCTAGTGTTAGACATGTCCCTTGAATTGTTCGCCGCCCTGAGTCCTCCCGGAGAAGGGTGGCATACAAATAATAAAATACAATACAAAATACAATGTCTTTGTGTCAGGGGTGGGTTTCTTGCCCCGTTCCAACCGGTTTGGTTGGAATGAGGGCAGCGGCGTCCTCGCGCACGCGTGCGGTGTCCTCGCGCATGCGCGTGGTGCGCACATGCACATGCGCGGCGCATGCATGCGTACTAGCGTCTGCGCGATGCTCCAGCTGCTCCTGGAGGATCGCACAGGGGCTGTATGCGTTCTGCGCATGCGTGGAAGCGCAGAATTCGTAAAAACCGGGTAAGGAGCGGGCGCGGGTGTGCGGGCGCGCGCGGGCGCGGGGGGGGGCTTCGCCATTCCCGGAAGTTACTTACTTCCGGGTTCGGCGACCAACCGGATCGCAGGGACCGGTGCGAACCGGTTGAAACCCACCCCTGCTTTGTGTTGTATTTCATAACTGAACGGCTAATATTGAAATGGGATGGGATAATAGTAGAGGAAGATGGGGAATTAAACATATATTCCAACTTTTGTAAACATTCTTCCATTCGCAACGTTCTTGGCCATAAAAGGTTAGTTGAAATAGAGCAAGGGAGATACAGTCTTAAGATTACGGTATTGCTGATAAAGGATGTTTTTTCCACCCTTGTAAAACTAGTATCAGTTTTTTCGTGGTCATAAAACTGCACCCTATCTATTCCATTTTTTTGTGTGTTCCCAAACCACCAGTTTGTGTGTGTGTTTTTGTGTATGTGTGTGTGTGTGTGTGTGATAGTGCAGCGATGGAGAACCTTTTTTGGCTCGTGTGCCATAAGCGGGGGGCACAGGGGGCTCGTACACGGGCGTGCCACACCCATCATGCAATGCACCAACCCCCCCAGCACGCATGCACGCATGACAGGCGCGACCCTCCCCCCATTTTTTGAAGGTTTTTTTCGCCCTCCCCAGGCTCCAGAGGCTTTCTAGGAGCTTGGGGAGGGTGAAAACAGCCTCCCCCATCCTCCCCGGAGGCCCTCCGGAGGCTTCAGGAGCTTCCCTGAAGCCTCGGGAGAGCAAAAAAACGGCCCTACGGGCAAACCTAAAGTTCGGGAACAGATGTCCAGTTTGCTTGTAGGACCAGTTTAAGCCTTCCGGAGGCTTCCCTGAAGGCTCTGGAGGACGAGAAACGACCCTACAAGCAAACCGGAAGCTGACAGGGCAACGCCTCACGTGCCCTGACAAATGGTTCCGCATGCCACCTGTGGCATGCGTGCCATAGGTTTGCCATCCCGGTAGTAGTGCCTGCCAAAACCCACCCCTGCCGTGTGTGTGTGTCTGTCTGTGTGTGTGTGTGTATGTATGTATGTGTGCATATATATGTTTTCTGAGGTTTTCACGGGTGTTAGTATGTAGGTCTTTGGTTATTCGGGTTTTCTCCTGCGTAAAATTGGAGGTGTCTTGGCGACGTTTCGACGAAGTCTCATTCGTCATCTTCAGGCTTCGTGCTTCCAGGAGCAATGTCGAAACGTTGCCAAGACACCTCCAATTTTACGAGGGAGAAAACCCGAATAACCAAAGACCTACATACACACACACACACGGCAGGGGTGAGTTCCCACAGACAATACTGCCGGTTCGCTTGTGTGCATGCTGACTGCACATGCACAATGCAATAAAGATTGTTCTGGAGGTTGGGGAGGAACATGGGCCAGTCCTGGAGTCTGGGGAAGGCTCTGATGAGGGCTCTGTGTCGGAGGCAGAGAGGGGGCCAGGGCCATATGCTAGTTATCAGCTGCCTTCTGAGTCAGACATCAGTGAGGCAGATGAACAGTTGGAGCCTGTTCCCAGTGTGCACATGCGCAGAGTTGCCAGATGAAGGGAACAGCTAAAGAACAGGAGTCGATTTGGGGGTAAGGCCTCAGGTGGACGATGAACGGCCCCTCCCAGAGGAAATAAAAGAGGAGCGGAAGGGGAGTGGAGTTTGCAGGAGACAATTAGTTTGCTTCGTTGGTTCGTGACTCTCTGAGACTCTTGGCAAGTTTTGCAGATATCAGCCTGGCAGCTCTCCAAGCCAGATAAGGTCTGTGACTGTAAATCCTCCCTTGAAAGACTTTGCTGGATGTGAATGAGCAGAATTCACAGTTAATTAATAAAAGTTTTTTTTTTTTTGGTTGGGACAAGGAGTTTGCTTCATGGTCTCAGGAAGCCTCGGTCAGAACACAAACCTCAAAGGTTTCCATGAAACTTCTTCTGAATAATTGTGCACAAGATTGGGGAGGGGGGGGTAGATATTTTCCAGACACCGGTTCTTATTGCTGAAAGCAAAGACTCTGACAACCAGCAGCAAATCAGGCCCATGAAATGGAAACGTGACTGTTGGTAAATATTATCCCCTTTCCTGTACCAGCTGCAACCTATGGCATGCAGAATCTCATAATTCTTGACCTACTGTTAAAAAAAAACATGGCATGTAGTAGAGTATCATTCCTGTTCAGGCCTAAAATAGAAGGACCAAAGAAAGACCTGGCACAAAAGCTGGCAGGCATACAGATAATATCATTGATAAAAAGCTGGCTGGCACAGCACAGTTCACTAATGCATGGCTGTAAGTAGAACTCAGATCAACCATGTAACCTCCACCATAGCTGAATTAATCTCACTCAAGAAGAGAGTCTTGGACTTGAACTTTTTTGTTGTTGTTAATCCAATTGTCAGCGTTTCAAATACCATGTAGAATCAAATCAGAATCGAAGGCAAAACTATGCTTAAAGTTCCAATTTAATAAAGCAGGCATGTTGGCACATAACTGTGGGATCCCAACTCTGGAAGTTACATCAGAATCCCACCCAGTTAAAAGTTCATGATAGCAATAGCAGTTAGACTTATATAACGCTTCATAGGGCTTTCAGCCCTCTCTAAGCGGTTTACAGAGTCAGCATATTGCCCCCAACAACAATCTGGGTCCTCATTTTACCCACCTCGGAAGGATGGAAGGCTGAGTCAACCTTGAGCCTGGTGAGATTTGAACCGCCGATCTTGTCCCCACACTCACAGTCCATCACATGGTCCAATCTCCTTCTTCCACACTGGCGTCCATGCCCAGCTTCTTCCGGTCAGGTGTGAAAGTGCGGACACAAAGGATGACTTCTAGCAAAGAATGAAAAACAATACATTCCAAAATCCTACTCCTTCTAATCCCCCCTCCCATTGACTATACTTAAAGAAACAGCATAATGAAATAAGAGAAAGTGTGGCAGGCCCAAATTCTAAAAGGAATATAAATGCAGGCCTGACCCCATTTTAGAGCCCTACCCAATTCAACAAGTTGTTGGCTCCAACCATAAGTACCAACATTACGTTTATTATAAGATTAGGTGATAACCCGGCATTGCCCGGGTATTTATTTCTCCTAATTCTGTATTAGGTTGGAGCCCCCTTGTGGAATACTGTGAAGCTGTTACCATGGCAACTCCTCTGTGCTGTACAGTAGATGCCATCTTAAGGCACAACAGGCTGTATCCTAACACTATCACACTAATGCTCACTATCATTGTCAAAAGTACTGTGATTTGACACTATAAATAGAATTAATTCGTTTTTGTTTCAGCGGCCCAGGCGTTCCAGAGTTATGCTGGAACACACATACAGACACACAGAGAGACACACAGATGGGTGTTAGGGGTGTCTTACCCTCACAGTATTTCACACCTGAATTGTTTCTGTGGGCTAAGATGACTGTTATCTAACCCTTGCCTAGACCACTGCTCCTCTTCTTCCTCCTCCTTTTCCTCTCTGTCTCAAAAGATATTCTCACAGATCACTACAGCAGAATAGGGCCACTTAAGTACAGTAGCATACAATGTTAGAAATCTTTATGAATATTTATTTTATATGCAGAGATTTTATAAACATGGAGCACCTTAAACCCATCACACTAAGCCATAAGACACTTATGTGCACTTACTTTGATCTTGCATGTTAAGCCTAACATCTAAACCTTGTCGGTTGCAAATCATGGTTCAAGAATGAATGTGATATACGATCTTAACTAATACTATTTCATAATATTTCTAACACTTGATTGAATTAGGCATGACTTAACACACTATCTGGACACCATTGGGGACAGCACAATCAGTGTGTAGGAAAAAGATAAGCCTACACAACAGGAATTGCGCATAGAATTTGAAAGTCAGAGACTATGGCTGGAAATGCAAGAAAACCCTGTAAATTCACACACACCCCAAAAAATAGGATTAAAAATCAAGCCAAGGAAAATATACCTTACAAACTCCAGACTTTTATGTTAGCAAGCCTTGACATGCTTAATCCTTAACATTCAGTTTATCTTGGAGCAATCGAAAAACTTGTCTTTCAATAAAAAATTAAAGGGAAAATGAACATAATTCCTTTCCATTCCAAGTTTCGTGATTAAATAAAAATATTCATGATCATTGCAACAATTAAACACAAAAGCAACTGAACTTGCTTAAGTCCCCCCTCTCTCTCTCTCTCTCACACACACACACACACTCCCCATCTCTCTTTCTCTCTCTCTTTCTCTCTTGCTCTCTTTCTTTCTTTCTTTCTCTCTCCCTCTTTCTTTCTCTCTCTCTCTCACACACACTCCCCATCTCTCTTTCTCTCTCTCTCTTTCTCTCTCTCTCTCACACAAACACTCTCCCCATCTCTCTTTCTCACTCTTTCTTTCTCTCTCTCTCTTTCTCTCTCTCTCACACACTCTCCCCATCTCTCTCTCTCTCTTTCTCTCTCTTTCTCTCTCTCACACAAAAACACTCTCCACATCTCTCTTTCTCTCTCCCCCATCTCTTTTTCTCTCTCTTTCTTTCTCTCTCTCTCTCACACACACACACACATTCCCCATCTCTCTTTCTCTCCCCCCCATCTCTTTTTCTCACTCTTTCTTTCTCTGTTTCACTCCCTCTCTTTCTCTCTCCCTCCCTCCCCATCCCTCTTTCTCTCACTCTCTTTCTTTCTCCCTCTTTCTTTCCCTCCCTCCCTCCCATAAAACATGGCTCACTTTTGGTTTGTTGTTGTTTTACTACTTCCACATGCTGATTACAATATTTGCTATTGAACTAGGTTTTTTTTAAAAAAGAAACTGAGATTTCACAGTATAATATTCCCCCTAGTGGACATCTAACAGTCTCACAAAGCATCCATCTATATAGGACATGGTTTCTATCATTCATTTTTTTATTATTACAGTTTTATTAAATATTTTGACAAGGAAAAGTGATGAAACTCCCACAACTTCTGAAGGCAACTTCTGTTCCAATGGGTTGATTGCTCTCACTGTCAGAAAATTTCTCTTTGTTTCCAGGTTGAATCTCTCCTTTTTTCAGTTTCCATCCATTATCCCTTGTTTGGCCTTTGGGTGCTTTGGAAAATAGCTTGACCCCCCTTCCTCTCTGGGGCAGCCCCTCAATTATTGGAAGATGCTATCCTGTCTCCCCTGGTCCTTCTCTTCACTAGACTAGCCATGCCCAGTTCCTGCAACCGTTCATTGTATGTTAGAGTTTTGGCTCCTAATCCTCTTCTTTGCTCTTCTCTGCACTCTTTCCAGAGTCTCAACATGTTTTTTGTATGATAGTGACCAGTGGTGAAACTCTTTTTTTTTTACTACTGGTTCTGTGGGTGTGGCTTGGTGGGCGTGGCAGGGGAAGGATACTGCGAAATCTCCATTCCCACCCCACTCTGGGGCCAGCCAGAGGTGGTATTTGCCGGTTCTCCGAACGACTCAAAATTTCTGCTACCGGTTCTCCAGAACCTGTCAAAACCTGTGAAATTTCACCCCTGATGGGGACCAACACTGACCAACAAAGCTCAAAAATAGCCAAGGAAGAAGGACAGCCAAAGGAGCTACCGAAGGCCTCCCTCAACCCCCAAGAGCCTGGCGTTGGTGCCTGGAAGAACACTGTCCACCGTCATCCCCAGAGCCCCATCCCAACAGCCAAGGGGGAGGTCCAGACCCCTCCCTCAGCAGCTGAGAAAGGGGCGGCAGCAACATTCACCTTCCTCAGCCTGCAAGATGTTGGCCCTCCAGAGCCCCAGATGCTCCTCTGGCAATCTGACCCAGAATTGCTCACATTGAAAGCATTTCAGAGGCTCGGTTTGTGTGCACTTTACGCCTCTTGTGGGTGTCCCGGCAAGAGGGGTGAGAGAGAGGGGGAGGGACGAGGAGCTGGAAAAGCACCTCCTCCGGTGCCACTGCCCCCCCAAGCACTGGTTGGCTTCTTCAGTGCACCTGTTGCCAGCTCAGCCAGTCAGTCATGTTCTCGGGCCTCTGCACAGTCCGTGGCACACCTGGGATAACGCTGATTTGCCGTATTGAAGTTAAGTATTTGAAAGACTTATATAACCACTTATCTTATGTACCATAACTCAGAAAGAAAGGGGGCTCACAAAACAGCAGCAAAAACACTGAAACACCCCCACACACACACCCAAAAGAAATACTGTACTACACCTTTAATCCACCGATTAATTGTTCTCACCATCCAGAAATGTCTCCTTAGTTCTAGCTTGCATCTCTCCATGATGAATTTCCATTTCCTTGATTTTTTTAATCTGTGTGGCTTCATTCTCCATACCAATAGTTAGCAATAGCAATAGCAGTTAGACTTATATACCGCTTCATAGGGCTTTCAGCCCTCTCTAAGCGGTTTACAGAGTCAGCATATCGCCCCCACAGTCTGGGTCCTCATTCCACCCACCTCGGAAGGATGGAAGGCTGAGTCAACCTTGAGCCGGTGAGATTAGCTGAACTGCAGATAACAGTCAGCTGAAGTGGCCTGCAGTACTGCACTCTAACCACTGCGCCACCTCGGTTCTTGAATGTATTATCTTACTCAGGCTTAACAAAACAAATAAATAACTAAAACAACAATAAACAAATCTAAGGGGAAGATCGCCCTACAGGGCAGGGGCTGTTACAGGGAAGGCAGGCTTCTCACTAGATCCCATTGAAAAGAAGAGACCGGATCTACCAGATCTACCGTCCCTGTCCTAACAACCCCATTTATTCCTATCCATTTGTTGCATTCATAGTCTTGGATATACGTATATCTATTCTCTTACAGAGGCTTGAGAAAACAAATAAATTAAATGCAAATAAAAATAAGGAAATGGGGGGAGATCAGGCTGCAGGGCAGCGGCTGTGACAGAGAAGGCAGAGTTCCCAGTTCTCACTAGATCACATTTTTTTAAAGGGATCTGGAGCGAATCCATTCTATGCGCCCTGGCGGGATAGGCAGACACCCGGAGGGAGAGGCAGCCCCAGGAATAACTTCGCCACCAGCCTCACCTGGGTCGGCCACCGAGACTTTGCAACCCCCCCCCCTCCCCCGGCTTGGAAGTTGCGCACCAACGACCGTCCCCGGGGCTGGAAACGCCCCTCCTCCTGTGCCACTGGGTCCCCCGCGCGCCTTCAGCGCACCTGTTGCCAACTCGGCCAGCAGGGACGGGCGCCTGTCATGCTCTCGGGTCTCTGCACAGCGCTGGCGGGACTGCTGCTCCTGCCGTTGCTGGCCAGGCTGGCGTGGCCTTCTTTCTTCCAGGACCTGTGGTTCTTCTTGAAGCTGGTGGCCGTGGGGCGGCGGGCCAGGCAGGCAGCGGCGCGGCGACCCCCGCGCACCTTGCTGGAGGTGTTTGGGCAGCGGGCGCGCCGGGCGCCCGAGAAGCCAATGCTGCTCTTCCGAGATGAGGTCTACACCTACGGGCAGGTGGAGCGGCGCAGCAGCCAGGTGGCGCGGGCTTTGCGAGAGCACGCCGGGCTCCGGCAGGGAGACGTGGTGGCCCTTTACCTGGGCAACCAGCCCGCCTACCTCTGGATCTGGCTGGGCTGCGCCAAGCTGGGCTGCGCCCTGGCCTGTCTCAACTGCAACGTCCGAGGGCGCTCGCTGGTGCACAGCTTCCAAGCCAGCGGGGCCAAGGTCCTGCTGGCCGACCCAGGTGAGGAGAGGGTGTCCTTTTCCCTTCTCCAGGGGTTTGGGTCTCCATCCGCCGAGCCCCAGCTAGGTGCGGAAGGGAGGTTGAGGCTGGGGGGGAAAGGCTGGAGAGGACCTGGGGATGGACAGACATCTCTCAGGTTCCTAGCCAGCCCCCCAATTCTGAGGGCTGGGAAGGAAGATTGGGTTCATACAAGGGGAGCCTCATGTTCTCAGTGGCTCTTAAACCCTTCTGAATCTGAGAATGAGAACTTACTGTGTTTTTTTACAAATTTTATTGCCATTTTTTCTTTTTTCCAAACATACATATTTTATGGACAGGTCTCATCTTATACGTCACCTTTATAATCATAGTTTCATTGTATTCTAATCTTCCCACTTTTATCAGTATTCATCTCTTTTATCTAATCCTTTCCCCCCCATCCATTCATTTAGTCTTACGTATCATTACTAAATGCCTTTTTTTGTTTGTCTTCAACTAATTACTGTTAATTCACCTTAACAAATTAATCATTTATCACAATATCTTTGCGATTAATTGCAACAATATTATTCTCTTCACTTAATTCTTTATCATTTCTTATTCAATTTTTACACATAGTTAACATCACTGTACGCTCTGTATTTCTTCTGGGTTTTGTTTTTTTTTTACAGTTTTTTTCCAATTGTTTACCCTATTTCTTCTTCCCAAAAAATATCTCACAAATTCCCCTTCCCCAATCGTTAACATTTTAAATTCCCAACTCTAGATTACATTCAGAATTAATAATATTATTAAGTTGTCTACTTTCATATTCCCATCTACTGATCTACCTTATTATATACTGTATATTTAGTAAAATTACTATGCCTTTTCTATTTTCTATTGACCTTTTCCTGATGATCCATCATCTCTTACTCTTTTAAAGATCCCTTTTTAATCTGCCTTTTATCCCACTCTCTTGAAGAGAGAGTGAGAACTTCATGAGAATGAGACTTTCTCCCAACCTTGCTGTCCATGGTCCCAGAATCGTCCCACTAAAAAGGGAAAATTATTAAACTTTCAAATCTCCGCTTGGGATTTTCAGAATAACAGAGTTGGAAGGGACCTTGGAGGTTTTCTAGTCCAACCCCCTGCTCAAGCAGGAGACCCTGTATTATTTCAGACAAATGTCTGTCCAATCTCTTGAAAACCTCTGGTGTTGGAGCAGCAGGGGTGGGATTCAGCCAGTTCGCACCTATTCGGGAGAACCGGTTGTTAACTTTCTAAGCAGTTCGGAGAACCGGTTGTTGGAAGAAATCTCCCTTTTTTTTTCCCCCACTTTACAGGGCTAATCCTGTAAGGAAGGCAGGAAGGAAACATTCTGGTGTTGTTTCTAGCCTCATCTTGATTACCCTGCTTACAGAAACCGCCTCTCCGGGTTAACCCTTATTACATTGTAACAACTAAGGTGAAGTGCCCATCGACCTGAATGACATTGACTTGGCCACGCCCACATGATCACATGACCACTGAGCCCCGCCTACCCAGCTGGTCATTAGGGCAGAGAACCGGTTGTTAAATTATTTGAATCCCACCACTGTGGAGCAGCCACAATTTCTAAAGACAGTTCATTCCACCCAGTTGAGTACTTGAGAGACCGCCTTCTGCCGATTACCTCCCTCCGACCGATAAGATCGCACAGACTGGGCCTCCTCCGAATCCCATCCGCCAGTCAATGTCGACTGGCGACTACACGGAGGAGAGCCTTTTCTGTTGCAGCTCCGACCCTATGGAACGATCTCCCCGTCGAGATACGCACCCTCACCACCGTCCAGGCCTTCCGCGCAGCCCTTAAGACCTGGCTATCCCAACAGGCCTGGGGATAAGTCTCTAATTTGCCCCACCCGAGTGTTGAATGTTGAATGCAATTTGTGTTTTTATTACTTTATTTATTTTGTTCACATATTGTTTGTTTTGAATTGCACCCCCTCCCTAATGATTGTAAGCCGCCCTGGGTCCCCTCAGGGAAAAGGGCGGCCTATAAATCCAAATCAAATCAAATCAGTCATTGTTCTCACTATCCAGAAATTTCTCATTAGTTCTTGCTCACATCTCTCCTTGATTAATTTCCATTTCCTTGATTTTTTTAAATCTGTGCGGCTTCATTCTCCATGGCAATCGTTCAGCTTAGATTGTTAAATTGTACTGAACGACAGAAGACTCCATCTGTGTATATGTCACCGGACATTTGCACCAGTTTCCCTTTCTCATTACTTGACGCAACTATTGTTTCCGTCCCGTTCTGCAACGGGATCTGCTAAGCAGAAAGACTAATCCTTGGGACGTTAGACAGGGAACAAAATAAATGCAGTCCATGAAATGCACCTGGGATGAGGCTGATTTATGTTACGGTAGTATTGATGTTATGTATTTAAAAGGCTTATATAGCCACTTATCTTATGTACCGTAACTCAGAAGACAAGGGGGCTCACAAAACAGCGGCAAAAAATGATGGCATCATCGTTACATAAAGTCCTGCCCCACCCCACCCCAAAGAAAATACTTTACTACACCTTTATTGGATCCCAGCCGGTGGGAAGATCTCCCTCTTCAAGGTCTTCCAAAACAGTAGGAAAAGAGGCAGCCAGATCTTTCCCCAAACCTCCACAACTTTAACCTTTGACTGTCTACTGTGGACCTCACCCCATTCCTAAGAGGTCTGTAAGGGGCGTCCATAAGCACACTGCATAAGCACACCAATGTGCCTACCGTCCCTGTCCTAACACCCCCATTTATTCCTATCCATTTGTTGCATTCATAACCTTGTATATACTTCACATCTATTATCTTACACACGCTTGACAAAACAAATAAATAACTAAAATAAAAATAAACAAATCTAAGGGGAAGATTGCCCTACAGGGCAGAGGCTGTTACAGGGAAGGCAGGCTTCTCACTAGATCACATTGAAAAGAAGGGACCTGGAGGGAATCCATTCTATACGACCTGGCGGGACAGGCAGACACCCTGAAGGGGAGGCAGTCCCAAGAACAACTTGGCCACAAGGCATTTCAGGTTTTAAAAGTGATATCCAGTCCTTTGAAGAACAGGTTGAATTGAAGTTGCCAGACCTGAGGGATTTGCACCTCGCCTTTAAAGTTCTCCCCCAAAAAGGCAAGTCCAAAGCGAGTAGAACTTTATTCATCCTTCTCACCTGCAAGCCAGAAGGTTGGAAAAGAAAAAATGCACAGAAAATGGGATTGCTTGGCCTGGCGCATCGTTTGTTCAGTTTCAGACACTCAAAGTTCTACCAGACAAACCATAGAGGGATCCCTGTTCATGGGTAGAGAGAGGTGGAGGGATGTATAGATCAGGCTACATTTGATACTGGCTTTCAATCTGAATTTGCAATAGGACTGGATTCAGATTTTCTGGTCCTGAAAACGACCACATCCAGGAAGTATTTGAATCCATTGGGATATTTTTGGAGGCACCCCCTATTATTCAGTGGTTTCATATCCACTTGGACAGTGTGGAGGACTGATTTGATTCAGAGGTTTTATTTTTGTTTATAGCTCCTTTTGCAAGTTTTAAAAGAGAGAGAGAAAGAGCGCGAGAGAAAGAGAAAAAGTGTTAATGCAGGATTTTAGAAATAGTGAATGAAAGGCCAGTATGTGGTTATGTATTAAATCTTGGTATATTTTATGATGAAGGACATTTAAATAATTATAGTCAAATGGAAATGGAGATATGATGATGGTAACATGTATAAATATCTGAGTTAAAATACTTGAGTCAATATGAATTATGTTTGTTGACTGTGGAAGAGATGCACGAAAACCTTTTTGTAACCAACTGATACACTTTCTACAGTATGTAAAGAAGGATGCGTTGTGTTTGTTTTCAAAATAAATAAAAAATATTATAAAAAAAAGAAAGAGAAAAAGAAAGAGAGAGAGAAAGAAAAAGAAGGAAGGAAAGAAGGAAGGAAGGAAGGAAGGAAGGAAGGAAGGAAGGAAGGAAGGAAGGAAGGAAGGAAGGAAGGAGGTTCTACCAGACAAACCGTAGAGGGATCCCTGTTCATGGGAACAGAGAGGTGGAGGGATGTATAGATCAGGCTACATTTGATACTGGCTTTCAATCTGAATTTGCAATAAGACTGGATTCAGATTTCTGGTCCTGAAAACGACCACATCCAGGAAGTATTTGAATCCATCGGGATATTTTTGGAGGCACCCCCTATTATTGGAAGGAAGGAAGGAAGGAAGGAAGGAAGGAAGGAAGGAAAGAAAGAAAGAAAGAAAGAAAGAAAGAAAGAAAGAAATACTGATTAAATAATTTTCCTCTTATAAGACCACAGCTGTGTACGTTCTCATTGTCCTATTATATGGGGAAAAGAGACTCTATCTGTGGCAGCTCCATTTTGCCATTAATTTAACTTACCATATCTTTGTCTCGTCAAAAGGCAAAGTCCAAAACGCATGGCAATTCAGACTGCAATGAATAACCACATAAACCAGTCTTTTGTGGTAATAGGTTACCAGATATTTTTCAGCTACATTATTACAACATCATTGGTGCCAACGGTCATGTCATCTTGGAGGGGGGAGGGTGTCATAGGAATTGCAGTCCCAATATCTGGAGGGCACCAGATCACCCCTGATCTAGCCCACAAAGGGACTCAAGATGAAGCCTGCCCATTTCCACGTATTCCATCCGATCAGAGCCTGTAGGATTTTAAGCGGCGATACATCTGCCTTGCCAACTCTTCGCGCTGATTGATTTACACAAGCTGCAGTCTATTATTAATGACTTATTCTCTTGATAAAGCTTTCCAAAAAGAGAACAATGCCACCGTGGCTCTTTTGGCAAAGTTTCACAGAAGCGCAGGAATAATCCGCAGAATTATTGTTCATGTCATTATAGGAGTCTTTAAAAAAAAAAACACAGTGCGTGAAAGAGCAAAGAAATTCCCTGGGATATTGAATCACCCTCCCCTAGGAAATAGCTTAGCTCACTTAGAGATGGATAAGGCGGGGGAGCAGAGGAACCCTCCCTCTCCAGAATGAACTGGCACACAAGGGCCTTTTCAGTACAATGAAGACAAGGCGTTATGCAACGTCAGTGGATAATAACTGCTCCAAATGTATCATCAAAATAAGATAACGTTAACTGCCATTTTTTTACTGCAAACACACCGACCCACATTAAGAATAAAATTCACTTTGCCTGCTCTTTAAAAGAAAGTGTACATCTACACAAACACATACATAACACACATATACACATGCTATACACATACATAAATATATACCTGCACCATACATACATACATACATGCATGCATGCATGCGTACATACATACAATAGCGCAACCAATGATTCTTGCTCCTGTGTTTATACTTGGAAACCACTGTTGGACTCCTTGCTAGAGACCAAAAGAAATGAAAATTTAATTTTGGGATTTGACAATTAGAAACTGTTTATGATTAAAGAAATACCGTGTCTTATTGTTGATTTGAGATTAAGGGGTTAATGTGTTTTATACCTGTATTTGCACCGAAGAAAGTTGAGTTATTCTTTCTTCTTTCTCTTTCCCCCCTTTTTTTCCTTTCTATTATACTTCTGATTTTGCTCTTTTGAACTTCCCTTTTCCCTAATAGTTTGCCTCTTTCGTATTTTACCCTTTGCAGAAACTTAATTTAAAAACAAGAAAAGAAAGGATATTTAATAATTATCATTGGGACGTTCATACTTTTAATCATGCCTGATTGAATAAACCACAGTTGGCTAGGCTCACAACTTGATGCTAAGCGGTATGCCACGTTTTCAGCCCAATAGCTGAATTCACACATTGCAAAGCTAAATCCCCACAAAACCGTACAAAATGCCTTCCCATGATCTGCCAATCCAGGCAGTATTTTTGATGACCATCTAAATGTCAATGGAGATTCTCAGTCTCCAGGTCATGGTTATCCCAAAAGTGCTGATGGCAGGAGCTGAAGAAGCTTCTTGGATGAAACATCTTCAAAGAAAAACCAGAATGTCCAGTTAACGCTTGAAAAAAGCACCTTTTGGAGGACCATCTAAAGTTTTAAAAAGCACAGGTGCCAATGAATCAACTCCTTGGTGCTTCTTACCACCTATAAAGCCCTCCATGGTAGTGGATCTGGGTACTTGGGAGACCGCCTCCTGCCGATTACCTCCTCGAGACCGATTAGATCTCATAGATTAGGCCTCCTCCGAGTGCCATCTGCCAGCCAGTGCCGGCTGGCCACTACGCGGAGGAGAGCCTTTTCAGTGGTAGCTCCGACCCTCTGGAACGAGCTCCCCGTGGGGATCCGTACCCTCACCACCCTTCAGACCTTCCGCGCAGCCCTCAAGAACTGGCTATCCTGCCAGGCCTGGGGGTAGAGATTGATCTGCCCCCACCCGAATGTTGGATGAATGTTGTTTACTTTTTAATTATATGTAATGTTATATGTTATTGTCTGTATCCCCCTTCCTATGAGTTGTTAGCCGCCCTGAGTCCCCTCAGGGAAAAGGGCGGCCTATAAATAAACCTATTCAATTCAATTCAATTCCTTACTTCCTTCTTAACACGTTATCTTCTCTTCTTCTCTTCAAAGACTTAAAAGCATCCATTGAAGACATATTGCCCACCCTGAAGCAAGAAAACGTGCTTGTTTATTTCTTAAGTAGAACATCTGACACTGAAGGGGTGGACAGCTTCCTTGATAAGATGGAAGCTGCTTCAGATGAGGCTGTTCCAGAGTCTTGGAGATCCGATGTCACTTTCAAAAGCCCCGCCATGTACATTTATACCTCTGGAACTACAGGTAGAGTAAAAGAAAAGTCACTAAATGGGCTCCTGCTTTCTTAAGAATTGGACGTGGTGATTGGGAATGATGGAAGGTATTCAACATATTTGGGAGAACATCACCTTGGCCAAAGCTAGCTGAGGAGCAGGACTTGTGAGACAACTCTTAATGTATTTTACTGAGAAGTTCAATTGAACATTGAATCCAATAAGTTAAATACTCCCAAGTAAATTCATGTGTACTTGGGAAAGTACAGAAATACTGAAGATTGGATGGATGGATGGATGGATGGATGGATGGATGGATGGATGGATGGATGGATGGATGGAGGGATGGGTGGGTGGGTGGGTGGGTGGGTGGGTGGGTGGGTGAGTGGAGTAGCTAGAGAGACAATAGATAGATAGATGATAGATAGATAGATAGATAGATAGATGAGAGTGAGAGAGAGAGAGAGAGAGAGAGAGAGAGAGAGAGAAAGAGATGATAGGTAGGTAGATAGGTAGGTAGGTAGGTAGGTAGGTAGGTAGGTAGGTAGGTAGATAGATAGATAGATAGATGATAGATAGATAGATAGATAGATAGATAGATAGATAGATAGATAGATAGATAGATAGATGAGAGAGAGAGAGAGAGAAAGAGATGATAGATGATAGATAGATAGATAGATAGATAGATAGATAGATAGATAGATAGATGAGAGAGAGAGAGAAAGAGATGATAGGTAGATAGATAGATAGATAGATAGGTAGGTAGGTAGGTAGGTAGGTAGGTAGGTAGATGATAGATAGATAGATAGATGATAGATAGATAGATAGATAGATAGATAGATAGATAGATAGATAGATAGATAGATAGATAGATAGAATATAAAGATGTAAAGATGGATGGATGGATGGATGGTAGATATAGGATAAGATAGAATAGAATAGAATAACAGAGTTGGAAGGGACCTTGAAGGTCTTCTAGTCCAACCCCCTGCCTAGGCAGGAAACCCTACAGCAATTCAGACAAATGTTTATCCAACATCTTCTTTAAAGCTTCCAGTGTTGGAGCATTCAACAGATAGATAAAATTCAGTAGATAGATAATAGATAGATAATAAATAGATAATAGATAGGATGTGTGTGTGAGAGAGAGTGGGGGTGGGGGAGGAGATACAGGATTTCTCTCAGACTTGCTAGCTGTTTAAATTAGAATAACTCATTTCAACATGATAAAGTGCTTTTTCCCGTATAAAGATTCTTCCAAAAACATACATATAAAGAAGATATACAACAGATGAATCAAACACCCCCAAATTAAAGAATAAATATTGCAGTGCAAAGATTCTACTCTATCGTGACCCGTCAAAACCGCGCTCGACTAAACCGCGCCCGATTAAACCGCGTCACTGACGTCATCAACAGGGTGACAACAGCCAGCACGGAGAAAGAAGGGCGCTTTAAATAGCGCTTTGAAAGCAAGCCGATTCAACTTAAGGTAAGGGTTAGGTTTAGGGTTAGGTTAAGGGTTAGGTTTAGGGTTAGGTTTAGGGTTAGGTTTAGGGTTAGGTTAAGGGTTAGGTTTAGGGTTAGGTTAAGGGTTAGGTTTAGGGTTAGGATTAGGATTAGATTTAGGGGGGTTAGGTTTAGGTTTAGGGTTTAATTTTAGGTTTATGGTTTACAGCGTGCTTCTGTCTCGGCGCTGTTGTCGCCTTGTTGATGACGTCAGCGACGCGGTTTAGTCGAGCGTGGTTTTGTGGTGGAACCCTACTCTATGACCTCCCTAAAGTCAACTAACCTCTTCCCTCCCCCTCCCAACATAGGTCTCCCCAAAGCTGCAGTGATTACTCATCTCCGTATATTATTGGCTTGTAGTTTGGTCACACTGAGCGGTGTCACTTCTGAGGACATTATTTATACCGTGCTGCCCTTATATCACAGCTCCGCCCTCTTGATTGGAATAAACGGTTGCATCTTGCAAGGTAAAAAGCCTAAATACTTTTTTTAAAAAAACACCTATGTTTTAGACCAGCAAGATCCACCTTGACAATCACATAGTCAGGGGAGGGCTTCAAAAAATTTCTGCAACGGATTCGTTGCCTGGATGCTGGGTGGGCGTCGCCATGGTGGGCGTGGCCTAGTGCACGGAACACTGTTCCCTTCCCACCAAAGGTGGTTCCTGTTTTTCTACTTGCATTTTTCCGTGCTTTCGAACTGCTGAGACTGGAAAAAATGAATCGATTATATACAAAATAAATATGGAACTAAGAAACTCCAGATAGCCTATGCTTAAGATTAGGAATGATTTGAATTGTTTAAAGTTAATTTAGCAAGGAGGAGCTAAGTTCAATGTAAAGAGGTTATTAATTTCTTACTTTTATTTTTTATCAATATATTTTAGACTGTGGTTGTTAAATATCCATACCGTGTACGGGTTCTGGGAAGTTGGGGGGGGTTGGGTTTGGGGGTTTGGGGGGGGGAGGGAATTATTCCAGGTTTGATTTTAAAGTAGTATGAGTGCACATGTATATTGTCTTCTTTTATAACATGGTATTGTCAATGTAATGATATACATGTGATTATATGTCATGGAAATGAAAATAAAATATTCTAACCCCGAACTGCTGGGTTGGCAGAATCTGGGACAAGTCACGGGAGCTCACTCCATTACGCAGCTCTAGGGATTCGAACCGCCAAACTGCCGACCTTTCTGATCGACAAGCTCAGCATCTTAGCCACTGAGCCACCGTGTGCCTTTACTGTGTGGATAGATGTGTAATTATTTCCCATTTCCCCTTCATTCCCAGGTGCTACCCTAGTATTACGCTCCAAATTCTCTGCTTCTCAGTTTTGGGATGATTGTAGAAAATACAAGGTGACGGTCATCCAGTACATTGGAGAGGTGCTTCGTTATTTATGCCATGTGCCCGAGGTAATCCTTCTTTAGCCTCTTTTCCCTTATCCCTCTCGGTTACATCATCCCCGTTCACCAAACGGATTACTTCAACATGCAGAATAGAGGAAGGCGAGGTCCTCGGGGATCTCTGAGCTTGGCTGTTTCCTTGCAGACATTTCACGACCAAACTAGGTAACATTATCAGTGCCTTTCATTACGTACTTTGATCACGAAAGACCTGCGAGAAAACAACCTCAGCTCGGAGAGCATCAAGGACCCCATAGTTCGATCTGGAACTACAAATATTCTCTTCTACAGAGGAAGGTCCCTGGTGTCCTACTTTCCATGTCTCTTCTGATGTTATTATATGTGTAAAAGGGCTAAGAGTGGAATATCCAAAGGGCACTCCCTCTGGGACAGTGCATGCTAATTACCTTCAATATTGTTTTTTGCGGCTTTAAGAACATTATGTGTCTTTTGATGTAGGAAGACAGATAATATGGAGGTTATAAATAGTGAGGCCTCTTCCTTTTTTAACTGTTCCTTGTGTGTGTGTGTGTGTGTGTGTGTGTGTGTGTGTGTGTGTGTGTGTGTCCCTGCTTCTTGCCAATTCCCTGTTTTTTGATGTTTTGTGGTTCAATCAATAAACATCAAACCACTTTTTTTTTTTTTTGCTAGCTGGAATGAAAGGAGTGGGTGCTTGCCCTATATGAACAACCGTTCTAACTAAAACCAAAGAATTAAAAGCAAAGAATTCACTCAGCTCAAGACAATTGGGGGAAGCCATTTGTCTGTCTGTCTGTCTGTCTGTCTGTCTGTCTGTCTGTCTGTATGTATGTATGTATGTATGTATGTCTGTCTGTCTAAATGGCTGTGTGTGTGTGTGTGTTTTCTCCAACATAACTCTGGAACACCTCGAGCAATTTCAACCAAACTTGGTACACAGTTGGCTTACTCTCTGGAAACAAATACTGTGGGGTAAGACACCCCTAACACCCCTTGGGGGGTGTTCTGCTAAGATGTTGTGTCTTAAAATGGCTTCTACTGTACAGTGCAGTGGAGTTGCCATGGTTACAGCTTTAATAGATAAATGTTGTTGTTAGTTGCAAAGTCATGCCTGACCCATCGTGACCCCATGGTCAACGTTCCTCCAAGCCTTCCTGTCCTCTACCATCCTCTGGAGTCCATTTAAGCTCATGCCGACTGCTTCGGTGACTCCATCCAGCCACCTCATTCTCTGCCGTCCCCTTCTTCTTTTGCTCTCCGTCATTCCCCGCATGAGGCTCTTCTCCAGGGAGTCCTTCCTCCTCATTAGGTGGCCAAAGTACTTGAGTTTCATCTTCGGGATCTGGACTTCTAAAGAGCAGTCAGGGTTGATCTCCTCTAGGACTGACCAGTTTAATAGCCTTGCAGTCCAAGGGACTCGCAGGAGTCTTCTCCAGCACCAGAGTTCAAAGGTCTCAATTCTTTGGCGCTCAGCCTTTCTTATGGTCCAAATTTCACAGCCATCCATTGCAACTGGGAAAGTCATAGCCTTAACTATATGTACTTTGTTGGCAGGGTGATGTCTCTGCTTTTTAGTATGCTGTTTAGATTTGCCATAGCTTTCCTCCCCAGGAGCAAGCGTCTTTTAATTTCTTGGCTGCTAATTTCTGGATAAAATAAATAGACTGCCCTTTTGGCCAAATGGATCCCAATACTGAAGATTTAACAATGTTTTCTCCAGCATATTGTTAAAAGCACAATAGTTGCATAAACCACAAGACTGAATAACATGTATTTGTGATAATAATGTGGTAATATGATCCAAAGAGATTTTGAATGGTGGAAGGTGCTTAAGCCTGCAGGTATTATTAATCTGTACCACTACCTAAATATTTTGTTATCGGGCAATTACGGTAAACTGGGAGGTATATTGCTCAATTTCTATTATATAAACAGGAAGAACAGGATATTTTTGTACCTTCAGAAGTATTCATGCATACTACTATTGTATGCAACTTAGTAGTAATTGGTCACCACATCTGAATAAATGAGTATGAATTTCTCAGGGCAGAGTTACAAACAAGTGAACAATATATGTTGCACAGATGTTTATTTGCGGCCACAAATCCAAGCCATTTTGTTCTGTATTTTCTCTCTCCCTGGCATAATTTTACGGTGTGTTTCTTTTGTAGTTTTTTACACAGCCAGTTTTAATGGCAGCTGCTTTTATTTTTCTCCTTAACACACAAAAGGATTAATGAGAAACAAAAAACAAACTCACAGCAGAACCGGAGGTTGATAATAGTCTGTTTCCCCCCTAGAGAAACTTTACTACTAGGTGGAAAAATTAATCTCAGAGGTCCACAATCAAAGGAGAAAAGGGGGTGAAAGCTAAGAAGGAAAAAAAATGGCAAGCAAAGCGATAGATTCACCTCTTAAATATACCAGGTTATTTAGAATTAGCCACTTTTACCAGCTTGGATAAACTAAATTAACTAAAACAGATACACAATTTTTAAATTCTCCATGGTGTGTAAGAAAGCGTAATGGAACACATGAATTCACAAGGCCTCCCAGGTGCTTCAATTCAACGCCTTAATGCACATTTGGTGAAGCGTGCTTAATGCCACTCTTTGTGGCTACACCAGTGGAGTTAAAGCTTTTTCCTGTAGTTTTTTCTGTAGATGCTTATCACGTTATTCTTCTTGGCATAGTTTACTGTTTCTCTACTTTGGCAACTTCCAAAGAGAAAGAGAGGGAGGAAGGGAGGAAAAAGAGGGAGAGAAGGAAGGAAGGGCAGAATTTCATGGCCGGCCATGTGACCAGGTGGGAGTGGCTTGCCAGCCATGTGACTGAGTGGGCGTGGCCAACTTGTAAAATGTGGTGAAACTCATGTAACAACGCTCTTGCTTAGCAACCAAAATGTTGGCTCAGAAACTCTGGCATTGAAGCACGCAAGTCTTAAAGCTGCCAAGTTACAAGACCCTTGCACCCCTAATCCTTTAGAAAAAAAACCCAGGGGTGTTCAAACGTGACAGCTTTAAGACTTGTGGACTTCAACTCCCAGAATTCCTCCTCTCGCTCTTCGTCTTGATGATGTGCGGACGGGTGAGGGGAGGGAGCTGGAACCGCTCTAAATGGCACTGTAGATTTGTGGAACCTCTTCTATAGAAGAGGTTAGAACTGGCAGGAACCCACCCCTGCTTGGGACCCTGACATCGAGATCAATTCCAACAACTCTTAGCTACTCTTCCCTTGCTCACTGCTGAGAATTCTGAGAGTTGAACTCGGCTTGAGAAATGTCAGACTAGCTTCAACAGGACAACATATTCTGTTCCCCAAATAAAGGTTCATTCCCTCTGGGAAATCAACATAGAAAGCTTCTATAACTCTAAGACTGATAGCCCTTTAATTTGTTTGCTCTCTACTGAGAAATCTGCTACGCTCTTCTGAAATTGTGATCGGCCTCTTTCTAGAAAGACAACGATCGAAACCACATGGTAAGACTTGCTGTGGGTAATGGCTTACGGGCTGATATTTGGAGAGAATTTATCAGAAGATTTGGAGACATGCGCATTTTTGAGTTTTATGCGGCCACCGAAGGCAACGTTGGATTTGCTAATTACAGTGGAAAAATCGGAGCTGTGGGAAGAATGAATTACTTCCACAAGGTATGAAAAAGTAAAGATGTTTGTCCTTTTAATTTGTATTTGCCAATTGTGGGGTTTTTTCGCCTAGCATTTATCAGTTGTGAACTTTGAACCTCCTTTGAAAAGTAATTTGTATGGGGCTTTCCTAAAAAACATAATTATAGTGGATCATGTACAAAGAAAAAAAAAGCATTTGAAATCTCTGTTTTAAACCCTTAATATATCAATGGTCTTATGCTTTCCTTAGAAAATAGTACAATATGAGCTCATTAAGTATGATGTGGAGAAAGATGAACCTGTCAGAGATGAAAATGGCTACTGCATAAAAGTTCCTAAAGGTACCTATCTTTTGATATCCTTAATTGCTATTGAAATTCAGCACCAGATAACATGCTTTGAACTGTCTTTATGCTTTTAGGAAGAATCAATGCTCTGTAGTCCATTTGAAAAAAAAAAAAGGCAAAATAGAGACTATTGCTTAACTATCCAGACTTTAAAAGTCAAACATATCTTTAGGAATACGCAGCAGAAGGAGTCCTGTAGTTCATGGTTCAACAATTGATTGGATGTTACATCTTATATAATGTCGTAAGAAACCTCCTGTCATTTCCTGTATCAGAGTTTGGAGCAAAACCCTTTTTACAATCAAAAATATTTACAGCAGGTAAGAACTTAGATCCAAGGCTCCACACTTAGCAACTTTAAGACTTCTGGAAGTGGAAGTCTATGGAGATTCTCAATCATCCAGGTCATGGTTGTCCCAAAGGTGCTTTTTCAGGAGGCAACTGGGCTTTCTTGTTTCCCCCCACCGCCCCACCGCCCCCCACTATACAATCAGAGCTAAACAAGCTTCTCGGATGAGAAGCGAAATGTCAGAACAGGGGTGAAATCCAGCAGGTTCTGACAGATTCTGACAGGTTCTGGAGAACCGGTAGCGGAAATTTTGAGTAGTTCAGAGAACCAGTAGCGGACATTTTGAGTAGTTCAGAGAACCAGTAGTGGATATTTTGAGTAGTTCGGAGAACCGGTAGCGGAAATTTTGAGTAGTTCAGAGCAATAGCAATAGCAATAGCAGTAGACTTATATACCGCTTCATAGGCCTTTCAGGTCTCTCTAAGCGGTTTACAGAGAGTCAGCATATTGCCCCCAACAATCTGGGTCCTCATTTTACCCACCTCGGAAGGATGGAAGGCTGAGTCAACCCTGAGCCGGTGAGATTTGAACCGCTGACCTGCTGATCTAGCAGTAGCCTGCAGTGCTGCATTTAACCACTGCGCCACCTTGGCTCTAAGAGAAGAGAACCGGTAGTGGAAATTTTGAGTAGTTCAGAGAACCGGTAGTGGAAATTTTGAGTAGTTCAGAGAACCGGTAGTGGAAATTTTGAGTAGTTCAGAGAACCAGTAGCGGAAATTTTGAGTAGTTCGGAGAACCGGTAGTAGAAATTTTGAGTAGCCCAGAGAACTGGTAGCAGAAATTTTGAGTAGTTCGGAGAACTGGTAGCGGAAATTTTGAGTAATCTGGAGAACTGGCAAATGCCACCTCTGCCTGGCCCCAGAGTAGGGTGGGAATAGAGATTTTGCAATATTCTTCCTCTGCCATGCCCAGCAAGCCACGCCCACAGAATCGGTAGTAAAAAAATTTGAATTTCACCACTGTCCAAGAAGCTTGTTTTGCTCTGACTATAGGGAATGTTTTGCTCTGACTATAGGGTAGGGAATGTAAACCAGCTGGTTGAGGAATTCTGGGAGTTGAAATCCACAAGTCTTAAAGGTGCCAAAATTTTGAGACCTCTCATCTAAGATTTCAAAGCAAAGCATCACTAGTGCCACCACAAATCAAAGTTTCCACAAACTTGTATGAACAAGTCCTGGCATCAAGAACGAAGTTCATGATGGACTTCAACATTTAGCTATGTTCAGGGAGATGCTTCAATATTTGGAGCTCCTGACCGTCTCCTGATTTAAGTTGGTGCAGATCAGAGCTAAAAGTAAAAACTGGATTACTTAGAAGTTATGGTCTATTCCCAAGTAGACTATTACTCCCAAGTAAATATTTTTATATGTATGTCCAGGATATGTAAACGTTCTTTAAATCTCTCCTAGGATGTCCGCGAACCTTCTCAAAATCTTGCACCAGAATTTTGATTGAAAATATTAATTTAGTTTTGGGGTATTGCAAATGCCACGTGGAGTATGTTAACTTGGGGGGGGGGGGGCGGGAAGAAAAATGTCATTTTGGTATTAAAATGGGCAGATGTGAGATATTCATTGCTGTTGCTATGTTTTTGTCAATTCCAGAACTTTTGCAGGGAGTCCTACAATGCTTTCAGGCAATCAAATATATTACTATTCAGCAGATTTTCTGTATCATTTTATTTGAGTTTTGTGGTTCCTCCTAGGTGAAGTGGGACTGCTAGTTTGCAAAATCACCCAGGTGGCTCCATTTAGCGGTTACGCGGGATCGAAGAGCCTGACTGAAAAGAAGAAGCTAAGAAATGTTTTTCAGAATGGTGATGTGTACTTCAACAGCGGAGATCTCTTAATGGTTGATCGTGACAACTTTATTTATTTCCATGATCGAGTTGGGGATACATTCCGGTTTGTCTCTCTCTCTCTGTGTCTGTATGTGTGTGTGTCTGTCTGTCTGTCTGTGTGTGTTCTGTCTTTCTGTGCCTCTGTCTGTCTGTCTGTCTGTGTCTGTGTGTGTCTCTCTGTCTCTGTCTGTTTCAGTCTGTCTCTTTCCCCCCTTCTGTGTCTCTCTGTCTCTCTCTGTGTGTCTCTGTTTCTCTCTGTCTGATTCTCTCTCTCTCTCTTTGTCTCTCTCTGTCTGTCTGTGTGTGTCTCTATTTTCCTCTGTCTGTTTCTCTCTCTCTCTCTGCGTCTCTCTGTCTGTCTGTCTCTGTGTGTCTCTGTCTCTCTCTGTCTGTTTCTGTCTGTCTGTCTGTCTGTCTATCTCTCTCTCCCTCTGTGTCTGTCTCTCTCTGTATGTCTTTGTTTCTCTCTGTCTCTCTTCTCTCTGTGTCTGTTTCTGCCTGTCTATCTCTTTCTCCCTCTGTGTCTCTCTGTCTGTCTCTCTCTGTGTGTTTCTCTCTCTTTCTCTCTCTCCCTCTCCCTCAGTCTTTCTGTCTGTCTCTCTCTGTGTGTCTGTCTCTCTCTGTCTGTTTCTCTCTGTCTCTCTCTTCCTCTGTGTCTCTCTCTGTCTCTCTCTCTGTGTCTCTGTCTCTCTCTGCCTGTTTCTCTCTCTTTCTCTCTCTCTCTCCCTCTGTGTCTTTCTGTCTGTCTCTCTCTGTGTGTCTCTGTCTCTCTCTGTCTGTTTCTGTCTGTCTCTCTCTCTCCCTCTGTGTCTCTCTGTCTATCTCTCTCTGTGTGTCTCTGTCTCTCTCTGTTTCTGTCTGTCTCTCTTCCTCTGTGTCTCTGTGTGTGTGTGTGTGTGTGTGTGTGTGTGTGTGTCCCCTCTCTGTGTGTTTTGTCTTCCTGTCAGCAGGAAATAAGTATAGATAGATCGTTATATTTTGAAATGTGGCAGCTCTGTTTCAGCATTGAAGTTGTAGTTTAATATTTAAGGAGTCAGTCAGTCAATTCCAGCATGCTGAAAGAGCACCATGATTTTGTAGTCAAATGGTCTAAAATTTTGCGTTGGGTGCTAAGCACTGATGTTGCACATGGCAGCACCGTGTGATAGCACCCCAAAACTATAGTTTGGACGTCTTCGCAATAGCATCTTCTGAAGCCAGCGGTGGCGGCAAACTTTTTGGCACCATGTGCCAAAAAAAGGGAGCGTGCGCGTTCGTCGGGGATGCTGCCCGGAAGAGGAACTGCTCAGGGGACATGCGCGCACCGGGAAATGAAATCCTGATTTCTGGTGCATGCATGCACACTGACCAGCTGGTCTTCTGGTTTCTGTCGCGCATGCATGTGTGACGATCAACTGGCTGGCTTGCATGTGCACAGTGGAAAACGGAAGACCAGCTCTTCCAGTTTCTGGCACTGCTGCACACATGAAGCTCAGCTGATCGTCACATGTGGATGCATGCCAGAAACCTGGAAGAGGAACAGGCAAAGTGATGCATCCCAGGCAACATGGCTGGGTGCGCCACTTCAGGCACGCGTGCCACAGATTCATCATCACAGTTCTGAAGCGGTTCTACAAGATAGAAGGAACTTTCCGTGACCTGAGGGTGTATCTTTTCATTGCTTGAGTTCTTTCTTCTGGATAGTTCATTGGCTCTGGAAAAGGATTGATTGAAGAGCCCTGATTGATAAGCCTCCCTCCAGCCTGCCCCCCCCCCCCCGATACAATTCTTACATTTGAGTTTCCCCTTCAAGCAGGTGCTTGGGACTCATCTATGACAACAGTGTTGCTTTATTCTGTGCTTTTTCAAATGAATTTCTGTTCCCTTAGATGGAAAGGAGAAAATGTGGCCACCACAGAAGTTGCCGATATTTTAGGACTGATCAACTTTATTCAGGAGGTGAACGTATACGGTGTATCCGTGCCAGGTATGGAGCAAAGACAGAGTATTTTCCAGGGCAGAGGAAGGGAGAGAGCGAGGGAGGGATGGAAGGAAGGAAGAATAAAGGGATGGATGGAAGGAAGGAAGGAAGGAAGGAAGGAAGGAAGGAAGGAAGGAAGGAAGGAAGGAGAAAGGGAAGGAATGGGGGAGGAAGGAAAGAAGGAAGGAAGGAAGGAGGAAGGAAAGGAAGGAAGGAAGAAGAAAGGGATGGAAGGAAGAAGAAAGGGAAGAAAGGAGGAAGGAAGGAAGGAAGGAAGGAAGGAAGGAAGGAAGGAAGGAAGGAAGGAATTTCAATTGCATCATTATGGATGATATCTTGACTTTTTTTTTAACCTTATTCTATAAACATCTCTGAAAACATTCTTGTTTTCTAGCCCATTTGCCTAAAATTTCCTTTCTGATTTTGAAAAAAAAACCCATTATAGTTAATACAAATACAAAAAAAAATGGGTTTCATAGACTGAGTGGGAAAAAAAGTTGAGAAAAATCAATATTAATGGCCATTCTCTTGTAGGTCACGAAGGCCGAATAGGCATGGCATCCATACGACTAGCCGATGGTTGTGAATTTAATGGGGAAATTCTCTACAAACATGTGACAGATTCCTTGCCTCTATACGCCAGACCTTATTTTGTGAGGATTCAGGTAGGCCAACTTCCATCTGTAGTCATCTCATCTCATTGGATAGAAGGTGGCAGTCTTTGCATTAGAGAACGGAAATCGTAATTTTCACAGATGTATTGCATTGTTTAAAAGATCTCAGAACTTGCACATCTCTCTGTGCTGTAATACAAGTAGTCCTCAACTTACAACCAATTCATTTGGTGACCATTCAAAGTCCTCAACAACTACTCACTGATGGCCAATGATTCCCCAAGGCTCCTTCTCCCATTGTCCTCCAGGTGTCCTGGGATCAATTCTCCGAATTCCCAGCACCCATGTTAGACCAGTCTTTCTCCATCTCAACAACTTTAGCTGGGATGGACTTCAACTTCCAGAATTCTGGGGATTCTGGGAGTTGAAATCCACCCATCTTAAAGTTGCTGAGGATGAGAAACACTGCGCTAAATAGTTCAACTTCCAGCATGTCTGAAGGATGCCATGTTCAAGGATGCTTTCCATGAGTCCTTTTCAGATCTGTTACAGATGTCAAGTCCACTGAGCTATAACCTTGGGATTGTACTCTAATCATCTTCATTTAACGACCCCATAATCCCATGTGGGGTGGAGTCTGGGCAACTGAATGGAGCTAGCAAAGTATTTACTGGCCCAATGCCTTTCCTGTTGCCAATGTGGAGTTTTATTCGGCAGATATTTTCTCAATGTGCCCAGAGAAAGGAAAATATCTGCCTCTACCTAGGATCGAACTTACAGCCTCCTGATTGTGAGGCGAAAGCCCCACCTCTAGGCCATCGCACCACTCCTGGGATTATACTCTAATGATGGGTTATTATTTGGGTTATTATTTAAATATTTGCATAATGGGTAAACAAAAATTCTTACATTTGGAAAGGAAGAGTAGAGTAATTATTTTTAAAGACTTTTACGCAACTTAGAATGGCTGTGCTGTTTCTTCTTGTTTTCATAGGATGCTCTTGAGGTCACGGGAACATTTAAATATCGAAAAGTGCAGTTAGCACAAGAAGGATTCAATCCAGCAGTTGTCAAGGATGCCTTATATTTTGGGGATGATAAAGAGAAGGCATACGTACCCTTGACGGAAGAGATCTATAACTCGATATGTAGCAACAGAAGGAAACTATAATGCTTCTGAATGTGTTATTATTTTTTTTAAAAAAATTATGTTGTTAAATAATTTTAGAAAGTTATGGAAAATTGATTTTCAGTCCAATTGCACATTTATACCTAGATTTTCAAATGGCCATGCCTAACTCATTTTGTCAATTTTTTAGAGGTAGTGACAATGACCTTGGAACCAAGGGTTCAAAGAAACACGGTATATACCCCTTTACAGGGCTTTATAGCCCTCTCTAAAGTGGTTTACAGAGTCAGCATTTTGCCCCCAACAATTTGGGTCCTCATCTGACCCACCTCGGAAGGATGGAAGGCTGAGTCAACCTTGAGCCTAGTGGGATTTGAAATGCCAAATTGCAGGCAGTCGGCAGTCAGCAGAAGTAGCCTACAGTACTGCACTCTAACCACTGCGCCACCGGGGCTCATATTATCCTTGACCATCTCTTGTTCTTTCCATCCCTTCTTTTAGAACACGCATGAGATGTCTGCAGTATGATTTTTAAAAAATTAGGATGGTGCAGTGGTGGGTTTCAAAAATTGTTCGAACCTACTCTGTGGGTGTAGCCTCCTTTGTGGGAGTGGCTTGCCACCCATGTGACCTGGTGGGAGTGGCTTGCCACTCAGGTGACCGGATATGAAGATGCCGACGACACTTGTCAGAACCACCTTAAATTACCCCACACACAGCACTGGCATGCATAAGAATATGATGTAAACTTGTTTTTTAAAAGGCATCTTTGGTTTGCGTTAGAACAACTTCAACACACGCAATGTTCTGATTGCACCACAAACGCAGTAGTCATCCTTACCTTTCACAGAGGCACTGAGTTTTATAAATAGGAGCATGATAGTGTAGAATAATCATATCCAAAAACCAGTGGTGGGTTTCAAAAAATGTTGGAACCTCTTCTGTAGGTGTGGCCTGCTTTCCGGGTCCACTGGTGGAACCTCTTCTAACCGGTTCGGTAGATTTGACGAACCGGTTCTACTGAATAGATGCGAACTGGTAGGAACCCACCTCTGTGGATTGTGCAATTGTGTTTTTCCTTTGCACTATCGCAGTTGCCATCTTCATTTTTTTTAACCACACTCTTTGGGCACCCCTCTGGAGGGTAATTACTAATAGTTATTCCAAATTGATTGCACGCCCCACTCAAAGGAAGACAATGGGTAGAATCTATCGAGTGTTTGTATTTGCTGTGATTTGTGGCTTAGCGTTAATTTGACTAAGACTGGGCTATTCAATAAACCATGTCTCAACACACCGCGTGGACCAAATCAATAGTCTGTACATGGGATCAATACGACTGGAATGAAAACTGAAACTCTAGGTGCCAAGACTAAATATTTTATTTACTGTATGAACTTACTGGGTATACAGCCTCTCTTTTAAAAAAATAAGATCTGCAATTATGACATTACTGGGCCATAGATTATAATATTGCATATAAATAATCAGACTTCGGTTGCCGTGCTGTGGAGGAAGGCTCTTAAGAGCTAGATAATAGTCTGAAGAGGGCAACACGGCAGCTGGAGGCCACACTGAATGGTGCATTCGGGAAAACTGGGCATGTGGTAAAACTGGGGTGGTTTCTTCAGATCTTCTTTCTTGACCATCAGGATTTCTTTCGGGAGCTTGGAAAAGAATTTCCTGCTAGCACAAGGTATGTTCTCGAAAGGGCTGTCCAAGCTGAAGGAACGGGCCGTTTTTTTCTTGCTTTGAGCTGATAAACTCAAGACGGAAGGCAAGTCGCAGTTGGTCAAACGCCGGCTGTTTTCTGTGAAGACCTCATCCAAATGAGGCTCTTTGGCTTTGGGGATGTATCCGTTCAACAGCGACAAAGAAGAGTTGAGGGACCCTCGCCGAGGCTGGGTCGTTATTCTGGCGAGAGGAACTATTTTAACTTTCTCTTTCTCGGTGAAAATAGGCGGAGGGATACAGGCCGCTTTTGAACCGGAGTGGATTAATTGGTTGGGGGCTGGGGCCTTCTCCTCTGGGATGAGGAGAGATTGACTGGAGATGTTTGCTGCCGTCTGTTGGATGAGGGCCCAGTCTTGTTGAATATCCTCTCGGGTGGTGAACTGAGACGTTACGGTGAAGCGGATGATCAACTTCTCCTGTACGGTTGCCGGGATGACAAACAGCTTTCCTGATTTGTTCAGGTCCTGTAAGAGCTTCTTGGTCATCCAGTTGGGACCCTGTTCAGAAAAGATGGGAGTTTCTCAGCATAGTCATTGAGAAAGATACTCATTCACTCAATAGCCATTGAGAAAGATACTTTCACACACACAGACAACTGCTGAAAGACAGGAATAATCCTGTTTTGTCTTTTTTGTCATTTCACCGCCATTCCATCAACCATTCATGGTTATGAGAGGCACTGTTCTGACCCAGCTCCCCAAAAACGACAAGCCCTCTGACGTGAACTCAAAAGGTTCCGTTATTAGGAATGCCGGCAGCCCTGGTAAAAAGTTTTTTTTTTTCAGTTAGTTGAGTTGAGTTGAGTTTATTAGATTTCTATGCCGCCCAATTCCCCGGAGGGGACTCAGGGCGGCTCACAACCAAGTCAGGGGGGGTGGTTTCAAATAAGAAAAAAGAACACGAACAAAACAATACCACAATTTAAAACACTCAACAACCATACCATTCGAGGGGGGACAAAAAACTCATTAGCCCCAGACCTGTCGGAACAGCCAGGTTTTAAGGGCTTTGCGGAAGGCCTGGAGGGTGGTGAGGGTCCGAATCTCCATGGGGAGCTCGTTCCAAAGGGCCGGAGCAGCCACAGAGTAGGCTTTCCTTCGGGTGGTCGCCAGTCGGCATTGGCCAATAGATGGAATTCGGAGGAGGCCTAATCTGTGGGATCTAATCGGTCTATTGGAGGTAATTGGCAGTAGGCGGTCTCTCAACTATAAGTTAGACTTATATACCGCATCATAGGGCTTTCAGCCCTCTCTAAGCGGTTTACAGAGTCAGCATATTGCCCCCACAGTCTGGGTCCTCATTTCACCCACCTCGGAAGGATGGAAGGCTGAGTCAACCTTGAGCCGGTGAGATTTGAACCGCCAAACTGCAGATAGCAGTCAGCTGAAGTGGCCTGCAGTACTGCACTCTAACCACGGAGCCACCTTGGCTCTCTTAACAAGCTAACAAGTCCATCTGGGAAATGAATAGTTCTCTGCCACATCTATTCATCTCCACCCCCTGCCCAGAGCTACAGTGGGGGCTTTGCTCGCAGTGGTGGCTCTTCCGTCCCAAGGACCAGCCCACTGCTCTCCTCTCCTCTGCCCTCTCTGCATCTATGCGTCAGGCACTAGACCCAGCTGTTCCTCCTCTTCCTCATCAGTCAGACCTGGGGGCTGTTGACTCTCCATCTGAGGGATGACGGATGGTCCAGCTCTTCCTCTGTCTGAATCTCTGCCAGCTCCACTCCCTCTTCCCCCTCGGAGCTCTCAGGTTGCCCTGACTCCCACACCTCCTCCTCCTCCTCTTCTGATTTGGCTGCTGGAGGGGCTGGCTTGGAACAAACTTCTGGTTGGCCTGTTGGGCCTGTTTTTCACCCTCCCGAGGCTCCAGAATCTCTCCTGAAGCTTGGGGAGGATGAAAATGGCCTCCCACTATCCTCCGGAAGGCCAAATATCAGCTGGCCCGCACACGTGTGTGCTGCTGAAGGCTGCCAAGGGCTGCCATGCCAGCAAATATGGCTCTGTATGCCACCTGTGGCACGGGTGCCATAGGTTCGTCATCACAGGTATAGGATCTCCTGTTTGAGCAGGGGGTTGGACTAGAAGACCTCCAAGGACCCTTCTAACTCTGTTCCTCTGTTAGATTCTGTTATAACTCTCAATTTGACATTGTTCTGGTGAGCTGGAATTCATTGTCATAATTCCCAATCAGCCTACTGAAGGAAAATGACGGGGATTGAAGTCCAATGCACAAGAGAATGGCATTAGTGATAGTAAAATACTATAGGGAGATGTTACCTTTAGACGAAAAACGACTAGTCCAAGATGCCTCTTCGCCGGGATCTCAAACAAGGGGTTGCTTCTGAGCAGTGACTCAAAATACTTGGCCATTTCAGTGCCCTGGGATTTCCGAAAACAAAGCCAATAATTATTTCCAATACCGCAGCCATGGTGACAATCTTTGAACAGAACACAGGGCTGCCTGTAATTTGTAGGAGAGCAGACTGATCCATACAGGTAGTCCTCGACTTACGGCCCGCCATTAAGCCCCAAATGTATGTTGCTAAGTGAAACATTTGTTAAGTGAGTTTTGCCCCGTTTCACAACTTTTCTTGACACCGTTGTTCAGCGAATGGCTGCAGGTGTTAAGTTGGTAACACCGTTGTTAAGTGGATCTGGCTTCCCAGTGGACTGTGCTTGGCCGAAGGTCACAAAGGGGACCACATACACATGACCACCACCACCACCCCCGGGACGTTGCAGCCGTCATAAATATTTGAGTCTTTTGTCAAGCATAACAATGTGAATCACGTGGCGATCTCCGAGCTGGAAGATTGCACGTTGTGTCGCTGCAATGTCAGCCCCGCCTCCCACCCCCGAACGTGACCACGGGGAATGCTGCAAAGGTCGTTAAGTGTGAAAAGTAGTCATAAGTCACTTGTTCCGGTGTAACTTTGAATGGTTCCTAAATGAACTGTTGCAAGTCGAGAACTACCTGTATCTTGTAAGACTTAAGAAAGTTTCCTCTTAGAGCTTATCTCATAGCTGGAGTTCCTCCAACGTAAAGATGTGATGTCCAATTATTTATTTATTTTTTTGCCAATTCCAACCTCAACACTCAGCAGAATTGACAGGTCAAAGACTGGTCCATCAACTGCTCTGATCAAAGTTGATCCTCAAACATCATTTGCCCAAATCTCCTGTTTGCAGTTGAGCACAATTGGCTACCGAGGACATCAGTAAGGTATTCCTTTTTTTTGAGGGGGGGGGAGTAAATTCATTTTATGCACATCATGCACATCACGTGTACAATAGAATAGCAGAGTTGGAAGGGACCTTGGAGGTCTTCTAATCCAACCCCCTGCCTAGGCAGGAAACCCTACACCGTTTCAGACAAATGGCTATCCAACATCTTCTTGAAGACTTCCAGTGTTGGGACATTCACAACTTCTGGAGACAAGTTGTTCCACTGATTAATTGTTCTAACTGTCAGGAAATTTCTCCTCAGTTCTAAGTTGCTTCTCTCCTTGGTTAGTTTCCACCCATTGCTCCTTGTCCTGCCCTCAAGTGCTTTGGAGAATAATTTGACTCCCTCTTCTTTGTGGCAGCCCCTGAGATATTGGAACACTGCTATCATGTCTCCCCTAGTCCTTCTTTTCATTAACTTGTGTTAGTGCAAATAGTTTAATCTGTACTCTAGAAATTCTATTGGGGTTTTTTTTGTATCTTTATAAAATAGATTTAAAACAACTATTTGCTTTTAAAAATGTCATTCTGACATTAAGCATTTTCAGAATAATATTTGCAATCACCTCTACACAAGAGGTACTGTGGACCAATGGCATGTGAGTATTGTGGGTGAGTTACAGTTTCCTGCAACTGAAAATAATGAAATGAACAAAAACGGCATTTTCTGCATTTGTGAACTGACATTCCCTTAAATCTAAATGATCTTCCTGTAAACAAATTCCAAATAGCTTAAGACAGAACTTTTAAAATAAAAATGGTAAGGTATTCTTATTTTTCTAATTCACCTACGTGTCTCACATGCTCCTGAAGCTTTTTCACACCAAAAGAGCGGATTACAAACCAGAGTTTTAGAGAGCGAAACCTTCGGCTCAGCGGGATTTGCCAATGCTGTAAAAGAAAACATATTTTGTAATAAGAATACATCATTATGAAGAATAATAATAATAATAAATGCTGTAGAGTTTCCCGCTTGAGCAGGGGGTTGGACTAGAAGACCTCCAAGATCCCTTCCAATACAATACAATACAATAGCACAGTTGGAAGGGACCTTAAAGGTCTTCTAGTCCAGTGTTTTTCAACCTTTTTTGTGCAAAGGCACACTTTTTTCATGAAAAAAATCACGAGGCACACCACCATTAGAAAATGTTAAAAAAATTTAACTCTGTGCCTATATTGACTATATATAAAGTAATTCTCCCACGGCACACCTTACACTATGTCACGGCACACTAGTGTGCCGCAGCACAGTGGTTGAAAAACACTGTTCTAGTCCAACCCCCTGCCTAGGCAGGAAACCCTATACTGTTTCAGACAAATGGCTATCCAACATCATCTTAAAGATTGTGCTGGGGCTTTCACAACTTCTGGAGGCAAGCTGTTCCACTGATTAATTGTTCTCACTGTCAGGAAATTTCTCCTCAGTTCTAAGTTGCTTCTCTCCTTGATTAGTTTCCACCCATTTTTGTCCTGCTCTCAGGTGCTTTGGAGAATAGCTTGACTCTCTCTTCTTTGTGGCAGCCCCTGAGATATTGGAACACTGCTATCATGTCTTCCCTAGTCCTTCTTTTCATTAAACTAGACATACCCAGTTCCTGCAACCGTTCTTCATATGTTTTAGCCTCCAGTCCCCTAATCATCTTTGTTGCTCTTCTCTGTACTATTTTTAGAGTCTCCACATCTTTTTTACATCGTGGCGACCAAAACTGGATGCCATATTCCAAGGATAGCCTTACCAAAACATTATAAAGTGATATTAACCCTTCACGTGATCTTGATTCTATGCCTCTGTTTATGCAGCCTAGAACTGTGTTGGCTTTTTTGGCAGCTGCTGTTTATTTCCAATTCTGTTATTCTGTTAAATGGCTCACGGAAGAGGTGGGCAGCTGAGTGGGATTTATTCTTGAATTGAAGGACGGTACGGCGAGATTCACAGGCTAGTCTCAATCATGGTTTGTTTAACCAGGGTTTATTTCATGAATCGCAAACTGCATCATTACACAACTCAATGCACGAGCAACAGTTCTGAACCAACTGGCCTGAAGTGACAGCAAAGTTGGTTAAGATTTTGTTAAAAAAATCACATATTAATGGAAAGCATTAAACAAAAGCTAAACTTGACTCGTATTAGGCATCTGCTAATTTCTACTGTCCCTTTCGACTTGACAATTGTCTACAGGCATGCCCCTTCTATTTGAGTCTTGTGCAATAACAAATCCATAGATTGTGTCTAGCAGTAAAATAAGCTAGCTGCCCATTTTTCAAACGGGAGATGGGCTAGGAAAATGCTACCAGTCTACTCAGTGGTGGGTTTCAATTTTTTTTAGAACCTCTTCTGTAGGTGTGGCCTGCTTTGTGGGAGTGGCTTGCTGGCCATGTGACTGGGTGAGAGTGGCTTGACAGCCATCTGACTGAGTAGGAGTGGCTTGGCAGTCATCTGACTGGGTGGGCGTGGCCAACTTATAAAATGTGGTGAAACTCACTTAACAACGCTCTTGCTTAGCAACCAAAATGTTGGCTCAGAAACTCTGGCATTTGAAGCACGCAAGTCTTCAAACTGTCAAGTTACAAGACTCTTGCACCCCTAACCCTTCAGAAAAAAAAAAAACAGGGTTGTTCAAACTTGACAGCTTTAAGACTTTAAGGTTTAGATAGAACTCTTAGAGGCAGGCGGGGTGATTGGTGAGCCAGCCAATCAGTGAGCGGCGGGCGGAGCAAACGTGGTGAGGACGGGCGAGGGACGGGAGCTGGAACCGGTTCTAAATGGCATGGAAGATTTGTGGAACCTCTTCTATAGAAGAAGTTAGAACTGGCAGGAACCCACCCTTGAGTCTACTTCACAAATACCATTCCCTTCAGAATCCCATCCTGATTCCCTTGTTTTTGGGGGGTGGGGGAGGGGGAAAGGATTTCTGCAGCCTATTCTTGCTTAAGGATAAGCCAGAGGATCTCACCATGAAATCAGTCGCTGATCCAGAATTTGGATGTCTGAGGTAGATGGGGTTAACACTGAACGTCTGCTGGAGCTTGTATTTATCTTTGACCCTTTTAGAGGAGGAAAAGAGAGAGTGAGGTAAGCTGATCGGGAAGAACTCCACCAATTGGGCCTGTCAGAACAGATGAGGGATGGAGAACACTTTTGGGAAACTCACCAGAACGCTGTGCAATCAAAGTGAACCATCATCCATTTGGAAGGATTGAAGGTAAACGAATCGGCATATTCAATTCCCTTGAGAAAAAATCGGTATTCTGGACATAGAAATGCCGTACCAGCATAGGCAGCGTCGACATGAAGCCAAAGACCCTCTTTAGCACCTAGAGAGAAATCATCATCTTCTTTTAACAACCCCATAATCCCTTGCGGGGTGGAGTTTGAGTAATTGAATGGAGCTAGCAGAGTGTTTTACTGGCCGGATGCCACACCTGTTGCCAATGCAGAGTTTTGTTCAGGATTGCCCTGAATGAAGGAGCTGCACTGAGAAATCACTCTGAAAGATCCCAAAATATTTATCTTTTAATTTTTTTTTAATTTTTACTATATAAAGAAAGAGCAACAGTTTCAATGTCTATATAAATAGCGTGTTGTCTCGTTACAGTTAGTTTGAGCGATGATGATGATGATGATGATGATGATGATGATGATGATGATATTCACCAGTAGTGATCATATAGTAGCAGTATTTTCTCAACATAATGTTAATACTCAATTGTTAATACTAAATCCTATTAATAATAAACATATCATAATAAACCCTCATGGTAAAATTAATCCTTCTCTTATTTGTTTAAACGTTCTCACTTCTGTTTTTGTTATCTAACCACTGAAAAAACGAATCTCACATTTCAAAATATTCTGTATCTTCCTTCTCTTTTATTTCAAGTGTTAATCTATCCATTTCTGCGCATTCTACCCTGTTTTCCCCGAAAATAAGAGCTCCCCGGATAATAAGCCCAATCGAGCTTTTGAGCGCATGAGCTAAAATAAGCCCTCTCCTGAAAATAAGATCTCACTTAGCAACATAAATTTTGGGCTCAGTTTTGGTCGTAAGTCGAGGAGTATCTGTACTTGGAGGAGAAGCAGACTTAGTCAACAACTAGATTTCCCAGGGAGGACCTTTTAGATAACTATTGGTGTAGAATTACTTACATATTGGGCCAAGTTCAGAAAGGCAGTCAAAAGCACACACCCCAGTTGTTCCGAGAGTGGCACAAACCTAAAGAAAACCAGAGATTTATTAAAATGTTTCAAAACAAATAAATTAGAAACTTAAATAAAAGGAGGGGAGTTGGTTAAAAAAAGTCCTGTCCTGTCCTTTCCTCCTTTCCGTTCCTTTCCTTTCTTTTTCTTTTTCTTTTTCTTTCTTTCCTTTCCTTTCCTCCTTTCCTTTCCTTTCCCTTCCTTTCCTTCCCTTTTCTCCTTTCCTTTCCTTTCTTCCTTTCCTTTTCTTTCCCTTCCTTTTCTTTTCTTTCCTTTCTTTTTCTTTCTTTTCCTCCTTTTCTTTTCTTTCTTTTCTTCTTTCCTTTCCTCCTTTCCTTTCCTCTTTTCCTTTTCTTTCCCTTCCTTTTCTTTCTTTTCCTTCTTCCCTTTCCTCCTTTCCTTTTCTTTCCCTTCTTTCCTTCCCTTTTCTCCTTTCCTTTCCTTTCCTCCTTTCCTTTTCTTTCCCTTCCTTTCCTTTCCTCCTTTCCTTTTCTTTCCCTTCTTTCCTTTCCTCCTTTCCTTTCCTTTCTTTATCTTTCCTTTCCTCCTTTCCATTCCTTTTCTTTCTTTTCTTCTTTCCTTTCCTCCTTTCCTTTCCTTTCCTTGATGCAGCAGACTTTGGCCCATAACATCAAATTATCTATACCGACTTGCATTTCACGATGGATTAAAGATATTTCAGTCTATCTCGGTGTGATTAGCTCTTCCCCTATTCCTGTGTTTTTTCTCTCTGTTTTTGCCCTTTAGTTTTCTGTGGGCTGATATGCATACTTTCTCAAATCAGCTGCCCATGATATTGCAATTTGAAAAAGGGAAATGTTGTTTTTAGGAATCAAACATAATAAAAACAATGGTTTTTATTGGTTAAACGTACCAAGCCATCTGCCAACGGCCATAAATGCAGGTCATAAGTAGCTTTTTTTTTTTGTAATTTGGAACTATCCTAAGTCAAGGACAAGGCAAATCTCCCTATAACTCTGTGATAGAGTAGCAGGAAAAAGCTCTGCCTACTTTCCAGATGAGATGGAGCAATGTCCTATCACCCAAAGAGAGAGAGAGAGAGAACAAACAGCACTTACAAAAATAGGCACCAATCCACGGATTCGGTCCTCCTCCATGGCTTTGATCAGGGTTTCACCTCTCAAGGCAAAATTCTCATCGACCGGCAAAAACCTCACTTTCACAAGGGAAATCAAACCAGCCTTCTCAACGGAGGAATGAGCCTGGATCAAGAAGACACAGATGGGAGACAATCAATGGATGAGGACAGAATGCAGAATAACAGAGTTGGAAGGCACCTTAAGAGGTCTTCTAGTCCAACCCTCTGCTCAAGCAGGAGGCACTATAGCATTTCGGACAAATGGATATCCAACTTCTTCTTAAAAACTTCCAGTGGTTGGAGCATTCACAACTTCTGGAGGCAAGTTGTTCCACTGATTAATTGTTCTAACGGTCAGGAAGTTTCTCCTTAGTTCTAGGTTGCTTCTCTCCTTGATTAGTTTCCACCCATTGCTTCTTGTCCTGCCTTCTGGTGCTTTGGAGACTGCCGAGAATACACCATAAGAGCAAATGGATTGGCAGTCCGATTCAAGACAAGATACACATGATGGTGGTAGGACAGAGGTGGGATTCAGCAGGTTCTGGCCAGTTCTGGAGAACCGGTAGCGGAAATTTTGAGTAGTTTGAGCAAATACCACCTCTGGCTGGCCCCGCCCCATCTATTCTCTGACTCCCGAGTCCCAGATGATCAGGAGGAAACGGGGATTTTGCAATAACCTTCCCCTGCCACCCACACTAAGCCACCCCCACAGAACCGGTAGTAAAAAGTTTGAATCCCACAACTGTAGAAGGGAAATGTAAGCCCCTGAGAATGGACGGACTGTCTATCTGTCTGTTCTGTCTGTCTGTCTGTCTGTCTGTCTGTCTGTCTATCTATCTATCTATCTATCTATCTATCTATCTATCTATACGCACACGCGCACGCACACACACTATATATATGTGTGTGTGTGTGTGTGTGTGTGTGTGTGTGTATGTGTATGTGTATGTGTGTATATATATATATACACACATATATATATATTTTCAGGAGCGCCAGCATAAAATTGCATCCATTCCTGTCTGCAAACCTGCCATTCCTAGGCAAGGCTGCACCCTGCTGTTCAGAAAGTATATTTGGAGAAACACCTAATAATAAATAAGGAATAATTTACAAGTGGAGTGGTTTTTCTCCGGTGGGACCGGTCTATCAGCGCAACCTGGTCTACCCAATTATGGGATGAAGCATGCCAATCCCACCAGGAAAAAAAACACTTAATCTCTCCCCTGGTACAGCCAACAAAATGAGGAGAGCCTGTGGCTTAGAGGTTAATGCATCTACCTAATATGCAAGTATCCCTGGTTCAAATCCCAGAAGGGTATGGCTAACTGATAAGAGCTACCGGTAAATAGCTTGAAATAGATCTATACTAGTCTCCTTTTATTTCTTGGTTGGTAAAAGATAAATTTAACAATTTACAAGTTGGATAGCTAAACCTGTTGCTTGTCCTGTTGCCATCTGAGAACACAGCTGTATGGGGAAAAAAGCTTTAATGCATTTGCATGTGTGAAGAGGGCGATGTGCATGTGTCAGATATGAATAGGAAGCAGGAAGTAATGGATGAAAACTTAACAAGGAGAGATCCAACCTAGAACCAAGGAGAATTTTCCCGACAGCGAGAACAATTAATCACTGGAATGGTTTTGCCTCCAGAAATTGGGGGTGCTTCATCACGGGAGGTTTTCAAGAAAAGATTGGACCTCCATTTGTCCAGAATGGCATACGGTGTCAGCCCTGCAAGCCATCTTTTCTTTTGGACTTTGGGCCTGCCACACTTTCTACTATTCATTTTCCATTGTGGGAAAACAGGAGGGGGGATTATACAGAGTTGGGTGATATGTAGCCATAACAACATTCTTTTACAAACTCAAGGTCATCCTTTGTCTCTGCACCTGGTTGCAACTGGATGGGTGGATTCTGTCTTCGTGGCAGTGGAAGATTGGACCATGTAATGGACTTCTGGGTGTTGGGGCAAGGTCTTGAATTTTCAGTTGGGTGGGAAAACCTGGGAACTTTCAGATTTGGGTTTTCCCAGATGTGCCAGCATGTCTCTTTTAATAAATTGCAACTTTGAGAAACTTCTAGCCTTGGGGTGTTATTTGTTTGAGGATGCTATTTGGAACCCTGACAAGGGTCTCCTGCTTGAGCAGAGGGTTCGACTAGATGGCCTTCAAGGGCCCTTCCAACTCTGTTATTCTGTATTCTATTCTGTATTTCTATTTCTAGGGCATGTTTATGGCCACTATTATTTTCGGTTTCTGTTCCCTGCCTCGTGGTTATTTTTTCCCCAGATGGGGTTCCAGTAAAAACTTAAAAGTTCATATGGAATGATATAGGTAAGGAAGAACTCACCTGATCAGAAGCGTAGGCGATGAGACGAGAATTCAGAGTGGAATCATCTACACTTGGCTCAGAGGTTTTCATTTCGAGAATTTTATTCTTTCTGGCTGCCAGGAGAGCGATCAGAGTTGATTCACTAACTGTGCTCTGTAGGAAGAAGGCGGGGGGGAGGGAACCCTTTAACAATCTATATAATATATATAAATGGCTGTGTGTTTGTATGTTCCAGCGTAACTCTGGAATGCCTCGAGCAATTTCAACCAAACTTGGTACCCAGATGACTTACTCTCTGGAAAAGAGAGTAAGTTACCCTCTGTCTTACCTGTGGAGGTAAGACACCCCTAACACCCCTTGGGGGGGGTGTTCTGTTAAGATACAGCCTGTTGTGCCTTAAAATGGCTTCTACTGCACAGCGCAGTGGAGTTGCCATGGTAATGGCTTCATAGTACTCCACAAGGGGGCTCCCTCTGCTAAGGTGGAAAATCCAACTTTAGAAATGATGTTTGGTCTGGACATTTCCCCCCTATAAATAAATACCCAGGCAACGCCAGGTTATCAGCTAGTAGCTTATATTTGATGTGAAAAATATCCTAGTCCCTTCAAATGCCAAGATGATCCTGAGACTATGTCCAAAGGTCATAATCTAAGTTGCAGCCCCCTTCCCATTTTTTTTCCATCAAAGGTTTGCTGACTTTCTAACTGCAGCAGTATAGCACCCTTAATCTTAGAGCGAGGGTAGGCACACTTGACTCCTCCAGATATTTTTGGACTCTAATCCTTTGCCATTGCTGTGCAGAATTGAAGGCTGAAAGATCTGGAGCACCTCAGAGTGCATCTCCTCTCTCATTCCAATGACAGCCTATTAGTCACAAACAGTAATATTTATCTATGTATTTATTTGTCAACAAGTACAAAGAAGCGAGTATGAAAAACACGTGGGAAAAAATGGCACAAATAAATGGATATACATAAGCAAAACATAGCCAACAATACATAAAAAGAATACATATAAATGGGACACTAGGACAGGGACGGTAGGCACGCTGGTGCGCTTATGCACGCCCCCTTAGGGACCTCTAAAGAAATGTGTAAGGTCCACGGTAGACAGCTTAAGGTAAAAGGTATAGCAATAGCAGTTAGACTTATATACCGCTTCATAGGGCTTTCAGCCCTCTCTAAGCGGTTTACAGAGTCAGCATATTGCCCCCAACAACAATCTGGGTCCTCATTTTACCCACCTCAGAAAGATGGAAGGCTGAGTCAACCCTGAGCCGGTGAGATTTGAACATCCGAACTGCTGAACTGCAGTCAGCTGAAGTAGCCTGCAGTGCTGCATTTAACCACTGCGCCACCTCGGCTCAATAGGTATGGGGGTTAGAGGAAGTAACAACAGGATCAGGTAGGGTGTTTCAGACATTTTTCTATCTGAATTCATGGAGACTTAACCTAACCCTAAGTGGGTTTTCCCCCTATTGGATTTTCCCATGTGTTTTACCAGGAAACGTAGATAGGACGTGTTCGAAAAGTCAAAACACTCCGTTTGTATTATGCCTGTGGTCTCTACAAGGATCTAATTGGGAAATCTTGTTTCCAAAGAGCAAATGACACCGATAGTTCCTGGCTGAAGGAAGATTTATGACTTCCTGCAAATCAACTTCTACTGCAGGCACTTCATTACCAGTATTCCTCAATTTATAACCACATTTAGGACCAGAATTAGCATTGTTAAGCAAAAATGTATAAACCTCTATTAAAATTTGAAATGGAAGAAGAACAAGTAAAAAGAATGTACGATAACATGGGCTTCAAAAGTTGGTTATAGTATGCAGATTCAGTGATACCTCAAGTATACATCATTAATTGGTTCCGGGAGATGTGATGAGTACCAAAAACGATGAATATCAAATTTTTCCCATAAGGAATAATGTATTGAGTCACAAGGTAGCTGACACTGACAGGTTCTAGCCTGTGTGTTCAGTACCAAACAAACAATGAGTAGTGGGACAAAAATATTGCACCAAAATATGTTGAGTATCAAATTCAATGAGTTTCAAAGCAGTTTAGTACCAAAGAACCAGTGTTCTACCGTTGTTCTACCATTGTAGAACAATGGGAAAATATGAAAGAATTGAAACTTACATTGTGTTATAATCTTACAGACAACATTCATAAAATGATGGTATAAGACACTAGAAAATTTATCAAAAAGATATAAAGGCATTTTAAATTTGTGTTGGGACTAGAGAGCAGATGGCCTCTTAGGTCCTCTCCAATTCCATGAGTCTATGATTTCCAACCTTCCCGCATGTGAGTTTTGGAATCTGTTGCTCCAACATATTTGGAGGTCACCAAATTGGCGGAAGGAGTACCAGATGCAGCCACATGTTCCAAGCAGGCTAACTCACGGCTCACTCCAGGAGTTTGATTCTGATTGGCTCAGGATTGACTCAGCCTCCCATCCTTCCATGGTTGGTAAAATGAGGAGCCAGATTGTTGGGGGAAATAGGCTGACTCTGTAAATCCCTTAGAGAGGATTATAAAGCACTGCGAAACGGTATATAAGTCTATTGCTGTACTTATATTAACAACAGGGAACCTTCAGAATCAGTCACATGGTAAATAGCTGGCTACGCACATTAAATCTCTCAATCAATCAATCAATTCATCCACTCATTTACCTGCAAAATGCCACCACCTTTGCTGCTTGGATGATAATGCAAGAAGGTTTCTGGAAGACCCATCATTTGAGCCAGCCAATCCATCACATTCATTTCCAGTTCTGTGCAAGCTGGACTGGATGCCTTAGGGGAAGAAAACACAGTGCGCGTAACAGCATTGCATGGGATGAAGGCGATTGATGTAGCAGTGCTTAATGTTAGGTGTTTTTTTTTTCCATTCAGCAAATTGCATGGCCTTGTAGCCGAAACCTGGCTCTCTTAAAGCAACTCAATTCCTTTGAAGATACGTTCTTTTGTTTGCATGCAAATCAATCACCCGATAGACACTTTGCCTAACAGCCGTGGGCAAAAGCAGAACCAGAAGAACAGACTTTTGGCCCACTACGTTGCAAAGACTAGACAAAGAAATGGGCAGATATGTGAAACATTGGAATATTTCAGATAAACCCATCTCCGTAACCTTGTTATTATTTATCCCTTGTTCCTACTACGTCAGTTTACTAGCTACATTATATCTATCATCTATCATCTATCTATCTATCTATCTATCTATCTATCTATCTATCTATCTATCTATCTATCTATATCTATATCTATCTATCTATCTATCTATCTATCTATATATTCTCTCTCTCTCTCTCTCTCTCTCTCTCTCTCTCTCTCTCTCTCTCTCTCTCTCTCTCCTAGTCATTACTTTTAAAGCCCTACATGGTTTAGGACCTGGCTACCTGAGAGACCGCCTCCTGCCACATACCTCTCAACGACCAACAAGATCACACAGATTAGGCCTCCTCCGGGTGCCGTTGGCCGGACAATGCCGGCTGGCGGCCCCTCGGGGGAGGGCCTTCTCTGTAGCTGTGCCGGCCCTGTGGAACAATCTACCCGTAGAGATCCGGACCCTTTCCACTCTCCCGGCCTTCTGAAAAGCCACCAAAACCTGGCTGTTCCGGCAGGCCTGGGGCTGTTGATTAATGTCCAGCCCCACCTAGACAGCATGGATGGTGTGTAATTTTAATAACTGTGTTTTTATTTTTAAATTTTCTTAAATGTTTTATATCTTGTTTCTGTAAGCCGCACAGAGTCCTACAGGATTGGGCGGCATACAAATTTTATTAAATTTCAAATTTCTCTCTCTCTCTCTCTCTCTCTCTCTCTCTCTCTCTCTCTCTCTCTCTCTCTCTCTCTATATATATATATATATATATATATATATATATATATATGTGTGTGTGTGTGTGTGTGTGTGTGTGTGTGTGTGTGTGTGTGTGTGTGTACGTGTACACAAATATAACAAAGGCAACAGTAAAAAAAAAAATTGGGTTTCTGTCGTGATGGACTCTTGTGACGAGCCGATTGACAGATGATGGAAGCAGTTAGCTTCCTCCCATAATTGGGGCTTACCAGGGGTTGTAAAAAAAACCCTTTATTTATTTATCAGCATAAATATAACAAATGTAATAAAAAGGCAACAGTAAAAAAATATTGGGTTCTGTCTGGATGGTCTCTTGTGACGAGCCGAAGACAGAGAGTGGAAGTGTGACCTTCCTCCCATATTTGGGCATACCAGGGGTTGTGACTTTAAATATATACCTTTCACCCTGGCCTCGCTGATAAGGAGTCGAGCCCTGTAGCTCAATGGTTAACACATCTGCCTTAGAGGCAATAGAGCACAGGTTCGATTCCCAGTAAGGGTGTGGCTAGCTGATGAGAGCTAAATAGCTTGAAATAGATCTATACTAGTCTCCCTTTATTTATTTATCAGCATAAATATAATATATATATAATATTTATATATATAAAATCTATCTATCTATCTATAATCTCTCCTCTCTCTCTTTCTCTCTCTCTCTCACAGGCCTGCCGGAAAAGCCATCGACGTGAGTGACCTTGAGTTGGCCACGCCCACCCAGTCACATGACCACCGAGCCCCACCTACCCAGATGGTCATTAGGGCAGAGAACCGGTTGTTAAATTATTTGAATCCCACCACTGGGTGTTTCATAGGTTTGGTAGAGAATGGAGCTTGCGTGCCTATGAGGGAAGGGTCATTTTGTCACTGCAAGAGAAGGGAAACTTCTCCCAATGCAACGTGCTTCCCCATTTGTTTACCCTGGAAAGAAACAGTCTCCCACGCGTCATGCAAGCAGCCTCCTGCCACCAGCTTTGATTCCCAGCTAGCATTTCATTTCCTTCTGCTCGGCCTCTGAATAAACCCTGAAGTTGTGCCATCTTGCAATTTTCACAGGCTTTCCTGTCACGTAGCACCCGACTCACGAGTCACCCGATTCCCTGGTCTGGCTGCATATCTCGTGATCTGGTAAGCAGCCTCCTGGTGGGAACCCCTCTCTAAGAGTCTGCCCAGGAAGAAGGATTTGCAGACAAATCTTCTGAAGTATAAGTTGAGCAAGCTAGATGTTGCTTCATTCATTTATTACGGGCAGGAGTTCCTGAAAAAGCACCTCGGTTTTGAGTCGGTTTGAAACAGAAAGCCAAGTCAGAGCACCTGGCGTTCTCTACACCTGGCTACTGACCAGCTGGGCGTTTTTCAAACTTGGCAAAGTTATGTGAACTTCAATGCCCAGAATTCTCCAGCTTTAAAGGTTATCTCTTTTCAGCTAACCTTCAGAAGTTCCTCTCTTCTTCCTTTTTTTTCTTATTTGGTTTAACCACATGGAAAGTTTAAGGAATGTTCTAGGCAATTGATCAGTCCGTGGTGTTTGTTTATTAGCAACAGCACTTAGACTTATATACTGCTTCACAGTGCTTTACAGCCCTCTCTAAGCAGTTTACAACCTATTGCCCACAACAACCTGGGTCCTCATTTTACTCACCGTGGAATGACGGTAGGCTGAGTCAACCTTGAGCCTGGTGAGGTTCGAACTGCCAAACTGCAGGCAGCCGGCAGGCAGCAGAAGTAGCCTGCAGTACTGCACTTTAACCACTGCACCACCATGGCTCATTATTATGACTATATAAATTCTGAACTTGTGCAAAATAGCAATAGTAGCAATAGTTAGACTTATATACCGCTTCATAGGGCTTTCAGCCCTCTCTAAGCGGTTTACAGAGTCAGCATATTGCCCCCACAGTCTGGGTCCTCATTTCACCCACCTCGGAAGGATGGAAGGCTGAGTCAACCTTCAGCCGGTGAGATTTGAACAGCCGAACTGCTGAACTGCAGTCAGCTGAAATAGCCTGCAGTGCTGCATTTAACCACTGCGCCACCTCGGCTCTATAATGACAACCACTATATTGCACAGCTACATTGACATTATCTAACACTATTCTGCTTTATATGCAGTGTGTGAATTGTGATTTGCCCTGGGGGTGGGTAGGTAGGTAGGTAGGTAGGTAGGTAGGTAGGTAGGTAGGTAGGTAGGTAGGTAGGTAGGTAGATAGATAGATAGATAGATAGATAGATAGATAGATAGATAGATAGATAGATAGATAGATAGATAGATAGATAGATAGATAGATAGATAGATAGATGTAGGTAGGTAGGTAGGTAGGTAGATAGGTAGATAGGTAGATAGGTAGATAGGTAGATAGGTAGATAGACAGACAGACAGACAGACAGACAAAGACATAGAGATAGATAGATAGATAGATAGATAGATAGATAGATAGATAGATAGATAGATAGATAGATAGATAGATAGATAGAGGTAGGTAGGTAGGTAGGTAGGTAGGTAGGTAGGTAGGTAGGTAGACAGGTAGACAGGTAGACAGGTAGACAGATAGACAGATAGACAGATAGACAGATAGACAGATAGACAGATAGACAGACAGACAGACAGATAGATAGATAGATAGATAGATAGATAGATGATAGATAGATATATGATAGGTAGATAGATAGATATATGATAGATAGATAGATAGATAGATAGATAGATAGATAGATAGATAGATAGATAGATAGATAGATAGATAGATAGATAGATAGATATATGATAGATAGATAGATATATGATAGGTAGATAGATAGATATATGATAGATAGATAGATAGATAGATAGATAGATAGATAGATAGATAGATAGATAGATAGATAGATAGATAGATAGATAGATAGATAGATAAGCAACTGGTCAAGTACAAATTCTTTGATCTCAAGTTTGAGATGCTGGGGTTTTGAGCAGAAGATCTTAATGCTGGAATTACTTACCCAAGTAAATCCCAAACAGTTAATAGCATCTGCTAGCATATCTCCAAGGAGCGAAGGCCAGGAAGTCAGAGCTGGGAAATAGGCGTGCATTTGTGGACTTTGCCAATGGACAACCTAAAAGAAGAGAGGAGCACAGAAAAATAGGATGAGCTGGTCAAGCATGAATTGAAGAGGATCAAAAGAAAGACAAGACAATGTAAATAAACTGTCCAGGCAAAGGAAAGGAAACTTTCTCAGGATTCTTATTTTCCTTTGTCCCCCGGTAATGAATTTTTTTTTTGCTGGAACAGCTGGCAGTCCTTGGCTAACTGTTCTGACCTCCCCTTCTCCATCCAGGAACGAAAGCCAAAAGCCACATAACTAAAAAGGTTTCTTTTAATCAGTCCAAGCTCTTGTTGGCTGCAAGCCCCAAATAAACAAAGATAATAGCTCCGGCAGAAAGTCCTATAACTCACGACACAATGCAAACCCGGCTTCTCTTATCTCAAACCACTTATCCAAGTTGGCTTCTCTCGGTTTGTGTAGGCGAACAATCACTAGAACAGGAATGGAACGTTGACTTCTGCAACCAGGGCGTGGCACCAGCAGTCTCTTTATAGTCAGGAGAGGATCCCAATGAACAACAGCTGCTCGCAATCATCTCCTGTAAGTACTCAGTTGTTCCTTCCGTCGAGTAACCCTTCGACGGGGTGCATCCTGCAACAACTCCCAAGTGTTTCCCTGAACACTCCCTCTGATCCAATGCTCTGCCGCCACCTGGTGGCCAACGGCTTCTGCCGGGCCACAACAGCTAACTGGGTTCTGGATTGGAAACTAAGCTATGTCCGAATTTCTATCATGGAATACGGGAAAGTTGGAACACATTCTGAGTGAAGACAACAGCCAAGAGTATAATGTTGCCAAGAAAATTACATAGATCCATCCATAAAGATGGAAGGAGATGTTGTCTTTAATCAAGAAGGTAAATTGCAATTCAGCTGGTCATTGTGCAACTATGAGCCGCAGTGGTGCAGTGGTTAGAGTGCAGTACTGCAGGCTACTTCCGCTGACTGCGGGCTGACTGTAGTTTGGCAGTTCAAATCTCACCAGGCTCAAGGTTGACTCAGCCTTCCATCTTTCCAAGGTGGGTAAAATGAAGACCCAGATTGTTGGGGGCAATGGGCTGACTCTGTAAACCGCTTAGAGAGGGCTGCAAAGCACTGCAAAGCGGTATATAAATCTAAGAGCTATTGCCATCAGGTCTCATAGCCAATGATACCACAATTCTTCACTTATGCGTGCAGGACCGATCTATCTATCTATCATCCAATAAGAATGTCTTTGCAGTTTGCAGCAGCATTCTCTAACGTGGTCCTCACCAGATGTTTATTTGGGAGTTCCTCTATGACATCTGCTGCCAATCACCTCCACTAGACCGATTAGATCCCACAGATTAGGCCTCCTCCGAATTCCATCCGCCGGCCAGTGCCGACTGGCGACTACCCGGAGGAGAGCCTTTTCTGTGGCTGCTCCGACCCTCTGGAACGAACTCCCCGTGGAGATTCGAACCCTCACCACCCTCCAGGCCTTCCGCAAAGCCCTTAAAACCTGGCTGTTCTGACAGGCCTGGGGCTAAAGAACCGTTGCCCCCGTCTCGAATGGTATGACTGTTATGTTATGTATTGTTATGTTTGGTCTTTTATTTTTTGTCTGTACCCCCCTTCCTCGATTTGAATTGTGAGCCGCCCTGAGTCCCCTTCGGGGGAAAAGGGCGGCATATAAATATAATAAAATCAAATCAAATCAAACATCTGCAAGACTGGAAGGATGACTTCAAAAAACCCAGTAAAGATGGCTAATTGAATATAACTGACAGTTACACTTGCTTAAGCATGACACTGATCTCAATCAGACAAACGGAGGATCCTGTGTTGTAAAGAGAAAATAGCACCCGGGTTCTGATTTGTCGTATCTAACGAGGGGGGGGGCTCAAAAAAAGAGTCCATTATTTGTCACTGTTATCGAAGCATATCTGATGCTGGGTGCAGTGCTAAATTGGCCTGGCATTCAGATCTGCAGTATAAAAACGTTCTCTGCGAGATGAAACAGATCGCTCAAGAAAATCGCCAAGATTCTTCTTCTCTATTTTAAAAGCGCCCTGAGAAATTAGACCGTTCCCCCTCAATTCAAGTATTACTCTTAGAGGTGAATTGCCAAGGCAAAGTTCTACCGAGAAACTAACAGAACACATACAGTATCTGCAGTTAGTTCCTTTATTTCGGTTAGAATTTCTCTTGTCCTTCAGTTTTCTGGGATTGTATGTTGCTAAGGATGGTCTGTGGAGCAACAGAATAGCACAGTTGAAAGGGACCTTGGAGGTCTTCTAATGCAACCCCCTGCTCAAGCAGGAGACCCTGAAGAAGCTTCTGGGATGAGAAGTGAAATGTCTTCAAAAAGAAAAACAGGGAAGTCCAGTTGCCCCCTGAAAAAGCCCCTTTGGGACAGGAGACCCTATGTACTATGTCAGGACATCAGTTGTCCAATCTCTTCTTCAAAACAAAACAGCGACTGGCTGAATTACGAATGGGAAATGTGTCCCCTTTAAAAATTTGTGCTATTAAGAAAGATTATGGACTGCCGAAATGGATAAATTAACGAAAGAAATCCAGGGAAAGGAAGAATCAGAATTCTACCAGACATGGGATAAATGGTATAGGTGGATGGAGGAAAGAAACAAAAATCAATGAAAGAATATAACAACACTCAAAAATAATAGTTATGAGTAAAATAAGAGGGTTAAGAATTGTGAAATCCAAATGAAATACGATAGAAGGGGAAATAATATAATGTGAGCGACAGCGATTGATGATTGCTAAGATAAAAAAACAGGAAGTTCCTTTTCGCACTGTATTGTATAAATGTGGTCTACGTCTAATTTGTGTGTGTGTGTGTATTTTACATGTTTGTTAATAAAAATCTTTTTAAAAAATGTACTATGATTCCCATCATCCCTGATCATTGGGCCATGCTTGCAAATTGATAGGAATCGGGATTCAATGTCTAAGTCCACCAAGTATGCGGACTAAACAAGCAATTGATTTTTGCTTGTTGACTGTATATGCATATTGGATGGATGGATGGATGGATATGTAGAATGCATAGTAAGGTTTTCCATCCATTCTGCCCATTGGCCCTGCTGGTGAGGGTTCTAAGAGCTGAAGTCATATCACATTTAGAGAATGTTAGTTAGTTAGTTAGTTAGTTAGTTAGTTGGTTAGTTAGTTAGTTAGTTAGTTAATTATATATATATATAGAGAGAGAGAATTTTTATAGTTATAATGTAACTATAAAAATAAAAACACAAACATACATCCTTTACACATTCTATATAATTGAAATTGAAAACCTGATTATGTGTTAATATTACCCTATACCATGGAATGCAATATAGTTACTGCCCTGGGACAGAAGCTGTTTTTCAACCTATTTGTCCTTGTTTTTATCATCCTGTACCGTCTGCCGGATGGTAATAGTTCAAAAAAAAAAAGGGGGGTGCCCAGGATGAGATGGATCTTTAAGAATGTTTTGAACTTTCTTAAGGCAGCGAGAGCTATAAAGCTCTTTCAAAGAGGGGAGAGTGGGGGGGAACCCATGATCCTCTGGGCAATGACGTTGACCCTCTGGAGTGCTGTCTTATCTGCCACAGTGCAATTGGCAAGCCAGTCACAAGTGCAGTAAGTTAAAATACTCTCTATAGGAGAAAGGAGAGAAACAGGAAAAAGGGAAAGGCAGAAGAAGGGGGGAAGGTTAAAAAGGAGGAAGAGAAAGGAGAGAAGGGAAGGGAGAGGTGGAAAGAAGAAAGGAGAGAAGAAAGAGAAGAAAGTGGGATAGGAAGGGGAGAGGGAAGAAGGCAGGGAAGCAAGGAGGGAATGAGGGAGGGAAGGAAGGAGAGAAGGAGAGTAGATAGGAAGGAGGGAAGAAAAGGAGGGAACTCAAGAGAAGAGAATGGAAGGAGGGAAGGAGGAAAGGAGGGAGAGAAGATATGAGAGAAGGAAGGGGGAAGAAGAGAGGAAAGGGAAGGGGAAGGAAAGGAGGAAGGGAAAAGAAAGGAGGGAAGGAAGGAGGGAAGGAGAGAAGGAGGGAGGGAAGGAAGGGGAGTGGGAAAGAAGAAACAAGGTAAGGAAAAGGGGAGGGAGGGGAGAAGATACCCAACCTTTGATGCCTATAAGGATTTTGATATTATGGGAATGTCTTGAAACACAGTCAAATGTAAAGTGAAACAGTGGATGTTGTATTGTCTTTTACCAGTTATTGGTTGTTGTATTTTTCTTTTACTAATAAAAATACTTTAATAAAAATAAAAAAAATAGTCTCTATGGTGCAGCGGTAGAAGATCACCAACAATTTTCCATTCAGTTGTTATTTTCTCAGGCAGTATAACCTCTGCTGGGCCCTGTTGACCAGGGCTGCAATGTGAATGTTTATTTTATTTATATGCCGCCCTTTTCCCCCGAAGGGGACTCAGGGCGGCTCACAACTCAAACGTGAACACCCCAGGTGAGGTCGTCTTTTATAATAACAAGTTAGGTGGGAGACAACTCCTTTACAGTTTCCCCTTTTCTCCCCAACATGCACTTACCCCAGGCATAATGATCTTCTCAACGTCTCTGAAGATATTATCCCAGCTCTCTGGCTCCAAGGGGGCTCCATGGGGCAACTGATGTCTCATGTAACCTGGTTGAACATCAGGATATACTCGCCTTTCCCGGATGTTGGTGAGGTACTGGGAAATGTAGTCCACCATCTCTTTCCCTAGGAAGAAGTAGCAAGGAGAGCTCACAAGCACCATTCCTTCCCATCGAGGACAGTTGGCTGTGATTGCCATAATTTGCACATCCAGCATGATAGAATCTCTCTAGGATGTTTGCGGTCTGCTGTACTAAGAGCTAAACGGGAAATGAGGTTTACCCACAATCTTTAGGTACACATCAGAGGTGGGTTCCTACCAGTTTAGCAATAGCAATAGCAGTTAGACTTATATACCGCTTCATAGGGCTTTCAGCCCTCTCTAAGCGGTTTACAGAGTCAGCATATTGCCCCCAACAACAATCCGGGTCCTCATTTTACCCACCTCGGAAAGATGGAAGGCTGAGTCAACCTTGAGCCGGTGAGATTTGAACAGCCGAACTGCAGAACTGCAGACAGCTGAAGTAGCCTGCAGTGCTGCATTTAACCACTGCGCCACCTCGGCTCTTGCACCTATTCGGTAGAACCGGTTCGTCAAATCTACCGAACCGGTTAGAAGAGGTTCCACCAGTGGACCCAGAAAGCAGGCCACACCTACAGAAGAGGTTCCACAATTTTTTGAAGCCCACCACTGGTACACATGCTTTGTACACATGCTAGAGCCAAGGTGGCGCAGTGGTTAAATGCAGCACTGCAGGCTACTGCTAGATCAGCAGTTCAGCGGTTCAAATCTCACCGGCTCAGGGTTGACTCAGCCTTCCATCCTTCCGAGGTGGGTAAAATGAGGACCCAGATTGTTGGGGGCAATATGCTGACTCTCTGTAAACCGCTTAGAGAGGGCTGAAAGCCCTATGAAGCGGTATATAAGTCTACTGCTATTGCTATTGCTTTGTAAGATTGACAGAGGGACACACATATAGTGTCCAATCCCATGAGCATCCAACCGTAGCAACTAATGAATGAAAAATGATTTACCTATAAGAAATCATGCCTACCTTTGGGGCTGCAAAATAATGAAGAGAAGAGCTTTGCCCCTTCAAGAGTTGGTGGAATCTGATTAGTCTGCAGAGATTCTCAGTTATCCAGGTCAGGGTTGTCCCAAAGGTGCCTTTTCAGGAAGCATTTCTGGATTTCCTTGTTTTTTTCTTTTCTTTTGAGGACGTTTCCCTTCTCATTCAAGAAGCTTCTCCGGCTCTGACAGGATCCTTCCATTTCTTATTATGCTGTCAGAGCTGAAGAAGCTTTTTTTTTTTAATTTATTTTTTCTCAATTTCATATATACATTCACAATTATATGATCTCATAACTGTTCTTAATAATATGTATTTATAACAATTTTTCCTACTGTTGACAATATACTTGAAGATTGCTTTTTTAACATCCCATAGATCCATCTTATCTTACAATGGTCCTACTTCTTCTTCCCTCCCTCCCTCTTTCCTTCCCTCATTTCTTCTCTCCTACTTCCCTTCCCTCCCTCCTTCCCCTTCCCTCCTTCTCTCCCTCCCTCCTTCCTTCCCTCCTTCCTTCCTTCCCTTTCTTTTCTCCTTCTCTCCTTCCTTTCCCCCTTTCCTCTTTCCTTCCCCCTTCCTTCTCTCCTACATTCCCTCCTTCCTTCCCTCCTTTCTTCTCTCCTTCTCTCCTTCCTTCCCTCCTTCCTTCCCTCCTTTCTTCTCTCCTTCCTTCCCTCCTTCCTTCCCTCCTTACTTCCCTCCCTCCTTCCCTCCCTCCTTCCTACCCCCCTTTCTTCTCTTTCTTCTCTCCTTCCTTCCTTCCTCCTCTCCTTTCCCTTCTCTCCTTCCCCTTCCTCCCCTTTACCCTTCCCCTCTTCTTCCCATTCCTCCCCTCTTTCCTACTCTTACATTCCCTCCCATTCTTCCTCTGCCTCTGAAGAAGCTTTTTGGATGAGAAGCGAAACGTCTTCAAAAGGAAAAAACAAGAAAATCCGGTTGCCTCCGGAAAAAGCACTTGGAATCTGATTAAGCATCAACTCCGGCTAGCATGGCAAGGAGTTGCAATCAGTTGATGCATGGTGATATTTGAGGATCATACATCACTGCATCATGGCCACTGGAGTAAGGCAGAAATAAGTTATACAGTCCCCTTTTAAGATGGTTTGAACAACTAGTCCTTCAATCCCTCTCCATCATCTGAATTGGCTGGTGCTGATGTCCTTGAGATCCAAAACCTCTGGAGGACACATAATTGAGCTCTTAAGATGCTCCTGAACAATTTGCAGGTAAAAATATAAAAGCAGCAGCATCCTTCTCTTAGACCCTGTTTGCACCTGTTTTTTTTAAACATGGACATTTTATTTCTGCAACTATCAATAATTGAGTGGACTTAGAATAGAATAAAATAACAGAGTTGGAAGGGACGTTGGAGGTCTTCTAGTCCAACCTCCTGCTTAAACAGGAAACCCTACACCACTTCAGACAAATGGCTATCCAACATCTTCTTAAGAACTTCCAATGTTGGAGCATTTACAACTTCTGGAGGTAAGTTGCTCCATCGATTAATTGTTCTAACTGTCAGGAACTTCCTCCTTAGTTCTACGTTGCTTCTCTCCTTGGTTAGTTTCCACCCATTGCTTGTTGTCCTACCCTCAGGTGCTTTTGGAGAATAGCTTGACTCCCTCTTCTTTGTGGCAGCCCCTGAGATATTGGAAGACTGCTATCGTGTCACCCATAGTCCTTCTTTTCATTAAACTAGACCTACCCAGTTCCTGCAACTGTTCTTCATATGTTTTAGGCTCCAGTCCCCTAATCATCTTTGTTGCTCTTCTCTGCACTCTTTCTAGAGTCTCAATATACCTGATCCTGTTCAAAAAATGGAAGTGAGCTGAAAGCATCACCGGCCCAAATGGGAATCCATTGTTCAAATCTTCTTCTGTGCCCTTTCCCAGACTCACCTCTCCATCTGTATTCTTCGTGGTCCATGTGGACTCTTGCAAAAACTGCCTCTCTCTCTCTAATGATTATATCCGTGGTCCGCAGACAGCTATTTGCTTAACTGAGTCGCCTTCATCCTGCAGCCTTTTATATCTTCTATCAAACTTTACGTCATCAAATGATTAGGAAATCGGCCTCTGATGAAACCTCCCTGATTTGCTTCTCTTCCTGGACCACGTTCAGAGGTCTTTGATATTCAGCAAATTGGAGCTCCATTCATTATATTACTACAGCAGGAAAGAACAATGACAAATAGTAAAAGTGAAGCTAGTTAGTCAACTCCAGGCACAAAGACAGGACAAAAGGGCCTTAAACTAGCTGAGTCCAAATGTTTTTGAGTATTGAGAATAAATTCAGTCATCTTCTTCTAGGAAAATGTGGTACAATTAAACCCCAGAAGACAAGATTTGGTTGGTTTTCGTTGATGTCATGTTTGCAAGAGAGACAGACAGACAGACAGACAGGAAGGCAGGCAGAGCAAAATACCAAGAAAGATTGCCCAATGATGTTAATGTTGTTGTTAATGTTAATTTTATTTATATGCTGCTCTTTCCCCCGAAGGGGACTCAGGGCAGCTCACAACTCAACTAGGGAAGGGGGATACAAACAAGAATTTAAAACGACATAAAAAAACAATACATAATTAAAACACAACAGTCATACCAATTCGAGACGGGGGCAACAGTTCTTTAGCCCCAGGCCTGTCGGAACAGCCAGGTTTTAAGGGCTTTGCGGAAGGCCTGGAGGGTGGTGAGGGTTCGAATCTCCACGGGGAGTTCGTTCCAGAGGGTCGGAGCAGCCACAGAGAAGGCTCTCCTCCGAGTAGTCGCCAGTCGACACTGACCGGCGGATGGAATTCGGAGGAGGCCTAATCTGTGGGATCTAATCGGTCTAGTGGAGGTAATTGGCAGCAGGCGGTCTCTCAAGTACCCAGGTCCAATACCATGAAGGGCTTTATAAGTGACGACTAGCGCCTTGAAGCGTATCCGGAGACCAATAGGCAGCCAGTGCAGCTCGCGGAGGATAGGTGTTACGTGGGTGTACCGAGGCGCACCCACGATTGCTCGCGCGGCTGCATTCTGGACAAGCTGAAGTCTCCGAATGCTCTTCAAGGGCTGCCCCATGTAGAGCACATTGCAGTAGTCCTGTCTTGATTATTCAAAACAGTGTCAAGAAGGTGCCCCAACATCTCAAAAGATACACACAATCAGATAAAAGAGGATGAGCTTGTGAAACTCAAAGTCTAAAATTATCCATCACACATGAGGAAATGGCAATCTAGATAAGCTTATTCCACCAGTAAGTACGTTGCCGATGTCTCTCGGGATCTCAACGACTTTCTATTATCTTAAAATGTGGCATGGATATGACACTAAAAATGGTTGTGAAATATGCTCACATTTACATCTTACTACATATTGTTCTTTCCACTTACATTGGCCCTCAAGGCATCTCTTATGGGAGGAGCAGACGCTGTTTCCTTCTTACAATACAAGAACAAAAGAAGAATTTTGCAGGGTAAGAGACCCAAAATACAATTTCTTTCTCACACAAGAGGCCAGCCACATACATCTTAAATTTCTTCTAGAAAAAGATCCTAGCTCTCTTCTTATCCCTTCTAGATCAGGGGTCTCCAAAGCTGTGGACTTCAACTCTCAGTGGCTAGCTGGGGAGTTCAAATCCACTAGTTGCCAAGTTTGGAAGTCTCTGCTCTTAGAGCAGGCAAAGGATAAATGCCTTTCCTTCTAAGAGGCTCCATTTATATACAAGATGCCTCTGTGCGTTAGATTTCTGTTCCAAAAAAGAGATGAAGATTTTGGAGTTACGCTTTGCTGCAAAAATCATAGCTCGGTTGTTTTATTTTTAAACGAAGTAGTCACCTTTGATTTATCCCTTCCTAATTTGTATCCTTCATATTTTTCTTCATAGATTCCTCTTATCTCTCAAGTGACTGGCCATCAGAATTTGTTTTTCTTCTGAAGACAAAGAAGTCAACCAGACATGCAAAGTAGCGAATTTCATCAATGAAGCTCGTGAAATTCATGCCACTGGAAGCTGGTTTATAAAAATGAGTAATAATGCCAGGCTTCTGAGGAATTTGGATTTTTTTTTCTTTCCCATGAGTTACCCAATGACAAGAAAAGGAGATTTTGTTAGTGAATCTAGATTCTTAGAATACAACATGATTTCTGCAACAGAAAAAAATGCTGCATTATCTAGATGCAGTGAAAATCCCTAAGAATAGATATTATCCATTCAGATAACATTAGCTAATGCTTACAAAATCACTGGAGTCTAAGACAACTTGCCATGGAACAAGAGTTACACTAATGTCAAAGAAATGGTGGAATAGAATCATTAAAGAAAGGATACCAAGAGAGGGAGAAAATGAAATGTGAACGACAAAAGGTTACATTATTCTTTAAATTATTTTTGAATAATTAAATTGAATTGTTAAATTGTCCCCAACCCAAGTGGTCCCATGGTGAGTTGGCCATGGCAATCCACAATCACTGTATCTCAACTTAGTCAACTTTAAGCTATCTGGACTTCCCGCCATGGCTGGCTGGAGAATTCTGGGAGTTGAAGTCCAGATAACGTCAAGTTGCCAAGGTTGAAAAACACTGATTTAGACGATGCAACGTGTACATTTGCAGACTGTTTCACACAGTCGGGAACCCAACCAATTCAATACATCTTAGCCAAGCAATGACTTAACACAAGGTATCTTACAAGATAGAGATAGAAATCTAGGGCCTTTTGAGTGATCAAAATCTGGGGTCTTCCTCACTTTGGATTTATGCCTGTAAGAATTAGACACACAGGTTTGTGGTGGAGGTCTATTTTGACATCTGCAGATCAAGAATGGTGAGATTCTTGAGTTCTAGCTGAGAAGGTAAGCCTGTTCACATGTAAGAGATGGTAAATTGACTCCACTTTTATTTATAGTATCTTCTCTGGTGTCAGGGCAAGCAACACAGCTACACACACACACACACACACACACACACACACACACACATTGTGCTGTGGAAAAAAAGAAGGGGAGAGAGAGAATATATATCTATCATTGCAGACTTCTGCTTTTTCTAGATACCCAGCAAGTGAGAATTGATAAGCCCCTTTGGCAGCAAATTATGCCATGTGATTATGTTGGTACTATAATTGAATTGAATTGAATTTATTGCACTTATATGCTGCCCTTTTCCCCGAAGGGGACTCAGGGCGGCTCACAATCCAAGTCAGGGAAGGGGATACAGATAAGGGATAAAAAGACGAACAAAACAATACACAATTTAAAAGCACACAACAACCATACCATTCGAGGAGGGGGGCAAAAGCTCTTTAGCCCCAGGCCTGTCGGAACAGCCAGGTTTTAAGGGCTTTGCGGAAGGCCTGGAGGGTGGTGAGGGTTCGAATCTCCACGGGGAGTTCGTTCCAGAGGGTCGGAGCAGCCACAGAGAAGGCTCTCCTCCGGGTAGTCGCCAGCCGGCATTGGCTGGCGGATGGAATTCGGAGGAGGCCTAATCTGCGTGATCTAATGGGTCTTTGGGAGGTAATTGGCAGCAGGCGGTCTCTCAAGTACCCAGGTCCAATACCATGAAGGGCTTTATAAGTGACGACTAGCGCCTTGAAGCGTATCCGAAGACCAATAGGCAGCCAGTGCAGCTTGCGGAGGATAGGTGTTACGTGGGTGAACCGAGGTGCACCCACGATTGCTCGCGCGGCTGCATTCTGGACAAGCTGAAGTCTCCGAATGCTCTTCAAGGGCTGCCCCATGTAGAGCACGTTGATAATATGGTAAGCGAAGGGTGAAAGTCCCAAAGGTGCTTTCTTTCAAAAGATGACTGGACTTTCTTCTTCTACTTGAAGACATTTTGCTTCTTATCCAAGAAGTTTCTTCAGTTCTAACTGAATGGTTGAGAGTGGAAGGATTTGTATTCCTTGGAGTCACCTGGTGGTTAGTGCGCTTTCTGAGAGCCGTTGAAGCCACTTGGAGGTTTATCTGTGCCAGGAGTCAGCAATGGATGTTGTATTAATTGTATTTTAAAAAATATTTTAAATGTTTCTACTTTGTTGTGAGCCGCCCAGAGTCCCCAGCGAGTGAGCGGCATACAAATCTTATTAAAGTTCAAAGTTCTGGAGCTGCATGTGGCTCTTACAATATAGTATCAGATATCTTATGTACATCAGTATAAAGTCGTGAGCAGATAAATAATGAATATGATTGTAAATTCTACTTGTTATTGCACAAGATATTTGTACCCAGATGACACAGTTTAATGGAAGATGGATTGTTTGTATTAAAAAAAATTATTTTTTTTAAAGCTCCTTGAAATGTGGTTTTGTTTCGCTTTTAGATTGAAGTCATTAAAAAAAAATCAATATGCTTTTAATCAATATGCTTTGTAACACATGCCCATGGACGCACGCAAAACTTGTGGGAAGCTTTCAAGAAGAGATTGGGCTGCTATCTGTCAGAAATGATGTAGGGTCTCCTGCTTGGGGGTGGGGTGGGTCAGACTAGATGACCTATAAGGTCCCTTCCAACTCTGTTAATCTGTATCTAAACCAGGTGGAAAATTCCAGGGAAGAAGACAGAGTCCCACTTGCATAGGGTGACCCAACGTACATTGACTTATGCATGGATAAGCTTAATTTAAGGCGAGGGCTTGTTTTGTGACTGTGTATAACCTTAATTTACGGTGGCAGACTGATCTCACATCACATTCAGATTAGTTCATAAGCCACAACTGGCTGAATCCGGACAACACTAGGGCTACCGTTTCCCTGGAAATAAGACCTCCCCGGATAATAAGCCCAATGAGGCTTTTGAGCGCATGCACTCAAATAAACCTTCCCCTGAAAATAAGCCCTCCCTGAAAATATTGCAACACAGCAGCAGCCATGAGGTGACCATGCTCACCGCCTCCTACACCTCAAAAATAATAAGACCTCGCTGAAAATAAGGCCAAACGCTTATTTCGGGGGTCAAAAGAAAATAAGACCCTGTCTTATTTTCAGGGAAATACGGTAACTAAGGTTGCTGGCCTACAAAATCCTTATTCAGTTAGTGCTTTTAGCAGACAGAGGACTGGACTTGTTGACTTTCAACAAAGCATCCAGATAAAGACATCCAGATGAGAATAGCTCTAGAAATATTTCAGAACTTTTATAAAAATGGGAGGGGGAACAGGTTTGGAGCAAATCTGAAACCCACTTCCGAAATTCAGAACTGGTTGCTGACAGTACCTCATGCTTAAACCAGCTTCCTATTGAAAGATTTTGAAATGGAAGTCATCGATCATCATATTTGCTACTAGCTGTATACCCGTACTTCGTGACGAAACTATGTAATCAGGCAATGCAGGAGAAATCCGGTTCAATCCGTTGACTCAGTGGTGGTCGGTGATTGAAACACATAAGGGAATATCGCTCCCGCTGCCTTGAGTCCGGAAACAGTTCCATAGGTGGAAGACGTAGACATTTTGGTGAGGTACCGACGTTTAGTACTGTAAGGAGCCCCATACCGCTCCTGAGTGAAGGAGTGGAACGTCTGCCAGTTTAGAGGTAACGGAATGTAAGGCAACTGGCAGTTGGAACAGAGTTCTTTACAATTGGGGAGGGAGAGTAGAACTCCTTAGCATCAGAACATGTTAATTACTGTATAAAAAAAATGATCTGATGGTCATTTCGAAAAATCCTTTCTTAGTGAGTACCTAGAAGCCAAGAGGAGCATATATGCCAAATTTCACATTTGTAGGCTTTACGGTTCTGGAGATTTCATGATGAGTGGGTGGCATTTGCCTTTTATATATATATGTAGATACATTTATCTTGCCTCTCTTAGTTCCAAAATGGTACACTAATTGAAGAGGTGAGCAAACACACTCCAAACTGTGTTCAGACAGGAAACAAAAGGGCTTGGAGAGCTTGAAATGACAGTGAGCAAATATGGAAATGACTATTTTGTTAGTTATCTTCCACTTGCACCCAGTGGGCAGCAAACGAAGGGGAAAATGTATTTACCCACAGGCAACTGAATGAATAGAAATAGTATGTTGGTTAAGTGCGAGAGAGAAGCCGTGTCGTCAAAACCGTGGGAAAAAACACCATGTGTCACAAATTTCTCTGGAGAAATAGGTATTTGTTGGCCTCAAACACCACTGAACCAGTCTTCTCATGTCTGATAAATTTGATCTATTTTCCTTTCCGTTTCCGAAATGGTTGTAATGCTGAAGTAAGTTATGATGCTGAACCTGGTATTATTGGTAGCTCAAGTTCTGATTAGGTAAGGTGTATTAACCTTCAAAAGCTGAACTCATGAGTTAACAGACGTTCCACAATCATACCTAACGGTTGGCAGGCTGGTGAAACTGATTCTGACTACCCTATTTGTCAAAATCGTGGCTTTTTGAAATGCTTATGCAACTTAGCTTCATTTTAGTAGGTCAGAAATGCAAAGGGAGGTTCTCTTTCACCTATATTTAAATGCTATGCCCAACAAAATCAGCCCAACTGATTGTTTTTCAACCCTACTCCTTCCATTTGGTACCAAGGGGGTATCTTTTGAACATCCGCTAGGAAAGGAGAGGAAAAACCTGGGTTGATTTTACAGGGGTTATTGTTGTTACACAGAAGCTGTTCAAATGTCTTCAGAAACGGAGTAGCATGTAAGTAATAAATCCATTCTGGAAAATTCCCTTTTCATTTTACTGAGGCCCCTGTGGCTAAATATGGTAACAATGCCTTATTCTGGAGTCACAACTCAAATAGTGGTTGCTTCAACCTTTGTCGTTGACTTAGCATCAAGGGTGATCCCGTTTCAAGATCCTTCCAGTGAGCGATACTTTTGATGGCAACCCCAGTTGAGGTGTTCAAATGACTTCTTTCATTTTGGGCATTTTTTTAGGGCAATTATTCATGTAAGTGATGGGCTTGGAATGACAAAATGTGCAATCCCTGAACTTTTTTACCATCCCTGTAAAAAAGATGTGGAGACTCTAGAAAGAGTGCAGAGAAAAGCAACTAAAATGATTAGGGGACTGAAGGCTAAAACATATGAAGAACGGTTGCAGGAACTGGGTATGTCTAGTTTAATGGAAAGAAGGACTAGGGGAGACATGATAGCAGTCTTCCAATATCTCAGGGGTTGCCACAAAGAAGAGGGAGTCAAGCTATTCTCCAAGGCACCTGAGGGCAGGACAAGAAGCAATGGGTGGAAACTAATCAAGGAGAGAAGCAACTTAGAACTGAGGAGAAATTTCCTGAGAGTTAGAACAATTAATCAGTGGAACAACCTGCCACCAGAAGTTATGAATGCCCCAACACTGGAATTCTTTCAAGAGGATGTTGGATAGCCATCTGTCTGAAATGGTATAGGGTTTCCTGCCTAGGCAGGGGGTTGGACTATAAGACCTCCAAGGTCCCTTCCAACTCTTCTATTGTATTGTATTGAACTATTGTTAGAATCAACAAAATCTTCTGCTGAAGTCCACAGGTTTGGATGGACGAAAGTTTTAAGAATCTGGACCATGAGCCTTTTCAAACTTCTCACATTTTTTGAGTCTCCGTGCTAAATTCAGCGACCGATTTTTCTGGTTTAAAATAATGCTGTTATCAAATAGCAAATTACGACGCCTTATTGGAAGAATCATTTTGCCCTTCAACGAGTAGAGTGGGAATCTCTCATGTGGACTTTTGAAACTGTTCTAATAGCGACGCTGATGCAGCTATATTCCAGCCTGCGTATTCCTCTACGTGTTTCTCATTCTTGAAACTCCAAGCAGCTGCCTTTTACGACAATTCTGTGCTATAAAAGAAATCGCCCGGGTGATAACGTTTTCACAAAATAAGCGAATCAACCCCGCATCTGTGGAAAAGATATTTAATTGTAAATAGAAAAAGGTAGGCCAAAGACAGTTTTAAGGGCAATTCTTCCGTATAGGTAATCTAGATGATTTATAAAGTTATACGTTTCATAAAAGCACTGAAAGATAAACAAAGCAAAGCACAAATCAAAAATAACAAGGTATACGTGGAAAGAAAGGGAGCTGCACAGTAGCCTGAACAAAGGGCAAAGCGTTTGTAGCACTTGGTAAATCTTTAAGGCAAGTATGGTCTGTGAATTATCCGAAAGCCAACCAATCTCTGGATGTTCCTGGGTCTCTGCAGGTCAACACTTGCAGCAGGAAATGCAATGATGTAGACCCAACTACATCAACGGTGACTGATAAGGAAATAAATGTTTATAAATATTTCCTTATGTTTGCCTGAGTGCAAGTACAAAGCTCACACAAGACAAGGTGAGGGGGAAGGGGGGAGCCGTCTCTTTTCTCTTTGTATTCAAATCCCATCTACAGTGAGATCTACTCTTCATTCCTTTCCATCAGCTGCAAAACCTTTAGTAGGTTTCGTAACATTTGTTCTGGGCTGAGGTCCAGTAGGGAACTATTTTTTGAGGATATATTACAAGTTTCAGGTCTAAAAACATCCTTATTTCTTTTAACAGTGAATTTTTTTCCCCACGTGTAATGGTACTTGGGGTTGGCCTCCTATACCTTGGTATATATTATCCCCACAATAACTTGAAGGCCCAAATCACTCCTTCACAATTTAATATAGGTCAACCATGGCCGACTTCAAACTCTACATCAATAACCGCTGATCATACTGGTTAGCAAATGTGGGTGCTGAGTACCAATAAACCTGGATGGCGTAGGAGAAGAGAGAAAAGACAGGTAAAAACTGAAAATTTCAAAACGCCATTCACCCGGAAATGGTAAGAATTGTCTCCCCGTGAAGACCACGCAAATTAAAACAACACCAGCTGTCCAAAATAACAGAAGGCAACCACCCAAACGGCCACACAAAGCTGCCCCTTAGAGGTCAGTCATGATTTAGGACCGTCTTAAAATGCTGTTGGGTGGATAGAAAGGGTGAAAATTACGTGCACCTGTGTGTATTAGTGGTACTGTTACGACTGAGACGATGGGCACAAATGTGAAGGAGGAGCATTTCTTCGGTAAGCTTTGTTGGAAGAAGGGAGAGCATAAAGCCACAGGGACGGTGGCCGAGCAGAGAGAATGTGGATTTTCGCTTTAGGTAGCTCCTAGATAAAACGCATGCAAGGACTTCAGACTCTTCTATGACCCCTGTTTGTTTTGCAGCCCTAGTGGGAATGTTGTGGAAGAGATGACCTCAATAACTGTGACGAACTTTCTAGCATTTTAGGCTATCGGTATACAACAGCCACAACCATGGAAAGGAGGAGGGTGAGGAAGTCACTGGTTTGCCCAACTTCATCTTCTCCAGTCTCATGACCTTCAACGTTTGAGGGATGTCCCCTTGGAGAAGTGTGGTGAGATGCCATTTCTTCAAATCACTTCCTTCCACTCCCCCACCCCTTTTTTTATTTTGACAATCTCTAGCAGGTGATAAAATCTTTGTGGGGCATGCGTTGTGAACTGTTTTAAGAGGTTTCATCATCGGTACCTGCTGTCAGTTGGCCAGTCAGATTAAAGGTATTGTGAGAGATGGACACACTTGTGTGCCATTTACCAACAGATTTCTTGGGAGGACAGCCTGGATATCCAATTCCAGATATCAGCCTATGATCCTTATCCTGCATTTGCATTTGAGGGGGTGGGGGGGTGAATGGAGACAAAGGGTTGCTGTGATGTGAATCTTAACATCCTGTCCAGCAGGTGGCAGCATAGTAGGGGGAGAGGTTAAGCTTAAGAGTTTGGGGGGAAAGGACTTGAAATTTGTTCTCCATCTGCAGAATTATCCCATTACACCCTGAAAATATGATTGGCTGCGCTAAGGGTAATATTTTCATATAGCTAATATATTACATAAATACTAGTTTTTGTTTTCTTTTTCTTCTCCCAAGTTACATCCCTCTAAGAAATAGGGCTCCCGATAGAAAAGAAAAACAATTGACCCACAGTTATTCACTGGCTTCTTCATCTACCCCCTACCCCCATGACTTACAGCAGGGCTGGGCAACTCTAGCAACTTTACGACCTGTGGTCTTCAACTCCAGGAATTCCTGAGCCTGGCTCAGGAATTCTGGGAGTTGAAGTCCACAGGTCGTAAAGTTGCCAAAGTTACCCACTTGCAGCCTAGAGTTTTTTTTTTTTTTAATCATAATTTTTCATCCTCTTTCCTGAAAAATACTTATGGAAGATGTATATAGAAATCATAAAAAAAACATGCAGCATATGTACAAACTGAAAATTTTTAAAAATATCAGCTTCATATACATGTCAATCTACTTGAATATATCAGGAATTAAATATAAAAAATTACACTTTTTCTTCCCTAAAAAAAGGGGGGCATTGTTCGGAGGCCTCGGCCAACTCCTTAAAGCTGTACAAAGGATAATAACAATAATCAGGAAATGAATTTTAGTCAAGGGGTCTAATTCATAGCATTCAAGCTCGGTTCTGTCACATAATTCATTTAACACAGCACAGTTTAAATCGACAGTTATCCTCCTTAAAACTGTTCTGTATCTCAGAAGAGTCATAGTAAACTAAAAATTAAAAAAAAGTCACAAAAACATTGGCATTGCAGGTCTGTGGATCCCTTCCAAAAAGATTAAACAACTAATTTTGGAACTGTAAAAAAAAAAACTATTTACAGTATTTCTTTTTCTTTTCTTTTTTTAAATATTTTGCACAAAAATGTCTAAATTCTGAGGTTGTTTTTTTTTATGATACAAGAAAATTCACCAGAGCTCATGGCTTAAGTCCAGTAGCATCTTCTTTGACAAAGAATCTCAGTTCTGCACCTGCAATATGCGTTATGCAGAAACAGATTGTTCTGCGGTTGTCTTATCCTGTATAGAATAGAATGCTCACTTCACCCACTCAAACAGCTTCTTTGCTAGTCTGGAGGCGGGACATGGCCTCCAACTTCTGCCTGCAAGCTTCTGCTTCTTGCTCTTTCTTCAAAAGTTGCTGGCGATACTTCTGGGCTTCCCGGTTAGCCTCGTCCATCTGTTTTTGTAACGTTTCTCTTTCCTAGGAAAGCCGAACAAAAAACATGGTGTTAAAGGAAGTCCCCACAAAGGGAATGGACCTGATCCTGGAGCACCAGGGAACTATCAGAGGACTGGAAAAGAGCTGATGTGGTTCCCATCTTCAAAAAAGGGGAAAAAAACAGATCCAGGAAACTACAGACCTATTAGCCTGACCTCAATACCAGGAAAGATTCTGGAAAAGATAATCAAGCAACGAATTAGCCTAGAAGCAAACAAAGTAATAGCCAAAAGCCAACATGGGTTTGTCAAAAATAGATCATGCCAGACTAATCTTATTGCATTCTTTGATAATGTGACAAAATTAGTGGACCAGAGGAATACCGTTGATATAGTTTACTTGAACTTCAGTAAGGCATTTGATAAGGTAGACCATAACCTACTACTAGATAAAGTAGAAGAATATGTGTTAGACAGCATCACCACCAGATGGATTTGTAACTGGCTGACCAACCGCACTCAACGTATAGTCCTCAATGGAACTGCATCTTCATGGAGGGAAGTATGCAGTGGAGTACCCCAAAGCTCTGTTTTAGGCCCAGTACTCTTCAACATCTTCATCAATGATTTGGATGAGGGAATAAATAGGAAACTCATCAAATTTGCAGATGACACCAAGCTGGCAGGAATAGCCAACACTCCAGAAGATAGGCTAAAAATACAGAAGGATCTTGACAAACTTGAACATTGGGCACTATCTAATAAAATGAAATTCAATGGTGAAAAGAGTAAGGTTCTACATTTAGGAAACAAAAACGAAATGCACAGGTACAGTATAGATGGTACCTTGCTCAACAGTAGTAAATGTGAGAGGGATCTTGGAGTCCTAGTGGACAACCATTTAAATATGAGCCAGCCGTGTGCAGCAGCTGCCGAAAAAGCCAATACAGTTCTAGGCTGCATAAACAGAGGGATAGAATCAAGATCACGTGAAGTGTTAATACCACTTGGAATACTGCATTCAGTTTTGGTCACCACGATGTAGAAAAGATGTGGAGACTCTAGAAAGAGTGCAGAGAAGAGCAACAAAGATGATTAGGGGACTGGAGGCTAAAACATATGAAGAACGGTTGCAGGAACTGGGTGTCTAGTTTAATAGAAAGAAGGACTAGGGGAGACATGATAGCAGTGTTCCAATATCTCAGGGGTTGCCACAAAGAAGAGGGAATCAAACTATTTTCCAACACACCTGAGGGTAGAACAAGAAGCAATGGGTGGAAACTAATTAACGAGAGAAGCAACTTAGAACTGAGGAGAAATTTCCTGACAGTTAGAACAATTAATCAGTGGAACAGCTGCCTCCAGAAGTTGTGAATGCCCCAACACTGGAAGTCTTTAAGAAGATGTTGGATAACCATTTGTCTGAAACGGTATAGGGTTTCCTGCCTAGGCAGGGGGTTGGACTAGAAGACCTCCAAGGTCCCTTCCAACTCTGCTATTGTATTGTATTGTATTGTATTGTATTGTATTTATCATTTTTCATTTCAAAGGTGCAAGAATTTTGGAACGGAGCACATTGCACACCAGAATTAGAAACAGGAACAGGTTTTTTCCCCGAATGCCATCACTCTGCTAAACAACTAATTCCCACAATACTGTCATATTACCTACTAAGACTGTATTACTATTACTATTCTCCTCCTTCCTAGTATTTATCTCTTCCCACTGATGACTATAACCATGTTGCTTGTATCTTTAAAATTTATATTGTTTTATTTGTTTTCTAGTATGATTTGATTGCTTATTAGTAACCTATGACTATCACTTTGTGTTGTATCTTATGATTCTTGATGAATGTATTCTATTTTATTTTTCTTTATGTACACTGAGAGCATATGCACCAAAGACATTGCTTGTGTGTCCAATCACATTTGGCCAATAAATAATTCTATTCTACTCTATTCTATTCTATTCTATTCAGAGGCTTTTTGACTTGTGACTTAGAAACAAAGTTTTTTTAAAAAATTGCTCTGAACAAAAACAGCGTCTACATTGAAACTGGGTACCGCTTTGTTGAAACGCATAAGTTTAAGCGGTTCAAAAGCAGTTATATTCTGGGAAAGTATAATTACATATATTATTTTGAGGCTGAGATATAGAATCTATCTGGAAAATTGCAAAGAAATATGCAGTTTTTAAGAAATGGAGAGTGACTTAAGTGTTCAAGCCTAAAAATGAATCATGCTTCTTGGAGTAAGCTATATATCAGTAAAATATCTGAAAAAAGAGAAATTACTCATAGACTATATCATGGTTGTGGGACCACACATTGCTATTTTCAAATGATGATGCTGGAACTTGGATCTTTTTTTAAAAAAAAAGAAAAGAAAGGAAAACCATCTAGTGTTTTTATTTGATGAAGCAGAACAACTCTGTAGTTTAAAAAAGAAAAACAAATTGAGTTCAAAGCAAGTTATTGGGGCTTGCTTTTCAGAGGGGGCTATTCTGAACCATTTTAAACAGACTGATGTAAAAAGCAGCATACCTGCTTTATTAAAATAATTGTCTCAGCCATCACTTTGTTCTGACCTTTACACACAAAAGCCTTTAAAAAAAAAACCTCTGTGCTTTCACTAACCAATGAATGTCAGTCCTTCCACTGTAATCACCAGGTAGTACTAAAAACAATTGCCCATGGTTTTACTGCAATGAAATGGGGAGGCAAAAATTCAATCTCTCTCCCTTCCCCTTTTCTCTAAGGTGGATATGGGCTAGTCGTTCCCGACTCTAGGGGGCGGTGCTCATCTCCATTTCAAAGCTGAAGAGCCAGCACTGTCCGAAGACGTCTCCATGGTCATGTGGCCAGGATGACTAAACGCCGAAGGCACACAGAACGCTGTTACCTTCCCACCAAAGGTGGCCTCTATTTTTCTACTTGAATTTTTACGTGCTTTCGAACTGCTAGGTTGGCAGAAGCTGGGACAAGTAACAGGAGCTCACTCCGTTACGCGGCGCTAGGGATTCGAACTGCCGACCTTTCAGATCGACAAGCTCAGCTTCTTAGCCACTGAACCACCATGTCCCTCAAAAAGAAATGTAAGATGCAGTAATTATAAAACAAGACAAGAAGAAAAATTTGGTGTAGAAAATCAGAATAAAACATCTCAGCTAACAGATTCCTTACTTCGATTTCTGCTGACTCCACCCGATTTTCAATTATCTCAATACATGGTCTTTTCATTGGGGGCTCTTCGCTGATTACTGTTTCCTCTGCAATGTCTGTGGCTGGTACTGTAAGTACTGGAATGGAAATAAGTTTGGATCAAAAACTATATTAGTTAACAATGGTTGCATTTGGATGCTGGGATAGAAGGGGATAGGTAATTAAATATTGTTTATTGAATATATGAGTTGAGAGCTTGTCATCTAGCCTAACTCTCTTGCTAAAGACAACTACAAGCATTCTTTGTCATTTTAAGTGTTGCCTTAACAACACACCTGCATTGTATTTAGTTAGTTCATTAAAGCAGCCGCATCTTTTTTTACCGGCTCCAGGTGGGGGATCTGGGGCCCGTCACTCTCTCTCAGAAGGAGAAAGGAGCATTAGATATACTCTCCATTTGGAGTTATTTTTAAAAAATAATAATAAAGGTAGAACAAAACCGTTAAAAGACCTGGCTGCTTTAATGAACAACAGAGAGGGGATATGATTCAGGAAACCCTAAGCAACTCTTCGGAATAATGGCTAAGCTGTGCATAGCCCTTATAACTAGTTTTGTTATGTCATGATTCCATGGACAGAAATGAGATTGTAAAATGTGGAGTTCTCCCCCCACCCCTTTTCTGGAAATTGAGTCTACGACGTAGGCATAAATGTCCTCCAGTGCTTTAACCTTTCACCCAATCCTATTCTTCATTATCTGTTTTCTTTAGAGAGCTTTCATGAATATTAAGTTTAACTTAACCAACAAAACAGAACGAGGAAGGAATATTAGATATGTTAGCCACCTTGAATTGTCTATAAATATAATAAAGGCGGGATATAAAATAATTACATTTCAAAGTATGTTTTTCGGGGGGGAGGGGGGAAGGACTTAAAAGTTGTATTCCTGGTTTGTACTTACCTTGTTGCCCATCTGGCATGGTCACTATAATGGGTTGACCCATTCCGCTGGTGGGAATGGAATGAAGATTTCCCAGCTGTATCCCGTCTGTTACTATGGTGATAACCTGCTGACCTCCAGAACTAACTACTTGTTGAATTGCACCATCCACAGATTCGGCGGTCACCACTTCTTCTGTAGCCACAACTTTCAAACAAACGAATAAATGAAACATACATAAGCAAGCACTAGGACCTCATGAAAATGTGGCAGTATGGACTATTCTTGTTCACTATTCCAATGGAGTCAGCATAAGTATCTTTCATAAGATACTCCATTCTATTCCATTTTCCCCCATCAGCACATAGAAAACCAGTCCATCTTCTACTCAACCCCACCATGTTTCCCCCAAAATAAGACAGGGTCTTATTTTCTTTTGACCCCCAAAATAAGCACTTGGCCCTATTTTCGGGGAGATATTATTTTTGAGGTACAGGAGGCAGCGAGCGTGGTCACCTCATGGCTGCTGCTGTGTTGCAATATTTTCGGTGGAGGGCTTATTTTAGTGCATGCACTCAAAAGCCCAATTGGGGTTATTATCTGGGGAGGTTTTATTTTGGGGTAAACATGGTAGGTTTTGGGGAAGATCTCTTCCCCACCTTTTCTCTGCTAAATTATTTTGTACTTCTGCAAATGTTGAGAGTTTACTGCTTTGTAGAAGTAGCCCAAGCAATCATGCCATCCATCAATCTTATATCTAAGTGTTTCCTTTTTTATTTCTAATGGAACACTCCTCATCCCAAATATTGGAAATGGGATACCTAGAAGTTCCAGAAATTAAATTCCTTTAATCCAACAACTTTTTTACAAGTAAAATACAAGGTGCACAAATTCATAAAGAGTTTTAAAAGAAAAGCAAATGGTGTTATTTGACTTTCAGATACCACGTTAAAAATCATTATTAATTTTCCCTTAGGCTCTGGGAATTTATATTCTAAATTATTCAGTTCATTTTTACTGCTTCTCTTAGGTTTCAATGCAAGGAACCTAAAATATAAAGTATATCACTACCAATATTAGTTTCAAGAGCTACATCTACATGCATGCTATAGTCTATTAAGAGCAAGCCTTTGAAGTTACTTAACAATCGGAAGGACAATAAAAAAGGCTTTCTTTCAAAAGCTATGGCATACGATTTATGTCAGAAATGTCAGACATCACATAAAATGTGGGCGCTTTCATCTTTGTCATGATTGCTTCCTTATTTACAGTGATGTTATTACTCAATCATGGTCTGCAATTCTTGCTTGCAGCTTATTTCTGCCATTATTGAAAGAATAACGGTAAAACTCGGGATTTTATGAAAAACAAAGTTATGCCATGACAGAGAGAGACACATAGAAATGTGCTTGCTATGGCTGGCTCCCAGAACCTCTGAGATCATCTTTACTCCTTTATGTTAATACGGCCAACAGAGCCCATTAGTCCCTTCTACCAAAATGTAAAAAGTAAATGATCATAAAGACGTATTCCCAGTTGCACCATGATTTACTAGAGGGAATTATGGGTTTGCAGGATTGTTCGTTAGCTCTGCCTGCCTTCTCCCTTGCTCAACAGTCACCTGGCAGCAGTTTCTCCATCAGAGTGCAAAAAAGGGACATGCAGGAAACACAACAGGCTGTGTTGAAGAATCAGTTCTTTTACTTCCCTGGAGTATATTTCCATTTTAGCCCATCGTTCTGTATATGGGTTTGTTTTTCTCATCTTTCTAAGCCTGCAGGCAGGGACTGTCCTGTATTTATTGACCTTATGTCAGCCACTCAGGAGCAGGTAATGAAAAAGCTTTCAATAAATTAAAGTCAGGAATATTTTCAAGAAGAAAATCTGATCTTTACAGAAATGAAACAATCTCCATAAACGCCGCAATCAATATGTCGCAAAAATTGGTGGGCAAAAAAAGGTTCAGGTTTTCTCCTTTTTAAGCCCAAGGGGTCAAACTCAAATGATAGATCTTCTTTTCAAAACAAAACAAAAGCCATTTGGTACTAAATATTTACTGTCAATGCTTTGCCCCTCTCCCAAAGCTTCCAGAGAAAGAGAGTACAGTCAATTGATATATTTCTTTATAGCAAACTAGTCGATAACCTGGCGTTGTCCGGGTATTTATTTATAGGAGGAAAATGTCCGGATCAAACGTAATTTCTAATGCTGGATTTTCCCCCTTACCAGAGGGAGCCCCCTTGTGGAGTACTGTGAAGCCGTTACCATGGCAACTCCACTGCGCTGCACAGTAGAAGCCATTTTATGGCAGTACACCAGAAGTCATTTTAAGGCACAACAGGCTGCATCTTAACAGAACACAAACCCAGAGGGGTTTTAGGGGTGTCTTACCCCCACAGTATTTGTTTCCAGAGAGTAAGTCATCTGTGTACCAAGTTTGGTTGAAATTGCTCGAGACTTTCCAGAGTTATGCTGGAACATACACACAAACAAACACAGATAGAAGATAGGGATCCAAGCCAAGGCAGTTGGCTTTCCTGCTCTGCGTAGAAGTCTGATCCCCCTTTCTATGGATTAGACTGAAGAAGAAGGCAACTCTGGCTAAGGAAGTAAATTCAGAAGTCACAAGGCTTATTTGTCTTACAATGAACTTGACTCATAATCTGCTTTTTTTTTCCCACGGAAATAAAAAACCACCTTCTTTTCCATTTAATTTTATTCTTTTTGTTTTTGAGTTAAAGAAATTTGATTACTTAAGTCTGTTTTTATTGTAAGTATGCCACAACAGAAAAAAAACACACACACCGAACTTAAAAAACAAATATACTGAAATATGGTATTACAGCAATGCTGAAAATTAAACCTGTTGTTTTTTTTAAACTATGGATCCTATTTTTAGAACAATGTTATTTTTCCTCACCTGGCGTTTCTGATGAGTTGGACAGTGGAGCTGAGGCTTCTGCTAAGGCAGCCAGAGTTGCCAGAACTGAAGTTGAGGAATTGCCAAACTGGACAGCAGACATCCCACTCTCATCTATAAACACACAATCCATAAAAATCATGTCAGAAAATCACATAATTCTACTCGCCCATTCGAAATCATTTTCCCCCCCTCAGAATGATATAAGCCTTGAACTCTCAATCAAACACACCCCATATTCAGTTCAGTAGCAAGCAGAGATTTATTCCTTTTCTGGAGGCAAAAGTAGACTGAAGCGAAATAAACGGAGTGGCACCAGCAGAATTCCACACAAATAGAGGGAGTGCTTTGACATCAAACTGTGGGCTCAAAGCCAAACTTTAGACAACGTTAAAATCATCCCATGCTGTTTGAGCTGATATGAACAATCCAAGAGATGACAACAGCAGCAAAAGAAGCAACGTATCTGATACGGTTTTAGCACAATCTAGGAGCACAGCAAGGAGCTTACCAAGCAACTGGACACAATCATACGACGTGTCTGCCGCCTGATCAAGAATAACCGTGGCTTGCATGGAAATTGCTAAATAAGACTGCACACTGGAGTAGGAAGATCAATTTAAGAAAATGGGGATTCCCTATAAAAGATAACTGTGTGAATGTGGAGAAGAACAACCCATCTCACATATGGGAAGGTGCGTATGATGTGCTTCAGCATGTACGGAGGAAGACTTCACGCTGGTGAGAGAAAATGCTATTGATGTGGCCCGATGCTGGACGAATGTCATTAAAATTTAATGTATTTTACATGCTTTCTGTGCATGATATATTTCTATGAGCTATTTTACACCTATTTTTACTTGCTCAGTATTGAATGATGTGCGTCTGTAACTTGAAAGTGCTTCTGACGCGAAGAAAGAAAGCGCAACCTTATTCCCAATTTAATAGAGTGAGCAAGGAATTTGCAATCCTCAGTGACCGTGAATATCTGCCGTACACGAGACCGGCTGCAGAGAATACTCCACCTGTTAGATTCACAACTCCGCCAGGCCCAATGATGAACTGTGGCGTTGCTGCATGAATTGTCACTGTATCGGGGCTTTCAGGATTCGTGTTGATTTGGTTCTGCATTGCGATCTGTGATCGAAAACAACACAACAACAACAGTGCTTTGTTTTTACACTTATTGTAGGGGCAGGGAAGGGGAATGAATTTTAAGATGAATATAGTACATAGCAGATGTTCATAAATTATACATTAAATCTCAGACAGAATAGCAGTCAACAGCTTAATATAACCTACAGCTCATGCGTAGTGTGTTGTTATTCGCTAATATATATTCAATATGGAAAAATATCTTGCAGACAAGTATTCAGAATAAATGCATCAGTTTCAAGAGGGAACAGAGTATGATGATAAAGAAACAAGGATTGAGGGCCAGGGAATCAATTGTATATATACCACCACAGCCTAGAGCAGAGGTCCCCAACCCATGGGGTTTGCGATTGGGCCATGGAAAAAGCCAACAAGCGTGCACCACGCATATTCACTCGTACGAGCAGTGGGTGAGCACATGCACACATGCTCACCCACACACATTTGCATGAATAGCAATAGCAATAGCAGTTAGACTTATATACCGCTTCATAGGGCTTTCAGCCCTCTCTAAGCGGTTTACAGAGTCAGCATATTGCCCCCAACAACAATCCGGGTCCTCATTTTACCCACCTCGGAAGGATGGAAGGCTGAGTCAACCCTGAGCCGGTGAGATTTGAACAGCCGAACTGCAGAACTACAGTCAGCTGAAGTAGCCTGCAGTGCTGCATTTAACCACTGCGCCACCTCGGCAGGCCTGCAGGCCACTCACCCAAATGAAGCTGGACGGTCACTTGTTGGCTGCTTGCACGAACCAACACATCGCCCCCACCCTGCCGATCCGCAAAGCCGGAAACATTGGGGAACTCTGGGCCTAGAGATTGAGCTACAAGAGTCTGGAAAAGCCTAACAAATAGTGAGTTTTGAGTTACCTGTAGAATTTCTGCCAAGTCTTCAAATCCATTGTCTATGGCAATGTCTAGCGCAGTCTTGCAAAATTTACTTTGGGTATGGACATCTGCTCCGTACTTTATTAAGAGTTCCACGACTTCCTGATGATTGTGCTCCGTGGCCCAATGCAAAGCAGTCATTTTCAGCATGTCCTTTGCATTTACATCTGCACCATGCTACAAAACATATTCCATTAAATTTCTTTCAAAATGGAAAGAGGCAGTCAAATTTTAGAGTAAGCATTACTTCAAGTTAATATACTGCAGATAATTAATGTAACTAATTAATCAATCCATTGTTGCCTAGAATTGTTGGGCAGACGCATTGTCAAAACGGCTAATCTTAGAAACTAAATGGCAGAAGATAAAATCTGGTGTGCGATGACTTGTGTGCCTCTCAGCATGGCTTCAGTCATTTTTTCCCTTCAAAAATAAATCTCTTCATCTAAAAATAATGCTGATAAGACGTCATGTGCTATTATTAGTCTGATAACATAAAGGAAAGTCTATAATTTCCAGTGCAAGTAATTTTTAAAAAGAATTTTGGACTGCTGCTGTAGAATTTTCAGAGCGCGAAATACAAGGAAGGCCTTGAAGCAGGAATATTGGTGGGCAGTTTCGTGACGAATTATTTTGGTTAGAAATGGCAATTGTAAAACCATTAACTTAGGGAAATTTCTTAGATAATATTCTTTATCTTTTTCCCCCCTGCTATGGAAAAATTATTTGAACATACTGCCAAATTTTAATGAACGTATCATCGATCATAGCTTTTAATATAGTAGTGTTTTAATAGGCCATACAGGATTTAAATCATATTGTTCCTATGGCCTGATTTTAGATGGCCTACCTACAAATGGTAACCACTTTGTACATGCACAAAATGGTGCTATTGATTCTCCTACATCCTTCATTTGTAGAGAAGGTCTGGAGCAAGTCCAGTAAATTTCAATGTGCATTGATTGTTTTTTTTTAAAATCTTCCCATGTGCTTTTTTGGTGCCCGGAAATGTTCTGAAAAACTCCTCTAGATACTGCAGAAAAAAAGAGTCTTCAGTCTATTAGCAATTACAGTGGTACCTTGGTACTCAATTTCTTTGAAACTCATCAAATTTGATACTCAACACATTTTGACATAAAAGTGTTGCCCTGGTATTCAATGCCCAAACTAGAACCTGTCGGTGTCAGCTGCCTTGTGATTCACTACATTATTCTTTATGGGAAAAATTTGTTTGGTACTCATTGTGCCTTCCAGAACCAATTAACAATGAGTATTGGATACCAATGTATGTCCTATTTCAACTCTGGTAATAATAAATGGAGAGCTTTTTCTTTTTACCTTAAGCAAAACTTCTACAATGCTTGCATGGCCTTCTGAAGCTGCCATGTGAAGTGGTGTCCGATCCACTTTGGTCCTTGCATCTCGACTTACTCCTGCTCGTAGTAACACTTCTGTAGTTGAATAGTGGCCATACTGTGCTGCTAGATGAAGTGGAGATGTTCCCAGCTGCAGCGGGAGATGTAAAATAGGATATTGGCACATAATTACCCTCTTATTTAACAACACTAAAAATATCACATTCATTTTTGGGTACCATTATTATTTTATTTTTTTAAAAAAAGGAAATTCTGACGTATTGGGCTGTTTTTAATCTTTATTATTTTCCTAACTTTTTGCTTTGAAGTAACTAATCTTTGCTCTCCATAATCCTATAATCCTTTCCTATAATCTTTCCTTTCATCCTAAATTAGAAAGGAACCGCTAACTCTTCTTTACAATAGTGTTTTGCCCAATCTCACAAATATCCAGTTCTAAAGGAAAGTTGCATTTTCTTTTAATTAAACACAGTATTGCTGTCATCAGGCAAGCAATACAATCATCATGATTTCAGAGTTAAAATCTCACAGTGATGATAATGACCTGACATTCTAGCCCAGCAATTTTTTTGTGCTCATCAAAACCAGAAGGCAACATTTTGAAAAATTGCGATGAGCTGCTGCATCCTACATATTGTTCTTTGGGGGGGGGGGTGTTCCTATTGGATTTGATCCCCCCAAATAGGAAATAGAAGCAGAAAAAGTACCGATTGAGTACTTATGAGTAGCTATCCCCACTCCCAAAAGGCTGGACACTAAAATCTCAGTTCTAAACCAAGGTTTGAGGTTTGGAAAGAATATGCCAGAAGTTCCTACTTAATGCTAAGCTTTTTCTTAGTAACTAAATAATGAGGGTAATTGGATAGTATGTTCCAGCAACTTTGTTCATGAACAGTAAATCTGCCTTCTTGTCACAGTCCATGACCAATATTTATATACATGGCCAATCTAAGAAAAAAAACCAATCAACTGAAAAGTGGAATGTCATCAATTTTTTAACACCGAATAAATCTATTGGACACCAACTTCATCTGGATGAACAATTAATGAAAGCAAGCAGTACTTATTTAACCCAAGATAATCTGGCTGCATTTGTATCTCCATGATTATGTTATTCAAAAAGATGAAAATTCCCTTGAATCCCCTTCCCACGTGCCTCCTAAGGAGAACATGCTTACGTCTGTGCAGTTTCCTTGCCAGCAATATGAAAAGCTCCAACAAAATGAACACAGCAAACACAAACCACCAAACATGTGATTTTGTTTTTGTTCTTTAATGGTGTTTTTACCCAATCTGTAGTAAAAGGTGCTCCATTGGCCATCAAAACGCGAACTTCATCATCTTGGCCGGCTCGAGCAGCTTCTAAAAGCTTCTTTCCCAAATCTACCAAGGACATCTAAAAAATATTTGACATTTAAAACAATTGTTAAATGTAGATAATTTATGAAAGAAGCAAATACTACCATCCTTCTAGAACATATCATAGCCAGAGTGTGCAGCAATCTTGCCCATAGAGGTCCCATAAAACAAATAACTTGGAAACATTTTCTCTAGTTTTGCTTGTTTTAAAACTTTTCATGCCGACTCCCTAATTTATATTGACCTGACAATTTACTGGGATGTGCAGCTCTTGCTAAGAGACAGATAAGTGGATAGTTTTGTGGTGCAACAACACAACACTAATGAAGACCAGCACCTTAATCATTGTACCTACAGCGTCTTCACTATTGGAACTCTTTTGCCCTAAAAGAGAATGATTGCTGACTGTTTTTGTTCACTGTTTTAGGCTTCTAGCCTCATAGTCAACCATTGCACCAAACTGGCTCTCTATTTAATTATTTAAATCTCTTAATTTTTAGAAATGTTATCTTTGTGACATTTAAGATATTTATGCATGTAATCCTTCATCGTATGTGATTATAAAATAGATTGAATCCATTTGAATAGAAATTGCATTTTGTAGAGCTTTCTTTCTGTTCTTGTCGCCTCTTTGCCCAGCAAAGCCAGGACAAAATTTCTGCATGACCAATGGAATGTTGAGTTGCCATCTACTCAACGAGAAATTGACTTTCTGAGAGCAAAATCACTTAAACTGTTCCACGTGTGCACTTCCAGCAACAAGTACTATTTACAAGAACACATGGAGAAAATGCAAAACTAGCTTGTTAGGATTCCAATGTAAATGTATTTAGGACTAAGCCGCACTAAACTTAGGCTTCAGCCACATAAGTGCTGTGAAAATTTGCATTCCTAAGTCTAAAATACTATAGTGAACACAGAAAAGTGCCACACTTCAATATCAAAACATTATTACTAAATTCTGCTAAACACCTACAGATCACTGGCAATACTCAAATCTCATTTTTTCCCCACACAGATCCAAACTCTCAAAGCTTTTATCAAGCTACAGTGAAGCTCTGGATGAAAATTTTAGTGGCCTAAGCATTTAGAAATTCCAATTGTTTCTGCTCAGATTCAGAGCTCTAGAATGTTCTTGAATACTGTAATTGTTGTTGTTAATACACATATACCTCTACCTTCAGAGGCCTTCTGCTCTAGTTCAAATCCAGCAACCACTGTGCTTCATTTTGCAAATTCATAGCTAGATAATAGCATATCTGGAAAGGAGCAACATGTAACAATGGGGAATACTGTCATTCGTTTGAGATGATTGCTTATTAGTAACCTTTGTGTGTTCAATCACACTTGCCCAATAAACTATTCTATTCTATTCTATTCCATTCCATTCCATCCCACCCTACCCTATCCATATTGCCCTTGACAGCTTTCAAGAATCCAAAATATTTTTATTTGCGCTGGTTCGTAATACGTCAAGTACCAGTTGTAAAATCTTGGGAATACCGGCATGCTTATTTACGTGAAGAAATTCCCAAATGTTTATTAGGGCCATTTGAATATTCATCTCTCTTCCTCCAAAGGAATGCCAAATTCCAAAGAGCAAACAGAAAATAAAATATTTAATATGCTTCAAAATCCTCTTTGGCCCTAGTTCCTCTTCCTAAAATGATTAATAGCTAATTTTCTCATTTATTAAAATTAGGTTTTCTTGAAGGCTATAAAAAGTAACGGGAGAAGGCATTTAGCGGAATTACTTTGCCAAATTGTTACAGCAATGCAGTATTGACACCATAGCAACCAATTGTAAAGATTTTTTTCTGGTGATAGTTGCTTAATTTAGAATGTATTTATATATCTTTTGTTTATTTATTAACTTGTTTTATTTTGTAGCCCTTTCTGGTGTTTGAGAGAATCTTGGAAGAATATGAACAGAAATGGGAACTACAACTAATATTCGCCACTAGTTGGCAGTTATTGTACATGGCAGATGTTAAACAAGGATCATACCTGTATCTCATTATCTCAATTCTGGAATTCATGAAACCATTTATTCTTGATACTGTACTTGAAACATGTCAGAAATCAGTATAGAACAGGTGCGCTGTTTATTGTTTTGTGTCTCAGCAGTGCATCTTAAATGTAAGTTAGTAACTTTTAAAAATGAGCCAACAATGAACTACTTACTATCCAAATCTTAACTATTTGCAAGTCTACTTTTCTACTCGGGAACCATAAAGGAAGACTTTTAGGTTTTTTTGTTAAATCCAAATTGGCTGCTTCTTCCAAATCAAGGCTCATAATCAAGCATTATTTGAAAGTAATTTCATAAGTGGCTGTAGATCTAACATTAATTCACTAGTGTTCATGAATTATGGCTTGCTCAGATCTTCATGGTTTTGAAAGAGTTACCTGGGAATGAAGCCAATATTGACTATGGATTTGTCAACATAATTTTTAAACTTAATCGCTAAGCGATTTTGTAATATTAGTTTATTACAAATATAACTGATGTTATATTTTTTTGACACGCTGGAGAAAGTGGGGAGCAATGCAATTCCAAGGCCCTCCTAATGCAGGGATATGTAAAATGATGGTACAGGTGTATTACTGCATCTTCAATATTTGAATAGATATACTAGGATTTCTTCCTCTTAAACTACTTCATAATTGCAATGAGTTTTCCCATCCCATATTATATTGTTTTAAATACAACTTTATATAACACCTTCAGCTTTTTGCCTGGAGGCACTCAAATTAAAGTGTTAAAAGCGGTAAGTTTTTCATGTGGAAGGATTATGTACCACATTATATTTCAAATGTCTACCTTGTTTGGGTCTTGGAGTTCTAATAAAATGCAAAACCCTCCACTGAGGTCCGCACGACCCCATGGCATGCTGTGTATTCTGGCAGACTTCACAAACGAAGCCAATTGACATCAGAGATGAATTGGCTCAACTCCCGTTTCAGGGGGGAAAATGCTGCAATTCTGCAGAATTTCCTCTGGAGCTGCAGAGCAGGAAGTTTTCCTTTGGTTGGACTCATCCCCTCTCCTGTCTCCTATGGTTACCCTGCACCTTTTGAAATGAAGGGTTGCCTGGCTGTCCTTTCCTGTTTGCTGGCTAGGATAAGGAGTGGTTTTGAATAACAGTCCATTAGTAAAGGCAGGGGGGGGGGGGGAGAAAAAAAAGGAAAGGGTAGGGTGCCAGTTAAGGACCATCTCAAAAACGTTTATGACCAGCTGGAGGAAGTATTGGCCAAGTCAGGGAAGGGAAATCAACCAATAGCAATAGCAATAGCAGTTAGACTTATATACCGCTTCATAGGGCTTTCAGCCCTCTCTAAGCGGTTTACAGAGTCAGCATATTGCCCCCAACAACAATCTGGGTCCTCATTTCACCCACCTCGGAAGGATGGAAGGCTGAGTCAACCTTGAGCCAGTGAGATTAGAACCGCTGAACTGCAGAACTGCAGTCAGCTGAAGTAGCCTGCAGTGCTGCATTTAACCACTGCGCCACCTTGGCTCATACTAGCCAACCACAACACAGTGGCATACTGCGCTCCCAAGTGGAAAGATGTGGGAGAAGGGCATTTTAGTAAATCAATACACACACTAAATGGATGGACAAGAATATATCATCACAAAATTGGTTATTTATGGGAAAAAATCTCATCAGAGCATTTTCAAATTGTACTTACTGATATTAATTACTCTTAAGCACTCTTAGTAATATATTTTCGCAGTAGTGTTATCAATCCAGAGCTGTTTGCTTGTTTACTTGTTAACGTTTGAATATGTTTGTCCAATATCTCTGCATTCATATTAAGGAGCCAATTTTACTGACTTCAACTGGGTTTACTTTGAATAAATGTGGGCTAAATTTCAGTGGTTTAACAGCCTCTTGAAACTGAATACATGAGATCAACTTTGAGTGAATCATGAATTAAGGGGGAAAGTCTGAAGAAAGGTAATTGTATATATGTAGCTTCTTAGAAACAATTCAAAAAGCCAATCTCTATACATCAAAATTAAAATGTCTCTTACATTCAATTTGCTGACGGCTGAAAAACTAGTCTCAAATTTTTATCAGAGGAATAGCTTTATTAAAAACAATGAGGCTACAGGAAATGTCTAAGCAAGGAACTCATCAAAGGTCTCAGCTGTATACACAAGCCAATTTGATGCAATGATAATAAACTTAAATGGGACTTGCACAACCCTGAGTATCACATACCGTACAAATTTAGGAACTCCAGAAATGAGGGTCTCTATACTGAATATGTAAAATAAATGGGACTGGCACTCTAATTCAAAAGCACACCATGGGGTGCATTTACCATTAAGTATGGGTTCCAAAAATAGATAGATCAGACACTTTAACTTCTAAATTATTTTCCTGGGGCTCCAAGCAGATCTAAAACAAATCTAAAATTAAGTACAATAAAAGGCAAATGTGCTTAGCTGTGCAACATGATCCATAAACCAAGAAGCCAGGGTTTGATTCAACAGGCAAATAAAATCCCCTTTTAGGAAGGAAAGAGAACAGATCTCTTAATTACAGGGAGAAGAAGAGATCCTGGATAAGGAAACTCTGAGTTAGAGGCGGGTGACAAGAGGGGAAGATAGGAAGGACTGTATTTATAGAGCAGCCAAAACAGGTATCTGGTGGGAATCTGTTCCTTGGGCTTCCTGGAATGGGAGGATTTCAAAGACAGCCCAAGAGGCCAGAGATTCTTGCAGCTCGTACCAATAACCAAGTTTGGAAGCAGCCAGCATTCCTCCCTCCCTAAGAGGGAAGAGGCAAGCAGAGGCCATCAAGACGTTGCTCAACCCCCATCATAGGAGACCCAATCCCGGGCTTGTTCCTGGCAAAGCAGCCCCATTCCACACAAATCCCCTTCCTCCCAGTTTTTTCCTCCGAATGTCACCCCCTCCCCTCCGAATGCCATCACTCTGCTTAACAACTAATTCCCACAACACTGACAAATAATTTATTAAGACTGTCTTACTATTATTCTTCTCTTCCTTCCTACTATCTATCTCTTCCAACTTATGACTATAACCATGTTGTTTGTATCTTTCAATTTATATTGTTTTTAATTGTTTCCTAATACCATTTGATAGTCATAGTCAAGATTACTAATAAGCTAAGTGCTGTATCTTTTATTTATGAATGTATTTTATTCTCCTTATGTACACTGAGAGCATCTGCACTAAAGACAAATTTCTTGTGTGTCCAATCACACTTGGCCAATAAAGAATTCAATTCTATGCAATGCTATGCTATTCTTCCATGCTAGGCTAGGCTATGCCATGCCTATTTCTATTTCTATTACCAAGTTTGGAAGCAGCCAGCATTCCTCCCTCCCACCCTCCCTAAGAGGGAAGAAAGAGGCAAGCAGAGGCCATCAAGACGTTGCTCAACCCCCATCCACAGGAGACCCAATCCCGGGCTTGTTCTTGGCAAAGGCAGCAGCAGCCCCATCCCACCCAAACCCCCTTCCTCGTACCCGCCCCCATCGCTTAAACCCACCCCCCGATTTAAAACTTTGGAAGAGACGATCCACTCCCTCCCTGCCACCCAAGAGGGGGAAAGGGGGGGGGAGAGAAAAGAGGCGCCCGGGAGCGCAGGGTTGGCGGGCGGCGCGTGTTGTAGGAGGGGGAGGGGGGAAAGAAAGAGACACGGGCCCGACACGCGTCGGAGGGAGGGCACGTGTGAACGCCTGTGTGTGGGGGTGGAGGGGGAAACCAGGACGGGGGTCGCCAGCCCCTCCCCCCTCCTCCTCGACACCCCTCCCTTCCTCAGCTCCTTCCCGCCCGGAGAAGCGGCCTGCCCGGCCTGGTGCCCCCTCCTCCCCCACCCCCACTCCCGCCTGTGCTTCTCCAAGCGGCGGCCCCCGAGCGCCCGATCCCCGGAAGGCCTCTCCCGTCCCCGCTTTTTCCCCCCCGACAGGAAATCCTGGCTGGGAAGGAGCGGAGGGAGCCGCGGTAAGCGCCGGGTTCCGGGGGAAGTGGAATTATTTTTTACCAGCGAAGAAGCGACCAACTTCCACATCCGGTAACACGGGCCCCCTCTAGACAAAAAAGGCGCAGACTGACCTGGAAAAGCTTGGCCGGCCCGGCCATCGGAGGTGAGGCTGAGGGGGGTGGGGGCGCGTGTGGAGGAAAAGGGAGAAGGGAAGAGGGAAGGGGCCTCCCCTTACCGTGTCGCCCGCGCCCGGCCGCCGCCCGACCGAACGACGAGCAGGGCCGCCCGGAGCCCGCCGCCGCTTCTCATAGGGCGCCCGAAAAGCCCCGCGAAAAAGTCCCCCGCTCGCGCGCGGCGGAGGGACACGGGCGGCCGCGCTCGCGAGCGCTGAGGCGAGGAAGGAAGGGAGGAGGAGGAGAGGCCCGCAGGGGAAGAGCGCCAGTGAGGGGAGGAGGAGCAGCAGCGGCAGCAACGAGCCGCCGCTCCGCCGCGGTCCTCTCGGGGCGCTGCTCCCCTCATGGGGACGCGGGGGGTTTATCGGATAGTAGTCAGCCCCCTTTCCCTCAACGGGCGCTGATAGGGGAAAAAAAACGGGGTTGTGTGTGGGGAGGGGGGGGGAAAGGAAGAAGACTCGGCGGAGGGATACGGCTACCTGAGAGTCCGACTGCGCAGGCGCGGGGCCCGGGAGAAAGGGAAGAGCCGAGGCGAAAGAGGGAGACGCCATGTTCTGCCGACGCTTTTTTTTCTTCCCCCCCCCTTCCCTTTTCCCGCTCGAAAGGTGGAGGGGAACCGCCGGCGCGCCTGCGCGTTGCGGGGCGCGCGAGAGTCTGAAGTTGTTCTGTGAGGCGCTGCTGCTTCCTCACTTGGGAGCGCAAAGAAGTGTGACGCACATAAACACACGTACACATACCACACACACCTCTCCACCAGTCCAGTGGGGAGAATGAAGGGGTGAAATGCAGGATTTAAATCTTGCAACGGCCTTTCAAACTCCCAAACACACACACACACACACACACCGAATTAGCCTTGCCTTTGACATTTCTTTTATTTTTAATTTCCAGACTGCAAAAAAAACAAAACCCCAAAGCTTGACTTAAATTATCCTTAATTAATTAATTAATCCTTAAATTGCAGGAGCTTTTTTTTTACTTTCCGTGGTATCTCCATTATTTTGGGCTGGTGCTTCCAAATGAGCATAATGCATCTTTTTTTTTTAAGGGATTCTTTTTTTATTATTATTTCAATTTAAAACAAGTACAATATCTTTCTTTACATGTTATAGAAAATGTATCAGTCAGTCACAAATAAACTTTGGTACATCTCCACCACAGTCAACAAACATAACTCATATTAACTCAAATATTTTAACTCAGATATTCATACATATCACCATTGTCATATATCCATTTTCATTTGACTGTAATTATTATTTGAAAATATTGATGATAATAATAATAATCTTAAACAATACATGCCCACACCAGTGGGAAAAGAAAAAAATCAAAACAATGCATCTTGATTGTGCAAAAAAATCAGAAATTGGAGCTAGGAAAGTGAATATACAGGTAGTCTTCAACTTATGACCAGATTTGTATTAAGGCATGAGCAGAGAAATAATGAATATGGCTGTAAATTGTAATTGTTATTGTGCAAGGCATTTGTACCCAGATGACATACTGTTTAATGCAGGGGGGCCCAAATTTGGGAACTTCAAAACTTGTGGACTTCAACTCCCAGAATTCCCCAGCCTGCAGAATTCTGGGACTTGAAGTCCACAAGTCTTAAAGTTCCCAAGTTTGGACACCCCTGGTTTAATGGAAGATGGATTGTTTGTATTAAAATAAAATAAAATTTAAAAAAAACCTTATGACCAGAACCGAGCCCAAAATTAATGTTGCTGAGTTGAGAAATTGGTTAAGCGAGTTTCACCCCATTTTACGATTTTTCTTGCCAGGGTTATTGAAGTGAATCACTGCAGTGGTTAAATTATTAGTAACACGGTTCTTAAGTGAATCTAGCTGCCCCCATTGACTTTGCTTGTCAGACAAAGGGGGATCACGTAACCCCCGGGACCTTGCAACCTTCATAAATGTGTCTCAGTTGTCAAGCATCTGAATGTAAATCACATGACCATGGGGATGGTCTTAAGTGTGAAAAATAGTCATCAGTCACTTTTTCAGTGCTGTTGTAATTTTGGAGGGTCACTAAGCGAACTGTCGTAAGTCGAGGACTGCCTATACAGAGGTGTCCAGTCTTCTGGAGCTCTGCTTTATGTCCCTAACGAGGTCCCTGATATTATGGTCCATTGCATAGCTGGCCCGATGTTTAGACTAGATTTAATTTTTTTTGTCCACATGTCAACTCTTTCCAAAGAATCCAGATGTGTATTATTAAACATTGTGCGATGTAAACTATTCCAAGTAAAACTGCCTTTTGCAATTGGTTGCATATTTATTTGCCATTTTTTTGTCCACATATCGAGTCTTTCCCAAGAACCCAGATGTGTTTTGTTTTTAATATTAAACATTGCAGGATGTAAAATATTCCAAGTAAAGCTGCCTTTTGCAATTGGCCAATGGTGATTTTGTCAATGCAGTTGGTATTCAAGTGGCTTTGAAATTGCAACCAAGGCTCCTATTACTCTTGGTACTGCCTTCTTTTGCAGGCCTTTATATTTACTGATCTTTGATTTTTTCCAGTTCTTCTGTTTCGGCTATATTGCAATGTCCACTGTCCAGAGATTTTGGCTGATATTTGTCTGCTTGAACTACAAAGCCTCAGCAGTTTAGCTTCCATTTTCTAGTCACCAGGAGCCAATGCTGACTTGAAAGCACAAAATTATTACCACTATTATAACATTGTTATATATAAGCTAGGAAATTGTTCCATATTTATCAGATGCTATGCTAACTAGTCTTTGTTTTTTGTTTCAGGCAACTTACTACTTGAGACAAATCTGAAACATTTTGAAGATGAAAAGGTGTTCATCTCTTTACACAAGAGGATCTTGTATTTACCAATAGATCATTTTGGATAAATTCCAAAGGCCATCCAATTAGACAACAGAACAATGACTAATTTATCATGAAGATCCTCAAGTAAGAAAACATATCCCATTACTTGATGTAGGAAAACAACCTAGAGTTGACATAATGGATTATATACAGACTTTCTAGGATTTGCAATGTAACCTGAACTTCATTTAAGTCCTATCAGTAGATAAAGATATTCTGGTTAAACAACATATGAAACAGTATACTGTGTTGTGTCTTTATTAAACACAATATTCAGTCTTTATTGGCAGAGGTATGTGAAGCATGAATAAGTTAAATTACATGTTCTAATCATGCTTCCTCACAACAACTGATAGTTTTATACTGTATTGCGTGAATTGTTTGGTTCAAGTCATGCCATATTTGGGGTGGGTTAAAATCAAATAATACCACAACCATTCAAAAATTGGTATTTCTTTTTCTGGTTTCAGCTATCTATTGTAAATTTAGGAATTTTGTGCTACATGATCCATGTTCATTTTAATATTCATTGTCCAGACAGATATTCTAAAATTCAGTACAAATTCCTAATATGTTCCAGAATCTATTGTGAATATAGCACAGTATATTGTTTTGTGTGTTATTTGTGTAACCAAAATATTTTTGATAACAGAGATAAAAGAAGGGAGAAATGAAATTTATGAATTTTCAGTGATGAGAAAATCTGAAACGCAAGCAAAAGCTGTATAGATGAGAATTACTAAAACTATATACTAATGTGTTAAAAAAAGAATTCAATTTCCATTTGGGACATTGTTGCGTCCCATTAGTGGCTATACTTCTATAATAAATTTGCAAGTTTTAACAAAAAAAAGGGTGAGATAAATAATAAAAACTTTCAAGAAGACATTTTTATAGGAAGTTTGAAATTATTAAATCTGATTTCTGAAAAGTTGATTGTTAGGCTGATGTTCCATTTGGATGGAACATAGTGTGTGTAAATGTTGCAATATGAAAAAATAATTTGGACTCAAAACAGTTAGATTAGCAAGCTGAAAGTCAGACTTCTGGGACTGATTTGCAGCTACTGTTACTTTGAGCTCCTAGGGAAAAGATGAAATGTAAGTGCTACTAGTAATTATAATAAATATGATGTACAGTGTATACCACTGCAGAATAACCTTAAATAATAAGCCTTTCCAGCCTTAGAATCTACTATCCGTTGTTTTATTTTCTGTCTTTAATAAAACCATATTCTCAAATGTTTACAGATCTGAATGAAACTGATTTTTAAATCACTTGCCTTCTCTAATTATTACATTCCACTTATTTATTTCTATAGAATACACTCAAGACATTTATTTTTTTCCTAATTTGTGATAAGTGTGTAAAATCTAGTTTTGCCCCCTTGTTCTGTATTGCACAGCAGGGGGTCAGTTATATTAGTAGCATTGAATAGATTCACATAGCAAAAATACAATGGGCTGGTTTATGATTTAATATATTGCCTTAATCCAGGCATTTAGATTCATTTAGAAAAACTAATTCAATAAGTCATGGATAGCATGTATAAATATAGTAATATTTTATTGCGGATTTTATGTCATTTGAGTATAATTGCTTATAGCAAGCAAGATTAGTTACATTCTGTAGTAAAGAATTACAGAATTCTTGGAAGGAGTACTATATCTCACAAACTGTAGAATAAATGTGAAAATTAGGGGATATTAATTTCTTACGTTAAAATACTATTAACAAAGTCTCGACCACTGATTTACTAATATTTAAAGTAATCATAAAGGCCTTCTCTCTTCCAGAACCCAATTTCTAATACTGCCCTATTGTGTTTATCGGGAGTTAGATTTATAGCTTTTACTTGCATGGCCTTGTATTGAAGAAACAAAAAAATTGACAAGGGTATCCAGTCTTCCATTGTACTGCTCTTCATATGATAAGCAAAATAGACGAACATCCAGTTTAAATTCCATTACACTCCCTAAGTGATCTAGTCTTCTAAGTGTCCTCATTGATTTTGCAATTGAAGGCTATTGTGTATGTGTACAATCAATTTGACATTCCAAAGAGTCTCCTTTGATATGTATAATGACCAGCATATTCATATTTGGCACTTTTGAGACCGCTCATTTCATTATTTACCTGTTATTTTTAAACTGCCCTTCCAAGGTAATTCATAATGCATTAAAGCACAAAGCACCTCCACGTAGGTGCTGTAATTACGTAAATGACTACAGTTGTGAAGTACCAGATCCATCTAGTGTTCCAAGTCATATTAGCCTCTCATACAAGCACATGCAGATGTTCTGATCCAGTGTGGGAAACTATTTTGGCCAACAGGTAAAACTGCGGTTTCAAACACAAGAATTGATTACCCCTCCCTTACCCATTGGAGGTTGCAGAAAAGTCTTAAGAGCCACACCTTTATTACATTCTCTAGCACAGCAGTCACCAACTGATGGTCCGTGGTCCCGCAAAAAAGTTATTTGCATTTTTTATATGGCACTAAATTGAGTCCTCAAACTACGCCCCCTGGACCGGATACATGCAATGAACGCTTGTGTTGCTGCAGAGAGTCTCCCACTTCGGGGTCTTTTTGTGTGGGTCAGAGGGAGCAGAATTCCGACTTGGGGGTCTGCTGCAGCGTCCTGGTGAGGGGCTTTAGGTGAAGGATGGTTCCAGTGGGACTGCATCATGGCCTGGAACTGGTTGACCATCTCAGCCCGCTGAGCCTCCAGGCGCCGGTACCTGGCCTTGCATTCCCACAGGTCTTCCTTCTGCTCATAGTCCTCAGTGAGGTGCTTCCGCTGAGCCTCCATCTCAGTCAGATCCAATTTGAATGGAGCCAGCGGTTTTGCCAACTCTTTCTCATGGTGGCTGTTTAGCTCTAACAACTGCTTTCTGTCGGGGCCCTAAGGAGTCTGGGTGGTAGGGGAGGATGGAGGGAAGGAGCGAGTAGAGGCCGGCGAGGCGCCCCTCGATGTGAGCGACATCAATTTGGCCACACCCACCCAGTCACATGACCACCTAGCCACGCCCACCCAACCGGACATTAGGCAGAGCATATTAGTGGTCCGCGGGATTTAAAATTATAAATTTAGTGGTCCCTGAAGTCCGAAAGGTTGGGGACCCCTGCTCTAGCAAATCCCCAGGTGGAGAGAAGCAGAATGGCTTAAGTTGCAGCAACCAAAAAAACTTTTGGTAAAAAATAACACCGAACTAATAAAAGTGAGCTGCACAAAACAGAAAATTAGAACATGCAATAAAATGCAAAGCATTATTCTTTTGGAATAAATCATTCGGAAACTGGTTTACACCCAGTTGGGCTATACATATTTCCTGACAGGAATGTCGTAGTCTGGAGATCTCATTGCCTCCTATTACATAATGATGCAAGTTCCAACTTTGGCATAAAACAAAGACACTTAAGTCTCCACTTAACTGATTCCGTATCTAATAGGATAATTGTCCATCATTCTCAATCATCCAGGTCATGGTTGTCCCATAAGTGCTTTTTTTTTTCTTTTTCAAAAGGCAACTGGATGTTCTCATTTTCTTTTTTTTTTTGCTAAGGACTAGGCTGACTGCAAGGAATATAAATCTTTCCATTCCCCACCCATTAGTTTGAAAGCACGAAAAAAAATGCAAGTAGAAAAATAGGGAACACCTTTGGTGGGAAGGTAACAGCATTCTGTACATCTTCACCATTGAGTCATGCCGGCCACATGACCACGGAGACATCTTCGGACAGCGCTGACTCTTCGGCTTTGAAACAGAGATGAGCACAGCCCCCTAGAGTCGGGAAGGACTAGCACAGATGTCTCAGGGGAACCTTTATTCTAAGAAGTTTCTTGGTTGAAAAGGGAAACATTTTCAAAGTAAAACAAGTAAACAAAACAGCCCAATTGCCTTTTGGTGGGGCGGGAGAAGCAACCTTTGGGATAGTTGGATGACTTGGTGGTCCTTCCTTCTTACCTTCCACCAAAAGTAGTTCTGAGGCCCCTCCGGCCTGCCTTGAATTTCTAAAACCAAGTAGGACCCCAAACACCCAAGATTGCTAGTCACCATCCAAAAAAACCCCGCCTGGCACCCAACCTCAGCAACTACACCCCAAGCCAACATTTGGAGGCGAGGGCAGGAAAGCAGGACACTCCAAGCAAGCGGCTGCAAAAACCCCAACCCAGAAGGCGGCGATGCCAAGCAACAGGCCTGGGGGGGGGGGGTGTCTCCCAGGAGTAAGGGGGTGGGGGTCTCCAAGGGGCGGCTGACACTCCGTACCCGAAAGTGGCCGCCGCCTCTCCACCGCCGAACCTCTCCGGATGCGTCTTGGCGCACCAGCCAAACAGGGCGCCCTTCTCCCTTAAAAACAACCCAGAGGAGGGCGGCGTTGGGGCGGGAAGGAAGTGCCCGGCAGGCATCCTCTTGCCCGGCCCGGCCCCTTTCCGTGGAAGGCCGGCCCGAACGGCGTAGGGGAGGCGATTATCCCCGCCCCGGGCCGCCTCTCTCCGCCTCGGCTCAGTTCCGCCTGCCCGGCTATGGCTGCCTAGCGCGTCGGCTGCTCGGCGCTGGGACATGGGCCAGGCCCGGCTGGGAAGGAGAAGGAGGAGGAGGTGGCGACGACGGCTGCGAAGCGGTGAGCGGCGAGGGTCGGCCATCGGCGGCTTCGGGGCTCAGCGCAGGGCCTGGCTTGGGGGGCGGGCGCCGAAGGGTCTCCGGGGCCGGAGTGGCGGCTGAGGCCGAAAGGAGCGGCGGCGGATCTGTCCTCCTTCTCCTCCGCCCCCACAGGTGACCTTGATGAGTCATGGGTGGCGCATTCACACGTTACGGTACTAGGAGTTTTGGGGAGTGTGGGGGGAGTCACCCTCCGGCCTTGACAACCCTAAGTTTGAAGCTCCCGCCGGGCAGTTATCCCCCCCTCCCGGTCTGTAGTGGAAGGAGGGTCTCTGCGGCTTTACGCGTGTATAGACTAGCGAGGGACTGGGTTCACACGATGGGTTGGACCCGGGGGAAGATCGAAGGTCTGGGCGCGCAGGGAGACTCGTCTCGCCATCCTTTTTCAGGACTTTTGGGGGTGGTGTGTGAATGCCGTCCACGTGGCTAGATCGCCCTGGGTCGAGTTGGATCGTAGTTTGCGCAGAACCCACTGAACCCAAAAGTGGCTGGTTTTATTTTTGTTTAGCTTTTTTTTAAAAAGAACAACAACAACAACAACCGAAGCTACTCTGTAAACAATGAGCAATTTGTCCAAGAATTGTCCCAAAGTCCGGCTGTTAAAACATTAACATTTATGCTTTATTTATTAATGCACGATGGTACATTTATATTTATTAATCTTTGATGGCCCTGGTGGGTGGGGGAGACTTGTGGCTCTGCCACTTCATCGTGGCTTGTAGGTGGCTGAGCCTGCTTGGAAATTATAGTTTAGCAACCTCTGGCTGGGCTAGCAGGTCATGTGCAACATATCTGTATACTGACTGGGAGGCAGGGGCAATTATGACTTCCCGTGGTGTGCATTTGCTGTGCTATGTACACATTCTTCCTTTGTGACTTCCTTTGTGCAGGTCTTGTGGAAGTGGCTGGGAGAAAAGCAGAAAAGATGCTTGCTCACGCATTTAAATTGTGCACTTCTTAACAGTTTCGTGAGGCTGTTTTGTAAGCAAGTTGTGCCTGAATTTTAGATGTGTGTAACCAGACACCGGTCTCTTGGGACTCTCTCCTTTCTATACAAGTAGGAATATGTGAGGTTGCGTTTTTATTTCAGAGAAGATCCGTAGTGGGCAAAGTTATGGTGAAATCCTGAATTAAAATAATCAGGGGAAACGCTGTGTCAGTTAACTGAATACACTCATTTTCTGGGTTCTCACTGGACGCTAAGTCATATTCTAACCCACTAGGCTGAGGTTGTATAGGCTACAGGGTCGGCAACCTTAAACACTCAAAAAGCCACAAAGCTCCTAACCGGAAGCCCCCCGTTCAATTCTGGAGCCGACTGGAAGTCCGATTTCCCCACCATAGAGCCTCCTCCTAGCATGGCAGAACATGTAACCAATTACCACTAACCAATTGTGGAGCCGACCAGTGACAGGGAGCCACAGCAGAGGGATGAAAGAGCCACATGCGGCTCCAGAGCCACGGGTTGCCAATCCCTGGTATAAGCAAAGGCGATGGTGAGTTCTAGTCCCATTTTTGACATGAAAGCCTAAAAGTCTTTCAAAGCTATGAAAGACTTAGGGCCAAGTCACTCTCTCCCAGCCCAACCCACCTCATAGGGTTGTTGTTATGGAGGAAATAGAGAGGGGGAGGAATAGGTACTTATTTATAAGAAATAATAAAGGTGGGATATAATAAACAATTATACACACATAGTTGCATTCCCTTTAGGTTGACTAGTTTAAGCATTTGCGAATGCAGTCAACCTGTATTCATTACAATGGGTAGACATCTATAACAGATAAATGCAAGCGATAAGCTGGTATTTCCCAATTTATCCCTTTTTTTGGCAATGCTTTGGAGCAAATGTAGTTTTGGAGTACCTAAGGGTAAAGCCTAAAACATATGTGCTAGTCGTTCCCGACTCTAGGGAGCGGTGCTCATCTCCGTTTCAAAGCCAAAGAGCCAGCACTGTCTGAAGTCATCTCCATGGTCATGTGGCCGGCAGGACTCAACACTGAAGGCGCATGGAACTCTGTTACCTTCCCACCAAAGTTGGTCCCTATTTCTCTACTTGCATTTTTACATGCTTTCGAACTGGTAGGTTGGCAGAAGCTGGGACAAGTAATGGGAACTCACTCTGTTACGTAGCACTAGGGATTCGAACCACCGAACTGCCAACCTTTCTGATCGACAAGCTCAGCATCTTAGCCACTGAGCCACCACATCCCTTCTTAAGGTACCTGGAAGGGGCCAAATAGGACAGGCTGTGGAAAATAGCAATGATGTTACACTCCTGCTTAGTATTTTAAGCCCCATTTCTCTACCTGTACAGGTAGTTGTCAACTTGCAATGACAGTTGGCACCAGAATTTCCATTGCCAATAAGCAAGGCAGTCCCTAAGTGAGTCACACCTGATTTTACAGCTTTTTCCTCCCCATAGTTTTTAAGTGAAGCCAACTTCTCCTATTGTAGGAAGATTGCAAGGAGTGGTTATCTGGCCTCAGGTAGCTGCAGCTATTGTAAATAGATGCTGGTTGCCAAGCGCCCAAATTTTGTGATGTGACCGTGGGAATGCTGTGATGGGCATAAGTCAGTGGTGGGATTCAGCTAGTTCGCACCTATTCGGGAGAACTGGTTGGTAACTTTCTAAGCAGTTCGGAGAACAGTTTTTTGGAAGAAATCTTTTGTTTTTTTCCCACTTTACAGGGCTAATCCTGTAAGGAAGGCAGGAAGGAAACTTTGGTGTTTCTAGCCTCATCATTATTGCCCTGCTTACAGAAACTGCCTCTCCAGTTAACCCTTATTACCATTGTAACAACTAAGGTGAAGTGCCCATCGACCTGAGTGACATTGACTTGGCCACGCCCACATGATCACATGACCACCGAGCCCCGCCTACCCAGCTGGTCATTAGGGCACAGAACCGGTTGGTAAATTATTTGAATCCCACCACTGGAATAAGTACAAGGACTAGTCGGAAAACATTTTTTTCCATTGTCGTCGTAACTGCGAACAGTCACTAAAGTAATGGTTGCAAGTCAAGATTTAGTGGCTCTCCTTCCCAATATAGCATAGTCAATGACAAGGTATTTTGACAATCACATGTAATTAATTGTCTGCTAAATGAAAAATCTATCACTTGTGAAGGTCTATAAAGTAGAGGCCATAGAAATGAATATGTGTGTTTAAAACAGGTGAAGAGTTTTGGGGCAGTTTCAGGCCAATGTTTTATGATTATATGCAGTACATATATTTTAGACTCTTTGCATTACAGAGATTTTAAAAGCTATTAACAAATACAGTAAATAAGCTTTACATTAAAGTAGCTACCTGTATATCTAAGGTGAAGAAGTCAATACTATATTATGCCAACAGCCATCACAAAATCTTTATTGATTTGGGATGCAGCTATATTTTTGTCTTTTTTTTAAAAAAAAAATGTTGTATCCTGAGTACATTTGATTTATCTTGAATAGTGTGTGAAAAAGTCCGATTTAAAAACAAACCATTTTTACCCCCCATGATAACAATGGCTTATTCATAGACTCTTTGAGAAAAAATATCCTTTTGGAAAGAAAAATAAGATTATTCTAACCCAGAAGCTGTGACTGCTGTTTTAATGCATTGTTGAGAGAAAAGCTTCTATAAACTGAAATTAGTTTGGGCAAGCAATAAGTTATTTCTTTTATTTGAAATTGTCAGCTGCCTGTTCAGGTGTTTTTTTTCCATAACTTTTATCTCAAGTAACCACTTAAGGTTATTTGCACCTCTGAAGTCTGTAACAAGAATGTTTGTGCAGGCGTAAGTACTAGGAAAAAAAAATAAGTAACAGGAGCAAAGGGAGAAACAGAAAGGAAATATTAACTATTCCTCTGCTGATTAAAAGTGTCAATGTACTGTACAGATATTCCTCAGCTTAGGACACAATTGAGCCCAAAATGTACGTTGTTCAGTGAAAAATTGGTTAAGCAAGTTTTGCCCCATTTTACGACTAACTTATCAACTGCAGCGATTCACTTAACAATGGTGGCAAGAAAGGCCGTGAAATGGGGGCGAAACTCACTCAACAAATATTTCACTTAGCAACAGAAATTTTGGCCTCAGTTGTCGTATGTTCAAGATTACCTGTAGTTAACACAGAACGACAGCTTTCGATCTTAATGCTCACCTGATGCATAGAGTACTGCAGTAATGTTAGTAAAAAGATAAAAATAAGCGTTACGTAACACGGTAAACCTTGAAGATACATTTAGCAAAGGCTTAAGGTTTCTAGGATACAAAGTCCTTCCATTTGTAATCCATGTTATGAGCTGGAAAACTCCAAAGAAATGTCTTGTCTCTCAACAACTGAAACAAGCAATGTGGGTTTCTGCGTCTGTGTGTGTTAGCAGAGGATATAATATGTCTCAAAGAGAGAGTTGTAGAAAAAAATCACGGATATTTTTGGAAATAAGAGCCTTTTCAACCTAAAATGCTCATTATTGTAACCTATAGATTATGCGGTGGCTAAGACGCTGAGCTCGTCAATCAGAAAGGTCGGGAGTTTGGCGGTTCGAATCCCTAGCGCTGCGTAACGGAGTGAGCTCCCGTGACTTGTCCCAGCTTCTGCCAACCTAGCAGTTCGAAAGCACGTAAAAATGCAAGTAGAAAAAATAGGAACCTCCTTTGGTGGGAAGGTAACAGCATTACGTGCGCCTTTGGCTTTGAGTCATGCCAGCCACATGACCACGGAGACGTCTTCAGAGTGCGCTGGCTCTTCGGCTTTGAAACGGAGATGAGCACCGCCCCCTGGAGTCGGGAATGATTAGCACATATGTCCGAGGGGAGCCTTTACCTTTATAGATTATGCATACCTACAAACTGAACTATACAACCTTCTAAGATGCTTCCCGTAGTGTTCTTTTATAATGATGCAAGGATATTCTCTCAGCTCTTTATTCGAACAAAAACATGGTAGTTGAAAACAGCATGTGTGGATCTGAATGTAATTTGCATTTTCTTTGCCTTATTTTGCTCTGTTTATAACTTTCGGGCTTCTTACTCTGCTGTATTTTATATTTTGTGTTCTGATATAGCCTAATGCAGGGGTGTGAAACTCAAGACCCATGAACCAGACCCGGTCCACAGGGTGTTTAGATCTGGCCCGTGGGACCGTCCTGGAAACAGCGAAGGACTGGCCTATGGCGCCTCTGCCAGAGGGCTGCAAGAGCCCATTTTCACTGGCAGAGCACTCGGGCCACAGAGGCCTCCGATATGAGTGACATCAAGCTGGCCACGCCCACCCTGGGCTCCCAAGGTCAAACACAACCCTGATGCAGCCCTCAAAGAAATTGAGTTTGACACCCCTTGCCTAATGTGTGACTAATCAATAAGGTATTGCTATCCGTATACCTGATCAGAGGTTGTGGCAGGTGTGAAATGCTACCAGTTCGGACCAGTTCTCCCAAACCTCGAGTAAAAAATGCTACCAGTTTGCCTGAAGCTGTAGTTCCAACTATCAGCTGTGCAACAATCAGCTGTGCCGCACGATTTATATTTGCTAGAAAGCAGGAAGGCAGACTTCAGAGCATTTCACCCCTGGCTTGGGGCTTTGCGAGTAAGATTTATTTGGAATCTTTTCTGTTTCAGAAAACAGCGACTGAACTTAAAGCGTCCTTTTAAGGAGACCCTGTAGTGCATTACCATGCCTACCTTGGCTTCTGCTCCTAAAGAACTCTATCTCTGCACTTCGTTGAAAGACCTGAATAAAAAGACGGAAGTAAAACCGGAGAAGACGAGCACGAAGAAGTATGGATGTTTATACCCAACTAGTATATTTATTTTCCCAATGTTTGTTTGATGGTAGGGTTTGAGGGGACTGTGTACTTCTTCGTGGATCATTTAAATTATCCTCGCTGTTTAGAAGGCTTTTGTCACTGAAATTGTGCACTCCACAAGTTTTATTTATTTATTTTCATTTATAAAATTTATGCGGCTTATTCTCCATGACTCTGGGAGACTTATTAAACAAACAAACAAACAAAAAATCCCAGCAACTCTCAGTGTTTTCTGGATCGTAATAGACTTTTCTATATACTGTAAATCAGGGGTGGGCTTCAAAAATTTTAGCAAGGTTGACTGGTTGCTGGATGGGTGTAGCGATGGTGGGCGTGGCCTTACTCGGCCTCCTGCACCATGGCAGGGGGGCTTTTTTGCCCTCCCCTCACTCCAGAGGTTTTCCTCGAACCTCCGAGAGGGCGAAAACGACCTCCCCAGGCTCTGGAGGCCAGAAAGGGGCCCATTTCCGACCTTCCCAAACTTCCGGTAGACCCATTTTTCGCCCTTCCGGAGCCTCTGTGCGTGCCCTGCACTATCCAAAACGGGTCCTGTGTGCGGTGGGGTGGGCCAGCCAGGAGTGGGATTGTGGGTTCTCCGAACTGCACAGAATCTTAGCTAGAGGTTTTCCCGAACCCCCAGCAGCGAACCCCTGCCCTACATGGCATCGGACCTGGCTACCTGAGAGACCGCCTCCTGCCAATTACTTCCCACAGACCTATTAGATCGCACAGGTTAGGCCTCCTCCGGATTCCATCAATGTCAATTGATCAATTGATTGATTCCATCAATGTCAAGGTCAATGTCGGCTGGCGACCCCCCGGGGGAGAGCCTTCTCTGTAGCTGCTCCGGCCCTCTGGAACGATCTCCCCGTTGAGATCTGGACCCTTACTACCCTTCCGGCCTTCCGCAAAGCGACTAAGACCTGGCTGTTCCGGCAGGCCTGGGGCTGTTGAATTATCCAGCCCCACTCTAAGTTATGAATGTTATCGCAATTTTAAACTGTTGTTTTTATTTTTATATCCCCCTTCCCTTTTTATTGTAAGCCGCCCTGAGTCTTCCGAGAGTGGGCGGCATACAAAACTAATAAATAATAATATTAATGGGTGGGGCCCGACTAGTAACCAATGCCAAATCCGGCGAAACAACTGGCCGCTGTGATACAATTGTATTGTGTAATAGTAATAATAATAATAATAATCCATTTCTGGGTCTTTTTATAACGTTGCTAAGAACCGTTAGACAATCTTAAGATGGGCATCCCTTCCTGTATGAAATCAAGATTCCTTCCCTGATTGACGCTGATTCATTGTCTAAAAGCTGCTTCAATTCTTCCTTGCAAGGAAGAACTGAATCCGGCACATGCTGTGTCACTTCTAATATAATATAATTATTTTCCTCTTTAGTTCCTATGCGGTATTCCTTAGGAAAAAGCCCAACGTTTTACCAGGGAGTAAATGCGATGGAATTCACCAAGGCTTAGATTTGCAGTGGATTGTGTTATAAATGATTAATGGCCTGTATTTAAAGTATCAGCATAGAGCCTGGCGGTTTTGGCAGCCGCGAGAGAAGAGAATTGAACAAAAGTAGATCAGAATAGCCGAATGGGTGGGTTTTATTACATGATCATTTGTAATCTTGTTCGGCCTTGAAAACAGTTTTCTTACTTGTTTCTGTAGGCAAGGGTTTGTTTTGACCTAAGCAAAAATCACAATCTTAGTCCCAAAAACCCTCTTTTATTTATACGGGTGTGAATTGTCATTCACAGCCCGCAAGGCTTCGCAAACAGTCGGTGAAGATTCCGACAGATGTCTGCTCGAGTTGCCACAGTCTTTCAGGGGAATGTTGATAAGCGCCCACCTTATTTCCCTTGAAATGCTGCCAGAGGCCTAATTGCCAAATTAATTTTGCCAGGCCAAACTTAGCACAGAGTCAAACAGAGCTTCTCAAAGCTTGAACCAACCAGAGGAACTAATTGCTTCCAGCAAAAGTTCACATCCCGTTCGCTCCTCTTTTATGTCTTACGGGAAGGACCAGTCATTTCCAAGCCTTACTCCCGAGTCGATTCCTGTTTTCTTAATTGCTCTTGCCTTCTGGCAACTCTACACATACGCACCCTGGGAACAGGCTCCCACTGTTCTTCTGCCTCGCTGACGTCAGACTCTGGAGGCAGCAAATAACTACCAGATGGCCCCAGCCCCCTCTCTGCCTCCCAACGCAGAGCCTTCGTCCGAGCCTTCCCCAGACTCCAGGACTGGCCCATGTTCCTCCCCAACCTCCTCACTGTCGGACTCTGTTGCCAGCTCCGCAGGCCGCCGGTGGACCACAACAGGGTTATTGTTGTTATTCTTTTACAGTGTATATTTGCAGAAGGTAATGCTAGCTTTTGTGATTTCCATTCTTTGCTTCAATTTCAAGTTATGTCCAGAGTGCCGTTAAGATCTTCAAGGCAGCGGAAGAATGCCGGTTGGACAGAGATGAAGAGAAGGCCTATGTACTTTACATGAAATATGCAACTGTGTATAATCTTATTAAAAAGAGGCCTGACTTCAGACAGCAGCAAGTATGTAATCAGTTACAAATGCCGTTATACATTTCGAGAGATCTTCAAGTATTGTGTCAAAGTTTTAAAAGAACCAGGATATCAAAACACGTGACACATCATTGCTTAAAAAGCCTTTGTAAATGTGCATCCACAGATACATAGGTATCGATACAGATATAGATCTATAGAGAGGGAGTCAAATCTATATATTTTGGTCCCATTTGTTCATAATTGTAGTGTTTGTCTTGCTCCATAAAACACTTTTATTTCGGAGCTCTTCATAGGTTAAGGTTAGAATGCAAGAATTCCCACAAATGCCTTGGTTTCATAGAAACATAGAAAACGGGTGGCAGAAAAAGACTCAGTGGTCCAGAAAATCTCCCCCTTTATTTGTTTACTTTTGTTTTCTTTTTAAGTCATTTATTCATCTCATTCTGTTATTTTTGTTGGATGATAGAAATATGTTTAACTCAAGCATGTTTCAACTTGGTTATTGATATATTTCAAACATATACATATATATAATCCCTAGTTGCTACATTACAGAGTGAGCTCCCGTTGCTTATCCCAGCTTCTGCCAACCTAGCAGTTCGAAAGCACTTAAAAAATGCAAGTAGAAAAATAGGGACCACCTTTGGTGGGAAGGCAACAATGTTCCACGCGCCTTTGGTGTTTAGCCATGCCAGCAACATGACGACGGAGACGTCTTCGGACAGCGCTGGCTCTTTGGCTTTGAAACGGAGATGAGCACCGCCCCCTAGAGTCGGGAACGACTAGCACATATGTGCGAGGGGAACCTTTACTTTTACGTACACACAAACGCACAGAAACGTACGTTAAAAGAGCAAAACCCTGGTTATTTGCAATGCAAGGGAGAGGACACACCTGATTGTATTGATAGTTTTGGTCACAGCAGGACCCCCTGTATATATTGGACTCGAGGGCCAGAGACGAAGTAGTGATTGATGCCTCTTCTAATTTCAGGACTACTTTCATTCACTCCTTGGACTGACCAATATCAAAAAGGCTATTGAAGAAGCCGAACAACTTTCAGAGAGTCTTAAGCTCAGGTAGGCCTTTAAAAGCATTAAGGGTTAATTAGTGTATTCTATAAGTTTAGTTCGTGTATTTATCTGTTAGTCACTGGGGGGGTATTTTTCCTACAGCCTTATGTTTCCGTTTATCAAGAAATTGGAGATTCTTCAGAACATTAGGGCCATGCCTGTGGGAGTGTCAGCTCTGTGTCACACACAGGAAAGCAGAGAGTGCCGAATGAGACCTCTGACTGTATAGAACAAAAGGTTTTAAATTCATGTGCCAGATTGCAAAGGAGTTTAGCAATCTTTTTGTGTTCCTCTAAAAATTGCTCTCTTTCGGGGGGGATCTTGGTGTTCTTTGAGACCGATAGTTTTATTGTAGCCTAGGTGCTCTCTGAGCTTGGTTGTTTACAATACAATACAATAGCAGAGTTGGAAGGGACCTTGGAGGTCTTCTAGTCCAACCCCCTGCCTAGGCAGGAAACCCTATATCGTTTCAGACAAATGGCTATCCAACATCATCTTAAAGACTTCCAGTGTTGGGGCATTCACAACTTCTGAAGGCAAGTTGTTTCCTTGCAGACATTTCATTACCCAACTAGGTAATATTATCAGTGGTAGAAAGGAGTGTGGTTTGAGATGTATGTACGTATGTATGTATGTCACAACCTGGTATGCCCAAATATGGGATGAGGCATACTGCTTCCTTTCTCTGTCTATTGGCTCATCACAAGAGACCATCCAGACAGAAAGCCATTATTTTTACTGTTGCCTTTGTTACATTTGTGTTTATTTATCAGCACAAATGCAACATATATATATATATATGTGTGTATACATACATACATACATACATACATACATACATACATACATACACACACACACACACATACACACACACATACTATTGGCTTGTCCTATCAAGTTGTGGGAATGTCCTTGACAAGGCTGTAAGGAATATTTTTTAAATGAGTTTGATACACTGTCCCTATTTTGAGCATTATGGTGGCGCAGTGGTTAGAGGGCAGTACTGCAGGCTACTTCTGCTGACTGACTGCAATTTGGTAGTTGGAATCTCACCAGGCTCAAGGTTAACTCAGCCTTCCATCCTTCCAAGGTCGGTAAAATGAGGACCCAGATTGTTGGGGGCAAGAGACTGACTCTCTAAACTGCTAAGAGAGGGCTGTAAAGAACTCTGAAGCAGTACATAAATGCTATTGCTATTATGATAAAAAAGATAACACACAAGGCCAACTGCCAACCCTTTTTAATTCCATTTCCATTCGAGCAGCTGCTGCTATTTATTTTACCTAGTCTTCACGTTTTTATTACTATCAAATCTATTTGCCTTCATGCAAACGTGTAATTTTAGAAAGGGAATCAATTCTAAACAGACTGCGTTTAAAAAGTCACACTTGCCGTGCTGCATAATGCTTGGGGGGGTGGGGAAATGTCTCCTTGAATTAGATATGAAGAAGCAGAAGTGCGAAAAAAACTGGAGGAGAAAGAAAGACAAGAGGAACAGCAGCAGAAAAAACAAGAATTAAAAGACGAGGCTAAAACCTCTTCAGAAATATCAACGGACCCCAACGGGAAAAATCAGCTGGTAATTCAGCCATTGTTTATCCCTCTTGTATATTTCTGCTCTACGCTATTTTTTAAAAAAACCCTCTTTGTAGAAAAGGAAGCTATTTTATTTAAAAAAACATGTCTAGTCGGATTGATTGCAACGACAAATATGACTTGCAAGGTTGAGAAGGAAGTCTGATATTTAGGTTAAATTTGGCATTCCTAAATTATGGAAGATGAACACCAAATGAGCATGTGCGCATGTACGCGCTCTGGAGCACCGAAAATCCAAAGACCAGCTGGCTGATGCGCATATGCTTGGTTTTTTGGGCCATTTTCAGGCTTTTTTGGCTGTTTTTCAGGCCATTTTTCAGCTATTTTGCAGGCCCGAAAAACGGCCTGAAAAAGGCCCCAAAACAGTCCAAAAAAGGCCCCAAAACAGCCTGAAAAATTGCCGTTTTCAGGCCATGAAGACCAGCTGGCCAGCGCGCATGAAGAGCAGCTGGCGACGGCACGCATGCCCACAGAGAGGGCTCTGCGTGCCACCTCTGGCATACATGCCATAGGTTTGCCATCACTGATGCAGACCCAGCTAATGGAGACTCTTATCAGGATGTATTCATAACAGTTAAGTCTGGGTGGAAAAACGCCACTTCGGGTGCCTTTTTTCTGACATACTAAACCTGTTTTTAATGCCGAAATAATGCAGGTCAACGGAGACAAGAAAAATGTGGCAGACAGGAAGGATTCTTCTGAAAAGGGTAAGCATCGTTTCTTCACCAATCCTTAAAAAGTAGGGACCACAAGTGAAAGATGTTCAAGAGACATATTTCGGAGAAACATCTTAGATCTCTGATTGCCCCTAAAAGTTGGTGGCTTCCCTTGAGGAAGGAAATACCCACCCCTTCCTGATTTAGACTGAGATCTCTTTCACAAGATCAACCTCAGAGAGCTATTTTGCTATAGCAGCAGTGATTTTGATTTCCATACAGCTATGGAAAACAGGAGAAACATGCATTCCGCCATGGGCTCTCAAAATGTCTGTTTAAGACGGGGTCGGCAACCTTAAACACTCAAAGAGCCACAAATGTCCTAACCGGAAGCCCCCCATTCAATTCTGGAGCCAACCGGAAGCCTCCTCCTAGCACTGCGTCCTTTTTTGTCTGCCCACCAGAAGTCTGAGTCTCCTCCTTTTTACTTTTGCCGACAGGGAGCCACACCAGAGGGATGACAAAGCCACATGCGGCTCCAGAGCCGCAGTTTGCTGACTCCTGGTTTAAGATATTTTTTCAGCCATTCGTAATGGCTTCCTTGGGTAGATGGTCAGGATCCCACTTCTTCTACTACCTGCGTGATGAGAAAAGATCATTTTCTTTCCTTTTTTTTTCAGTTTCCATGGCTGTAGAAAGCATGGTAATGCCAGTAGTGAAGGAATGGATGAAAGTAATGATTTAGCCTATTTTCGCAGTGGGCTTTTTTGAAACTTGGATGGTTTTCTTAATTTTTTCTAAAAGATCCACGTTCCTATTTTGCTTCCATTTTGGGAATCTCCCCCTGCATTCCCACACCTACCACCAAGTTTTGATGGTGTGCACACTGCTGACATTTGAAAATTCACGGTGGAAAACTTTTGAGATACAAAACAAATACTGTATAATTCTCAGAATTCCAGCTCCAGCTTCACATTCGTTTTAACAGTTTTTAATTATTTGTCCTTGCCAATCATGTAAACTTGTAGCCATTTTTAATAGTTATTTAGTTACAGACTTAGAGGATAATTGGAACTGCAGAAAATACGATTACTACCAATCTGTTCTGTTCTGTTCTATTCTGTCCAGTGTAAAACTAGTGACTGTTGCCCAAAGGAATGCTGAGTCATATTATGAATAAAACTATACCGTTTATTTCATGGAGGAAGTTCGTAACTCATTGTAAAAACTTAAATCTCGCAGTTTTCAAAATTCATTCTTAAAATCGCCTGCTACCTTTGATTAGTTTTGGTAAATGATTTTTTCCGTCTCTTAAAGGAACAATCACCGCCGAGAAGCTGTTTACAATGATGATGGACAGAAGCATCAAGGTTATGATCATGGATGCCCGGTGCTTAAAAGATTACCAGGAATCCTGCATTATAAATTCTGTTTGTGTTCCAGAAGAAGCTATCAGTCCTGGGTAGGTAACAAACTTTTCTGATGGCTCCTAAGGCTGCAGAATGCTAAATAGATTACCAGGGATCAAGCAGAGGGTAAAGGAAATGTAAACAGGGATCATTTATTTGCTTGACCAATTACCTCCAATAGACCGATCAGATCCCACAGATTAGGCTTCCTCCGAATTCCATCCGCCGGCCAATGTCAACTGGCGACTACCCGGAGGAGAGCCTTCTCTGTGGCTGCTCCGACCCTCTGGAACGAACTCCCCTTGGGGATTCGAACCCTCACCACCCTCCAGGCCTTCCGCAAAGCCCTTAAAACCTGGCTGTTCCGACAGGCCTGGGGCTAAAGAGTTTTTGCCCCCCTTCTCGAATGCTATGGTTGTTGTGTGTTTTTAAATTTTGTATTGTTATGTCTCGTCTTTTTATTCCCCTGTCTGTACCCCCTTCCCTGATTGAATTGTGAGCCGCCCTGAGTCCCCTTCGGGGAAAAGGACGGCATATAAATGAAATAAATCCAATCCAATCCAATCTTAAAGTTTTAAAGTACAAATAGTAGTTTTAAAAGTTTTTTTTTAAAGAACGCTTCATTAACCTATCGAACTTTTGGCAGTAATAAATGCATCTATTCAGAATGCCAAAGAAGCTCTTCAGTTGCATTCATATAGATCTGTGATGGCAAACCTATGGCACGAGTGCCAGGGGTGGCACGCAAAGCCCTCTCTGTGGGCATGCACACCATCGCCAGCACTGGAAAATAGCATGAAAACAGCCAAAAACGGCTAAAAACAGGCCATTTCTGGCCATTTTGGAGGCCGCTTTTAGGCTGTTTTTAATCTGGTTTTGGTGTGAAAATGGGCCAAAAATTGGCCTTAAAACAGCCTGAAAAATGGCCCCCAAAACGGCCAAAAACAGTCATGTGCACGCCGGCCAACTGGTCTTCGGGTTTCCAGTTTGGGCACTCGGTGTCGAAAAGGTTCGCCATCACTGAAACAGATAGTGGTACAGGTAATTCTCGACTTACAACCGAAATGGAGCCTTCTTAGTATGGTCATAACAGTCATAAAGCAGGTCACCTATGCAACCGACCATATTTCCTGACCTTTATTTGTGGCAGTTGTGAAAGAGAACCACTGCAGTCATTAAGCGAATCCCCCGGTCGTTAAGCAAACCCGTTCTTTCTTTATTCAGAACGTTAAGGATGTTCTTGACTTTCTGCATTCATGGCTCTTGTGTCCAATGCCTGGCCAACTCTACCTTCAACAATAATCATGTTTTCTTGTTTTCTAAATTTGTGGATGGCATCAGAGTCACAGCTAACAGGATTGAAGCTAAACTGCCCGACCCTTCGAAGGAGCCGTGGAAAGAGAGGGTCCATGTGGATTATGTTGTCTTGCTGGACTGGTTCAGTTCAGCGAAGGACCTACAATTAGGCACAACTTTGCGGAGCCTCAAGGACGCCCTTTTCAAGGTGGGCAAGTCCAGATTTACAATTGGATACTTAGCTTGATATATGAGGAACCCACTCATGATTCTATAGCTGAGGATAGAAATGTTGGAGAACAACTTGTCTCAGCTGGGAGGAGGGGTCAAGCAGGGAATTAGCCTGGACTTGTTACATAAACACAAGAGGCCAAGATTACACACACACACACACACACACACACACACACAGTGAGAGAGAGAGAGACAGAATGTTTTTGAAGCTTATCTGATCTTTCCTAGGCAAAAGCTGCTAGTCTGGGGAGATTCCTGTAAAATAGGCATACAACAATGAAGGTGTTCTGACCGAGGCTTCCTGAGAGCATGAAGCAAACTCCTTGTCCCGACAAACACCCTTTTTATTAATTGACTGTGAATTCTGCTCATTCACATCCAGCAAAGTCTTTCGAGGGAGGATTTATAGTCACAGACCTTATCTGGCTTGGAGAGCTGCCAGGCCGATATCTGCAAAACTTGGCAAGGAATCTCGAAGAGTCACGAACCAATTAAGCAAACTCATTGTCTCCTGCAAACTCCACTCCCCTTCCGCTCCTCTTTTATTTCCTCTGGGAGGGACCATTCATCGTCCACCTGTGGCCTTACTCCCAAGTCGACCCCTGTTCTTTAGCTGTTCCCTTCACCTGGCAACTCTGCCCATGTGCACACTGGGAACAGGCTCCAGCTGTTCGTCTGCCTCACTGATGTCTGACTCTGAAGGCAGCTGATAAACAAAAAAAAATATCATCATGGCACTTAGCTTCCCCCTATAACGTAGGCAAGCCTTTAAGTAGATTATATGAATGAATTAGAGAAGAACCCCTGTTTTGTTACTTTGATACCAGAAAAAGAATAATTAAAACCCAACAAAATAAAAATTATGCTGCTATCCCTTTATAAATTTACAGCAAGATTGTTGCAAGGCTGAACGGATATTTTAATGTTCTAAACAATGCATATTTATTCAAAGCGTTCCCTAAGGAATTTTGCATTTCCCATCACTTTCATATCAACAATTACTTGGAGCCGAGGTGGCGCAGTGGTTAAATGCAGCACTGCAGGCTACTTCAGCTGACTGCAGTTCTGCAGTTCGGCTGTTCAAATCTCACCGGCTCAGGGTTGACTCAGCCTCCCATCCTTCCGAGGTGGGTGAAATGAGGACCCAGACTGTGGGGGCAATATGCTGACTCTGTAAACCGCTTAGAGAGGGCTGAAAGCCCTATGAAGCGGTATATAAGTCTAACTGCTATTGCTAACTGCTACTTGTTGCAAGAAATTTAATGGGGAGAAAGTTTTTCCATCGTCATATCATTTCCAGCACCTGGGCATCCTCTGGCTTTTGGTCAAGTATTGATTTGCCTTTTGTTTTCAGTGGGAAAGTAAAGCTGTGCTGAGGAATGAACCTTTGGTCCTTGACGGAGGTTACGAGAACTGGCTGCTTTGCTATCCTCAGTATACAACCAACGCCAAAGTGACTCTCCCCCACCGTGGCCAAGATGAGAACATTTCTGTCTCTTGTAAGTAGACAAGGCTTTCTTTTAAACAAAAAAAAAAATCCGGGAGGTTTTGAATCAGTTCTGCAAGCCCGAGGACAATTACAGATGCTCCTCGACTGACAGGGAACGTACCCGTATTTTCACCCATATAACCCGCGGGTTATATGCGTTTTTTACATACACAGCACGCCCTCGCGGGGTATAAAAGTGGGCGGGGTATACGAGAAATATTTTACACAGATTAACTACCGGTAAAGGGAGAGCTTGGGACCACCACTTTCCTCGCGGCAGATCTCAGCAGTTTCCCTTCTCCCTTACTCGTTGCGGGTTATATAAGTGGGCGGGGTATACGGAAAACATTTTACACGATCTTGAAAACCTGCGGGTTATTCACGTGGGCGGGTTATATGGGTGAAAATACGGTAGTTCAACCACATTGGGTTTCGTTCTGTTGTGGGAATTCAGCTACCGAAGTTGGGAAGCTACGATTTAGGGTTCCGGAGTGTCGTGTGAACCTATTTGGCCTATGCCACGAACGATGGTTAAACTGAAATGTAGACGCCTTTTAAATATTGGCCAGGTTCATGCAGATAACACCTGTAGATAGCCCTGTATTATTGTGTATGTGTTTGTTGGTGTGTGTGTGTGTGTGTGTCAGGCCTGCAGCGGTTCCTTTAAGAATCTTTGGCCTGCCACACTCTCATTAGGGGTGGGGGAATTAGCAAGGGGTAGAATGTGTTGTTTAAAAATAAAATAAAAATCCTTTCTAGAAGCTCAAGGTCATCTTTTGTCTCCCAAACCTTTGCACCTGATCGGAAGCAGTTGGGCGTAGGTGCTAGCGTGGAAGAAGAAGATTGGACCATGTGATGGATTGTGGGTGTGGGGACAAGATCATGAACTTTTAACAAAACCAATAAACTCAAACTCAACTAACTGGGTGGGATTCTGATGTAACTTCCAGAATTGGGATTCCATAGCACGATGCCAACATGCCTGCCTTATTAAATTGGAACTTTAAGGATAGTTTTGCCTTTGACTCTGATTTAATTCTGCATGATATTTGGAACGCTGACAGCGTGTTTTTGACTCAAAGGGGCTATTCCCTTGCAATTTTGTCAGTAAGATTTCAAAAGTGGTTTGACTTCCGTGGAACAACTTGCCTCCAGAAGTTGCAAATGCTCCAACACTGGGAGTTTTTAAGAAGAGACTGGACAACCATTTGTCTGAAGTGGTGTAGGGTTTCCTGCCTAAGCAAGGGGTTGGACTAGAAGACCTCCAAGGTCCCTTTCAACTCTGTTATTCTATGTATTCACCTTCCTAGGGCTGAGAGAGAGAGAGTGACTAGCCCAAAGTCACCTAAGGCTTTGCGCCTAAAGCTCAGTGGTGGGTTTGAAATTTTTTTAGAACCTATTCTGTAGGTGTGGCCTGTTTTGTGGGAGTGGCTCAGTGGTCATGTGACCGGGCGGGCATGACTTGGTGGGCGTGTGACTGGGTGGGTGTGGCCAACTTGGAAAATATGGTGAAATTCACTTAACGATGCTCTTGCTTAGCAACCAAAATTTTGGGTTCAATTGTGGTCATAAATTCTCTTTCTCTCTCTCTCTCTCTCTCTCTCTCTCTCTTTCTTTCTTTCTTTCCTTTCTTCCTTCATTTTGTCTCTCTCCCCCTCTTTCTTTCTTTCTTTCTTTCTTTCTTTCTTTCTTTCGTCTCTCTCTCCCACTTTCTTTTTCTTTCTTTTTCTCTTTCTATCTCTCTCTGTTTTTTTTCTCTCCCTCTCCCTCCATTCCTTCCTTCCTTCCTTTCTTGTGTGTATCTCTCCCCATTCCTTCCTTCCTTCCTTCCTTCCTTCCTTCCTTCCTTCCTTCCTTTTGGAACGGGTTCCAAAAGGTACACTAAATTTCACGAACCGGTTCTGGTGTACCGGTGCGAACCGGGAGAAACCCATCCTTGCTAAAGCTGGACAAAAACTCACCTAGTTTCTGGCCCAGTGCCTTAACCAGTACGCTAAATTTGCCCTATATATAGCGTATAAGAATATATAGCACAGTGTTAGCAAACCTTTTAGAAACCGAGTGCCCAAACGGCGCACGGGCATGCCCAAACTGAAAGGTGTGTGTGCCCATGTGCAAACATGTGCATGTGCAAGCATGCATGCAGGCATGCGCAGCAAAGACCCAAAGAACAGCTGGCCGGTGGGAGGCAGGGCATTCCAACACCGGCAGCGCAGCAAGAGGTAAGATCGTTTTCTTTCGTGAGCTTCTGTTTTGTCGTTTGCAGGGAAACAGAAGGTCACCAAAGAAACGCCACGGAGATCTGACCTGGGGCGACGGCACGCGTGCCAGCAGAGAAAACTGTTATGCGCCACCTCTGGCACGCGTGCCGTAGCTTCTCCGTCACGGATATAGCACATGCCTGTTAATATTTAGCCTCTTCCATTTTGTATATTTGTTTCAGTGGACTTTACTTACCCATCGTTGGAAGAGCCAGCTCCCCCTCCCCCGCCTGTTGTCTATGTCAAACCCTCTGTGGTAGAAGCACCTGAAAAATCAGACATTGCAAATGAGCAGGAGAAGAAAACGGAGGTACTCCGATCGCTAATCCCTAGTGGAACAATTGCTGCTGCTCCGACTGGCATTCTCAGCCAGCCCATCTCGGCCATGAAGGCTATTCCTCAGGTGAGTGATCTCTTTTCTGCAAGCAATGACCCACCTGTTTAGACTCATAATAGCACGAATGCCTACCCTTCTCACTCCCATAGGCCAAAAGAGTATGACTTTCGTTTTGTTTTTAAAACTTGGTATAAATGTCCAGCACTGGACACCAAGAACGAGACATGTAAAAAGTGGTTTCTTTGTTGCTGTCCGCCAATAGACAAAATCTTGCCAGACTAAAGCACGCTCTGGACGAATATCTGATACATATGCGGGGAACTAGGCAGGATGGCATCTGCACCGCTTCCTGCCTATCAAGGATTCGAGGCTGATGATTGCCTTCACTGCTCCTTCCCATAACTCGGCACCAGGTTTCACCACAGTAAAGGAAGAAAGAACCCTGTGTTGCATTTTGGTTAAGAACAGTGGTGGGATTCAAATAGTTTAACAACCGGTTCTCTGCCCTAATGACCAGCTGAGTAGGCGTGGCTCGGTGGTCATGTGACTGGGTGGGCGTGGCCAACTCAACGTCACTCACGTCAATGGGCGCTTTGTCTTAGCTGTTACAATGTAATAAGGGTTAACCGGAGAGGAAGTTTCTGTAAGCAGGGCAATCAAGATGAGGCTAGAAACAACACCAGAATGTTTCCTTCCTGCCTTCCTTACAGAATTAGCCCTGTAAAGTATGTGTGTGTGGGGGGGGGTGAGATTTCTTCCAATAACCGGTTCTCCCAACTGCTTAGAAGGTTAACAACCGGTTCTCCCGATTAGGTGCAAGCCGGCTGAATCCCACCACTGATAAGAGGCATGGTAAAATAATGGTCATGCAGAGGTAGGCAATTCTGAGTATTTGTAGTAATGAAGGTAGAAAAGATGGAGGGGTGGTATCCAAATACCAATAGTCCTCAACTTACCATATTCACTTAATGATGGTTTGGAGTTATAACCGCACTGAAAAAAGGACTTATGGTCAGTTCTTATGACCGTTTCAGTATCCCCATAGTCGCGGGATCAAACTTTGGATACTTGTCAACTGGCATAGTGGCAGCATCCCGGAGTTCAGAGGGATTGTCATTTGCAACCTTCGGCGAACAAAGTCAACAGGGGCAGGCAGATTCACTTAACCACTGTAGCGATTTAGATAACGAAGATGGCCAAAAATTAGTCATAAAATGGGATGGGGCTCATTTAGCCACTGTCTTGCTTAGCAACGGAAATCTGCCATAGTCACAAGTTGAGGATTGCTTGTAGGTCTGCATGTATGCAGTTTGTACTTTTAACTCCTAATGCGCTTACCGTATTTTTCGGACTATAAGACGCAGCAGAGTATAAGACGTACCAAGGTTTTGAAGAGGCAAATTTTTTTTTTTAAAAAAAGGTTTGCACTCTGCAAATGTCATGAAAACGGGTCCATTTGTTTTTCAAACGGGGCATGAATAGCCCTTAGGAGACTTGTAGAGTGCTCCTGGGAGGTTTGGGGGGGGGCAAAAATGAGCAAAAAACAGCCCGATTTTTGCCAAGAAAAGGGCATGGATAGCCTTTAGGAAGCTTATAGAGTGCTCCTGGCGCCTGGGGGAGCAAAATTGAGCAAATGCCACCCATTTTTTGTTCATTTCTGTCCTCCCCAGCCCCCAGGAGCCCTCTGAAAGCCTCCATAAGGCTCTGCACAGCCATTTTGGTGAAGAGGCGGGGCTTGGGGGGCAAAAAAAATGCTGTATTCAGTGTATAAGACACACCCAGATTTTCAGCCTCTTTTTTGAGGGAAAAGGGTGCGTCTTAACATTCTGAAAAATACAGTATGTTGTACTTTGGGTTTTTTCCAACTCTGGCCAAATTCTATTTTTCAAAATCTATGAAGCCAAAGAGAGAGAAGCTAACAAGCAAACCGCTCCTTCCTTTCCTTTTTCTTTGGGTCCAGGTTGATCGTAGCAAAAAACCCTCGGCCAAAATGCCAGATGACCAAAAAGCAAAGGCCGAAGCCCAGCGATTGTCAAGCCGCTCAATTACAACGGGAAACTGGTTCCGGATCGTTCCTCAAAGCCATCGCTGGAGACGAGCCCAGCCTAACGGATGAAGAGAGGATCCCCGGGCCCGTGAGGAAGGCTACGGCGGTAGAAAAAAACGAAGGCGAAAAAGAAGAACCCGACGAGCAGAAAGAGGTCCAAAGGGCAGAAAAGAGACCCAGAGAGGACCAGGGAGACTGGGAAGGCCGAGAAAATCACCAGAGGTATAAAGAAGACCAAGAGAAGAAAGAGAAAGACCAGCCCACCAAGGGGGTCGATCGAAAACAAGATCTGGAAAGAGTCCCCAGAGATTCGGCCGAGGTGAAAATTAAAAGCGTCAACGGGCGCGAAAGCCCTGAAATGAGGAAAGCCGACCTTGACAAAAATACCACCGGCGAAAAGGAGAAAATTGTCTGGACCCCCGAAACACAGAGACGCAGATTTGCAGAGGAATCCCAAGGGCCTTTGAGGGGAGACTTTGGCTTGAACAAGGTGAGTGGCCCAGCCGGCACTTGAGAGTGGCAGAGAAGCGTGGCAGCCTCGTTTGTCCCAGCCCTGGCTTGGAACGGTGGAGGGAGGCTGTAGAAAGTTAAACCCCCACTAAAAGGTAAAGGTTCCCCTCATACATATGTGCTAGTCGTTCCCGACTCTAGGGGGCAGTGCTCATCTCCGTTTCAAAGCCGAGGAGCCAGCGCTGCCCCAAGACGTCTCCGTGGTCATGTGGCCGGCATGAATTAAAGGCCCTTCGGAACGCTGTTAGCTTCCCACCAAAGGCGGTTCCTATTTTTCTACTGCATTTTTACGTGCTTTCGAACTGCTAGGTTGGCAGAAGCTGGGACAAGTCACGAGAGCTCACTCCATTACGTGGCATTAGGGATTTGAGCCGCCGAACTGCCGACCTTTTGATTGACAAGCTCAGCGTCTTAGCCACTGAGCCACCGCATCCCTAAACGTCCCTTAACCCCACCATAAAACCCACTTACTCACCCTGACGACTGTAGTCGCACCAGCCACTTGATGGGCTCCATCTCAGTCGGGGGTCCCTCAGCCCATCCAGGCCTTGCAAAAGAGTGTTTCTGACGTTATCCAGATTATTGGCTGTAAAGGGTTGATTTCCGATTCTCATGGATCAGTGCTTTGTATAATTCTGAATACCCAGGTGCAGCCTTTAGTGCAGCATTTTAAAGACCAGGTGGTAGAATCAGAGCTACGTCTCCTTGGATTATTGTTATTAAAAGGCATTTCTTACATACACACAGTAAGTCTCCAAATAGATTTTTAAAATCAGTGGAGATAAGATCAGTGAGGCAGGTCAAGTTGGTCAGCAAATCCAGCTTCCTATTTCTTTGTATTCCCATTGATAAAGCAGATGTCTCACACAGATCATTTCTTACTGCAGATCAGAAAAAGCAAAGGAAAGCTCCCCACTTAGAGAACCATTCTTCTCCCAAACCAGGGGTTGGTAACCTTAAACACTCAAAGAGCCACAAAAGTCCTAACCGGAAGCCCCCCCCCCCCCCCGCGCTCAATTCTGCAGCCGACTGGATGCCCGATTTACCCACCATAGAGTCTCCTTCCAGCGCGGCGTCCTTTTTCCTCTACCTATCCTAATCGAAACCCCTACCAATTGTGGAGCCGACCGGTGACAGGGAGCCACAGCAGAGGGATGAAAGAGCCACATGCGGCTCCGGAGCCGTGGGTTGCCAACCCCTGTCCCAACAAACATTCCTTCCAACTGAATGGCTGAAACGTAGTTTGTATGCTGTGAGAGAGAATATTTAGTATGTCAAAGTTATACCAGAGAAGTGACACAGTATGTTATTTTCACAGGGTTTAATCTCATTTTTTTTGTCTGTGTTTTAGTCCCAACGAGAGCCGCTAACCAGAGCTCGGAGTGAGGAGATGGGCAGGATCATCCCAGGATTGCCTAATGGCTGGGCCAAGGTCAGTGCCATTTCTAAGTTCAAGTAGAACTTCTAAGTACCCAAGTAGGTTTGGTGATAAATCAAGGAAGGACCACCTCTCCAAATGAGCAGTTGTAGAAATCTGGTTCACCAACAAATGCACGCTCGACAAAAGCGCGCCAACAAAACGGCGGGGAGAAAAGCGCGAGTTTGAAATCGCACTGATTAATGAGCACAGAAGCGCGCCGACAAAAGAGCACCGACAGAAGCGTGCTCTAAACCTAAACCTAAACCTAACGCTAAACCTAAACGTAACCCTTACCCTTACCCTAACCCTTACCTTAACCGTAATGGTGCTTCTGTCGGCGCTCTTTTGTCGGCACGCTTCTGTGCTCATTTGTCGGCGCACTGTCGACGTCGCGGTTTTGTTGGTGCGCTGTTGTTGGGCGCACATTTGTCAGGTCACGATCTGGCTTAACTCCCCCCCCCCTTTTTTTTTTTGTGCTGTTATCTCCTGGACATGCCCTTTGAAGTTTCTGGATACAGTCACCGGGACTTTTCGGTACTACCATTCGCCCACCAATTCAGTCCACATGTACCCACCGGAAATGACTCCCTCGGTTACTCCACCCACGACTCCCCCGACTCATAAGCCAAAGCCTCCGTCTACCGATCTGCGGGACAAGGAACACTCCAAACTGAAGCGGTCGTACTCATCCCCAGACATCACTCAGGCTCTGCAAGAGGAAGAGAAGAAGATAATCCCTACTCCGACGGTGAATCGCGAGAATAAGTACGTTGCTCACCCATTTCCTCAAAGGGTTTTGCAGGGTACACCTTTATTCCGCAGTTGATGGGATTTAAAAAATAATAATAAAGGCTTTTTCCCTACCTGAACCTATCTGGAGTATGTAGGAATGAGTCTCCTGCGTGATTTTCTAAACTTTAAGACTTGTGGACTTCCAATTCCCAGAATCCCCCAGCCAGGTATGCTATGCTATGCTGGCTGGGGAATTCTGGCAGTTGAATTTCACAGGTCTTAAAGCAGTGGTGGGGATTCAAATAATTTAACAACCGGTTCTCTGCCCTAATGACCAGCTGGGTAGGCGGGGCTCAGTGTTCATGTGACTGGGTGGGCGTGGCCAACTCAACGTCACTCAGGTCGATGGGCGCTTCGCCTTAGCTGTTACAATAGAATGAGGGTTAACCGGAGAGGCGGTTTCTGTAAGCAGGGCAATAAAGGTTAGGCTAGAAACAACACCAGAATTTTTCTTTCCTGCCTTCCTTACAGGATTAGCCCTGTGAAGTGGGGAAAAAAACAAAAGGAGATTTCTTCCAACAACCGGTTCTCCCAACTGCTTAGAAAGTTAACAACCGGTTCTCCCGAATAGGTGCGAACCGGCTGAATCCCACCACTGTCTTAAAGGTGCCAAGATTTGATACCCCTGTTTTTAACGGAAACACTTGACTGAGAATAATCAGGCATTTTAAAAACCTTTATCCCTCATGATCCTAATTTCCTGATTTGATTTGATTTCATTTATGACTGATCACCTACCTACTTAGCACCACCTGACAAGGAAGAAGTCCGCTTTTACAGATTTTTAATGGGAAAAGGGGTCTGATTTTACGTTTTTTTCCCCTCCCTCTACAGGCCTGTGTGCTATCCAAAAACAGAAATTTCCAGGCTTTCAGCCATACAGATCCGCCATCTGAATCCTGTGTTTGGCGGGATGGGGCCGGCTCTGACTGGCCTTCGTAATTTGGGGAACACTTGCTACATGAATTCAGTGCTCCAGTGTTTGTGCAATACCCCTCACCTGGCGGATTATTTCAACAGGAACTACTATCACGAAGATATCAACCGGTAATTTTGGCTTCTCCTAAAACCCACCCCTCCCCCATTTGAATGTAAGCATGGTTGCAGTGAATTATTTCCTTAATGGCATGATTGCACATAAGTACCCTGTTTCCCCAAAAATAAGACACCCCCCCCGGGATAATAAGCCCAATGGGGCTTTTCAGTGCATGCGCTAAAATAAGCCCTCTTGTCGGGTTTTCGAAAGATGCCCTAATTGATTCATGAGCCTAGAGCCAAGTTTCAAAAGAAAAACCAGGCCTTCATTAGGATCACCATTTCGGCAATACCCTATTGCCGTCAGATCAAAACCTCATTTGAATTAGGGCTGGACTTTACCCCTGTTCCTTCCCTCCCCCTCAGTCTGTGTCATAAATCACATTCGCCAACGAGGTGCACGCCTCACAAGCCTGCTGTAGTAATCTGAGATGCGACTCTACCCGAAGGTGTGCATGGAATGAATACTCCTCCTTTCCTCACCATGGCAACTTTATGAGTTGACACCCTCTCCCGAAAATAAGCTCCCCCCGAAAATATTGCAACACAGCAGCAGCCGTGAAGTGACCACGCTTGCCGCTTCCTGCACCTCAAAAATAATAAGACTGCTCCAAAAATAAGGCCAAGTGCTTATTTCAAGGGGGGGTCAAAAGAAAATAAGACCCTGTCTTATTTTCGGAGAAAATACCTCCCAGCAGCCAGTAAGATCCCACAGATTGGGCCTCCTTCAGATGCCGTCAGCCAGACAGTGTCGGCTGGCGGGCCCCCAGAGGAGAGCCTTCTCTGTGGCTGCTCCGACTGTCTGGAACCAGCTACCCCCGGAGATCCGGACCATACCCACTCTCATGGTCTTCAGGAAAGCTGTAAAAACCTGGCTGTTCCGGGAGGCCTGGGGCTGTTGACCTCACTGTTGAGGTCAATGGTGGGTTTCAAAAATTGTTGGAATCTACTCTGTAGGTGTGGCTTCCTTTGTGGGAGTGGCTTGCCACCCATGTGACCAGATGGTAGTGACTTGCCGCCCATGTGACCGGATATGAAATTATGAATTAGTACTTAGGTCGATCCAAGTAGCTATTCAGAAACTCTGGCATTGAAGCATGCAAGTCTTAAAGCTGTCAAGTTACAAGAGCCTTGCCAGTGGTGGGTTTCAAAAAATTTTGGAACCTCTTCTGTAGGTGTGGCCTGCTTTCCGGGTCCACTGGTGGAACCTCTTCTAACCGGTTCGGTAGATTTGACGAACCGGTTCTACCAAATAGGTGCGAACTGGTAGGAACCCACCTCTGGTTGAGGTCCAGCCCCAATTAGAATGAATGTATGTGGTGTTGCGATTTTAAACCGTTTTCTTTTTCTCGTTATGTGTTCATTATGTGTCTTTTTTCTTTTTTCTCTTTTTTGTAAGCCGCCCGGAGTCCTTCGGGATTGGGCGGCATATAAATTTTATAAATAATAATAATAATAAACCTGGTAGTTCTCTTAAAACTTGTAGGTGACTCCTTGTAGATCCCTCTGCCCCTCTTTCCCCAATACTCATTTTTGGAAATGTCGATCGTTTACTTTTGCAGGTCTAACTTTTTGGGGCACAAAGGAGAAGTAGCTGAGGAGTTTGGCATCATAATGAAAGCTCTCTGGACCGGGCAATACAGATACATCAGCCCCAAAGATTTCAAAGTCACCATTGGGAAGATCAATGAACAGTTTGCTGGGTACAGCCAGCAAGATTCTCAAGAGTTACTCTTGTTCTTAATGGACGGCCTTCACGAAGACTTAAATAAAGTAGGTGTCAGCCTCTGCTTTGCTGCTGCTTCAGCTGCCATTGAAACGGGGAGGGGGGGGCATGGTATTTGGGAGGGGAATCATTATGTGCTGGAGGAGTGTTCTAGAAGCTGTCCTGACCACCTCTTTGCGCATGTGGAGAAAGGGAGTTTCCCACCAAGGCTAACTGTCAAGCATTCCACCCTGATGATGTTTTTTGAAGATATCTCCCACCTGACAGTTGGGTGAATTATTATTAGACTGGGGTGCCAAGGGGAGGGGATTGAACTATACATGATATCCATTGCTTTCGCGCCCATTTATCCAGACTCAGCTTTGCTTTGCTACTATTCGTTTGTAATTAGTAAAAGTACATTCTTAATTTCAAGAATGGAGTTGAGTGGTTTCTTTCCTGATTATTAAATGAAGCAGCACCTGACAGTAGATTTCCGTGGTAATTGGCACACTGGGTGCTATTCCAAAAGCACTGGAATTACATTTAAAACAGTTAAAAATTGACAAAATCACCATCAGTCAAATGCAAAAACCACACTGCTTGGATCTTCACAGATATTATGAAAACACGTTACGACGTCCTAGGCCCTTGGTTGGGGGCCGACTAGTAACCAATGCCAAATCCGGCGAAACAACTGGCCTCTGTGATACAATTGTATAATAATAATAATAATTGATGAATGCTATTGCCTCCTACCCAAAGCACACCTTGCAAGGCTTCAAGTGGCTATTGATAAGTTTCCATCTTCCAATGTTCTAGGCGGACAACCGAAAACGCTACAAAGAGGAAAATAATGATCAGCTGGATGACTTCAAGGCATCTGACCTTGCCTGGCAGAAGCACAAACAGCTGAACGAATCGATTATCGTGGCCCTCTTCCAAGGCCAGTTCAAATCCACAGTGCAGTGCCTGACGTGTCACAAGAAATCACGGACGTTTGAGGCTTTCATGTATTTATCATTGCCGCTGGCCTCTACTAGCAAGTGCAGCCTGCAGGTAGGTTTGAACCGTTGGAAGATTCTTAACCTTCCAGGTTATTCTTTTGCTAAGGCAGCAAGATGCTTCTCTCTAGCGTTGCTGTGTCTTTAAAGGAGGAACAAAACGGGGTCGAAGACCGTTTAATTAGTGTTGTCCCAAGGACGGAGGAGGGGGAAGTAAATGACCGTTCAGGAGACTGACAGTTTTATGCATGCAGTTTCTCTTCTTACCTACCGATGCTCCAGCAACCATTTAGTTCTGCCCTGCCACGTCAAAAATAGTTAAAGGCATGGAAGATGGAATTTTTGGTATTAAATATTATGGATGTTCAGCTAAAACAGGATATGAGGATTTGATGTTAATAGAGGATTTTACAAACAAGTAAATGAAATGTTAGCATGTGGTTATGGATTAAATCTTTGGCATAGTTAAGGATGAAAGATGTTTAAATAACTGTAGTCAACTAAAAGTGGAGGTATAATGATGTCAATATGGTAAACATTTGAGTCAAGATATTTGAACTAATATGAATTAATGGAAGAGATGCACCAAAACATGTTGTAACCAGCTGATATACTTTTTTATAATATATACTTGTTTTTTTGTTGTTGTTGTTGTTTCTTCTTTTTTTTCCCCCTGCCTTGTTTTTTGTTTTTTGTCTCTTTTGTGTTTTGATTTTTTCTTTTCCCACTGGGCATGTGTTGTTTATGTAACAAAATAAAAACATTTAATTTAAAAAAAAATAGTTAAAGGCAGGAAGTCCATCTCTCTTCCCACCACCGGGAAATCAATTCCCAAACAGGTTTTTAATGGCTGAGGTTATGTTTTTCTTAATAGTCCTTGTTTTACTCTATACCAGGGGTGTCAAACTTAATTTCATTTTGAGGACCACATCAGGGTTGTGTTTGACCTTGGAGACCTGGGGAAGGGGGGGGGGTGTAGCCAGGGTGGGCATGGTTATGATCAGAGGTAGGTTCCTACCAGTTCGCACCTATTCGGTAGAACCAGTTCGTCAAATCTACCGAACCGGTTAGAAGAGGTTCCACCAGTGGACCCGGAAAGCAGGCCACACCTACAGAAGAGGTTCCAAATTTTTTTGAAACCCACCACTGGCAAGGATCTTGTAACTTGACAGCTTTGAGACTTGCATGCTTCAATGCCAGAGTTTCTGAATAGCTACTTGGACCGACCTAAGTACTAATTCATAATTTCATATCCGGTCACATGGGTGGCAAGCCACTCCCATCCGGTCACATGGGTGGTAAGCCACTCCCACAAAGGAGGCCACACCCACAGAGTAGGTTCCAACAATTTTTGAAACCCACCACTGGTTATGATGGACGTGTCTGGGGTCGGCGTGGCCATGGTGGGGAGAATGCTGCTAGAGGCCGGGGAGGCCGAAAACAGATTGCAGGGGGGGGTGCACATTCCTCCTCCCCCCCCCCCCATGACCCATTTTGGTCAACAAAGGCACTGCAGGCTGGTCCTTTGATACTTGCAGGCCGGGTCCCTGGGCCAGATTTAAGTACCCTGCGGGCCAGATCCGGCCCACGGGCCTTGAGTTTGACACCCCTGCTCTATACAGTTATCCATCAGGTTTCTGAGATTTCATGGCATGTACTAATCAAGTAGATTATCCTAGTATTAAGGGCTGGGGCTTTAAGAATAAGAGAAAAACATTGCGGGTGCTATATTGTTTTGGCAAAAGTTTGTATAGCCCCTTGAACAATTGGTCTTAGTTTGAGTAGTAAAGAATTACATCCATGAGTGACATCGAATGGGACTGACTGAGAAATGAGCCAGTTTGCCATTTTCATCCCTGAAAAATTGTTTGCTGTGGAATTTTCACATTTATTTATTTATTTTATTTTATTTTATTTTATTAAATCGATTTATAGGCCGCCCAATCCCGGAGGACTCCGGGCGGCTTATATCGAAAGAAAGAATCATAATTAAAAAATGACAATTAAAAACATGTTAAAAACAACACACGTTACGATCGGGGCTGAACCTCAACAATGAGGTCAACAGCCCCAGGCCTGCTGGAATAGCCAGGTTTGAACAGCTTTTCTGAAGGCCATGAGAGTGGGCAAGGTCTGGATTTCTGGGGGTAGCTCGTTCCAAAGGGTCGTAGCAGCCACAGAGAAGGCTCTCCTCCTTATCTTAGAGTCAAGAAAGCAGTTATTTTTTAAAAAATCTCTCTTCGTGGAAGGTTAAGGCTTCTGTCTGATCCTTGGAACACGACCATCAAACGTATATTAAAGACACTAATGAAAGAGTTTTTACATTATTATTATTTTGTTCTGCTCTTTGAATTCACCTGGGGTGTTTTGTTTTGTTTTGTTTTTCCTCCAGGAATGCCTTAGATTATTTTCCAAAGAAGAAAAACTGACGGATAACAATCGGTTTTATTGTAGCCATTGCAAAACTCGAAGAGATTCCATGAAAAAAATAGAAATATGGAAGTTGCCACCTGTCCTTTTAGTACATTTGAAAAGGTATGACTGGGTATCCATCTCTATATCTGTTGTGTCTCCAAATATTATGGGTGTCCAGAGTCACCCTTGGTGAGACAGGTGGCTGTATAAATTTGATCAATGAACAAATAAAAATATTGATTACTTTTGGTAGACCCAGCATTGCCTGACACTTATTTCCTGTTGCTTATGGTTAGGTTTTCATATGATGGGCGGTGGAAACAGAAGCTTCAAACATCTGTTGATTTCCCTTTGGAGAACCTTGACCTCTCGCAATACGTCATTGGCCCCAAGAGTACTTTGAAGAGATACAACCTGTTTTCTGTGTCTGTAAGTAAAAGCCTTTTGAAGTAATGGTTGGTGATGGGGTGGCGTTTCGTTACCACACTAGGTAACATCGTCAGCAGGATTTTTTTGTCCTATCTGCCTTCATTTATAAATGCCCTTGACAAGAAAATCCTACTGATGATGTTACCTAGTGTGGTAACGAAACGTGCAGTAACTAAATTGTAACAAGCTTGGGAGAACAAACCACTGCCAAAATTCGTGTTAAATATATATGAACAACAAGGGAGTCTGTTTATTCACTAATCAGCCAATAGCATTCAAAAGGCTCTTTACCGAGTAAAGTCAAAGCTATGGTTTTCGCAGGAATGATGTAGGGCTATGAGAGTTGGATCATATGGAAGGCTGAGTGCCTACTACAAGTATTACTACAAGTATTTTCTATTATTTAAAATTTATCAATAATGTCTATTCCTAGACTCTTTTCCCACATGTAGTTTCCCTGAAACTCAGTGGTGCATTAACCATTAAGTGGACCAAGCACATGCTTAGGGCACCAGGCCCAAGTTGAGGACCCGGATTGTTGTTGGGGGCGATATGCTGATTCTGTAAACCGCTTAGAGGGGGCTGAAAGCCCTATGAAGCGGTATATAAGTCTAACTGCTATTGCTATTGCTAATAAACCAATGAAGATTTGTAGAGTATGTACAAAGGAGGGGCACCCAGATTTGTCAGTGCTTAGGACACCAGTGAGCCTTAATCCGCCACTGCTGAAACTCTTGATCCTAATTTTTGTTTCCTCCACAGAACCACTACGGAGGGCTGGATGGTGGACACTACACAGCTTACTGCAAGAGTGCTATCAAGCAGCGATGGTATAAATTTGACGACCACGAAGTCTCCGACATCTCTGCATCCTCAGTGAAGTCTTCAGCTGCTTATATTCTCTTTTATACGTCTTACGAACAACGGGCTGCAGATGTAGCCACTTAAAGGAAGGACCGGAAGACAACGGGCTGCAGATGTAGCCACGTAAAGGAAGGACTGAAGGATGCACTAGCTGGTTTATAAAGTACTGAGCTGAGACCAATGTAAAGTTGCCCCAAAAGGGATGCAGCAGTTCCTTATCCAAAAATGTATTTTAGTGCTATTGCTGAACATTAAATTATTAACTCTGCTGCCTTGTATGGAATAATATGTTTCAAACCGACTTATTTGTAGCTACGCTTGAAAATTATAAATCTTTGCTTAGTCCTTTGAAAAGTGTTAAGAGTTGGATTCAAGATGTCCTAAGATTCAATGCGTGTCTTTCTTTCCTCTTTCCCACGTTTATGGCCTTGTCACACTAACCTTAAAGCTTGATTCTACTGTGAATATCTTAACCAGAGATAAAGATTGGAATGTCCGTGTACATACTGATTGCAGAATTGCACATCCAACATGTATATAATAAAGAGATCCGATCCTTTGACAAGAACGGCAAAGAGAGAGATGGTTATTTTGTCAAACTAGGTGTATGTCTTATCTCCGCACTTTACAATGTACTCTGGAAGACTGAAGCATTACATAATTTTTAATACGTGTCTTGAATCTGTGTCTTTTTTTAAAAAAAACGACAACAAAAAAAATCTTACGCGGTTGTTTCAAAACGCATTGGCCTGATCGCTATTCCTTGCCTTTGCAGTTTAATAAATGTAGATTATTTCAGGAAGGGTAAACTAGATGAGAAGGGTAGATTAGAAAATACGCTAGTTCCTGGGGAGGAAAGCTATGGCAAATCTAGACAGCATACTAAACAGCAGAGACATCACCCTGCCAATAAAAGTGTGTCTAGGCAAAGCTATGGTTTTCCCAGTTCCAAAGCATGGCTGTGAAAGTTGGTCCATAAGAAAGGCTGAGCGCCAAAGAATTGAGGCTTTTGAGCCATGGCGCTGGGGAAGACTCCTGCGAGTCCCTTGGACTGCAAGGCGATCAAACCAGTCAGTCCTAGAGGAGATCAACTCTGACTGCTCTTTAGAAGGCCAGATCCTGAAGAGGAAACTCAAGTACTTTGGCCACCTAATGAGAAGGAAGAACTCACGGGAGAAGAGCCTCATGCTGGGAACGATGGAGGGCAAAAGAAAAAGGGGACGACTGAGAATGAGGTGGCTGGATGGAGTCACCCAAGCAGTCAGTGTGAGCTTAAATGGACTTAAGAGGATGAGAGAGGAAGACTTGGACGAAGGTTGTCCACGGGGTCGCAATGGGTCAGACACAACTTCGCAACTAACAACAACAAGACTAGATGAGAGCAAATGCAGAGTCCAAGATTGTTGGAATATTGCATTTAAAGAAGCATTTATTTGGGGGGGGGGTTACCCTTTCTTAACTAACGTTTGCTCTGGGAATGCTTTTTGAGGGGACGTGGTTGCAAGTTATTAAACAGTACACCTTTTTTTTTTCCAATCGGAAGACTGCCAAACTTTTATGAGCTTCCCTCGGCAAGGTATAATCCGTTCAGAGTGATAAGGAGGAGGCATCTAGTTCTCCGTGGATGCTGCAGTAATAATCAACATTCAACCCTGGCTGTCCAAGAAGAGTTTATTTAACTGCAGGTGTTGTGTCAATGTTCTGCGTAAGGCTTGCCGAGTAGCGTTCTTTTCACTGAAAGAAAGTGGCTTGGAAGGGCCAGCTTCTACGTCACTCCGTCAGTACAATCCAAAGACACGTAGAGGGGTGGGGGTGGGGTGGGGGAAAATGCAGTTGTTCCTGAACGGCAACCAAAGCGTGGGCCAATTCAATGTGGCTCCCGGAACCTACGACTTGGTTCTCCTACACATTCTGGTTCTTGACGGGCGCAGAGAAAGCTTGGCTGCTATAAAACAGAAGGTAGGCGGCAGACGTCTGCACGGAGGATTCTGGGATCTCGTTGATCTGGGAATCGTCGAAGTTGTACCAGTTCTGGCTGAGAGTGTGTCTGCAGAAGGCAGTATAATGGCCACCATCCAGATCTCCAAAATGGTTCTGCAAACAAGAGCAACACATTTCATGTTTACCAAGAAAGCACTTCATACAAGCCACTCGGGGACAACGTATGGGTCTCAGTTTAATAATAACCCCTGTAATTTTTGGAGCGAAGTGGCTCTGAGAATCGATAACAAACGTGGAGGTTTGTTTCCGACTCCCCAGTCCTAACAGTGTCCATTCTTCAACATATACTGGTAGTTCTCCACAATAGTTCATTTAATGATCATTCAAGGATGCAATCCTCGTCATTTAACAACCCCATAATCCCTTGCAGGGGGATGCCTGGGCAACTAAAGGGAGCTAGCAAAGTGTTTTAATGGCTGGATGCCCTTCCTGTTGCCAATGCGGAGTTCTGTTCGTCAGATATATTCTCATTGTGCCCAGAGAGAGAAATATCTGCGTCTACCGAGGATCGAACTCACAACCACAGACACTAATTTATCAACTGCAGTGATTCCCTTAACTGTGGCAAGAAAGGTCATAAAACTCACTTAACCAATGTCTCACTTAACAACAGAAATTTGGGGGTCAATTGTGGTTGTAAATCGACCTGCATATATTAGTTGTGCAGTAAGATACACCCTAATTCAGAACCAAATTTAAGATTAACTATAGTTCAGGGGTGGGATTGAAAATGTTTGGCAAACGGTTCTCTGCCCGGTTGCTGGGTGGGCGTGGCCATGGGGCCGTAGCCCACTCAGCTTCCTCATGGGGGGGGGGGTGTTTTCACCCTCCCCAGGCTCCAGAGGCTTTCCTTGAGCCTCCCCTGGATTCAACAGGCCTGTTTCCGGACCGCCAGAACTTCTGATAGGCCTGTTTTTCAGCATTTCCAGACTCTAGAGTTTTTCCTCGAGCCTCCAGGAGGGCAAAAACAGCCTCCCCGGGGTTCCAGAGGCCCTCCGCTCCGGTAGGCACTTTTTTCGCCCTCCCAGAGCCTCCACATGGGCCCTGTATTTACCTGGCATGATGAACAGGCCGCATGGAGACTCCAGGAAGGGGAGGGATGGGCGTGGCCAGCCGGTCCATGCAACAACTGGTTCGGCAAACTGGATGCAAAATTAGGATCCAGTTTGCCTGAAGCAGCTGAATCCCACCCAGTGGTGGGATTCAAATAATTTAACAACCGGTTCTCTGCCCTAATGACACACACACAGAGAGACAGACAGACTGATACAGAGAGAGAGAGAGAGAGAGAGAGAGAGAGAGAGAGAGAGAGAGAGAGAGAGAGAGAGAGAGAGAGAGAGAGAGAGAGAGAGAGAGAGAGAGAGAGAGAGAGAGAGAGAGAGAGAGAGAGAAAGAAAGAAAGAAAGAAAGAAAGAAAGAAAGAAAGAAAGTGAGAGAGAGATGAAAGAAAAAAAGAAAAAAGGGACAGAGACAAAAGGAAGGGGAGAGAGAGAGAGAGAGAGAGAGGCCTGCAAGCCACTCCCACCAGATCACATGGCCAGCAAGCCACTCCCACAAAGGAGGCCACACCCACAGAGTAGGTTCCAAAAAAAATTGAAACCCACCACTGCCCTTCACCCACCCACCTACTTCTATTTTTTTCTCCAATAAGAGAGAGATCCTGAACAAAACCTAATTGTAAACATCTTGGAGAGTTTAGTTCATCTGAACCCTACAGCTGTAATTTGGAGAGCATAATAATGTTATTATCTTTTTTTTAATAATCTCTACCAGATTTGTTCTTGATTGCATCAATTGGCAAAGCTTGCTGAAAATCTAGCTCCTCATACAATAGCATCATACGTTCATCCTTTCTAGTTACAGAATAAAATTATTTTACTGAACTCCATTTTCTTACTGTCTATTCATTCATTCTTATCCCGTTTTTATTATTTTTTAGGGAGTGAACATTCTTGCATACAGAAAACTGAAATGTCATCCTGGAAGAATGCTAGAATCACTTACCACGACAGCAAATAAGTTGTATTTGGGGTTTTTCCGAAAAAGTGGATATATATAAGGAGACAAATCCAGGTTATTTAAAGGATAGTAGATGTCGGTTTTAAGTTTCTTTTTGTAACTGCCTTGACAATCAAATCTGAAAAGGAAGTATGATCTTTATCAATAGTACAAACAGAAATTGTTTTTGAGTCATCTTGGTATGTTGTTTAGAGGCATATTTATAATGGAAGAAGTGGATAGAAATAGACCAGACTAGCATCTAGTTCTCTTTTAATATATTTCATAACTGAGTGCAGAAAAGAAATTAAGGAAAAACACTGGGTTTATGTACATGAGAAATTTGAATCATTTTTTTTATCAGCTCCTAACCACTCAAAGAAAATACAGTGGAAAAGATATCAAAATGGATGCTCCATCTCTGGAGGTTTTAAAGAATAGAATAGAATTCTTTATTGGCCAAGTGTGATTGGACACACGAGGACTTTGTCTTTGGTGCAGATGCTCTCAGTGTACATAAAGAAAAATAAAATAGAATGCATTCATCAAGAATCATAAGAATAGGATGGGATGGGATGGGATGGGATGGGATGGGATGGGATGGGATGGGATGAGATGGAATAGAATAGAATAGAATAGAATAGAATAGAAATGCAGAACGGAGTGGAGTGGAATAGAATAGAATAGAATAGAATAGAATAGAATAGAATAGAATAGAATAGAATTCTTTATTGGCCAAGTGTGATTGGACACACGAGGACTTTGTCTTTGGTGCAGATGCTCTCAGTGTACATAAAGAAAAATAAAATAGAATTCATTCATCAAGAATCATAAGAATAGGATGGGATGGGATGGGATGGAATAGAATAGAATAGAAATGCAGAACGGAGTGGAGTGGAGTGGAGTGGAATGGAGTGGAATAGAATAGAATAGAATAGAATAGAATAGAATAGAATAGAATAGAATAGAATAGAATTCTTTATTGGCCAAGTGTGATTGGACACACGAGGACTTTGTCTTTGGTGCAGATGCTCTCAGTGTACATAAAGAAAAATAAAATAGAATGCCTTCATCAAGAATCATAAGAATAGGATGGGATGGGATGGGATGGAATAGAATAGAATAGAATAGAAATGCAGAACGGAGTGGAGTGGAATAGAATAGAATAGAATTCTTTATTGGCCAAGTGTGATTGGACACACAAGGAATTAGTCTTTGGTGCAGATGCTCTCAATGTATATAAAGAAAAATAAAATAGAATGCATTCATCAAGAATCATAAGAATAGGATGGGATGGGATGGAATAGAATAGAATAGAATAGAAATGCAGAACGGAGTGGAATGGAGTGGAGTGGAATGGAGTGGAATAGAATAGAATAGAATAGAATAGAATAGAATAGAATAGAATAGAATTCTTTATTGGCCAAGTGTGATTGGACACACATGAAATTTGTCTTTGGTGCAGATGCTCTCAGGGTACATAAAGAAAAATAAAATAGAATTCATTCATCAAGAATCATAAGGATGGGATGGGATAGAATAGAATAGAATAGAATAGAATAGAATAGAATAGAATAGAATACTTTATTGGCCAAGTCTGATTGGACACACCAGGAAATTTGTCTTTGGAGCGGATGCTCTCGGTGTTCATAAGGAGAATAAAATACATTCATCAGGAATAAAAAGACACAACACTTAGTGGTAGTCAAGGTTACTAATAAGCTATCAAATTTTACTAGCAAACAAATAAAAACAATATAAATTTAAAGATACAAGCAACATAATTATAGTCATAAGTTGGGAGAGATAGATACTAGGAAGGAAGAGAAGACTAATAGTAATAACACAGTCTTAGTAAATTATTTGACAGTGTTGTGAGAATTAGTTGTTAAGCAGTGATGGCCTTCGGGGGGAAAAACTCTCCTTGTGTCTAGTTGTGCTGGTGTGCAGTGTCCAAGAAGAGATTGGTGTCCAAGAAAAAATGGTGTCCAAGAACAGATTCGGCAACCATTCATCTGAAATGGTAGAGGGCTAGGATGGTGAACCTATGGCATGCATGGTGGCTGGCAGAGCCCTCTCTATGGGCACGTGTGCCGTTGCCAGCTGCTCTTCTGGTTTCCAGCGCTCTGGCCAGCTGGCTGACACACATGTGCACACTGAAAACCCACAGACCAGGTGGCGGCGCGCACATGCGCACTGGCCAACTAGCCTTCGGGTTTCTGGCGCTCCGACACACCCAAACACACATTCCAGTTGGGTCACTCGATGCTGAAAAGGTTTGCCATCACTGGTATAGGGTCTCCTACTTGGGCAGAGGGTTAGAATAGAAGACCTCCAGGGTCTCCTCCAATTCTGCTATTCTTTTAAGTACAGAAATCTTCCCTTCATCTGCCTTTTTTTTTCCCCCCTGATTCGATGAGATTCAATTTCTGTTCTGTTCGATTGTCAACAACTCCCTAACTGGTCAAACTCTGAAACACCCCTTCCTTTCGGCATCTTATAAAGCCCTTCATGGTATTGGACCTGGGTACTTGAGAGACCGCCTGCTGCCAATCACCTCCACTAGACCGATTAGATCCCACAGATTAGGCCTCCTCCAAATTTCATCTGCCGGCCAATGCCGACTGGCGACTACCTGTGGCTGCTCCGACCCTCTGGAACGAACTCCCCGTGGAGATTCGAACCCTCACCACCCTCCAGGCCTTCCGCAAAGCCGTTAAAACCTGGCTGTTCCGACAGGCCTGGGGCTAAAGAGCTGTTGCCCCCATCTCGAATGGTATGACTGTTGTGTGTTTTTAAATTATGTATTGTTATGTTTCGTCTTTTATTTTTTGTCTGTACCCCCCTTCCCTGATTTGAATTGTGAGCCGCCCTGAGTCCCCTTTGGGGGAAAAGGGCGGCATATAAATATAATAAAATAAAATCAAAATCAAATCTGTCAGCAGTTGACTATAGCAGAATGGAGGTGGTGCAAGTTCAACCCATGAAGAAAAATGCGCCTAACCTCTTTAAGTGGAAGATGACCATCTTGGGGGCCTTGGCTATGCTGGCTTTCACTGCTGCGTCCGTTTTTATCCCACAGCAGGAGCAGTTGATCTGGTTGTTCCAGGTCAACACGTCCTGCTGAAAGAAGCAATCAAGGCATTCCTGAAGAAGAAGGAGAAGAAAAGAAGTTTGGAAAAGAGGCGTAATTAATTACAGGGATTATGTGCTTTTTTTTTTTTAACATGGTTTTCATCCCTGGTGTTCTGACCTAGGCTTCCCCAAAGAGCACGAGGCAGAGTCCTGGTCCCGACCAAACCCCTTTTATTAAACGAAGGTGAATTCCTTTCGTTCACATGCAGCAAGGCTTGGCAAACAGTCCTTCAAAGGAATATTTATGACCACAGACCTTATCTAGCTTGGAAAGTAAATATTTTCCAAATGAGGTGCGGTGCAAGGAAAGACTCTGGGCAGAGAGTCTCTGAGACTCACGGACAGATCTTCACACTCCTGAAACCAATTGAACGAACAAACGAATGGTTTCCTGCAAAAGCCCCCTCCCCTTTCACTCCTCTTTTATTTCCTGTGGGAGGGGCCAATCACCTTCCACCTGTGACTTTACTCCCAAGTCTACCCTGATTTCTGAGTTGTTCTTTTCTTCTGGCAGCTCTGCGCATGCGCACACTGGCTCCAGCTGTGCCTCTGCCTCACCGCTGTCTAGCTCCGGAGGCACCTGTGATCACTGACAGAGGTCCTCGGCCCCGTCTCTGCCTCTGATGCAGAGCCCTCATCCGAGCCTTCCCCAGCCTCCAGGACTGGCCCATGCTCCTCTCCATCCTCCTCACTGTCAGCTCTCTGGCTGCTGGTGGGCCACAACCCTTAGAGAAGAGCCCATACCTCGAGCGAGCATTCCGATTCATAAGGTATCGGCAGAGAGAGCACAGTGAAGATCTCCGTTTTGTAAGTAGTGGTTTGGCATTCCAAACACATGATATCATAGCTAAGATGTCCTTCGAAAAGTCGGGTGATAATGGAGCATTCGCTAAGGCAACTCCTGGATTCCCAAGCAGTTGATGAGCTTCCCTGGTTTTTTTTCTTATTCGTCTGCAGAAGAGAGAAAGGAGCCACGATAAGTCAGATGATTTCCATCAGGGGCGAAAGAGCAGGTCGACCCATGAAGTTTCAATTAAGCCGATTTACTGCGACTCATGCCTATTCACAGGAATGTCTATGGAGTCTCTCAACCATCCAGGTCATGGCTGTCCCAAAGGTGCCTTTTCAAGAGACAACTGGAGGTAAATCCTTCCATTTCCCCACTCTCCAGCCAGGGCTGAAGAAGCATCTTGGATGAGAAGCGAAACATCTTCGAAGAAAAAACAGAAAGTCCAGTTGCCTCTCGAAACAGTCCCTTTGGGATATGCATAGGAATCTTCTCAACTACTGGTTAGCGAGTGCTTGGAGCTAGATAAGGGCCAATAGAATTCTAAAGGGGTTGGACCTAGTTCATTTGTGGCTATGTAGAGATTCTAGGCTGATCCCTTTTTTAACTCTGCCCCCAGCTTCTTCTATTTCTCCTATAATTTCTTACTTGCTACTGCCCCAATTCAAAGCTGAGCATTTTATGTTTTCATTCCCAAATCCATAGTTTTTTTTTTTAAAAAAAACTGCAATAATACATTTCATTTAATACATGTACATTTATAATACATATGAGCCAAGGTGGCGCAGTGGTTAGGGTGCAGTACTGCAGGCCACTTCAGCTGACTGTTATCTGCAGTTCAGCGGTTCTAATCTCACCGGCTCAAGGTTGACTCAGCCTTCCATCCTTCCGAGGTGGGTGAAATGAGGACCCAGACTGTGGGGGCAATATGCTGATTCTGTAAACCGCTTAGAGAGGGCTGAAAGCCCTATGAAGCGGTATATAAGTCTAACTGCTATTGCTGTTGCTATTGCTATTTCAGATTCACCATTATAATTTCATAATGTCTTCAGCTAAAAGCCATGGACTGGGACAGAGGTGGGATTCAGCCCGTTCTCTCCAGTTCGGGCAAACTGGTAGCGGCAGCTGCAAGAGGCTCCGCCCACCCACCCCAACGTAATGCGCAACCTTCTGTGCATGTGCTCACCTTTGCGAACTGGTAGGGAAGGTAAGTGGATCCCACCGCTGGACTAGGAGTGGGAAAACCTGAGTTCTAAGCCTGCATTAGGCACAGAAGTCAACTGACCTAGCTTCACTGAGCCGAGGTGGCGCAGTGGTTAGAGTTCAGTACTGCAGCCACTTCAGTTGACTGTTATCTGCAGTTCAGCGGTTCAAATCTCACGGCTCAGGGTTGACTCAGCCTTCCATCCTTCCGAGGTGGGTAAAATGAGGAGCCAGACTGTGGAGGCGATATGCTGACTCTGTAAACCGCTTAGAGAGGGCTGAAAGCCCTATGAAGCGGTATATAAGTCTAACTGCTATTGCTATTCATAAATAATGAACACTCTGTACCTTTTTGAGAGCTTCATGTAGTTCATTCAAGACGTATATCAGAAACTCTTGAGCGTCCTGCTGGGTTTTCTTGATGAAAGCAGGGTATCGCTCACCAATCACCAATCTAAAGACCTCGGGAGAGACGCAGTCAAAGTCCCCAAGCCACATATCATTCATCAGGTAGGCAAAGGCGGTTGCAATCTCTCCATTCTCCCTTAGAGAAGAGGTAGCATATAATAAGAACATGAGAAGATTATTGGTACTCTGCAGGGTCAAATCTTGGCTCATCGTCACCAGCAGTATAGAACAATAGAATGAATGAGCTGGAAGGGACCTCAGAGGTCTTCTCGTCCAGCCCCCCTGCTCAAGCAGTTATTTCAAATAAGTGACTGTCTAGACCAGGGGTGTCAAACTCAATTTTATTGAGGGCCGCGTCAGGGTTGTGTTTGACCTTGGAGGGGTTGGGGGGGGGCATGGCCAGCTTGTGGTGGCCTGGGCACTCTGCCAGCAAAAACGAAGCTCAGGGCAGGGGGAACGCACAACCCACCCAGGCTCTGTTTTTGCTGGTAGAAGCACAATGGGCCGTTCCTTCGCTGATTCCAGGACGGCCACACGGGCCAGAGGTGGGTTCCTACCAGTTCGCACCTATTCGGTAGAACCGGTTCGTCAAATCTACCAAACCGGTTAGAAGAGGTTCCACCAGTGGACCCGGAAAGCAGGCCACACCTACAGAAGAGGTTCCAAAAATTTTTGAAACCCACCACTGGTCCTTGGATATGATTATTCTACATATCATGCTCATATTTATAAAACTCAGTGCCTCTGTGAAAGGTAAGGATGACTACTGCGTTTGTGGTGCAATGAGAACATTGCGTGTGTTGAAGTTGTTTTAACGCAAACCAAAGATGCCTTTTAAAAAACAAGTTTACATCCTATTCTTATGCATGCCGGTGCTGTGTGTGAGGTAATTTAAGGTGGTTCTGACAAGTGTCGTCGGCATCTTCATATCCGGTCACATGGGTGGCAGGCCACTCCCATCTGGTCACATGGGAGGCAAGCCACTCCCACAAAAGAGGCCACACCCACCGAGTAGGTTCGAACAATTTTTGAAACCCACCACTGACATGGGCCATATCTAAGAACCCTGCGGAGGCCAAAAACAGGGCACATAGAGCCCAAAAATGGGATGCAGAGGCCGAAAATGGGGCACGCAGAGGCAGTAATAGGCAATGTCAATCTCTGCACCATGAAACAGCTGATGATTGGGAGGCCGACCCAACCAACAATCAGCTGCTTGTGCTAATCTGGCTGTGCTGAAGCTGAAACTTAAAGCTGTTTGCTGTTTGGCGCAAGGAGGCAAATTGCTGGGAAGCAGAGGCCAAAGTGTGGGGGCCGGCGGGTGGACAGAGCTACATTCGGTGTATAAGACATACCCAAATTTTCACCTTCTTTTAGGCAGGGTAGGTGGGGTCTTATACTCCGAAAAATACGATAGTTCTTATGGAACTTTGTGGCTTCGGGGAAATAGAAATTATCTTTAGCCTAATATTAAAGAGCAATTTCCCAAAGAACATTCTTGCATAACATAGCAATCCACTTACTTGTCTAACGAGGCTACATATTTTCCAGAGAGGAAATATTCCACCAACGGGGATACACTGCACAGGCACTGAATTACAGCATTCATATAACATGTGTTGCCTAAATTACGCAGGCCGGTAAGTCCTTGGTATTGTGGGTTTGTGTCATCTCTGGATACATCCATAGACTCCTCCGAAGTCTGCCAGGGAAAGGCACCCTTGCTGTGTTTCCAAAGCCAAACAATCGTCAAAGGAGTTTTTGAGTCCCAGCGTGAACAAAAATATTTATTTACAAGAGTTTCCATTCCAATTTCTATAAATTAATGCATTTCCTAGATAGCCAACCAATTGTCAAAACAAGTACTGTTTTTGGCTCGAATCCTAACAGGAATAAAATCTTCTATTTACAAGAGTGTGTATGAATTAATCAGTCTCCTAGACAACAAGGGACTGAATATAGGACGAGGAAGTTGCTCGGTTGATACAATAAGCACATGAGAATTAAATGAGCCAGATGGAGATGAAGTCAAACATGTTCAAAGCTGCTCAAACTGAACTAGGATTATTATCATTTAGGGGTGGAGGACTATATTATATAAACAACAGACTTTTCCTAGATCATATCAATTCACAAACTATACAGTAAAGGTAAAGGTTCCTCTTACACATATGTGCTAGTTGTTCCCAACTCTAGAGGGCGGTGCTCATCTCCGTTTCAAAGCCTAAGAGCCAGCGCTGTCCAAAGACGTCTCCGTGGTCATGTGGCCAGCATGACTAAAAGCCGAAGGCGCACGGAAGGCTGTTACCTTCCCACCAAAGGTGGTCCCTATTTTTCTACTTGCATTTTTTATGTGCTTTCGAGCTGCTAGGTTGGCAGAAGATGGGTTAAGTAATGGAAGCTCCCTCCGTTACGCGGTGCTAGGGATTTGAACCATCGAACTGCCAACCTATCTGATCGACAAGCTCAGCATCTTAGCCACTGAGCCACTTAACTATATAGTAGACATTGCCTAATAATGCTAGCTTGCCTACCTGTATTTTAATTTTCCTACCACACCAACTTGTTAAAACATTTTCAGTTCACCTTCATAACTTATGGGAAACAGTGCAAAATCTGTCTGATTTATGTAGTACAATACAATACAATACAATAGCAGAGTTGGAAGGGACCTTGGAGGTCTTCTAGTCCAACCCCTGCCTAGGCAGGAAACCCTATACCGTCTCAGTCAAATGGCTATCCAACATCTTCTTAAAGACTTCCAGTGTTGGGGATCTAGGAGTCAACATTAGAATACAGCATTAACAGAGTTGGAAGGGACCTTGGAGGTCTTCTAGTCCAAACCCCTGCTCAAGCAGCAGGCCCTCTACCATTCTGGACAAATAGCTGTCCAATCTCTCCTTGAAAACCTCCAGTAATGGAGCATCCACAACTTCTGGAAGGAAGCCCTTCACTGATCAATTGTTCGGTCAGAAAATTTCTCAATTCTTAGTTGGATCTTTCCTTAATAAGTTTCCATCTGTTACTTCTTGTCCTGCCTTTAGGTGCTCTGGAGAATAGGATTTTCTCTGTGACAAATGAAATATTGAGAGTACTAACATCTGACCAACTCTTTCTTAGATTAGACATACCCAATTCCTGCAATTGTTCATCTCCAGATCTATCTCCCCCCAAAACCCCAAAGGTACGATTTCTCTATACCCTTCAGAGGTGGTCTACTGCCGGTTCAGACTGGTTCGCCCAAACCAGTAGCGGAAATGGTGTGTGGGCCGGCCACTCACCCTGCCTCTATGCTGTCCTATTTAGGCACGTTTTTGAGGCCGGGCGTATGCCCGGATGTCGTGCGTGTGATCAAAGCACAAGGACAGAAGGCCGGGCGCATACACAGAAAGGGGGCGTGTGAGCAACGCTGGGCGCATGTGCAGAAGGGGCGCCCGCGCCTGCGAACCGGTGGCAACGAAATGTGAAACCCACCGCTGATACCCTTCACCTCCTAGTCACTATAGTCCTTAACTAAAAACCGAACAAAAAACTCACAGAAGATAATATATATTGAATTCTTCTGGCATATTTGTTGACCTGGAAGCCATCAGCTGGCTTGCAAGGAGGCAAAGCAATGCTTGAATTCAAGTTTCAGGGGAGCCAAGTTACCACCTCCTCTTCATGTTGATGCTTGGTTGTGGGGGTTTCTGGTGCAATCGGATGGTTTCATCTTACTCGCAATTCAGGAGGGCTCCCCCCAAATATAAGGGTTTGTCCCTTTGGCTTATTTGCACTTCTTCCTGGTGTTCAATATGGATTCTTCTGGCATCATAAATATCCTCTTACCTTGTTGCTAGGCAATGCCATTGGGATATTTCTAACAAAATACAACACCCAGTGATTCCGGAATCCTAATTCACAATTCTAGTCAATTGCTTCCCAAGAGCTGGATTTATCTCACGCGTGGCATACCTGAACCAGAGACAGATTGGTTCCATCGATCCCCAAAACTTCATCGACATGGCTTTCTCCTTCCGGCAACTTCTTCTAAACAGTGTTCTCCTAAGCGGGCGTTTACTTTACTTTGGGATTTATAGCAGGGCAGAACTTTAGCAAACAACGTGGACAACTTTAAGCCACTCCTTGTTCCTCAATTAGTAGAAATGGTTTATTGATTTGTCAAGAAAGCAGAACGAAAAAACTTTCTTGGGGGTTGTTGCCCTGGCTTCTTGGTTACGCTCTGTACCTTGAAACTTTTAGCGGTTTTCACTAATCTGCCATGAATGCCCTTATTATATGCCACTAGGGATTACAGTTCGAATCCTTAGTGCCGCGTAACAGAGTGAGCTCCCGTTACTTGTCCCAGCTTCTGCCAACTCAGCAGTTCGAAAAATGCGCTAGGAAAATAAGGAAACCACTTTTGGTGAGGGGGTAACAGCGTTCCATACGCCTTCGGTGTTTAGTCATCTCAGCTACACGCCCACAGAGACGTCGTCGAACAGCGCTGGCTCTTTGGCTTGGAAACAGAGATGAGCACTGCCCCCTAGAGTCCGGAACGACTAGCACATATGTGCGAGGGGAACGTTTACCTTTACCTAAGGATTATAGAGCCCAAACAATTTCCCAAATCAATAAAATTTATTTTCCATTCCCATTTATCAGGCCGTGCAAATAAGGAAAGAGGTCAGCAGTCTAAACAAGAATAAATTTATTTGGGATTGTTTAAAGATTTATTGATATATAAAATGTATACAGTTTAATAGCTTTAATACACTTTATTTCCTCCCCCAGCGACATAAACCACCATATAAACAGCTATTGTGTTCGTGCCTTAATGTCTGTATCTATAAGATACACTACAAATTTTTTTAAAAAAAGAATTACTAAGCGTTATGATGCCTTTTAATTAAAAATTACAATTAGTACCTATTTAACAAAACAAAAACAAAAAACCTTTGCAGCATGAAACTTTAATTGGACAAAGAGGTTCTTGTTGAATTTTCAACAAATTTGGACAGGTAAATTACATTTTATTGGCATAAAGTTGCATTGCAATCTCCCGTACAATACATAATGTAAATTCAATCCTATTTTTTTTTCTCTCTTTTAAATAAGTCCCATAGATCAGTGTTTCTCAACCTTGGCAACTTGAAGATGTCTGGACTTCAACTCCCAGAATTCTGGGAGTTGAGGTCCAGACATCTTCAAGTTGCCAAGGTTGAGAAACACTGCCATAGATAAAACATAAACGATGCATTCTCACAGAGTATTAAACACAACTGAAGGGCTCTTTTGGGATGTCACCTAGATTGTGGGGGAACCAGAATACACACACACACACACACACATTCTCTCTCTTCCAATATATCAAAACTTGCCAGGCACTGCTGGTTCTCACTTGCAAGACCTCTAAGTGTCAAGTTGGTTCCCACTGGAAGCTGGGACGACACGGATATAGCAAGAAGTCCCCATGAAGACTCTTGGTTTGCATTGTCTGAGATTTTGGATCTTTCCCAGCACACTGCGGAGGATAACATTGGGGAAAGTCCTAAAATTCCATGTGTACATTCAGGCTCCATGTACAGGCTGAGATGATCTTTGGAAGGCAACGTGAATGAAGCAGCCAGTAGGTTTTCTAGAACACCTGTGTTCACTTCACAAAGACAACTTCTTATCCCAAACCAGATCCTATGCTATCTTCTCCTCTACCACTGTGATTAACCCCCACTCTGTTTCCAAATCTCGCTAATACTTTTTTCCTACTCGTAGAACAGTGCCTTAATAAAATTGAAATGTATATTGGTTTGATTGTTTTAAAAAAAATGGGAGGAGCGGGGGGATTCATTACACGCAATCCATCCCACGCGAACTGGCTCCACATTTCTGCGGGTGAATCCTGATGCAGGAGACAAGGCCATTGAACGTTGGGTCGTGGGGAGGGGGGAGGAGGAGAGAAGGAAGCAGAAGTTCACACCCCATTGTAGCTCAAAGGTTTGCACCCCTTGTAGCTCCAACCTTACTGGCCCAAAGATCGATATTCTTAGGAGCAGCCCGTCCCCACTCAGCCACATAAAAAACATACATGGCACAGTGTCCAGAGAGCATCTACCGGAGCTCCTGAGGCGTGTCGAAAGACCCTTTGGCAATGGGGTAGGGGGTCTTCGTGTGTGGCAGCTTTCTCTCTCCCATTTCTCTGATCGGATTGACAGAAGCCAGCTGTCAATAACCCAGAACACCTTCTGTCTTAGGACCACTGGAAGCCAAAATGTCATTTGGTCATGGACACATATTGCACTACAGCATGAAAGGGCCGAGAAGGGTGCGGGGGAGAGAGGGAGAGGGAGAGGGAGAGAGGGAGGGAGGGAGAGGGAGAGGGAGAGGGAGAGGGAGGGAGGGAGGGAGGGAGGGAGGGAGGGAGGGAGGGAGGGAGGGAGGGAGAGAGAGAGAGAGAGAGAGAGAGAGAGAGAGAGAGAGAGAGAGAGAGAGAGAGAGAGAGAGGGACAGCCCCTCCGTAGACCACAATAAGGTAATAAAATGGGAGAGTTTATTCCTTCTGCTAAAATGCTTCTTTTTTTAAAAGAAAAAAAAGCTACTTCATAAATACTTAATTCGATTCCACCTTGGAAAAAAGGAACTTGGAAGAATAAATCGAGAGATTGCCAGCTCCTCCTCTGCCCTGTATTTCACAAGAAGCCCTCCCTAAACTCTACGGCTCAGGCTCCAGGGTCAGAGCTGACCGAGGGAGGAAGCAGGGCACCGGCACCTGACTGGCGGTTGCAAACTGTTTGGTAAAAAGCCAGGGTGTCACGTTACAGCATCAAGTGTCTGGAACCAGTTGAGTTAGATTCTTTGGTGCAGCTCCCGGGCTGAATAGTCAGCTCTGGAGAATCTTCTTGAGGCAGCAGGATTTTATCAGGTGTGTAGTCGTTTCTTTTCAAATCTGCAAAAGAAGGTCAATTAAAAAAAAAAAAAAAGGAGTCCCAAAGGTGCTTTTTTTCCCCCAAGAGGCAACTGGACTTTCCGGTTTTTCTTTGAAGGCATTTCGCTTCTCATCCAGGAAGCTTCTTCAACTCTGACTGGATAGTGGGGGAATGGAAGGATTTATACTTCCTTGCAGAGAGCTGGTCATTTGCATCCTTTGGGACAACCATGCTCTGGATGACTGAGAAGCTCCATAGACTTTTAGCCATGCACTTTGGGATGAATCCCCTTCGAAGGGTGTGGGAGTATGAATGGATTTCCCCCAAAAGCGTCAAACTACGGGAATCATTTACACTACTCAGGTGACCCTGAGGATGCAGAGAAACCTCCAAGTGGCCTCAACGACTCTCTAAAAAGGATGCAAATGACCAGCTGTCTGCAAGGAGTATAAATCCTTCCATTTCCCCACCATCCAGTCAGAGCTGAAGAAGCTTCTTGGATGAGAAGCAAAACATCTTCAAAAGAAAAACAAGGAACTCCAGCTGCCTCTTGAAAAAAAGCACTTTTGGGACAACCATGTCCTGGATGACGGAGAATCTCCGTAGATAAAAACAGAGAGCCAAGTCCAGGAGGGGGGAAAAGAAGGGAAGGAGCCTAAACTATGAAAATTAAAAGAAATCTGTAGGCCACTAGCAACACACTCTGGACATTTAATTCCAGAACAGCAATGCTACACTTGAACTGATTCTCCATGCCAGATTGCCTATCAAGCACTTAATCTTATAAGAGAGGCAAGACATCAAAAACAAACAAAACTACAGGCATGGCTGCTAGCTTTGGTTTGGAGCCGTGGTGACGCAGTGATTAGGATACAGTATTGAAGCCTAATTCTGCTGACTGCCCACAGTTCGATTCTCATCAGGCTGGAATGAACTCCCCGCAGGGATTCGGACCCTCACCTCTCTCCAGGCCTTCCAAAAAGCCGTCAAAACCTGGCTTTGCCGGCAGGCCTGGGGGTGATGGGTTCCCTCCCCTCTCGACATGTATGGTTGTGCGACTGTTGTTTACTTTTATTATTTGTATTTTGTTTTTTATGTTCCCCTTTTTTCCCCCCTTGAATTGTTCGCCGCCCTGAGTCCTCCCGGAGAAGGGTGGCATACAAATAATAAAATTCTATTCTATTCTATTCTATTCAAGGTTCACTCAGCCTTCCATCTTTCCAAACTCGGTCAAATGAGGACCCAAATTGTTGGGGGCAATAGGCTGATCCTGTAAACCGCTTAGAGAGGGCTATAAACCAGTATGAAGTAGTATATAAGACTAAGTGCTATTGCTATTTTGGGCCTGTTGTGAGAGGGCCAAATTTGTCAGCAAGAATTCAGCTTTGGTATGAAAGCAGGAGAGATCAACTTATCTGTAGCCAGGAGCCACACCGAAAACATGATACTTTGAGGGTCACAATGGAGAAGACAGTGATGCCAAGGCAAGAGGTATCCTTGAGATTTTGGATGGGGTTTTTGGGAGCTCCCTTTTTTTTTAATCTCAATGTTATGGATTACGCTACAGGAAACCATGACATAGCAATAGCACTTAGACTTATATACCGCTTCACAGTGCTTTTACACAGTGCTCTAAGCAGTTTACAGAGTCAGCATTTCCCTCAACAATCTGGATCCTCATTTGAACCACCTTGGAAGGAAGGAAGGCTGAGTCTATCTTGAGCCTGGTGAGATTTGAACTGACAATGCAGGCAGCCAGCAGAAGTAGCCTGCAGTACTGCATTCTAACCACTGCGCCACCGCGGCTCATAATGATGAAAATGAGCTCCGTTCTACCCTACCCTCACTCAGAGACTAACAGTAACCCTGGAGGACTTACGTTTCTTTTCTATATGAAAAAAGAAGCAATGAGGGAGACGTTCCTGTCCTTAAAGAAGAGTGTCTGGTTTACCTGGAAGCTTAAGTTTCCTACAGCAGGAGTTGCAGTGATGCTTAGCTCTGAAATTCTTAATGGCATCTTCTCCCAAGTTGGCAGGACCAAATACCATGTCGCTTGACCTTAGAAACAAAACAGGTTTTCTTTCAAAATTCTTTACATGCACCCGTGGACTTTTTGCCTCCTAGGAAAAACAATAGTTACCTTTTTTCTTCAGCTTTTATTACAGAAGGGTCGGTCAGGTTTTCTCCAACACCTTCACAAGAGAGAGCAAAAGTGTCAGAATATTCATGAACTGGCAGAGACATGGTAACAAGGTCAGCCAATGAGGCCTACCTGTATTTTTCAGACTATAAGACGCACCGGGGTATAAGACACACCAAGATTTCGAAGAGGTAAGTAAGAAAAAGTAGTTTTTGTCCTCCCAGGCGCCAAGGAGCATTCTGCAGGCTTCAGCAGGGCTGGGGGAAGGCAAAAACGCTCCCATTTCTGCGAAAAATGGGTGGAAAACAGGCCGTTTTTCGCAAAAATGGAGGCGAGGAGCAGCGGCAGTCAAAATGGCTGCCACGAAGCAGGAACCAGCCAGAATACCCAAGATATTTATGATGGTTTAAAAGTTTTGAAGATATTTTTTTTAAAAAAAATAATAAAGAGGAAGAAATGAAGGAGGCGAGGAGCAGCAGCAGTCAAAATGGCTGCCATGAAGCAGGAACCAGCCAGAATACCCAAGATAATTATGATGGTTTAAAAGATTTGAAGATATATATATATTTTAAAAATAACAATAAAGAGGAAGAAATGAAGGAGAAAAGTTCTATTTAATGAAATGAGAAGGAACTAAACTGAGCTGTTGACTGTTGGAAGAGCACGGTCTTTCTGTACACAAAGCTACAGGGAACAAATCTCCACTTACCTTGCAGATCAAGCACCAACAGCTCTCCCCGTGTGTATTCGTACGTCCAATGGCTGAAAGCCAGCATGACCTCCTCTAGCATGTTGGTGGGAATGATTTCGTCTCCGTTGTTGTTGTTGTACTTCCTGAATTCGCCAGTCATGCATTCTTCAACCGCAAACCACTGCCCGGCTGAGTGGCAATACAAGAGGAACACTTCCAAGAACCTTGGGGCGAAACATTGTAAGCAGTTGAGACAGAAGCTCATTTCCCACTCATAAAGGTAAAGGTGAACGTTCCCCTCATACATATGTGCTAGTCATTCCCAATTCTAGGGGCGGGGGTTCTCATCTCCGTTTCAAAGCCAAAGAGCCAGCACTGTCCGAACACGTCTCCGTGGTCATGTGGCCGTCATGACTCAATGCCGAAGGTGCATGGAACACTGTTCCCTTCCCATCAAAGGTGGTTCCTATTTTTCTACTTGCATTTTTTACCTGCTTTTGAACTGCTAGGTTGGCAGAAGCTGGGACAAGTAATGGGAGCTCACTCCATTACACAGCGCTAGGGATTTGAACTGCCGACCTTTTTGATCAACAAGCTCAGTGTCTTAACCACTCAGCCACCATGTCCCTTCCCCGCACCCCTCCATACACACACTAAAAAGAAGGGGGTGTTCACACATCCAAATCCTCCTTAATACATTATTTGTTTAAGATCCAGGAATATTAAAATAGTTGTTTGGGTAAATTTTTTATAGAAATCTGTTCTTCTGTTTGTGCACACACACGCAACAGCTAGCAGCAGCCATTATTGTAGATCAGTGTGGTGTACTGTTTTCTGCACCCAAGTAATCAATTTTCTACATCTAGAAAGGAAGCATTAAATCCACAGCCTCTGTCACACAGATAAAGGAAACCCACATACCACGTGGGTAATTTGGTCCAGAAATGAAAACAGGAGAGCTTTTAACATTGAGAAGGCATCGTAAGGTTTACCTCGGAGAGTATGGAATTGATTTGGGCTTCATCTGATTGAAGGCGAAAGTCAGCTTCTGTGCAGCCCGCTGCTGCTGAATTTCCTAGGCGCAATAAGAAATACATTTTTGTAAAAACTTCCAACTATATTTAAACTTTTAACAAGGACTTTCTGTGCCACGTATTTGTGTAATGTATATATAATATGCACATCGGTGTGTGATGGCACCGCTAAGCTACGCTTGTCATTGCAGCCTTGAAAGCAACTACAATTTGGGGGGAAAAAAATTCTAGAACCATCCTGTAAGATAGGCAGTCCTCGACTTACAACCATCTGTTTAGGGACCGTTCAAAGTTACAACGGCATTGAAAACAGTGACTGGACACCTGCTCAATATTTGGACGGTTGGTAACTGGCATGTACCTGTATCAGGGATATAGGCTGACTCCACTGAAGCGTATGCAATGTTTAGCAGAGGAGAATTGGGCACCTTTGGCAGGAAGGAGGAGAAGGAAGTAACAAAAAAGAAAATTTTGTATTGTATTTTTCGGAGTATAAGACGCACCTTTTTCCCTCAAAAGAGAGATTGAAAATCTGGGTGCGTCTTATACACTGAATACAGCATTTTTTGCCTCCCGAAACCCCACCCCCTTCACCAAAATGGCCATGCAGAGCCTGTAAGAGGCTCTCAGAGTGTTCCTGGGGGGTGGGGAGGGCAGAAATGAGCAAAAAGGGGCAGGAGCACTCTATAAGCCTCCTAAAGGCTATGCATGCCCCCCCCTTTTTTTTTTTTACAAAAAATGAGCCTGTTTTTGCGAGAAATGGGCCGTTTTTGGGAAGTCTGCAGAGTGCAAAACCTTTTTTCTAAAATTTGCCTCTTCAAAACCTTGGTGCGTCTTATACTCCGAAAAATACGGTAAGTATTTGCTTTTGTTTCTGTGGTACTGTAAGAATCTGTCCCTTCTGAGCAAAAGTACAACTTACTCTCAAGCAAAGGTGTAACACTGTGTCTTCTTTGTAAATGCTTGACCAGGTATTGACAACTTCGGGGAGAAATGATTTGATGATGTAAAGGTGACCTGATTTCAGAATATCGTACTCGGACCAAGTGCAGGCCACCTTCAGGGCTCGTCGCAAACCTCCTCCCATCTCTTCCTTGCTTAAGAATTCGATTTTGGCACAGAGGCCCAGCTGAGACCAGGAAGACATGCTGTTGTTCAAAATGTTGGGAGAGCTTTCCTCCAGACGATACACAGTGACTGGCTCTCCTATGATGTCACCAGAATAAAGTAAAAAAAAGACAGGTGAGGATTAGCGAATCGCACTAGAAATAGCACTTAGACTTATATACCGCTTTAGAGTTGTTTTACAGCCCTCTCTAAGCAATTTACAAAGTCAGTATATCATCCCCAACAATCTGAGTCCTCATTTTACTGAACTCGGAAGGATGGAAGGCTGAGTCAACCTTGAGCCTGGTGAGATTCGAACTGCTAAATTGCAGGCAGCCGGCAGGAAGCAGAAGGAGCCTGCAGTACTGCATCCTAACCACTGTGGCTCAGAATATTAATGTAATGTAATGACACTTTATATCAGTGACTAACCTATCCAAGATGAATCTTGCTTGAGAAAAACCAAAATCTGATTCATCTTGACCGGATGAGTAACTACCAAATATAAATTAATGAACTCAACCTTATATTATAACATTTGCTTTGAGATCTTCCATCTCCTATCGCTCAAAACTCTAGTTAAGAATCAGCGAGTGCAAAAAGGGAGGAAGGAAAGGAAGAAGATATGGCGTTCATCTATCTTGTTCAAATTTCATAGTAAAATACAATAAACAAAGTGTTCTTTTTATCAGAAATTGATTATATAAAAGAGATAAAAATTCTGGTTTTTAGAACAATTCTAATCACTGTTAGAATCTTTTTGGTACCCAGTGAAGACAAATTTTACTTACTCAAGCACTTTGAACATTTTAGTTTGCTTAATCCTTTAATCTGCTGATATTCTATTTGCTCTTTTATATCAGGGTTGCCTGATTTTTAGGGTCTTATTTGTTTTCTTGCGTGTTAAATGGTATATTATATAAAATTATTGTATGCCTACCAGGTCTGTTTTGACACAATGAAAGGTCATCTAGAAAAACTTGAAATACATAAATAAAAATTCATACCTCTTGGAGGCACCGGGGTGAATGGGATGCTTTGTGATAACCTCATCAAATTATTTCTCTCCACAGCTGTAGAGAAAGGCAAGGCAATCTGTTGTAGATTAAGGATTATAGTGCTTTAAAAAAAATTATTTCATTTTTAGGAGGTTAGAGACTGACCTGAATAGTAGTAGGTGGTATCCATAATGGGCTTGAAAGGGGAAGCTATGCCTAAAATAAAGAAAGAAATAAGTAAATAACATCCTACCCTGTTTCCCTGAAAATATCTTGCCGGATAATAAGCCCAATTGGACTTTTGAGTGCATGCACTAAAATAAGCCCTCACATTTACAGCAATGCAAAAAATGAAGCTTTTCAAGTGAAGTTTCATCAAACTCTAACAAGTTATAAACATAACATCAAAATTATTGCATTAAAAACCTGTGATTTTGAAAACACTGAGGAGAATTAAAACCTCAACATAAACAGGACAACCCCATCTTGGCTTATCCTGGATGAGAACAAAAAGAAATTTTCTTTTTGAAGAGCTAAGGTACTAAAATATCCACCGACATTTCTACTGAGACACTTTTGTCTGCAGTTAAAGCTGAATGATGTATTGAATTCAAGAAAAGTTACTACCAAGACGGAAACTAACGGTACTCTGTAAGCAATAACTTACCATTCAGTGCATCTTCCTCAGAAGACCTACAAGTAACAGAGACACCATTAAAACTTTAGAGATATTTACATTTCTTGGATTTTAGTGCTCTCATTGTAAAGGAACAGAAAAATTCCTCAGGAAGAGTATCCTAGAACAGGGGTTGGCAAACTTAAACACTCAAAGAGCCATTTGGACCCGTTTCCCACAGAAAAGAAAACACTGGGAGCCACAAAGGTCCTAACCGGAAGCCCCCTGTTCAATTCTGGAGCTCACCGGAAATTCAGTTCCCTCACCATAGAGTCTCCTCCTAGCGTAGCATACTTTTCCCTCTACTTGTCATAACTGAAAGCCCTATCAATTGTGGAGACAACTGGAAAACCCTCCCCTTGCCATAGAGTCTTCTCTTGGCGCACTGTGCTTCTCTCTCCCCTCCCCACCGGAAGCTTCTCTCAAAATTGTGGCGCCAACCGGTGACGGAGCCGCAGCAGAGGGAAGAAAGAGCAACATGTGGCTCCAGAGCCGCAGTTTGCTGACCCCCGTCCTAAAACATTGAATGTCTGTATAGGAGTACTACCATGTAATGTAAGCTATAAATCCAACCAACCAATTAAAGAACATAGGGCTAGGATGGCGAACCCTTTCTGCTGGCACCCGTGCCGTTCCCCCCCCCCATCAGATCTCCATGGCGCTTCTTTTGTGAGCTTCTGTTTCCCTACAAACGACGAAACAGAAGCTCACAAAAGAAAAAAGATCTTACTTCCTGCTATGCTGCCGGTGTTGGGATGCTGTGGCCCTCAAGTCTATGCTGTGCATGTGCGCCAGTCCGCAAATGCACATGTTCACGCACACACACCCCTTCCAGTTTGGGCATGCGCATGCGCAGTTTGGGCGCTCAGTGTCTAAAAGGTTCGCCATCCCTGATATAGGGCTTCAACTAAAATGTAATTTACGGTTACTGCTACCTTCATGCCTATTAACATAATCTGGCAAATGAAATATTATAGTCAAAGCTATATTTTCTCATGCTTCCTCATTTGCACTCTTTCCTGTAGGAATTCTTATACATCAAATCAAGGTAGCCTCAAGCAATGGCAGAGTTACTGGTCTCTGGAGATAACCAAAGGCATAAAAGATAATGTTTTAATGCTCCGTACGGGATGTTTTAATGGTTCACTTACATTTCATTCCTGTAGGAAGTTCGACCTTGCAACCAATCCTGGAAAGGAAGGAAAACCAGAAAGGAGCCGGTGAAACAGAGGTTAATTGCTGGGTTTGATGTCAAACCATGATACAGTTATCATGTTCTCGTTGTGAGATCTATCATGTTAGGTTTCTCTAAAGCTGTTTCATTGATCCAAGAAAAATCTTTTAAATTGCTCAAAATGGCAGATCAATGCGACGATTTCCACTATACCCAATTGTCTACCCCCCCCCAAGTTCTTTTATAAGGAATACAGAGACGATACTCAAGAATAAAAGAATGCAAAAGCTGTTGAGTAACTGCTTTTCTTCTTCAAGGTTATCTCCAAACTACAGGGGTGTCAAACTCAATTTCATTGAGGGCCGATGTTTGACCGGGGCAGGGGGGGGGGAATGGCTGTGGCCAGGGTGGGCGTGGCCAGCTCGACATTACTCGTGACAGGGGCGCCTGTGGTGGACCGAGCATTCGCCAGAGAAAACAGGCTCCCCAGCTCCGTTTTCAGCTGTGATCACCTCCTGCAACTTTCTGTCAGTGAAAACGGACACTTACAGCCCTGCCAAGCTCTGTTTTCGCTGGCAGAGGCACCATGGGCCACTCCTTTGATGCTTTCAGGATAGCCCCACGGGCCAAATCTAAACACCCCATGGGCCCCCGGGCCTTGAGCTTGACAACCCTGCCATACTGTAACGAATGCTAGACTTCCTCATGCTACTCTTAAAGCATGAGTACCTCCCAGGGGCCGGTAAGATCCCACAGATTGGGCCTCCTTCATATGCCGTCAGCCAGACAATGTCGGCAGGCAGGTCCTGGGAGGAGAGCCTTCTCTGTGGCTGCTCCGGCCCTTTGGAATCAGCTACCCCCAGAGATCCGGACCTTACCCACTCTCATGGCCTTCAGAAAAGCTGTTAAAACCTGGCTGTTACGGCAGGCCTGGGGCTGTTGACCTCATTGTTGAGGTCCAGCCCCAATTAGAACGAATGCATGTGTTGTGTTTTAAACGGTCTTTTTCTTATTTTTTTACTTATTTTTTCTTCTTCTCTTCTTTCTTTATAAGCCGCCCGGAGTCCTTCGGAATTGGGCAGCATATAAATTTTAATAATAAATAAATAATAATAAATAAATGAGTTTAATGGAAGGATAGAGCTGATGGATTATCTCTGTGATGCTGCTATCAACTTTCCATTGATATTCCAACGCTTAAGTGAAAGTGTCAACAATCACCATACCAATGGGGCCTGTCAATATTCTACTCAATGCTTTTTTTCCCGTTTGATCTTTCCCCGACAGCCAGAGAGGTACAAAAATTCCCGGCACATTTGAAAAGGCACTTTGAGAGGTGACATATCCACCATGTTGAACACCGTGTCAACACCGTGGGCGACAGCATGTATTTGGCAGAGAATACTGAAATTTGTCATATGTTACTTTCTGTCAGTAACTTAAAAAGTTTTACTTTTGGATTCTTGGGTTCTGCTGTTTTAGGTTTTTATGAAAAACGCACAACAATTTGCATTGTGTTTTTACTCACTGTGAGCAAGGCTGCCTTGGAGTCCACCTGGTGATTATCCTCAGTAGAGGCTCTTCTGCTCTTATTGTGAGCTAAAAAAAAAGGACCTTGCAATTAGGATCTGAAGTCAACTGATTGTTTTTGATGGATTGATCATCTACCATTGGATGATAACATTTAGCTAAAAATTCCATTGATCCAAGTACAAAACTCAGTATGAAATCCTTGACGACATTATCTATGGTTTGTTAGCTTACTGGGGTGGTAGAGTATCTCAGAAAACAATTCTTCAGGTTTTTAATAGCAATAGCACTTAGACTTATATACCGCTTCACAGGGCTTTACAGCCCTCTCTAAGAGGTTTACTGAGTCAGTCTCTTGCCCCCAACAATCTGGGTCCTCATTTTACCCACTTCGGTAGGATGGAAGGCTTAGTCAACCTTGAGCCTGGTGAGATTCAAACTACTGGCAGTGGGCAGAGGGAGGGAAGGGAAGGGAAGGAGGGACAGACGGACAACAGCAATAGCACTTATATACCGCTTTACAGTGCTTTACAGCCCTCTCTAAGCAGTTTACGGCAGGATGGAAGGCTGAGTCAACCTTGAGCCTGGTGAGATTCGAACTACTGGCAATAGGCAGAGGGAAGGAAGGGAAGGACAGACGGGCGACAGCAATAGCACTTATATACCGCTTTACAGTCCTCTCTAAGTGGTTTACAGAGTCAGCCTCTTGCCCCCAACAATCTGGGTCCTCATTTTACCCACCTCGGAAGGATGGAAGGATGAATCAACCTTGAGCCTGGTGAGATTTGAACTGCCAACTGCTGGCAGTCAGCAGAAGTAGCCTGCAGTACTGCACTCTAACCACTGCACAATCACAGCTCTTTGTAGTGAAAGTATTAGTCTATATTTGCAGCACTTTATAGAATACACCAAATAAAAATGAAAACATTTGTGTTAATACTTACTTTGCTCTGATCGTGCAGCTCTATAATAGTCACTGAAGCCTTCACATGAACTAACATGTCTTAGAGGACCTTCTGTATTACTGCTGACCTGCACATTAAAAAGAAAATAATGCTAGTCACCATCATCATTCTACTAATGTGGTGCACCTCTTGGTAGGTGCTATTCTTTAATTGCAATTATGTCAGCTTCTCCCAACCTGCAGCAATTCCTATCATTCTCCGCCCATATTCTCAGAAATGAAATATGAGCAATGCTGGTGTGGCCCGCCAGACTCGGACAATGAGGAGGTTGGGGAGGAACGTGGGCCAGTTCTGGAGCCTGGGGAAGGCTCCGATGGATGCTCTGAGACAGAGCCAGGACCGTCTTGACATTTCCAAGCCATCGGAAAGACAGCTGCCTTTGGAGGCTGATATGAGTGAGGAGGAAGAACAGCTGGGGCCTGTTCCAGATGCCCGTATGCGCAGAGAAGTTAGGAGAAGTGAACAACGGAGGACAAGGAGTCGACTCGAGAAGCAAAGCACACGTGAATGCTGAATAGTCCCTCCCTGACTAAATAGAAGGAAAGGGGAGTGGTTGTCGTAGCAGACAACAGTTCGTATTTCTGAACATTTTGCTCATTGTGTTTCGTGCCAGAAAGACTGCTTGCCAGAACTTAATTTGCCGCCTTTTGGCTGGGAGCTCACGGACTTGCAATTATTGCAAGGAACTGATAAGGTCTGTACTGCCATTAACTCCTTGAAGGACTACTGCATGGACTTTTTGTGGGTGAATGCAATTAATTCACAAGAGGTAAATAAAGAGGGGGTTTTTCGTGACAAGGAGTCTGTTTCTTGCTTTTGCCAAGGCTGGGTCAGAACAAATGTCACCCAGACCTGATGCAGAAATGAACAGCTGGAATATTTTACCTTCTCTTTTGTTTTCTCCATGCCTTCTAGAATTGCTTTTTTGAAGTCTTCCTGTTGCTCCTATCAAAGGGAAGGAGGAAGGCATTTAAAGTTAGTTCTGATTTGGCTGTAACCTTTGTTTTAGTTGTCTGTCCATCTAAAATCCAGGGATTAAAAAAAACCAAACAACCAGAGCCAGTTTAGTGCAGTAGTTTCAAGCAGCAGACTAGAAACCAGGAGGTTGGGAGTTCTAGTCCTGCTTGCCACACAAAGCCCGCTGGGCAGCCACTCTTTCACAGCCCCAGGAAATGGGCAATAGCAATAGCAGTTAGATTTATATACCGCTTCATAGGGCTTTCAGCCCGCTCTAAGCGGTTTACAGAGTCAGCATATCGCCCCCACAGTCTGGATCCTCATTTCACTCACCTCGGAAGGATGGAAGGCTGAGTCAACCTTGAGCCGGTGAGATTAGAACCACTGAACTGCAGATAACAGTCAGCTGAAGTGGCCTGCAGTACTGCACCCTAACCCCTGCGCCACCTCGGCAATGGCAAACACTTCTGAAAATCTTGCAGGAAAAACTACAGGGATTTGTCCAGGTACTTACTAGGATCAAGACTGACTTCAAAGCAAACACACACACACACACACAATACACCCATAGGATTCTGTTTTCTGAAACTACAATTCAGTTCAGTGCTTCAAAAGTGGCCTTGGCACATTCGATCCCTCCCGGAGATGTCCTCCCTTGCATATCAATTCTACATCAAAAGTCTAGCGCTAAATTCCTCCCATCCCTCCTCCCACTTACCTCAATGCTGTCACTTTTTTCTTTACTCATCATCGGTGTCTCCTTAAACCGCTGCAATTCCATGCTGTCCCTGTGACCTACAGCAGCCAGCATTACCATGCAAAAAACAAGAATGATTACAGATTTAGGTACAACTGTCGTTATTCACATGTTGTTGGAATCTGAAAATGCACAAACATTTCTTTTTAAATTTATTTTAAAAAAAAAATACCAGTCCCACTGATCTTCCCCACGAAATGGTTATCTTTGATGTGGTCTCTTTGATGTAGTGGTGAGGTCAGTGGCCTAGAAACCAGGACTAAGTTCTAGGCCTTCTTTAGATGTGAAAGCCAGCTAAGTGATTTTGCACCTTTATCTGAGTGTCAACCCAATGCACCTGAGAGGGTTGTTGGTTGGGGGGGGGGGCGGGGGAGGATAGGAGGCATGAGAATTAGGCATGTTTGCACCTTGATTTATACATAAAAAGTAGGATAAAACTACATCACCAGCACCACAATGTTACTGTCATCATAATGATGACCTGGAAAAAGCATTCGTCCAGGAAAAAAGTAACATTCCAATTTGCTGCATTCAAAAATAACTTCTCATCTTGTTTTCTAGGAGTACATAACATGGATTGCTAACATTTTTACTAAGGGCTGCTCAGTAGAAAACGCAGAGTTGGATATAATCAAAATTTCGAAACATAAATCTCCCCCAATAAAAAAAATATTTGACACGGAAGCATGCTATTCTTTCTCTCATGCTTCGTAGACACATGGCAGACTTTAGAAGTACTAACTCCTATCCTAACTCTTATGTAAGGAACAATGATGTCTTGCTCTGTCCACATTATAGCAATAGCAATAGCACTTAAAAAGGACTTTACACTTAAATTGACTGAGCCGAGGTGGCGCAGTGATTAAATGCAGCACTGCAGGCTACTTCAGCTGACTGCAGTTCTGCAGTTCGGCTGTTCAAATCTCACCGGCTCAGGGTTGACTCAGCCTTCCATCCTTCCGAGGTGGGTAAAATGAGGGCCCGGATTGTTGTTGGGGGCAATATGCTGACTCTGTAAACCACTTAGAGAGGGCTGAAAGCCCTATGAAGCGGTATATATGGCTAACTGCTATTGCTATTGCTATTAAAAAGGACTTTACAGTGTTTTACAGCCCTCTCTGAGTGGTTTACAGAGTCAGCCTCTTCCCCCCAACAATCTGGGGGTTCTCATTTTACCCATCTCGGAAGGATGGAAGGCTGAGTCAACCTTGAGCCTGGTGAGATTCGAACTGCCAAATTGCAGGCAGCAGGCAGTCAGCAGAAATAACCTGCAATACTGCATTCTAACCACTGCACCACCTTGGCTCTTAACACTGGATTTCCCATCCACAAATACGCAATATATGGATATCAGCACATTTGAAATGAACAGATTGTGCAATTCGGGGTAAGTCATGCAGGCTGGCCTCACTGCAAAGATGGAAGCTATGGAAAAATGGGACCTACCATGAGGAGTTTTTTACTATGTGTACATTTTAAATGTATCAGCACAACATTTAAATCATGGCTGTCCAACCTTTTGGCTAGCTTGAGTGAAAAGGAATTGTTCGGGGCCTATATATAATATAATTTTATAATATAAAATCACATAACGTTAAAAGTTTATAATCTTGTGGGGGGTTCATTACTAGCTGTCCAGGACTGCATGAGGGCCACAGATTGGACACACCTGATTTAAATTAACCTTCCCCAACTGATACTCTTACAATGACAGTTTATGGGAATTGACATCTAGCACCTCTATCAATAAGTTTGCAGAAGGGCCCTTGGCTAATGACATTTAAATTAAATGTGACTAGGTTATATTATCAGTTCTTTTTACAACACAAAATACACCATTCCGCCTACAGCGAGCCACCAAAACGACTTACAAGGGAAAACAAAGCCTATATTATCTAAAGTCCACACATTTTGTTAGTACACCTCTTTCCCAATATCTAAACACCATCCTTCCACTGTTTTGGTTTTGTTTTGATTTTTTTTCAATTAAAAAGAGGATGCAAGTAAGTAACACAATTTAAAGCGATTTTTTTTTTTTTTTTGCTGTTAAGAAGAAAAAGCAGAATACTAAATTTTGATTTGCACAGGCAATTTGCTGCAGTAGCCAATTCCCCAAAGGTGAATAAAACAGTGGTTAGGTGATAGACATTGTGAGAAAAGTTGACAGAGCCCGTTAACACAAGCAGAAATTGGTACAAGGAATTTTTACATCTTTTCATGGAACAGACAATATTTTTGTATGGGTATCTTGATATTTTATATCAAGATACAAATATAACATTGGACAGAGCAGCACTCTTCTTAATTATAAGCTCTGATTTGCGGTTGACAGACACAACCACCATTATGTCTGAAAAATATTGCCCACATTTCAAGATTATTATTATTATTATTTTTAAAGGGAGTTTACACTTTCACAAAGAAGGGAACCATTTGGAGAGCTTGAAGAAATCAAGACATTAAAAACCAGAGCGCACCAAAAGTACCACAAAATCCATAAAGGCATCACACACAATTCTTGATAAATCAAACCTTGCAGTTTAGATTTGATCCACAGTTTCTGATGTTGTACAGTGACACCGGAACTTAAACTGGAGATCTTGGCTGACATTTCTGGAAAACTTCTGTTCCGGCTTTCAACTTCCCGTGTCTTTTTCAATCCACTACAAGGAACGCTTCTGGTTTCCTTAGCAAGAGTCACCTGGAATTTACTTCGGGCAACAGTCTTCGCAAAACTAGAAGAGGTCTGGCCATTCTCTTGGTCTGAAAGGTTTTCTGCAGCAGCGCCATCGTTTTCCTCCTCAATAAATCCAGACTTGACATAACCGCCGCCATTTTGGGAGATGGAAGCGAGCCAAAAGAAGCCCGAAGATGGAACTTTGCAGCAACCCCCAGCAATAGCCGGATGCCCTCTTTTCAGCTGGTGATACTTACCCACAAACGCACCAAATTCAACGGCGTGTTCTCCTTCAGCGGCCTTTGGGACCACAACGTCCTCTTCCTTTGAGGTGCTTCCCGGCTGGTTTTTACAAATGGGTTGAGAAGGAGTGCTGACAAAAAACTTAGCGGACAAAGATGTTAGATAGGGGAGGCTGTTTAAAGAACTGCCCCCCTTTTTAACTTTATTACTGTATTTGGATACTTGTATACCCTGTACTCTTTGACGAAGTTCTGTGGGAGAAAGAGCTTTTGGAAGTAAGGCACCCCCTGAGGAACTCGCCTCGGGAAAATTGAACTCGTCCCCCTTGGTGAAACCAGAGAACTTATGTCCTGGGTCTTTTTCTTCTTGCATAGATATGTTGCACAGCACCGCGTTATTAGCGTCAAGGCCTCCTTGGGGGAAAGAAGAGCCAAACGCGTTGCCGATACTGTGCTTCCTCCACATGGAAGATCTTAAGGGAACGTCGTCGATGAGGTTCTGGGTCAAATGTTTGGAAATACTCAGTTCCCGGGTGATTTCATTGTGGACCTTGCTTGCTTCCGAGGCCTTCTGGGCGGTGAGAGTTTTCAGCGTATCCACAGTGAGAGCAGAGAGGTCTTGCAAGTGGCCGATTTGCGTGTCCAGAGACTGCAAGGAGCGTTTGATGTAGTTGACTCTGTCGCCCACCTCCTTGATTTGGATGCACATCTGCTCAACGCTGGAGAGAAATAATCACAGAGAGAGAGAGAGAGAGAGAGAGAAGGTCTAAGGGATGCTGTTCTGACTACAAACCCTCTGAAATCAATCAACGATTCCTTTAATTAGGAGTGACAGCAGCCCACACAAAACGTTTTATCAATCACCACAGGCTAGCAAGTCCATCCGATCGGAAGATGAATAGTTGTCTGCCACCGTGACCCGACAAATGTGTGCACGACAAAAGCGCGCTGACGAAACCGCAGCGTGAAAACCACGTCGTCATCAACGCGCCCACAACAGCGCCCGACAACAGCGCGCCAACAACAGCGCGCCAACAACAGCACGCCGACAGAAGCATGATTTAAGTTAAGGTAAGGGTTAGGTTCAGGGTTAGGTTCAGGGTTAGATTTACGGCTAGGTTTAGGGTTAGGTTTAGAGCGCGCTTCTGTCGGTGTGCTGTTGTCGGTGCGCTTCTGCACTCATTCGTCGGCGCAGTTTATAACTCGCGGTTTTCTCGCTGCGGTTTCGTCAGGCGTGCTTTTGTCGGTGAACCGTCTGCCACATCTATTCATCTCTGCCCCCTACGTTTTATCCCCAGACCTAGGGTGGGGCTTCGCTAGCAATGGTTGCTTTTCTGTCCCAAGGACCGGCCCACAGATTGCCACTGCTCTCCTCTCCTCTGCCTTCTGCGCATCCGCTTATCAGGCACTGGACCCAGCTGTTCCTCCTCTTCCCCATCAGCCAACTCCAGACCTGGGGGCTGTTGACTCTCAACCTCAGGGCTGACGGACAGCCCAGGCTCTGCCTCTGTCTCTGTCTGTCTCTGCCACCAACATTCCCTCTTCCCACTCGGAGCTCTCAGGTTGCCTTGATGCTGTCCCTCACTCCCACGCTTCCTCCTCGTCTGATTCGAGGAGGAAGCGTGGGAGTGGAGGGACCCGCGTCCGACAAGCCACAACACATGTTTTGATAAGATGCTAGACATCTAACAAGTTGTAAACTAAAGGACTTTAATTCTGCCATAAAAGAAAAGATCAGTGACCGTAAAGCTATTTTCCATGGAGACGTCATGGAACATTTCTACTTCAACCATGACTCTGGACTTATCTCCTTCTCAATTAATACCATCTGAAGATGATTTTCCTATTGCATTGTGTACAAATGGCACAGAATATGATTTCCATGCTGTGGTGTTTTTCAAAACCAAAGGTAAGCACAGATTTTTTTTTAAAAAAAATGGAGAAAGTTCATTTTAGGGTGAGTAATGCTTATACTTCTACTATAAAAAAAAGGGGGGTGTGTGGTTGAATTATTTGCCTACCGTTCAGAGGTGACTCTAATTCTTTCTTCGCTCCGACAATGGAATTTGTCATCTTTTTCACTGAAATACATCTCAACACACAACTCTTCAAAATCATGAAGCTTCTTCTGATCTTCTTCTGTTAGAAACAGTTCTACGGAACAGGAAAAAAAAACCAAGACAGTTATAGAAGTTCTACGAATAGTCTGTCATGCTAAAAAAAAGACCAGGAAAATTGCAGAGATCAGCGCAAGAGAAACGATAACGTTCCTCTAGTGTAGACCCTAAAAGTCTACACTCTACAGATATGTACAGGTATGTATAATCTATGTATATTCTATAGATTCCAAGATGAGATGAATCCAGCATTACACAGGAATATTTTTTTTTTTAAAAAGGAGAAACCTCCCTGCACAATTTCTTTTTTGGTCTTTCAATGACCCCATAATCTCTTGAATCGGGGTGGAGTCAGGGCAACTGAATGGAGCTGTGTGTTTATTGGCCGGATGCCCTTCCTGTTGCCAATGCAGAGTTCACAGCTGATGTTTATTCATTGTGCTGCTACCTAGGATCCAACTCACAGCAGGCAAGAGCTTGTAAGGCAAGAGCTCCCCCGCTTGGCCACTGACACCACTCCCTTCGAGCAACTTTTAAAGATACCCAGGTGCATTTTTGAAGGTAAAGAAGAAGCAGAAGAGAAGACATTATGTATTCTGTCCGTGCTTACTTGGTCCATCTGAAGTTTTATCTTTCTTCCTTCGTTTGCAAATGCAGTAGCACAAAGAAGCCATGTGGCTGAGAATAATAAGAGGGGGAGGCAGGATGGGCTTCTCGTGATAGGTCATAACGAAATGATAACGCTGATACTTCCACACAAGGTTAGAGATAGCTTTCACTTGTAAATACACATTGCTAAGGAAAAAAACAAGAAAGAATATTAAAAAAAAAACCCAGGTAAGTGTTTCAGTACAAAAATATCCTACAAACCAGTTTTGCCCATATGATACTGCAAAGAGATCCATATTTACAAGAACTGTACTATGGTTTGTTACCAGAGATGGTAAAACTAACTGTTTTAAATTATCCAGTTTTGTTTCTATCTGGAAATTGCTTCTAGACTTGGTCCTTGAGGCAGAAAAAAAATGGGTTCCACCACAAAACCGCATTCGACTAAAGGGCGCTCGACGAAACCGCGTAGCTGACGTCATCACAGCGCGACAACAGCGTGGAGAAAAAAGCACGCTGTAAACGCTAAACCTAAAATTAACCCCTAAACCTAAACCTAACCCCCCTAAACCTAATCCTAAACCTAACCCTAAACCTAACCATTAACTTAACTCTAAACCTAACCCTAAACCTAACCCTTAACCTAACGCTAAACCTAATCCTAACCCTAACCCTAACCCTAAACCTAACCCTAAATCTAACCCTAAACCTAACCCTTACCTTAACTTGAATCGGCTTGCTTTAAAAGCGCTATTTAAAGCACCTTCTTTCTCCGCGCTCGCTGTTGTCACCCTGTTCATGACGTTAGCAACGGGGTTTCATCAGGCGCGCTTTAGTCGAGCACGGTTTTGTCGTGCCACAGAAAAAATGAAATGTTGACTTACTTAGGGATTTGCTGATTAGATAGCTAGTATTTGTAAATGCGTAAAAAAAAAAAAAATTGAGGCTGCCATTTTACTTTGCATTTTACTATGCTAAAAAAAAGTTTGAAGTCAATGTTTTTTTTTTGTTTCCCCCGTTATCCCACACTTCTTGTTTCTTTTCCTTTCCCATTTCCCTACTACCTTTATTTTTTTTATATTACGATAAATTGATTTAAAAAAAAAAAACTTCTACTATGGTTCTACAACTACCAAAGAAATTTCTAAAGCTCAGTTTAATAACCAAAGGGTCCTGTGAAGTTCATACATACTTGAAAAAGGCGATGAGAAGGTTGACCATAATGATGTACTGCACAAAAAGGTATACGGACTGAAGAAACGGAGTTAGCCATGATCCTGTGACACAGCGATGCTTAGCTTCGGAATTATTTGCACATACTGCGCAGATCAAAAAGAATAAGAAACATAAATATGGCAGATACAAAGGTGACCCAACATCAATCTGTTTTTTAAACCCAACACCTCTGAAATATTTCATTTAAAAATATCCCTTGTTAAGGTTTTAACCTGGTAAAGGTTTGCAAAATCAAACGTTCAGATCAATGCTGACTTTTTATTATAAATCAGGGGCATCAAACTCAAGGCCCGCAGGCTGGATCTGGCCCACGGGGTGTTTAAATCTGGCTCGTGGGGCCGGACTGGAAATAGCAAATTCCATCCACCCCCCTCCCTCCCTACTGCCTGGATGACCTCCTGCAGCACTTTGCCAGCCAAAATGGGGCATTGGGGGGGAGGGCTCACGTGGGGGCCCCCGCACCCCATTTTGGTCTGCAGGGTGTTGCTGGAGGCGTCTGTCCCGTTTCCCTCCCAGCCCACGGAAGAGAACTAAAATGCTGATCCAGCCCTTAAAGAAATCCAGTTTGAAATCCCTGTTATAAATACAATAATACAATAGCAGAGTTGGAAGGGACCGTGGAGGTCTTCTAGTCCAACCCCCTGCCTAGGCAGGAAACCCTATACCGTTTCAGACAAATGCCTATCCAACATCTTCTTAAAGACTTCCAGTGTTGGGGCATTCACAACTTCTGGAGGCAAATTGTTCAACTGATTAATTGTTCTCACTGTCAGGAAATTTCTCCTCAGTTCTAAGTTGTTTCTCTCCTTGATGAGTTTCCACCCATTGCTTCTTGTCCTACCCTCGGGTGCATTGGAGAATAGTTTGACTCCCTCTTCTTTGTGGCAACTCCTGAGATATTTGAAGACTGCTATCATGTCTCCCCTAGTCCTTCTTTTCATTAAACTAGACATACCCAGTTCCTGCAACCGTTCTTCATATGTTTTAGCCTCCAGTCCCCTAATCATCTTTGTTGCTCTTCTCTGCACAAATGAATCAATGAAATCATAATTACTTACCGTCAATTTCATAAGCATACACTTCACCAAATATCATCCAGTAAGGCTGAAATACAATATCTTTGGCTAGGACCCAGGAGGGTTCTTCGTTAGGATAAAGTATTGCTTTCCTAGGTACTCCAAAACTGAGCAGGACCAGGGCCATGATCACGACAATATAAAACATGTTCGCCACCTGTTAAAACAGAGCAAGAGTCAATGAAATTGAAAGTATTAGTAGAAGGTCACAGCAGCCTTGTGCAACATGAGAAATGTTCAAGATATGGATTTCAATCAGGTATAAGTAGTCCTTGATTTGGTGCGGTGGCCTAGGGATGGAGCTCTCGCCTCCCAATGAGGAGGGTGTGAGTTCGATCCTCGGTAGAGGCAGATATTTCTCTCTCTGGGCACACATGAGAATATATCTGCTGAACAAAACTCCGCGATGGTGACAGGAAGGGCATCTGGCCATTAAAACACTCCGCTCCACTCAGTTGCCCAGACTTCACTCCGCAAGGGATTATGGGGTCGTAAAAAGATGATGATGATAGGCAGGCCTTGACTTATAGGCTGTTCAGGTAATCCAAGCATCCGAATTTTGTTTTTGTTTTTAAATAGTTTTTATTAAATATTTTAATCTTTAAAAACAGAAAGAAAAACACAAGAAGAAAAAATGTTTTGTTTTTTCAAGCATCTGAATTTTGGATCACATGACCACAGGCATGCTGGAAAACGGTCATCAGTCACTTTTTTCAGTGATGTTGTAACTTTGAACGGTGGTTAAATGAACTGTCGTAAGTCGAGGACTACCTGTATATAAACCAGAGAGGAATGGAATGGAACCCTGATCCTCTTAGGGCCGCTCCAAGCTTTGGATCCCTGCTCAAAGTTGTCACCAAACTGTAAAAGCTGATGTTACACTTTCAAGATGAAAATTATAACAATTAATGGGAGATACTTGGACTAAATCTTGGAAGCAGCTGTCCTGGCTTCACCTGTTATTTCCGCATATCAGTTCTGATACATGCTCTACCCTTCTATGTATAAATCCATGATTTCAATGCAGAAAACCAGAGTACGTCACATGTGTGGACTATATATATATATGCGAGAAACGTCTGTGTAAATCACACATGTGCAGCAAATACAATATGGGGGATGGGAAAGCATTAAATGTGATCATTAAAGTTCATAGATGCTTCCATTCCACATCATGCTGCATATACAATCAAGCACACCTATATTTGTATATATCCAAGATGACCGCAGATGGGGACTGCAGCCAAGAAATTAAAAGCCACTTGCTCCTGGGGAGGAAAGCTATGGCAAATCTAGACAGCACACTAAAAAGCAGAGACATCACCCTTCCAATAAAAGTGTGTCTAGGCAAGGCTACGGTTTTCCCAGTTGCAATGGATGGCTGTGAAATTTGGTACATAAGAAAGTCTGAGTGTCAAAGAATTGAGGCCTTTGAACTCCTGGTGCTGGAGAAGACTCCTGCGAGTCCCTTGGACTGCAAGATGATCAAACCAGTCAGTCCTAGAGGAGATCAACCCTGACTGCTCTTTAGAAGTCCAGATCCTGAAGAGGAAACTCAAATATTTTGGCCACCTAATGAGAAGGAGGGACTCCCTGGAGAAGAGCCGAATGCTGGGAACGATAGAAGGCAAAAGAAGAAGGGGACGACAGAGAATGAGGTGGCTGGATGGAGTTCACTGAAGCAGTCGGCGTGAGCTTAAATGGACTCCAGAGGATGGTAGAGGACAGGAAGGCCTGGAGGAATGTTGTCCATGGGGTCGCAATGGATCGGACACAACTTTGCAACTAACAACAACAACAGTTCTATAATATTCCTCCCATGCTGAGAATTAACTGCTAAATAAAGTCTATCTATCTTAATTTACTGAAAGTAAAGTAAAAAGAAATTTATTTGCATTAAAAATTCAACCACAAGATATATTTGTTCAATCTTACCATTTTCCCAATCATCATGACGTAGGGTCCAGCATGTTGATTTACAGCCAGAAAATCCAACAGTCTCACATACCAAAATATTATATTCAGGCAGTAAATGAGTCTTCCAGCAACGAAAACATAATTTTCTTTGTAAGTATTTTCATGGAAGTTCCCTTTTGCTCCAAATCTTAGTACAAAACCAATGAAGAAAGTGATAATGGCTATTGTGTCACTGATGTTGAAGTAATCATTGAACCACACTTTAACCTTCTGGCTAATCTTTCCAGCTTCTGACATAAAGATCTGTATTAAAAATAACAAGAAAATCGGGTATGATCAATTTTGGTTCATATCAAGGACATTAACGGCCTGATTAGGTGGCTGTTAACATGAACCCACAGCAATCTGTTGAATGTCAGAAACTAGAGACCAACAATCATGGCAGTAGCTTTACAAACCAGGGTTATAAGGCAGTGGTTTCCAGTTTTATATAGCAATAGCCAGGAGTGGGCTTCAAAAATTTCAGCAATGGACTCTCTACCCAGTTGCTGGGTGGGCATGGACATGGTGGGCATGGCCTAGTCGGCCTCCTGAACCACAGCGGGATTTGGGGGGGGGGGCGCATTTTTGTCTTCCCCGGGCTCCTGAGGCTTTTCTTGAGCCTCTGGGAGGACGAAAACTGCCTCCCCTGGGCTCTGGAGGCCGGAAACGGGCCCTTCCGGGAGGCCCTTCCTCCCCCCCACCGAGCCTCCATGCGGGCCCTGCACTTACGTCACATCCAAAATGGGCCGCGTGGAGACTCCTGGGAGGGGAGGGGCAGGGTGGGGGGGCCATTCAGGGGTGGGATTTGGAGGTTTCCGAACCGGCCATAATATTAGCTATGGGTTCTCCCCAACCTGGGTGAACCCCATAGCAGCCCACTCCTGGCAATAGCTTTTAGACTTGTATACCGCCCAATAGTGTTTTACAGCATTCTCTGGGAACATATTGGCCCCAGCAATCTGGGTCCTCATTTTACTGACCTCTGAAGGATGGAAGGTTGAGCTCCATTAGGATTGAACGCCAGTCTGTGGGCAGAGTTAGCCCGCAATACAGTATTCTGCGTCACTGCAGCTCACTATATATTTGGCCAGCTCAATGACCATACCGGTAGTAATTCTGCCTCCAACTTTCCCCACAAAACAACCCTGTAAGGAGGGCTGAGTTAAGAGAAAGTGACTCATCATTTCCTGGTCTTTAGGGAAGCACCTTAACCACAATAGAAAACTGCCCCCTAGGAAGCTTAGGATATTTCAAGAAGGCAATGGAGAAAAACAAGGCCAGAAGGGGCCCATGAGTGAAAAAATCGAGAAACACTATTAAAAGGCACATTTGCTTGTATTTGCTCTGGTTACTGTTGGCACACATTGCTGTGGCCCATCAGTGGGGCTGGCAGCAGAGTCGGACAGTGAGGAAGTTGGGGAGGATCATGGGCCAATCTTGGAGGATGGAGAAGGCTCAGACGAGGGCTCTGCATCGGAGGCAGAGATGGGGCCAAGGCCATCTGGGAGTTCTCAGCTGCCTTTGGAGCTAGACAACAGTGAGGCAGAGGAACAGCAGGAGCCTGTTCCCAGTGTGCACATGCACAGAGCTGCCAGAAGACAAGAACAACTAAGAAATCAGGGTCGACTTGGGATTAAGGCCACAGGTGAACGGTGAATGGCCCCTCCCATAGGAAATAAAAGAGGAGAAAAAGGGGAGTGGGCTTTTGCAGGAAACCATTCATTCATTCGTTCATTTCAGGAGTGTGAAGATCTGTCCGTGAATCTCCGAAGTCTTTCTTTGCACAGCACTGTGTTTGGAAAATATCTACATGGCAGCTTTCCAAGCTAGATAAGGTCTGTGGTCATAAATTCACCTTTGAAAGACTTTTTACCATGCCTTTGCTGAATGTGAATGAGACGAATTCACATTTGTTTAATAAAAGGGGTTTTGTTGGGACCAGGAATCTGCCTCGGGCTTTTTGGGGAAGCCTAGGTCAGAACACACGTTAGATGAAACCGTGCCAATAGCCAACAGGAAAAAACACAGAGGCATGGTATTTAAAGAAAAGGAAGATGACACCAGAAGTACGAGCATCTATACTAGGCTCTGGATTGCACAAATATAGTTTTAAGGGGATCAGCTATGAATAAAAGATACATTATTTGCATCTTAAGATCTGGTCAGGCAAACCTTACAATATAAAGGGGAGAGGGGGGGAAAAGATTATGGTGGAACTGGCACCAGGCTTGGTAATTTCTGGACCTCTAAGATGTTTGGAACGTCTGTATCCAAACTTGTGCATATAAACAATATGTCTGTTAAATCACACAGGTGGTCTCCAAATTGTATGACGAGAACCTTGAAAAAAAGCAGCTTAAAAGCCCTTATGCTTTTTAGCTTCACACACTCTTAACGCAAACATTATACACAGGACCAGATTGACTATCCCACTTTGAACCATTTATGGTGGACTGGCAAAGTACAACTTGTGCATACCCTCTTTGTACAACAAATTCAGTCCACTGTTATTGGGTTTTGTTTTTTTTTTCTTTTCTGATGAAGCATTTGAAACCCTCTTCAGTGGAACAATGTTAAGGCAGACATACCTCGCGGATTTTCTCAACCGCCAGTGTGAAAATGTAAGCAATGACAATCCATTCCTGAACCGAAGGCAATTCTTCCATTTTCACCAGAACCACAAAGGTGTAAAGCATCAGGAATCCTATATAGGCCAACTAACAAAAGACAAGACAAGTGTTAAGATATCCATCTGGATAGGTTAAAAACAAAAACAAAAAAGATTCCCGGAGGGGGAAGAGTAATTCTTTACCACAACTAAAACCAACTCACCGTGTTGAACCAGAATTTCACTATTGGCGCGTGATAAAAAGCGTAAAACTTCCGTGTAATGGGAAGCCTCTTCGGTTTTATCATGCTCTCCATGTCATGCTTTACGTCAGAATGATCCAAGACCTGGACTTCTTTGAAGACTTCCTAAGATTAAAGCAACATGGTTAATTGACCTACACTTGGTAAGCGCTGTATTTTTGTGGTTAAGAGTACCTGATGGGATTGACATAGTCAAAGTCAGTGATAGAGTGGCAATACAATTCTCTCCTGGAACAAAAGTCCCAATTCAGCTCCCAGGATGTATAAACACGACTGAAGAAAGATCTACGGACGCTCCTGACAGCTGCTTTCTTCAGTGTCAGCAATACTAAGCTAAATAAATGAGTGTTCGATCCTGGTCTATAGCAAGTTCCTAGGAGCATGGTGGCTTGAGTAGTTGGAATACTGGGCAGGATGTTAGCAAGCCGTATTTGAGACCCGAGGGCTGCAGTAGGGCGGGGTTGAGCTATTATCCATCACTCGAAGCTCCTATCATTTAAATGTGAGTCAGCAGTGTGCTGCAGCTGCCAAAAAAGCCAACAGTTCTAGGCTGCGTAAAAACAGAGGGATAGAATCAAGATCACGTAATGTGTTAATACCACTTTGTAATGCCTTGGTAAGGCCACACTTGGAATACTGCATCGACTTTTGCATCCACAATGTAAAAAAGATATTGAGACTCTAAAAGGAGTGCAGAGAAGAGCAACGAAGATGATTAGGGGACTGGAGGCTAAAACATATGAAGAACGGTTGCAGGAACTGGGCATGTCTAGTCTGATGAAAAGAAGGACTAGAGGTGACATGATAGCAGTCTTCCAATATTGCAGGGGCTGCCACAAAGAAGAGGGAGTCAAGCTATTCTCCAAAGCACCTGAGGGTAGAACAAGAAGCAATGGGTGGAAACTAATCAAGGAGAGAAGCAACTTGGAACTAAGGAGGAATTTCCTGACAGCGAGAACAATTAATCAAAACAACTTGCCTCCAGAGGCTGTGAATGCTCCAATACTGGAAGTTTTTTAAGAAGAGATTGGACAGCCATTTGTCTGAAATGGTATAGGATTTCCTGCCTAAGCAGGGGGTTGACTAGAAGACCTTCAAGATCCTTTCCAACTCTCTTTATTCTATTCTATTCTATTCCATTCCAGCAAGAAGCCCCCAACTGGGTCCCCCCAGTGACATCCAACCCTTTCAAACTGGGCCTTGGTGCTTCTGGCATGAGTGCAAATAAAGGAAGCGTCTAATTTGTTTGACTGGCTTTAACAGGGGCAAGTATAACTGGGTCCTTGGAATGGATGTGAAGACTTACCATTGGTATTTCTTCTGCTATGTTCTGAAAATTGTTTTCACTGTCTTCCATCGTCATTTGATGTGCATCCTGGGACTGAGGAATGTGAGACATTTCGGCCTTGGTTTTGTATTCCAGCATTAATATAGTAGGGGGGAGAAGGATGCTCAGGATTACCTGTGAAATGTTAGCATCGGACAATTTAAAGGATTATTTCCACGCGAGAGTGCTTAGAAACAAAAGAAAGTAAAACAAAAAAACAAAAACACCACCCAGCACACAGATTCCTGCTTTCTCTCCCCACCCTTATTCCAGCAAAATCTGTCAGGTAGCAAGTAAAAGATGTAGAAGAATGCTTATATTGAGCAGCTTACAAATATACCCAGTTTCCCCAAGAGGGGAAAAAAACTAACCCTATCTAAAATATCATCCAGCTAAATGGGTTTGTACAAATTCCCATCCTTCGTCGTATCTTCCCCCTACCCCCCCCCCCCCCATATTGTATTTTGATTTCCGCAGCCAAGTTTAACTGACTCAATCTTTGTAAAGCTTCTTTTCTTTTCCGTATCTTTGGAGAAATGAAGCATGAGGCCACTTCAAAGGGTTCTTTGCTGAAGAGCAAAGCAAGCAAGGGGCCACAAACCAAACCCAAGACAAGACTACCGTATTTTTCGGAGTAGAAGACGCTCCGGAGCACCTTAGATTTTGGAAAGGAAAATAAAGGAGGTGGGGGGCGGAATTCTGCCTCTGCCTACCAGCATCCATGGTATTCATCTGGCTAGCATCCTGTCAGTGTGTGAGAGAGTTGAGGGCTGTTTGCACCGAGGTGGCACAGTGGGAGCCGAGGTGGCGCAGTGGTTAGGGTGCAGTATTGCAGGCCACTTCAGCTGACTGTTATCTGCAGTTCAGCGGTTCTAATCTCACCGGCTCAAGGTTGACGCAGCCTTCCATCCTTCCAAGGTGGGTGAAATGAGGACCCAGACTGTGGGGGCGATATGCTGACTCTGTAAACCGCTTAGAGAGGGCTGAAAGTCTAACTGCTATTGTTATTGCTATTGCTGTGTGAGCAACAAGGAAGGAGACAGCGAGGAGCCTGGGCGTGGCTTCTTCTGTACTAAAGCTGCATGCTGTGCTGATATCTGAAACTAAAACTGAAAGTGAAACTTCTCTCCTCTGCTGAACTACCATGTTGGAAAAGCTGCTTTTGGTATTGTATATTTACTTCATGTGTTATACTATATATAAAGAGAAGTTATTGAATCCTGCTGAATCAGTTACTTGTGTGTGCTTTCTGAATGCGATTGTTGCTGCAAACTCTGACACATCCTTGCAGCAAATAGCAAACAGCCAGGTCAACTTCATCACATTATTGCAGCCTGATTCAACATGAGTAGCTGATAGGCGGGTGGATAAGCCCCTCTGAATTCCCCCAATCAGCTGTTCCAAGCTGCAGGGATTGCCACAGACCACCGCCTCCTCCGTGCTTCGCATGTTTGGATACATTTGGTATATAAGACGCACCCAAAATTTCACCCTCTTTTAGGGGAGAAGGGAGTGTGCCTTATACCCCCAAAAATACTGTAATCACACACTCTTATTTTAAAAAGGAGACTTCAGGAGTTTTCTGTAAAAGGACTGAAAGGCTTTGGTTTTTTTTTTTAAATAGAAGTGCCTTCTTTCATTCGAACACAGTGGGGTAAATTTTCAGCCTGGTTATCTGGACAGAAATGGAGGTTCCTGGTGTTAATCTAGTCTATATGGCTTACTTGTCTTGTACCATTCTGAAAACTTACCCCATTCGTACCCTGAGGCTTTGTCTGAATTGTGAGGAAGCTCTCACTTGCTCAGCTCATGCTACTAAAATGAAGCATAAATATGAAGACTTTCTACATCGCATTTTACTTTACTACCTGTAGGAAGCTTAATTACAGTTCAGTTTTACATGGGGGTTGAGTCTGTTAAATGGGTCACCACTAAGTTTTTTTTAGTAGTAGATTAGTTCTCATGATGAACTAGAGATCCATCTCTACTTAAGAGCTACTTGCCTGGATTCGGCCTTCTATAGGTCTGTACCTTTTTCAAAAAAGATAATACAGCGTCAAAAGAAAAATTACTGTGCATTTCAACACCACCTCCAGCTTTGATTTTTACACATCCCTAAATAAAGATGACAGTGACAGAGACTATAGAACTACACGCTTGCAGATATTATTTTTGTATAATGCAATTGCAATAACACTCAAGGCATCCGATGAAAACAAACCCCGAATGGAGCCTACCTTGTACCATGAATTTTTCCTCATGTTCAGCCTTCCCATCCACATATCCGATAGCAACATCTGGGTGCAAGTGTGTGCTACAAAAGGACGGAGGCGTGAAGACACGGCTAGTTTAAGGCAGGTGGCATTACTCCAGTTTTTTAGCTCGTACGTGAGTAACTTCATCGCCATTGTTTCATCTTGCCGAAAGGATTGCTCTAATAACTCAACGGCCAGCTCTCCAAACTCACTGAGGAAAAGGGAGAGAGGAAACAAAATGCATTTGAAGATGCATATGAACAACAGGTACACAAACAAGTGCACCAATCATCAACCTGACTTGCCTAGACTGACAGAACCAGAGGTGGGTTCCTACCAGTTCGCACCTATTCGGTAGAACCGGTTCGTCAAATCTACTGAACCGGTTAGAAGAGGTTCCACCAGTGGACCCGGAAAGCAGGCCACACCTACAGAAGAGGTTCCAACATTTTTTGAAACCCTCCACTGGTCCTTGGATATGATTATTCTACACTATCATGCTCCTATTTATAAAACTCAGTGCCTCTGTGAAAGGTAAGGATGACTACTGTGTTTGTGGTGCAATCAGAACATTGTGTGTGTTGAAGTTGTTTTAACGCAAACCAAAGATGCCTTTTAAAAAACAAGTTTACATCATATTCTTATGCATGCCAGTGCTGTGTGTGAGGTAATTTAAGGTGGTTCTGAAAAGTGTCGTCGGCATCTTCCTATCCGGTCACATGGGCAGCAAGCCACTCCCATCCGGTCACATGGGCAGCAAGCCACTCCCACAAAGGAGGCCACACCCACAGAGTAGGTTCGAACAATTTTTGAAACCCACCACTGGACAGAACGCACCTGTTTTTAAATTCTATACCCGTGATGGTAAACCTATGGCATGCGTGCCAGAAGTGACATGCAAGGCCATCTCTCAGAGCACGTGAGCCGTTGCTTGTTGCTCTTCCAGGTTCCTGTGTGCTGGCCAGCTGGTCTTCTTCATGTGCGCGGGAGTGCCGAAAACCAGAAGAGCAACTGCAGCTGTGCACCGAGTGGCTGCTCTTCCAGTTTTTCCAGCACACCCATGCACACCGGGCCACCTGGTCTTCTGGCACACATGCGCGTGAAGACCAGCTGGCCAGAGCGCATGCACACACTGGAAACCAGAAGATTTCATGAATGCACCCTGGGTGGCTGCTCTTCTGGTTTCTAACACGTGCGTGCATACTGTCCAGCTGGTCTTTGGTTGCGCATGCGCATCAGAAACCAGAAGAGCAGCCGCCCAGGGTGCATGCGTGTGCCGTAAACTGGATGAGCAGCCTCCCAGCACGCGCACATGCTTTTCTGGTTTCTGGCATGCATGTGTGCACATGCGCACGCTCCCGTTTTGGCACTTGGTGCCAAAGAAGTTTGATCCAACACTGTTCTATGCGTTTAAGAGATAGAAAGATACAAAATGGAAGATTCCCCCCCAAAAAAATATAATAACAGTTTTTATTTTAACTCTCAAGTCCCGTTATTTTTCTTCCTAAGGAGAATCAGTATCTGATTCAGGAAAATGCTTCATTTATTCACACCGTTCCTGGAACTGTTGTTGAATTTCCAAAAACAAATGAAATCTCACCCAATGAAATGAGAGAAACTAACACAAGCGATTTAACTGGTCCTTTTGAAGAAATCGAAAGGAAATATCCAGCCGTAGAATGAAAGAGACTGTTAGGAATATAATTCTAATGGCTGGGTTGGCAATCTATAAATCATGTAGCAATGCTGTAATTGTTTCTTTAAAGCATACTGTAAAATGTGATTGGGTGCTGTTTTCCTCAATCGGCCATAAGAGGGAGCCAGAACGACTGTTAGTTCTCTCTCTGTTTGTTAGATGCTGGACTGATTTAACCTGAGTGCCGTGAGCTATTGTAAGTTTTGCAACTCTTAGCAAACCTTGATTACTGGACTGATTATATGTTAGTGGACTATGTTATTTGGATTATCCCTTAAATGAACGACATTGATGACTGTCTTATGCGTATATGACTTGGACTGTTTGATGGACTCTGATACCTCTATTTCCATGAAAATAAAAGCCTATTTAAACTGCAGTGTCTCTGTATGCTGGTTTGTGTGTTCTCCAACACAACTCTCACAACGCTTCACTGAACGTACTCGCTCTCCCAACAGGGAGCTTACCTAACAGAGACCATTGATTCTAACTCTGGGACTGTTGTCCTTTTACAAAGTATAATTTTGTCGAACAAGATATGACGTGATACGCAAGAAGCTGAAATGCTCACCTGGAGTATTCTTTTAGTTCTTCTGAGGTATCGTCGACCAGGTCGTTTTGTTTTGATTCGTAGGCCATGGAACGGTAAAGCTTGCAGGCCACTAAGGCTTTTGCCATGGACTCTTCGCCATGCTGCCAGAAGAAGAGCGCCATTTTCTGCCTCTTCATTAGCACCGCCCAAAGTAACAGCTCATTAAGAGGGTACGGAAAGCGCCTGGTTTCCGGATCATCAATATCGACAATGTCATCTTTGGTTTTTTTCTTTTTTCCTTCATCTGTGGCAGTATCAGCCTTTCAAAAAGAGGGGGGGGGGAACCAAGAACCTATAATTGAAGAACTCGTAATTTTTTTTTAAAAAAAGTTTAGGGCAAAACCTTCAATAGTATCCGGCACAACTTCAAACGAGGAAAAAAGGAACAATATCGTACAATTAGCATTGGCTTTCTGGAATTATTTCCAGTCCCTTAAGAGCAGCTCGTATCTACATTATGGGATGGCCAGAAAATGGGGAGCACAAGGGACGGGTATACAGGAACACTGGGCAACATTCCCAATCATCTTTCCTGTCAAAGAATGCAATGAGGAAAATTTGAGGGGATAATATGGCTATTTTTTTAACCTGAACTTCCTTTTGCTAGCTCCCACGCATCTAAACAAACAATGGTAGTTGGAACGCAGCAAGAATATCTGCAAAACATTTGATCCCTACTTCGGTATAGCTTCCTTACCTAAGCCTAGAGAACCTCAATTAAAAGGTTAATTTACATAGCACATGTTGACCACATAAAGGGACATTAACTTTTGTGATATGGACTTGTCCTGTTTTAATTTGATATTCACAAAATGCTAGATAAGATGATTCAAGGATGATTATAATTTTGGGATCTGTGTGTGTGTGTGTGTGTGCGCGCGCACACACACACACACACACACACCGTATTTTTCAGAGTATAAGATGCACCCTTTCCCTCCCAAAAAGAGGGTGAAAATCTGAATGCGTCTTATACACTGAATACAGCATTTTTGGCCTTCCGAAACTCCGCCTTCTTTGCAAAAATGGCTGTGCATAGCCTTTAGGAGGCTTTCAGAGTGCTCCTGGGGGCTGGGGAGGGCACAAATGAGCAAAAAACGGGCCTGTTTTTGCAAAAAATGGGCCGGTTCTGGGAGGTCTGCAGAGTGCAAAAACTTTTTTTTTTACTTTGCCTCTTCAAAATCTTGGTGCATCTCATGTCTTATACTCCGAAAAATATGGTATATCCCAAATCTAAAATTTACCACTATGAAATCTTATGGATTTCTTTAGTACTGAAGTACAACACTCTTCCGGATCAAAGAAACAGAACTTCCACAGATTTACAATCTTGGATTAAAGATATTTTGTTCACATTCTGTTTATGAGCCTTTTCCCAAAATAGAACAATGGAAAAATGGGTGAATAATAATTTCTGTTACCAAGGTTTAATGATTTGTTTTTGTGTTTTCCTTTGCTCTCTGTTTTATATATTGAAACAAAAAATAGAACAATTGACAAGAAGCAGAATGTATTATGTACAGTATGTAGCACTAATATTCATGCCAAGGGAACAGCCCGCTTGTTGCTTACCTTTGGTTTATAAGGCTGTGCAGTTTTGATGAAGTGATTGTGCCGCATTTTTTCTTTCTTATCCACCCTGTTCCCAAAAGGTTCGTGGCTTTTACGCAACTGAGGAGTGCTGCCTGAAGCATTTCGCCCGGACCGCTACATACACACACACACACACATATATTTTAAAAGGTTAAGAACAAATGAAAAAGATGCTTATTCCAATATGTTGCCAAACTTGTACGAAACAATAGAAACCTAAAATTATAAAACCCGGATGGATTTTAAATAAGCGATACGGCCTAATATAAAACCACAGATGTGAGAGAATGGGGACATCACAGATTAATTGCAAGTCGGTTATGAATGCACTGGGGAAGGGGGACCTCTCGTCCAGCTTCTGTCTGAAAAACTGGGATACCTTAGAAGGCTACTTGAATAGCCAAAACTCACCTATCTTAAAAGTCTATTGGAATATTCAGTAGAAATAATATTTCTGTTCCCTTAGAAAATGCATGTGAAATGCTCTGGACCTAATCTGAGTATCCAGAAGGAGGCCTCTTACCCTGAACAAATCACTTCTGCTCTGAAAGCATTGCATGGGCTTACTAGGTTTCTACCGGGATGCTTGCAATCGTGGCACGACAAAACCGTGGTCCACTAAAGCGCACCCGATTAAAGCGCATACCTGACGTCATCAGCAGCGCGACAAATACGACCGCAGAGAAAAAAGGGCGCTTTAAAAAGCGCTTTTAAAGCAAGCCGATTCACGTAAAAGTAAGGGTTAGGTTTAGGGTTAGGTTTAGGTTTAGGGTTACGTTAAGCGTTAGGGTTAGGGTTAGGTTAAGGGTTAGCGTTAGGTTTAGCGTTAGGTTAAGGGTTAGGTTTAGGGTTAGGTTTAGGATTAGGTTTAGGGGGGTTAGGGTAAGGTTTTCGCGTTAATTTTAACTTTACCGCTCACAGCGTGATGTTTTCGTCGTGCTGTGATGACGTCAGGTACGCGCTTTCGTCGAGCGCGCTTTAGTCTACCGCAGTTTTGTGGTGGAACCGCTTGCAATGTCCTGCAGAGCTTTTATACAACTTAGCCTTGATTATCTGAACGGGGGGCCCTCCTCCCTGATGTACCTGCACATCAACTAAGATCTGATGGAGATGGCTAACTGAGAGCGTCAGGTTTGCCTAGGATTAAAGACTACAATTGGAGTATCGGCACAAGATCTTAGTGGACAGGCAGAGCCAACAAGGGAGAAAGGCTGATTTGCAAGAAGCCAACTCGACTTGCGTGTTGGAAAACGCATTTTTGTTTTTTTTCACATTATAAAGAACACACCGCATACCCTGTTGCTGCCACTGAGGCTGTTGTAGATCACCCGGAAGCGTTTTCTTGTGTACGTGCACCGATAGGTTCCTCCCATTAAGTATTCGATCACAAGACCAACGTCAATCAGAGTGAGCTTGTACCCTGGAGGAAGGTTTCCCTATAGACGAAAAATAGAAATTTAGAACTGAGGTTCAAAACATTTTGGTGTCGTTAAATTTTTTTTTTTTTAAAAGGATTGGCTAAATAAAATAGCCGCCCTCCCCCTTGATTAACTCCCTTCCAGGGATGGGCTGCTGGGGGTTCGCACGGGTTCGGGCGATCCTCTAGCTAGGATTCTGCTCGGTTTGGCAAACCCCCAAATGCCACTCCTAGCTGGCTCTGCCCACCCCGCCCCTCCACTCCACCCCAGGAGTCTCCAATCATGCAAAATAAGTGCAGGGCCTGCGTGCTACGGGGCTACCGGAGGTTCCAGAAGCCTGGAAATGGGCCTGTTTCTGGCCTCCGGAGCCCAGGGGAAGCAGTTTTCGCCCTCCCGGAGGCTCGACAAAAGCCTCCAGAGCATGGGGAGAGCAAAAAATGGGCCTACCGGAAGTTCTGGAAGTCCGGAAACAAGCCGTTTCTAGCCTCCGGAGCCCAGGGGAAGTAGTTTTTGCCTTCCCGGAGGCTCAAAGGAAGCCTCCAGAGTCTGGGGAGGGCAAAAAGCACCCCCCAACGTGGTGCAGGAGTCTACGTAGGCCACGCCCACCCAGCAACGGTGCAGCAAACCTGTTGCTGGAACTTTTGACGCCTACCCCTGCCTCCTGCCCCTCAGATAGTTTGGAACTACAACTCCCACAACCATGTCAGAAACAAAATTATACTAAACTGAGAGAAGGGAGGAGGTGAATACAGTTTACGAGGTTCTAAGGAATGTGAAGTCACTTTAGCAACTGAAATCTTTACCTGTTTGACATCTCGAACGAGGTGAAACAATGCTGGATTTGTTGGGCCTTGTTTCTTGATGAAGAAAGGGAAAAATGAAGACTTTTAGATAATTTCAGGCAAGCAACAAATTAGAAAAGAATGGCTAAATGCTGACTGTTTACTTATTTTGGTTTAACATGCAAAATAGCTGTATTTTTGCAATATTTAAAACTAAAACGGAAATACTTTGCAAATTTGTAATTTCCCTCAAACCCATCAATACATTTTGCTTGGTTTCTAGCTGAATATGTAAGCCTAGCTCCATGACAGAGATTTTAAAAACAGTAGATGGAGATTTTGCAATGGATGGTCTTCAACTTACAGTGTTGTAAAGTTCTTCCAGTCTGGGAATTGTCAGAAATTTGTGCATGCTTACTCCATTTTCAATAAGAAGTTTCACAAAGGCAACTCTGTCCATCACAAGAGCATCCAACATAGCCTGCTCTAAAGAGCCAACCTGAATGAAATTGTAAGAGGATCATGTTTAAATTGAACAATAGATAGAAATACAAAACTTGACACCACATTGCCCAAATACAACAATAGCACTTAGACTTATATACTACTTCACAGTGCTTCACAGCCCTCTCTAAGCGGTTTTACAACAATCTGGGTCCTCATTTTACCCACCTCGGAAGGATGGAAGGCTGAGTCAACATCGAGCCTGGTGAGACTTGAACTGCCGAACTGCAGCCAGTAGATAGCAGAAGTAGCCTGCAGTACTGCACTCTAACCATTGCCCCACTACAGCTTCCTTCCTTCTTCCTTCCTTCCTTCCCAATAACACTTAGCAATAGCTAACACTGCTAACTGCTAACACTTAAACATATATATCCTCATTTACCAACCTCGGAAGAATGGAAGGCTGAGTCAACCTTGAATCTGCTGAGACTCGAACTGCCAAACTGCAGCCAGCAGTCAGCAGAAGTAGCCTGCAGTACTGCACTCTAACCACTGTGCCACTATAGCTTCTTTCCTTTCCTTTCCTTTCCTTTCCTTTCCTTTCCTTTCCTTTCCTTTCCTTTCCTTTCCTTTCCTTTCCTTTCCTTTCCTTTCCCTTCCTTCCTTCCTTCCTTCCTTCCTTCCTTCCTTCCTTCCTTCCTTCCTTCCTTCCCAATAGCATTTAAACTTACATATCCTCATTTTACCGACCTCGGAAGGATGGAAGGCTGAGTTAACCTTGAGCCTGGTGAGACTCAAACTGCCAAACTGCAGCCAGCAGTCAGCAGAAGTAACCTGCAGTACTGCACACTAACCACTGCGCCACTTCGGCTCATGTGAGAGTATAATAAGAGTACTATGTAAACAAGAGTTTATTTTAAATGACAATTCCTCTTTTGTAAATTGATAAATTAAGAATCTGCTTAAGTAAAAATTAATGTCGTTTGATTTCCCAAGGGGATTGTGGAGATGAGGTAGCCCAGCATTACGCCTGCTCGATCTGGTTATCAGCAATCTTATTTATATTGTCCCTATTCCAATTGCCCCGCTTGACTTACCAGCCACTGTTGTCCATAAACAAAAACATGATTTTTGGCAATGTCAACTCGATCCCAAGCAAGGGTAAGAATAAGCTGGTCAAATGCAGAAGCATTTGTCCCTAAAAGCAAATGTAAACAACAACAAAAAAAAGTTTTGAAATTTAACCTGCTTACCACAAAAGCCTAATTCCAAAAGTATCCAGATCCAACACAACTGTACGTTAAAAACAAACTGATTTTAATATTTTGCTTAAGGGATAGAAGACCTGTGAATTGGAGGAAAGTCTTTGAAGCTGAAAAAGGCCCGCTAAATGTATATGCTTTTAAAGGGCTATAGAATGAAGTGTACCGATAGAAGAGAATATCTGTAGCTCAGGTTGAACTGTGGGGTCTTTGATACTATAGCAATAGCAGTTAGACTTATATACCGCTTCATAGGGCTTTCAGCCCTCTCTAAGCGGTTTACAGAGTCAGCATATTGCCCCCACAGTCTGGGTCCTCATTTCACCCACCTCGGAAGGATGGAAGGCTGAGTTAACCTTGAGCCGGTGAGATTAGAACCGCTGAACTGCAGATAACAGTCAGCTGTAGTGGCCTTCAGTACTGCACTCTAACCACTGTGCCACCTCGGCTCTATGAACAGGGGTGTCAAACTCTCATCATCACAGTGGTGTCACATGACGTACTGGGACTTTCCCCCCCTTCGCTAAACTGGGTGTGGGCGTGGCCAGCGCATGACACATTTGGCCCAAAGGCCGGGAGTTTGACAGCCCTGCTCTATGAGCTTGGCTGTTTTCTTGCAGATGATACTCCAGTGCACTGATGATGTTATTTAGTTTGGCAACAAAATGTCTGTAGGAGAACAAACAAACTCAGAGAGCACCAGAGATCCAACAGAATAAAATGTGCCTGAAATTAATAGATCAGTGAATGGTGTTTATATCTGATCACCCAATCAATATGCTGGAGGTGTTCTGCCCCGGGCAATGAGGTTCTGCTCGGGCAGCCAGTTAACTCCACGCTTGGGAATATCTTTCAGATCATGTTTATTATCAGGAATCCTTAACAGCAAAACTTACAGTTCAGTGTTAAGATTCTTCTGACTTTCCCTGATCTGTCCCATCACGTAGTGTAAAAAGACATTAATTCCTCTAACCCATGCCGCTGGTGCAAAGCTGCTTCTGATAGTGCTGATGGCGATTCAGTGAGTGCGCAGTCATAAAACAATTTCCCGGGCAAAATACCCCACTGCCCAATCAGGGAGCACAGAAGTGGTCACATGTTATGGGACTACATTTCCCATAAGGTAGTTACATTTCCCATGAGATAGTTGCTTAAAGGAGACAGCTTCTAATTTTTAAATTAGCTATATGCTGTTGGGACCGCACAGGAGGGTACCACAGAAGAAATAGGAACTTTATTCAGAATTAAGCAAAGAATGATCCAGTATTCAGACAGTTTTATATAATTGTCACACTATTACAAAGAGATGATGAAATCAGTATCCGAAAAAGTCAATCAAAAAAACGGCAAAAAGATGAATGTTTTTTTTTCCCTTTCCTAAAGGGGATTCCCAAAACAGTTCCCAATCAGAAACAAGCTAGGCAACGAAAGGAATAGATATTCATCCCTGGTCCTACCCAAAAGTATTAACTTCTAAGATAAACAATATCACTTTGAAAGAAAACAAAAGTACCTTTTAGTAGAGCTGTAAGGATTGCAACATCAATATCTCGATGTTCATCAGAACCAATGTGGAACACTGTAATCTGTTTTGAAAATTAGACAGAGGAAAAAAGCAAGTTTTTTTAGATGCGCGCACCGCCTCTCATGTACCGTGTTAGCGTGAAAATAAGACAGGGTCTTATTTTCTTTTGACACCTGAAATAAGCGCTTGGCCTTATTTTCGGGAAGGTCTTATTATTTTTGAGGTGCAGTAGGAGGCATGCGTGGTCACCTCATGGCTGTTTCTGGGTTGCTATATTTTTGGGGAGGGTTTATTTTTAGGGGAGGGCTTATTTTAGCGCTTGTGCTCAGAAGCCCAATTGGGCTTATTATCCGGGGAGGTCTTATTTTCAGGGAAACAGGGTACCCAGATTATATCAAGTTAAATTGAAATAGGAATTCTAACTTCAGTAATATTTACAAAAGAGACAAATGATCTGGATTTATTAACTATATTTTTCATTCTTCCCAGAGTGAAATGTTTATTAAGCAAATCCTCGTAGTGGTGCAGAGATTTACTTACCAGTTCCCTTTTTTTCATGCATTCCAGCAGTGTCTGGAATAAATGAACCGCTTCGCTCTGACCAAAATTAAAGGTCTTTTTGATTGTTGAAATGATTTCTGGTTCAGCTCCATCAGGGATGCTTCTGAGGTTAAAGAAGAAAAAAAAATCAAAATTTCTGCATAATTATCGTATGCAAAGTATGGGAAATGTTTTTTAAGTTCAGAGCTACAGGAGAAGAAAATTGGGACCGTTACAGAACTAGGTTGTAATCAACTGTTTCTCAGGCAATTGCACTTAGGTTAAAAACTCTGCACTTAGGTTGAAAACTCAACTGCAGAAAAATTGCTCTCATCGTAGGGATGTGTTATATAGCTCAGTGGCTAAGCACATGTAGTAGTTTTGCACAAAGAAAGTCACCCTGTACTTGAACACATCTATTCTGACCCCGCTCCTCAAACACAGCAAACCCTCTGAAGTGAACTCAAAGATTCCTTTAATTAGGTGTGCCAACAGCCCCAGCAAAAAGTTTTTCTCGCAGGCTAATAAGTCAGTCCGTCCAGAAGATGAATAGTTGTTTGCCACACTTATTCATCTCCGCCCCCTGCCTTTTATCTCCAGTGCTAGGGTGGGGCTTCGCTAGCAGTGGTGGCTCTTCCATCCCAAGGACCGGCCCATAGATTTCCACAGCTCTCCTCTCCTCTGCCTTCTGCACATCTATGCGTCAGGCACTGAAGCCAGCTGTTCCTCTTCTTCTTCATCAACCATCTTCAGACCTCGGGGCTGTTGACTCTCCATCTGAGGGCTGATGGATGGCCCAGATTCTGCCCCTGTCTCTCACTCTAACAGCTCCAGTCTATCTTTTCCCTCTGAGCTCCCAGGTTGCCCTGATGCTAACCCTGACTCCTATACCTCTTCCTCTGAGTCGGCCCTTGGAGGGGCCAAGGGCCAACAGGTCACAACAACATCTCAGATATGTTATTCAAAACTGTGAAGTTTCCAAAAGATGATTTAATTAATTTATGAGCCTCAAGACAAAGTTCAAAAGAAATTCAGTCATTTATTAGGATCAACATTTTGGCATGTTTTTCTGTGGAGCCGAAACTGGTTGCCACTTAATTGCATTTGAACTTTACCCCTGTATCCCTTCTGTCTGTGTCATAAATCACATCCACCAACAAGGTGCTAGGCAGGCTACGAACATGCGCATTTCACACACCAGCTGTAGGAATATGAGACGTGACTCTGGCCAAAGGTATGCATGGAATTCTCCTCCCTTTTTCTATGTCAACTTGATAGTAGTCATGGAAACGCTTTACAAGTTGACAGCAAGGTTGAAACAGATTCTAGTCTACAAATATGGAAGACATCTAGAAAAGACTGAGCAAGAGGGACGAACAAGCCAACTTGATCGAGATCAGCTCCACTGTAGGTGGCCAATGCTTAAAAGGACTTACCCGCCTTCTTCTGTTTGCTTATAAACATAAGCCAGGATATCTGCCGCTCTGCCGGTCCCCTCACAGACCACGACTGGCACAGGAGGGCTCTCCTGAAGATACTCCAAAACAGTAAGGACAACATTGGGACCACCTTCAAAGATAAGTGCCACCACAGGAACACCCTGGCCAATTCCTAGGTTAAGAGGTTTTAAAGAAAATACAAAAATGCTTTCATCACTCAAGACAGGTTTCTTTTTCTTTTTAATTAAATTTTAAAGCTCCAACTTTACAATATAAAAAAACTGAATATGCATCCTCTACACCAGAGGTGTTCAAACTTGGCAACTTTAAGACTTGTGGACTTCAACTCCCAGAATTCTGGTAATTGAAGTCCACAAGTCTTAAAGTTGCCAAATTTTGGGACCCCTGCTCTACACGTTAAGCAAGTTTTGTGGTTTTGTTAAATTGACTTTGGAGTTTCTCTTGGTTAATGTCCCTGCTATTAATTAATGAGGGATGAGTGCTATTACTTAACTGCATTGGGCAACTCTTCCTGAATAATTAATATGCACCTGGGATAAAGACTGGACTATGGAGGATATAACAACCTTGCAGAAGTAATTATGCAGATGCATACATAGAGAGAGAGAGAGGAAGAGAAAGAGAGAGGGAGAGGGAGGGAGGGAAAGAGAGAGATTTCAAAGAATGTTATGAATAGGCAAACACAAAGAACAATGAGCAGGGATTAAAAAGTAGAATGAATATGAATAAAGACAAGATTTACGAAAACCATAGAGGTTACAATTTTCCAGTATAGTTGATCATGGATAGCTGAATACATGATATCATTGTAAAAAGCCTGAAGATCACTAAAGCTTGCCGAAATTAAATAAGCCCAGCTGATGCTTACACCTTACATGAAAGAACGTGTGGGAAACTTGAGCAGGCTGCCTTAAACAACCTGGCAGAGTTTGTCTTTCATTGCACAAACAAGTCAAAAGTTGATCAGCACACATTTTAAATACAGGTAATCATGCACAAGCTCTAAAGTGTGGTTTTACCACAGTCAGCTAAGTCAGCATAAATGCAACTTAAAACACTGTAAACACGCAATCATTTTTCACAGCAATTTTTTTTAATGGTTACAAAATATTGCGCTATCAAGGTTTTGACACAATCTATTTGAAAAACTGAAATAGATGTAATGCACATTTTACCAATAAACATACATGAACTAAAAGAAAAAAAAATTAAAAAATTGGCCTCCTACCAATTAAACAAAATCTTTACCACTTAATCACCCATTGTCTGGTCTGAAAGTCATGTCATTTCATGTACATTAAAATAGTTAATTCTATCATTATAATCATATGGTGCACGTACTTGCATGAATTCGTTGCTGACTGATTGTTTTTTCCAGTTCTCGCCGCAATTTCACTTCTGCTCCGTATTTTCCAACTGTGCCATCATCCACCAGTATGAAATGGGAATGAAGATTATTCAGGACGTTTAATTTGCTTAAAGGATTTAGCAGAGTTTGATAGGGAGCAACAACCTAAACATAAAACAAAATTATTACTTTTCAAAGTTATTACTTTTCAAAAGAGACATGGTGGCTCAGTGGCTAAAACACTTGCCGATCAGAAAGGCAGGCAGTTTGGCAGTTTGAATCCCTTGCGCCACATAACGGAGTGAGCTCCAGTTACTTGTTCCAGCTCCTGCCAACCTAGCAGTTTGAAAGCATATAAAAATGCAAGTAGAAAAATAGGAATATTTTTTGCACGTGCAATAGTTTTATGAACTTACATCTTTTCCAACAAGATCGTTTCTGTTTTCAATCACTCCCCAAGGAGCTATTCCAATAGTGCAAATCTTTCGAGATGATCGGGAGGCATGCTCCTTCAGGGCATCCCCAACGTGCTTTGCAACTCCTGTGCAAGGAAAAAAGTGTATGTGCCTTGATAAAAAAATCTCCACAAAACTCAGTAGCTTGGTTCATACATCCCAACCAATTGATGCTTGTCAATTACAAAAGTAAGAGGTTACCCCCCACCGGAAGCATTTCACCGTCGTCCTATTATTAGTCTCTTTCATCCTCTCTCATATTCTAATTCATTAGTTTCACCATCTTCAAATCATGACGATGTATATATAGATAGTCCTCAATTTACAAACTTTCATTTTAGTGACTAAGCTCACAACAGCACTGAAAAATGTGACTTAAGACGGTTTTTCAGTCTTATGATCATTGCAATATTTCCATGGCCACGTGATCAAAATACAGACACTTGGCTACTGACTCATATTTATGACGGCTGCAGTGTCCCGGAGGTCATGTGATTCTCTTTTGTGACTTTCTGACAAGCAACATCAAGGGGGAAGCAAGATTCACTTAATAACCATGTTACTAATCTAAAACAATTACAGCAATTCATTTAACAACGATGGCAAGAAAGGTCGTGAAATGGGGTGGAACTCACTTAACAACTGTCTCGTTTAGCAACAGAAATGTTGGCCTCGAGTGTGGTCGTTAAGTCTAGAACTACCTATGTTATCTATCACACTCGGTGTCATCCCAGGATTCCAAATATGCTACCTCCATGGGACCTTTAAAACAAGTTCTGAGTCATTATGACATCCCAACAATAACACAGCTCAGCACCAATTGTTTTGTAAATGTACATCCAATGTATGTTTCAAGTCAAGGCATCACCTGTGTTCACCCCTCCAGTTATAATCCAGGCTCCTGTTGTTACTGCAGCTTTAATAAGGCCTTTACCAAGCAACTGTTTGATCCGTGGGTGAAGCTCAAATTTTTGCATTCCTCCGTGTACAGAAACAACAAGTTTTGGCAGTTCCAGCTGCCATTCTTTGAGCATCAGTTGTAGGATGGCTTCAGATCTGGTGTCATAGGACAATCGTACATACTATCAAAAGAAAGAAAATGTTAATAACCTTTAACAACAAAACCAGCAGCATATAAAATAATTCATGCATGTGATACACAAATATCACAGCTGAAAGGCTGATTCAAAATTCCTAATGAATGTTTTACAAGATTAAACCTGCCCGTATATTTGGATTCATAAAATGTTTTGTTCGATTTTGGTTTATCAGTGTTTTGGTTTAGCAGCCAAGGGACACGGTGGCTCAGTGGCTAAGATGCTGAGCTTGTCGATCAGAAAGACCGGCAGCTCAGCGGTTTGAATCCCTAGCGCCGTATAATGGAGTGAGCTCCTGTTACTTTTCCCAGCTTCTGCCAACCTCGCAGTTCGAAAGCATGTAAAAATGCAAGTAGAAAAATAGGAACCACCTTTGTTGGGAAGGGAACAGCATTCTGTGCGCCTTTGGCATTTAGTCATGCCGGCCACATGATCACGGAGACATCTTCGGACAGTGCTGGCTCTTTGGCTTTGAAACGGAGATGAGCACTGCCCCCTAAAGTCGGGAATGACTAGCACATATGTGCGAGGGAAACCTTTACTTTACAAATACAGCCATTCTAATTTCTACCGCTTGGTTCATAATTTAATCATGCAAAACTTGCCATGAAGGCTTAAGTTAACAAACCATGGTTAAAATAAAATATAGCATAGCACAGCACAGCACAGCACACACATGTGTTTAAAACTGAAAGCAGAAGTATAATCTAAATTGCTCTTCAAAATATCCTTTTAAGAATACCAATTTTAACCAGAATTACTCTGGTTTCCACAATATATTTGATGTGAATTCAAGGTAAATGTGATGACTTCTCAACAGCTGGAATTCTTGCATCTGAGGAAGCACCACTGTCTGTATGTTGTAGGTGCAATATAGAAAAACAGAGGAAGAAGGAAGTGTTTTCTTGGGGATGACACACTGTTATCGAAAACTTCAGTTTATAGACACGACTAACAGAGTAGTTTTCTTTTATCACAAAATAATAAAAAATATATTGCAAAACAAGCTTAGCGTGGGATTATTTCTGCATTGTTTTAAATGTGTTTAAAATTCAAGAAGTTCAACACAGTGACTAAGAAATAAATGTCCGCAACCCGATGACTAATTCAATTGTGTGTGGGGGCCTATAGGCACATGTACTTTCTATTAGGAGTTAGAAGAATAAACAAATGGAATTGTGAAGTGCTTTAACTATGCCTCCATTTTACTGCATTATCGGAATCAGGAAAAGGCAAAAAACAATCTGAAAGGTTGAATTAAATAAATGAATGGATTTAACATCCATATTAATGGATAAATGAATAGCAATAGCAATAGCAATAGCAGTTAGACTTATATACCGCTTCATAGGGCTTTCAGCCCTCTCTAAGCGGTTTACAGAGTCAGCATATTGCCCCCAACAACAATCCGGGTCCTCATTTCACCCACCTCGGAAGGATGGAAGGCTGAGTCAACCTTGAGCCAGTGAGATTTGAACAGCCGAACTGCAGAACTGCAGTCAGCTGAAGTAGCCTGCAGTGCTGCATTTAACCACTGCGCCACCTCGGCTCTATTGAGACAGATAGAAAATCCACTTCGAAAAGTGAAATACAAATAATAGTTAGCACCATTCACGGAAACCTATCACAAAAAGAGTTTAGATAATAACCTCCATTATATTATAAACTGAAGGGCAATTCAGTCACATGAGAACTTGACTCAAATCCCATCTATTTCCACCCTATCACTTCTGGGTTTGAAGACCAATAGATAAAGGTAAAGGTTCCCCTTGTTCCTGACTCTAGGGGGAGGTGTTCATCTCTGTTTCAAAGCCAAAGAGCCAGCACTGTCCGAAGACATCTCCGTGGCCATTTAGCCGGCATGACTCAATGCTGAAGGCGCACGGAACACTGTTACCTTCCCACGAAAGGTAGTCCCTAAGTTTCTACTTGCATTTTTACATGCTTTCGAACTGCTAGATTGGCAGAAGCTGGGACAAGTAACGGGAGCTCATTCCATTATGTGGCACTAGGGATTCAAACTGCTGAATTGCCGACCTTTTGATCGACAAGCTCAGTGTCTTAGCCACTGAGCCACCACGTCCCCTTGTATTGAATTGTATTGAAGACCAATTGTCTGGCCTGCAGTTATATCCCTTTTAGGATCTTTGGCCTGCCACACTCTCTCTTATTTCATTATGCTGTTTCATTAGTGTAGTAGTTGGGAGGGGGGAATAGAAAGGAGTAGAATGGTGGAATGTGTTGTTGTCATTCTTTTCTAGTAGCCAAGGTCATCTTTTGTCTCTGCACCTCTGCACCTGACCGGAACCAGCTGGGTGGAGATGCCAGCGTGGAAGAAGAAGATTGGACCAGGTGATGGATTTGTGGGTGTGGGGACAAGATAATGAACTTTCAACTGGGTGGGAATCCGATGTAACTTCCAGAATTGGGATTCCACAGTACGATGCCAACATGTCTGTCTTATTAAATTGGAACTTTAAGGATAGCTCTGCCTTGGACTCTGATTTAATTCTGCATGATATTTGGAACACTGACACTAATACAGCTATTTTAATCTTCACTTTGGATATTGCATTTGAAGGTGATTCCAGAGGCGCTCATTAACTCCACCTTTAGAAGACAAATAGAACTGTGGGTACAAACCTTCGCTCGGTAGGAATGAGAGCCTCCTTGAAAATTAATGACACCGTAAGCATCCGTTGAGCACTGCTCTGTGTGTTTTTCTACAGACCATTCCTCGAGTTCCTGGTTAAAATTTTCACCTAGTTTCACATCGGAGTATTTCATGGCAAGGCTTGCGGTGAAGCAGGCATGCTGCCGTACCAAGCGGCCACAACAGCACCTAAGGACAAAAAACTTGCTTCAGGAAATTGGACAGGCACATTGCGATAGGTTCACTGCACTTCACAGTCGCTACCTGTTAAACTTCCACCAAATTTAATCCAGGCGCTGTCTCTGAAAAACCACAATCCCATGTTTTGAAGAAAGAAGCTCCCCTTTCATTAAAGAAATCAAACTGCAGTGTAATGAAGATTGATGATGATATTAGAAAGAGAGATACCATCTAAGGGCTTGAGTGCCATGATAGCAGGGATAATTATGTTTACTGCTCGCTTTAGTATAGGCTTACATTCTCTATGCCCTTCTTGTAAACATCTTTTTTCATTTAACCGTCTCTGCATTTCGACTTATTTCTGCTTCCAGAGACTTTTGAAATGGCCTATAGTGCTCACAGATAACCTACTTGTATTATTTAACCTAGTTTTTAAAAATACTTTTATTTCATGCAAAACTGCTTACCTGACAAGTTGCTGACAAATCTGACATCCTGGAAGGCATCTAAGATTAAAAAGATAAAAACGGTCTAAAAACGGTCCCAATTTCAAAAAAAAAAAAAAACATTACACAAAATATTATAGGACTTTTCTTAATTTTAAAAAAAACTTATTTTTTTGTGCACGGGTTCACTACAGGACAAAAGGAAAAAAGTGTAACACAGCAAATATGATATAAGCAAAACAAAAGCTGCTATTGTCTCCAGCTATCCAATATAGCACAAATTAAGGAGAAAATCATAATTCCTTCTTCTCACTTAGATCCCAGCCTTTGGGGAAAAAACTCTCTTGTTACGTTCCAATTCCCTTCCAATTCTTTTTTTTTTTTTTTTGTAAAAAGTTTTTTTTATTTTTCCTTTCAAATTCATTCTTAGATATACATTCTTATAATTGTTATTTAACGTATGTCAATTCATATCATTTTTCCACCTGTGTACTTTACATTTTGCTATTTTCTTATTTCCCCTATATTAATCATGTCATCTGAGATATTTATTTCATGTTTTGTTCCTTTTTCTTTCTATTTATATCTTTTTTCAAGCCACTCCTAAAATCACCCCCATGTCCTGTAGTACACTGATTTCCCTTTGTCCTTCATTCTCAATATTCCCTTCCAATTCTTAAAGCACTCCCATTTCATATCACAAGATTTCCCCTTCCACTTTTTTTTTTAATCCAAATTGCTACTGCAGAAAACCCTTTCTCAGATCTCTCGTGAGAATGCTTAAACCTTAATTTGGAAGAGGATACCAAAGGCTGCAATATTTCTGTAACTCTCTTCATTTACCTGTGAGGATCCTTTGAACTTGGTATTATGTAGACACATTCTCGTTTGGTGAAAGTATTTTCTATCCAAGATTTCTGGGACTGTAAAATAAAGTATTTTAAAAATCAGACCAAGGCAATAGTGGGTTTTCAGAGAGTTGTTTTTCATGGGATCAATCGCCCATATCTCTGAGTAACTTAATATCTCTCTCTCTCTCTTCCGTCAGTGTTCAAGGAGATGTAATTCAGGCCGTTAGATAGTTCTATTGTTTATGCCTTCTTAACTTGAAATAGATTAATCTTGCCAAATCAGTTACTGTGTAAAATATCTGATTAAACTTAAAGTAAAAACTGAGGATTGATTAACTAATTTCTTATGAAGCAATAGGGACTGAAGTTTTTAAAAATCAAGTTTAAGGGGTTTTTCATGTGTTGTTCTCCTATAATGTTAAATTTGCAACAGATATTTTGAGACTTGTTTTAATAAGAATATTTAATTCTTATCAGAGATTAATTCTAAAATCCTCGCCACCGGGATATTGTGGAAAACACAATTGTAGTTTTCCAATAAATGCACTTTACAAACGTCTTTGAGATTATTCCATCTGCATTTCATCTGACTTTTCAAATTAAACTTTTCACAGTATGCTTATTAGGCCAAGAGAAACACAAGACATCTATTTGGTAAACGGCTCACAATTTCGCATAAACATTAATACAATTACACTGAACAGAGAAGAAAAATCACTCTGCTTTCAAATGCCTCCAAAATGCCGGTTACATTATCTCTTTATCGCTGTAAGGCATTTAACCACCTCTTATCAATAGCTCATTTGTTGAAAAAAGGCTGAAATAGGCTAAACTCTCACAAACAACCCATTATATCAAACAAAAATAGGATGTTTAAGGCAAGATTGCAAGCAAGAAACAGATTGCTGGCCCAACTCTCTAGAAATTGATTAACTAAAACTTAAATGTTTTACTCCAAGCATTCAAGTGAAAACATACCAACAAGTTTACATTTACTTAGCTAATATGTTTCCTTGAGGAGAGACAAAAGTTGGTTTTAAGCAAATCAGTCTGCACCAACATTCACCAGCCTGTTCTTAAAACCTCTCATCTCTAAACGTAAGAAGAACGTTTAAGAACCTATAAAACTCTGTTAATATCATTATTATTCTAGGTATCTTAGGTATCTGTATAATATTAAAAGGAGACAGGTTAAATCATGAAGTTAGCAAAAGGCGTTTTTAAAGAAATACCTGATCAAGATACAAGGTCCACCTTATTTTTTCTTTGCAGAAATCCATAGTCAACAACTACTAACAGACTCTGAGGATCAATCTTATACCACGAAAGTTTACTCTAATTTAAGGTTTTAGAGATGACAGGTTATAACAACACACCGCTGCCTAAAATGCAGGATGAGATCAGACCTTAAAATAATTTAACATTACATTATAGGGACCATTCTATTATTGCATTTAAATGGAGCGAATATTTTGAGGGGTTTTCTCTTTAAGAAGTATTCAACTATTTAACTATAACTCCTGAAATTAAAGTCTGTGGGAATAAGAGGATGGATTGGTCATAAAATGTCAAAATTAACACGAAGTTTCTGCCATACTACATTAAAGTTGTGTTTTGGTGATTGATGCTTTAAGCTTTGTTATACAAAAACATTTTAAAATTCACCAATATTTAATCTTTGGTTAATTGTTATAACTGAGCACTGGTTGACTTCCAAGAACTAAAAAAATAAATAAATCAACAAATCTATTTGAGTTCACCAATGTTGTAAGGCAACAAGGAATAAACTCTGAAATATAACATGTTTGATCCAGAGTTCTGAGATAATTAGACTATAGTACATGTTTATAATCCAACTATGTTCTGTAACAATGAGTTCTATTTATATGGAACAGAAAGCAGGAATTCTCATTTATTCGTTTAGGAAGATGGTTGTGCATTGTTCACAAGATTCAGAAACAGTATTAGATCTAAGTTCCTAGTTCATATGATACAAGAAGCAAGTCATAAATGGAATTGTCCAAAAGATCAGCTATATTTGAACAGCAGGAGAAAATAGATGAACATTGGAAAAAGTTAGACTTATGGTTCTCAGCAAATCCAGACACATATTGCTGTTCTATCATCTATCTATCTGTCGGTTGGGACTGAGCCTATTCGAAAGACAAATCCTTCATGTGGCAATTTGTTCAGTTATATTAATTACTGCAGCATTTGACGCTATGTAAATTGCTTTATGAAGAAGTAAAGAGATTGTTTTTTTTGTATTGGGCAGTTATTCAAACCTACATTAAGGGTAATGGAGTATGTAATAGCAAGCACCTTTACAAGCACTACAAGATATTTATGACAAGCTGCCTCCATTCATCAGTGGATCACTTTATCTCTCTAGAAAAGCAGAGGTCAGATCAGTAACAGAAACGAACCCAAACCAAGAGGCAATGTTCAAATCAGAAGACAGTGCAAAAGGCAATAATGAATAAAATATTCCCTCTGTTTGAATTAAATGGAGCTGTAGACATGTTTACTAAGAAATGTCAGAATTTTTTTAAAGCTTATCCTCAAAAAAAGCACGCATGAAATTGCACTGTCAACAGGAACTTACAACCAAGTGGGGAAGTCTTCAAACTTGGCAACTTTAAGACTTGTGGACTTCAACTCCCAGAATTCTGGGAGTTGAAGTCCGCAAGTCTTAAAGTTGCCAAGTTTGGGGACCCCTGCAGTCTAACCTATTAAATGGACGTGGTGCATTTCAGACAGAAAAAAGTCACAGATAACAAACAAATCACAATGTGATCTAAAAATCCCTTTCTCACTACAGAAGCAAAGCTGGGACAATTGAGATGTTACTTTCCAACTTCACAGGTCTCTGCATAGCCTGATGTTCTTTTCTGAAGAAAAAGAGCGAATTCACTTGTCCCTGTAAGACAAACTCCTCAAACAAGAACCTTTACAATCACAAGTACAATATTTTTCTGTCGCCACATCAACTTTCCTTCTCAATTTGAAGGAGGAAACCCCTTATATGTGAAAACTCCCCTTGGAGAAATGTGTAATAATACTCTTGCAATTTGCAAAGTCTTTTCATTCTATTCTATTCTGTTTGTTCAAAAATTGGTTTTCCCTTTTTGTTGTATATCAGAGTTATACAACTGGGAGAGTCTTCAAATACTGTAAATATATCAATATTTTTCAATATACATTCCCGGTCTGTTAAAAACTTGTTTTACCCATCTATGATATCCATACAAATTGTTTTGGACAAAACTACTTCTGTTCAAACTTTAAGCAGGGGGAAAAAAGCATAAATTTTAATTGCAAAATTCTTCAGTGAGATAACCTGACATTAAATTTTTTCAGTCAAGAAAACATGTACGACAAAACAGTGCATTTTGTTGCAACGGTTTGTGTAAAAGCACAGAGGTTACCTTGGAAAATGATCGGCCCAATTCAGACGGTAAACAAGGACACATTTACGAAACCACGAATTTCCCCAATTTTGCAAAAGGCCCAACTGAACAGAAATACTTGATTAACCAAACAGATGGCGATCATGGCACAGAGCTGTGACCCGTAGCTAGTTGATTGTAACACCTCATTTTACAAGAGGCTCCCAGAGCAATAGCTGCAAGGCAAACATTCCAGACTCCTGTTTTCCCATCATCCGGAATCTCATTTACACACTGAGCACCTGGACTTTGCTGAAACACAATGAGTTCACACATATAAAGTAGCTGGTTAGCGGCGTTTCTTCCTTGCTCAATAGTCCAAACAGAACAATTTAGCCGGGGTTACACATCATTTTAAAATAATGTACACTTGGTATTTTGCAAGGCATTTCTTCCCAAGGATACCTGTGTCATATCCAGAGAGTTACATTTTATCCAGAAATGCCCCAGAACTGTATTATGCTCTGAATAACAGATATTTTCCTTGCAATAAAAACTCTTGTTTCAAAAAGACATTTCTTGGGATACATTAGCAATGAAAAATTTTCCATATTTTTGTCCTTCAAGTAGTCTCACCCTGGCTTCACACACGTACAATCAACCCTAGCTGAATTTAGTTTGTGAAAACTCTAAATACTCATGGAAGTCTAGCCTTTTGCAATGTGCTAACTACTAGGCATGGTAGCCTGAAATACCCATTGTAACCTCACCTAGCAATGGTATTTAGTTGAAAGGTTGTGGTCCCAAAGGTGTTTTTGCCTCTTGAAAAAACACCTTTGGGACAACCATGACCTGGATGACTGAGAATCTCTATAGACATCTATCATCTTTATACTTTGTGTGTTATGCTAAACCAGGGGTCGGCAACCTTAAGCACTCAAAGAGCCACAAAGGCCCTGTTCAATTCTGGAGCCGACTGGAAATCCGGCTCCCCCACCATAGAGTTTCCACCTAGCACGACATCCTTTTTCCTACTGAAAGCCCTACCAACTGTGAAGCCAACCGTTGACAGGGAGCCACAGCAGAGGGATGACAGAGCCACATGCTGCTCCGGAGCCGTGGGTTGCTGACCCCTGTGCTAAACTAACCATCTCTCACTGGTTTAAAGTATGAATAGTAATATACCGAACGGAATCATCTAACTTTGTAACACATCTTATCCTAACTGATATACGGTTTTGTGGACTCATTCAGAATAGCGCGGAGGGTTTATTTTTTTTTGCTGCAAGGAAATATACAGGAAGAGGAGGAAGTTACCCAGAGTCAGATATTTATCCTTCATCTCGTCAAAGTGCTTTAGAAAAGGTTTCAAGGCTGAAATGTCCTGACCCCAAAACATCTTGTTCCAATCTTATCAGAAGGCTCACATGTTGAGAACAGCCATGTCAGAAGCCATCTGGTGTAGAAACAGACCCTGCTAATTGCGCAATGGGGATTCAGAATGGCCCGTGTCCAGATCAGTTCAATTTTGGCAAGGTAGGAAGATTTCTCAGGAGGCTGGAACAGCTCTTTCCATACTAGAATAGGACAACTGGAAGTCAAATGATTTAGTACACTTCTCCTTTCCATTTATAAAAACTAAAGATATTAATTAAATTAATATTAAATTGTTTTTTCCAAAGAATTTTTTATTCTCTTACATACCGTTTCAAGTATGTTGATTTATTTATTTATTTATATTTATACATTTATAAGTATACATTCACATGATTGTTATTCTTCTTTACATTTATCATTCTTATGCATTTATTATTTTATTTAATAGGTTATAATATACAGTTTGGGTTGCTTTATTTGCCATCCCTTCCTCCTTTTGTAATACCTCCTTGTTTTCCCTTTCTTTTCTCCCTCCCTCCCTTTTTTACTTCCTTCCTTCCTCCTCTCCTTCCCCTTCTTCCCTTATCTTTCTCCTAATCCTATTAAATTGTTTATTGTGCTATTAGGATGCCTGAGTGGTAACATTTAATACTATCTTGCAATGAATGGTTTTTATTGTAAGAATTTAGCATCCAATGGTTCACAGGGAAAAAGGACGTTTGATTATTTTGTGATGCAGAATCTTACTTTTCTGAGATCCCTTTTAATTAGGAAAACCTTTTTAAGGTGCTACCCCAAGGAACACTGCATGTAAAAAAGTATCCTCGGTTGCTTATGCATTTAGAAATAATCTAAGAAAGCCTGATTTTATTTTTTTAAATACCCTAATATCTCAAACTTTTAAAAAAATATACAGATTCCAAATCACTTGTATTTTTTTTTTTAAAAAACACACCTATTCCAAAATCAGCTGTATTTTAAATATATACATCTTCCAAATCGGTTGAATTTTGAAAACAATTTTGTTTCGTTTGGGACCACAGAAAATAGCGAAAGGATAAACACCAAGTTATGTATTTCCTACGGTTGTTTAAGCATCTAGGCTCCAACAAACCCCAACAGACGCCTCACTCCCTTGTAAATGTAAGGTTACCTATTCCTATAATTACTAAGTCTTAAGCAGGACAAAGAAGTACCAGCTAGCCTGCTCCTATACCAAGCTATATTTAAAGCTATCTTCCAAACAGCAAGATTCAAGAAGTTAGTAAAATATGATTTGTACTGTCAGATACACAATTTCAAGAGAAGCAATAGCACTTACACTTATATACCGCTTCACAGTGCTTTACATTCTCTTCTAAGCGGTTTACAGAGTTAGCATCATGCCCTCCAAAAACTGGGTCATTTTACCGATCTCGGAAGGATGGAAGGATGAGTCTACCTTGAGCCAGTCAGGATCGAACTGCCGAACTGCTGGCAGTCAACAGAAGTAGCCTGCAGTACTCCATTCTAACCACTGAGCCACCACGGCTCTTATTAAGAATTCTTATTAATCATGAAATCTAAAGAAGAGGGAAGTTAGGAAATAAAAATGAATTTTATATCAAGCATAACCTGAAGCAACCGCTCTAATCTGGCTTGTTTCAGAGGTAAGAGTAATCAAATAATTTAGGAACTTTCGTACAATTTCTTAGCGTTATATCCAAGTTAGGATTTTTGGTTTATTTCTCTACAGGTAGCCCTCAACTTACAACAGTTTGTTTAGTGACCATTCAAAGTTACAACGGCACTGAAAAATGTGACTTATGACTGTTTTCAGAGTTATGACCTTTGCAGCATCCCCATGGTCATGTGCTCAAAATTCAGACTACTACTTCAGTAGTAGAAAGAAAACCTGCGGGAGTGCAAGGCCAGGTACCAGCGCCTGGAGGCTCAGCAGGCTGAGATCGTCAGCCAGTTCCAGGCCTTAATGCAGTCCCACTGGAACGAGGCCCTTAGGCTCTTTGCCATCAGCGGCACTTCCCTCCAGCCTTCACCCAAAGCACCGCACCAGGAGGCTGAAGCAGACCCCAAGTCAGAATGTCTCCCCTTCTCCAATCTGCACAAAAAGACCCCCAAAGTGGGAGACTCTCTGCAGCATCACAAACGTTCATTGCACGTATCCGGCCTAGGGGCCGTAGTTTGAGGACCCCTGATTTAGTGCAATATAAAAAATGCAAGCAACTTTTCAAATTGGATCTGACCCAGGAGGAGGCTCAGCAGAAGCACCTCACTGAGCACCTCACTGGGTCAGATCCAAAATTTTCTCACGGATCAGCAGTGGTCCATGGACCACCAGCTGGTGACCGCTGGTCTATAAGAACCGTACATTGGTTTTCAGGTGCAAAATAAGGAATATAAACTAATCCACTTGTAGAGACTGCTGTGTCATTGTTAAGATACTTGCTCATCCTGGAGACTTGCTAAATATCCATTTCCTTGTGGCCCAACATTACATAGTCCTCAACAGTTGGTTTAGTTACTGTTTCAAGTAACAACAGCACTGAAAAAAGTGACTTGTGACTGTTTTTCCCACTTACGATGGTAACAGCATCCCTGTGGTCACCTGATTAAAAATTCAGACTCTTGGAACTGACTCCTATTTATGACGGTTGCAATGTCCCGTGGTCATGGGATCACCTTCTGACAAGGAAAGTCAATGGGGAAGCCAGAACAACTTGAACAACTTCGTCGTTATCTTAACAACTGCAGTGATTCACTTGACAACTGTGGCAAGAAAGGTCGTAAAATGGGGCAAAACTCAATTAACAACCGTCTGCTTAATTAGCAACAGAAACGTTGGGCTCTGTTGTGGTCGTTAAGTCGACCTGCATTAAGCAAGGCCCGATTGCTCCCAGTCTAGAACATACATTTCTCCATGCTTTCATTTGCTACAGGCTTTTAAGATGTGGAAGCAACCAAAATGCCCAGGTTTTCAAACGACAGAAAATGAAAAGGCTCACTTCTGAGGTACCCAAGGTGTCCCTAAGTGCAAATCTCTATAATTCAAAACCTAAATAAGGAAGTGTTTAAAACCGGCCGCTCCTTAACATGCTTACTACTTAAGACAGAAAGCTATGTTTACTGCTCAGAAGCCTTTATCATTTATTATGATGAGGCATTAAAAAGCACATGCATAAACCCTGAAACACATTTTTTTTTTTTAGAATTCAATCTTGATGATAACTATGGAATAGGGAGTCTTTGCATTCGGCCATAAATCTCTATAAAGCAGGGGTGTCAAACTCGATTTTATTGTGGGCAACATCAGCAATGTGTTTGACCTCGCGGGGGGGCAGGGGGACAGGGCTGGGGGGGGGCATGGCCAGCTCGATGTCACTCATGTCGGGGTCAACTGTGGTGGCAAGCGCTCTGCTAGAGCGCTCTGTCAGAAAACACCGGCTCCCTAGCTCCGTTTTCGGCTGCAACGGCCTCCTGCAACCCTCTGCCAGCGAAAACAAGAGCTCAGGAGGCCACACATACCTCCATTTTTGCTGGCAGAGGCACAGTGAGCCAATCCTTTGCTGTTGCCAGGGCGGCCCTGGGGGCCAGATCTAAGCACCCTTCAGGCTGGATCCGGACCCCAGACCTTGAGTTTGACATCCCTGCTATAAAGAGACAGGAATACACGATCAGTTTTTTTCACTTTTCTGCCAGCAGAACAAGAAGTTGATCCTGGCCTAGTAAGTGGTATGCTAAAAAAAAACCATGAACTTATAGAGGCTGATTTGATAGTGTAATGACAATTGATCTCCTGCAATATCATTGATTGAAATGTTCTAAAATGTTAGTATATGTTATTTGCACAAGTTGGTGAAATTGCATGAATCAGCACTCCACCAGCCAAGCAGCTAATGATACACATTACCGAAGGAGTAAAAATTCTCTCTTCTACAACTTGGGAAGGTAACATTTGCAGACAAATAAATAAATACAGAGGTCTCTCTCTATATTGTATCCATCTTCAAAAACAGATAATGTAAAAACTTGGCTGGTTACCAAAAATATCCATTGCCTAAACAATATTTTGGTTTGTAAAAGAATGGTGCTCATTGTTCAGGAGATACAATATATGTAAGCACAATTAAAACAAAATAATCAGTTTTAATCTTTTAACTCTAGACTTTACCCACTATAATTTCTTTTCAAATGGAATAATCCTCACTGGGGCTGCTTTTAAGCGTGTTTTTCCGCCCGCAAGTACTAGGAGAATGTAACAATCTTTGTAAGATTATTTATGATCTCCAATAACATAAATTGTTTTCCCAAGCCAGAAGCACTATTTAGAAATCTCCGGACTTCAGGCGGTGGCGGGAGTCTCCCGTGGGCCGCCCGACCTGTTTGGCTTGCCCTTCAGCCGGGAAGGGCAGCGTGTGTTGGGTTCCTTGGTTATGGCCGCAAAAGACCCCTGTAAGAAACATGCCTGTGAAATCCAGAAATGTTTGCAAGCAAACCACTACTTGGAATCTAAATGTGAAGCAGTCTTCCAGGAGATGAGATGGCATTGCGCCCAGTATCCTAAGGGCGTATCCCTCTCTTGTTCAGGCTTTCAAGGGGAGGGAAAAGAGAGAGAGAAGCAGGTACCAGATTCCAATCAACCCCCCATTCCGAAGCCCTGAGGGAAGCCCGTTCACTGGGAGGGCTGAGCAGCCTTACCTGCCGTCGCCGAAGCTACCGCGCTATACCTCAACATGTTCTCTTGCATGGGAGGGCTACTCCCACGACGCAAGCTGGCTCCTCTTTCTCCAGACCCTGATGGAAGACCCGGAGACAACAACAGCACGTCGTCGGCTAAAGAGTAGAGCCCCTAGCACTTTTGCTGTCGAAACGATGTTAGTGCTGTAGCCTTATTGTAAAGTAGATTGGAGTAGGAAAAAGAAAAAAGAAATCTCCGGGCTTATAAACTCAACAGGTTTAAAAACTGCGTCATTCTTTGCTTTGGTCCTTTCAATCATTTTTACCTAGTAGTGTTCAATTTAATTCAATTCAATTTATTACATTTATATGCCGCCCTTTCCCCCCTGAAGGGGACTCAGGGTGTTAAAGGTAAAGGTTCCCCTTGCACATAAGTGCTAGTCGTTCCTGACTCTAGGGGGTGGCACTCTTCTCCGTTTCAAAGTCGAAGAGCGAGCGCTGTCCAAAGATGTCTCCGTGGTCATGGGGTCGGCATGACTAAACGCTGAAGGCGCATGGAACGCTGTTACCTTCCCACCAAAGGTGGTTCCTATTTTTCTACTTGCAGTTTTTACATGCTTTCGAACTGCTAGGTTGGCAGAAGCTAGTAGCATTACACTGAATCAAATACAGGTAGTCCTCAATTTATTGATTGTTCAAAGTTACAACGGCACTGAAAAAAGTGACTTATGACCATTTTTTCACACTTGTGACCATTGCGGCATCCCCATGGTCACATGATTTGCATTTGGATGCTTGACAACTGATTCATATTTATGACAGCTGCAGCGCCCGGGGGTCACGTAATCATCTTTAGCGACCTTCTGACAAGCAAAGTCAATGGGGAAACCAGCTTCACTTAACAACCGTGTTACTAATTTAACAACTGCGGTGATTCACTTAACAAATGTGACAAGAAAAGTCGTAAAATGGGGCAAAATTCACTTAACAAATGTCTCACTTGGCAACACAAATTTTGGGCTCAATTGTGGTTGTAGTTCGAGGACTACTATTTGGAAATTCCTCTGAATTCTGGTTGTTATGAAAACTGTAAAAGCATCTGCTATCTGTGCAAAAATAAAACAAATAGCAATGGAATCTTTCAATAGTTCCACGTGTCTCTAAATTATCAGGGACATTACACTTAATCTCAGCTTGGAAGAAACAACATTAGCAGAGATAAAATATATTCCTTTTCCATCTCCCTGGGTAGTTAAACTGTTGCGTGCTAAACTCTCACCTACAAAAACAAATTAGACAACATTACTAACTGAATGGAAGAATTATATTTTATTACCCAAATATTTTAATAGGCAATCAGACTCAGTTCAGTGAGTTGAAATCCTGATCTCTTAGGTGATAATTATCTCTTAACCTGATACCATTTATAAGATTTTATCAGGATTAAATAAATAGCAGAATTAATTACTGTCCTGAAATAAGCATTTTAATTTATTCCATGAATTTAATTTTAATTAAGCACAAAAACTAAATAGAAGGAACTAAAAATGTATTGAGGGTGGCTCAGTGGCTAAGACGCTGAGCTTGTTGATCAGAAAGGTCGGCAGTTCGGCAGTTTGAATCCCTAGCACCACGTAACGGAGTGAGCTCCCGTTTCTTGTCCCAGCTTCTGCCAACCTAGCAGTTCGAAAGCACGTAAAAATGCAAGTAGAAAAATAGGAACTACCTTTGGTGGAAAGGTAACAGTGTTCCGTGTGCCTTCGGCATTGAGTCAGGCCGGTCACATGATCAGGGAGACGTCTTCAGACAGCGCTGGCTCTTCGGCTTTGAAACAGAGATGAGCACTGCCCCCTAGAGTCATGAACAACTAGCACATATGTGCAAGGGCAACCTTTTCCTTTAAAAGTGTATAAGTTGCTACAATAAAAGCTGTACAATTGTTAACTCTGTTATTGGAAGCAAACGCAAGTAAATTAGCACTAATTTTTTAACTTGGTTTTAATTGCCACAACTGGCCAAATACAAGCAGAATGATGAGTGATCAACTTAATTAGGGCTGATTCTTTTAATTTAAAAAAAAATATGCTTCCTTATTTACCAATCTCCATAAAGATCATGAAAAGACTCATTTCACATTTCAGACTTCGACAGATACTAGACAAAAATGCCAGATTGTTAACACAGCGCAAGTGGCATTGTTTTTATGATTAAATAATGAAAAGGCATCACAATGCCAAGTACAGTATCTTCTGAGTTTTTAAATAAATAAAAAGATGGGAACTGATGCGAATACAATATGAAACTCTCCTTCAACTGCAATGAATGCATAAAAAAAGCATCCAATGACATCTAATTTTATTGTCTCAATTCATCAGAGAAACAAGAATAACTACTTATAGTTGATGTAACAGCCCCTATACAGTAGTTATAACACAACCTTATACAGTTGTTATTAATTCTCATGGTATCATCTCTTGCTCATACCTACTGCCCTCTCTTCTTAGGCTTAATGTGCCAGCTAGCCTGTATATTGATTGCAGTTGGCCAGTAGCAGCCAGATTGGCTGAGCTGATGTTTCTATCTTCCACTACTCCCCCTATTTTTTTTTTAACCAATGCAGGTGGTGATCTGTCTTTGGATGACTAACTGAATATTGTACGTATTTCCAAAATGTCCCTGTGTCTTATTTGGAGGAACGGCGTGCATTTGAATCATATTCAAAAGCTATGCAAGTCTCAAGATGCGCTGCCTTTCAGGAAATGCTCACAGGCAACAACGGAATATACAAATTTACAATTTGGCTGGGGGGAGTTTTTTGAATTCCCCAGATTTTAGACAAGGCAAAAGGTGAAACCGTTAAGGAGAGGTTATGGGTTTTCCCCCCCCCCCTTTTATTACCTCGCCTGAACTATCAGATCAGAGCACAGCGAGCAAGCATATTTTGAATATGCATCTCGGATTACTTCATACTTATCGTTCATTTGCCTCTGGGTATGCACGCCTAGTAACTGTTCCTTAGCTGCCCAGTGAGAAAGATGTTTTAGTGACTCAAGGCATTGGAAAGCTAAGAGTGTGGAACTGGGTTGCTAGCGTTGAATTTTGGATTGCAGGAAGTCCTTGCTTACCAGGGTTCGATTAGTGGCTGTTCAAAATCACAACAAATACAAGATTTAGAAAACAAAGGAAAGGGGGGGGGGGTAGAGACACACAGAGAGAGACAGAGGGAGAGAGACACAGAGGGAGAGGGAGGGTGGGGGACAGGCTGCTAAATTCTCTTTTTTTAAATATATTTGTATTGTTTTTACATTTAAAACAAAGCAGTACCACGAAGTCGAAGTGACCATACAATCACATTATATACAATTAGTCTCATCCATTGACTATTAGCCTACTTAATACATTATCTATCCTTCTGTCCAATCACAGTATTTAGTTTGTTCCAGTCTTGTCACCTTGTCCTATACCAATCATAAAATCTGTTCCAGACTTCAAAATATTCTGATTCCCCTTTATTTTAAGTTCAAGAGTGAGCCTAGCTGCTTCCGCACAGGCCAAAACTTTTCTGATTATATATTTAGCTCTGATGGTATATTTTCTTTTTTCCAATACTGCGCATAAGTTATGCGCGCCGCAGTTAGTACATGTATAATTAGATAAAGTACATCTTTCTTGAACCCCTCCGGTATTATGCCTAGGAGAAAAATTTCTGGTTTAAACAAAATTTGTTCTCCCACCATTTGTTCCAACCATGATTGAATCATTTTCCAATCTCTTTTTGCCTCTAAATTCTTCAAGAGTCTCCAGTGCCAATTGGTTGATTTTTGCAAATGAAGCTCCCATTTTAAACATGAGAACAAAGCCATCATCCCTCAAATACAGATTCTGCCCTGCCATCTAACAGCGATCCCAACTAAAGTACAGGATAAGCCTCAACTTGCAACCATTCATTTACTGATTGATTTTACAATGGCACTGGAAAAAAAGGAATGTATGGCTGTTTTTCAAACTCAGTGAAAGTTGCAGCATCCCCGTGGTCAGGGGATCAAAATTCAGACGCTTGACACATGACCCCAGGATGCTCATAAATTCACATGGATGATGGCTGCCGCGTCCTGGAGTCATGTGATCCCCTTTTACGACCTTTGGGCCAGCAAAGTCAACAGGGGAACCAGGTTCACTTAACCACCGGGTTACTGGCTTAACAACTGAAGCGATTCACTTAACAACTGTGGGATGAACGGTCGCAAAATGTGGCCAAACTCGCTTCATAAATGTCTCACTCAGCAACAGAAATTTGGTGCTCAATTGTGGACGTAAGTCGAGGACTATCTGTACTGTGGTTAAAGCTAAGCCAAAAAAAAGGAAGGAAAATCTTTAACTAGAGTGAGGCGGGGCGCAGGGCACCACATTATGCCTGAAAAAGATTTAGTTCTAGAATGGTATAGGAGAGCAAAGTTGAACTCAGAAGGCGTACATTTTGGATTTGCCCTCTAAATAGTTCTAAAGCTAGAAGTATTTAAATATAGCAGGAGGCATTGTGTATTACGAAAAAATATATATATAAAAAGGGGGGGGGGAATATTTATACACTCCCATAGGAATAACTAAGGTTTGTTCTTAATTCTAATCTTCATTTTATCCCAAAAGACACGTGATTCATCATATAGAAAGGGCAGAATGAAGATTCATTGAAACTGATATAGCCAGAATAATTCTTCCTATTTTGCCCCATAAATTCTTCCAGAATTTGCATCTATCCTAACAAAAATGTATTGTGCCTTAAAGAGACCAACAAATCTAATCCAACAAAAAATAAAAGGGTTACAACGCATATCCTTTAGTCAAAAATAAGGGGGAAATACAGCTGCATTTATAAGGGACAAATTTAATTTTGTTGTTGTTAGTTGCGAAGTCGTGCCCAATCCATCGTGACCCCATGGACAACATTCCTCCAGGCCTTCCTGTCCTCTACTATCTGCTGGAGTCCATTGAAGCTCACACCGACTGCTTCGGTGACTCCATCCAGCCACCTCATTCTCTGCCGTCCCTTTCTTCTTTTGCCCTCAATCTTTCCTAGCATGAGGCTCTTCTCCAGTGAGTCCTTCCTTCTCATTAGGTGGCCAAAGCATTTGAGTTTCATCTTCAGGATCTGCCCTTCTAGAGAGCAGTCAGGGTTGATCTCCTCTAGGACTGACCGTAAATTAAACTTACAAGAAGGCAAATATAATCACCAGTAAGAAAGGCAAAGTGCTTATAAACAACAGGATTTTCACAAGTTAAGGCAAAGATGCAAGGTAAGTATATTTATAATTATTTCACAAAAACCTTGATTTGGGGTGGGGGTGGGAGAATTACTACAGTATTTCTGTTTAGATGTGAAAATACTGCAGGAAGAGTCTAAGGGAGATCTCTGAGGTGTAACTTTACCTATAACGGGTGTGGCGCTGATCATGTTACTAAAAACCTCTGACTATGACTGTAGTAACATCAGAGTAAACTTGGTAACCTTTGCTAGAAGGAAAGATCAACATTTAGTTCCCAGGGCTGACTTAAGAATCATTAGCAATCCTAGGGATCAAAGCAAATAAGCAAGATAACTGTCCTTCTTGCCTCAACGTGTGTATTTTATTCAAGATCTTTTGGGGGTAAAAAAAAATTGGGAAGAGAAAACACGGGTAGTCCTTGATTTACAACAGTTCATTTAGTGAATGTTCAAAGTTATAACAGCACCGACAAAAGTGACTTATGACCATCTTTCACACTTACGACCATTTCCGCATCCCCATGGTCATGAGATCAATATTCGAAAACTTGGCCAACTCACTCGTATTCATGACAGTCACAATATCATGTTAAACCCCTTCTGACAAGCAAAGTAAACGGGAAGCCAGATTCATTTGGCAACCGTGCTACTAACTTAACAACGGCAGTGATTCACTTAACAACAGTGGCAGGAAACGTCATAAAATGGGGCAAAACTCATTTAACAACTGTCTCACTTAGCAACAGAAATTTGGGGCGCAATTGTGGTCATAAGTCAAGGATTGCCTGTGAAGGAAATCAGAAATTGGAAGAGGATGGTTTCATGATGAAAATTGTGCCAGGGCGAACTTTTCCCCTGTAGTATAGATAAAGGTAAAGGTAAAGGTTCCCCTCACACATATGTGCTAGTTGTTCCCGGCTCTAGGGGGCGGTGCTCATCTCCGTTTCAAAGCCGAAGAGTCAGCACTGTCCGAAGACATCTCCATGGTCATGTGGCCAGCATGACTAAAAGCCGAAGGTGCGCGGAACGCTGTTACCTTCCCACCAAATGTGGTTCCTATTTTTCTACTTGCATTTTTACATGCTTTCAAACTGCTCGGTTGGCAGAAGCTGGGACAAGTAATGGGAGCTCATTCCGTTATGTGGCACTAGGGATTTGAATCGCCGAACTGACGACCTTTCTGATCGACAAGCTCAGCATCTTAGCCACTGAGCCGCCGTGTCCTTCGTAGTATAGATACGCAACACACAAAGAGCTTCTTTCCTTAATACTACATATAAGAGACTGCTAGCTAGTCTGGAAATTCTTAAAATTGTACTGCTTGGAGTGTGTTTTTTACATTTTTGATCAAATGTTCCTCTTCGCCCAACTCTCTTGCAAAAGGAGTTGCTCAACAAGGATATTTGATCTGAAAGACAACAGCCAATTCTGGGAAATATGTAAAACCTAATTTCACCGCCAGCTTCCATTATTAAATCTTTGCATCTGACTAATAGATTAACAATGTTATTATGAAAGAAAAATGAAGTTCTTATTCAACAGCCAAAGTAATTAGAAATTACAAAATTACAACATATTCAGATTTGTTTGGTTTGGGAGATAGATAAATAGCAAACAAAACAGACAGAAATAGGTTCAAAAGGCTGTATGTAAAATTCTCAAAAAAAAAAGTTCTTATTCTGCTTGGATCTATTTGATTAGATCACAGAGACACCCACTTTTTACCTTGTGTCTTATAACTGTATTACATACACATTGAATATGCGTTCTGCTGAATCCAAATACTCATGGCACCTAACAGAACAGCATTAAGGATACAATGAAACAAGTCACTTTAGTTTGGCTTGTCAAAAATAACTATTTGTAAACTAACTGCAAAATGTGACTTCAATTCTCACTTAAGGTAAATCCAATTAAACACTCATAACGACTCAAAGGAAAGTACACATTGTTTGGAAATATTAAATAGCCTACTCTGAAGCCTATACAAAATAAAAATCTCTCTCTCTCTCTCTCTCTCTCCCTCCCTCCCTCCCTCTGTGTGTGTGTGTGTGTGTGTGTAATATCATGCACGCATCATCATGAAATCTCCAGAACTGTAAAGCCTACAAGATTGAAATTTGTCACGTATGTTCTGTTTGGCTTCTAGGTGCTTACTAAGAAAGGATTTTTTGAAACAACCATCAGATCATTAGTATTTCTTATAGTATTATTAGCACGCTCTGATGCTGTCAGACGTTCTACTCCTCCTCCCCACCTGAAAAGAACTCTGTTCCAACTGCCACTTGGGCATGGGCGTGGCCAGTGTGTAACTCATCTGGCCTGTGGGCTGGGAGTTTAGACATTCTATTCCCCCTCCCTACCTGAAAAACGCTCTGATGCTAAGAATTAGACACTCTACTTCTTCTCCCCACCTGATAGGGAGAGAAGGGGATAATATACGAGAGGCTTCAGAAGCCTGAGGGAGAGAAGGGGAATAGGAGAGGAGAAGCTTCTGTGGAGAGAAGGAGAGGCAGATCTTAACTACTCATTAACGATCAAGGTTTAACTGTCAATTTATCAAGCCTGATCACATAGTTCCATAACGAAGCACAAGACCCAAAAAGGGGGGGAGCACTTTTGAGTCATATTGCAGTTGGCAAATCTATTGACATATTTTAGTGGAAACATTTAGAAACCATTAACAGTCACCAAAAGTATAAGAATGTTACACTTCAGAAGGTATCTAGTTAACGAAGCACAAGACCCAAAGGTATCCAACCAACTAGTGCTCTGTAGATCCCTCCCCCCCAAAAAGGGGGGGGGAGCACTTTTGAGTCATATTGCAGTTGGCAAATCTATTGACATATTTTAGTGGAAACATTTAGAAACCATTAACAGTCACCAAAAGTATAAGAATGTTACACTTCAGAAGGTATCTAGTTAACGCTTTCTTTGGATGGTTGTTTTAAAAATCTACATACCTTGTAATTACTTTTTTCTACACCTAAACGTTATGACTCACAGCTAAACAAAAGAAAAACTGTAATGAACTACTCCAGTGTAAACTGTTAAGTCCTGAAGCTACAGCAATTGGCTATTTGAAGCCCAACAGCAACTATTCGACACAAAAGGGTAGTTACAAAACAATGAAAAAAGATCTGCTGCTTGATATTTATAAAGCAACTTTGATGTTGCTCTGATCATCTATGCAATTGATGCATTAGTCATTTATGGAATAGCTGCAGTGATGTCATGAGATAATGGTTCTTAGGATGGAACTCACTAATATATGTAATTGTACTTGACTGGCAATCTCTGATTTTTCTTTACTAAGAAATATATTCAAGAAACCAGATTTCTATACTTTTTTAATTCTTTCATTACTCAAGATAATAAGAGTGGTAGCATTCCGCTTAACACAACCCTAATATCTTTCTGAACCCCCAGATGTTAGTTCTAAGCATATTTTTTTCAATTTGCAAAGCTTCTTACTGATGAATTACCAATTAAAAAATGAGTAGATAAAAATAGCATACTGGAGATTTGCTAATGTCTTAAACTGTAGCATAAAGATACTTTGGGCTATTTACATAGCCCAAAGGTATATTTTATAACACAAAATTGTGTTGAACATATTCATAAACTCATCTTAACATCAGGGAAACAAAAGGGCTTCAGGAGCAATTTGAATTAAGAAGGGTAATAACTGGAGGACTTGTTCACATATCAGATGAAGTGACAGCATTCGACCCACCATGCTTCAACTCAAAATCTAACTCTGGTTAACCCGTCCAGGGAAAATCTCTAGGGAATATCAGGATGTAGGATAAACAGGAAAGTAAGCAGAAACTGAAGAAAGAGAACGGCAAATCATTTTTGGTCAAGGGAACACAGCCACCTCTTTCTAACTCTGGAAAACAAGGCACCGACAGATATAAAGAGAACAAAATTATGTTTAAGCTCAGCTTAAGCACTTTTGTTTTCCCTTGGAATATAAAGTGTCATATCTGCAGTCAGCATCGTCTGTTGTTAAGCATGTTTATTTTAAAAACCTCCAGGGAAAAAAAGAATAATGGTGTGCCACTAAAATTTGTTCAGATCACATTAAGACAGTAAACTACCTGTTTATATTTCCACTTGCCGTTTTCGCCCCATTTTGCAAACCAGAGGTTGCTAAACAAACCACTACTGGTTGGTTTTGCACCATCAACCTTAAAACACAGTTTACCAATCACAACAGTTAAGCACAACAAAGAATGTTCTTTCTGTGCCAACTCAGAAAGCTCAAACTGTCCAAGGAGCTGCTGATATAGTTCTACAGTGGAATTACTGAGTCTGTCATCTGCACCTCCATAACTGTCTGGTTTGGCTCTGCAACCCAACAGATATAGACTTCAACGCATAGCTACAACTGCAGAAAAAACAATTACTAACCTGCCTTCCATTGAGGACCTGCATACTGCATGAGTCAAAAAGAGGGCTATGAAAGTATTTACAGACCCCTCACATCCCGGACATAAATTATTTCAACAGACGCTATAGAGCACCGCACACCAGAAAAACTAGATACAAGAACAGTTTTTTCACGACCGCCATCACTCTGCTAAACAAATAATTCCCTCAACACTGTCAAATTATTTACTAAGTATGCATTACTATTATTATTAGTCTTCTCATCATTCCTATCACCCATCTCCTCCCACTTATGACTGTATGACTGTAACTTTGTTGCTTGAATCCTTATGATTTATATTGTTTCCTAATATGATTTGATTATTTATTTATACCCTATGACTATCATTAAGTGTTGTTCCTTATGATTCATGACGAACGTATCTTTCCTTTTTATGTACACTGAGAGCCTATGCACAAAAGACAAATTCCTTCTGTGTCCAATCATGCTTGGCCAATAAAGAATTCTATTCTATTCTATTAATCTCACACACAAAAAATTAAGGTAAACAGAATTAAACCTCATTATGACTTAGCATGGCACAAAAGTCTAAATGACATGTGGGGTTTTCACATATTTTTAAGAATATAGTTCCTTAAGAGATTTCAAAATTAAATGTTGTGTACCTTTTTTAAAGGATTGCGGAGCTACCAGAACTGAAATAAATATATCTCCACTATTGTGCTGTATGTCTTAAACTGTGTGAAGTAGGGATGCAGTAATGAAGTTGATGCATTTTTTTTCTCTATAGCACCTCTCTTGTATGGGAAAGTTTGAGGGAAATCTGAAGGTTTACTGGGATGTTACAAGGTCTCAAAATTTTACAATTGTCCTTTTCTACAAGATCCTAAAATGATATTTGGAATGTACAACTTTGCGATGCTTACACATCTCCGAAAGATCTCTTTTTGAGGTGAATTCTAGATTTGCATACTTGCTGTTTAGAACTAGGAGGATCTAATGATTCCTATAATCCGTACTAGTTATTTATTTTGGAACTGGTATAGGCATATAGCAATTAAATCTGATTGCCTTTCATTTCCTCCGAACAAAACATTCAAGGTATTCTGTAGGGATAAGAAACACTGCCAGAATTGTTGTCTTTTTTAAAATGAATCTCTCCACTATAAAGTCAATAGAATACACAGAGCCAAGGTTAACTTACTTCAAATAATAGGAAATTATAGGAAATAGGACAGCTATCCCTTACGATAGATTATTTACTTAATGTGGGAACGTTTGCTTATGAGAAGTTGTAGCTATTAAAATGGGTAAGATGGGGGTGTTGGCTGCTGTAACCATAGTTGAAAAATACACACAGCAAATCAATTCGACCAATCACATCCCACTCCCAGCCATACTAAGCCATGCCTTTGAAGCTCCCTTAAGCAGGAAGCTGAAAACGAGACAATTTTGAAAGCAGTGTCAGCTAGAAAATGACCTTAGCTTGAACATATTTGAAAGGGCAGGTCAGCTAACAGTCTACAATCAACCAGCCTAATCTGCCAATGAGAACGTGGAGCAGGTCACCTGTCACCTGATGAAACTCATGCTTTCCAATATGCCTGTCCAAAGCTGGACAGTTACTAAAGAACTTAGTAGCAGAAAACCTATTTAGCATCTTTTCTGGGATGTAGCCTGTGATTCTTTAAAGCACCCCCCTTCCACGGGGAGGGGGAACAATCCTTGACGAAAAAGTACACTTTTATTTGTGGGGATTGCAAGGATGACTACCTGCACTCCTTTTTCTACCTTCCTAGGTACCATAAATTATTACTTATGTGCAAAGAACTAAGTGAGAGAATTTTCCCACACCTGGCCCAAAGTGAGAAGACTTCAAGGCATCACCATAATTTCTTTAAACAGACCCACCGCATAATGGGGGGGGGGGGGGGTTAAGTCCAGAAGGTGGAGAAATGTTTCAACAGTAATATAAATTGTTCCATTTGAACTTAAGAGCGTGTGAATCCAGCCTATTGTTAAGTTATTCCACAAAATGACAGGATAAGCAAACTTTCATTGACCATAATACACGGTCCCAACCAATGCTCTGAACACATGCTAAAACTCAGCTCCCAGCCTTGCCACATAAAAAGCTTCCTCTGTTTCAACGAAACTGTACAGAAATAAGGCCCAACTTCCGCCAAACCTGCCTTACAGAAAGAGGAAGAGACTTCCAGGTTTATCTTAAGCGTCATTCCTTATCGTAAAATAAAACTTAAGCGTAGCCCAGTGCTCAGATGACACAAGGGACAGGATTAGCTCAAAGAAGTTGCATTTTTGCATTGGGAATGTTCTGTTTAAAAAATAATAATAAGGGGATTTCTGAATTGTCGACGTCAGAAAAAACTGGATATACTACTACACTATTATATTATATTATAAAATTATAACATATTAGATTATACTTAAGTCTACCTAATTTAACATGATAGGTACCCAGAAGCTCCCCATCGGCCTCTCTGCCCATTCGTGATATATATTACACATTAAGTACAATTTCTAATCCATTTTACAATGCATCGATATTTGCAAATATCTACCCTCAACATAGATTAGTAATAGAGGAGGTAGGTTTAGAAAATGGAAGGAGTCTTCCAAATGTCTTTTGTTTATTGCCTTTAGTAATCTTGTTTCTTTGCAGATAACCAGGTGGCATCCAGGACTGGGGGGGGGGGGGAGACACCTGGCACATGTCGAATCAAACCCTATTTTATGCAGGGAAACTCATTTTCAAGGTTGGCACAGCCTGCCAAGCCCAAATTCAAGCACGTGGTGGCCAGTTTAAAAAGGAGAAGGGGAGATTTTATGCCTGGGGGGGTGGGAAGGGGGCTGCTGATCACTTTCCCCCTGCCTCTTCCATAGCTACATTTCCAAGGAGCAACCTTAATAGATTTGTTATTTATTGGTGCATTAGTTTAGGAAGAGATTCTTCCTCTCCTTTTTTTCTAATTAGGGGCGCCTTAAGTGTAGGGTCTCCTGCCTGAGTGGGTGGGGGTTGGACTAGATGACCTATAAGGTCCCTTCCAACTCTGTTAAGCTGTTATCCCATTCCCCCAGCGATTCAAACCTCTCCCTTCCTGGAGGGGTTGGGACTACAGTTCCCATGGGGCGCCCAATCCACGGGAGGGGAGGCAAACTGGGCAACCGCGGCGGCGTACACGCGAGGCGCCCTTCCCACGTTCTCCCCCCCCCCATAAACACGAGTCTCGGCAAATTCACCCCAACCCACTGCCCGGTTGCTGCTGCTGCGGATCGAGGCCGGGCTGGAGGCCTCGGGCCAGGCCTCACCATCCTCCTCAGGGGCGGCGGGCGGCGGGGCTGTCTGGCGGCCGGCGACTCTGGCTCTGCTGCTCACGCCGGGCGGCTCCGGCTCGGGGTTCGGCTCCGGCGGCTCCGGGGCCTGTCTCCATCTATGGGCGCCGAGGCCGGCAGCGGCGCGAGGCCGAGGCGGCCGGGCGAAGAGGCCGAGGCGGCCGGGCAAAGCGGCGGCGGCGTCGTCGTCTCCCCGCCAGTAGGCCGCCGCCGTGGCGGGAGGCTGCGGAGTTTGCGGCCGCCGAGGCAGCGGGCACGGCTCGCGGCAGGCTCCGGCTGGGGCTCCAGAGCGGCGGCGGCGGCAGCGGCAAGGGCAGGAGCGGCCTGGTGGCTCCTTCTCATAATTGTGCGACTGGGCCGGCAGCGGCGGCAGCAGCAGCAGCGCCGCGGCCTGGCGCGTCAGCTCGCGCCGCCCTCCGCCCGCCCTCCGCCGCTGAGGGGAGCCCCGGCTGAGGTGTGTTTGTGCGGCTGTTGTGAAGCGGCAGCGGCGGCGGTGATAGTATTTAACAGGTTAGCAGCTTTGGAAGGGTCCTCGTAAGGTCATCTAGTCTAACCCCCCCTCAGGCAGGAGACCCTACACCCTTTCTGACAAATGGCAGCCCAGCCTCTTCTTGAAAGCCTCCAGTGATGAAGCTCCCACAACTTCTGAAGGCAACCATGGGTTGATTGTTCTCCCTGTCAGAAAATGTCTCCTTATTTCCAGGTTGAATCTCTCCTTGTTCAGTTTCCATCCATTGTTCCTTGTCTGGCCTTCAGGGGCTTTGGAAAATAGCTTGACCCCCTTGACCTCTGTGGCAGCCCCTCAAATATTGGACAATTGCTATCATGTCTCCCCTGGTCCTTCTCTTCACTAGACCAGCCATGCCCAGTTCCTGCCACCATTCATCCATCGTATGTGTCAGCCCCCAGACCTTTGATCATCTTAGATAGATTCAGATTAACAGGGTTGGAAGGGACCTTGAAGGTCATCTATCCAACCCCCAATCCAAGCAGGAGACCCTACACCGTTTCTGACAAATGGCAGTCCAGTCTCTTCTGGAAAGTGATGAAGCTCCCACAACTTCCAAAGGCAACTTCTCTTTCATCGGTTGATTGTTCTCACTGTCAGAAAATGTATCCTAATTTCTAGGTTGAATCTCTCCTTGGTCAGTTTCCAGCCATTATTCCTTGTCTGGCCTTCAGGTGCTTTGGAAAATAGCTTGACCCCCCCCTCCTCTCTGTGGCAGCCCCTCAAATATTGGAAGACTGCTATCCCGTTTCCCCTGGTCCTTCTCTTCACGAGACTAGCCATGTGTGTGTGGTGGTATTGCGTTGGTTTATACACGTGGAGGGTCAAGGCGGGTGTGACAGACTCACGCACATGCATCTGTGTGTTCCCACAGAAGCACACACACCAGACATGTGCACGCATGGCATCTGCCCTGCACAAGTGCCCAGGCACTCACACCCACGGGGCTGTTTCATTTCTCACACCTTTCTCGTTTTTCATGCACACACCCCTCCTGCACCCACAATGTCTGTGTCTCAAGACACGTGCTGGTTGGATCCTCGGCCAAATGTCACATGCGCCTAGTCATGCACAGGCAAGTCCACATAGACATGTGTTGATCTATCAGTGTATTTCTTCACACAGCTCTTTGTTCTTACTTGGACATGTGTAAAATGAGACCCACATACACACATGTCCATGCATGTCTGTCCATCTGTCCATCTATCTACAAACACCTACATGTGTGTAGAATATATATATGTGTATGCATATCTGTCCATCCATCCATCTACACACACACACACACACACACACACACACACACACAAACTTATTGATCCATGCTTCTATATCTCACATGCATATGCACCCACTCATATAGCTCATCTAATATAGACGTATCTCATCATGTATATATACACATAGAACCATCTATACGTAAATAGAATGGAAGATTTTTATGGGATTGGAGCAGCTTATCAATACTTTCAAGTTAAATATATAGCTGTTTTTATGACCTATATAGTTTTGCATACATTTGTCACACCCGTTTAGGGAGATGCATATAGCATGGGCAAAACAGATATATATAAGATTTATATGCATCTTGTATATGTCTGTGCATCTCTCTGATTCTCATGAATAGACTCGTATTTGCCATCCTGAGTGGATTTTGATTGTTTTGAGATTTTAAAATGTGTTTGCCAGTTTTGAAATGGCTTTATATTTGTTCCTTTCAATTGTCACATTTTGGAATCATTGTGTTTTGCCTTGGATGTGGTTGTTTTTCATTTAGGTCTTTTTCTGTTTTGTATCTTTTATAGAAGTGCATTTTCAAAACATGGAAACAAGACATAAACATGGATGAGTTGCAAATTATCAAACTTTTCTCCTAACCCCAATGACTGTGGTGTGGTTGAAAAGAAATGAAGGCTTTTAGTGGAAACGCAAGTTATAAATGTTCAGATAAAACCAAATAAGGATGTAGCAATAGCTTTGTAGCTTCTCTGTTCCATCGATCCCATCCAGTCCCCTCAAATGTTCAGTTGTCATTCACCAGTAAACATGCCCAATTCACTTTCAATCCTCATCCGTGCATATTTTTATACTAAACAGATTACCATTTATTCAAACTAAAGTTGCTGGAGAGAATAAGATGCTATCACTTCACAAGCTCTTTTGTTGAAGAATTTTTATTTGGCATTACATAACACTTGCCTTATAATCCAAATAACGAAGACAATATACCTTTGAGCATTATTGGAACAGAGCAGTGGTGGGTTTCAAAAAAAACTTGGAACCTCTTCTGTAGGTGTGGCCTGCTTTCTGGGTCCACTGGTGGAACCTCTTCTAACCAGTTTGGTAGATTTGACGAACCGGTTCTACTGAACCGGTGCGAACTGGTAGGAACCCACCTCTGGAACAGAGCTTTGTTTTCAATGCTTAAAGCCTCTCTGTAGGACCTGTACTTGGCTTCTATAATAATATGTATTTATTTTATATTTTTATAAATATTTTTATTGTATATTTTTTAATATAATACATCACATTTCCAGCTTGGCAATGGCAGTGTACTGACTGTATCTAGTCCTTTTTGGGTATACAAAGTTTTATACACCCTGATTATAACCAATATTCTCTTAATCATACATTTATAATTAATTAAATACATAAGGTTGTACGTTATAGACATTACTTTCATAATTGTACCATAACATTCTATATATTTATCTCTCTCCTTTCCCCTCTCTACTTCCTCCTCCACCCTTTTCCTCTTCTCCTCTCCCCTTCTGTCTCTTCACTTCCCTCACCTACTCCTCTCCCCTCGTTCCTTTTCTCATTTCCCCTTTCTACTTCCCTCTTCTTCCTTCTCCTCCTCCCTCGACTTTTGTCTCCTCCTTTCCTCTCCTCCTCCCTGCTCTACTCCACTTCCCTCTCTCCCTTCATCTCATCACTTCCCTTCCCTTTCATCTTTCTCATTATATATAAATTTCCATTTCCCTGCAAGGCACAGTGTATTTTCCAGGTACTGTCTCTTTCAAATATAATCATACATTTTCTTGGAATTGCATTTAAGGAAAAATATAATAATATGTATTTATTGTGTTGTATATTCTGGAGTAGATATCTCTGACTATTGAATTGAGACAGGTGAAGCTGATGACAAGTGTTGCCTAAAGCCAGAAAGAGTGAAACCACCTGACAAAGACAGTTCTTTTGCAATCTTTCTTACTCTGTTCTTCATATAACTAGCAAGAAATGTCAGTGTGACCTCAAGATATAAAGCTAACTCTAACATTTTACTTATACTCTCAACTGCTATAATTACTATCAGCGGCATATCACTTTTGTAAATACAGTTATCATAAAACGCCACTGTCTTAACGTCACCTTTGCCTGTACTGTCTATAGCATGCTGTCATTTGCATATCATTTTGTTTGCTTTTCAAAGTTTTATTATTGACTAGCCAATAACCCGGTATTGCCTGGGTATTTATTTGGGGGGGGGGGGGGGAGGAATATCCGGACCATATGTAATTTGTAATGTTGGATTTTCTTCCTTACCAGAGGGAGCCCCTTTGTGGAGTACTGTGAAGTCATTACTATGGCAACTCCACTGCGCTGTACAGTTGAAGCCATTTTACGGCAATACAGTAGAATCCATTTTAAGGCACAACAGGCTGTATCTTAACAGAACACACCTCCAGTCCCCTAATTATCTTTGTTGCTCTTCTCTGCACTCTTTCTAGAGTCTCCACATCTTTTCTACATTGTGGCGACCAAAACTGGATGCAGTATTCCAAGTGTGGCCTTACTAAGGCCTTATAAAGTGGTATTAACACTTCACATGATCTTGATTCTATCCCTCTGTTTATGCAACCTAGAACTGTGTTGGCTTTTTTGGAAGCTGCTGCACACTGTTGGCTCATATTTAAATGGTTGTCCACTAGGACTCCAAGATCCCTCTCACAATTACTACTATTGAGCAAGGTACCACCTATACTGTGCAACCAGTTGCCAAGTGTCTGAATTTTGATCAAATGACCACCAGGATGTCGCACATGTGGGGAAATGGTTATAAGTCACTTTTTTTCAGTGCCACTGCTGCAAAAACAATACTGTATAAAGGATCATTTGGATCTCAGCCAAGGTGCCCTAAGGCTGACTACCTCTTATCTTGTGGCTTGATAGCTCACCAAACCAGCCTAGACTTGTTCTTGTAGCAATAAAATTACCACAAATGGCAAAGAGGTTTTCAAAGAAATGTAAATACGCTACAGGTACAAGGGGCAGTTTAGCCAGAAACAGAAAGGATGTTTCATATGGAACAAGGAACACTGAAAATTCAAGGCAACTTCCAATATAGAAGATAAAAAGGTACAATGGATTAAAATTACTAATTACTAAGTATATACAAACCAAATCTTGAAGGGCAAATTCAAACAGACAAGAAAAAAATAGGTAAAGCTTCTACCAGCGTCTTCAAACATCTTTAAAATATGAAAAGGCATAAACTTTTTTTTTTTAAAGTTTTCTTCCCTGGAAGGCAAAGGGTGATGATTATCATCCATATTGATGCCAAACAAGGCTATACTTTAATGTGTAAACCAGACAGGAAATAAAACAATGCTTAAATTATTGCTGAAAGTTTATTTGATACAAAATGTTTTTCCAAATTATAATAATCTTAGAAAACAAAAATATACAATGTTTCAGAAACAAAAGCAGCAAAGGAGGTGATTATCAGACTGGATTATTGCTCTAGCCGTACTATGATTAATGTTATACTTATTACTAAGGCTGTTAAAATGAAAATGGACAACTGAATTTTTAAGCACTTTTAGAAAATGTCCAATGTGGCCCCTATCATGCTATTCAGTAGCCAACAGTTAAAGCACCCAATTTTAAAGAATATTGTTAAATAGTCCATACAGACACTGTTAATTTGACATTTCAAAATGAGAAGTTTGGAACATTTGTCATAATTTGAAATATTTATTCTACTCTCTCTCTCTCAAAAAAGCAAATGCATGTTCAGTGGACAATTTTATATAATTTGTCAATTCTATTCCTTACAAATGTAATTCAATGAATTTAGCCATTAAACAAAATTAAATTTGACAATTCTCTGATGAATTAAATTTATTGAACTTTTTAAAAAATTTCCGAAGTAGCAAACAATATAATGTAAAAAAAAATAGACAAAATCAGTTCAAAAAGTCTATTCATTTCTGGCCGTCATTTACTATCCCAAACTCAGCAAAATTAAAACTAAAATTAACCTTTTATCTACAATTTAAGCGTGTCTCTCGTCAAAAGACATTTTAAAAGAAAAGGTTCTCTTTTCTGTTCCATCATGTAAATATAAGTTTCAGGTTCCCTTGATTTAATACAACCGTTGTTCAAATGAGATATCTGTTTGGGGGAGATATCTGTTTGGGGGTAATCTGTTGATTAAAGACTTGTTTAAAAGAATAAAGAAAAGATGGATCATGTTGGGGACAGAATAAGAAACCTTGGTATTTATCATTTCAAGTTTCTTAGGTCTGTAAACCTGATGGTTGGTCACCAACTGGATCCCTGCTCTGCAGCTTTGATTGTTTTCAATGTGTCTCATATGATCAGTAAGCCTTTTGACAGAAAGGACTCTAATAAAAATTCAATAAAGGTTCATCAATTATGATTGAAAAGAAAACAGAAAATATCCCAGCCGTATGCCTCCTGTCCCTTATAAGAAAACGTATACAGAGGACCCCAATGGTATATCAAGAAAATGTAGGCCATTTTTTTTTTTTCATTTCTGTACTCTGGTCAACAATGAATGGAAATTCTTCCATCAAATGGTCCAGGAAAGTCCCTGAACCTATTAACTGATGTATGGATTAAGGAATTGTAGCTACGGTACAATCTATTCTACACCTACACGTTAGAGCAGTGATGGCGAACCTTTTCGGCACCGAGTGCTGAAAAGGGAGTGTGCGTGCTCATCTGGGCCGCAACCAAGAAGAGGAGCTACCCAGGGGGCATGCGCGCACTGGAAAATGAGCTTACGGTTTTTGGCAGGTGCATGCGCAATGATCAGCTGGCCAGCACACATGTTCACGCTGGAAAACAGAAGACAAGCTCTTGCAGTTTCCGGCACTGCCGCACGCACAAAGGTCAGATGATTGTTGCCTGCGCATGCGCAGAAGAGGAACAAGTGATGTGCCCGTGTCAGGCAATATGGCTCCGTGTGCCACTTTGGGCATGCATACCATAGGTTCTCCATCACAGCCTTAGGGCATGGAAGGGAAGTTCTCATGAAGACAGACTTCTTCATGAGTGTGTCGCCTCAAATCAAAAGCCCACACAAAATCAATATTTTAAATGGCTATAAGACAGTCTACAAATTTAGAGGAAATTCTTGCTTTAGGAATCTGCTTTCCCTTGTGGAGAGGATTACAAATATGCAACCAGTTAAAAGAATAGCAAGTGCTTTTAAATTGCTTTTTAGACTTGTTCTCATTAGCTTAAATGAAGTTTCATTTAAACGAACCCTATTTCTCCTGAGTGAAAACATCATTAAAAAAATAGTTATTTCAAAAGCTTCCGGTCTCTTCAGTTGATCTACAAGATCTATGTTATCCAATTATTCCAGCTTTTCCTAACTTGATGGCTTTTAAACATGTTTAGAATACAATTCCCAGAATTCTTAACAATATTCTGTAGCTGCAGTCCTATGATATGTGGAAGACACCAAATGAGGAAGTTTATGTTACACTGTTGTTGTTATATTACATCTGAAATAAAGCATTGCCAAGTCTCCCCCCCCCTTTTTTTTTTCTTTTACACATTCCTCCAAGTGTCTTTGGTTTAAATTTATGTTGGTGCTCAAAGTTACTAAACTTCTGTTCATCAACACTTCCAAGAGAGGTTAAAAGTGGGAAATCTCTTTCAAATCAAAATGCTAGAGCTGAACTTATTTTATTATTACTATGACAACTGTTATAGAAGCTTTGCCCTAAGGCGTAGGCTGAAATAAAAATTCAAATGATGGATGTGTTAAGTGATGACAATAAAAGGTGAGTTGGAGAACTAAAAAAATGAGCCTCTGGTTTGGAAACTTAAGACTTTTATTAATTGTGCTAATGTGTAAAGAGGAAAACTAAGTTTCTGGTTTTTTTATATGTCTTCCAATTTTGATCTTAAGTATTTTAAAAAAATAACATTCATTATCTCACAATGGATTAAGTACAGGAACTCCTAATTATAACGATAATGAATGGGCTCATCTCATCTGATTCTTTGTCCATCTTACTCATTTTATAATTTCACAACCGCTCTACATTATACATTATAACTTGCTTGTATTATATAGGCGAGAACCACTTTTTGAGGCCACAGGTTGTATATCGAAAGATTTGTGATAGTGACAAAATGGAAAGGGCAGGGCTGAACATTTTAGGTTTTGGAGTTTTTTAGGATTTGATAAGGTTTTAAAAAATGGGAATGTTGAGGCCTCAATGCCTCTGTTTTTCTCTCTTGGGGGACAATCATTGGATGCAACTATATATTTTGCTGCAGAAAATTGCCATCAACCTGGACTTCTGGGAAGTGCACTCATGGGATCACATGGTTGCATGTAACTTTAGTTGCCCATCGTTACTTTCTCGTGTTTGCATAGTAACCCGTGGTTTTTTCCTGCTAGCTGGACCTCTGATAAGACACTTCTGGTCTGCATTATTCTGCTCCTAAATGCTTCAAATAAAGACTTAGGTGGAAAGCCTGAGATTCAGGAGCAAATTGGACCATTGATTAGCAATACTATCCATCTCATAGGCCACAAACTTGAACTGAATTGAACAAGGCACAGGTTTATTGAATATGGTTTGGTACCTCGAGAGATAATAGGTTCTAACCATTCTGAGAATATCAATAGTAAACTTTTCACAAAAATATATGTGCAAGTGTAAAAAAAGGCGATTCTTTTCATAATAAAGTGTATGAAATATTCCAGTTTAAAAATTAAACCAGTCTCTTATTATTTGAGTAGAAAAATCATAGTACATTATTTTTGGTGATGTGTTATTGTCCCTCATGATGTTCGGTGGCTTGTGTGGCATTTTCTTCATTAGAAGCGGAATTCATCACCTGGGTATAAAAGAAATGTTATGTTAGTAATCAGATCGCTGGATTCATATTTTCGTTAGGCAATTACAAGGATAGCAATATAATAAAATGGGATGGCATTTAGCCAGGACCAAAGATAAAGACAGTTTGTGTAAGTCAGTGGTTCTCAACCTGTGGGTTGGGACCCCTTGGGGGTCGAATGACCCTTTCACAGGGGTCGCCTAAGACCATCGGAAAACACATATTTTCGATGGTCTTAGGAACTGAGACACCAATTTTATGGTTGGGGGTCACCACAACATAAGGAACTGTATTAAAGGCTCGCAGCATTGGGAAGGTTGAGAAGCACTGGTCTAAGTGAATAATCAGAGCCTTCGTTCCCAAGCAACAAAACAGACACTAAAGTTTTACTATTGGTTTACAAATTCATATATTTGTAAAGTGTGAGTAGAATGACTTGCATGAGAAATTAAAAAATGACTGTTTCTCCTTTTCAGGAAACCCTGGAAAATAAACCGAGCAAAAACATTAGATGTTCTCAACCCAGATACAATTTGCAGAACTTCATACACATAGCATACTTATGCAAATAAACTATAGGATGCTTAAGACAGCATTCAAAACTATATTATAGCAGAGATGCTTTACTTAAAAACTTTTGGGAGGCTCTCAAAACAAACTGATTCATAGGAAGAGGGGGGAAAAAACATTTCTGCTTAAAGTCAGAAACAGATGAAAACAGAAGCATCCATTGGGTTATATCACTACAATGGTTGGATTCAGATAACTGCAGGAGTAAAAAAAAAATGGTTAGTTTGACACAGCAAATTGTGTAAAGTATGATTTAGTCAATAATTCATGGTTAAGCAAACATGTAAAAAATGTGGCACTGGTCTCGTTCATGGACAGAATGCTGGTGTCCGATTCTTTCCATGTCAAGAATCAAACCAAGTGCAGACTGAAAAACCATGCTGTCAATTCGGGCCAAAAGTAAATACGGGGAGGCGGGAAGTGGAGGAGGCAACTGTTAAACCTTCAAGCTGATTTTTATTTGCTATCTGGCTCCATCCACTCAAATACAGAGGCACGCTGTTGTGGGGGGGCGGGAGTGGAGAGCAGTGGCAGCGTTCTGGGTTCAGCAACCTCCGTGCTTGGCATGTGCGAATGCCACGGGCTTATAAAAGCGCCCAGTGCAATTTGTGAATGGTAAAAAATCAACCTCCAAAAACTAGTTAAAATTGTTACGGCTGGCAGGCAAAGGTAGGTTTGGAAATACGCCGGAAATAATGTCTGATATTCCAAAGAGGTCAGAGCTGTGATGGCAAACCTGTTGTGACTCAGCAAAAGTTTGCTGTGAGTTGAGTCGGGAGGCAGGAATAACAATGCCGCTGGGGCTCGTTAGTGTGGTCTTCTGGAGATGAAAGGACTGATGGTGCCACGCCCTGGTTGCAGAAGTCAACGTTCGTCATTTGTTCATGGTTCATCGTTCGTTCATGGTTCATCGGTCGTGGTTTGTTTGTGAGAGGCACTTGGAGAAGTGATTTGCTTTCTTTCTGTACACCTGGTTTGGCTGTAAGAGATCTTTGTTTTTGCATTCTGTTATCTTCTTGCCAGAGACTTTATTTATGTTTATTTTTGGGCTCGCAGCCAGCGTGAGCCGAGGACTGATAAAGTTCTTTCCTTTTAAGTCTGTCTGCCTGTCGTCTTTGAACGAGCGAAGAAGGGGGGGAGGTCAGAACACAAACCTATGGCACATGTACCACAGGTGGCACGCAGAGACCTCTGCGAGCACGCGAGCCGTCATCCCAGCTCAACTCAAGAACGAAAACTGGGTGGGTGGGTGTGGGGAACGGAATGTAAAAAAAGTAAAATTAACAAAGTGAAACTCATGTAAACCACAAACTGCTGCTGGAGGCAGGCAGGGGGGTCGTTTTATCCTGGAAAATCCCAGCCTGGCTGATCTTCTCCCAAACCAAGATTGGCAGATTAATCACTACGCTTTAATTATGTTCAATTTGTAATAATGAAAATACATCCTGCATATCAGATATTTACATTACAATTCATAACAGTAGCAAAATTACAGTTACGAAGTAGCAACGAAAATAATTTTATGGCTGGGGGTCACAACATGAGGAACTGTATTAAAGGGTCACGGCATTGGGAAGGTTGAGAACCACTGGCCTAGAGGAAGCTAGCTAGGATTTCTCGATCTTTTTCTAAGACCTGCAGAAATAAAATAAAGGCAAAATATCACGATTCCTTCCCATTTATCCCGTCTTTCTACCCCAGGTGTACTCAAGGCAGCGTGCAAGCAAGAAAGCTGCACAATTTATTGTGATGCAGAGTTGAATGTAACTTTCTAGAGGGAGAGAAAAATATCTGGCGTACCTACTTCCATTTAAGCATCAAGCCCATAAAAATATGCAGATTATTTTTATAACATTTCCTAAGCTATCACACGGGTTCTTTGGCCGATTCAGCATTCATCATCCTTGCTAAGTTAGACTAAAAGGGCCGGATGGAAAAACACAAGTAGGCAAAAAAAAACATGGTGATTATTAAGCTTTAACTGTCCAACGGGTTCCAAAGATCTAAAAGGAGATGTCAGGAAACCCCAGGAAAAAAATCTATTTACATTTATCCACATGGCTAACAAGAAATGGAACCAAACAGCAAGCTCCAAATAGCATCACTCTTTGTGATGCTCTATAATTTATGGGCCATGAGAATGCAACAATGAAAAGGCAGGAGTATATTGGCTCGGGTACCAAGATCTGTGCCGTTTCAAGATTTCCAAAAATATGCATCAAATCACTGCTTAGCAAACACATCGGGTGTTTTTGCAAAATAAAACCTGGTTGGGCGGGAAATTTGTTCAGAAACTGCATTGCAAAATCGCTTGTGACACTTTGAAGTTAAGGCTTGTTTGCGTCTCAAATATAACCAGAACAAAACAAGGGTGTTTTCCCTAGGGTACAATTCTTTTTAAAAGGCTCCTCCAGCAAACAAGCGGTAATTCGAGTTCAGGTAACTTGGAAGCGTAAAGGTGAAGGTTCCCCTCACACATATGTGCTAATCGTTCCTGACTCTAGGGGATGGTGCTCATCTCTGTTTCAAAGCCAAAGAGCCAGCGCTGTCCCAAGACATCTCCCTGGTCATGTAGCCAGCATGACTAAACGCCGAAGGCGCACGGAGTACTGTTACTTTCCCACCAAAGGCGGTTCCGATTTTTCTACATTTTTTACATGCTTTCGAACTGTTAAATTGACAGAAGCTGGGACAAGTAACGGGAGCTCACTCTCTTATGCGGCGCTAGGGATTCGAACCGTCGAACTGCCGACCTTTCTGATCGACAAGCTCAGCGTCTTAGCTACTCAGCCACCGCGTCCCTTTGAACTTGGAAGTGTAACTGCCTCTAAAAAAAGGACTTCAGGTTTTCCCACTCATCAAATTTGGACGTAATACCTGACAGTTAATCAATTCTGCTAACTTTTCTCCCCGCTCTTAACTTAAAAAGATTCCACCACTTGAGGCTGAGTGTTAATAGCCTGAACTTGCAGGAAATAAAGCATGTGGACTTTTGCTTTTAAAAAGTGCAAGGTACATAGGAAAGTAGAACGAAAAGATTTCTTGCCGCTGAGAATTTAGACTACTAGATTAAAGGTCTTGTTGAACTGAGTCTTGCTTGAACTGCCTTCAAATTCTCATGCTGCGAGTTAGGATTTTCATTCCAGACTAAATCATGCTGACACAAAGATCCAAAGTTCAAAGCAATTGAAATCCTTCCTTGCCCAGGAAAGCATATGAAACTGTTGCTATGGCAACGTTAAGTACTTCTAAATAATGAAATTTGCCATTTGAGATACGAGTACTTGGTTGTTAGCTTAGAAGTGGGAGCGAAGTAGTAGGGCCAGGGGATTCCCATTAGGTAAATGAAAAGGTTCCCCTTGCACATATGTCAGTCGTTCCCGACTCTAGGGGGCGGTGCTCATCTCCGTTTCAAAGCCAAAGAGCCAGCGCTGTCCGAAAATGTCTCCGTGGTCAAGTGGCCGGTATTACTCAATGCTGAAGGCGCACGGAGTGCTGTTACCTTCCCACTAAAGGTGGTCCCTATTTTTCTACTTTTACATGCTTTCGAACTGCTAGGTTGGCAGAAGCTGGGACAAGTAATGGGAGCTCACTCCGTTACACGGCGCTAGGGATTCGAACTGCCGATTTTTCCGATCGACAAGCTCAGCGTTATTCCCGTTAGAAATATGTTAATTCTGAATGACTTTGCATATTTTTTCTTTCTGTTTATTTCCCAGGCTCAGCTTTTAAACATGGCTCGGGAAGCTGAGCCCGTGTGAGACTTGAAAAGAGCCACAAAATATATATTGAGCTTAGCTATGCTGCTCTGGTTGCTACAAACAGTGATAGCCTCCCCAATTGATAAAAGGTTCAGGAGACCTCTGTGTAAACATCCAGCTGCACGATCCTCCATTGTCTTCTGACAGGCCTGTGAGCTCACTAGTTCACAGGAAAGAGGCTCAAAGGAGAATAAAGAAGGCTCTCGTTCTTCTTAATTTGGGCGGATTTATTGGCTTTAGAACTGGTTCCGTTAGTGAAATTCTTGGGACTTCGTCCTGCCCATTTCAATCAATCTCTTTTTAAGGGGGCCAAAACTGTGGATAGCAAAGAATGGTTTGCCGTTTTAGGCGGATACCAAACTTTCTGATATCCATGGGAATATCTGATTTCTGAGTTTTTTCTTTTCTTCTGGCAGCTCTGTAGGGATGGTGCAAAATAAACTGGAAGAGAAGCAGTGAATACAGCAGGAAATGGATCTTGTAAGCGGCCAAAGAAAGGGGGACAAAGGGCATTTCAAACTGGCTCTGATCCTCTCAGATCTACTTTTTCTGCCCTCCTGGTCTCCTTAAAAAAAAAACACATTCTCTTTCGGCAAGGTATTTGGTGAAGGTTTACTTTATTTGCTCTTAAGATTATGGAGAGCTGGCTTGGTATAGCGGATTAAGGCACCAGGCTAAAAACAGGGAGACTGTGAACTTTAATCCTCCCTTAGGCACGAAACCAGCTGGACGACTTAAAGCCAGTCATTCTCTCTCGGCCCAGGAAGAAGGCAACAACAAAACACTTCCCAAAATGTGGCCGAGCGAACCGAACCACAGGGGCTTTTCCAGGCAGTCCCAAGGAGTCAAGGGTGACTTGAAGGCCCACACACTTTCGGACCGATTCTCTCTCTTTTTTTTTCTCCAGAGCTCAAGGCAGCACATGTAGCATCCCTGCTTCCGAATATTATGTCTATGGGTACAACCAGGGGGTTCGCAGGGGTTCGAGAGAACCTCTAGCTAAGATTCTGTGCAGTTTGGAGAATCCCCAAATCCCACTTCTGGCTGGCCCTGCCCACCCCACTCCGTCCCTCCCAGAAGTCCCCACGCGACCTGTTTTGGAGAGGGTGAAAAACAGGCCTACGGAAAGTTCGGGAAGGCCAGAAAGGGGGAGATTTCCCGCCTCCAGAGCGCCTCTGGAGCCTGTGGAGGCCATTTTCGCCCTCCCGGAGGTTCAAAGAAAGCCTCCAGAGCCCGGGGAAGCTGAAAATGGAACCACCACCCCCCGCTGTGGTGCAGGAGGCCGAGTAGACAACGCCCACCATGGCCACGCCCACCCAGCAACCGAACGGAAAACCGCTTGCTAAAATTTTTGAAGCCCACCTCTGGTCACAACAGTCTTGTGAGCTATGCTGGACTAAGGGACCGCCAGTGAAGCAGCATCGGGCAGAGAATTATCCCCATCTGGAGTGACTTTGTCCCTGAGCTTGCTAATCCTAACCCAACAGCTATGGTCAACTCTGGATCTCAACAAGTCCTGTCCCCTGTATGAAGAAGAACAAGCAGTATCTACTCACAGGACCCCCGAATAATCTCTCCTCACCTGATAGCTGCTACCATTCCAGAATTTTTTCATCTCCTTGCGGTACAAAGCAACCAGGACGCAAGGAATAAGTGTGCAGGGCACTAAATAGAGAAGAGCTGGCTGAGCCTTCCTCATCAATATCAGACAGATGAAGGTGAGCACCATGCCGACACCATAAGCTGCAGAAGAAGGTAAACATTAACAAAAAACAGGTCACCAAATATCGCAGATTTTTCGGCTCCTTGGTTTAGGGCTAAGCATGGTAATTTATTTTTATTTATTAAATTTGTATGCTGCCCAATTCACCATCAGGCAGTTCTAAGCGGCTTACACAAGAAGCCAAAATGGCAATATTAAAACATTCAGATAATGAGTGTTACTCTCAGGTGTAAACAACCAGATTCATATATATATATAAGGTTCAAGATGACTACTTCATTGTTCTCTGCCTCTTATACAGGAATTTCCCCAGACTTACAGTTTCATATGGGCACTACTAGATAAGGCCCTAAGCATTCAGAGCGGGCCAGACCTAGCTGGCTTGTTAATTAAATTAAGACCACATAGAGCCGTGATGGCAAACCTACGCCACATGTGCCAGAGGTGGCATGTAGAGCTCTCTCTGTGGACACGCGTGGCATTCCAACTGTTCTGGTTTCCAGTGCGCACATGCGCACCAGTCAGCTGGTCTTCGTAGGCGCCGGAGCACCGGAAAACGGCCTGAAAATGGCTGTTTTCAGGCTGGTTTGTTGGCCGGTTTTTCAAAATAAACAGCCAGGCCAAAAACAGCCCAAAAAACAGCTGGAAAATGGCCTGAAAAACGGCCTGGAAAATAGGCTGGAAATGGCCTGGAAAACGTCCAAAAAAACAGGCTGTTTTTCAAGCTGTTTTCAGTCTGTTTTTCAAAAAAAAACCAGCCAGGCCAAAAACAGGCCAAAAAACAGCTGGAAAACAGCCTGGAAAATGGCGTGAAAACAGCCTGAAAATGGCCCGGAAAAGGTCCAAAAAAACAGGCTGTTTTTCAAAAACGGCCCAGAAAATTGCCTAAAAACAGCCTGGAAAATTGCCTGGAAAACAGCCAAAATATAGGCATGTGCGCACCCACCAGCTGGTCTTGGGGTTTCCGGAGCTCCGTGGCACATACATGCATACACGTTCCAGTTTGGGAACTCGGTTCCGAAAAGGTTCCCCATCCCTGACATAGAGAGTCCAGGTGTATTCTGCGCTTCAGCCCTCCCAGCTGAGATGGTTGCTCTCCAACATCCTTAAAACTAACAAGGATAGCTAGGAAAGGAGCAACCTACAACGGGGTGGAGGTGAAATAATCTCTTACTCCACTAATGCCTCCATCAGGACCCCAGGCCAAATGGCAGAGTCAGTTTTTAAGACCATCCCCTAAAAGGCCAATAGGCCGGGGTCAGATCTCACCTCAAGGGGCATTCCCAATACCGTTTTTCGAAATAACTATTGGGATACATTACCTATGGTGCAGATAATGAAATACACGTTGGAAGAGGAGGTTTGCACATCAAACCTGTTGCAGTACGCCACCAGGAGACCTTAAAAAAAAACAACACAAAAACATCCAAAATGAAGACGGGTCAGAGAGATTTTTGTCAGGAAGAAAATGACGTCATCAAAACAACAGGACCACACTCGTGAAATTAAGAACACAACTGAGCCCAAAACTGATGTTGTTAAATGAGGAAATTTGCTAAGTGAGTTTTTCCCCCATTTTACACCTTTTCTGGCCACATTTGTTAAGTGAATCACGGAGGTTTAGGAGAGCTGTAAGTTACATTATCCACTCTCAACTTTTTTCCCTCCCTCCCTAATTTTAACCTGGGGTCTATAAGTGCTTATAAATAACCTTGGACTAAGCAATAACTTTGTATGTAGATTTTGGGAGGGGGGAACTAAATAGCACTGGTCTCTATTTCTATTTTTTTTTTCAATTTTCCCCTGATTTTTTTGCCTTTTCTGCCTTTTGTAAGAAAATAAATATATCAACTTAAACTTGGAGATCTGACTGCAAATTATTGTTCTGGCAGTGGGGCCCACAGAATTCTATGGATTGCATTTAGCTATATTAGAATTTACTCTGCAGATTCTCTGTTACAATAATTTTTATACTCGATGAGGAAAAAAGCAGTCAAACCAGAAGAGTAAACTCGGCCTCTCTTTTCCATGCAATATACATGTATAAGGTGTGTCCGTGCGAACAAAATGGCTTAGAAACCAGTAAACTTGCTATAGGTAAAGATAAAGTATATATGTGCTAGTCGTTTCTGACTCTAGGGGGCGGTGCTCATCTGTTTCAAAGCTGAAGAGCCAGCGCTGTCCAAAGACGTCTTCATGGTCATGTGGCCGGCATGACTAAATGCTGAAGGCGCACGGAACACTGATACCTTCTCACCAAAGGTGGTCCCTATTTTTTCTACTTGCATTTTTACATGCTTTCGAACTGCTAGGTTGGCAGAAGCTGGGACAAGTAACAGGAGCTCACTCCATTATGCGGCGCTAGGGATTCGAACCGTCAAACTGCCGACCTTTCTGATTGACAAGCTCAGCGTCTTAGCCACTGAGCCACTGCGTCCCTGAAACTTGCTATACATGGACCTAAAATATCCCACGTGGTCATTATATGAAGAATTCTTTCCCTGTGTTGTCTAAAGCAGTGTTTCTCAACCTTGGCAACTTGAAGATGTCCGGACTTCAACTCCCAGAATTCCCCAGCCAGCATTCGCTGGCTGGGGAATTCTGGGAGTTGAAGTCCGGACATCTTCAAGTTGCCAAGGTTGAAAAACACTGGTCTAAAGCACCATGTTAGGTTAGCAATAGCACTTAGTCTTATATACTGCTTCACAGTGCTTTACAGCCCTCTCTAAGCAGTTTACAGAGTCAGCCTATTGGCCCCCAACAATCTGGGCTCCTCATTTTATCCACCTCGGAAGGATGGAAGGCTGAGTCAACCTTGAGCTGGTCAGGATTGAACTGCTAGTGGTAGGCAGAGTTAGCTTGCAATAGCAATGGCACTTAGCCTTATATACCATTTCATAGTGCTTGACATAGCAATAGCACTTACACTTATATATTGCTTCATAGTGCTTTACATAACAATAGCACTTAGTCTTATATACCGCTTCACAGTGCTTTTACAGCCCTCTCTAAGCGGTTTAGAGAGTAATATAGCAATAGCAGTAGACTTATATACCGCTTCATAGGCCTTTCAGGCCTCTCTAAGCGGTTTACAGAGAGTCAGCATATTGCCCCCAACAATCTGGGTCCTCATTTTACCCACCTCGGAAGGATGGAAGGCTGAGTCAACCCTGAGCCGGTGAGATTTGAACCGCTGACCTGCTGATCTAGCAGTAGCCTGCAGTGCTGCATTTAACCACTGCGCCACCTTGGCTCTTACATAACAATAGCACTTAGTCTTATATACCGCTTCACAGTGCTTTTACAGCCCTCTCTAAGCGGTTTAGAGAGTAAGCTTATTGCCCCCAACAACCTGGGTCCTCATTTTACCCACCTCGGAAGGATGGAAGGCCGAGTCTTCCTTGAGCTGGTCAGGATCGAACTGCTGGTGGTAGGCAGAGTTAGCTTGCAATAGCCATAGCGCTTAGCCTTATATACCATTTCATAGTGCTTTACATAGCAATAGCACTTAGTCTTATATACCGCTTCACAGTGCTTTTACAGCCCTCCCCAAGCAGCTTACAGAGTCAGCCTATTGTCCCCCAACAATCTGGGTCCTCATTTTACTGACCTCGGAAGGATAGAAGGCTGAGTCAACCTTGAGGTGGTCAGGATCGAACTGCTAGTTGTAGGCAGAGTTAGCTTGCAATAGCAATAGCACTTAGCCTTATATACCATTTCATACTGCTTGACATAGCAATAGCACTTACACTTATATATTGCTTCATAGTGCTTTACATAGCAATAGCACTTAGTCTTATATACCGCTTCACAGTGCTTTTACAGCCCTCCCCAAGCAGCTTACAGAGTCAGCCTATTGTCCCCCAACAATCTGGCTTCTCATTTTACTGACCTCGGAAGGATGGAAGGCAGAGTCAACCCACAGCTGAAAGACACCCTTACCTGGAACGACAATATCACCAAATCCAAGTAATGAAAATGGCCTCAAACACAACACTGTTGGTGACAAGTCCAATCTGGGCACCTTGAAGACCACGGGCAACTGAAAAACAGTTGTTGTTGGTTAAAAACAAAAGAACCCTGTAAGGCCAATCCAAAGCATGTTTCACGAAAAGTAAGAATTGAATCGGAAACATCTCCTCATCTAGTTTACCCAGAAAAAGGGTTAACGTTCAGAAAACAGCAAATCAAGAAGCAGAGTGCACAAAAGAAGTATGATCAAACACAAACGCCACACAGCAAACATCTGTATTTAGCGGACAGACACCATTGACAAATGATTGGATAAAATGAAGAACCCCAGGAAATGAGAGGAAAAAAGACTTTTAGCCTGATCAGAATTGATTGGGCAACACTTAAGATCTCAATCTTGAAGAAAGTAACGTGGAGAAGACAGAGAATCAGGTGTGGGGGGTTTTTTCCCCCCTGCCCCAAAGGAATATTGATTTATTTTATTTTATTTTTGGGGGGAAAGTAGGCCATTGACAATCCATGGAATGTATCTTAAACACAATCCTTACTTTCTCGTGAGGAGCTGATTGTTCAGCAGAGGCATCCATCAAGTTTCCATCACTCTAGGATCAAACCCAAGTCAACAAGCATTTAATACTTGGAAGAAAAAAGATTTAAAAAACGGCTAAGCAGTTTATATTGGGATATTCAGGGCAATAACCCAGCATACTTTTTACACTGAGGAGGAAAAAGACTAATCCTGCGTTCGCTTTCTCTCTCTCCCCCAAAAGTTTAAGGTAATGTTTCTCAACCTTGGCAACTTGGAAATGGGTGGACTTCAACTCCCAGAATTGCTCAGCCAGAAATTCTGGAAGTTGAAGTCCGCGCATTTTCAGGTGGCCAAGGTTGAAAAACACTGCTTTAAGAGGTCTTATTTATGCATATTTATGTAAAACAAGTGCAATATTTATAATGTAACTCAACCTGCGCAAACAGAAGCTAGTTTTTTCCCCCAAAAGATTTAATATGCCTACCTTTTCACTGCTGTCAAGAGGACCAAGTGCCACTTCAACCATAATACTTTCTCCACTCTGAAAAGTTTGGAAAAAAAAAAAAGAATATGGATGCTGAAGCAGTCATTCTGGAAATATTTAAAATGTCAGGCATTTAAAAATGAATGCATTTTTTTTTTCAGGACATGTTTGGCCAGGACACTCCCCGGCAAACGTCCTATCAAACGGAATGAATTAGGAACCAGGATGGCTCCTAATCCAATAAAGATAAACATGAGATGAGGACACTTAAAAAAAAAAAAGCAAAATCAGAGCAAACTTGATAACCCAGCTGGTTCTATGTGATTTACGGGAAATGCCAGTATAATGCAAGTATATTTCACAAACTTATTAGAAACAACAAGCATCAAGCCGGGCGGATTTAATGCCATTTCCACCAGGTCAGGAAACTTAAAACACATAAACAAAACACTGAAAAGCACATGAAGCCTAAGCACATATTTCAAAATAAAATAAACAGAAGATTTAAAAAAAGAGTAGATATGCAATTTTTTATATAATAAATGAAATAAATAATGGAATTTTAGCCTCTATGTTTTGAGAACTGGACTATTGGTCCTGAAATAAATGGTTTGGAATATCTAAAAGTCCCGGAATTAAGAATCTGATATCTTACGTGGTTCACTTTATCTAGACCTTATTCTAATTTAATGGAATCACAGTGCCACACAAAGGCAACTGGTGGCATTGAACAACATCCCATGTTCTAAAGCTAGTCCTTGATTTGAGTCAGTGGTGGGATTCAAATAATTTACTAACCGGTTCTCTGTCCTAATGACCAGGTGGGTAGGCAGGGCTTAGTGGTCATGTGACCGTGTGGGCGTGGCCAACTCAACATTACTCAGGTCAATGGACGCTTCGCCTTAGCTGTTACCATGTAATAGGGGTTAACTGGAGAGGCAGTTTCTGTAAGCAGGGCAATAAAGATTAGGCTAGAAACAACACCAGAATGTTTCCTTCCTGCCTTCCTTACAGGATTAGCCCTGTAAAGCAGAAAAAAACCAAAAGAAGATTGATTTCCAACAACCGGTTCTCTGAACCTCTTAGAAAGTTAAGAACCGGTTCTCCCAAATAGGTGCAGACTGGCTGAATCCCACCACTGATTTGAGTCCAGGGTTTCTGTTTCTAAGCACATTTGTTAAGCAAATCACACAAAAAATTGTGACCATTCCCGCCCCCCTCGTGGTTGTTAAGCAAGTTACTGCACTTGTTAAGTGAATCATGTGGTCATTAACAAATCCAAGTTTGCCCACTGCCTTTTCTTGCCAGATCTGGGCTGGAAAGATCACAACCGGTGATCACAAGATCCTGGGATGCTTCAACCATGATAAATACATGCCAGTTGTCAAGTGTCAGGATTTCTGATCATGTGGTTGTGGAGATGTTGTGATGGTTATAAGTGAGAGGACCTGTTGTAAGTCAACTCCAAATGGTCGTTAAAACGAATATTTTCAAGCGAAGGGACTACCCGCTTAGTCTTTATACTCTACACAGGGAATGGATGAAACAAAAAAGTTGGGCTTGTAGACTTGAAACTTTCACTGTATTTAAGGCATATTTTTCATTAGAACACTAAAACACCAAAAATTGAGCCCGCTCTGCATGATGACAAGAATTGTTATAAAACCTGCATACTTACTTTTGTAATGTAAGGTGTGATGAAGACAAAAAACACATCATATACAAGAAGGAGACCTAGAAGAATCACACATGACTAGAGAACAAAGAACAGGTGTTTATTTTTTTAAACCAAGCAAAACAAAATGTATGCAAAAAACCTTGCAAACTTAAAAGACATTCATTCCACATTTGGGATTCTTTTCCTAATTCTCTGGTCTTTCTAGAAATAGCCATAAACAGCTGCAGGCATACAAATTCTTTGGTCACAGAATAAACAGACTACGATCAAGGGTATCTTGTTCAGTGTATTCAATGAGTTAACTTTAAGTACAATTTACTCTAGATGTAGCCCAAAGATTGTGTTTCAGTAAAAAAAAAAAACCAACCAGAAAACAGATTAGATAGCCAGTTGATTTTTAGAAAAAGAACGTTTCGGCGAGCCAAAATCACCAGCCTGAGGATGGCAAGTGAGACCTCGCCGAAACGTTGCCAAGACAATCTCAATCTTACATGGGAAAAGACCCGAATACAACAAGATCAGCATACCTACACCCGTGAAAATCTATGACGACAAATTTGGGTCTTTTCCCGTGAAAGATTGAGATTGTCTTGGCAACGTTTCGGCGAGGTCTCCCTCGCCATCTTCAGGCTGGGTTTTGGGCTTAAAGTGTGATATACTGTATATATGCAATAGTGTGTGTGTGTGTGTGTGTGTGTGTGTGTGTGTGTGTGTGTGTGTGTTATATTTGTGCTGATAAATAAATAAAGGGAGACTAGTATAGATCTATTTCAAGCTATTTAGCTCTCATCAGCTAGCCATACCCTTACTGGGAATCAAGCCGGTGCTGTATTGCCTCTAAGGCACAAATATAACAAATGTAACAAAAAGGCAACAGTAAAAAAAATATTGGGTTTGTCTGGATGGTCTCTTGTGACAAGCCGAAGGAGAGAGAATGGAAGTAGTGATCTTCCTCCCATATTTGGGCATACCGGGGGTTATAAAATAAATATATATATATACACACACACACACACACACACACACACACATATACATATATACACATATATACATACACACACACACACACACATATATACATATACATATACATACTATTTGTTTAAACCCCAGAGCCCTACTATCACTTTCAAATGTATGTTCAGATCTTCAAATCAACAGTAGAAATTTTGCTTTTGCTCTTATAAGTTCCCTTATAAGTGCTATATTATTTCACTATAACCCAATGATTGTATGCCTCTCTGTTTCATATCTGTTAACATTGGCTGAAAACACATTTCTTTCCTCAGCCTTATTGCCTGTGTTAGCACCTCTGCAACGTATTTTGTCAAAGAAAGTGAACTGCAAGGGGAAAAATCTTTCCGAGCCGGTCTGAAGACAAAATTTAAGACTATAGCTGAGTGGCAGATTAAAATACTCCCTTTCCTTCACTCTCTAATTTACTGTGTCTGTATATGCTTAGCTAAATAAGTTACTGTACCTTGAAGTTAGGCATTTTGAGTGTTTTAATAAAGTTCAGACAGAAAGAAATGCCAAGGATGTTTTGTAAAATCCAAGCCCATCTAAAATAAAAAAAAGGTTATGTGTTAAGTACAGGAACAAGAATCCTTCATATACTTGTTCAAACTTCCAATATAATTCTCAACACACACACACACACACAAACAATTAAATAAATAAAAACGGCTGTGTGTGTGTATGTTCCAGCATAACTCTGGACTGCCTCAAGCAATTTCAACCAAACTTGTTACGCAGATTACTTACACTTTGGAAACAAATACTGTGAGGGTAAGACACCCCTAACACTCCTTGGGGTGTGTGTTCTGCTAAGATACAGCTTGTTGTGCCTTAAAATGGCTTCTACCGTACTGCCTTAGAATGATTTCTACTGTACAGCGCTGTGGAGTTGCTACGGTAACAGCTTCACTGTACTCCAGAAGTTGGCTCCCTCTGGTAAGGAGGGAAATCCAACATTAGAAATTGCGGCAATGTTCGTGGAAGGAGGGTTGGGATAAATAAATACCCAGGCAATGCAGGGTTATCGGCTAGTAAGGAATAAAAGATAATGTTCCTCTGAGCATAACAGCACAGGCTTCTGAATAAATACACACACAGAAGGTTTGGGTAAGTGAAGAACTCACTGTCATTTAAAAAGGGGTCTCCACCCCACAGTCCCTGCACCAGCGGCCCTGGGCCAGGCATGCCAGCATCCAGGTTGGGCAAAGAAGAGAAGTCCCATCTGTGAGATGCAGGCAGCATGCAAAACCATGTTCCTGCCAGTGCGCGGAAAAAGCTTTCTCCAAGGTCCATGGCTCCCAAAAGGTTGAGTGCCACTTATCTAAAACTATGTTATCGAAAAGAGAAAACTTGATCCTTTTCACTGGTGACTCAACCCCGCTTTGATAAGACAGATGAATTAACAGCCAATTTTGTGGGCTTGAGCTCCTGGCGTAAAAAAATAAAAATTAAAACCCCCTCTTCAGCCCTCTGAAAATTTAAAATATAGACACAGGCACCAAAGTGTGCAAGATTTTGGAAAGGGGAGAGGAAGAGCTATCCTGGAAGAGATATCCACAGGGTGGAGGATGTGGGAAGCCAAGATATTGGGCACTATCTAAAAAAATGCACGGTTTATTAAAGTGTCTGACGTGGTCTGAAGCTGGGTGGGTGTGGCCAACTCGATGTCACTCATGTAGAGGGGCGCCTCAACAGCCTCTACTTGCCCTTCCCCTCCCAGCCACTCCTTGCCTCCCCACCCAGGCTCCTTAGGGCCCCAACAGGAAGCAGTTGCTGGAGCTAAGCAGCCACCATGAGAAAGAATTGGCAAAACAGCTCAGTTCAAATTGATTAGATTAGATTAGATTTAATGAATTTATAGGCCGCCCAATCCCGAAGGACTCCGGGCGGCTCACAACAAATACATTTAAAAAATAGAAAAATTAAAACAGAGAAACACAGATTAAAAAAGCTACATTATACACCCAGTCTAGTCGGGGCTGGACCTCAGTCATGAGGTCAACAGCCCGGGGCCTGCCGGAATAGCCAGGTTTTAATAGCCTTTCGGAAGGCCCTGAGAGTGGGTAGGGTCTGGATCTCTGGGGGCAGTTCATTCCATAGGGTCGGAGCGGCTACAGAGAAGGCCCTCCCCCGGGTAGTTGCCAGCCGACATTGTCTGGCTGACGGCACTCGGAGAAGGCCCACCCTGTGCGATCTTATTGGTCGTTGGGAGGTATGTGGCAGAAGACGGTCTCGCAGATATCTGGGTCCTAGGCCATGTAGGGGTCTGACCGAGAAGGAGGCTCAGTAGAAGCACCTCACTGAGGACTAGGAGCATAGGCTTTCCAAGCAGAGGGAAGACCTGCAGAAGGGCAAGGCCAGGTAGAGGCACCTGGAGGCTCAACGGGATGAGATGGTCAGCCAGATCCAGACCATGATGCAGTCCCCCTGGAAAGAGGCCCTCTGGCTATTTGTCACCAGCAACTCTTCCCTCCAGCCTTCACCCAAAGCGTGACCCGTCAAAATCGCGTTCCACAAAAGCGCGGTCGACGAAATCGCATATGTGACGTCATCACAACGCGACGAAAAAGATCGAAAAATTGAAATAAAAATTAAATTACAGCAAGCCGATTCACATAAAAGTAAGGGTTAGGTTAAGGGTTAGGGTTAGGTTTAGAGCGTTAGCGTTACGTTTAGCGTTAGGTTAAGGGTTAGCGTTAGGTTTTTCGTTAGGTTAAGGGTTAGGTTTAGGGTTAGGTTTAGAGTTAGGTTTGGGGGGGTTAGGGCAAGGTTTTCGCTTTATTTTTACATTTTTCGATCTTTTTCGTCGCGCTGTGATGACATCACATACGCGCTTTTGTCGTCCGCGATTTTGTTGTCCGCGGTTTTGTGGTGGAACCCACCCAAAGCGCCACACCAGGAGGCTGAAGTGGACCCAAAGTTGGAATTTCTGCCCCCCCTCTGACCCACACAAAAAGACCCCTAAATGGGGAGACTCTCTGCAGCATCACAAGCATTCATTGCACGTATCCAGCCCAGGGGCCGTAGTTTTGAGGACCCCTGATTTAGTGCAATATAAAAAATGCAAATAAATTTTCTGTACCATCGCCAAAGTTTTCTCATGGACCACCGGTGGTCCGTGGACCACCGGTTGGTGACCGCTGCTTTAAACCACTAAACCAAACCAGCTCTCGTTCTTCACTTACCTATCGTCGTTCCGAAACACAGCCCAGGTAACGGACAGCGCTACGCAAAACAGCAAGAGGAAAACCAGTCTTACTTCAAGAGCCTGATTCCAGCACGGAAACCTAAAACAACACAGTTAACAACAACCCATCAGCATTGCAAATACAGGGTGCAGGGTACATTTTCCAGTAACAATTTCAGTATCACCTTCAGCAAATTTCACGTGGGTTTCCCCCCACCCCCGCTTCTATCTAAGATATAAGTTGAAAGGAAGCAAAGAATATCAGTATATACTCGCTTCAACGGTAAGATGGCGGGCGTATAAATTTAATAAATGAAAATGAAGGGACCGGCTCTGCATTGTGAGATCACAGGGAACATGTCACTATTTCCTTGTCATTATGGATATGGAGATTTCCCAGGCATCCATTTAGCATCCATGCTGATTTTATTATATATAAGGTTTAAAAAAAAAAAACACTGTCTGCTCTCTCAGGTCTTGTGGTAGGGAGGTTACAGAGCCTTGAATGGGCTGCTTGTTGCTTTATTTGCCTGGACAATTTTTCATTATTGTTTCCTCATGTTAAGAGTGAGCCGTCCAAATAAATTCTGGAATCATGTGACTTCTATATCTACTAAGCAAATAAATAAATACCTGCAGACACCTGTGATCCACAGGCTGCTCCTTGATTAATTCTGAGTCATTCTTTTCATGTCTTTTTATAAACCAATACTTAGCAATAGCAGTTAGACTTATATACTGCTTCATAGGGCTTTCAGCCCTCTCTAAGCGGTTTACAGAGTCAGCATATCTCCGCCACAGTCTGGGTCCTCATTTCACCCACCTCGGAAGGATGGAAGGCTGAGTCAACCTTGAGCCGGTGAGATTAGAACCGCTGAACTACAGATAACAGTCAGCTGAAGTGGCCTGCAGAACTGCACCCTAACCACTGCGCCACCTCGGCTCTTAACACCATCTTGACACCATCTATCTTTGCAAAATACATTCTTAACATTTATTTATTTTCTCTCCCCCGCCTCCCCCCCCCCCAGCTTTCTGATCCCTTGAGTTCCTACTTGGGCTTGAACAGATTCAGATCTAGTCTTTCTCAGCCAGGAGATGTTTTTTCTCAATCTCTTAAAGTTCCTCCATGAATTAAAGAGATCCTCGGTGCTCTCTGAGCTTGGTTGTTTTCATTGGTTGTAATGTTTCATTACCCAACTAGGTAACATGATCAATGCTGGTGTCAGGCCTGCAATTATATTCCTTTTAGAATTTTGGCCTGCCACACTTTCCCTTATTTCATTATGCTGTTTCATTAGTATAGTCAATGGGAAGGGGGAATAGACAGGAGTAGCATTGTGGAATGTATTGTTTTCATTCTTTACTAGAAGCCAAAGTCATCCTTTGTCTCCGCACCAGTACACTTGACCGGAAGCAGCTGGGTGTGGATGCCAGCGTGGAAGAAGAAGATTGGACCATGTGATGGATTGTGGTTGTGGGGACAAGATCATGAACTTTTAACTGGGTGGAATTCTGATGTCATTTCCAGTATTGGGATTCCATAGCACGATGCCAACATGTCTGTCTTATTAAATTGGAACTTTAAGGATAGTTTTGCCTTGGTCTCTGATTTAATTCTGCATGATATTTGGAACGCTGACAGCTGGAAGGTTCACCTGGCTGGCCATAAACGACTGCAAGAAAACAACCAATGCTCAGAGAGCATTAAGGACCCCACAATTCAACCCTGAGCTACAAACATTCTCTTCTGTTGGCAGGTTAAGGAGGAAACCAGGATTAGCCACACAGGAGTTATTAGGTCAAAAGCCCAGATCACTGGTTGCCAGTTGTTAAGCAGGCAATCAGTGGCCCTGCCTACCAGATATTCCTTAATCAGGTTCCTTCTGGATCCATAAGATCCCTGGAACCTGTCGTTTTAATTGGCCCACAGAGTTCGCAGGTTAATCTCTTGTGGACCTGGAAGTGATCTGAAAACCACAAGGTGCCAGCTGATACACTTTCCATATCCATCACTAAATAACTGGCCTGCGGCATCCAAAGTCTGATCAACTGGAGGCCAAATTGAGATTTCGCTGAGACTTAGCTTTCAGCTGCAAAAGGAAAAATATTTGTATCTATTTTTTAAAAAGTCATATATAATAAAGCACCTTACCTGCATTGTCCATAAGGTATGTTTTTCAGTAGGGCAGAGAGACAGGAGTACATGCTTGAAACAGATGCTATGCAGAATATGGCAATGACCATATACACTAGACAAGAAGAGAGAACAAGGAGGAGGACATGGTTAGTGTTGGGTCCCCAGCGGAGCTGGGGGCAGACACAGATAGTGAGGAGGTTGGGGAGGAACATAGGCCAGTCCTGGAGTCTAGGGAAGGCTCTGACGAGGGCTCTGTGTCGGAGGCAGAGATGGGACTAGGGCTGTCTGACAGTTATCAGCTGCCTTTGGAGTTGGACATCAATGGGGCAGAAGAACAGCTGGAGCCTGTTCCCAGTGTGCGCGTGGGCAGAACTGCCAGGAGAAGGGAACAGCTAAGGAACAAGGGTTGACTCAGGAGTAAAGCCACAAGTGGACGGTGAATGGCCCCTCCCATAGGGAATAAAGAAGAGCAAAAGGGGAGGGGAGTTTGCAGGAGGCAATTAGTTCAATTCATTAGGGTGAAGATCTGTTTCTGACTTCTTGCCAAGTATTGTCCGCTACAACGTGGCGTTTGGAAGATATCGGCCTGGCAGCTCTCCAAGCCTGATAAAAGTCTGTAATTGTGAAACCTCTTGAAAGATTTTTGGCTGGAGAGGAATTCACTTTAAACTAAATAAAAGAGGTTTTATCGGCACAAGGAGTTGGCTTCGTGCTTTTGGGAACCCTGGGTCAGAACAGTTACAAACAAACTGGCTAGAACCAACCGACTATCAATGGGGAATGGGGGAATGGAGAAGAGAGATTCATATAAAAATGGATACAGGTAATCCTCACTTAGCAACCACCACTGGAACAACTCAAGTCATTAAGCGAAGCGTTAGCTAAGTAAAAGCACACCTATTACTTCAGCTCTCCTTTTCTTTGCAGCTCAAGCGAAGAATCATAAATTTGAGGATTGTTCGCAAACTTAATTTTTCATCACCATCGTTAACTGCAAACAGTTGTCCAAGGCAGTCACTAAATAAGGACTACCTATGCAGAGGTATATATTCTTCTTCTTGCTTTTTATCCATTTTCTTGAGGAAATGCCCTGTATCACATTCAGACCAGTGGTGGGATTCAGCCAGTCTGCCACCTATTCGGGAGAACCGGTTGGTAACTTTCTAAGCAGTTGGGAGAACCGGTTGTTGGAAGAAATCTCCTTTTGTTTTTCCCCACTTTACAGGGCTAACCCTGTAAGGAAGGCAGGAAGGAGACATTCTGGTGTTGTTTCTAGCCTAATCTTTATTGCCCTGCTTACAGAAACTGCCTCTCCAGTTAACCGTTATTACCATTGTAACAACTGAGGCGAAGTGCCCATCGACCTGAGTGACATTGGCTTGGCCACGCCCACGTGGTCACATGGCCACCAAGCCCCACCTACCCAGCTGGTCATTAGGGCAGAGAATTGGTTGGTAAATTATTTGAATCCCACCACTGATTCAGACACAACATTTAGGCAAACCACACATTTCTCTCTCCGTGGCTTCTGGCCAACCTACAATAGGGGAATCATAATAATTACTGGCACACAAGGCTACAAGTGGCTAAAAAGTACTTGTAAAAATCACTTTGGGGTCATGAAAAATCTCTCTAAATTGCAGCAGGAGGATTTGCTTTCTTGAATGTCCATAATACTTTTGGCAGGCCAAGCTGTCACAGGAAATAACAGACCAAAATCCATTTCTGCAACACTTATTTTAAATTATCAAAGGCATTCAGATAATTCAGGGCCCTGTGGAGAGAGATTGAGCAACAAGTTTTCCCTCCCAATCCCAGGCTCAATAAATGCTCTTTTTTAATTTTACCGAGCCATTTGTAGAAGAAATACATCAAGACCAGCATAATGCAGCAGAAGGACACAAAGATGACCACACTCAGAGGGGTTAAAGTTAGAGTTTCTTCATCCGATAACGACTCGTTGCTCCCCGGGTTGGGGCCTCGTTTTAGCTTCTCACTGGGTGGACAAAAAAAGAAATTGCCACAGATGAGGACTTCTTTATCTGGGCAAATTTGCCCCGGTGCTCCTATAATTCTTGACAAAAAAATAATAATAATGCACACACACCCCCAGTTCTTCAAAGATAACATTTTTTTGATCTTTACTTCTTGCATATGTGTGAGCAGAGTGTGTACACTGCAGAGATACTCAAGGGATGGTGTGTGTTGTCGCAATGCCTCTTCCAACATCTAGCTTTTGGGACCTCTCGTAGCAGATTTATTTATTATATTTATTTGCTGCCCATCTGTTTTGACCCGGCTCACACTTTTGAGTGTGAACTCAAAAAAGATTCCTTTATTAGGAGCGTGGCAGCCCCGGCATAAAGTTTTTCTCGCAGACTAACAAGTTCCTCCACCCGGAAGATGAATAGTTATCTGCCACATCTATTCATCTCTGCCCCCTGCCTTTGATCCCCAGAGCTAGGATGGGGCTTCGCTAGTAGTGGTGGTTCTTCCTTCTCAAGGACCGGCCCATAGATTTCCACTGCTCTCCTCTCCTCTGCGCATCTGCATGTCAGGCACTGGACCCAGCTGTTCCTCCTTTTCCTCATCAACCACCTCCAGACCTGGGGGCTCTTGACTCTCCATCTAAGGGCTGACGGACGGCCCAGGCTCTGCCTCTGTCTCTCTCTGACACCTCCACTCCCTCTTCTCCCTTGAAGCTCCCAGGTTGCCCTGATGCTGACCCTGATTCCCACACTCCTCCTCCTCTGATTTGGCTGCTGGAGGGGCTGGCGGACGACAGGCCACAACACCATCTCATATTGAAACCACTCTGGGCGATACCCATACTTCCATTGTTCCATTTACTTAAAGAACTGAAGCAGGAATTTGCACGGTGAATGGAAACCCAACAAATGCAACTCTGTGCTAACCGTCAGCTTTAGAAATTTGTTTTTTGTATTACGATAAAAAAAATTAAACTCACAGCTCTGCCCTGCCACTCCAGTAGCCTCCAACAGACACACAGAACATCGCAATTAGGAAAATGATCACGATACTAAAGTCAAAGAGCGGTTCAGGGGGTGCATATAATCCCACATTAACATTTCTTCCAAGAGTCTAAAAATTAGAAACACATCAGTTAGACATGTTGGTTGAATCTTAGACATTGTCCCCCCCCCCCCCTCTCATTTGACTAACCCATTCATAGCCACTTTAACTTTTGTTGGGCAATCAGTTTATGGCCATTTAGAATCAGCGAATCCAGTGGACAGGTATGATTTTTAAAAAATTAACTCTGCAAGCTTTACGAAGAAGTCGTGGAAAAAAGCAGCGGAAAGAAAAGGGCTAAATATAAGATGGTTCTCAGCTACAAATAAAACATTGGCTCTTTAATAATATACATGGAAACGTTTGGAAGTAAAAGTTTAGAAGTTTATAAATGGGCCTTGCCACCGGCAAGACTGGTGAAGATGTTTAAAGACAAATCAGCTAAAATTATTATTTATTTATTATTTATTAATTTGTCTTGTATGCCGCCCACTCCCGGAGGACTCCGGGCGGCTCACAAAAGACAAGGGAAAGGGGGGAACAAGACAAAGACAACATATTAAAAACAAAACCAACATTCACAATTTCTATGGAGGTAGATGCTTCTCAGCTCCCCCCAGCCTGCTGGAACAGCCAGGACTTGGTGGCCTTGCGGAAGGCTGGGAGGGTAGTAAGGATCCAGATCTCAACAGGGAGCTCGTTCCAGAGGGCCGGAGCTGCAACAGAGAAGGCTCTCCCCCGGGGAGTCGCCAGCCGACATTGGCTGGCAGATGGAATCCGGAGGAGACCCAACCTGTGCGATCTAATTGGTCTGAGAGAGGTAATCGGCAGGAGGCGGTCTCTCTGTTGTTAATGTCATCAGACACCTGGCTCATACTATCATATGTGGTGGACATGCATAGAAGCAAGAAAATATTGGACTAACATACATACGTGGCTGGAAAAGATGATACAGCAACACATTGACTTAAAACCTGAAATATTTTTGTTGGGGATTTAACCAGAAAACTATAGTAAAGAAAATGTATATTTGATTATCCATGTTATAAGAGCAGCTAGGATTGTATTTGCACAAAATTGGAAAAGTGAAGAGACCCCTACAAAGGGGAATGTGATTAGGAAAATATTAGAATGTGCAGAAATGAATGGACTGACACTGGCTATTAAAGAGAAAGAACACACTGATTGTTATATAATTTGGGAATCATTTTACTGACGGTTAGAGAATAGCTATAAGAATTAGTAGTGAAAGAAATTGTGTAAAATATAGAAAATATATTAACAGCTAATATATTAATAGAGTTAAATAAATCATGAAGAGGATTGTTATCTTAGACCAATGGTAATCAACCTGGTCCCTACCGCCCACTTGTGGGCGTTCCAGCTTTCATGGTGGGCGGTAGGAGTTTTGTCCGATACTGAAGCACTTTCCTTTTTAAAATTTAATTGACTTCCCTACTTTATAAATCACCATTACTGTGGAACCGGTGGGCGGTTAGAAAATTTTACTACTAACAGACATACAAAAGTGGGAGGTAGGTATAAAAAGGTTGACTACCCCTGTCTTAAGACATTTAAGGTATTGGAAATTAAGCTAAGAATAGATTAAATAATGAATATGACTGTAAGTTCTAATTGTTGGCACAAAATATTTTTACGACACACTGTTTAATAGAAAAAGGATTGCGAGGCTGGACACGATGTGTTAGATCTCAATGCAATGTGGCTTCACATGTATACTGTTTTTCTCTAATATTTTTTTTTAAATAGGATAAGCCAAATACATTAACATATAGTGGAAATACACCGAGGGGAGGAGGAGTAGGAAAGAAGAAAGATGGGTAGAGAGGAATGGGAGAGGGGGGGGGAGGCGAAAAGGAAGGGGGGGAGTGGATCTGGAGAGAAGAGTGGTAGAGGGCGAGGGGAAGTAGGGTAGAGGGAGATGATGGAGGGAAGATAGAAAGTTGGAGGGTGGTGGAAGAAAGAGGTGTATGGAGAATGGAAGAGGTATATTGGGCTTTTATTTTCTGGGGCATTGTGGACAAGAGGAATTGATGCAATTATTGTTTAATACTGTATGGTGTATACATGTGAGCGTATGAAAATGAAAATAAAATATATTAAAAAAAGAAAAGAAAAAGGATTGCTTATGTTAAAATAAAATTTAAAAATATTAAAAAAGACAAAGAGAAGTTTAAAAGAAAATTATCCTCTGTTCAAAGAAGACAAATCAGGATATTCTCAGTGGAGTGTTCTCAACTATTCTGGATGCTGAAGTCCAAACATTTTAAAAATGCTAAGAGGATCCTGAAATAAGCAAGGGTTAAGTCTAGATGGCCTCTAAGAAAAGAAAAGAAAAGAAAGGGAAAATAAGGTGGTGTTACAACAGGCGCTAGGGATGGTAAACAAAGCAATCCAAACTGTACCTTATAACCTTTTAAATGGAATAACAACAGTATAAGAATGGCAAATAAAAAGAATAACTATGTGAATGTATACCTATAATTGTATGTAGGAGAATAAATGACAGTAAGAATATAAAGCACAATATAGGTAAACAATATTTGGTTATAAATAGCTAAGTATAAATAAATATAGAATTGAACATAAAAATGGATAACGAATAAGGAGACCATGAATGCAAGATAGAAATGCATAGAAGGGAAAACACTAACTGCAAAGAAACCGATACGGAACTGCTGTATGATATACGATGGAACTTCTTGTTCCTGTTGAATCAGGATATTCTTAGTGAAGTGTTCTCAGCTATTCTGGATGCTAAAGTCCAAACATTTTAAAAATGCTAAGAGGATCCTGCAATAAACAAGTGTTAAGTCTAGATGGCCTCTAAGATCGTCTCTATGATTCTGAGGAGGAACAACCGCATAGAAGGAGAAGCGAAGAGAAAAAGGCAAAAAAGGAAATAAAAGAAGAAACCAGAGAATGCCATACAGGCAAATACTGCAAAAAATCTCAGTTAAGTGATTTGTGTAATGCTTGTTTCAGGAAGGAAGGGTTACTGTTTCCTCTTTAAGGAACGTGGGTGAAAAATACTGAACTTTCCGTAAACCTGCAACAGAAAAGATTTCTTGGCAAAGAACAAGGTGAATTAATCTTCAACCCCAATTATGAATCAGAAACTCAAAATAACTGTAAAGATAGTGCCAGCTGTGAGTAAATATTAAAATAGGGAAGCAGACCAAAGAAAAAAAGCCTCCGTGCATACCAAAAAATATATATTAATTTCCAACAGAAGCCGTTTGTTTTTCTCGTTCACCCACACAAAAAAGCCACTGTGAAAAGGATGTTACCTGTTCCAAATCCTTTATATCTGAGTCTTTAACGAGCGCAATGGGAATGGTGAGATTGTCGGTCTTGTTTCCTCCAGGAGCACCCTATAGACAAATAGAAATAACTTTGTGTCTAGTTGCCTGAGCCAAGACTGGATTAAATCACAGACATTTCTCAAGAAAGAGGCTCTCAATTCCTGCCATCTGTCTTTCAACACAAACAATCCCCATTCCACGCTATTATGTAGATGTCAAACTCAAGGCCCGGGGGCCAGACGTGACCCATGGGGTGCTTAGATCTGGCCGACGGGGCCGCCCTCGAAAGCGAAGGACCAGCCTGCGATGTCTCTGCCAGCAAAAACGGAGCTCGGGAGGGCCGCACGCAGCTCTCCTGAGCTCCGTTTTTGTGGGCGGAGGGTTGCAGGAGGCCGCCGCAGCCGAAAACAGAGCTCGGGAGCCTGTTTTTTTTCTGGCAGAGCGCTCAGGCCACCAAGGCGCCTTCGATGCGAGGGACGTCGAGCTGGCCACACCCACCCTGGCCACATCCACTCCAGCCCTCTGAGGTTAAACACTTTTTTTTTTTTTTTTTTTTAAACACAACCCTGATGCGGCCCTCTATGAAAAACGGCCCTTTTTTGCTCAATTTTACTCCCCCCCCCCTGCTTCCAGGAGCATTCTATAAGCTTCCTAAAGGCTATCCAAGCCTTTTTTAATGAAAAACGAGCCCGTTTTCGCAAAAAATGGACCATTTTTGCTTGGTTTTGCACCACCACCACACCAGGAGCATTCTGCAAGCTCTCTAAAGGCTATTCATGCCTTTTGGGGGGGGGAAGTGGGCCTGTTTTTGTGAAAAACGGGCCGTTTTTGGGAGGTTTGCAGAGTGCAAAATCTTTTTTTTCCATTTGCCTCTTCAAAACCTTGGTGCGTCTTATCCTGCGAAAAATACAGTAACATTTGAAAAATGGACAAATCATTTTCCATTCATCAAAAGGCCAACAGAAATCAACCGATTGGTCAAAAACTGGAGCTTACTATAACAGTTTCGCTGGCTATCAGCAACAATTTAGCACCGAAATGCTGAGCAATCTCTGCCTTTTCTAGAAAAGTGCAATTTCCCCTCTTCACGACGATAGCTTTGCCCTTGATGTCTTTGGTAACGTCGGATCGGCTGCAGAGCATCTTAGGGGTCAGGAACTCCAGACTTGCATAGTCCTAAAAGATCATAAAAACAAGTCATTTTTAAAAAAAAACGAAACCAAAGATGAAAGAGCAAGGATGCAAGAGACTTCTACAAGGTTCTGTTTGTCACTTCCTGTTATTTACAGGAACCAGAGTTAAAATCCTTAACACAGAGAAGTAACTGCCTTTTCTGAGAATGCAAGGACGACCCCCTATGTTAAAGGCCTCTGCCTTTCTGTTAGAGGCCAACAGCGGTTCCTGAAGCCCATTTTGCAATTCCTTAAAGCATACAAGGTCGCTTAAAGCTGCCTTTCATGTCTGCAGCTGTTTCTGGGGAAAGATGCAGCTGCTTCAAGGAGCTGCAGATAAGTCCCGCCTGGCCGCCCCCCGTTTCCTGAACCAACTTTCTGCCTTTGAATCTGAAATCTTTCTGCCAAGCAAACCTGAAATCCAACATTTCCCTACCGTGCTAGCTTTCTGTTTACATAAACTTAACAAGAATGGTATTCCCAGCGTTCCTCCACCCAGCCCAATCTTATCATTTTCAAATATTTCACTCCCACGTCCTTCTACTATGTGTGCGGATCCCGACGTAGCTGCCTTGCTTCCTTACAATTGTACAATACCCCCCTATAGCTTGGCCAGTGATATTTCCCGTAGGGATGCCAAAGGGGAAGGGCCGAGGTGGCACAGTGGTTAAATGCAGCACTGCAGGCTACTTCAGCTGACTGCAGTTCTGCAGTTCGGCTGTTCAAATCTCACCGGCTCAGGGTTGACTCAGCCTTCCATCCTTCCGAGGTGGGTAAAATGAGGACCCGGATTGTTGTTGGGGGCAATATGCTGACTCTGTAAACCGCTTAGAGAGGGCTGAAGGCCCTATGAAGCGGTATATAAATCGAACTGCTATTGCTATTGCTTCTGACTATGTTCTCACACTATACTAACTGATTTGATGGCTTATTGCTTATCGTAATTCGAGATTCTGGTTATCACCTTTAAAGCGCTACATAGCTTGGGTAACATGAGTAAAATATAGCTTTATTGGTTAGCCAAAGTTGTGAAACTTGTCAAATGTCCCCAAACTGAAATTCATTCAGTTCTTAACAATTACGTATAAATACTTACAATGCTAGATAAGCTATCAGGAAGGGAAGTCCAGGTGGAATTGTAAAAGATGCAATAATTATTTGTTAAATAGGGTTTGTCAATTTGAACTGCATGAAGAATTCCTCCTTGGGCACTTATCTATTATTAGAAAAAGAAAAAGAAAACCCAGATTATTTAAGAAGTACTGTTATTTTTTTTAATTATTAGGAACTAACGAGAATCACGAGGCCATATATACATCTGACAGAGTTTAAAAAATTGAGTATTGTTTAAAGTCAAGCTTGAGCTAAGAAAGCTGACTTCAGTAAGACCACCCCGGTTTCAAAAACGGATGTATGCAATGAACTCAATGAATCATTTGATTCCACTTTCTTTTTAAATCAAAGTTCCATAGAAGTCGTTCTTTGTTAAGCCAACCAAAATTTTGCAAGAATTTTAAGTTTTTGAGTTTCTCAAACCCTTTCTCAGCCAAAATTAAAACTGCCAAGAAAAAACATGTATCTTTCAATCAATTATTCAAACATTTTCATTCCTAAGAATTCAGGAAGTTTGTAGGATGAACTGCCGGACATTTTCACATGATGTGGTTCCCCTAACTAATTTTAGATTAAGCAAAAACATTTCGTAGGTGGTAAAGGATTTGATTTAACATTAAGTGGGATCATTCTTCACCTAGAAGAATTTAGAATGAACTGATTCTGACATTTTGTTTGCAGTTGGGTAAACACTGTTTACCAATAATGTCGTGCCTGTTTTGTTCATCTCTTGCTCTTGTTTACGGCCTTGGAAATATGTAATCAAAAACGTTCAAGATGTTAGATGCTGATTAGCTGAATCATCAGACTCCACGGAGTGACTCAGATTGTGGTTCAGGAGAGATTAAACCACATGCCTTCCTGTTTGTTTGTTTTTTCTGTCCATCCTTAAAACTGAGTTTGACTGACGATGATCATCTCATGGACACAGTCACAAAAGTTGGTTTGCTTTTGCTTCCTGGATTTCAAAGCTGTAGCTCTGATATCTTATTCTTAACTTATTAATCCAAGCATTTTTAGTTTCTGAGTCCAGACAAGGTTAGCCTGAAGCTGTAACCTATTTAGGATGCGATTCTTATACATGGTTTTAAACATTGTGTTAAGGGGAAAGATATTCAAGCAAGTCACGAAAACTTAATGACTTCCCTATGAAATGACGGCTGGAGAGTTTTGTTTTTGCAGTTTGCAACTCTCTGTGTCCTAATTCCCTTTTTTCCCTGGCATCAAAGCTGACTGATGAAACAGTGTGTGCGAATTTTGTTGTCCTGTCCTGATCGTGTGTTGTTTAAGGACTAGACACTTACCCACGGCCACAGTACTGGGTAAGCAGCTATTTATCCGCTAGAAAAGTATTTTTGGCAAATCTGTGTCTGCCAATTCTGCTTTTTTTAAAAAAAACAAAAAACAGGAACTGCGAAGCTTTGGTGCGTTGTGAATAGTAACTGAAAACATTTAGATATGTGTGACAATTATTAAGTTTCATGCTACCTAAAAAAAAATATCGCCAATCTATGCTAGCTACAACTGCATTTGTTGTAAGTCATTTATTTATGTTATTCGCATCCCAGCTTTATTATTTTTACAAATAACGGAAGGTGGGTGGCAAAAACATATCCAACACACTTTCCTCCTCCTATTTTCTCAATAACAACCACCCTGTGAGGTCCAAAGTCACCCAGCGGGCTGGATACAGCTTGAGTTTGAGTTAGACCAAACTGCTCCATTGGTGGAATTAAGCCAGGCATTCAGAAGACTAAAATACCCACCAACAAAATTAACTTATACATCAACAGAGTCCGATCGGTTTCAAAGGCAGACCTATTAAAAGACAGACCACAACAACAGAAACACCGCCAGTTGTCATCCAGAGCTCACAGCTCAAGTCACTCCAACAAAGCTACAGCTCACACTAGACAACCTGAGTTACACTTTCTCAGGCACCCACAACTACGTAGAGAAAATTCTTGGACTTGAAGCAGATTTTTTTAGTTTCCTAGTATGATTTACGTGGATTGCTTATTTAGTATCCTAGGCCTAGCACTGTTGCATCTGATGATTTATGATTAATGTATTTTAGGATGACCATGATCTGATTTATTGATTATAGCTTTTATATACACAAAGAGCTTATGCACTGAAGACAAATTCCTTGTGTGCCCGATCACACTTGGCCAATAAACAATTCTATTCTATGGTATTCTATTTTCATAAGCCGCAAGGGAGCCACAAGGCATGAGCAGGCCCATCTACAGAACTTACAGCAAAGTCTATTTTGCTCCCACATCTACACCCACAGCATTATTGCAGGCCCCAACAACTGCACACCCAAGATTAGGGATGCCTTCAGGCGGTCTGCTTCTCAGCCACCACATAATCCTTGGGTTACAACCGTAATTGAGCCCAAAAGGTATGTTGTTGAAGCTTTTGTTAAGTGAGTTTGTCCCATTTTTGTGACTTTTCTTGCCACCGTTGTTAAGCGAACCACTGCATTTGTGTAATTAATTCACACAGTTGTTAAGTGAATCCCATTGACATTGCTTGTTCAGAGGGTCGCAAAAGGTGATCACGTGACCCTGGGACATTACAACCGTCGTAAATGTGAATCGGTGGTCAAGCATCCTAATTTTAAATCATGTGATCCTGGGGATGCCGCCAGTGGTCGTAAGTGTGAAAAAATGGCCGAGCGTTACTTTTTCCAGTGTCATTTTAACTTCGGTTACTAAAGGAACTGATGGAAGTCGAGGGCTACCTGTACTAGCCAGGATTATGGGGCCAGTGGTTGTGTGGATGGCCAGGGCAATCAGGACCCAGTTTTCCAACATTCCAGAAAGGGCAGAGGTGGTGCAGTGGTTAGAGTGCAGTAGTGCAGGCCACTTCTGCTGACTGCTGGCTGACTGCAATTTGGCAGTTCGAATCTCACCAGGCTCAAGGATGATTCAGCCTTCCATCCTTCTGAGGTCGCTAAAATGAGGACCTAGATTGTTGGGGGCAAGAGGCTGACTCTGTAAACTGCTTAGAGCGGGCTGTAAAGTGGCATATAAGTTTAAGCGCTAGTGCTATTACTATTCCTTCCTTCCTTCTTCCCTCTCTCATTCTCCTTCCTGATGGCGCAGTGCTTAGAGTGCAGTAGTGCAGGCCACTTCTGCTGACTGCCAGCTGACTGCAAGTTAGCAGTTCGAATCTCACCAGGCTCAAGGTTGACTCAGCCTTCCATCCTTCCGTGGTCGCTAAAACGGGGACCCAGATTGTTGCGGGGCAAGAGGCTGACTCTGTAAACTGCTTAGAGCGGGCTGTAAAAGCACTGTAGAAGCGGCATATAAAGTTTAAGTGCTATTGCAGCACCTGGGAAGGTAAACAATGGCCTACGCCAGTGTTTCTCCACCTTGGCGACTTGAAGTCCACAGGACTTCAACTCCCAGAATCCCCCAGCCAGCACAGCAACACCTGGGAAGGTGAACAATGGCCTACGCCAGTGTTTCTCAACCTTGGCGACTTGAAGTCCTGTGGACTTCAACTCCCAGAATCCCCCAGCCAGCACAGCAACACCTGGGGAGGTAAACAATGGCCTACACCAGTGTTTCTCAACCTTGGCGACTTGAAGTCCTGTGGACTTCAACTCCCAGAATCCCCCAGCCAGCACAGCAACACCTGGGAAGGTAAACAATGGCCTACACCAGTGTTTCTCAACCTTGGCGACTTGAAGTCCTGTGGACTTCAACTCCCAGAATCCCCCAGCCAGCACAGCAACACCTGGGGAGGTAAACAATGGCCTACGCCAGTGTTTCTCAACCTTGCCGACTTGAAGTCCTGTGGACTTCAACTCCCAGAATCCCCCAGCCAGCACAGCAACACCTGGGAAGGTAAACAATGGCCTACACCAGTGTTTCTCAACCTTGGCGACTTGAAGTCCTGTGGACTTCAACTCCCAGAATCCCCCAGCCAGCACAGCAACACCTGGGGAGGTAAACAATGGCCTACGCCAGTGTTTCTCAACCTTGCCGACTTGAAGTCCTGTGGACTTCAACTCCCAGAATCCCCCAGCCAGCACAGCAACACCTGGGAAGGTAAACAATGGCCTACACCAGTGTTTCTCAACCTTGGCGACTTGAAGTCCTGTGGACTTCAACTCCCAGAATCCCCCAGCCAGCACAGCAACACCTGGGGAGGTAAACAATGGCCTACGCCAGTGTTTCTCAACCTTGGCGACTTGAAGTCCTGTGGCCATTGTTTACCTCCCCAGGTGTTGCTGTGCTGGCTGGGGAATTCTGGGAGTTGAAGTCCACAGGACTTCAAGTCGCCAAGGTTGAGAAACACTGGCCTACGCAAAGCAGCAGCTGCCAGGACCAAAGTCAAAGTCCAGCCACCAACGCTGTCAACTTCCGGGACCTGCCCCTCTCCTCCTCCCCAAAACTTAAAAGCGCCGCTTGTTCCATTTCTCTCCAGCAAGCCCCAGTGTCATGGCTGAGACCGGGCGCGCATGCGCAAGCAAACAAACGGTGAAGCCCACCGGGCTGGTTTTTTTTTTACAGGGGTTCAGAGTCGGACCCGTGAACTGGGATGCAGGGGAAGCCCCGTTCCCACGTTCCCTTAGAGGGGCACCGAAGCCCCCCGGGGGAGGGAGGGAGGGAGGCGCCGAGGAGGGCGCTCTCTGCTCTCCTGCCCCTTGCCCTCTTCCTATGCTCAGAGGCCAGGTGCGTGGGAGTTCTAGGCTAAGGGGCTTGGGGGGGGGGAAGCCCACCCGGGGGGTTTCCCGCGTGGGGGGAAAGCCCGACTAGTGGCGCCCGCGGAGGTTTCGCTTCCACCGCTGGAAAGCCCCGAGAGCCACAGCTGGGGCGGGGGGCGAGCCCGGAATTCCGCCCCCCCCCACTACCCGGCCACGGGGTCCCGCGACGTGTCCCCCTCGCCCCCCAGAGCCCTTACCAGCGGCAGAAGCAGGGCCCAGAGCGCGGCCCGCAGCAGCCGGGCGGCCCCCATGCTCCGCGCCTGGCTTCCACGCCGCCCCCGCGGAGGCTCGACGGCCCGCAGCCAACCGTTCTCTCCCCGCCGGTTCCTATTACGCCGCCGCCGCCGGCACCGAGCGCGTCTTCTTTCCGGGGTGGCTGCCGGCGCTCGGCACGGCCAGGACTTCGCCTCCTCTTCTGGGCGGGCTTTCCTCCGGGGCAGAGGCGGCACAGACGCCGGCGGAAAAAGCCGGCCCGGAGGAGGGGAGGAAGAGGAGGAGGAGGAGGAAGCAGAAGGGGCGGCGGCAGCCAAGGGCGCTCCCCTGGAGCAAACTCCCCGCACCGGTTCCAGGGGATTCCTATCCACCCCAAGGGATGGTCCTGATCACGAGTGGGAAGCCTCCAATCAATTCATCCATCAATCAAATCCCTTGCAGGACAGGACCCCCCCCCCCCAAATCCATCCATCCATCCATCCAATCCCTTGCAGGACAGGAAGCCTCCCCCCCCCCCCAATCCATCCATTCATCCTTCAAATCTCTTGCAGGGCAGGAAGCCCCCCCCCCCCATCCATCCATTCATCCTTCAAATCTCTTGCAGGACAGGAAGCCCCCCAATCCATCCATCCATCCATCCAATCCCTTGCAGGACAGGAAGCCCCCCAATCCATCCATCCTTCAAATCTCTTGCAGGGCAGGAAGCCCCCCCCCCAATCCATCCATCCATCCAATCCCTTGCAGGACAGGAAGCCCCCCCAATCCATCCATCCATCCATCCATCCTTCAAATCTCTTGCAGGGCAGGAAGCCCCCCCCCCCCAATCCATCCATCCATCCATCCTTCAAATCTCTTGCAGGACAGGAAGCTACACACACACAATCCATCCATCCATCCAATCCCTTGTAGGACAGGAAGCCCCCCAATCCATCCATCCATCCATCCTTCAAATCTCTTGCAGGGCAGGAAGCCCCCCCCCCAATCCATCCATCCATCCATCCTTCAAATCTCTTGCAGGGCAGGAAGCCCCCCCCCCCAATCCATCCATCCATCCAATCCTTTGCAGGACAGGAAGCCCCCCCCCCCAATCCATCCATCCATCCATCCAATCCCTTGTAGGACAGGAAGCCCCCCAATCCATCCATCCATCCATCCTTCAAATCTCTTGCAGGGCAGGAAGCCCCCCCCCAATCCATCCATCCATCCATCCTTCAAATCTCTTGCAGGGCAGGAAGCCCCCCCCCCCAATCCATCCATCCTCCAATCCTTTGCAGGACAGGAAGCCCCCCCCCCCCCAATCCATCCATCCATCCATCCAATCCCTTGCAGGACAGGAAGTCTCCCCAATCCATCCATCCTTCAAATCTCTTGCAGGGCAGGAAAGCTGCCAAGGATCCACCACCAGGCTGACTACGATCCCTTGGCGCGCTACAGTATGGGTAGTTCTTAACAACCACAATTGAGGCCAAAATGTATGCTGCTGAGCAAGACAGTTTTCAAGTGAGTTTCGCCCCATTTTACGACTTTTCTTGCCACGGCTGTTAAGCGAATCTCTGCCGTTGTTAAATTAGCGACACGTTTGTTCGGTGAATCTGGCTTCCCCGTAGACTTTGCCTGGTCAGAAAGTCGCAAAAGGGGATTGCGTGACCCCGGGGATGCTACAACCGTCATAAATATGAACCAGTTGTCAACAGAGGTAGGTTTCTAGTGGCGGCGGTGGGAGGCTCCGCCCACCTACCCAGACGCTTCTGTACATGTGCAGAGCCCAAGAGCGCTTCCGTGCAGGAGCCAACCGGTAGTAAAATAAATCGAAACCCACCACTGGTTGTCAAGCACCTCTGAATGTAATTCACGTGACTGTGAGGATGCTGGAAAGGTCGGAAGTATGAAAAATGGTCATAAGCCATTTTCAGGGCCGTTGTGTCTTTGAATGGTCACTAAAGGGACTGTTGTAAGTCCAGGACTACCTATACAATGCTGTACCAGGGCCACTTGGGCAAGATTTTCGTTTCACTCCCCAAAATTGTTACTAGGTCTATGTCATGCGCGGCTGACACCCGAAAATCAGTTGTCCAGTGGGAGGCACACCCACCCGCATGCGTGGCAGAGCTGAGCTGGGGTGATGGCTCAAGTGCCCGCAGAGAGGGCTCTGCGTGCCACCTGTGGCCATAGGTTCTCCATCACCGGTCTATGATATTAATTTTCCCTACAGCAGTGGTTCCCAAACTTGGCAACTTTAAGACTTGTGGACTTCAACTCCCAGAATTCTGCTGGCTGGAGAATTCTGGGAATTGAAGTCTACAAGTCTTAAAGTTGCCAAGTTTGGGAACCACTGCCCTACAGAGATGATTTCATTGGCCATTTCCCCAACCCTGCTATCTATGGCAAAGCCAGGCCGTGGCTGCAATTAAAATCTCTGCCTTCTGAACCATGAAGGGCTGGTCTTGGCTGCCTGCTATTCTGGCTTGTTGACACACTGGGAGGCTGTTAAATACACTGCCTGCTCTTAACAGGCAATTACAACAGCTCTCCTTTTGTGCGAGGCACGACTCCTTGCCCAATAAGCCCAGCTCCCTGCTACAGGGAGGAGCCTCCAGCCGATTTATTTTTGGTAGGAAATTGTCAGCTGTAGGAAGTGAGCACGTGACTAGCCTTGTTCCTGAAATGTAGACTAAAGTATGACATTTAAAGCAGCCATTCAGATGTGTTAGGTAACATTCAGACACAAGTGGAATCAATGGGACTTGTGATAGCTGGAGATCACTAACAAAAGTGCAGGTCAAATGATTAAGCCACCATGGAGTAGCTTTTGAGCTATTTAAACAGCCGGTGCTTAATTTCCTCTTTGGATAAAGTTTCTAAGAAAGTTATCAGCAATTTTGGCATAGTCTAATAAAACCTATGCTGCCCTTTTGTCCTATTCTCTCCCCTAAAGAGAACACACTGCCAGTTTCCACTTTCTTTTGCAATTCAGTCAATAACATTGAATCCTTTATAGGAAACAATATTGAGACATTTGGTAAATAACAAAGGAACAGCACTTGCGCCTGACTTTAAAGCAGCCTTTCAAAATTCAAGGCCAAGCAGCTTTCAAAAATATTTAATTCATCTCTAGTACCTGATCTATATCCTCCGGGATTGGGCGGCCTATAAATCTAATAAATTGAATTTAATTCCATTTGTATTACATTCACCGATACAGTACCTTCCAATCTTAGACTTTTGCACTCAATAGTTTGAAATAATAGTGAAGGACAAGGATAAACACAAGGATTGTCCAATACTTGATCTGTTTTTTATAAGAGGACAGGCGCCTTCTGCAGAAGAAATGCTATTCTGAATAATATTCACACAAACTTTTTAGTAAGAGTGAGTTACTTAAAATTGTACACAGGCCCACTTGTTAAAAATGCCTATCGGGATTTCACAACTTGAAGTGCTCTACAGTAAAATCAATGACCACCATCTATTTAAAGCAAATTTATTTTCCAATAATAGAAGATCCATTCAATCTAGGACTTCAGCCTTCTGCTTTCACTTCATGCAGCTGAAATGGAGTTGATAGCATATATACACATTTGGGCACATCAGTAGAATGCTTCAGTTCTCTTCTACAAGTACCTTTTGTCTCATGAACTAACATTTGACCATTACAATTTAAATTATAGTCCACAGATACCAGACTACAGTTTCAGGCAAGAATTGATAGTACAAGAAATGGATTGAATTTGATTCAGACAAATGTTTCTGGATTCATTTGGGTCAGAACTCAGTAAATTCAGAGAGTGCACCCATCTTTCAACAGTAGAAGAGAAAATATAGCTAAGCAGCACTGTATATAAAACAAGTCTTGAATTTTATGACAGAAGCAACCACTTTTTTAAAAATTTCCATCACACCTTACATATTCTGGAGTTCCCAGTAGTAGCAAGAATCTACTTCACAGTCCTACTTCAAAAGCCCATCAATAATATTGTCAATTTTTACATTCTTCTTCGCCTAATCCTTTTATCTGACAACACATTCCCAAAGCTTTTCAGGGCTGTGATGCAACACCTGTTTCAGATATTCAGTTTTTGTCATAACAAAGTAGACCTTAAGGCATGATATGGGCTGCCACTCATAGCCCAAGAAATATATTAACCGAACAGAAGCAAATCTTTTATTCTTAGCAAAAAGCTATGTAATCTTAAAAGTAAAAAAATAAGCTTTAAATTATTGAAATGTCTTCTTCGGTATTATTATTATTTTTCAGAAAAATTACACCAGATTAAATAATTCTTGCCTAAAATCAGACTAAAACGGGTAGAAGATAGGTAGAATTCTCTTTAGACGTTAATTTTATAGAAGTCAGAACTGAACAGAATATTAATTTTGCTTCTTCATCTTCACATAATTTAAAACCCCCAGATTTGTAATTGGGAAAGAGCCATGAATTAATTCTGTAGTTACAGTACATGTAGTACTTTTAAATTCTATATTTAGCACATATTTCAAACATGGCACTGCTCATTAACATTAACACAGCTTTATAGTTTTGTAATCAGATCCCCAGTTTGTACAGACTGTCACAGACTAAAATGGTGTTATTTTAACCATTTACAACCAGTGTACAAACAGTAATGAATAAACTTAAATATAAAGCTTTCTATCTGACCAGATTAATTACTTGGACCCTTAATTTGAACATCTTCTAAATCTGTGCTTTCATAGAATGGTTGCTGTAGCCTCCTTTGGAATTCATCCGTTCCTGTATATGCCCAACCTGGGAAAAGCACAAGATTATGAAAGACTGATTACTGCTACTAACATTATATGGTTGTTTATTTTGCACCTTAAAATAATTTAACCATGTTTTTTGATCATTAGTCTAACCTGGGCCTAACATGAAGTTTTCCTCAATTTTCTCCAACTCTAAAGTCTCAGATGTAAGTTTCATTATATGTTTTAGTCATAAATAATGGTTTAGGACAACCATGCATTTCCTTTAATGCGTATTTATTAGAAAATTATAATTAGAAAATTATTAGGAATGGATTGAAAGGGTAACTCCGCAAAGAAACGTGCCAAGTGAGATTTTACGAAACATGGATGCATCACACAAATATATTTAGAGAGATTAGTGTAAGAAAAATTGTCTTTCTTTCCGTTCCCTTCCCTCTAATATCACTTATTCTCGTATATTCAGTGGTCTTTTAATGTGCTTCCCATCTTTTGGATACAAGTAATATACTGAAACTGTAATAAAGTAACTTACATTTCATAGGTTTACCATATCTTGATAGTCATCCCCAAAGGTTCCACTACAAAACCGCGGTAGACTAAAGCGCGCTCGACAAAAGCGCGTACCTGACGTCATCACAGTGCGACGAAAACATCACGCTGTGAGCGGTAAACTTAAAATTAAAGCGAAAACCTTACCCTAACCCCCCCAAACCTAACCCTAAACCTAACCCTAAACCTAACACTTAACCTAACCCTAAACCTAACCCTAAACCTAACCCTAAACCTTAACCTAACCCTTAACCTAACGCTAAACCTAACGCTAACCCTAAACTAACCCTTAACCTAACCCTTAACCTAACCCTTAACCTAACGCTAAACCTAACGCTAACCCTTAACCTAACCCTAACGCTTAACCTAACCCTTAACCTAAACCTAAACCTAACCCTTACCTTTACGTGAATCGGCTTGCTTTAAAAGCGCTTTTTAAAATCTCCGCGGTCGTATTTGTCGCGCTGCTGATGACGTCAGGTACGCGCTTTTGTCGGGTGCGCTTTAGTGGACCGCGGTTTTGTCGTGCCACGATCCCCAAACATTGATAAAGAAACCAAATGTAACACTTTGTTGCTTCTCATCCCGATATACTTACTGGTGGGGGGTTGCTGGTCATCTCTTTTGTTCCCAAATGAGTGATGTGAACGAAGTTCATTGGTTCACCTATCATTTTTCGGTCCAGTCTCTTCTTTAGGGAACAGAGAGACAAAGTCAATCTTTGCTAGATCTTTTATAGTTTAAGAAGACATAATTATTCTGTTACAATTAGCCACCCACAGTTACTTCAGCAATGACTTAAGTCGCCATGGGCGAATAGGTGGCAATATAAATTCAATGATAAATAAAAATTAAAAAGTATAACTAGCTGGACTACATATTTAATACAGTTCCCTGACCTTTCCACAGTTAAGCTTATAGTTTTTTCCCTCATAACACAGGAAAACTTTAGGTTCTTCATATCAATGACCCCAAAAGCTAATGATGTCTGACTAGAGAGGGAAAATATACCTGGTCTCTGATTTTTATAGTAGAATTTTATTTCAGATTTCTTATTCAATATTAGCAATAGCAATAGCAGTTAGACTTATATACCGCTTCATAGGGCTTTCAGCCCTCTCTAAGCGGTTTACAGAGTCAGCATATTGCCCCCAACAACAATGTGGGTTCTCATTTTACCCACCTCGGAAGGAGGGAAGGCTGAGTCAACCCTGAGCCAGTGAGATTTGAACAGCCGAACTGCAGAACTGCAGTCAGCTGAAGTAGCCTGCAGTGCTGCATTTAACCACTGCGCCACCTCAGCTCTCCCCGCTCCCTCTATATTCTCCCCGCTCCCTCTATAGCCAAGTTCTGTGTTGTAAAATCTGCCATAAAATAGGTCTTGGAATTAATACCAATATAAAATGTCTGCAGCTTAACTAGCCAGTCTTCTAATTGTGTTTTAAGATATTTAAAATTTAAATTGCATTTTTATTGAAATCTGTATCCTATATGATGATTTGAGTATGCTGCCTTGGATTGCTCTCTGAAATACAACAAATACATTTCTAAGTGAAACTCACTGTTTGAGGCTGGTCTCCAATGCAACAGTTAAAACAAACCAGGAACTCTGTCATTATAGCACACAGTAATAGTTTCTAGAATTAAAAATTAAAGCAATTGCCATAGTTAGGGAACATGATATTCATATATTTTTTTGCAATAAGTTATTTTAATACACCTTAGAATGGTTGACTCTTGTTACTTCTTATCCCACTGACTTATACAAAACAAACCCCCCATTCATACTTAATTTTGCCTGAAATGTTAACTACGCCTTCTTTCTTTCATTCATTCATTCTTTCCTACCTCTGTGTGCCTGAACAAATGAAAGAAAAATGCAGCTGCAACAGCTACAGTATTTAACACAATGTTCATTTTACCTGCCACAGGTAAAAAAGTAACTATAAAAAGTAACTATAAATAGTATCAACTATACGCAGGTATATGAAGGTAGGATAAAACTTGTTTTCTGAAGATACAAAGCAAAACTTGAATATTTTTAAATTTCATGACTATGTCTAATCACCATCTACTGAATTTAGCAAAATTAGTAGGTCATTTCTATTCATACCAAAGCTAGTGACTATTACTAGTTTGTGCAACTGTATTAATATAGTTAGTGGCTTAGACTAGTAACAAAGTCAACTTTTGTAGATAAGCCATGAATTATGGTTAAGCAGATGAACTAGCCTACTATAATTTATTCACTCAAAGATAATAAAGCAAACTATACCTCAGAATTCTATAGTCATGTTTCATAGTAACTTAGAATATTCTATTGTTAAAATAATTATTTTGCATTGTTATTCAAAAAAGATGTTATCTTATGCTGACATTTGATTGTATAGAAATATGTAGCTATTAACGTCTGTCTTGGATAAGGTCCTAACCTGATTCTAGTAACAAATTATTTCAAAACAATACTACAAGTCTTTTCAACCAAGTTATACTACGCATAACATAAAAAACAAAGTTGTAACTTTTTTTCAAAACCTGTTTTTGGACTATTAATTCCAAAGAAAAACACATCCACATTTTATATACCGAAACTATTACTACCTATTATATAATACAATAACATATTACAACACACACAATGGGAGATTAAGAACTCACAACACTTAAAGTGTATCCCTTCTTTCAACATTAACTTTCTTAAAACGAAGGCTACCAAGCAATCCCTGCTCTTATACAAGCCCTCAAATTATTCAATTACCACTCTTACATCTTCCCTGTAACACAATTACTCTCTGGGTGGAGCCATTTTCACAGCTGGTTATTCCTAATCTTGCATTTGGATATCACTCTTTCTGGTGAATCCTTCCTACAGCCTAGCTAATATCAGTTTTCAAAATACATAAACACAGAAATATTTTCTACTCTTAAAAGTCTGATTGAGGAACACTATATGAGTTTCATTTTGCTTTTTAATAGCTAGCTGCAAGTCAGAACTCAGCAAATCCACGTGTTCCAATCACTGAATTTGTAATCCTCTATGCAGACCTGATATGCATTGCAGCCGGCTACCCTGTTTTATTACATCTATCTTTTTCTTGTTTGTTTCTTTCAGGTTATTTGCAACTGCCTCTTTGGTACCAGTATCATAACCATCATAACCTTGGTCAGAATATTCATTTAAAAGTGTCTTTTCTATGGAGGAGGAATCGATAAGTTCATCTAATATAAATCACAACATAATTTGGATTGAGCTACTTTAATTTCCAAGTCTCTTGTTAATTTGTAGCAGTAAGAATATACCAAAGACTGTTGTACTGTAACCTGACTCTGATCCATGAAAACCTAGTAGACCGATAAATACATTAATATCCAACTAACGGCAGGTATATTTTGGTTCCTGTTTATTCAATCACATTTATAGTTTACAAATAAATAGTTTAATAAGTACTATAGAGTTCTAAAGAAGACACAGAACAAATCCACACGCGGGTACGAGAGGGAGGCGGGGCCAACAGCTAAACCGACCAATCGGAGCGGGACTGCCACCCGTTTCCAGTCCTTTATTGGATGCCAATACTTGATGGGAGGGGGAGAAGAGGTGCGGAGGGGAGAGGGAAAGCCGGCGCTTTGAGGCCCGTCGATTGGCGGCACCCGGCACCAATGAGCGGGCGTTCAAGCGCGCCAGAAGGCGGGCAGTAGGCGGGGGAAAAGACCCGCGCGGCGATTGCGGCGCCTTCTTTCGTCTGAAGGCTTGGCGGGAGCGTGGTCGGCTTTCCTCCCTCGTCGCCGTTGTCTTCGCCGCTATGGCTCCCCTCGGCAGTTGACGCTCGTGGCTCTTTTTTTTTCCCCCTCCCGGTTCTTCTCCTCCTCTTCCATCGCCGGACTCTCCCGCGGGACCCTCTGTGAGGCCAGCGCGCTCGCGACACCATGAAAGTCATCCTCGGCATCGGCGGGTGAGGAGAAGGACGAGGGGGGGAACGGGGGGTTGGGCGCGGGGTGCTCTCGCGCCTGCGCAGTGGGGAGGACGTCCACGTGCGGGGATCCCATTCTGCGCTTTGCAGCTGTTGGTGCCGCCGCCGCAGCTGCTGCTTTTTCCTGGCAGGCGCCGTGATATTCCTGGGTGCCTTTGGTTGTCCTCTCCCCCGCCTCCAGCCTGCACTATTCCTTCCTTCCTTCCTTTCTTTCCTTTCCCTTTTTAAGAAAAAATGTATTAACTCTCAAGTGGCGCTTAAAAATGGGAGGGGTTTTCCTGCTTCCCCTTCCTCCTTTTCCATGGATGATCTAATGCAATCTATAAGCAGATGGTGCAGCCACCTCTTGTTCCGTTTTGAGAGCTGGTGGGTTGGCTGTTTTAATAGAATAACCGTGTTCGAAGGGACCTTAAGAGGTCTTCTAGACCAACCCCCTGCTCAAGCAGCAGCCTCTATGCCAGAGGTCTTCAAACCTTAAGACTTGTGGACTTCCAACTTCTGGGAGTTGAAGTCCACAAGTCTTAAGAGTTGCCAAGTTTGGGGACCCCTGCCCGATGCCATTCTAGACATTTCGGGGGGGAAAAGGAGGGTGCCAACCAGTTATTCTTTTGCTTATTTTCCTCCCCAAGGAAAAGGATTAGAGAGATGGTATGAGAGAGCCCAGTGTGAATCAGGAGTTGGGAGATCTGAATCTGATGTACCTTCAATCCTGGAAACCGTTTTGATGGGCCAATCCCTCTCATTTCCACCCATCTTCAAATTTCTCCATCCTAAGTGGAGTTTTTGTAATCTACAAACGTTTTGATTCCCTGCGTTTGCTGATAATACCCATCACGTCTGAAATTCCCGTTATAGGATCACGAATGGGGGCAAGACCACCTTGACCAACAAACTCACGCAGTCGCTGCCCAACTGCAGTGTGGTCCATCAAGACGACTTCTTTAAGGTGGGTCGGGAAAATTAGTTTGTTTGCTTTTCCTCCCCTTTGATTTTTGTCAGGCACCCCAAAGGCCATGATAGCAGTTCCTCTTCCTGACTGGAATGGGTGGATAAAGGATATCTTTGGGAATGTCCGGATTGTTAGCATGTGAACTTTTACTCTTTGTGACGTCTCAGTACAATTAAAATCTTAATATTCTGCCCATGTAATTGATGGGGAACTGCTATGACAGAGCTGAGTCAGGATAATTTAAGGCAGAATTGTTCCTGCACCTTTGCAAGTATCTACTGAATAAATGATATAGAGGCAATAAATTCAGTTTTTTAGCAAGAGACTAAGGATTCTGATTGCTTGCTCATAACTCCTTTCAAATGCATACACTTAGCTTAGACAACAGAGAAAATGGCCAGATGGCACATTAAGAAATATCCCCTTTTTTGCTTACTTTGTACTAAACCCTCCTTGGATGTTAGGATGCTTTTTTAGATGCATAGCGAAGTATAATTTGCCTCCAACTGAATATCTTCAGACAAAGTTTTTGCCCATCTTTGCAGATTGTCTCAATCTTTTCATACTTTTCTCCAATCCTTTTTCATCGTATCAATACTCCGAATTCCACATGTTTGCAGAATCACGATTAATGGAACTCTGTCTCATATTTTACATCTTTTGTTTTTCCCATCTTATGAACTACATGGAGTTCTAGCGTTCTGCTAAGTCTTAAGTATTGGTCCTCCCTTTAATGTGTTTTTGTCATATATCAGTTTACTTCTGGAGGGTTGGGACATAAAGATTTTCTGTAGTTACTGGATAAGATCCTAATATACAGTTGGCATGACTCTACTGTTTTGAAAGTAGGATAGGTGTGTATTTGTTAGTGATGAGATAAAGGGTTAAGTCACTTATTGCCTTGTGACCCTGTTTTATGTAAGTTATTGAAAGTCCAGCTATCATCTTTTAATATGAGCATTGAATTACCAGGGAGTCAGTTTAAAAATGGTTTTATTCATCTTGCTCTTCTTAAAAGTAGCCTCAGGAAATCTGTGACTAGCTTTGCAGACAGTTTTCTGTTCTGTTTCAGCCCCAAGATGAGATACCGGTTGAAGATGGATTCAAACAGTACGATGGTAAGTTCTATTTATATCAATGTAGTAACTATTTACAAAACCTTTAGTTCTGTCACAGAACTAGTCCGTGAAGAGAAAAAAAAATAAGAATGCAAGTTTGATCATCAGCTGAGATCATGATATTTTGTAATAGTTTGTCTCTCCCTTTGGAGCTAACATTTCTGTTCTTTTGCCTTAAGTTATCAGTGCTTTGGATATGGATGCAATGATGAATACCATCAGTGCCTGGAGGAAAAATCCTATCAAGTTTGAACGATCCCATGGCATTAATACCCTTGATACCAGCACCATAGAGGAAGATGACGACACTATTCATATTCTGATTGTGGAAGGATTTTTACTTTATACTTATAGGTAACTGAAGTCAAGACAGCAGCTTCCAATAGTAGAATGTTCTATAGGTCCTGGTATTTCTGTCATATTTTTGCTGGCAAATAAAAGTCTCAGATATTTTAAGGGCCGTCCCAGCTTTCGGTATCTAATCAAGTACCTGCTAACACTTGTTTATTCTTAGCAAGTATTTGACAGATAATGCAACAGGCGTGGTGTGAACCGTTTTGATTGTACAAAATACATGAGAGCAGGTGGCGATTAGATAAATTTTACTAGTTCCGGTGCTCTCAGATTATATATAGAAAGAAGCATGCAGGAGGAGCACTTTCTTGAGGGAATGTTTGGTTTGGTTTCATTTAACCCATAGCTGATAACCGATGTATTACCGGGTGTAAACTAGGAAGAAGAGGCTTAGGTAGGTAAGAAATCCCTAGAAGTTTATTTGTACTGAATGAAGAAACCCCTCCCCCCCCAAAAAAAACAACAACCCACAAGCAAATAATATAGGTGCAACCTAAAATATCCAGGATTATTTAGAGAGTAGATAGGGTATTGTTTCTCAAACTTGGCAACTTTAGGATGTGTGGACTTCAATTCCCAGAATTCCCCAGCCAGAATGCAGAAACAACTAATGGTTTAACTTGGTATGTAAGTGCAGTTGTGATTGATACTGGACGCTGACTTAATATGGTTTTGGAAAAAGCATTTAGTGATTTGTAAGAGAATGGATATGTAAATAGTTTGAGCTATACCAGAGTCAATATGTCTCCCTTATGGGGAAGGCTTTATTTTCTGGTGGGTATTTTCCCAGAAACTTACAGACATGGTTAAAAATATGATAATGCACAAGATGGGACTTTGCCTAGCCTTGTGTTTTGTTATGTAACAAAACTTGAGAGAGATTTTCCTACTTTTCAGACCCCTGATCGATATTTTTGATGCCCGGTATTTTCTTTCTATCCCTTATGAAGAATGTAAGAGGAGGAGAAGGTAAGTCCATGACATGAAAAGCTTGTGTTTAGAGGTGGATATCTGGAAGGACTGGATGGCTTTAAAAGATCTACATAAACAACTCAAATTCAAATGGATGTTTTTCTTTCTCTAGTTCAAGGAATTACACCGTCCCAGATCCACCTGGATTATTTGATGGTCATGTCTGGCCCATGTACATCAAACATAAGAAGGTGATGAAAAACCTTAATGTCGATGTTGGTAAGTCCAACTGGATTTTGGAAGCCCCTTTTGAATTTGATTTTCTTGTATTACTAAGTTGGACAATTGTGTTTCAAAAAGTAGGTCTTTCAATAACATCCCCAGAGTTGTCTGCAAATGTAACAAGTTGCTGCTACAAAAAAAAATTTTTTTTTTCCACTTAAACTGTAACGGTTCATAATTTTGCTTATGGTTTACTTTGCAATTCTACCCATAGACTGAAAATGGAAGGGATAAGGATTGCTTGAGTCAGAAAGTCAGAATAGTTTTTCTTAGTTGTCTGGACTCTGTTTTATTTAGTGAAAGTTAGTAGCTTTATTAATAGCCATGGTTTTAAATAAAGTATAGTTTGAACAAGCTGCCATTTACTAAACTTGTAATAACAAGCTACAATATATAGCTTTATTTCACCTAATGAAAAATAATACCGAGCTCAGCAAAATTGTTCTTGTTTTCAAATGGTGCTGCTTATATTCCAGTTCATTTGGATGGGACAAAATCAAGGGAGGAACTTTTTGACACTGTTTACAATCACATCCAGAACAATTTAGAAGAACTGATTCACATGCAGGTATGTATTTTACTTAAAAGCTTGGGAGCAAATCATATGCAGATTATTACATACAACAAAATCCTACCAACTTTTTTTTGGGTGGGGGGGGGAGCATTGATTACAAATGTAAAAATTTAGCCCTTACTGTACTTTTCAAAGGCTTGCTGATAAAGAAGGAATTGTTTTGGACATAGATCAAAAAGTGATGGTTCCAAAACAGTAGTTTGATACAGAATTTGGAAAAGATCAAGGCCGTTAGTGACTGGGGAGGGAAGGGAAAGTGATAGGATTGGGGAACAGAATAGGTTGCTGCCTAGTCATGAAACCGTTAAGTATACAATAAGGGAACTGGTATTTTCAGTAGTTGCATCCTAGAAGAGCCGCAGAAAGGGTGGCATTGGGGAGCTGGTGGAATGGGCAATACTGGGACATGGGTGGTGGGTTGGGAAACTTTAGCTTATGTTATGCTTGCAAACTGCTGGGAAGGAGAATTGTACAGAAGGTGACAGCAGTCTCCTTGCTCATTCCATAAGATCACTTTGGGATCCCTCTGCTTTCGCTTCGTTTGAAACCCCGCGGCACTTAAAATATTTTGGGTTTTTGTTTTACCAAGCTAATTTGAAATGGTTCCACAGAACTTCAAAAGTACAGTGGCTTGTTCGCATTTTGGAAATATATTTTTCTGTTTTGTATGTACTCCTTAAAAAGACATTATGAAAAAGTTACGATGAAGGTAGTCCTCGTTTACCAAACGGTCATTTAGGAACCATTTGAAGTTACACTTCTAATAAAAGGTTCCCTTTACCATGAATTCCAAAACTTTACGGGAACACAGTGCTATTGACTTCAATGCACCTTCTGGGTCTATGAGACTAGGATGATGGTTTTGCTGTATTTACAAAAATGTGCAATACCCATTCACCATACTCTTTTATTCCCCCCCTTCTGAACAGCGATAAACAAATGGGTAGGACGCTCCTGAGAAGATATTTCTTCAGTAACCGTGTTTTAACATATGTGTATGCTGACTTAAAAGATGACTTTGTCTAAATCCTGATTGTAAAGATCTAAAATCTGGCCTTGATTAAAACACAACTATTACTTTTTATTGTATCTTTGTGGGAATTGTGCTTTTTTTTTTTTTTTTTTTTGCTTAATGCAGTTTTCAGAAAGCTGCATTATGACAACAGGGGCATCCTTTTATTCATCTGGATAGGACCCTACCAAGTCAGGAAAAGAGAATTTTCTGAAGTCTCCAGCTACCTGACTTTTTCAAAGTTATTCTGTTGGGTACTGAAGCAGCAGTCCCTTCTCTTTGCAAAGTTCTTATCTGTCCATTGAGCTATGACCCTTCACCAACCATTGAGAAACAGTGCTATCAATTGAGCAGAGACATCATAGTCGAAAAAGGTCTGGCATAGGAAACCTTGACTAAAACAACGTGAAATTCAATTGGGGACGGCATTCAATTGGGGACGGTCGGAGTGTTTTCCGTTTAGTAATGAAGAAACACGTGGCTTCTGTTTAAAACAAAGCAAGGGGCTCTTGATGTGTCGGTTAGCAACATATTTTGTACTTAAAGCACTCAGTCAACAGATTATTTTTTTTAAAAAAAACATGTAAAGGCGAGATAAGGTCATTTTAGGTTACACATCCACAGCTGCAGATATTGAAGCTTACAGAAGCTAATTCTGTCAACCTGGCATTGCTAAAAATATAGCAGCTGGCTGTGTGCTTACTGGACAATATTTGCTACTTGTAAGTGCAGAAATAAGGAAAAACTGTACCTATGTTTTAAGGTGCAGAGGACTCTGAAGGCTGCATTCCTACAGAGAAGTTATTTTATTAATTTCTGACGGCTTTTTTGTTATTATTAAAAGTGTTACATGGTTTGTAGCTGGCAGAAGATGATTTCAACGATTACTTCAACCCAAGATGAAATATTTTCCTCAATAGACCTGGGCCACCCCAATATCCCCTGTGAGAAAGGAAGGGGGGGAAAAAAAGATTTATACCTTCACAGGGAATTTAGACTTGTGAAATATTTCCTGAAATTAAAATGTAGCACTATGTCAAGAGTAAACATTGCTGCTCGTTACAATAGAATCAAAGGAAGCATGGAAATTAAACATTACAGTAAGATTTCCCACACTGAAATAAGGAAATGCTGCAAACTATTTTGGTGGAACAGACAAAGCTAATAACTTCTGGAAATTCAGTTGATGTTTATGTATGAAAAAATTAAGGGACACCGTTGTTTATTCTTGCAGGAAGTGGCCAAAGTTAAAATAGGCACAGGAAGAGATAGGACATTAACAGTTAAAGTTTGCACTGGATGGATAGACATATAAGACTGACAGACTATGGTTCAATCTATCTCATAGCATTCATATTTTCTTTACTCTTATCCAGGGTTTTTTTTTTTTTTAAATGAATGGCACTGCTCAAATTAAGCCTACCTATCGATGCAATAAATAAATGCAGAATTCAATGTACTTTTCTGGGAGCCTGTTCCCCTTAACCCCTACATAGTATGAATGTAGAATACTTACTTCAGAAGTCCATACCAATACAGATAGGGCATCACATTAGCCTTCATATGAAAACTTGTCAGCCTCTCTTTGCTCTGGTCGAATGGAAATGTTTCTAAAGGCTGAGCATTGTAATCAAACTCAGCCAGGATTGCTCGGTTGTAGTTGGTTATCAGAGGACAGGAAGTATATCCATCATACTATAAAACATTAAAAACATGCCTTTTAGGACAGGAAAAACATTCAGGATATTACATATTATCCTTTAAGGAGCTTCATGCTCCATGAATTTGTCTAACCCCCTTTTAAAGTCATTCAAACTGGTAACCCTTCTTAAATTTAAGGGATTGCAGAGTTTAATGTACTGTGTGAAGAAATTATTTTTCTCTTTTTAATCTCATAATTCATTGTCACTGGGTGAACCCAGTTTCCAAAATTAGAAGCCCTGGAAAGAAATTTCTGGTGTTATTTTGCTGTCAGCTTTATAATGCTGGTTGGAGAGGTATATAAAACCATATAAATGAGTTAAAATTTTTAGCGTGTTTGTTGCATTGCAAATACAAATATTTCCCCAACATAAAAAACCCATTTCCCAATGAAAAGAAAATATATTGTTCCTTTTCAGGAAAAGTTACCTTCTTAGTAGGAGTTTTGCCTTTCATGATACATGAAATGGTTTTATCAAGTACACCACACTGGCCAGCTGTGGAAGAGAAAAAATGTTTTATTTTGTCTCATTTTTCTGCTGAGAAAAGAGAGTTATAATTTTTTTAAGGTGGCTTAACTCTTTGAGGTTGGTGGCAGGTTTTTTGGGGTCATGTTGGGAATGTTCCCAAGAGCATTCAAATTGGATAGCTACTAATACAGTGTTTCTCAACCATGGAGACTTTAAGTCCTGTGGACTTTGACTCCCAGAATCCCCCAGCCAGCACAGCTGGCTGGGGGATTCTGGGAGTCGAAGTCCACAGGTCTTAAAGTCACCAAGGTTGAGAAACACTGTACTAATAACATAGACATTTACATGAGCTGCTGAGATTGGTGACTGGGCTTTGAGGCCCTCTCTTTCCCTACTATTCCATAGAAAAACACCTTGTATTGAATCCTAATTGGGGTCTCTATGATGACCATATCAAATACTTTCAGGCACAAGGAGATGCGACCCAACGTTTAAAACTGGCTTTTTGGTCCTGCAACAAGGAGACCAAAATGCAAGTACGGTACCTAGAAATTAATCTCACCTACAGCTGCAGCAGTCTTGGATGTAGGGAGGTTGGTGCAGTCTCCAATCCCAAAAACATTTGGGTATTTCACATGCTGCAGGGTCTCCTTGTTTACATCCACCCATCCAGCGACGTCAGAAACTGGACTGTTTAACAGGACGTCAGGAGGGCCCATGGGTGGAGTGACATGAAGCATTTCATACTGGAGAGCAGAGGGGAAAAAACGAGATTCAGTTAGAAGACAATATTTGAATCTCCGGGCTGAACCGAAGAGTCCTTGGTGTTCTCCAAGGTTTTCTTGCAGACGTCTCATTACCAAGTAGGTAACATCACAAGTGCCTGATGTTGTTACCTAGTTTGGTAATGAAACGTCTGCAAGAAAACCACCAAACAACTGAGGAACTGTCTCTTCTCGGTTCGGTCCTTTCTTCTACACCAGCTTACAGGAACTTGTTGCTTAACAGCCATTTGTTCAGCAATTATTTGAACTTAAAAGCAGCGCTGAACGAATAGTATTTACCATTGGATAGCAATAGCACTTAGACTTGTATACCGCTTCACAGAGCTTTACAGCCCTCTCTAAGCGGTTTACAGGGTTAGCACATTGCCTCCAACAATCTGGGTCCTTGCCATTGGCTCCTTGAAGTGATCAGTTAGAGCTCTTGGCATCCTAACTGCAGAGAGAAGGCCAAAGGCAGCCAGCAGTTGCTTTGTATAGGGTCAGGCTGAGCATGAGTGGTCAGCAATGGGAGGAAAAATAATGGCGGAGGTCAGTTGGGGGCAGCAAAGCAATTTGGCAAAAATGAAAAGGCAGATGGGTGGTGTAAGTTAAAAGGTGAGAGGACAGGAGAGTGTTGTCCTGAACGAATAGCTGCAAAGGGACTACAGAAACTTCTATTGCTAAGTGATGAAGCTGTGTGATGTTTCATCGAATGGCTGCCTTGAATTAAAACCATTCACCAAGAACTATCGGTAATCTTCCTGCCTCTTTAAATTCTTTACCGCATAAGGATGGATAGTGCTGCGTGGGTATGCTTTAAAAAGGCTCATCCTAATTCTCCATCCACACTCCCGCTGCCAGTTCTAAACAGACAAGCAGCCTAAACCATGAACGGGAAATTAATAGTTGGGAAATTCACTGAAAAATTCCATTTGCTCACCCGATAAACTTGCGTTTCCCCAGGTTTGTCCAAGTTCTCAAATACGGCTTCCTGCTTATCTGCTCGGACTTCCACAAGGTTCCATTTGTAGTTCACTGTAATATCTCTTTCTTTGATAATCTTTAGCAGAGCATCCGCATACTTCTTAACACCAAATATCGCTCCAAGAGATGTATTGAATATGATATTGGCTTTGGACCGTTTTCCAGTCTAGGGAAAATGAGAAGAAAGAGTGAAGTATTCTTGAAATACTTGAAAAAAAACACTCAATTTCTTGTTCTTGTCTGTACCGTAATTTATTTTATTTTATTTATTTTTATTTATACAATTTATAGGCCGCCCAATCCCGGAGGACTCCGGGCGGCTTACAACGAAGGAAAAAAAGAAATAATAAAAGAAAAAAATAAAAATAAAACAGGTTAAAATCTACACACATACATTCGTTACGATCGGGGCTGGACCTCAACAATGAGGTCAACAGCCCCAGGCCTGCCGGAATAGCCATAGAATCATAGGGCTAGAAGGAACCTTGGAGGACCCCTAGCCTAGACCAACCCGCTGCCCAAAGTAAGAATCCTTATCTATTGTTGATTAACCATAACTGGGTTTATATAGCCCGCCCAAAAAGATTTAAGCTAACAGCTTTTGAAGAAACCACAGTAAATGATGCACCCAACTTTTTAGGCGATCAGCACCTAACAAAACACAGTTTACACTTGCAGTAACGGGATTCACGATACATACAGAACTAAACTGAATCCAAAGACTTAAATTTGATGTCTGTATCAATACGTTGGATATGCTTAATGCTACAATTTTAATTTCTATGTGCAAATTTATGCCAATTTAACTAGTTGGTCCTGTCGATTTAACAAAATTGCTTGTATGTCTTCAATCGGAGGAGCACTCTAAAACTACCCATACTTTAAGCTTATATTCTAGCTGCAGTTTAAATTAGGATAAGTGCACTTTCAATAACTTTTTGTTGCTTGTTTAGGCAACCAATAGCAATAGCAGTTAGACTTATATACCACTTCATAGGGCTTTCAGCCCTCTCTAAGCCAAGGTGGCGCAGTGGTTAAATGCAGCACTGCAGGCTACTGCTAGATCAGCAGGTCAGCGGTTCAAATCTCACCGGCTCAGGGTTGACTCAGCCTTCCATCCTTCCGAGGTGGGTAAAATGAGGACCCAGATTGTTGGGGGCGATATGCTGACTCTCTGTAAACCGCTTAGAGAGGCCTGAAAGGCCTATGAAGCGGTATATAAGTCTACTGCTATTGCTATTGCTAAGCGGTTTACAGAGTCAGCATATCGCCCCCACAGTCTGGGTCCTCATTTCACCCACCTCGGAAGGATGGAAGGCTGAGTCAACCTTGAGCCGGTGAGATTAGAACCGCTGAACTGCAGATAACAGTCAGCTGAAGTGGCCTGCAGTACTCCACCCTAACCACTGCGCCATCTCGGCTCAGGGTAGTTGTACAGTGGCTGACACGTACCTTTCTCAAGTAGGCTTCTGTCAGATACATGATTTTTTGTGGCGCCCCTGCACATTTCACCGGAGTGTTTGGAAAGGTGAAAATGGCATTTCCTTCCTGGAAATCCTGCAGAGCTTTCCAGGTTTTCTCCACTGTGTGAATGGAATAATTGGAACCAATTTTAGGAAACTTAAAACCCTCAGGCAAGCCTTTGATCTGTAATAAGACAAAATTAGCAGGATAATATTTCACCGGATTAAACATGCGGGCTGTTTACTTTCAGGGAATCTGTTTAATTCCAAGCATACCATCCTGGCCTCCCTAATCATCTTAGCCATAGTTCCTTTAGCAGTGCTTTCTTGAGTAAGCCACCTGTGGTTTCAGTTCACGCAACACGCACAACATCTACAAACCACAACAGCAGAGTTCACACAACATACTACACCCAGAGTAAGCTTAAATTGAAGTTTAGCATATTGTGGAGTCATATCTGCTCAGATTCCCCTACAGACAAGATCATATCCCAGAGATACTCCATTCACACTGAATTTGATTTCTGAATATTATCTTGATGTGTAAATATTTGCAAAATACTCAGATGAAATCATCACATCTCTATTAGATAAAGGGTAAAACTGGCATTGGCTTACATTTAGCGTAAACGGTTGGCTGAATTAACAGGAGAGATTTATGACTAAGAGAGATTAAGAAGTTCACTTAGCTATCATGTATTCCAATTTAGAAGGGAGCATGATTTGGATAAATACACGAATTAAAAAAGTTTGGCTTTGGGTTTCATCTTCTTCATCCATCTTCTTTCTATCTTTTTTTATTTTAGTAGATGAACCCAGAATAAAGATCAATAAACTCTTTTCCAGCACTGAATTATAGCCTAGCATCCTTAAAGAAAAAAAATAATCTTGATATCGTGTTTCCCCGAAAATAAGACAGGGTCTTATTTTCTTTTCACCCCCAAAATAAGTGCTTGGCCTTATTTTCGGGGAGGTCTTATTATTTTTGAGGTGCAGGAGGCCCCCCTTAACCTCGGCCTGCGGATCAGTTCTGTCTCTGTTTCTGGCACACTCTTGCCAGCCCTAATGTCGCTGGGCCTGCCGCTCTTTTTGCGGCTGCCACTAAGAGAAGGGGCGCAGTAGGTAGGATTTACAGGAGCGGCCTCCGCGAGGCCATTCTCTGTGGATGGCAGGTGCATGTGGGGCATATTCTCCCCTCCTTCCCCCAGGAAAGGGCGGGGACTGGCTGTGCATGCATTTAAATATTTTAGGGGAGGCCCTATTTTAGCGCATGTGCTCAAAAACCCAATTGGGCTTATTATCCGGGGGGGCTTATTTTGGGGGAACCGGGATATACAAACACAGCCTCCCAAATTGGCCAAGTAGTGATTATCTTTGTGTTTCTGTGTCCACCATTAAAACAAGCTCATTTCACAACAACATGGTACGTGTCCCTGGATGCATTCAATTTCCTGATAAAGCACTAGAGATCTCTAAAGGATTTCTTCTACTGTTGCACAACCTCGGTTGCACAATTTCCACAGAGTGCCTCCTTGTGGGAAAGACGCAGTGCTATTTCTCAGAATTTGTGCTCAGAATTTGGGGCCTTTCATGCAAGGAACATGAAAGTCCCTGAGCCTTGCTTCCTATCGGTAGAGAAAATGCTAACCCAGCTGTTCACACAATCAGATCTTAAATAAAATACCTTTTCATAATTCAGCTGCAGCCCGAGAGCAACAATCAAATACTTGTAAGATACCTGTAAAAGAAAGAAGAAAACTATTATCTTAAACGTTATCAACAGCCTCAGATATGCAGATGACACCACTCTAATGGCAGAAAGTGAAGAGGAACTAAAGAGCCTCTTGATGCGGATGAAGGAGGGGGGTGCAAAAGTTGGCTTGAAACTCAACATTAAGAAAACTAAGATCATGACATCTGGCCCTCTCAATTCCTGGTAAATAGGTGGGGAAGAAATGGAGGTAGTGACAGATTTTATTTTCCTGGGCTCCAAGATGACCGCAATAGCAATAGCAGTAGACTTATATACCGCTTCATAGGGCTTTCAGCCCTCTCTAAGCGGTTTACAGAGAGTCAGCATATTGCCCCCAACAATCTGGGTCCTCATTTTACCCACCTCGGAAGGATGGAAGGCTGAGTCAACCCTGAGCCGGTGGGATTTGAACCGCTGAACTGCTGATCTAGCAGTAGCTTGCAGTGCTGCATTTAACCACTGCGCCACCTTGGCTCTGATGGGGACTGCAGCCAAGAATTTAAAAGACGCTCCTGGGGAGGAAAGCCACAGCAAATCTAGACAGCATACTAAACAGCAGAGACATCACCCTGCCAACAAAAGTGTGTCTAGGCAAGGCTCTGGTTTCCCCAGTTGCAATGGATGGCTGTGAAAGTTGGACCATAAGGAAGCCTGAACGCCAAAGAATGGAGGCCTTTGAACTCTGGTGCTGGAGAAGACTCCTGCGAGTCCCTTGGACTGCAAGGCCATCCAACTGGTCAGTCCTAGAGGAGATCAACCCTGACTGCTCTTTAGAAGGCCAGATCCTGAAGGTGAAACTCAAATACGTTGGCCACCTAATGAGAAGGAAGGACTCCCTGGAGAAGAGCCTCATGCTGGGAAGGATTGAGGGCCAGAGAAGAAGGGGACGACAGAGAAGGAGGTGGCTGGATGGAGTCACTGAAGCAGTCGGTGTGAGCTTAAACGGACTCCGGGGGATGGTAAGGGACAGGAAGGCCTGGAGGAATGTTGTCCATGGGGTCGCAATGGGTCGGATGTGACTTTGCAAATAACAACAACAATGATTGTAAACAGGATCCAAGGTTTATTCAAACAGACAATTGGTCTCAAAATGCTGTCTCTATCAGTCTCTTCTATCCTCATGGAATATTGCAGGCAAGAATAATGCCAAACTAAATAAATAGCATCATGTAGGTTTTTTTAGAAGTTCAAAAAAACATGAGAAGAGATGACAGAACTATTCAATTTATGTATTAAATATTTCTCATGTAGATGAGCAACCCATTCAAACTAAAGACTAAATCTCATGTATCCAAGCTCTATCAATTGTCAAAGCAAGTAAGTTTTAATCAAGCAGATAAATCAGCAAGTTCCAATGGGCGACCTACCTTTTGATTATTCCCCAAATAGACACAGTTGTTGTCTGGATCCAACTTTTCCACCTTGGACTGGATCCACTTTACCCCTGAAGGAATAACACTGGCTGTCGCACGCCCTGAAGTGGCCAGCTGTTTTGCCCCAGCTCCAACTAAAGTCCAAATAGGTTGATAATAGTGTTTCTGCAAGAAATAATTGGGAATAAAAGCTGCCAGCAAAGCATAAGAAGAACAGAAATGAACATGCGAAATCAGACAGCTGATACTTTTCTAGAGAGATTTGGCCAATCAGGTTCAAGAACTTCCCTTGATTATATTAAATGAGATTTTTGAAAGACATACATTCAATATATCTGGACCATTTCTCTGTTGGGAAAAAGCTGCCAAAGAACAGTGGTTCATAACCTGTGATCCACAGACCCCTGACAACATGTAAGAAGATTTGAGGGAATGTTATGATTTAGGGACATGGTGGCTCAGTGGCTAAAATGCTGAGCTTTTTTATCAGAAAGGTTGGCTGTTCAGTGGTACGAATCCCTAACGTCGCATAACAGAGTGAGCTCCTGTTACTTTTCCCAGCTTCTGCCAACCTAGCAGTTCAAAAGCACGTAAATATGCAAGTAGAAAAATAGGGACCACCTTTGGTGGGAAGGTACGGCATTCCGTGCACCTTACACGGAACGCCTAAGTCTTGATGTTAAGTCTTGGAGGTGCGTAGCCATGGTTCATGGCCACAAAAGGGGGTTCATGGTAAAGAAAAGATTGAGAATTATTGCTTTAGAATATTGCCTAGTTCCTTATATAACTGAGTGGCCTTCACCTGATTTTTCTAGCAATGGGTTTTACAAACGAATTTTGTAGTTATTTTCTTAGAGCGCTTGGTTTTGTACAAGATATCAAACTGTTAAAAGTCTGTAGAGATTCTCAGTCATCCAGGTCATGGTTTTCCCAAAGTTGCTTTTTTTCAGGAGGCAACTTGGACTTGTTTTTCTTTGAAGACATTTTGCTTCTCATCCAAGAAGCTTCTTCAGCTCTGATAGGATAGCGGAGAATAAATAAAGTATAAATCCTTCCTTCCACCACTATCCTCATTAGCATTCTGATCATCAGTGGTAAAAATTGTAGTCTACTGTTTTATGCAATCCTGAATCCTGAATGGAGAAGCTGCACGTATGCTCTAAAAGTACTTTGATATCTCCATATGATACTCACGCCCATGTTTATTACTTTACATATTTCCAGCAGTATACTACATCCAGTGGGTCATTACCCTTGTGCATGAAAATAACAGGTCTCACAAACTGCTTTTTAGATGTTCCTTCCTTTAAAAAAAGGTGTGTTTTATTGTTGATTGACAAATAAAGTTCTAAGTCCATTTTAGTTGCACAGATCTGGGAAAAGGTTTACCCTTAAGTTACATGTACAGATATGGGGGAAATTAAATAATTTACCTCTTGTTTGCTGGTTTTATTTAAACAAACTTATATTTCACCTTTTAGGTTTAACACATTAGAAAATAACTATTTTCCAGAGCTAAAAACAATATATAGTAAAAGGTAAAGGTTCCCCTTGCACATATGAGCTAGTCGTTCCCGACTCTAGGGGGCAATGCTCATCTCCATTTCAAAGCCGAAGAGCCAGCACTGTCCAAAGATGTCTCCGTGGTCATGTGGCCGGCATGACTAAATGCCGAAGGTGCACGGACCTTCCCACCAAAGGTGGTTCCTATTTTTTTACTTGCATTTTTACATGCTTTCGAACTGCTAGGTTGGCAGAAGCTGAGGCAAGTAATGGGAGCTCACTCCGTTACACGGCGCTAGGAATTTGAATTGCTGAACTGCCAACCTTTCTGATTGACAAGCTCAGTGTGTGTGTGTATGTGTTAATTATATGCAGCCATATAATTAAACTGGCTAGTGTCCCACAAATGTTCAAATTATCTTTCTGCCTTTACTTGAAGAGTTGTAATTTCAGCACATCTGGAAGGCACAGATTAGAGAAAGCTGACCTAGAGGAAGAACCGATAGATTAAAATGCCATGCTAAGATATAATGTGGCTCCTCAATTTAAGCTAAGCACAATGTGCAAACCAAGTTATACTTTATAAACTATGACAAATGTCTAAGCATATTGCATGAACCACAAAAAATATGAAGCCTGCAAAAACTGATAGATTGTGGAATGCTGTTGTGCAATGAATATATAACATTTTCCCCCTTGTGGGGAAGAGTTTGACACACACGGTTGTCAAGGAGGAAATGCAGAAAGCATCTTAAGATCTGAAAGATTTTGCAAAGACAATTCAATCGAATTCTGGGAGTTGAAGGCCATGCATGTTAAAATTGTTGAGGTTAGAGAACACTGTTCTATATCATGGGTTCCCAACCCCTGGTCTGTAGCCTGGCACTGGTCCAGGGCATGCCAGTAACTGGGATGCACAAATAGGTGAAGCCCCAGCAATGGGATGTGGGCAACTCACAAAACCACACCCACTGTGGTCTGCAGAAAAACCTTTCTCCACAGAACCGTCCCTGGTGCCCAAAAGATTGGGGTGCCACTGTTCTAGACCTTACAATTCTTGCTTATTTTTATGACAAAGGGATCTCAGTGGAGTGGTTCTAGATTATAATGCACTTGGCAGGATGTCCATATTCCTTCTGAGATACAACCAACCCCTATTTTTTTTCTTGCTAACTGCTACATACAAATTACATCGTGTCATTCCATGAAGAAATGGTCCTTCCAGGTCTGTCCTTTCGTTTCCTCTTCATCTCTTGTAGTGGGAATTTCCTTCTAAATGTCTTTATTTGGTCTGGTACTGCTTTACTCAATCTGGATTCTTTTCCAGATCTTTTGAAGTACAGATTAAGGTGAAAGATGTATAATAGAACAGAGCAAAGAATAATGTGGACTACTTCCACATTACAGAACAGAACAACTGCACAATCCCACTCTTTAACAGTAGATGCCAAAACTTTAGGGTTTTTTCTTCCAAGTGAAACGTCAGTGCCTGTAGCTTTGATCACAACTGTGACACGAGTCACACTTTGTACTTGCTCATTAATAAGTTTGATTCCCCCCCCCCCTCTGTATCAGAATTCATTAAAGAACAGACACAAATTCATTGTTAATTTTTTAAATTGAGAGAAGGTCCTTCAAAAAGTCCAGATTTAAAGAAGATATCAGAAAAGGTGGCCTTTCTTCACATGTGGGACACGACCATTCTACTTTAACAATTTATAATACTATACTTTATATATTTTGCATAATGCCTCCAAAATCCCAACATTTCAGAATTCAAGAATTCAGGATTTACCTCCTGGGGTTCCACCACAGCCACATTGTCAGCTCCTACTTTCCGTTTCATCCGGGCACTCATCGTGATCCCCCCGGAGCCTCCACCAAGCACCAGCACCTCGTAGTAATCTTTTGAAGCGGACGTGGCTGTCGTGTGTAACTGGGAGGAACATGTTTTGGGGATCCCCAACCTAAGTAAAGGTACCAGGGAACGAGCACATGCACAGGAGGACATCAACCCAACAGTGGCCATCTTTGGAGAGCATCAACTTGCAAAGTTCTAGAGAAAGAGGTGGAACATCAAAAAGGTGACTTTTTCCCCCTGCAAATGTAATTTTCATTCTTTATCTTATTCTACTAAAGAGCTGAATAAAGAAGCTGAAAGAAGGTCCCCAAAGATACGGTCTTAACGTTCAGTATGTGACATCAATACTTTGGTTTCAAACTGTGACTCAGTCATTGTTGTTATTTTCTTTTCATCATTCTTCCTCTGATAATTATAGTAGTTTAAATTTAGATAGGAAAGGCCGTTTTTATGTTGACAGGCAGCAATCAGAAATTTTACTATGCTATTCCAATACCAGATATGTTATTAAAATGATTTAAAAACTGTTTTGACACCCATTCTAAGAAATTATTTTGGTTCCATCTGTATTTTATTGCTCACAAACAACATTAATCTGGTCGGGGAATGCAGCATTTAATGTTTTGAGCAGCTGTAAAAGAATGTGGGGTATGTTTGCTGCTTTTGGCAAACTACAAATGTTCCTACTTTTTAAAAGAAAATGGGTAGTAATATTGTCTCTCAGGACATTGTTTATGAAGCTCATGCAGATTCTGCACTATATCAAATTCAATAGTTTTTTGTCCCAGGAAAGATGCTTTAATTTTTTTTAGCTCTACTCTCCAGCAATTGAGTTTTAACTTTCCCATTTTTTTTCCTACTTGAAACTTTTCTAATTTTAACTGACATAAATGGATTTTTTTTAACATTGAGAAACTAAGGACATCAACCGATAACTGGACTTTCTATTAAAGAATCATAGATGTTCACTAGTAAAGAATCATAGATGTTCACATTCCCAGTTAAAATGTTTGCAGGATTGCATTATAAACGAACTGCTCTTTAAAATGGACTCATCCGTCCCCAAAATGTGGCCATGGAGGTGTGCAGAACGAATATTAATAAAAAATATTCATATGACTTGAACTGAGAGAATCCTCCTGAGGTCAGCTTGCGAGTGAAGTGCTAATTCTGATCACAAATACTGAAGTACCTTTGTTTTGCAGATCTGACCCATGTCACAATTTCTTTTTAAGAAACAACAGTTTGCTATATTACCCTCCAATAAAGGCTGAAGCATAGGCAGAGCAATTATAAGGTGGAAATTCAAATTTTGTAAAGCTGTTCCATCTCCCAATGCAGAAGATGCAGATGGTATGCAACCAAATATATTATGACATAGATGGGGACTGTAGCCAAGAAATTAAAAGACGCTTGTTCCCAGGGAGGAAATCTACGGCAAATCTAGACAGCATACTAAAAAGCAGAGACATCACCCTGCCAACAAAAGTGTGTATAGTCAAGGCTATGGTTTTTCCAGTTGCAATGGATGGCTGTGGAAGTTGGATCATAAGGAAGGCTGAGTGCCAAAGAATTGAGGGCTTTGAACTCTGGTGCTGGAGAAGATTCCCGTAAGTCCCTTGGACTGCAAGGCGATCAAACCGGTCAGTCCTAGAGGAGATCAACCCTGACTGCTCTTTAGAAGTGCAGATCGTGAAGATGAAACTCAAATACTTTGGCCATCTAATGAGAAGGAAGGACTCCCTGGAGAAGAACAGAATGCTGGGAACGATTGAGGGCAAAATATTAAGGCGACGGCAGAGAATGAGGTGGCTGGATGGAGTCACTGAAGCAGAGGGAATGAGCTTCAATGAACTCCAGAGGATGGTAAAGGACAGGAAGGCCTGGAGGAATGTTATCCATGGAGTTGCGATGGGTCGGACATGACTTCACAACTTACAGCAACAATATTATGACACTTTTCTTCTACAAGATTTGTGGTGCCCGTTTCCCAACCCAGACTTTGAGAAAGGAGGTTGAGAAATATTCTTCCTCCCACACATTCAGTTTAATTTATTTTAACTCCTGAACAACTGGCCAAAGAAGTGGGAAGGGAAGCTACCGGTCATTCCTTTTGGGGAATTGGTTTAGGAGAAGTGGAAAGCAACTCCTATATGTTGGCAAGGGTGGAGTTTGTAGTGGCATGGATACAATTAATTTAAGAACTGGATTGAGGAGTTCCAGCTTAAGGAAGATTGATCTATTTCCCTTCCCGGGCCTTCTGAAAAATCTTTGCCTTTTGAGGGCAAGAATAAAATCCTGGCAATCAGCTTTGGTAAAGTACATCTAGACTTTGGGTTTTAACATACCTAAAAAGCCTCATTTGGTAAGAGGGCCTGGAGCAGCGATCACCAGCCAGTGGTCCATGAGAAAATGTTGGTGGTCCGCAGAAAAATTATTTGCATTTTTGTATTGCACTCAATACTATTTATCCTTTCAGAAAATTCATATCAGTGGTCCGTGGGATTTAAAATTATGAATTTAGTTGTCTCTGAGATCCAAAAGTTTGGTGAGGAGGGTCTTTAATTGGAAGCAAAGCAGGACTTGAATGGGAGAGACATACTTGACACTTTACACCTACAATAACAACAACAACAACAAAAACCACTGGGAACATCAGGTTGAGAAGGTTCTAGAGAATGAAACCAGTTGATCAGTGGGTGCAGCAAAATTTCACAAACTGACTACCTGCAACGCCATGACCGCGTTACTAAGATTATTCACTGGAAATTGTGCCAGAAGTTTGGATTTGAGTACAGCAAAAACCACTGGGAACATCAGCTTGAGAAGGTTCTAGAGACTTCAGAATTCAGACTGACAGGCACCTGGCCTACAACACACCTGACATAACAATAGTTGAAAAGAAAAAAAGTATGGTTCATTGACATAGCAATCTGGAGATGTGCGAATTGAAAATAAACAGCAAGAAATAATCACAAAGTTTTTGCAAATTGAAGTTTATGAAAAAGAAATCGGACTACCTCGCTGTTTGGAAATTCTAAATTTATCGGACTTGAATATTCTGATTCTACAAAAAACCCACCCTACTTGGAACAGCTTACATCCTCCAACGTTACCTTAACAGTTCCTAGGTCCTTGGTTAGGACTAGAGCTGTTGAGCTACCAACCAGCCCCAAAGGTTGTGAATCTCACCAAAGATTAACATCATCATAATTTATTGTCATTGTACGTATATACACAGTAAACCCATACAGCGAAATTCACATACCACCCAGAGACCAGGCCCAACGCACATGACAATCCCCAAACACCCACCACCGCTAAAAATTCCCCGCCCACAAACCACCCAAGCATCCACATACAGACCAAGTAATGCTGTCCAACAGCTCACTGATGGTGGCCCTTTAGTTAATTGTTGAGTGCAATTATAGCTCTGGGATAACTCTTTACACCTGCAAAGCTGTAGGCTGAAGATTAAGCATATGCACACATTCCAGGAGAAAATCACCTCCTTGTTGCTGATAAGAATAATGAAGGGACAAGGAGTAGAAGGAGGTTAATCCAGAGAGTTAGAGGCCAGATTTAGCAGATGTAGGACAATTTATAGGGAAGTCAAAAGTTCAAGTCTGGGATCGCCTATGGGAAGTCTTGGTGTCAGGTTTTTAAAAAATATATTCTGCTCAATACAGGATTATTGGTATGAAGTGAAATGGGACTCCCGTATAGGAAAGAATGGATATAAATGTAAATAAATATAAATACAAATGTAATGTACATTTAAGAGATACAGTGGCTCAATGGGCTGAGCTTGTCGATTAGAAAGGTTGGCAGTTCGGCAGTTCGAATCCCTAGTGCCGCATACAGAGTGAGCTCCTGTTACTTGTCCCAGCTTCTGCCAACCTAGCAGTTCGAAAGCATATAAAAATGCAAGTAGAAAAAATAGGGATCACTTTGGTGGGAAGGTAACGGCGTTCCGTGCGTCTTCGGCACTTAGTCATGCTGGCCACATGACCACGGAGATTTCTTTGGACAGCGCTGGTTCTTCGGCTTTGAAACAGAGATGAGCATCGCCCCCTAGAGTTAGGAATGACTAGCACATACGTGTGAGGGGAACCTTTACCTTTTACCTCAATGTACATTTATTTTCCTTCTTTATTAGATTTCTATCCCACCTTTATTTATAAGTAACGCAAGGCAGTCCAATGTTCCTTGGACTGATGTTCTCTCCCTCTCCCTCTCTCTCTCTCTCTGTCTCTCTCTCTCTCTCTGTCTCTCTCTCTCTCTCTCTCTCTCTCTCTCTCTCTCTCTCTCTCTCTCTCTCTCTCTCTCTCTCTCTCTCTCTCTCTCTCTCTCTCTGAACACATATATTTCATAATGCACAATTATGAATGTTCAAGGTATGCATAGTGAACCATCTTCCACTTTTCACAAGTACACTTTGACCTACTAATTTAAGGTAGAATAAATAGGTTTTCTTGCTGTGGCTTTCAACCCAGAAAGCAAACATTCACTCCTTTATTTATAATGGCAAAGGTCTACCTCTTGCAGAGTAAATGAACAGCATCTGATGCTATCCTCCTTACGACTCCGTATGTTGCTTGAAGACCAAGGGTGGGTTTCATGCAACCTTGTCTTAATCTTAAAGACAATGAAGGACAACCTGTTTGCCAACAATGGCCACTGATATCTGTATGCCAGCCCTGTTCACTCCAGATCACCACTACTGCCTTGTAAATAGCTTTTCCGTTATCAAAATTGTGATGGAAACCATCACCTTCCCACTTGAGTAAGGATGGCTTAATGATTAAACAGCCATTTCCTTCCAATGAAAAAAATAGCACGGAACAAAGATCTAACTTCTACTCACGATCTACGGTACACAATGAGTCAACAGAGTAAGGAATTTCAAGGTAGCCTGTCTTTCTATAGATGCCCAAAATGGCAGCTCTGGTTTAACTTGGTCTCTGGGTAACTTCCTGGTTTTAATCTGCAGATTGTCCCCACCAGTGTCAACTGCTTTTTCAGACTACAAACACCATCAGACAATCTGGATAGTACAGGAACCTATTTTCTTCTGGGTCTCTCTGCAAGGACACTGAAATCTTACAAGAGGTTTACTTATCTTAACCTCCATGCTGCTCCAATCTGTAACCAAGTGGCTTACTAAACCTGAATTCCGTAATTAACATCATACCATAATTTCAGAAGAAGCCTCACTCCCATGACAGCGGATGTTCGGAAGAACAGTTAAACCTCCATTCCTTCACCATGGGGCCCCCTAAACAGCCAGGCGTTCTCCAAAATAGTAATACCAAAGGCATTGACAAAATCACTACCAGTCAATTGCAAAAGGCAACTTTACTCAGGACAGCTTACATCCTTTCAACACCAAACATCCACATCTGTCTATCTCTGGTAAGGGATCAATCGATGGATAAAAATGACAAATCCAGTCTGGACAGCTGGCTAACTATGCAATGAACCATAATAATAATAATAATAATTACAAAGGTGAGATTACCATCTTAACTGGGGAGGAGGGGCATTCTCTAGGCATAAGGTTCCAGAGTAAATAACCATTTGGATCTCGGTTTTGGCAGCTTCCTGAAACTTCAATCATGTCATTTTGCCTACAATTACATTTTAATTTGACTTAACCTATGCACATTATCTGCTTTTGCTGATCACAATTTTTTCGGGGATTTATTTATTTGCCCAGTTGGTGGCCCTACCTACCAGGTGAAGATTTTACCCTCCTGAAACTGGCATAAAAAGTTAAGGCAGGCTCCTGAGGTTTGTGATGCAACCAGCCATAAATATAACTAACAACAGACAGTTAATGTTGGTAAGCGAGTTATGAAATATGGAAAATTCCCAGAGAGAGATTTCCTCTCCCGGGGTGGCTGTGATTTGTTTAGGTTAGAAAAATGATGACTGTGAGATGCCAAACTTCAGCTAAACATGGCTTGGAAAGCAAATTGAAGTCATCTTTGTAGCAAGGGTGTTTGCTCAAGGAATATTAAACGGCCCCAAAGCTTCGTTCATCACAAAAGTCTTTATCCAAACCAAAGTTAAGCAGTAAAATGACAAAAAGCCAATGCAGAACAAGGCGACTACCCCTTTCTCTCTGCTTGTATCTTTCTCTCAGACAAACACACACATTCTAAATGCTAATTTCTTGCAGACAGCCTGTAATCCAGAACTCTGAACCAGGTGACCCCTGGATTCAAATATTTGGTTGCTAAATTCAAATCAAAGAAGTGGACTTCAGCGCCTTCTCTTCTTTGCAAGTTTTGGAGAGAAGACCATTTCTCTTCTCCTTGTTCCATTTTTTCCCCTTTCCTATGCAGATTATGCTTTCTGTTGTTCCTCAATCCTTTCCTATCGGGTATGAGATTTTAAAATCTCCACTTAAAAATGAATCTGGCTAATAAATGAGGGTTGCAGCATCCCAAGGTCACATGATCACCATTTGCCATCTTCCATGAGTTGCCATCTTCCAACTCAACTCAACTCAAACTTCCATGCCGACTTCTGACAAGCAATGTCAGTGGGGAAGCCGGATTTAATTAACAAGGATTTAACAACGGAGTCAAAGAGGGTCCTAAAACTGGAGATGACTCAATGAATGATGACTTTGCTTAGGGATGAAAATTCCAGTCCCAACTGTGATCATAACTTGAGGATTACCTGTATGTTTAGGGTGAAATGTTTCAATAAGCAACATGTGATTTGTGTCCCTCGGATCCATGAAGCCTTTATGCTCAGGAGCAGTCTACCATCAAATATCACAATTGGAAGCAGATCCAAGATGTACCCCAACTTCCTTACTCAACTCGCGGACCTTTCAGGAACACCTGATAGTAACTAATTGCTGGATTAAGCAGGCCTTTAAACTGAATCCGACTAGTTTCTTATATCAATTAATCAAATCAATGTTACACTTCACAAAAGGGGATGAGATACAGTAATCAGAAAGGTGAAAGTGAGTCAATCTCATCCCTCAAATAAATGTCCCACTGAACTACTCGTATAAAACAGTTATCTTTGTCTTTCCATATTTTTTGTTAGGAAGTAATCCTTAACCACTGTAATCCATAGGTTAGTTCCCACGGGCCTCAGGGGCAGGAAATGAAGCTTGCCTCTGACAGCAGAAACCAAACTCGGATCCCTAGCTCAGATTTGAGTCTAGTAACAGTAGCAGAGTTGGAAGGGGCCTTGGAGGTCATCTAGTCCAACTCCCTGCTCACGCAGGAGACCTGTACTAGGGATTCGAACTGCCGACCTTTCTGAAAGACAAGCTCAACCACTGAGCCACCTAGTCAGTGTTTAGAAGTCTAATCGGCTTCAAGTCGCCTTTTTTTCTCTTTTTTTTTTGCAATGAAAGCGGAACTCGCAGAAGTTTTGACAGGGAGTTCCTGAGGCTGCTCCATCTGCCCAGGATGATGGGAACCCAGTCTAAGGCGGTGCGGGGAAGGACCTCTGCGCCTGAACCACCACCACCACCACCCCCTCCTCCTCTTCCTCCCCCTCAACCAAGGCCACTCTCAACCCACCTGCCAGGAAGAGCCGCCCAGCGCCGCTCGCTTCTCCGAAACCGCTGAGCCCGCCTGTTGCTCTGCGCCCAAGCCGCGGTCCCTTGCGCAAGAACCCGCATACGCCCCGTCCGACCCGCCCGGGGTGAGGCCGCCGCTGGAGACAAATAAAAGCCGCTCTTTTCAGCAGCTGCCTCCGGACAGGGAGGAGCCGCGGAGCAGGAAGGGAGCAATCCGGAGGTCAGGCTCGGAGCGCACAAGCCCTGGGTTCCTGAGCGTGTGCAGAGCGCAGTTCTGTTTTGCAAAGGCGGCCGGCTCGGTTGCAATCGCACCGCGCAGCTATTGGGGGGGGGATCAGCTGTTTCAACCCCCGGCACCTTTGTTTCTTACCTGTCCGACTCGGATTAGGGTTGCTCTGCAAAGCCGCGGTGAGGTCAGGCGGCTTACTTTATTAAATCCCAAAGGTGCTTTTTTCAAGACGAAACTGGACTTTCTGGGTTTTTTTCTTTCTTTCAAGACATTTCGCTTCTCATCCAAGAGCAAGAAGCAATGGGTGGAAACTAATCGAGAAGAGAAGCAACTTAGAACTAAAGAGAAATTTCCTGACAGTGAGAACAATTAATCAGTGGAACAGCTTGCCTCCAGAAGTTGTGAAAGCCCCAACACTGGAAGTCTTTAAGAAGATGTTGGATTGCCCTTTGTCTGAAGTGGTGTAAGATTTCCTGCCTCAGCAGGAGGTTGGACTAGAAGACCTCCAAGGTCCCTTCCAACGCTTCTATTCTATTCTATTCTATTCCGTGAAGCTTCTTGGATGAGAAGCGAAACGTCTTCAAAGAAAAACCAGAAAGTCCAGTTGCCTGTTGAAAAAGCACCTTTGGGACAACCATGAACCTGGGTGACTGAGAATCTCCATAGACCAGTGGTCTCCAACCTTGGCAACTTTAAGACCTGTGGACTTCAACTCCCAGAGTTCCTCAGCCAGCAAAGCTGGCTGAGGAACTCTGGGAGTTGAAGTCCACAAGTCTTAAAGTTGCCAAGGTTGGAGACCACTGCCATAGACATACCTGGTTAAGCGCTTTCGCCTTGCCAAGTTTTTCTCACCAAGGGCTATGCCGTAATCCAGGGCGGCTGCTCACAGTCTGGAGCTCTTGGCGTTTGTAGGAGTAGCATTGGCTAGAGATGGGGGTGGGGTTTGTACTCCACCCAGAGGCTGGAGTAAAGGGGGTTCAGGAATGTCTGTTCCTTGGTAGGTTCTTCTTCCCCCCAATTCAGAGCCTTCCAGGTGCATTGGCCATCATCCACAGCCCTGGTCCTTGGGGGCTCTCTGAGCTTGTTTTCTTGCAGATGTTTCATTACTCAGACTAGTAATGTCATCAGTGCTTCATTGGTACAGCTCTCGTCTGTAGGAATGCAACTTCTCTTTTAGCAATGGCAGCCTGGGTTTAGAATTTAAATTATTTGGGATGGCGCTTGGCTTTCAGAAAGGTGACAAATTGAATTAAATAGGTAAGGGAGCCTAGCTTTGCTCAATTTGATGGAAGGAACTAAACGGTCCTTCTCAGGGTCAAGAGGTCAATAAAACAGTCAAGGATGCAGTTAAACCTCTGCCTTTTTGGAAGAGCGACATGCAAAACAACAACAACCTGTGCAGTATTTGGATCATATCCTTGTGGCTAGCTGCCATGATTTTTTTTTCTAGCTACAACTTGCTAGGAAGAGATCCAAGAACTTGGATTTATGGAAAAATTCTGGCTGATTGCTGAGACAAAAAAGGATATTGGTCTAATCTCACTTATAGCAATAGCAGTTAGACTTATATACTGCTTCATAGGGCTTTCAGCCCTCTCTAAGCGGTTTACAGAGTCAGCATATCGCCCCCCACAGTCTGGGTCCTCATTTCACCCACCTCGGAAGGATGGAAGGCTGAGTCAACCTTGAGCCGGTGAGATTAGAACCGCTGAACTGCAGATAACAGTCAGCTGAAGTGGCCTGCAGTACTGCACCCTAACCACTGCGCCACCTCGGCTCTCAGTGGGGTTTTCCTCAAATTGCTTAGAGATATCTGCCTTTCCTTGAGGACACAGTGGTCAATCTTGGCAGCTCTAAGATGTGTGGACCTCAACTCCCAGGGTTCCCTAGGTTGCCATGTTCCAGGAGCTCAAGATGGTGTACTTAAGACTCTTCTTGCCCTTTTTCTGCACAATGGCCATTCATTGTTTGCGCTGAAAAAGTGTCTGACCTAAACTCACCCTAGGATCTTTCAGGGTGGAAGGTGGACTTCAACCGGGGCTTCCTTTGTGCTGATCCAACATCTTCCCAACTACTGCACTATAGCAAACATTACGACGATGAAAACTATGGCACTCCACACAACTCAACTTGGATTCCTGACAAGCTGCCTCAGAAACCTTTCAGGTTTACTCAACGTTCTTGCTGGCAGGAAGGAAGCCATTTGTAAATTTTTCTCCTTACGGTATCTGCACCCAGCATCAAACGTAGTTGCTATTTGTAGGTCTGACTCCAAAAGTAGGTTTGTTGATTCCGGAAACACGGAGATAAGCTTGAAGAAACTCCTGAAGCTCATAGAAAGCGACTGTTGAGCGCATGTTGCCGACTGATAATATATCACCCTTGAGCAGTAATGTCCTCATAAGCACGGAAGATATTTAAAGATCCTTGTTGTGGCATTTGATAAGGAGGAAAAATAGGATGTAATATAAACACACAGAGCTGGAAGAGATCTGTGACCATGAATGATTTTACACTCAAGAGCTGCTTGACACTAGAGTTGTTACAAGTGTTCACACAATTATGAGCACCCAATTACTTGGCAATATTTTTAGAATGGTTTTGTCGGGACCTTCTCAAATAGAGCACCTCTCTATTTCCAACTCAGTGACTGGTCTGAAGGCATCCAGCTACCTTCTCTGCCCAGATGTGGCAGCCTTGTTCCTTTAACAATCTGTCAGTCTTCCTGGGTACTCCAAATAGGAAACATGACCAAGCAGGCTAATTCTGCTTTATGTTAGGCTAAGTTAACACAATCTTGCAAGTCTGAGCATACAAATTTCATGCTATCTCCTTTACATCTTGAGAAGCTAGGGAGGGTCCCTTCTTAGTCTCTTTCTATACCCATTATGCAGCTGTGGGCTATGCCCTCACTTTTTTGACCATTCCCTGCATGGCATTTCTTTGCCCTGTCTCTCGGAACTGAGTTTTGAGTCCATGGATCATGTTTTTTAACTCCAGGATCCCAACCGTGTAGGATGATGTAAAACTCACATCGACTATTGTATTATCCTTTGCTTATTTTCTTCCCTTTTAATCAAACTGTATAGTCTAATTTTACGTATAAGTATACATAATCAAACTGTATAGTCTAATTTTATGTATAAGTCTAAACTTTATTGTCATTGTACTTAAATACAATGAAATTGAAATAACTAGCGGATACCCGTGCTTCGCTACAAAACCATGTGATCGGGCCAGCCCACAGGCCAGATGAATCATGCGCTGGCCATGCCCATATAAGGCAACTGTCAGTTGGAACAGAGTTCCTTTGGGACGGGGAGGGGGAGTAGAACATCTAACTCCTTAGCATCGATGCATGTTAATATAATACTGCATAAGGAATACTGATGGTCATTTCGAAAAATTCTTTTTTACTCAGCACCTAGAAGCAAGAGGAACATAAGTGCAGAATTTCAAGTTTGCAGGCTTTACAATTGTGGAGATTTCATGATTATGTGTGAGAGGTATTTCACTTTTATATATATATATATATATAGACTGATTATGATTTTAACGCTGGGTTTATTTACAATGTGTCTCTATACCTAGGTTTCTCAACCATAGCAACTTTAAGATGTATGGAAGTTGAAGTCCATATATCACAAAATTGCTGAGGTTGAAACATCCATCCATCTTCACATACCTCAGTTCTGTTTGTTGGCTGAGAATGATACAATCACACATCCCCCCGACCCCCCCCCAGGCAAGCAGACCTTTTTTTTTTAATCACGCATTTGGTTGCCTATTACAGATCGTGCTTGATGACAAACCCCCCCCCCTTAATTACAGTAATTAAATCAGCCTGGACTTGAAACAGAGAAATATTTGTGGTGATTGACAGGAGCAACAACTGCTGAGAACACAAGAGCATTCAACTGGGCAGTCCGTGTTGACACCGTTCTTTCCTTGTGGTGCTTACCTGTGTGTTTGATACTGAGGCTGCACCTCTAGAACTCTAATGCTGCTTGTTACCAATTGTCTCCTTCAAAGCCGAATCGATCTGACGGGCGCAAGCTGTAAAAACTTTCCCCCGGCGTTTTGCGAGTATGTATTTCCTGAAAGTAGGTGTTAGGGCAAGACACGCCTGTATGTTGTACCAATATTTTCCCATGGATGTTTCTTCTGTTGTCCGTCAATTCTTAACCCAGCAAGATCCCGTAGAAGCAGTGAGATCCTGACAATTCTATTCCACCCGTCTGTCTCTGGAGAATCTGAACTCAGAAAAGTTGCCACAAGGATTTCTGCCCATGCGTCCTGCAATTGCAAAGGCCCCTCCCTCAGCAAAAGGATATGGACAGATCAGTGATAACTACCCTGAAGTGTGGTGTAGAGTACATTTAATGAGGTAGAGTTAACCGTTAAGGAACATATCTGGGTTTGGGACACATACACACCAACAGAGGCCTTGCAAGATGTTGGAATTAATGCCATAGAGCAGGGGTTTCCAGCCTTGGCAATTTTAAGACTTGTGGATTTCAACTCCAAGAATTCCCCAGCCAGCCATGCTCTCTGAAATCCACAGGTCTTAAAGTTGCCAAAGTTAGACACCCTACCATGGACTGTGTCCTATTTGTTCAAAAAAATAAATCTGTCCCAGCAATATTAGAGAAGCATTAATCAAAAAGTGATTAGGAGTAAGCTACTGTGGTACACTTTCCATTCCTAGCTCCTTTGCTAACAGCAAGGTAAAAATATGAAGACTGCGCTAATACCTTCCTTGGCAAAATAGAACAGGAGAGTGCAAGGGGATCGTCGTATTCCCCAGAAAAGTCCAAAGGTGACTATAATTAGCACAACAAGCCAAAGCACATTGGGCTTTCATGTCCTTTTTGCTGGTTTGGCAGTTAATTGTTTTTCTCTTTCCAGTTCCTTCTCCCGTTGCTGTTCTCGGTCTAGTTCTTCTTTCTGTCGCTTTTGCTGGAGTTTGAGCGCTCTTCTCTGAAAGGAGGAAGCGTCAGAAAAACCAAAGGATTAGATCTGAGGGTATCACAGCCTTGTTATTCTGCTATTATTTCCCCCGGGGTCTCTTAGCTTTTATTTCCTCTTCATGCACTATTACAAAGGATCCTGCAAAAAAAAGCTTATGTTTCATTCTATAAAGCAGTGGTGGGATCCTCTCGGTACGGTACAGCCGTACCGGTAGTAGCCGGGAGCAGCTGACAGAGCGACCCATCACTGCTATAAAGATACGTCTGTTTCAGGGTTATAGCCAGGGAAGGTAACGTTATGGCTGGTTCAGAGAACCTCCAAATCCCACCCTTGGCTGGTCCTGCCCACCCCTCCCCTCCCCAGAGTCTCCATGAGGCCTGTTTTGGATGCGAGGCAAGTGTAGGGCCCACACGGAGGCTTGGGAAGGGGGGAAAATGGACCTCCCGGAAGGGCCTCTGGAGCTCGGGTGAGACAGTTTTCGCCTTCCCAGAGGTTTCAGGAAAGCCTTCGGAGCCTGGAGAAGGTGAAAATGCCCCACCGACTAGGCCACACCCAGCATGGCCACCACCCAGCAACCGGGCAGAGAACCCGTTGCTGAAATTTTTGAAGCCCACCCTTGGTTACGGCAGTCCTTCCAAACAGATCATTCTATCCTTTCTCCCTGATCTTTAAAACACACGTTCATTTTCTAATCGATACACTTTGTATGGTTGAAAAGACTCAAATCCTTTTGGGAGCCTTCAAAGAAACATTGTTCTAGATCTCTCTTTTACATTTTGCATTTTATGCACACTTCTGTGTCCTGTGCAAAGTTCACTGTTAGGGAGGAGGAGAGCTCATTTCATCGAGAGAAAATTCTATACAATGTCCACGAACCGCGATCCTAAATTCTAAACAATAGGTTTTTAAAATTACACATTAATCCTAATGCCTACCAAATTCCTGTGACATGATTTGCTAGGTCAACTGACAGTCCAGTATTTCATTTTCATATTTTTCCTCAAATGGTTTAGAATGTAGTATTGCAGGCTAACTCTGCCAACTGCCAAGAGTTCAATTCCTTTGATAATGCTTGTTGGGGGCAATATGTTGACTCTGTAAACTGCTTAGAAAGTGCTGCAAAGCACTGTGAAGCAGATTTAAAAAGTCTTTTTAAAAAATCTAAGAATTTATAAGAGTGAAATAAAACTCACTTTCAACTTTGACGTTTTCTCATGCAGTAACAGCATCTCTTTTCTAATGTTTACCAACTTATTGTGATAGTATTTCGCTTCTGAAAACTTAAAGAGGAGAAAACATTTACTGGAGAGAGAAATTTATAGTGTGCTTAAAACAAATCTGTATAACTTAAAAAAAACAAGTGACTTGTTTCTTGAAGATACCAAAGTATGCATAAAAAGATATTCTAGGTATAATTCCTTCAAGGAAGGCCCAACATTGTAGTAAGAGGTTGAATAGAATAGAATAGCAGAGTTGGAAGGGACCTTGAAGGTCTTCTAGTCCAACTCCCTGCTGAGGCAGGAAACCCTACACCACTTCAGAAAAATGGTTATCCAACATCTACTTAAAAACATCCAGTGTTGGAGCATTCACAACTTCTGGAGGCAAGTTGTTCCACTGATTAATTGTTCTAACTGTCAGGAAATTTTTCCTTAGTTCTCAGTTGCTTCTCTTCTTGATTAGTTTCCATCCATTGCTTCTTGTTCTACCCTCAGGTGCTTTGGAGAATAGCTTGACCCCCACCTCTCGTTGGCAGCCCCTCAAATATTGGAACATTGCTATCATGTCTCCCCTAGTCCTTCTTTTCATTAAACTAGACATACCCAGTTCCTGCAACCGTTCTTCATATGTTTTAGCCTCCAGTCCCCTAATCATTTTAGTTGCTCTTCTCTGCACTCATTCTAGAGTCTCCACATCTTTTTTACTTCGTGGCGACTAAAACTGAATGCAGTATTCCAAGTGTGGCCTTACTAAGGCATTATAAAGTGATATTAACACTTCAGGTGATCTTGATTCTACCCCTCTGTTGATGCAGCCTAGAACTGGGTTGGCTTTTTTGGCAGCTGCTGCACACGGCTGGCTCCTATTTAAATGGTTGTCCACTAGGACTCCAAAATCCCTCTCACAGTTACTATTTGTAAACTGCTCAGAGTCACTTGGCTAGTGAGATCCCCATGAAAAGTATACTAGTATTTAAAGTCACTATAGCGGGGGTATTGTTCACTAAAAATAAAACACAAGAATCCTTTTATAAACTCTGAAAGGCTACAGAATAGCTGTACACATAACTGTCTTTTACTTTTCAATCGTTTACTGAACTCAGCTCCTGCCATCAATGATAATTTCCATCGTTAGAAGCAAAGTCTATTATCTCCTGAACCATATGCACAATCAGGCTGCTTGCACATGCCTAAATCAGTTCGTAATCAAACGGTTTCCGTTTTAGTACATGAAAACATATACACTCGTTGTTGGATGAGGACACAATTAGTACAAGACACCATTTATGTACAAAACATTTCATGTATTTCTGCAAGAAAGGGGAATTTCAACAGCAAAGATCTTCCAATGAAGACAAATCTTCATAATAAAAACACACTTACCAGCATGTTGATATCAAGAATTGAGTTACATTCTTTAAACTTTGAAATTTCTTGTTGTACGGTTTCTAATAGTACTTCTTGGTTCTGTCTGAAAGAAAAATAGAGAGTAATTTAAAATGCATTTTGAAATCAGTGCTACAAAAATAAAGTGATGTTTGTCCACTATATTCAAATAGGACCTTGACATCAGGGATATCGAGACCTGAATTGGACTAGAGTGAGGGAGAGATGTGCAGAGTCAGCCTCACACTCTCTTCCCAGATTCCATCTTGCTCCAGTAGCAGGACAAGAGTCGAGACAATTGCAGATGGGCGGGCGCAGTGGTTGACCAGAGCATCTTCCGTGTCTTGCCGTGCTCTTAGGGTACCACATCGCTTGCAGAAACAGCCGTCATGACCGCCGTCCTATTCTAGTAGGTTTCATCCGCTCAATCCCCCGGAATCTGTCTTCACATGCTCGGGATGGACAAGTTCCCTATCTCACCAAAGGTCAACGACCCAACGGCTACTCTCAACCTGGTTTGGCCAGTCTGTCGAAGCTGTTGCCCCAGGTGTGGCCGCTGCGCATGCTACAGCTCCTAGAGCCACAGGTGATAGCTGAGTGACAGGTGAGGATCAAAGGTGGACGAGCTGCCCTAAAATGAGCTTCCCTAAAAGGACACGACATACACCAGAAGTGCCACCCCCTCCCCGAACACCCCATACGCTGATATGAAAAATTCCACTTTAGAAATTCTGATTGCTATCTGCCCCTCAAGATTCAATAGCTTTCCCAAATGTATTATGGCCCCCATTTCTATAAACGTTCAGCTCCAATATGGTAGACAGGGAAGCACAAACAGTGCTGCATATCCCTGTAATAAATACAGAAATCATTTTGATCTTTCAACAGGAAACCCAGTTAAGAGGAAGCATTCATTCTAATACCAAGCTATCGGTTTTAGGGGTGTACCATACACAAAAAGTTAAATGACTATTTTTTTTAGGTTACGTACGTGAGTTCTTTTAAGGCTAGTTTTGATCGTTGTAGGTCAGGTAAGTAGTGTGAGATCAGCCCCTCAGTTAGCTGTTCCACAGCTTTCTTATCTATGATAGGAAAGTCATCTACCAGGGCTTCATCAGGGGAATTATCATTAAGATCTGAAACAAAGGGGTTGATTTAAAAAAAAAACTGTAATGGAAAATTTCTGAACCAAGAATTCTCAGAATTATTGCATCATTTTTAATTTTCAGTCATCCCACTGAGATCCCGATGCTGTTAGTGCCTCTTAAAAATGTGATATCTTTAAATGGAAAACAATGATTAGATAAAAAGAAACTTGGAGAACTCTGTTACAAGAAACTTTAAAATGTTCCACATATATAACAGGCTAGTAAAAAGAACTGAACTAATGCCATTTTTCTTGACCATGGTGGATAAAATGACTAAAAAAATGAAAGCTCTAAAACTGCATGGTGCCTAATGTTTGATTAATTGTCAATGTATAATTATTTAAGAGACGCGAATCCCTAGCGCTGTGTAACGGAGTGAGCTCCTGTTACTTGTTTCTGCCAACCTAGCATTTTGAAAGCATGTAAAAAATGCAAATAGAAAAATAGGAACCACCTTTGGTGGGAAGGTAACAGCGTTCCGTGCGCATTCGGCGTTTAGTCATGCCAGCCACATGACCACGGAGAAGTCTTCGGACAGCGCTGGCTCTTTGGCTTTGAAATGGAGATGAGCACCGCCCCCTAGAGTCAGGAATGACTGGCACATATGTGCAAGGGGAACCTTTACCTTTACCTATTTATCCTGCATTACTAGCTCAGAACCTATTAACAATAAGGACTACATATACTACTGAAACTTTACTTAAGACACAAGTTGTCCTTGACTTAGAATCACAATTGGGATCAAAATTCCCATTACTAAGCAAGGCACTTGTTAAGTAAATTATGCCTGATTACATCCTTTTTTTATTGCCATGCTTTTTCAGTGAATTAATGCAGTTGTTAAGTGAATCATGAAGTCATTAAGCATGGGAACGAACGGAAAGTGTATCACATTAGCTACTGGTAACCACTTTTTGAATGCTGCTACGGTCGTTAAGTGTGAAGATTGGTTCTAAGTCACTTTTTTTCAGTGCTGTCGTAACTCCTAACAGTCACTAAATAAATGGTTGTAAGGCAAGGACTGTATTGCTGTGTATCTTACTAATTCTCAATAATGTGGACAAATCAAGGAGAAAGAAGCTCAACTATTAGCATGCTTCATTTAATTTTTTTTAGGTGATTTATTGCCCAAAGGAGCTTCCTACTGTTTTGTGTACTGTAATTAAATTAAGAACAGGAGCAAATGGAGAGAGATGCAACCAAGGTGTGTTTACTATAGTGCACTGATCGCTGGGCTCCTCGCCAAAGGATTGCAGCAGAGCCCTTCCCAAAGCAAAACTACGGGTTATATAGGTCAAACACACTAAGCATTTATACACACCCATGTAAATATATATACATGAAAAATATTTAGATATGTGCATGTTTTTATTTTATATATGTATGTATGTATAAAACTGTACATGACTAGACACAAGAACAGTTTTTTTCCTGAATGCCATCACTTTGCTAAACAGATAATTCCCTCAAGCTGTCAAACTATTTACTAAGGCTGCATTACTATTACTATTAGTCTTTTCATCATTCCTATCACCCATCTCCTCCCACTTATGACTGCAGGACTGTAACTTTGCTGCTTGTATCCTTACGATTTATATTGTTTCCTGATTGCTTATTTGTAACCTATGGCTATCATTAAGTGTTGTGCCTTATGATTCTTGACGAATGCATCTTGTCTTTTTATGTACACCGACAGCTTATGCACCAAAGACAAATTCCTTGTGTGTCCAATCACACTTGGCCAATAAAGAATTCCCATTCCCATTCCATGATGGGTGGCTAAATAAGTAAGCGTATGGATGTGACAGCGTCTCTGTGTCTCTATATACACATAGAGGGAAAATCCAACATTACAAATTACGTTTGGTGGGGACATATTGGCACAGTTGTTTTTTAACCTGAACACGTGTGTGTGTGTGTCTGTGTGTGTGTACACAGCATGTATGAAGATATTTACTATCTTGCTTACACACACACACACACACACACACACACACACACACACACACACAATCTTCCTCCTCTACTGTCCTATATTATATAATGTAATGTAATGTAATATATATAAAGGAGGAAAGTAGAACAAGAAAGTTTTATGCAGAGAGAGACAGAGAGAGACCTCCTTGGACTTCAAGTCCCATCACCCCCAGCGGGCTTCGGCCTCCCTGGCGCTCCAAGTCCACCTACCTAAGGCGGGGTCGTTCAAGGCTCCGGGCGGCCATCCCGCCTCCACCTCCGGCGCCTCCGCCAAGCTCATCGCCCACTCTCGAGGACCGCGGCTGGATTGAACCCGCAGGAAAGCCTCCCCTTTAAGTCTCCCGGCCTGAGCGAGGCGTAGCGAGCCCGGCCGAAGCTCTTCCAGGCGGCGGAGTCAAGGAAAGGCCCCGCGAGGCGGCTTCTCTGGACCCCCGAGTCGCCGGGATCCCCTCTGGGGACGTGGGTGGGTGTAAAGTACGGGAGGGGCAGGCCTCAACCTCGCAGGACAGTAGGCCTTCCGGCGATCCGGAGGAAGGCAGAGATACGAAATTGAAGAGTAACCACGACGCTCGACCTACAGAGACTTCCGGGTTCATTATGCAAATTGTATCCCCCCCCCAATAATTTCTAAATGATTTTTTTAAAGTGAGTTGCTCTTTGGAAATCAGGGAGACGAAGGGGATTCGGATTAGATCATATTGTGCCTTTAGATCAACTTTCTTTAAAAAAAACAACTGGGGGATTATTTGTCAGCTATTAAAGCTATTTGCCAAACTTTAAAACACTTGCTCTTCTCGTTATTTTTCCATTTGTTAACAATACAGTTTTCCCATGAAAAATATATCAATATCTAATAGTTTTAACGTTGCTATTTTTACACATACATATACATACATATATAGAACAATGTTAAAGCTATTATATCTAATATATCAATATCTAATAGTTTTAACATTGCTATTTTTACGTACATACATATATGTAATAGAGAACAATGTTAAAGGTATTACACACACACACAAAATATATGATAGTTTGAAAAATATTTGACATACACCTACATAATTGTATCCATTGGCTGTGTATATAAACCTACGTCTCTGATTTCTGTGAGATAAGTGTGCAAATACACACACACACACCCAAAAAAGCACAATTAGGTCTCCCTTAGGTGCTTTTATTTTTACCCCAAGATTTTTGCAGCTGGCTGCTCTATACTTTTCCCCCCCTCTTCCTATCTCTATCTCTAAATAGAACCTTAATACTGGGAGGGGGAGGGCAAGTACCTGGTTGCTAGGCAGAGTGGGTGGGTTGCCGTAGCAACGCCAGCTGTTCAGAGAAAGTCCTGGGCCCTTCCCAGGCGCTTGGGGGATGCTCTTGTCAGTTCCAGCCCCTCTGTTAGTATCTGAAGGGCTGCTTACGCCTTCCTCTTAATTCTGGGTGCCCAGGGGGTGGTTAGCAGGTTTTTCAAAATAATTCCTAGAGCTGAGTTATGGTAGTTTGTTTGGGATTTGATTTTTTTAGAATTGCATGGCAGATAAGAGGCGTCTGTTAGATTATCCTGTGCAGTGCATCACCCTTTTAGGTTTTGAAGGATGCTCATATATTGAGGTCAGCTAAAAGCAGCTAGCAGGAGCAAGATATAGTTGCCCATTTCCCCTCAGATATACAATTATGTATATAATTATTAAATTAGGCAGCATAGTACAGCAACTCTTTCTGGCTAAGTTTGTGAATATCTAGGGGACATCAATATTTGAGTGTAGTAGTAACTACGTTGCATTATTGGTTTCTGCCCATTTTTGAGCACCATCAAAACATCAAGTTGTGTGTTACAGCTTGATCAACCTTTGCATGTTAATTTGCTTTTCGCCATCCTAAGAATTACAATGGAATATTACAATTCCCTGTTTTCTGGCAGTGGATAAATCTTGGCTCAGCTCAAAATCCTTAAAGAAACATGCTTGTAGGGGACTCGGACTTCAAACACTTTGAAAATGCTCTATACCCAGGAACTGCATTTGTGTACTGGATCAAGGGCAAATGTATCCAGGTATGTGATTATTTAACAAGTGAGGGAGAATAAAAACAGGGAAATATAATGTATTTGTTGATAAGGAGGAGGATTATAATTCTGACAAAGCCAGAAAAACTGCCTGTGCGTGATTGTAGATGATTGAGAAGTTTGCTTTAGCTACCGGAACAAAGCTTTATCCTTAATACAGGGACTACAAGCTTGAAAGGAGCTGCTTAAAATAACAAGAGGCCTTCAAAGTTTCTATATCCAGCTTTGTCCTCCAAGAACAACTGTTCCAGATACAAACCTCCCTGGTTCACATAGGCTGATTAACACAAGATGCAAAACCACACTGTGGTTTCCTTCTGACTTAGCTTACAGTGCAAAACCCAACAACTGTGGTTAGTCAATCTTGGCTTGTGCATCAGCATGTTGTGTGAGCCTAGTTACTTGTGGCTTATTGAATAAAACATAATGAAGCAAATCATGGCTTGCAGTCTTATATAAACAAAGCCATAGGTAGAATGGGGGTGCTTCTTTGTCAGACTGGGGAAAGAGAAACTGCAGTGGTTAAAAAAACAACACATATTCTAATTTGCAAAGGTGCAAAGGGAAAATGCAGAGGGAAAATGTCGCGACCAAACGTTATTTGTAATGTTGGGTTTTCCCTCTTGCCAGAGGGAGCCGCCTTGTGGAGTACTGTGGAGCTGTTACCATGGCAACTCCACTGCGCTGCATAGTAGAAGTACAGTAAAGGCCATTTAAAGGCACAACAGGCTGCATCTTAACAGAACACACAGGGGTTTTAGGGGTGTCTTACGCCCACAGTATTTGTTTCCAGAGAGCAAATCATCTGTGTTCCAAGTTTGGTTGAAATTGCTCAAGGCATTCCAGAGTTATGCTGGAACATAGACACCCACAGCTGTTTTTATATGGATAGATAGATAATGACATCATACACAAATGACACAAATTATTACTGGCATAATTTGCATATAGATAGTTTTTGACTCTCAGCCGTAATTGGGACCAGAATTTCGATTGCTAATCAAGGCAGTTGTTAAATGAATCACGCCTGATTTTGCAATCTTTTTAGCAAATCACTGCCTTTGTTAAGTGGATCATGCAATCGTGTGAGTTTCCTTATTGTGAGGTAAGGTCACAAATGGCCGTCACACAACCCTACTGCCGTTGTAAATACAGGTAGTCCTCAATTTATAACGATTCACCTGGTGGCCATTTGACGTTACAACAGCACTGAATAAAGTGACTTATGACATTTTTCACACTTTTGACCATTGCAGTATCGCCATGGCCACGTGATTTACATTTGGATACATGGCACCTGGCTCATATTTATGACGGATTGCTGCGTGGGTGTGTGGGTGTCATGTGATCCCCTTTTGTGACCTTCTGACAAGCAAAATCAATGCGGAACCCAGATTCACTCAACCATATTACTAATTTAACAATTTAGGTGATTCGCTTAACAAAGGTGGCAAGAAAAGTCGTACAATGGGGGCAAAACTCACTTAAGTGTTTCACTTAGCAACATAGATGTTGGGGGTCAGCTGTGGTCATAAGTCGAGGACTACCTGTACATGCCACTGGCCAAGTGACTGAATGTTGATCACATAACTGTGGGGGTGTGCTAATATGGGCGGCGAATAATTTGAGAAATGGACATAATTGTGAGGAACAATTCATGAGTTACTTGTTAAAAAACATGTCTCCGAAAATGAGCATTTCCTTGAGTGAGAAAACAAGAGACAATTGCCCTTCTAAAATGAGACCATCCATAGCAGCCAGTCTCAAGTTTATTTGCACTTATACCACTTTTAAAATATATGATACATGCCTGCAAATAGACTCAGTGTTCAGTGTCTGAGACGCTGAGCTTGTCGATCAGAAAGGTCAGCAGTTCAGCCGTTCAAATCCCTAGTGCTGCGTAACGGAGTGAGCTCCCATTACTTGTCTCCGCTTCTGCCAACCTAGCAGTTCGAAAGCAAATTGAAAATGCAAGTAGAAAAAAATAGGAACCACCTTTGGTGGGAAGGTAACAGCGTTCCGTGCGCCTTCGGCATTTAGTCATGCCAGCCACATGACCACCGAGACGTCTTCGGACAGCGCTGGCTCTTCGGCTTTGAAACGGCCCCCTAAAGTTGGGAACGACAAGCACATATGTACGAGGGGAACCTTTACTTTTACTATAGCAGCCAGTCCCAAGTTTATTTGCAATAACTTGATCTATAACTTTTAAAATATATGATATATGCTCTGAATAGATTGCACTGAACTATGGACTATTTCAAAAGGCTAAAAAAAAAAAAGGATTAGAGTGTCCTTGCATTCATTGATACAAGAAGCCAAATGTTCAAAACCTGGAGGAGGAAGAGAGATTACAATGTCTGTTCAGCCAAAATAAATATCCAGATGAAATAAACATTTCGTCAAAAGTGGCAAACGTCGTACAAACACACAAAGCCTTTTCAAAATATTTATAAACTGCTGGTGACTTAACAGTATGATATGGACAGTTATCTGCTGGATTCAAAGGCCAATCTTATGCACGCTTATTCCAAAGTACATTCCTGTGCATTGAACAGAATTTAAGTAGTCTTATGATACAGTAGGCTTATATGTTTCTATACCTCTAAGCTTAATAGCTTAGCTGGATAACTTGAACGTCAACATACCTTTCGACTGAAAAAAATGGACTCAGGATTGCAGTCTCCTCTAGAAAGGATCAAGGTGAAAAGAAAGATAGTGGTGGCTTTTAGTACAGGGTTAGATGGGTTCATACAAGCTGTGGTTTCTTCTTATTCTTTATGGAATAAGCCACGTTGCTTCTCATAACATTTCTCCTGACACTTTTTTTCTTGGACAGAAGCTTGGATCAGGATCTAAAGATCCTCCTGGCAAGATGAAAGCAGAAATGCCAATGACAGGTTGAAGATGCCAATCACTGCTCAAAGGAACCGGGAGTGCACACGACAAACAGGTTTTTGCAGTTTTGGTTAATATTGTTAAGAAAGCTGAGATAGTTAAAAGGCAGGGAAGGCAAGTTAAAAGGATGTTTCTCTTTCCCATAACAGTGAGCAGCTGTTGTCACTAGGAAGCTCTTGATGTACTTAGCAGATAGCCAAGGGGACCTGAAGGCAATCATTGAAAAATCCAGAGCCTTATCGGCCAGGTGGGAGTGGAAATGTTGAAATGTATTTGAATTTAAGTAGTTGGGCGGTTAGTTACGCTGAACTTGGAGCTTGGCAATTTGGTTGCAACCAAACTGCCAAGCTCAGACTAACAGCGCATGATGAAGTGTGACCTACGATGTTTTGTAAATTGTAAATTTAATGAATTTATATGCCGCCCAATCCCGAAGGACTCCGCAATAAGGTTCTACATTTAGGCAAGAAAAACCAAAATGCACATGCACAGTATATGTGGTAGCTTGCTCAATAGTAGTAACTGTCAGAGGGATCTTGGAGTCCTAGTGGACAACCATTTAAATAGGAGCCAGCCGTGGGCAGCAGCTGCCCAAAAAGCCAACACAGTTCTAGGCTGCATCAACAGAGGGATTGAATCAAGATCACGTGAAGTGTTAATGTTACTTTATAAGGCCTTGGTAAGGCCACACTTGGAATTCTGCATCCAGTTTTGGTTGCCACGATGTAGAAAAGATGTGGAGACTCTAGAAAAGAGTGCAGAGAAGAGCAACAAAGATGATTAGGGGACTGGAGGCTAAAACATACGAAGAACGGTTGCAGGAACTGGGTATGTCTAGTTTAATAGAAAGAAGGACCAGGGGAGACATGATAGCAGTGTTCCAATATCTCAGGGGCTGCCACAAAGAAGAGGGAGTCAAGCTATTGTCCAAAGCACCTGAGGGTAGAACAAGAAGCAATGGGTGGAAACTAATCAAGGAGAGAAGAAACTTAGAACATAGGATAAATTTTCTGACAGTTAGAGCAATTAATCAGTGGAACAGCTTCCCTCCAGAAGTTGTGAATGCTCCAACACTGGAAATTTTTAAGAAGATGTTGGATGAACATTTGTCTGAAATGGTGTAGGGTTTCCTGTCTAAGCAGGGGGTTGGACTAGAAGACCTTCGAGGTCCCTTCCAACTCTGCTATTCTAATATCCTAAGGCTGAAAGGTAGAGCCGCTTTCATGAGTTTTTCATCAGATTTTGCCATCCCTGCAGGGAGGAACAAAACCCCCAGGCTTGATTCAATTTACCATCCCTGAGGGGAGGAAAAAACCTGCCCCCAGGCCTGACACCCTATTGCTTAAGGATGCAATATTAAAAATGGAGGGCTTTCCTATTATAAGCTTAGATGAAGAAGACCAGGGTCATTATTTGTGAATTATCTTTTAATGTGGAGATGTGATGGCTCAACGGTTAAAGGCGCAGGGTTTGTCAGCTACAAAGTTGACAGCCTGGGTTTGAGTCCTGAGCGACGGGTGACCTTCTGTTCTTTGCTCCAGCTCCTATCCTCCTAGCAGTTTGAAAGTATGTGAATGCGAGTAGATAAATAGGTACCACTTCAGTCGGAAAGTAACGGTGTTCCATGCATCTTTGACGTATAGTCATGCTGGCCACTTGCCTAAAGAAATGGTCTTCAGACAATGCTGGCTCTGTGATCTAGAAACGAAGATGAGCATGGTGCCCTAGGGTGTGACACGACTGACAGAGAAGTCTTTTATCTTTTAAAAAATCTTTTAATGGGTCCACTGAATTCAGCATTCCTTAAACGGGAATACTGTTAGGGTTTGAGGGAGTTATTCCATTGCTTTCATATCAAAGAAAGAGGGGGGGGGAAGAGAAAAACTAAAAAAGCAATAAGGGAACAAAATAAATGGTTAACCTGCTTTTTGAGATGCGGTTTTTCCAATTGTCTCTGAAAGGTTGCAAAATTTGCACTTTCCCTGATGGCTTAAAGAAACCACATGGAAGGACTTTTTATTTTATTTTTTCTAACTGCAAGATAACACAGTGGCAAAAGTGTTCAGAAAACATGGTTATCTGGTGTTACAAACCTAAGGGAAAGTTGCTCGAGCATTTGCAAGAGGGTTATTGACCTTGCTCTTCTTGAGCAATTACTGTATTGGGTGTTTTGTTAAATCTAACATTTAAAACACTTCCACAGGTCCCACAATCCTTCTTCCTTTGCAAACATTTCGCAGCTAAGCAGGGAGTCAATCAAACCTTAATTTCTAAGGGAGACTCATTTCTATCACATTTAATTGGGGGGGGGGCAACCAGCAGACACTTCTCAAACCCTGCCTGCAGTTCCTAACTATTGGATTTGCGCAACTCCCACCCCCCCTACTTCTTAAGTTATGGTTACAGACCACAATTGCTCGATCCAGACAGCACATTAAATCGAACTCAAACCAATTACAGGTAGTCCTCAGCTTGAGGCCAGCCCTTTTCTGTTGCTAATCCAAGATGGTTAAGTGACTCACCCTTGATTTTCCGAGGGTTTGGGGCTTTTTTTTGTGGCCAGGGTTCAGCAAACTGCTCCAGTTGTTAAGCGAATCAGCTGGTTGCTAAGTGAATCCAGCTTCCCCCATTGACTTCACTTGTTGGGAGCCAACTGATAAGGTTGTGATGGTGATCACATGACCCTGGGATACTGCCACTGTTGTAAATACAGACCAGTTGCCAAGAGCCCAGATTTGGTTCACGGGTCTATGGGGTATGTGTGAAAGGGTACTGCGACTTTCAGAATTGTGAAGACCAGTCGTAATTCACTTTTTTCCACTGCTGTTGTAGCTACTACAGCCACTAAACCAATAGTTGTAAACCGAGGACTACCCATATAACAGATTAACAGAGTTGGAAGGGGTCTTGTTAGATCATCCAGCCCAACCCTATTTGCATGGTGCAATCTGATATCAGGTTACAGGAGAGAGTCACCACCAGCAAGCTGCCATTCCGAAGGATACAAAAAGGTTGACACTTCAGACAGCCACTCAGTGAAAGATTGTAAGCCGAGGTGGCGCAGTGGGTAGAGTGCAGTACTGCAGGCCACTTCAGCTGACTGCTATCTGCAGTTCAGCGGTTCAAATCTCACCGGTTCAAGGTTGACTCAGCCTTCCATCCTTCCGAGGTGGGTGAAATGAGGACTCAGACTGTGGGGGCGATATGCTGACTCTGTAAACCGCTTAGAGAGGGCTGAAAGCCCTATGAAGCGGTATATAAGTCTAACTGCTATTGCTATTGCTAACTACAGATTAACAGAGTTGGAAGGGGTCTTGTTAGATCATCTAGTCCAACCTCACTTGGCACAACCTGATATCAGGCTACCACCAGCAAGATGCCATTCCCAATTATAAAAAAACGCAACACACAAACACACACATTCCCATTTTTGCATGGGAAGCCACCCCTAATTCCCCTCCCCGCCTACAGCTTCCACCCTGCACCGCTTCCACGCGCACGCTTAACCCTTTCGGCGCCCCCCCTTGCCTGCAGCTCCTTCCCGAGGGGGCTGGCGCGATGTCAGAGGATCGGCGCACGTGGGAAGAGGCGGGGGAGGGGAGGGGCGGCTCTCCCCCTCCACCCCCTTGAAAAAACGCCGGACGGGAGGGCTGCCTCCTTCTCCAGCTGGCCCATCCCGGAGCCGACGCGGGGGTGGGGTGGGGAGCGGGCGGGCGGATCTTTTCGGGTGGGGAGGAAGAGGCTTCGCCTTTGCAAAGGAACCAAGGAAGAGGCGGAGAGGCATTTCTCCCCCCACAAAATGAAGACGAGGCTGCCAGGCTGGCATTAAAAGGAAGCAGCCAGAAGAAGCGGGATTCATTCCTTAATATTATTATTTTACTCCACCTCTTCCACCCGGGCCTCGCTTGGTTGTGTCTCTCGGGGTGTGTGCGTGCATGCGTGTGCAGCGATCCACGCGTGCTTGTGGGCGAGCAAGCCTGAAGCCTTGGGCGTCTTTTGCCTTGCCCCCAGGCTTAGGATGGAGCGAGCCCGCAGCCCTCGGCGGCCAAGGACTGCGTGAATGAATGACTATTCAGGCATGCCTCTTCTTCGCCAGCAGCCCACACCCTCTCTGGCTAATCTCCGGGCAGCAGCCTGGCTCTGCCCCAGCGCCACTCGTCGTTTCTCGGCGCTGGAGGAAAGCGCAGGAATTCCTGGCCCTGCGCTTCCCCGCCGCCGACTCCAGGAGGAGGAGGAGGAAGAGGAGGAGATGGCCCTGGAGGCACGGAGCTCTTCCCCGCGGCGGGCACCTCCTTCTCCGCTTGCAGGTAGAGCAAGGTCGGCGGGCTTCCCCCCCACCCCCACTTCCCGGCTCTTCCCAAACCCCGGGAGCCGGTCGAGGGGCTCCCACCCGGTTCTCTCCGAGCCCCGGGAGCTCATTGAGGGGCCCCCATTTCCACTTCCACCCGATAATCTCCAAGCCCCCGGAGCACGTCCAGGGGCTCCCACTCCCACCCTTCTCCCCAAGCCCCCCCCCACCGGGAGCAGTCCAGGGGCTCCCACTCCCACCCGATTGTCCCCTAGCCCACCCACCCCCGGGAGCAGTCCAGGGGCTCCCACTCCCACCCGATTCTCTTCACCCCGCCTCCAGGGAGCAGGTCCAGAGGGCTCCCACTCCCACCCGATTCTCTCCAAGCCCCGGGAGTCCGTCGAGGGGCGTTTTCTGGAGCTCCGCGCCCGGGTGAGTTATTCTTAGCCAGCTTGACGGTGGGAGTCGTCCAACCTGCCTGGTTAGAATGCCCGGAGTTTGAAACATCAAGGCGTGATACCCGTCCAGGTTGGCCCACATCTACTGCTGCCTGCCTTCCAGAGGCATCGGACAGACCGCCGGCCTTATCCCCCCCCTCCCAGCTCTCCCAAACACCCTCGGGGCAACAATTGGGTCAAACGCGCTGGGGCAAGTTCATTGCTGGGCATCGCTCAACTTCCTTCCATCCTTCCGAGGTCTGTAAAAGCGAGGAGCCAGGTTGTTGGGGGAGATGGGATGCCTTTGTGAAGGGCTTGGAGAGGGCGCTGTGAAGCGGTATATAAGTCTGTTGCTATTGCTGCCTGGCTGCAATAGGACCCAGATTGTGGGGGGGGGGGCAGTAGGCTGACTCTGTAAACAGCTTAGAGGGGGCTGTAAAGCAGTGTCAAGCTGTATATAAGTCTAAGGGCTATTGGTAATCTATCACCCACATAGGTATTGGGGTACCTTTCTATTTTTAAAAAATATTTTTTATACATAGGTATTGGGGTACCTTTCTATTTAAAAAAAATATTTTTATTAAATGATCTTTAAAAACAATAGGAAAGACACAGCAAAGAAAAAAAACACAATAAGACAAAACAAAATACAGAACATACACAACAATGTACAGTAATTTTACAGCTTTCTATATCGGCTTTCCTTAGATTTTATAGTTGCCTTCTGCGTTGCCTTCCTCTCACTATAACCTTGTCCTATAATGTAACAAACATAATATTAACACTTATAATAGTATTCCTCATTTATATCTCCATATAGTCGTGTATTTGTATTGACGTACCTTTCTAGATTTTGTGATGTGTCGGAATTGGGGAGGGACATCCTCACCTTGGCGTGTGTGTCTGGGGCTTGGGTGGAGGGCCAAAACTTCCCACTGACTTCCTAACATGCCTCTCCTTGCCTTTCCCAGTTTTAATTCCTCAATGAAACTGCCCTGGTTGGATGCTTCCGCCTAGAAGAGAGGAATGGTGGGCGAACACAGCCAAGGCATGCCAGAGATATAGTTGCCCCGAGGCAGACAGCCCGTCCCTCGGTACCAGGGGCATCCAGCTGTGTTTCTAGAACCCGACCGCCTGCAATGGCTGGCCCCAGCATCTGGAATCGCCTCAAGTCGGTCCTGAGGAAGAACAATGATTCCTTGTTTCTGAACGACTGCAGTGCCTTTGATTTTTCGGACGAGATTGGGGAGGAAGACTTTCCCCGCTTCAAGAAACTTCAAGTGGTGGTTTCGGACGATGCAGCCGGCCCGTCGGCCAACGGGGCCTACGTGGGGCCTCACTCCGATGATGAGTCCTTGCTGGACAGGGACATCGCGTTGCGAAGTGCTGCAGTCGGACCCCTGACGGACCCTTGCAACCACTGTACCCAGCGAAGGGAACTGTCAAAGCAGAAGAAGGTCAAGAGGCGGCTGGCTTTAGCTGCCATTCTGTACCTTCTCTTTATGACGGGAGAGCTCGTAGGTAAGAGTGCCCTGCAGGCACGGGACTGGGGGTGGGTAGGTGGGAGCGGGGTGGCGGTGGTGGGTGGAAGGAGGTTGTTTTGTAAGGCGGGGGGGGGGTTCCGTGGAAGAGCTGCTTAGTTATTTTCTCGGGCAGGAGGCTCAGGGCCACTGTGAAATTGGCAAGCTGGCATTGCAACAGGACAGTGGATTTAGAGAATGTCTTAAGTAAGCAAAAACTTCCCGCAGCCAAAGAGAGGAGTGGCTGTTTTTTGATCCGTCATTGTGTGGAGTAGTTCAACTGAATAATGTGGCCTTTGACTACCCACGTTTACAGATCTATCCAGTGTAATCCCAGTACGTAGCTTGGTCTTGACAGTTTCCGAATTTAGATACCCCCAAGGTTGTGTTCCTATCTTACGTTAACTCCTGATTGGTTTTTCATTTACTAACTAAGCCTGCAAATCAGCTGGAGTTACACAACAGAAGCTCATTAAAAAACGTTGAGCAAGTAAGCCACGTTTATGATTTAGTTTCAGTACAATAGAAAGGTGGTTTCTAATATTATATATAGTCTAGAGGAGATTACCGAATCCTGGATCCAGGTTTCTTGCGTCTGGCCTTTCAGTAGATGGAATTACAGCCCCAAAAGAGGAGGAATTTTGTGGTGCCTTTTCTGATTAGCACTTTAAAAAAAAAAAAAGTTAGAAAAAAGAGAAGCTTGTGGTTTTAATAAAACTTGTTGGTTGAAGAAGATGCTATCGGCTCATACTGATTTTTGCTACCGTAAGCTAACAGCTGTTTTCCTAACAAAGGGCCATATGGGATGCTCGAGACCTGGATAGACCAGATTTGATTTCATGCCATCCATTTTTTTAAAAATTACAAATCATTAATAAATAGACTTTCAGACAGATACTTCATCAGCTTTCCATTTGCTATTAAAAATTGCTTCCGGAGGTTGCGCCCTGGTTTTCGTGAGCAGTATGTCCTTATTTGACCGTATTTCCTCCAGTCAAGAAAGTTGTCCAGTAACCAGGTTAACTAAAATAGACTGAAGCCTTCTTGTATGTTTGGTGCAGTAAAAATGGTTCAATGCAAGGAATCAAGGATGGATTAACTCGATGAACTTTCTGAGGCCCGCTGAGAACCATTTCGGACTGCTTCACCTTCACAACTGTGTCTCCCCTTGCTTCTCCCCCACCCCCACAATCCCTGTTTGTTTTCTCTTGTTCTGACTGAGGCTTCCCAAGAACCTGAAGCAAACTCCTTGTCCCGACAAACATTATTAATTTACTGTGAATTCTGCTCATTCAGCAAAGTCTTTCAAGGGAGGATTTACAGTCACAGACCTTATCTGGCTTGGAGAGCTGCCAGGCCGATATATGCAAGTCACAAACCAATTAAGCAAAGTAATTGTCTCCTGCAAACTCCACTCCCCTTTTGTTCCGCTTTTATTTCCTCTGGGAGGGGCCATTCATCGCCCACCTGTGGCCTTATTCCCAAGTTGACCCCTGTTCTTTAGCTGTTCCTTTCGTCTGACAACTCTGCGCATGCGCACACTGGGAACAGGCTCCAGCTGGTCGTCTGCCCCACTGATGTCTGACTCCGAAGGCAGCTGATAACTGTCAGATGGCCCTGGCCCCCTTTCTGCCTCCGACACAGAGCCCTTCCCCAGACTCCAGGACTGGCCCATGTCCCTCCCCAACTTCCTCACTGTCCGAATCTGCTGCCAGCTCTGCTGGCGGGCCACAACATCACACTTTGCCTCTCTTGAGATTCTTCTGAAGGTCTGCTTTCCATGACGTGGACTCTTGTCCTTCATGGTTCATTGAAGGCTGCTGTGAGGCGTCAAACCCGTTATTTGGGGGGGGGGAATGGGACGAGACAGACAGACGTTCACAAGCCTCTTTTGTGCTCTTTGAGAGAGGCAGCAGCCAGGCAGGCCTTTTTACAAACCCAAATCTCAGACCCGCCAGATGGTATAAGTTGTTGTTCTCAGAATCTGTACCGCCGCAGATCGGTGTGTTCCTCTTCTGCCCCAAGAATGCAAATTGCCCAGTTAACTTCTGCTTCTCCTTCCCCGGTTTCAGGCCTTCTTTAATCACAGAAAGAGGATATGCCTATTAAATAATCCTATACACCACATCATCTTGCGCGGCTGGTGTGAGAGGTTGAGCTTTGAGGAAAATAAATCATTTAATTTATCAAAGGTTCTCTGTTCCACCTTTCGTGGATCGGGCTTGCACCGCTTTGCTTACTTTAGAGCAATTCTGAAAAAGTTAGAGGCCCCTGTCTCTTGACCACCCCCCCCCACATGCCTGCCAAGTTGAGGCGGTGTCTTAAAAGTACTATTTTTTTAAAAAAAATATTTTTGTAAGTTGAAACAGAAAAAAAAGAAAGGGGGGGGGGGGCTAAGTTTCTTTTAAATCCTTCCTGCGAATGAAACGAGCCCAGGAATTAAAACCTGTAGCTAGAGCCATTTAATTACAGGATATAAATCTTCTGGAAATTGCTAGTTTAAAGACCAGTTCTGAATTCTCAATGTTTAAAGAATCGAGTCCTTTGAGGGGCATTGGTGCTTTTTCAGAAATAAGTTATGAAATATACTGAGCAGTATGGTGATTGCTACCTAGGGTGATTTCCTGCTGAGGATATTAAAACGTGGTTTATAACAGTCAAAAATATATATGATTGGAGCTATTGTGATCGTTGTCCATTCCTCACTCTCCAATGTGTATGTTATAATATAATGTGTGGTTGTGTGGCAATGATCTGTTGCACAATCGATGTTTTGGAAGATTGGAATATGTGGAGAGACCTGGCCCATAGAATCGCCCAGATGTGAATACAACTGAATGGAAAACATCATTGTTGTGGCCCACCAGGGGTCAGCAAAACTGGCAGCACATTCGGACAGTGAGGAGGTTGGGGAGGAACATGGGCCAGTCCTGGAGTCTGGGGAAGGCTCTGATGAGGGCTCGGTGTCGGAGGCAGAGAGAGGGCCAGAGCCGTCTGACAGTTATCAGCTGCCTTCAGAGTCAGATATCAGTGAGGCAGAAGAACAGCTGGAGCCTGTTCCCAGTGTGCGCATGTGCAGAGCTGCCAGGGGAAGGGAACAGCTAAAGAACAGGGGTCAACTTGGGAATAAGGCCACAGGTGGATGATGAATGGCCCCTCCTAGAGGAAATAAGAGAGGAGCAAACACGGGAGTGGAGTTTGCAGGAGACAATTAGTTCGCTTAATTGGTTTGTGACTCTCCGAGACTCCTTGCCAAACTTTTGCAGATATGAGCCTGGCAGCTCTCCAAGCCAGATAAGGTCTGTGACTGTAAATCCTCCCTCGAAAGACTTTGCTGGATGTGAATGAACAGAATTCACAGTCAATTAATAAAAGGGGTTTTTATCGGGACAAGGAGTTTGCTTCATGCTCTCGGGAAGCCTCAGTCAGAACAATCATCACCATCAGATGTTTGGGGAAGCTGTGATTTCCCCCCTCCCCCCAGTTTACCATTTTATTGAGTTAGAAAACATTGTAAAATACAAAATACAAAAGCAAATAGAAAAGCAGTGGGGAGGAAAAAGGATGAGAAGTGAGGAAGGATAAGAAAAAAGGGGAAAAAAAGAAGCATTGACTTCCAAGTCTTTCTCTTACAGTAAAATAAGGCATTGATATCGAATGACAGCTTTTGTTTTTTTCATATGAATTAGCGATTTCTGTAAAGATCTATCAATCTACTCCAGTGGTTCCCAAACTTGGCAACTTTAAGACTTGTGGACTTCAACTCCCAGAATTCTCCAGCCAGCTCTACAGAGCTGGCTGGAGAATTCTGGGAGTTGAAGTCCACAAGTCTTAAAGTTGCCAAGTTTGGGAACCACTGATCTACTCGGTAAAACCCAAAATCAAAGTTTCATTCTTTTCCACTTCAAGCACAGAAGCTGATGCAACTCCTTGCTTGAATATATGTGGGGGTTTTTTTTGGGGGGGGGGGCGGTAATACATCAATATATCTAACGTTTCTTTCCTCCTTTTAAACTTCTCTATTAAGGTGGATACGTTGCCAACAGCCTAGCTATCATGACGGATGCGCTGCACATGTTGACGGATCTCAGCAGCATTATTTTGACCCTCCTCGCCTTGTGGCTCTCTGCGAAAGCGCCCACGAAAAAATTCACCTTTGGATTCCATCGATTAGGTAGGAGGCTTTTTTAATTATCCCGCTGCCCCCTGCCTGTGCCGGTTGGCAGTGAAAGTTTCTTTGGTTTATTTTCTCCGACTGGGTTGCCCTCCATCTGCATCAAGTTGCAGTTCCCAATTGCCCTACGGCTGTGCCAGAGTTGATGTGATTTAACAAGATGCCAGGGTAAAACAGCTGCTTACTTTGATAAGAAAGTGGTAGATGGATAGCATCAGGGGTGGGTTTCAGGTGGTTCGCGGCGGTCCCCGCGAATCGGTTGGTCGGCGAAACCAGAAGTAAGTAACTTCCGGGAACGCCGAAGGGTCCACCCGCCCGCCCGCATTTCTTACCCAGTTTTGACGAGTTCTGCGCTTCCACACATGCACAGGACGCATACAGCGCCTGCGCGATCCTCCAGGAGCAGCTGGAGCATCGCACAGATGCTAGTACGCATGCGTGCACTGCGCGCGTGCACGAGGACGCCGCCGGCCCCGTTCCAACCGAACCGGTTGGACCGGGCTGAGAAACCCACCCCTGGATAGCACTTAGACTTACATACTGCTTTACAGTGCTTTTACAACCCTCTCTAAGCGGTTTTACAGAGTCAGCCTCTTGCCTCCAACAATCGGTCCTCATTTGACCCACCTCGGAAAGATAGAAGGCTGAGTCAACCTTGAGCCTGATGAGATTCGAACTGCCAAATTGCAGGCAGGCAGCAGAAGTAGCCTGCAGTACTGCACTCTAACCACTGCGCCACCGAGGCTAACAATATCGTATCTCTATAAAAAAATGGTAATTTGCGAGATCCCTTTTGAGCTGTTGACTTAAGGATTCGGCACAGGCGGAGACAGCTGGGGGAAAAAATAACCATATTCACTGATTCCGGTATGTTTACGCCTGTTCTGTGTACTTCCTTGTAACTCTTCAGCATAAGTAAACATCTTGGGTATATCTGTTTGCAGCCCAGAGAGGTTTAATGTGACGTCAGTTTCTGTAGGCAGATCTTTCACCATGAGGTATGATTCAGGTGCTAGTAGCTACTCCAGTTTGGTATTTGTTTACCCAAGAATCAGCCTTCCAGGAACCAAGAGAAGTAATGTTGAAATGTTGAAGATATGCAGTACATGTAGATCCTCATAATGTTTAATGATGCCTTGGGTCTCATGCTGTGGATCATACGTATGTTTCGTTTGAAAGTCTCTCTTTCCCCCCACAATTCGGAGAATATGATTTTAGATACAGAGAGTTTCTGTTGCTTATTTTTGATTGGCCTTCCAATTCCGATCCAAATGGCATCTGATTGAAAGGAAAACTAGCCCTGTGTTTGAAATGCTGGTTAAGTAACTTGCATTTGCAGGGTGTGCATCCGCATGCCTTTGCAAACAGCTTTTAGCTCCGGGTGGGCTTGTGTTTCAGTCATAAGGATGTTCATTCAAGAAAATTAAGAACTCTTGAAAGAAAAGTTGCGCAGCTGCCAAAGCTGTGTGTTGTCGGAGATCCAGGACGGCCTCCTGTTCTACAGTAAAGTACAGTGCGGCTTTAATACGTGAATTGATGGGGTCGTTATCATAGGGGAGAGGGAAACCTCTCAATCGTAGAGTTGAAAACCTGGCAGGCCGAGTTTGTGAAATGCGACTCTGCTAAAAACAGACTTTGTACCTCTTCTCTTCCCTTTGTTTCAATGCCTTTGCTCGCTATGAAAATTGGAATTACGCTTTTTTTTTTACAGAGGGTTTCCTATTGTATACAGTTCTAAATAACCCTCTCAGACCTGATTCTTTGAAACGATCCAAAAAGCTACGATAACGACACTTGTTGATAATGCACCCCTGGGTAACCAACGTGGCAGAGTTCTAGTGTGGTTACAGTGGGACACACACCAGAGTGTGTGTGTTATGCTGATTAATAACATCCCCATAGCAAACAGAACTCCGAGGCAGGTAGATTCCTTAAAGAACAGTTTTATTTGGATACATCATGTTGGCACGAACTGGTGAAAACCGACTCTAACGGTAAAAGTTTCCCCCTCTTCCCAAACAATTAGTCATATGGTCCAATCAAAGTGCTGTCCGGTTGCTTGGTAACTTCACTCCTCCTCTCTCCAGCCACCTGTTCAAATGTCCTTGGTTCCTAGAGGAAACTATTTTGTTTTGGGTACAATCCCCACCCCACCCCAAGCTACCTCTACTCCCCGGCCTCTGTAACCCTCATCTCCATTGTGGCAGCACTGAAGCCTCAAAGGTGGCCTCAGTCCGGCCAGCTTCAGAGTTGACGGTTACCATATTTTTCGCAGTATAAGACGCATCTTTTTCCCTCAAAAAAGAGGCTGAAAATCTGGGTGTGTCTTATACACTGAATACAGCATATTTTGCCTCCTGAAACCCCGCCCCCTTCACCAAAATGGCCATGCAGAGCCTTTAGGAGCCTTACAGAGTTCCTGGAGGTGGGGGGGGGGAGAAATGAGCAAAAAACGGGTCGCTTTCTGCTCAATTCTCCCCCCCCCTCCCAGGAACACTCTACAAGCCTCCTAAGGGCTATTCATGCCCTTTTAAAAAACAAAAACGGACCTGTTTTCGCGAAAAACAATTTGCCTCTTCAAAACCTTGGTGCGTCTTATACTCCGGTGCGTCTTATACTCCGAAAAATACGGTAGGTTGGGAGGATGTACTTGGGCTTCCTTTTTCAATTGTTGGTGTTTTTTTTTCTTTTCTCCCAGAGGTTTTATCTGCCATCTTCAGTGTTCTGTTGATTTACATCCTGATGGTTTTCCTCTTATACGAGGCTGTTCAGCGAACAATCCACATGGACTACGAGATTAATGGAGATGTAATGCTCATCACTGCCGCTGTTGGGGTCGCCGTAAACCTCATGTAAGTTATCGTTTTCCTTCCATTTAAGATTGATAGTCTATTGAGCTTGATCTGGCCAGTAAATGCTCAGATCCATCCAGGTGCCCGCGAATCTAACCTGAATTGTGTTTAATAAAGGGAAGTCTGGATTGTGTTTAATAAAGGGAAGTCTGTTGATCGTGATGGCATCTCGTAGCCGTAGGGTTGGCTAAGATTTTGTATCCTAAATTCTGATTACAGATTAACATCGTTGGAAGGGATCTTGTAGGTCATCTAGTCCAACCCCCTGCCCAAGCAGGAGACCCTAAACAAGGCATTTTGCCTGGCTAATCAATTGCACCTGAGTAGCAAAATTGATCGAGCCAAGGATTCCTCAAAAAGATACAGGACCTTCCATGGATTAATTTCTTTTATTGAATAACAGAACTCAATCATACAAAGTTATAAAAAAATATTTAAATAAACTCAGTATCTTGAATTTACAGATTAGATGCAGATTAACAGAGTTGACAGGGAGCTTGTAGGTCATCTAGTCCAGTGTTTTTCAACCTTGGCAACTTGAAGATGTCTGGACTTCAACTCCCAGAATTCCCCAGCCAGCATTCGCTGGCTGGGGAATTCTGGGAGTTGAAGTCCAGACATCTTCAAGTTGCCAAGGTTGAGAAACACTGATCTAGTCCACCCCCCCTGCCCAAGCAGAAAGAAAGGATTTGGAAAGCAGAAGGCTTTACCAAGGAGAGGATAAAGTTTTTTTTTTCTTGCTGCTTCGTTTAGATCAAAGCATACTTGAATAATGGGGCATAAGGAGAATGAGGGGATTTCTGTCCCGCTATTCTTCTTGGCAAGCATAGGGATGGATTTATTTTTCTCCTTGAACATGGGCAGCAGGCCAGGCTCAGCAGATAAGCAGGAAGAGTGAAATATAATAGAGCAAAAGTAACTCTGGAGAAACGATGTTCAGATAGGCTGTCTGGCCCAGCAGATATATATATATATAAAGCACTGCTGATTCCCATTAGTTCCCGCGAACAAGTAACTGATATTTTTCAGACTTCTGGGCTGAAAACTAGGATCCATTTTGTATTTTTAAAAAATTGCTTCAGAGCTTTAAGGTAAAGGTTCCCCTCGCACATATGGGCTAGTTGTTCCCGACTCTAGGGGGTGGTGCTCATCTCCTTTTCAAAGCCGAAGATCCAGCGCTGTCCGAAGACATCTCCGAGGTCATGTGGCCAGCATGACTAAATGCCAAAGGTGCATGGAACGCTGTTCCCTTCCTACCAAAGGTGGTTCCTATTTTTCTACTTGCATTTTTTACGTGCTTTCGAACTGCTAGGTTGGCAGAAGCTGGGACAAGTAACGGCGCTCGGGATTCAAACCGCTGAACTGCCGACCTTTCAGATTGACAAGCTCAGCGCCTTAGCCACAGAGCCACCGCATCAGAGCCTTATAGGGGCACAAATCTCACATCTGTTGACAAATCCAGTGACTCTCCTGGGGTTCAAGGAGTCACTGTAGAAAGAATTGTGCTGTGTGTTGTGCCTGTGTGATGAAGAAGCCTGAGTCATTGATCTGAAGGTTGGCAATTCAACACCCAAGCACTGCGTGACGGGGGTGGTGGTGGTCCCCTTCTAGTCTGAACTCCTGGCAACCTAGCAGTTTGAAAGCATGCAAATGCGAGTAAATAAATAGGTACCACTTTGGTGGGAAAGTAACAGCGTTCCGTGCAACGTTGGTGTATATAGCCATTCTGGCCACATGACCACAGAAACATTTTTGGACAACTTTGGCTTCCTTGGATAATAAACGAAAGCACCCTCTAGAGCAGGAGTCACCAACCTTTCGGACCTCCGGGACCACTAAATTCATAATTTTAAATCCCGCGGACCACTAATATGAACGAATGATTCCAGGCACTTAGCTTGGCCTCCTGTTAGCGGAGAGAAACGCCCGGGGTCAACCGTAGGTTTGCTGTCCATTGCAGCTAGGCATCTCAAATACGGCCAAGAATGAATGTTTGTCTTGTAACCAGCCCGGATGCTAGATCGCCCCCCTGCAAACTCCTTCTCTCAGGGAACTTGGCCAAAGATTCATGCACTGCTCACTGAAGCAGTTGGACTCCCAGGGAGGGAGGGAGGGAAGGGCCGCTGGAGGTATTAAACAGGTAGCCAAGTTAAGTGCCTGAAGGACCCCATCCTTTCAGCGAGAGGGAGTAATTGTTTTGGCGGGTCAAATCTGGCCCGGAGCTGTAGTTTGAGGATCCCCAATTTAGTGCAATATAAAAAATGCTAATATTTTTCTGCAGACCACCAAAATTTTCTCACGGACTACCAGTTGGTGACTAATGCTCTAGAATTCCACACAACTGGATAGTTACCTTATGTACTGGTTAAGTTACCTTTAATGTACCAAAATACCACTTTGGCTTTGATTGTGATGCACTGCATAGCCTTACTTAAAAAAATAATAATCAAAATTCTATAACTTATTTTGTTTCATCGGCATTTCCAAAGTAAAGCTGCCCTTTCCCTGTTTTAAAGGATTTTTTCTTCTCCTCTCCTTGTCATTTCAGAATGGGCTTTTTGCTGAGCCAGTCTGGTCACCTCCACTCCCATTCGCACGCGCCTTCATCAGTTCCTCCCTCCGGCTCTTCCGCCACAGCCCCTGGGCATTCTCACAGTCACGGCCATGGCAGCTTGGCTGTGAGAGCGGCCTTCGTCCATGCCCTGGGAGACTTGGTCCAAAGTATTGGCGTGCTTGTCGCTGCGTACATCATTCGATTTAAGGTGGGCAGGGTTTCTCTGCTTAGACCTGGGGGTCTCTCTCTGATCTAGGGATCTTTGGCCATGGGATGTTGAAACAGGTTTATTCATGTAAAAATGTTCCAACCCATAGAGAAGAATGACTCGGGATTGAAGTAGTATAGTACAGCCTTTATTGCAGTGGTGAAATTCAATTTTTTTTACTACTGGTTCTGTGAGCGTGGCTTGGTGGGCGTGGCAGGGGAAGGATACTGCAAAATCCCCATTCCCTCCACACTCCAGGGGAAGGATACTGCAAATTCCCCATTCCCTCCCCACTCCAGGGGACAGATACTGTAAAATCCCCATTCCCTCCCCACTCCAGGGGAAGGATACTGCAAAATCTCCATTCCCTCCCCACTCCAGGGGAAGGATACTGAAAAATCCTCATTTCCTCTCCACTCCTGGGGAAGGATACTGCAAAATCCCCATTCCCTCTCCACTCCAGGGGAAGGATACTGTAAAATCCCCATTCCCTCCCCACTCCAGGGGAAGGATATTGCAAAATCTCCATTTCCTCCCCACTCTGGGGCCAGCCAGAGATGGTATTTGCTGGTTCTCTGAACGACTCAAAATTTCCGCTACCGGTTCTCCGGAACCTGTCAGAACCTGCTGGATTTCGCCCCTGCTTTATTGTCATTGTACATCATGTATACAACGAAATTGGTTTTAGCCTCCCTGGTGCAATCCATGACAAAAAATACAAACAACATAAATAGTATAAAGAATAATCCCTATGCAAGTAATTAGGGAAAAAAGAAAGAAAAATTAGTCATATGTTTCGGCGTGTGCGTGGAGTGATTGTGGTTGTGCTTAAAAGTCTGATAAAAACTATTTTTAAATCTATTTGTTCAGCTGTCTACACTTCAATGTCTTCTACCTGATGGTAGAAGTGCAAAGAGACACTGACCAAGGTGTGAATCATCTCTGAGTATCTTCCTTACTCTGCTAAAGCAGCGGGACCTGGCGATCTCATCCAGTGGTGTTACAGGGCAACCAATAGTTTCTTAGAAGGGACACAGTGGCTCCTTGGCTAAGATGCTGAGCTTGTCGATCAGAAAAGCCGGCAATTAGGTGGTTCGAATCCCTAGCGCCGCATAACAGAGTGAGCTCCCGTTACTTGTCCCAGCTTCTGCCAACCTAGCAATAATAGCAATAATAATAGCAATAACAGTAGACTTATATACCGCTTCATAGGGCTTTCAGCCCTCTCTAAGCGGTTTACAGAGTCAGCATATTGCCCCCAACAACAATCCGGGTCCTCATTTTACCCACCTCGGAAGGATGGAAGGCTGAGTCAACCCTGAGCCGGTGAGATTTGAACCGCTGAACTGCTGATCTAGCAGTCAGCCTGCAGTGCTGCATTTAACCACTGCGCCAACTTAGCAGTTCGAAAGCACGTAAAAAATGCAAGTAGAAAAATAGGAACCACCTTTGGTGGGAAGATAACAGTGTTCCATGTGCCTTTGGTGCTGAGTCATGCCGGCCACATGACCACGGAGACGTCTTCGGACAGCGCTGGCTCTTCGGCTTTGAAACGGAGATGAGCACCGCCCCCTAGAGTCAGGAACAATTGGCATATGTGTGTGAGGGGAATCTTTACCTTTAATGGTTTCTTGTGCCAAATTGATCACTCTCTGTAGTGAAATGAGGGGTCTCTGAGCTTGACTGTTTTCTTGCAGACGTTTCATTGCCAAGGTAAGTAACATCATCAGGGCTAGCAGGCAGGGGCCACTAGAATACAAAACGAGAGAAAACCCCACTCCCTACTACCCCTGATCCTATTTGGCAACGTAATGCCTGCAAGAAAACAACCAAGCTCAGAGAGCACCAAGGACTCCACATCTTACCCAGAACTTCCATTTTCCTTTGAATGCGCCAACTTCTGATTTTTTCAGCATAGGAAACAAAATGTTCTTTTTTGGTGAGGTGGAAAGTCCTTGAAGAACCAATCTGTTTCAGGAGATGTAGTATCTGCTCAGATAGGAACTGAGCTGAAATGGCTGGGGGTTTTTTGGTAAACAATTCAACAGTATTTTACTTGCTTTTAAATTTCTGTAAAGGTTTTGAGGGAGAGTGTTTTTGAAAAGGCAGATTTTCTTCGAAGAGAAACTTATCAGAATCTGACCACATGTGTCGTATGATGCATTGCTGGAATTGATAACTGCTGAGTTTCAGTGATGTTTCTATATAAGTCCTCCTTTTTTTAGGGGGAGAATAGCTAATTCTCAGAACGATGATAAAGACTTAGTAGGGACTAAAAACAATCGACAGTTGAATTTTATCTACTGTCCCCATTTATTTGTACCCATTTCCTGTGTCCTTATTCACGTCTAAACTTTCCTGTTACCTTGTACATGAGTGACAAACTAAATAAATAAATAAATTTTCTATATTTTACTTAACTTCTTTCACTATTAATTCTTATGTCTATTCTCTGACCATCGGTAAAATGATTCCCAATTTGTATAATAATCAGTTAGTTCTTTCTCTTTGATAGCGAGTGTTAATCTATTCATTTCTGCACATTCTAACACAGTGTTTCTCAACCTTGGGGACTTTAAGTCCTGTGGACTTCAACTCCCAGAATCCCCCAGCCAGCATAGCTGAGAAACACTGTTCTAACATGTGGGTGTTTCTGTATAGCCAGACCGCACTGTGCTTACTCCACCCCATTTGCAAAAACATTCAGTACAGTACAAAGGTTAACTGTCTTTCAAACTGCCTATCCATCCAAGCCCTGCAGTCAAGGATGATTCATTAAGGTAGTTAAATAAATCAGTATTTTTTTTAAAATCTGGACAGTTCAGTGATCTTCTGTAGCTGATTCCACGCTCCCACCCACCCCCCAAGGCATTTAATATCCTGCATATAAAACGGCCTTTGTTCCCCAGTTGTATGTTCCTTTTCTTATCGCTCGTGGTCCAAATTATAGTTGCAAAGAAGTTGCGTTAAAGAATATTATTCATGGGAAAGTTTGGGAAGACTCGGCCCTGTTGTTCAGTTGTAAATAAAAGGGAGTTGGCCAGGATCTTCTTATCAAGGAAAGTGTTACTTATCTGTGGGAAAAAGCACATACAAATTAGCCCTCTTCCACAAGACTGGTTCTTGTAAGTATAGCTTATTGACCTAAGCGGTGTGGAGAAAGTGCAGTTTGCAAACACATATTGTATATTGTCAGAGTTGGTTGCAAAAATCAAATCCAGAAAGCACACACAGGTAACTTGATTCAGCAGGATTCATTAACTTCTCTTTATATATAATACAATGCATCGGTAAACATACAATACCAACAGCTGGTTCACTGGAAGAGGAGAGAATGGTTTCAGTTCAGAGTTCAGAGCTTAATACATTCGTTCTCTTGCACAGACTTAGAACTACATAGGTAAGCCACACCCAGGCTCTGAGCCATCTGGCATAGCTCTCAGTCACCAAATAGTTTCCATTGGCTGACCCAGTTGCCATGCCTATACATTGGCTGACCTTGTTACCATGTCCTGCCAGTTTATGAATAGTCTGATATATATTCCCCAAATTTACCCCAAAAGAACTCTGGGTGTTTTCAACTGTTGTAAAAAAACAACAACGAAGTCACTCGATTTAATGAAAAATTGAATGGATGGGGTAGGAATCGAATAACTATGGCGGTTGTATTGATTTGGCCCCGATTCTTACATTCTTAAAATATTGACTGATGGAATTCTTCCACACCCCTATTTCTAAGCCTTCAAAATATTTATAGCCAGGGACTTTTTGTTATAAGGTTTCAATCTTTTTCGTTTCAGCCAGAATACAAGATTGCTGATCCTATATGTACCTACGTATTTTCAGTTCTTGTGGCTTTCACAACCTTTCGGATTATACGGGACACCGGAATAATTGTACTTGAAGGTAAGAGCTGTTAAAAACAGCCGGCGACCAGGAAGAGGGAGAATTCAGAGGGCTTTTTAAAAAATGATACACACACACTTAGTTGTGTATAAATTTTCATCATTAACTTGATGGGTTAGATTAGAACAGTGTTTCTCAACCTTGGTGACTTTAAGTCCTGTGGACTTCAACTCCCAGAATCCCCCAGCCAGCTCTTTTTTTTACTGTTTTTAGCGTTTTTACAGAATTGTTCACGTATGGCATATATTTTTTCAATCTAAATGCAAAAAAATAAATAAAAAATCTGTTCCTGGTTCTTTGTTTCATTTGCAGGAGTTCCAAGACATTTAAATGTGGACCTTATTAAAGAAGAGTTGATGAAAATGGAAGACGTGTTTTCAGTGGAAAACCTGTACGTCTGGTCTCTAACGTCAGGAAAAACAATTGCTATTGCCCATCTACAATTAGGTAAAACTAGCTGCTATGAAACTATGTGATCGGGCTTGATAAATCGACACTTACAACTTGAAAATTAATAAGTAGTTACAATTGGCCTCTCCTCTCCTCTTCTTTCCCTCAGGCTTGCTCCACAAAGGCCTCTCCTATCTTATTCCCTTCTCTCCCTCAGGCTGGCCCCATTGATCCTCTCCTACCCCCTTCTCTCCGTCAGGTTTGCCCCACAGAAACCTCTCCTCTTCTTTCCCTCAGGCTCACTCACAGACGCCTCTCCTCTCCACTCCCCCTTCTCTTCCTCAGGCTTGTCCCACAGAAACCTCTCCTCTTCTTTCCCTCAGGCTCACTCACAGACGCCTCTCCTCTCCTATCCACCTTCTCTCCCTCAGGCTTGCCCCACAGAAACCTCTCCTCTTCTTTCCCACAGACTCACCCACAGGTGCCTCTCCTCTCCACTCCCCCTTCTCTCCCTCAGGCTGGCCCCACAGAAGCCTCTCCTATCTTTTCCATTTCTCTCCCTCAATCTAACTCCTTAGCATCAGAGCATTTTTCAGATGGGGAGGGGGAGTAGAATGTCTAAACTCCCAGCCTTCAGGCCAGATGAGTCATGTGCTGGCCATGCCCACACCCAAGTGGCAGTTGGAACAGAGTTCAAATAAGATAATAATATACTAACGATCTGATGGTCATTTCGAAAAATACAAGTTTGTAGGCTTCAAGGTTCTGGAGATTTCGTGATGATGCGTGAATGGTATTTTGCTTTTATATATATAGATATGGTGATCCATTGCTTCTAAAATACTTGATACATGAGATACTATTTGTAAAGTAAAATAAGAGACAACTGCTTTAATCGAAAGCTCGCCATCAAAAATCACAAAACAGGCAAAGGATGGGAAGAGATAAATTAATTGATCATCCCAGGTCAAAAACTAATTAAAAAAAAACATTTAGATTGAATTGTATTTTTTGCCCTCCACTAGGGTTTTGAGATGAAGATTTAGCAATTCATCATGGGTCAGAGTGACACCCATGGACAAGATGATGTTTGCTTGTGTAGGAGGTTGGCCTGTCAATTGATCATTGACTGGCAGTGATTGATGGCTTGACAGTGATTGGGCCCTGCCCAAGTTCTCGGTCGCTTGATGGAATTGACAGGTTGAAAGGAAGTCCTCTTCTAATAAGAATGCAGAGCTCAAAGGAGCTTCCTTGTGAACGATCCTTCCATCTTTGGCTGTGTGAAAGTTCTTCAAGCTACCAGTTGCTAATATATCACAACAAGGCCCATAGAGAAGGCATCTACAGGAGAAATGTTTCAAGAATATTTCCATTTTTCCCCATTGTTCTCAAGAACAGGAGAGAGAGCAATAGGAGAGCATTAATTCTGTACATGAAAAGCTTTTCAACAGGTTCATTAAATAGAGGAAATCCAAGGTAGAACCCCTAAAATCAACTGCCGAGACAATCCTACCGGACAAATCAATAAACCGTTGGAAATTTGCTTGTGTAGTCCCAACGGATCAGCCCACCAGGGACTCCTCAGGTTTGCTTATAACAACAATCAATTCTCATTTAAGCTGCTTCCCTCAGTCTCAAGCATTTGTCAAGATAATGGCAGAGCTATTAAGGCATATAATGCATGCATACATATCTATATCTATATCTCTATATTTACTGTATCTATCTATCTATTATCTATCTATCTATCTATCTATCTATCTATCTATCTATCTATCTATCTATCTATCTATCTATCTATCTATCTATCTATCTATCTATCTAAATGGCTGTGTGTGTGTGTCTGTTTTCTCCAGCATAACTCTGGAAGGCCTCAAGCAATTTCAACCAAACTTGGTACACAGATGACTTACTCTTTGGAAACAAATATTGTGGTAATAAGAGCCCCTAAATACCCCTCAGGGTGTGTGTTCTGTTAAGATACAGCCTGTTGTGCCTTAAAATGGCTTCTACCATAGTGCCTTAAAATGGCTTCTACTGTACAGCACTGTGGAATTGCCATGTATGTATGTATATATGTGTATGTATGTATATGTATGTATGTATGTGTATGTATGTGTGTTATTTTTATGTCACAACTCCTGATATGCCCAAATATGGGAGGAAGCATACTGCTTCCTTTCTCTGTCTGTTGGCTCATCCCAAGAGACCATCCAGACAGAAAGCCATTATATTTACTGTTGCCTTTGTTACATTTGCAATATACACAGTTGTTGTTATTTTTGTTTTTATTTTGTGGCTTTCTTGTCTTTCAGTTCCTGGTAGCTCACCCAAGTGGGAGGAGGTCCAATCCAAGGCTAGAAAATTGCTGATGACTACCTTTGGCGTCTATCAATGCTCCATCCAGCTCCAAAGCTACAGGCGAGAGGAGAACAAGCCCTGTGCCAATTGTCAGAGTGCCTAACTTTTTTTTCCAACCTCCGGGAAGACGCGCTGCCTTATCCTTTTTAATCTTGCAGCCAAAGGGCCACAAAGCAATAAGCGTAAGATACGAAAGGGGACGGAGCGGTTTGCACTCCGACCCGTAACATCTGCATTTGGTGCAGTGTCCGCGAGGGGAGCTGTCGAGGGGGTCCGCTTCGGCACGGCTCTTTTCACTAGGAAAAACTTCCGATCCTTCCGTCCACCATTCATTTCTGCTCGGGGGGTTTCCCTCGCCAATCTAATATTTCCAAGAAGTTGTTTGCGCATCCGTTGATGGTTGAGCGGGCTCCTCGTTGAACGCAGCTTCCCGCATTGCCGTTTTCTTCACTTTCCTGACTGACGCTCCGGAAGGAGCATCAGGAAATTGATCTACTTGAGTTTTCAACAGAATTTCTTTTTTTTAAAAAGCCGATCATGTTCACACTTTGTAAAGTTAATGATCCCTGAATTGGTTACCTTAGGTATTTCCCCCCCCCCTTTTCCCCTTTTCCAGGTTTTTAATTCCTTATCTTTTTAAAAAAATGCTGCAGGGATAACAGATTTTTTTTTTAAAAAAAAAATAAGTTGTCTCTTAATACAAACTTGAATTGGTATTGGCTTTTACGTGTAACCAGTTTTTGGACATTTAGCTTTAAGTAGTACTTTCCGTGGTAGAAGGATTTTATCCAGGATGATCCACCACTTGTTTAACTGAAGACTTCGGGGCAGGACCCACCTGTCTTTGGACAAAAATATTGATCGACTTTCATATGCTTTGATATCGGTCCTGTATTGTAGAAGTGTATATTTAATTCCTTCGAGTTTCGGTGACTGATTTTGAAAGCCTTCCTACCAGTCGTCCTGAGTATCTCAAGTAATGTGTCGCCTGCTTCAAAAGGCTATTTGATTAACCCGAATCTTAATTCTACTAAATAAATGTGCTGTAGAAACTTCTTTGCGACTGATTTGCTTTGCTGGAAGAGAAAGGGCTCATAGAAAATTCAAAAAAAAACCCCCGGAAATCAAATCAGTAGACATAAGGGGTAGATATGGATGAGAAAAAGAAATCAAAGATTTGCAATTCCCAGATGTTTAAAATGATGAGGATCTGGTTTCAGTTTCATCTTGATGTATCTTTCTGATAAATATATGGCTTTTTCACAATGTCCCATTTGTGCTTGTGGAAGATACAATCCAACGGGGGAGTTTTGCTATTGGTATAAAACCAGCCTTTGTCATCTCTGCTGCATCATAGGTACAAAACCTGTGGGTGATGTCCTGAATAATGAGCATGAAGAAAGGAAAACTAGGATAAGGGGAAACTAACAATACGTGAGATCTTCTTGTCAGTTCCTAGGCATATAAAACCTGGATTAAATGGAGGACATTTCCCCAATGTCTGAACACGTTATAAATTTCTGCAGGATACAATATGGTTCGGTCACCAGGACCAGAGGTCTAGTCTTCTGCAGTTTTGAGCTCTTGCTGGAGCCTATCTTCATTTTGGTTAGAAGTTCCTTGAGGATGGGCTCCAGTCCAAAAGTTCAGAAGACAAGACCTCTAGTCCCGGTGATCGACCGACCCAGATTGGATCCTGGAAGATTAACCTGGAACCTCTACATTTCCCTTCATTCATACATTTCTTTTTGATGGCAAATGGGACTGATGGAATATGAAATTGAAAACATCTGGAAGGCACTTATCTTTGATGTGGGCATATGTCATCGTAAAAGATATTGAAAACTAGATCTAAGTCACAATTCCTTTGCCTTTGTATCTCTTTATTTCTTCTAAAGAACTAGAAACTAAAATCAATATTTTGATGTTACACAGCAAAGTCCGTAGCTGAGAAGGGATGCTTTGGATTTTGGCTTTGAAATCTGAGGCAACCAGCCATAAAATATGCATTTTTATAATTTGCTGCAAAATAAAAATGGAAAAAGAGGGTCGGTTTTGATCATGATTGAAATAAGAATCTGCCAGCAAATTTGAATGGATTAATTGAAATGTGGCATAGTGGAAAATCCATTGTTAAATGACCTTTAGTAGTTTTTAGGAATAATATTTATCTTCTGATGGAGAAAGTTACTTTTTAGGGGCCAGTTTCATAAAATTGGATAATTTGTTAGAATATATAACTACGGAGAATAAATCATATTTTTCAGGCAAAGAGTATAATAATTTTAAGATCTTCTGGCTAACGGATTACCTACACAAAGTTGGTGTTGTACTTGATTAAACTATCTTAAAGTTCTCTTTTTTTGCTTTCTGACGCTGCGTGAAATTGGAACTTTCAATATGTCCCCCCATCCCAAAGGCAAACTTTGTGTGTATGAAAATTACGTATCTACGGTACATACAAATCATACATAGATACATACATGCAGAGACAAAATAAAAAATCCCGCAGTAGCAAACATTATCTCTAACCCAGAGACCAATGGTGGAAACCTGCGTTGCTACATTGTGATGTAACACAAAGCCATATCACACTTTCCTTTTAAAGTATACCTGTTCTTATAAGACTTTCTGAAAGTCGGATCTTTCTGCACACCCAAAATATTTATAGTGGCATCTTTCCATTCAGTTTTGGTTTCACAGTGCCAATTTGTTAGAAACTGGGGTTTTTGTTAGATCTGTATTGTAATTTTGAGTATTTTTAAAAAGCTGTAATTATATAATAGACATTTGTTTAAATGATACCAATCTGTTAACGTTCCTGTGGATTTATTACATGGGTTATTAAACTGTCCACATACATCTCCTCCTCCTATTCCTTTGTGGCATTTGGATTTTTGACTTTCATCTGAGCTTGCTGTGGACTTTAACTGAATAGAGATAAGTACTGTGTGGTGTATATAATCTGCTTAGAAAAGCTTATGTCAGCATGTACCACATTTCAGAGATAAGCAAAAAAGTAAGCAATCCGGTGCCATCTCTGTGTAATTACCGAAACGCAAGTAACCAAGTTCAGTTAATTTCTCTCCCGTGCATAGTTTTAAAGGAAGCGGATAGGCTACATTCAGAATCGGCATTTATTCTAGTCCGTTATCTCAGCTGACGGTTTTTGAGACATGGGAGGGAATCGTTTTAACTTAACAGGTTAAGGTCCAGTTTGATTGGTTTGGTATGCTGTGGGACGGGAACACAGGTAATTATGCTTAACCAACTGGATACCCGTGCTTCGCGATGAAACTATGGGCAATGCAGGAGAAATCTGATTCCCTCCGGTTCAATCCATTGGCTCAGTGATGGTCGGTGATTGGAACACATAAGGGAAGATCACTCCCACCGCCTTGAGCCTGTCCGGAAGCAGTTCCATAGGTGGAAGGCATAGTACTGATGTTTAGTACTATAAGGAGCCCCAGGCCGCTTCTGAGTGAAGGAGTGGAACGTCTTCCAGTTTGAACTGAAGTAATGGAATGTGAGGCAACTGGCAGTTGGAACAGAGTTCTTTTCAGGTGGGGAGGGGGAGTAGAACTCCTTAGAATCAGACCGTGTTAATTACCATATAAGAACTACTAATGATCTGATGGTCATTTCGAAAAATCCTTTCTTAACGGGCACCTAGAAGCCAAGAGGAACATACAGTATGTGCCAAATTTCAAGTTTGTAGGCTTTACGGTTCTGGAGAGTTCGTGATGAGTGAGTGTATTTGGCTTTTATATAGAGAGATTTAATAAACAAAGGTTAACATCTGAATGCTGGGAGTGCATATAAGTAAAAAAACGACTTGCAGCTGTTTTTCACACTTATGACTGTTGCAGCATCCCCAGGGTCACCTGATCAAAATTGGCAACTGACTCGTATTTATAACGGTTGCCCTGTCCCAGAGTTATGTGAGCTTCTTACAAGCAAAGCCGACGGAGAAGCCAGATTCACTGAACAACCATGTTATTAACTTAAAAACTGCAGTGGTTCACTTAACGACAGTGGCAAGAAAAGTAACAAAATGTTGTGAGCTATATTTGCATTCTTATATGCGAAACTCATTGACCGGCGGTCTCGCTTAGCAATGAAAATTTGGGGCTCAGTATAGTTGTAAGGACGTGGTGGCTCAGTGGCTAAGATGCTGAGCTTGTCGATCAGAAAGGTCGGCAGCTCGGCGGTTCGAATCCCTAGCGCTGCATAACGGAGTGAGCTCCCATTACTTGTCCCACCTTCTGCCAACCTAGCAGTTCAAATGCGCATAAAAATGCAAGTAGAAAAATAGGAGCCCCCTTTGGTGGGAAGGTAACAGCGCTCCGTGCGCCTTCGGCGTTTAGTCCTGCCGGCCACATGACCACGGAGAACATCTTCGGACAGCGCTGGCTCTTTGGCTTAGAAACAGAGATGAGCACCTCCCCCTAGAGTCGGGAACGACTAGCACATATGTATGAAGGGAACTTTTACCTTTACCTGTATGGTTGTAAGCCGAGGACTATCTGCATAGTCGTAGAAAAGAGCATAATAATAATGAAACTGCAATAACAGAGGGATAAAAGACCAATTTCTCTATCTGTGGCTGTTGCAGTAAGAGCTTATTTAATGGAACTGCTGAGGGCAGCAAAGCAGACTTGTTTTCAAGTTAATCCTTATTGTTCCAGGAAGCTGTTTTCTCCGTGACAGATGGGTGGCCTGCCAGGTGTGTGCATGCAAATACAGGTGATTGCTTTTGTTTGAGCAACAGCCGTAAATTAGCAACAGCTTCTCGATACGATTGGAGTCCCTGCATGGGCAGGCGAATAAAAACCATCGCCCGAGCTTCTGTTTTATCCTTGCGTGTTTTCAAGGTCGAGCGCTGAACCTTAAACCTTTTGCAAGGGCTAAAGGTAGAAAACCTGCACAGCTTACCTGCAATGTAGAATTGCACGCGGATTCTGTGGACAGCCACACTTTTCTGAACCAGCCATGATGAGTGGGGTTCAGGCAGGGGGTTCAAGCATAACCTGCGCCGTGTGTTGAGTTTATTGCCAGGTGAATGTGAGAACACTGAAAGATGTTCTCCAAGAGTTGACCAAGGAGCTTTCACGCACTAGCTGAAGCTGTAATTGATGCTGGGGGCGGGGGATTCTGGGAGTTGACGTCCACACAGCTTAAAGTTCTCAAGGTTGAGAATCGCTGTTCTAGATCAAAACCAAACCGACCACATTATAGTTTAATGCTTCGACAAGGATATGGGAAGGAAGAGAGATGACTTGGACCTTTGGCCATCCAACATCCTTGGTAGCAACTTCAGGTCCCTGTAGCTTCCTTTTATTTGAACATGATCCTCTCTCTCTTAAATCTTCTTTTCTTCGAACGGAATACCCTACATTACTTCTGCCTATGTTCATAGAGCAGGGGTGTCAAACTTGATTTCATTGAGGGCTGCATCAGGGTTGTGTTTGGCCTCGGAGGGGGCTGGGGGGGTATGGCCAGGATGGGTATGGCCAGCTTGAGTCACATGTATCGGTGGGGGGGTGCCTGTGGTGGCCCAAGTGCTCTGCCAGCGAAACCAGCCTTCCAATCTCCGTTTTCGGCTGGGACAAACGTCTGCAACCTTCTGCCAACGAAAATGGAGGTCGTGGCCCTTCCGAATTCTGTTTCCATTTGTAGAGGGTTGCAGGAGGCCGTCCCAGCTGGAAACAGAAATTGGGAGCCTGGTTTTGCTGGCAGAGGCACTTGGAGCCAGACCGTCACTGTTTCCAGGGGGGACCAGATCTAAGCAGCCCGCAAGGTGGATCCGGCCCATGGGCCTTGAGTTTGACACCCCTCTCATAGAGCATGTCCTCAGGCGCTTGCAATGTTAGTAAAGTAGTGGTAGATGGAGGAACAGATTATACCAAAGGCAATGATTATTGCAGGTTTGTATACCAGTGGTGGGTTGCAGGTGGTACGCTCTGGTACAGGTGTACTGGAGCCTGTCTGGAGCATCGGATACCGTTCTGGTACGGTGCTCTGGAGGGCCCACCCACCCACCCGAGCTACTTACCTGTCCTTTAAAGCCTTCGGCGCTTCCGCGCACACGCATGGCACATACAGCACCTGCGCAACACTCCGACAAGCAGCTGGAGTGTCATGGAGGCTTGTGGCAGTGTCGCTCGCAGCTACAACACGTGCGCGCCGCACATGTCCATGTGGGTTGCGCCGGGCCCGGAACCCACCACTGTTGTATATGTACAATAAAGATGCCTCTTTTACCTTCAGCCTGCCCTTTGAGCGTGACCCGATAAATGCGCGCACGACAAAAGCGCACCGACAAAACCGTGATGAGAAAACCGCGACATCATAAACGCGCCCACAACAACGAGCCCACAAAACCGCGCCCACAAAAGTGCAATTTAAGTTAAGGTAAGGGTTAGAGTTAGGGTTAGGGTTAGGGTTAGGTTCAGGGTTAGGTTTAGGGTTAGGGTTAGGATTAGGGTTAGGGTTATTAGGTTGTTATTAGTTGTTTGTTGAAGGCACGCTTCTGCGCTCATTCGTCAGCGCGATTTCAAACTCGTGGTTTTCTCACCGCGGTTTCGTCGGCGCGCTTTTGTCCAGCGCGCATTTGTCAGTGAACCCCCTTTGAGAGCTGATTGGGAGATCTCTAGTGAATCTATTCCAATTTAGTCTTCTGTAGAAGATTTAACTCATTAACTGGGTTTGTTATGCTAAGCCAGGATTTGTTTAAATGATAATTTATTAAACTATAGTGGCTAGGTGTATAAGTAACCGTGAGCTGAACTGGCTGGGTTCATATATTAACCTAATAAAAACAAAAAAAATGTATTTTGTGGCCCCGAAATTTATTTACATTTGTGCAGGAGTTGGCATAAGAATGTCAAATGATTGATGTATTAAAAGACAAAATCTTTTTTTTAAAAAAAGAAAAAACCAGAAATGTTTCCAGTGTTGGCCGCTAGAGGTCCCACTAACCATTAGTATTAAAAAAAAATACCGTCTTCCAACCAAATACTCTTGTTCTTTCATTTTCAGTTCAAGTTGATAAAAGTTCAATTCAGGTTGAATAATATCCCATCCTGAGCATGTTAGAAGGTAAGCTGATCAACCCCGCCTTGCATGCAATAAAGATTATTTATAGATGGTGGAAATAGGGCATTCTTTATTAAAACTTTGTGTAAAGTGTTATACAGTATACACAAAGCTTTGGTAGGTATAATTGTTTTGTTATCTTTTCCCCCTTTCTTTTTCTATTTTTCTTTGCAAGAAATAAGATGGGAAATAATACACTGAGACAGCATGATAAACACAATTTCAGTTAGAATAGTATCTACACCCTGCTTGTTCTTCTAAAAACGAACAAATAAATTTTGCGAAGCTTCTTCTCCAGTAACATTGTACTGCAAATTAAGGCATACAAAACCTTTGCCAGACCAATCCTTGAATACAGCTCATCTGCCTGGAATCCACACTGTATTATAGGACATTAATACAATCGAACGAGTCCAGCGGTATTTCACGAGAAGAGAACTCCACTCCTCTGCTCACAACAGAATCTCTTGTGCCACCAGGCTCGAAATTTTGGGCTTGGACAATCTGGAACTATGCTGCCTACAGTCTGACCTAAGCATAGTACACAAAATTGTCTGCTACAACATCCTACATATCAATGACTACTTCAGCTTCAACCACAATAATACGCAGGCAAACAATAGATACAAACTCAAGGTAAACCGCTCCAAACTCGATTGCAGAAAATACGACTTCAGCAACAGAGTGATCAACGCCTGGAATGCTCTACCTGACTCCGTTGTTACAGCCTCAAACCCCCATAACTTTAACCTTAAACTGTCTATTGTGGACCTCACCCCATTCCTAAGAGGTCTGTAGGGGGTATGCATAAGCACACCAGCGTGCATACTGTCCCTGTCCTACTGTCCCCATTTATTTATACTCATTTCCCTTGTTCATGTCCATGTTTATACTTATACATGTTATCTTGTACATGTTTGATAAACTAAATAAATTTTTTAAAAGTGCCTTTTAAAAAAGAACACAGATTAGAGGCTTCACGTTGGCAGCTCCTGTACAGAGATGTTCCTTGCGACGTATTTGCAAAATCTTGAGCAGAGAAAAGAACATAAGAGTTATTTATAAATAACTCCCTTCTTTATAATATTTCCCTTCTATTATGCCCTCTCCATTTGCTTCAAAGAAATACAATACTTTCCAAAGTGCATTAGCGGGTTAGGTAAAGAGGCTGAAAGGGGAATGAATAGCTATACCCAGGAGTCTATTTATGAACACTTACTTAAATGTATTTTTTCTATCTCCCCCCCCCCCTTTCTTGCGTACTCTTCTACCAGTTCATGTCGCACATCCATCTTTCTGCTAAATTTGCTACTCGGTTTAATTGGATTTTTTGTGTTGATTGACATGGGGGGAAAAAACCCTCTTTTTAAGAAGTCTTCTTCTAAGCCAATCAGTAGTTCTAGACAGGTTTCTAAACTGGGAAAATTATTTTGATGGTTCCGGAGTCAAAATTTGCACTTTTTTCTTGAAACGGATGTTTGACAGCATGCTTGAGGTTTCCCTTAGCTTCCTCCCCCCAGTATTTCCCCAATTGCAAAAGATTTGTTGCTGGTCCTCTGCTAGTTCAGGAAATCTATGCATGACCCATATTTTCTCAAAATAAACCTAATGCACAATCTTTTTAAAAGAGAGAGACTTCACGGGCAATTGCTCTGCTCCGAAGTATATTTTAGCATTTGACATGATCAACTGGATCAATACTTTTTAATCCAGGCAAGAGAACTAATCATTAAACAAGAAGTATTTCTGAATTATGCATTTCCCTACCTACTTCTGGTTTTTGAGCAATGGACCAAAAAAAACCACGTCAACAATAGGGAGGGATACTGCACTGATGTAGGATGTATGACAAAAAAAATATGCACAGGAAAGAGGCTTCAAAATCCAGAATCTTAAAAAGGCTTGATCCAGTAGTCTTAGCCATTCCTTTTGTTAGGTTTATTCTAAGCCTGGTTCGAGTTGGATCCACGCCCTGCTTTGTAGCCAATTTGATCCACTTTTATATCTTGACTCAGGTGGGCCCAAATTAAGTGCCAATCCAAAAACATTTCCAAGTGTGGCTGGCCTCATTCCTTGGCAATCATTACCGCATTAATAGATACTTTTATTTCGATCCAAAAATGTAAAAGAAAGCATTGCAGGCAACACAATGCCTAGAGAATTATTAAAAGATAAAGGGATGATGATTAAAAATGGCTTAAAAGATAAAAGGATGAGCCAGTTTGGTTTAACGGTTAAGGAACTAGAAAGTGGGAGGCTGTGTGTTTAAGGCTCGCCTTAAACGTGAAAGCCAATTAGTTGACCTTGGGCCAATCACCAGGAGAAGGTGAGTTCGAGTTCCACCCTGGGCATGAAAGCCAAATGGGTAAATTTCAGCCAATCACCAGTAGACCCTGAGTTCTACTCCCGCCTCAGCTGTGAAAACCAATTGGGTGACTTTGGACCTATCACCAGGAGATTGTGAGGTTCTATTCCCTCTTTAGCCATGAAAGCCAATTGGGTGTTGTTGGGCCAATCACCAGGTGACTTCTAGTTCTGCTGATCGTTCTCTCTCAGCCCCAAGCCACCTCACAGGGTTGTTGTTGTTGTTGTTGTTGTTGTTGTTAGGAAAATAGAAAGAATATTAGGGATGTTCATTGCCTTGAGTTATTTGTGAAAACAATCAAGATAGGCTATACCCAAATAGATAATAAATAAATCATATTAAATTAAAACACACACACAAATGTTCTTATTTTTAAACACCGCACAAATGCAAGAACCGTAGCTTCCTTCCTGGAAGCTCATTTCCTTGCTTCAAGGTCAAGAAGTTAATCAACCTTGATTTTTACCGTCCTGTAAAAGCCGAAGGCAATTACAAGAACAATGTATATAGGCAAACTGAAATTGCACTATCTGTGTAGAGGGATTGGCTGTTGAAATAAGGGGATGGAGATATTTTTTTCCCCTTTGCCCTGGGTGGACCAAGTATTCTGGACATTTATGAATGATGTTGACTCGCTAAACAGCTCTTGCTGGGTGTGGATATTCCCATATTTCACCTTCTTATATAATAACCAGGTTTCAGGAAGCAGGGAGAAGCGTGGGATTTTGAGAAAGCCTTTCTTTTTGTATTCAGACGCTATGCAAAATAGTGTCTTTGTGATGCAATTCCTTGTGGCTTTGTGAGTAATCTCTCCTTTAGTTCCTTTTACAACTTGTTTAGCCGTTTTACTTTTTAGATTTAGGTTTATTAAATTTATATGCCGCCCTTCTCCCAAGGACTCAGGGCGGCGTACAACATTAAAAGAAACACATAATACAAAAGTTTAAAAAAAATTAAATAGAATATCCCAAACAAACCCAATTAGAATTGACAATAACATTTTTTTAAAAAATTCAAATTCAAATTAACAATGATCAATAATTTATTTTGTTTTGTTCAGGCCAGGCTGGCTTGCTGGAAAAGCCAACTTTTTAGGGCCCGTCAGAAGGACTGGAGGTTGGGGAGTATATGAAGCTCCGGGGACAGCTCATTCCAGAGGGAAGGCGCTCCCACAGAGAAGGCTCTCCCCCTAGGGGTCGCTAGCTGACACTGTCTGGCCGACGGCACCCTGAGGAGGCCAACTCTGTGGGATCCCACTGGACGTGGGAGGCTACCGCTGGCAGTAGGTGGTCTCGCAGGTACCCTGGGCCTAAGCCATGGAGCGCTTTAAAGGTCATAATTAGTACCTTGAATCGCACCCGGAAGACAACCGGCAACCAGTGCAGGCCGCCTAAAAGGGATGTAGCCTAGGTGCTCCCATGATAACCCGCGCAGTTAACCCGGACCAGTTGAAGCCTCTGGGTGCTCTTCAAGGGCAGCCCCATGTAGAGAGCGTTACAGTAGTCCAGGCGAGAAAGGACGAGGGCATGAGTGACTGTGCACAGAGCATCCCGATCCAGGAAGGGACGCAACTGACGTACCAGGCGAACCTGGTAGATTTACCTCCCTTACATTTGAAATTGGCTTTTTATCTCTTTCCAATTCCTCCATTCCTCGCTTAAACGCAAATCTTGAAATCCCTGAGCTGGGGAGGGGGTCTTTCTGAGACCAGAATTCTGCAATGGCCCAGCCATTCCTCATCTTGATAGCCTCTGAGAGCACCTGTCCTGAAATTCAGCTGCAAACTTCCTCAGTTGGTTCAAAAGCTTTCAGGGGCCGAGATTTGGCAGGTTGCCCATGGCTTGCTGGTTTTATCTGTTGGGAGAAGAGGCCAGCGATAAAAGGCATTTATCCTTTAGCACATTATTTGTTCTGACCATGTGACTCAAGAATGAACCGTGGGCTGCCCATCTCACAGAGCATGGTAGTTAAATGTTTATTTGTTCCTTTGAATTTATGGCATGAAGAAAAACATTGACGTGTGGATGGGTGTATGTGCTTGATTGCACCCATTTAGGTATGAGTTTATATCTGACTAGTGCTGTTAACCCGGCATTGCCTGAGTATTTATTTATAGAAGGAAAATGTCCGGACCAAACATAATTTCTAATGTTGGATTTTCCCCCTTACCAGAGGGAGCCCCCTTGTAGAGTACTGTGAAGCCATTACCATGGCAACTCCACTGTGCTGTACAGTAGAAGCCATTTTACGGTAAGGTGGCCAGACGTCCTGCTTTTGGCGGGACAGTCCCACTTTTGAACAATTTGTCCCGCGTCCCACAGCGTTTTAAAAATGTCCCGATTTTTTTTAAGCACCAAAGGAAAAATCTGCAAAAAGTCACGGGTAGCTCCAGGGATTGTTCCTCGCAAAGCATCATGGTCACATAAAATGCAAATGAAGGTGGTTATCTCCCCCGCCCGGCTCTGTGTGCTCGTATTCAAATTGGAGTCACACTGAGTCCCATTCAGAGGGCGGAGGGATGCTGTGCTTTATTTTTAGTTTTACCTGTGTTCTCACAACCATGCAAAGGTGGGTTTTGTGCTACAATTTACGACAGTACAGTAGAAGGCATTTTAAGGCACAACAGGCTGTATTATAACAGAACACACACCTCGAGAGGTGTTAGGGGTGTCTTAACCCCACAGTTTTTGTTTCCAGACAGTAAGTCATTTGTGTACCAAGTTTGGTTGAAATTGCTTGAGGTGTTTCAGAATTATGCTGCAACTTACACACCCTGTTGATGACACTGTTGATGGACCTTTATACACTTTTGACTCAAAGGAGACTTTATTTCCCTGTATTTACAATGGGCAACTCACAGTGCGTGCCAGTTGCAGCTGTTCATGTGGTGTCTTCCATTCATTTAGACTCCACTTCTGTAGATGTTTATTGGTCATAAAATTACTTATCAGCAATACACAGAGAACAACAGTGCTATAAAGGGAACTCTACTGGAAACAAGGGAAAAATTGTAGGCTATGGCACTCAGGATGTTGAATGACATTTGAAGAAAATTAGGTTTCAAATCCTCTGCCGTGATGGCTGGCTGGAAGATTATAGCAATAGCAATAGCAGTTAGACTTATATAGAGGGCTTTCAGCCCTCTCTAAGCGGTTTACAGAGTCAGCATATCACCCCCACAGTCTGGGTCCTCATTTCACCCACCTCGGAAGGATGGAAGGCTGAGTCAACCTTGAGCCGGTGAGATTAGAACCGCTGAACTGCAGATAGCAGTCAGCTGAAGTGGCCTGCAGTACTGCACCCTAACCACTGCGCCACCTCGGCTCTCAAGGTTTCAGCCCAATCTCCTGAGTTTGTTGGGAAGAAAGCCATATTTGCCACACTGGACTCCTTGAGAGGATGTCAAACCAACAATTTAAAAAGTCAAAAAGCCACTAAGTTCTTAGCACATGGCAAGACCTGGTTGATCTTTTCTAGATTCAGAAGCAAAGCAGGCCTGGTGAATGCTTGAAAAAGAGGTTTTCAGAATGTGGCAGACTGGACAATCAAGAAAAAAAAACATTGGGAAGAAAGTTAAAGGCAAAGCACTTCCTTGGTGCTGATCCAGATATGACGTTTGTGTGTATACCAGTGAAGTCACCCATAGCGATGCTTGGCTTGAAGGAACCTTATCAAACCAATTCCTCAAAGTCTATTGGGGGGGAAAGGTAGCAAGCAGGAGCCTTTGCTTAACTTCTGAATTGCAGAAAGGAGCTCAAATTCCTTATCTCTGGAGAGAATAACATTTTATAAACAGGATGCCCCTTTGGGGGAAAAAAGCCATCACAGCTATGCTTGTTTAGGGAAATGGAGCGCAACCAATTTTGGTTAGAGATGATCTTTCCAAGGGTGAAAGTTTGGTGACTGTCTATCCTTCCCAGCCAGGCCAGGTAAAATCTCCACAGTTCAAACTCCCCATCTTCCAGAGGGCTGCAGGAAGGTATTCAGAGATATGGATGCGGTAACATCCATATAAATATATCCAAGGGCGGGATTCTATTGATTCTTAGCAGTTTGGGCTCTGATGATCAGCTGGGAGTGAACCGGTTCACTCCGCCAATCAAGTGCCCCCCCCCCCGGCCACTTCACTATACTCACCCATATCTTCTCATCTTTGTCAAACCCGTAGGTTCCACCACTGAATATACCTCCTTTCCCATCTTACACTCTAGTAGGCATCTCCCAAACATCATCTTGTTCCGGACTTAAAATATGGTGCAACCTCTTAACAGTTATACAATACAATAGCAGAGTCGGAAAGGACCAGGCTCAATACAGAATCAACCATCCTTAAGATGAGAGACCCCCTCATGAATTTCTAAACCTTCAATAGACCTATCAGATGCACCGTGCAATTGTCTATGCAGTTCATTCCCTTTGTGTATAGAAAGTGTATACAAAGATTGTGCTGTATTCCGCTGGTGACTTCTATGCCTGATGCAGATGACAAAAATTGTAGGCAGGGGAATAAATCAAACTGATAGCAGCAAGGCAAGAGAGTGGTGATGCTCATTTAATGTGAAAGCTTTACTGGGCTTTCTCCAAGAGCTGATCCCTGCCAGAATCAATGAATTATTTTTATCACTGTGGTTAGCACTCTCCAGCTTGACCTGGAGCAACGAATGGGAACCGAAGAGAACCCATCATGTAGGAATGGCTCCCAGATCAGACAGAACTGTTAGGTCAGGACTAAGCCGACACCTTACAAGATGGCCAGATCTCTCAAAAGGTCAAGACAAAAAGATCTGGGGTTTAATGCCTGGAAAGTAGATGTTGATGTAGTTTTGGATTTCTGTAGACAGATTTTTCCATGTACAGTAGTACATTTTTATCACCAGTAAAGAAACAACTTATCTCTAATTGTCTGTGTAATGGTATATGTGGGAATGACACAGTAAGGTTTATGTGTCCAAAGGACGTGTTTATTTGACTTGAAATGAGCATAGCAATAGCAATAGCAATAGCAGTAGACTTATATACCGCTTCATAGGCCTTTCAGGCCTCTCTAAGCGGTTTACAGAGAGTCAGCATATTGCCCCCAACAATCTGGGTCCTCATTTTACCCACCTCGGAAGGATGGAAGGCTGAGTCAACCCTGAGCCGGTGAGATTTGAACCGCTGACCTGCTGATCTAGCAGTAGCCTGCAGTGCTGCTTTTAACCACTGCGCCACCTTGGCTCTTGGAGCATGGTCATCAGCAGGAAAGAAAGAGCTGACTTAAAAATATAGACCTTCGCGTGGCCTGTCTAAATATTTGGACCAGCAGGTTTTGACCAGTTCTGGAGAACCGGTAGCTGAAATTTTGAGTAGTTCAGAGAACTGGTAAATATCACCTCTGACTAGTCTTGCCCCCATCTATTCTCTGCCTCCGGAGTCCCAGCTGATCGGGAGGAAATGGGGATTTTGCAGTATCCTTCCCCTGCCACACCCACCAAGCCATGCCACGCCCATCAAATCATGCCCACAGAACCAGTAGTAAAAAATTTTGAATCCCACCATTGCTGCAATGAGCCTACTTTTGTTGTGCAAATTGCAGTGTCATATCCACTGTGGAGAAATGGAGACATTGGCAAGGCAAAAAATAGCTGATCCTTTTGCTGAGAATTCAACATAAAGTAGAGTTATCCTTCTCTGACAAGAAACAAGAGACTTTCTGATTTACAACCTTTTGTTTCTCCAAGATCTGGGAGAAGCTGTGTGAGCAGGGTTTAACCTTTCGATGGTGTGCCAGTGGCAGTGTAGTGAATGATACAGATGAACCAACATTTGATTTGATTTATATCTATCTATCTATCTATCTATCTATCTATCTATCTATCTATCTATCTATCTATCTATCTATCTATCTATCTATCATCTATCTCTCTATCATCTGTCTGTCTGTCTGTCTGTCTGTCTGTCTGTCTGTGTTCCAGCATAACTCTGGAACACCTCAAGCTATTTCAACCAAACTTGATATACAGATGACTTACTCTCTGGAGAAAAATACTGTGGGGGTAACACACCGCTAAAGCCCCTCGGGGCGTGTGTTCTGTTAAGATACAGCCTGTTGTGCCGTACTGCCATACTGGCTTCTACTGTACAGCGTAGTGGAGTTGCCATGGTAACAACTTCAGAGTACTCCACAAGGGAATTCCCTCTGGTAAGGGGGAAAATCCAACATTAGAAATTATGTTTGTTCCCGACATTTTCCACCTATAAATAAATACCCAGCCAACACCGGGTTACCAGCTAGTTAAATATAATTTTATGATGGCTTGTCAATAAAGTGGCTGATTATTTCTCCCTTTTGACTCAAAAGTCTGAATTTAATAGCAATGTTGGGGATCTCTGGAGCTGCGCTGAAAGCTCTTGATGTCCACTTGGAGTCCTGGGCTTGGAGCTGTGCACTTACAGTGCAGTGAGAGAAACTCCACATGCTGATCACTAACGAAAAGCGTGCAAAGTGGGATGTGCGTTTTAAAGAGCAGATTCGTACAGGCAACGCCATCTATCCTTTCACAAACCTGCCTAGTGTAACTAGGGTTCTAAAGTGACCCACTTTCAGGGCTTGCAAAATTCACAGAACTATAAACTATGATGATTGTGTTGCATGGACGCAGGCAACGTGTTCCTTACTGCAGTGATGCCAAAATACGCACCGTGATGTCATAACACAAGTTGCACCCTTTCGTGCTTGCACCGTGATTCGTGATGTCACACAAGGGAGATTTTGCATCGGTCACAACACCTGCTTTGTCATCCCCCACCCTTCATGCTTACAAAGACTTATAAGACTGTGAAGGCTGCTTTGCCACACCGGCCAAAAATGAGCATCTTCAAGAACCTCCCTCAATCCAGGATTTGATGGTACTGAAGTTTGGAGTAAGATGCTCTCGTGGGGCCCTTCTTCTTGTCTACAAATCAACCAGGGCTTGTCTAGGAGTGGATAGTTAACTAGAGGCCCTTTAAGACTTGATTGCTGCTCTCTTCAACCTTTGGACCCAACCCACACAGCTGCCCAGAGACATAGTCAAAGATATGGAAACTAGTGTATTGTTGAGGATCGTAGGTCGTCCAGGCAACCAAATTTCAAGGAAATAGAAATACCGTTGAGCGTGGTCTTTACTCATCGTTAAACATATTTTTGTGGCTGCTTCCTCCTATTTATCTGCAGCACGTACGCATATGAGTCAGCTATGTGACAGACACACCACTCCTTTCACCACCCAAAGGAGGAAATGAAATCTTGGTTTTCTTGCTACCTTTTCAAACCTAAAACAGCAAGAAGATACAGCACCGACTGTATAACACATGAAAAGACCAGCTGTAGTATAGTTGCAGATCCCAAAGCAGGAATGGGTGGAAAACTCTTCAGGAGGGGAACAAAACTTGGTCTATATATTAAATAAAATAGAATCCACATTCTCCTGTCCCCAGTCCCACCCCACAGGCTCTTGCTCCTATATGGTTCCACCACAAAACCGCGGTAGAGTAAAGTGCGCTCGACGAAAGCGCGTACGTGACATCATCACAGCGCGACGAAAACAGCACGCTGTGAGCGGTAAACTTAAAATTAAGGCGTAAATCTAAACCTAACCCCCCAAACCTAACCCTAAACCTAACCCTAAGCCTAACCCTTAACCTAACCCTAAACCTAACCCTTAACCTAATGCTAAACCTAACGCTAACCCTTAACCTAACCCTAAACCTAACCCTAACGCTTAATGTAACCCTAAACCTAACCCTAACCCTTAACCTAACCCTAACCCTAACCCTAAACCTAACCCTTACCTTTACGTGAATCGGCTTGCTTTAATTTTATTTTAATTTTAATTTAATTTATTTTTAATTTTATTTGTCGCGCTGCTGATGACGTCACGTACGCGCTTTGATCGGGCGCACTTTAGTGGACTGCGGTTTTGACGGGTCACGCTCCTATATAGGTCCTAAAAGCTCACAAGGCTGCAGAAAGAAGCGAATATCCGGTAGTTCTCCTGAAAACCAGCTTGCTTTTCCTCAGTGGTCTCAACAGCAGGCATCAAACCTTAAAGGACCTCTGGCCCAAGTAACCGCATACTCATAAGGAGCCTTGCTTGATCTGTTGACTTAGTTTTAGCTATGCCATTGATCCATCATCCTTGAATACTGAAAAAGAACAGGGCTACCTGATTTGCAAACCCAATTCTTTGCTGTCCACTAATGATTGCCTAATCTTTTTTTTTTACAAATCAGGTCTGGGCCTTCTAAAAAAACCGAAAGTGTTTCCCCGTTGACTTTGTCTCGCAATGCGCTTCACCGAATCAACGGGAGCATGTCGTGGAAACAGGTATTGAGGTCTCTTTGGAGATTCTCAATCATCCAGGTCGTGATTGTCCCAAAGATGTTTGTTTTCCAAAAGGCAACTGGGCTTCCTTGTTTTTATTTTCTTTGAAAACATTTCGCTTCTCATCCAAGAAGCTCCTTCGGTTCTGAAAACATTTTCAAGTCAACAACAAACCAAGAAAGACCAATTGCCCTTTTGGGAAAAAGCGCTTTTGGGATAAGTATTGAGGTGATGCATCTCATAAACTCCGGCTACCAGATTTCTGTTTCATCAGGTCATATTTTTTTGGAGAATTCATTTCAGTCCCAGCATTGTGAAATCTTTGAATTTAACTCAGGGACATGTAGCCTTTTAGTTTTGGGTTTTGTGATGTGTACGGCCAAAATCGATTTACTTCTGTTTCCTCCTTTTAGCTGTAGACAAATGTCAACTAAACTGCAAGTGTGGGCTTGCCCCAAATAACCGCCAGTTGTCCTTTCAAAAAGCAAACTACCGAAACTAGTTTGTGAAATTGTTTGTAAGCCGATGTCATACAAAGGAAACTGTTTAGAAATCTGGAAGGTGGTGACAAAAAAATCCTGGACGATGTCTTTTTATGGAGTTTTAAAAGTAGGCTGGCAAAAGTTTTGAAGACTCCTTTAAATGACCAAACAGTGAGGGAAAGTCAAATCCTAGCATAGGAATTTTTCCTAGCATAGGAATTTAGCATAAGGACGCAGTGGCTCAGTGGCTAAGACGCTGAGCTTGTCGATCAGAAAGGTCAGCAGTTCAGCGGTTCGAATCCCTAGCGTCGCGTAAAGTGAACTCACGTTACTTGTCCCAACTTCTGCCAATCTAGCAGTTCGAAAGCACGTAAAAAATGCAAGTAGAAAAATAGGAACCACCTTTGATGGGAAGGTAACAGTCAGTGGTGGGATTCAAATAAATTAATAACCAGTTCTCTGCCCTAATGACAAGCTAGGTAGGTGGGGCTTGGTGGTCAAGTGTCTGGGTGGCCATGGCCAACTCAATGTCACTCAGGTAGATGGGTGCTTTGCCATAGCTGTTAGAATGTAATAAGGGTTAACCGGAGAGGCAGTTTCTGTAAGCAGGGCAATAAAGATGAGGCTAGAAACACCACCAGAATGTTTGGTGTTGCAGGAATGCTTCCTGCCCTCCTTACAGGATTAGCCCTGTAAAGTGGGGGAAAAAAAGAGATTTCTTCCAACAACCAGTTCTCCGAGTTGCTTAGAAAGTTAACAACTGGTTCTCCCGAATAGGTGCGAACCGACTGAATCCCACCACTGGTAACAGTGCTCTGTGTGCCTTTAGCATTTAGACATGCTGGCCACATGACCATAGAGATGTCTTTGGACAGCGATGGCTCTTCGGCTTTGAAATGGAGATGAGCACCGCCCCGACTAGCACATATCTACGAGGGGAACTTTACAAGCATAGGAATGATTTAAAAGTCAAGATTGTGCAGAGCAAAAATAAGGAATATTAAGTTGGATCTTCTGTCCAGGGGTAAACTATTTGCCTGATACCTCTGATAATTCCTAATGAACATTCAGTAAAAAAGTAGGATATGATTTCTGGATTGTGTATAGATAAAAAGTTATGAGGGGGAGAGATTTTTTTTTAAAATGTGCAACTATAAAAGTGGATGAAAAGTTAGTATATATCTTTTAAATTTTGATTGGGAACTGTCCAGATTTAGTTGAACGATGGGCGGCTATATAAATGTTTTAAACAAACAAAGAAATAAACAGCATTTTAGCTTATGTTCGGTATAAGGAAGGTTGGAAACTTTTATTATTGTACTTGCTGTCTTTTTCTTTTCTCTTATACTTTTTTTCTATCCTTTTTTCCTTTTTCTTTCTTCTGTACTTTTTCTTTTTTAATGTTTAGTTTGTATTCATTTTTACCATATTTATTAAAAAATGCCAATACAATTATTTAATTAAAAAGGAACCTGGAAAGGTAGCAGTTATCTGCAGTCCGTCAAGTCATTCTTGCACTCAAGAATAATTAAGTAAAAACAAATGTTGCATCATCTCTCTCTTCTTCACCCCCTTCTTTCTCAACATCATTCCTTTTTTTCCCCAAATAACATTTGTTTTTAAAAGATTGTCTAAGCCCATGCCCTTTGGATTTTCTGAAGCACAATTTATCATTTAAAAAACATATTTCTTGATAAGAGAGAGACTTCATTTTCCCCACCTAACGTTTCCTAGAAATCTTATCCATGTAAAATCAAGAATGTCTATGGTAAGTGAGTAGGTCAACTGTATCAGATGATAGTTGTGGCCAAAGGGGAAGCAAGTGTAGAAATTAGCATGAATGTGGATTAAACACAAAAGTGAGGGATCGGTTCAAAAGAAGCATCTTGATTTGGTTTATTGCTACAAAGAAAATGAACGAGGATAGAATTGCAAAGCAAATACGTACAGAAAAAGTAAGATGAAGGGGAAAACCAAGAATGGTCAGAGGTGGCTAAACATATTGTGGCTTATTGATAAATGAGCAAACCATCTTAGGATGTTGGATGAACAGAATGATGCAAAGGATTGGGCAACCTAGATCCTTCCTTGAAGACGATATAACAATCTTTTTTTAATGCTCCCAAATAAATGAGAATCGCAATGAGACCTGATAAAATACTCAATTCCAAGTTTATTGAAAACATAAACGACAACGTATTTTTTTTTTCCTAACAACAACCCAACTCTTTTTAAAACTCCCGCATGGAGAAATGCTGGTTTGCCTTTTCTATGAGAAACAGGACAGGGTTCAAAAACAAATTTACAACAAGCCACCCTTGAACATGTTTTTTTTTCTTTTCCCCCCCGTAATAAGAGTTCTAGGCTGGGCGGTCTGTAAAACCAACAGTAATCTCCTCCAGAATCCCAAACATCATGGAGAGAGACTCTAAAAATGTAGCAGAAGCATTTCCGCACACTGGTTTCCATCCTCTAGTCTGTGCAGAAATGATTCCACTAGATTCAGAGAGTGCCGTTTTGGAAGTGGGGTGGTGGGTCCTCCTCACCCCTTGTAAACTTTGCGGACCTCCTCCAGTTCTCGGATGGGCTCCCATTTCTGACGGATTGTAAACAGCTGCCGTATAAGACAAAAGATTAAAAAAGACAAAAGATTAACAAGCTGGCTGGCATTAGGGATTTCTCCTCCCCCAGCCCCCAAATATCACTCATATTAGTGTTTCACATTACAGAAGAGGTTATGTAAAATAAGATTTTTTAAAAAATTCCTTGCCGAGATGGCAAAATGGATTGCTTCGATTCGAGATAAAGCTTTGGATTTTTTGCCATGGGCACCAATTTCTGTTTGATAAAGATGAAAATGAAGATTTGACTTTGGGATTTGATGATTGGATATCTTCTCTTTATAGAAATACGGCGTATTGTTGGAGTTTAATAAATATACGTTTTATTTTAGTTCCTTGTATGTTTTTTATATATTGGTTGCGATGTGGATTTGTGGAGTTAGAATTCATTTATTAGTTATTTGTTTTATTTAGACTATGATAGTATATACTGTTATTATTTTTTGATTGTTTCAGGTACAGTATATATCTTTTCTATTTTAGTTTTGTTGAGGTTTTTTGTTAAACTAAAGCAAGACTGTATTACAAATTTTAATTCTATCTGTATTGAAGAGAATTGGAACTCCCATTTTATTTTCTTGTTTTATATTATTATTGTTTTTTTTAGTGCCACTTTTTAAATTCCTCACTGTCCCTCCTCCCCAACAACAATTTTGGTTGTAATTTTTGCTCCAACTTTCTCTCTTTGAAATTTAATACAATTCTGTCTTCTATGACTTTTATTCCGTGAGCTTTGACACCATTATGGATGTATAGTTAGTGTGTGTGTGTGTGTGTGTGTGTGTATGTGTATGTATGTATGTATGTATGTATGTATGTATGTATGTATGTATGTATGTATGTATTATGTCACATTTGTGTTGCATTTGTGCTGATAAATAAATAAAGGGAGACTAGTATAGATCTATTTCAAGCTATTTAGCTCTCATCAGCTAGCCATACCCTTACTGGGATTTGAACCTGGGCTGTATTACATATTAGGCAGTTGTGTTAGCCATTAAGCCACAGGCTCTCCTCCTTTATCATATATATATATATATATATATATATATATATATATATATATATATATATATATATATATATATATATATATATATATATATATATATATATATATATATATATATATATATATATATATATATATATATATATATATATATATATATATATCCTTTGGATGGGAATAAACAAAGTCCAGCATTTTGTATCGAATTCGATTGGAATAGTTTAACCAACCTGATCACCACTTAATGACAACCTACAATTCTATTTATCTATTAGCCAATATTATTAGCACCAAATACTAATAGCACTAAAAGTTAATATAGCTATCTATTACATATCTGAAGGTTTCTTAGTCCTTGATTCTAGATCCTTTATAATACAGTCCAGGACTTGTTACCAGAGATGGGTTCCTACTGGTGCGGACCGGTTCAGATGAGTAAGTAGTAACTCAGCCTGCCATACCACCGAACCAGTTCTATCGGCAGTGACGCCATCTTGATTTTCGGTTCTGCGCATGCACAGAACAACCTTCATTGCCAAAATGTATTTTTTTCCCTTTTCGAATGTTGTGCGCATGTGCAGACTTTTTAAAGCTGGAAATGCTCATGCACGGATAATTTATTTTTTTTGGCGTGCCGGCAGTAACCTACCCCTGCTACCCCAAGTTCATTACCTTTTGAGGTTGGGTGGGATCCACTTTTTCCCAAGGTTCAGGATTGTGCCACCTATCAATACTAAAAGCAAAAGGCAGCATTTATTATGGATGAGATAAAAAATAACCTTTAGCTAACCGACAGCTTAATAAAAACGTATTTTAGCTTCTTTTTTTTTTAAAGACTCAATAGCACCCACTCGACTTATTTTGAAGTCAGCATCCCAGACTTCCACTGACTTTACTTTGGCTGAATAATTTAAAACTCTGATTTTAATGTTAATTCAGAAAAACAATCCCTTTAGAGAGTAATATGGAAAATCTGCTTATATACCACTGAGATACAGATAAACAATTTTCTTTTATAGTCATCTGATTCTTCCTTCGTTGCATAATGAAAAAAGTTCAGCATCCAACTACAGATAAGAGCATTTTTAAACCTTGTGGGCTTTAAAACCTAAACACAGTTCTCGCCGAGCTTTATTCCTAATGTTCCATTGGAAAAACACATACAAACACACACAGACACACACACACACAAAGACACCGCGACTGAAATAGAAAACATTTTAAAATTAGAACAAATTCTTCTGTTTTCTGTGTTAGAGGCTTTTCAAACTTTCCTTGAACAAGACTCTTGTCAAAATGCCACTTCCTCCTTGAGAAATAAAACGAACAGGAGCGAAACATTTGCTTTCCCCTCTGTCTGATTTTTATTCCTTGGTCTTGTGTCAGCATCTTCAGTCCTCGGGAGGAAAAATGCTATTCCTTTGCCTGTTACCCTCATATCCCATTTATCTTAAATTAAAACAACAACAATGGGAAGAACCTGATCCCGAAGAAAGGAGAAGAACCGTCTTTAGGGTGAAGAATAAAGAAACAGGTGCTGCTTACATGATATCTGATCTTTTCAGGGCTCTGATGCCGGTATATGCCATCCCACTCAGCACTGTAGTCATAATCATTGCCAGAGGAATCAGCTGAAAGATACAAAGCCCTCCCTTAGCAAAGGGGATGCATCAAACTATCTATCTACTTCAGGAGAAAATGGGACTTGTGAAGGACATTTATCCCCAAATGTCTTTTCCCAATATTTCCTTACCCCTGGAGGGTTTACAGCCATAGCAACTTCCCATCCAAGGATGCTTCTTACCTTGCTGTGCTCAGGGTGGGCAATTTGATACCCTAACTCTGATTTGTCTAATACCAAAGCCCAAAACTTACCCCTTTATGCTTGTTCAGATACCGGAATGGCATGGTGTAAGCAGGTGCAACTCTGAGAGAAGCAAAAAGGGGAAAAAAGTTCCAAAGTTATCTCCGGGAAGCATCCTTTGGGTACCACGCTGGTCAGGTGTTCCCCCTCTCCCTTCCAATTTATCATTATACCCCTCCCCGGAATACATTAAAGAGCCCTTTTCCTCCCTCATCACAACAACCTGGTTAAGTAGAACTGCAGAAAATTTCAGTGACACGCACTTCTCCCTTTATATACCGTTAACGCCCAAGGGTGCTGGATGTGTCCCAAGTCACGTAGTAGCTCGGATGGGCAATTCATCCACCTACGGATACTATATAGGAGCATTGCACAGGATTAGGGTGCTCCCTGCTGGACGTGTGAAGCAATGGTGAGTGTCTTGGGTTAGTAGATAAAGTGAGTGTGAGCCAATTTTGGGGATGGTATTATAACTTCTGAGCTGCCTAGAGCTGTGATGGCGAATCTATGGCGCGCGTGCCTAAAGTGGCATGTGAAACCATGTTTCTGGCCATGCCTGTTTGTATTCCGGATTTCTGGCACACATACACGCATGCCGATCAGCTGTTCTTTGCACGTGCGGCAGTGCCGAAAACCGATGTGTGCATGTATGCTGGCCAGCTGATTGTCGGGTCCGTATGCACCACACAACCCAAAGGTTTGGCTTTTCTGGAGCGCGATCCCTTCGTCCGTGCGGCAGTGCCGAAAACCGCCCTGCGCATGCGAGCCGGTCAGCTGATTGTTGGGTGCTCATGCGCATAGAACCCTGAAGTTCGGCTTTTCCAGAGCACGTGCACACCCTTGTTCGTCCTCACTGCCCGAGAGTTACTTGGTAGGAGATGCGGACAGCATAAACATTTAATAAATAAACAAACCAATAGAAAAAGGAGGAGCAGACCGTGAAAACGAGCTAAATTCAGGCCCCCTGTAAAATGGACAGAACGTTGACAGAAAACCTGCATTTTCAGATGATCCAAAAAGGCTCCCCAAATTAGCTGTTAGAAAGGGCTGGAAGGCTTGAGAAAGAGGTCGTAGTAAATCTTCTCTCTGGATTAGCAAGTGGTCCAAATGAAATCATAGTACAAGAAGGGAACCATTTGGGACCCAGCCTCTGGCAGCAGAGAAAATTAGGTTTGCCCAAGGGGCTCAAACCACAGTTTATTGCATAAAATATAATTTGTATCCCTTCCCAGCATTTGGCAAACAGCAAAAGGCAAAGCATTTGCAAGGCCGCAACGAAGCTAAGCTGCATCCTAGTCAGGGCCTGTGGGCCTGGGCTGCAATATGGCCAAAGGAGACCCCTCTCTTGGAAGGGACCCTCAGTTGCGGACCAGGAAAATAGATACCGCAAGGCGGGGGAGGTGGGGAGGAGGTTTCCCTCTCTCACCTGTTGCCTGGTTGCAAAGGGAAGCTGACAAGGCCTGGAAGAAATGCACCTCCCGTCTTGCCCCAGATTTGGGTTCATCCTGTTTCAATTGCATTTCCAGATCCTGTTTACACAACATCCTTCTCTGGGTCACTTGAAACCCAGTGGCTGCGTTCATATGACATGCTAAGCTTGGATCCTTCTTTTCCTTTCCTTTCCTTCCCCCTTCTTCCTTTCCCTTCCCTTCCCTTCATCCATTCCATTCCTTCCCTTCATCCATTCCTTTCCTTCCCTTCATCTATTCCTTTCCTTCCCTTCATCTATTCCTTCCCTTCCCTTCCTCTATTCCATTCCTTTCCTTCATCCATTTATTTATGTAGTGCCGGCTGGCAACTACAAGGAGGAGGGCCTTCTCAGTAGTAGCCCCGACCCTTTGGAACGAACTCCCCGTGGAGATTCGTACCCTCACCACCGTCCTGGCCTTCCGCACAGCCCTCAAGAACTGGCTAGCCCGTCAGGCCTGGGGACAAGGATAGTTACCCCTCCCGAATGATGAATGTATGTTGTTTATTACTTTTTATTATATGTGTTTATGTCATTGTTTGTACTTCCCCTCCCTGATTTTATGTGAGCCGCCCTGAGTCCCCTCAGGGAAAAGGGCGGCCTACAAATGTTAATAAAATCAAAATCAAAATCAAATTTATTTCCTTTCCTTCCTTCCTCCCTTTCCCCTTCCCCTTCCCTTCCAACAGCCACTGAACAGGGGGTTGGACTATATGACCTACAAGGTACTTCCAACTGTTATTATTCTTTTCTTTTCTCTTCTTTTCTTTTCTATTCTATTCTATTCTATTATTCTTTTCTATTCTTTCCTCCTTCCCTTTCTTTCACCAGGTGCTTTTCCTTGCCCAGCCTCCTTGTCCAGTGATAAATGGTGGGTCACACTGCTTGCTTGGCTGCTGGGCTCCATTTCGTTGCCCACCCAGCTGGCCAAGCCCCCTCCTCACCCTGTTTCTGTTACTGTTCAGGCCTTTCTTGATGTGGCCAGTGGGATGGAGAACAAGAGGGGTGACCTTTCCCCGCTACCTTGCTCGCTTCTAGTGGAAAGATGCCTCTTCTTTCCCCAAGTCAAACCTTAGAGTATGACAGGAAGAAGGCAGCAGAGTGAACACAAAGGGAAAAGTCCGTTAGAAGCAGTTGGTCCGTTCGTCCGTCCTTCCGTCCTTCCTTCCTTCCTTCCTTCCTTCCTTCCTTCCTTCCTTCCTTCCAAGTTTAATGAATTTATATACTGCCCAATCCCGAAGGACTCCGGGCGGCTTACATAAAACAACTCTAAAAAGAATACTAAAAAATTTAAAATAGAGAGAAAAGCAAGTTAAAAGACACATCATGCTCTCAACCTTAGTGGGGCTGGACCTCATTCAAGAGGTCAACAGCCCCAGGCCTGCGGAATAGCCAGGGCTTAGTAGACTTTCGGAAGGCCGAGAGAGTGGGGAGGGTCCGGATCTCTCTTCCTTCCTTCCTTCCTTCCTTCCTTCCTTCCTTCCTTCCTTCCTTCCTTCCTTCCTTCCTTCCTTCCTTCCTTCCAAGTTCAAAGTTTAATGAATTTATATGCCGCCCAATCCCAAAGGACTCCAGGCGGCTTACATAAAACAACTCTAAAAAGAATACTAAAAAATTTTAAAATAGAGAGAAAAGCAAGTTAAAAGACACATCATGCACTCAACCTTAGTGGGGCTGGACCTCATTCAAGAGGTCAACAGCCCCAGGCCTGCGGAATAGCCAGGGCTTAGTAGACTTTCGGAAGGCCGAGAGAGTGGGGAGGGTCCAGATCTCTCTTCCTTCCTTCCTTCCTTCCTTCCTTCCTTCCTTCCTTCCTTCCTTCCTTCCTTCCTTCCTTCCTTCCTTCCTTCCTTCCCTCCCTCCCTCCCTCCCTCCCTCCCTCCCTCCATCCATCCATCCATCCATCCATCCATCCATCCATCCATTGCAGTTTCCCCAAAGTCTGGCTTGAAAATATAGGGCCTACTACACATTGGGGCAGTTTTATTTTTAAATTAGTGCCAGCACATCATAGTAAGTAGATGACAGCGATGAAGAACTGAAATTCTATAGCTGTGAATCCTTTCTGAGATTCACCACCTTCTCTTTTACTCAGACTCCATTTTTTTGTTTGTTCGTACTATTATAATTGTGTACCATCAAGTTGTTGCTGGCTCTTCGTGACCGTATTGGTTTTCTCCGTGATGATCGGTCCCTAAAACCCACCATCCTGGGCCCAACGTTCGGGAAGCCAGGCTCTGCCTGTCACAAGCCAGGACAAAGGGTGAGCGATGGAGGAGTAACACCTCCTTAAAAAAAACCTTGGCCCAGCTGGCCCGGCTGGAAGCACCTCAGAAGGGCCCCTTTGCAGGGTTACGGGAGGAGACGGTCAACGGTTTTGAAGGCGGAAGAGGGCTCTACGCCCCAACGGCAGATAAAGCGGCAGAACCATCTTCTAGCGGAAGGGAAACTCTGATTACAAACCTCCACTGCTTTGTGGCTCTATCCACTACTGGAAAAGGCTTCGGGAGTCAACTTCGAGGCAAAATCCGGAGCTGGAGTCCCAGAAGCAGTTCGTGACTGTGTACAACCACGTTCTGGTAACTCCGGTGATGCAGCTGGAACCAATCGTATCGGCTCTGTCGTTCCATTGGACTATTTCAGCGACGTGGAGGAGGGATCTGCTGCTTGGGTAACAGTCTATCCTCCATATTAATCTATGCAGGCCTCGTGCTCTGGAGAGGACACTCCAGCTTTGACCTCTTCCCAGAGCACGATACCACTGTCTTTTGAGATTGAAGGATGCGAATGAATTATCAGTCCCTATCTTGGTCTTTCCATGGTGCCCCAATCGCCATGGTAACTGCATCTCCCCACCTTCTTGCTGGTCATCCTCTTCTTCTCTTTCCTTCCACATTTCACAATAACAGTCAATTGTAAACAAGGCATTTTGCCTGGCTAATCAATTACATCTGAACAGCAAAATTGATGAAACGAGCCAAGAATCCCACAAAAAGATGCCACAAGACCTTCCATTGAGTAACTTCTTTTATTGAATAACTAAGTCATAATGCAGTTACAAAAATACTGAAGTAAAGTCAGTTTCCTGGATTTACAGATTAGATACAGATTAACAGAGTTGGCAGGGAGCTTGTAGGTCATCTAGTCCAACCCCCCGCCCAAGCAGACCCTACACCGTTTTTGACAGATGGCAGTCCAATCTCTTCTTAAAAGCTTCCAATGATGAAGCTCCCACGACTTCTGAAGGCAAGCTTTTTCATTGGTTAATTGTTCTCACTGTCAGAAAATTTCTCCTTATTTCCAGGTTGAATCTCTCCTTGTTCAGTTTCCACCCATGATTCCTTGTCTGGCCTTCGGGTGCTTTGGAAAATAGCTTGACCCCTTCTCCTCTCTGTGGCAGCCCCTCAAATATTGGAAGACTGCTATCGTGTCTCCCCTGGTCCTTCTCTTCACTAGACTAGCCATGCCCAGTTCCTGCAACGGTTCATCGTATGTTTCTCCTAATCATCCTGGTTGCTCTTCTCTGCACTCTTTCTATGATGGGACTTATCCATCACACTAAACAAGAATATGGTTTATTTTGTTTGAGCTGCAGTGGTGCATACATTGAACAATTGGTACAATGGACCTGGGTACCTACGAGAACGTCTCCTGCCACATACCTCCCTTAAGACCAATAAGATCGCACAAGATGGGCCTTCTCCGGGTGCCTTCAGCAGGACAATGCTGGCTGGCGGTGCCTAGGAGTAGGGCCTTCTCTGTTGCTGCTCCGGCCATATGGAATGAGCTGCCCCCAGAGATCCGGGCCCTGCCCACTCTCATGGCCTTTCACAAAGGCATTAAAATCTGGCTTTTCCGGCAGGCCTTCTGATTGATGTTTGTTGCGTTCTTTTTTAACTTTGTGTGTCCTATTGTTTTTAAGTTCTTTTAATTTCTTTTTATTCTGTAAGCCGCCTGGAGTCCTTCGGGATTGGGCGGCATAGAAACCTAATCAATTCAATTCAATTCAATTCAATTCTGGAAAGCCGGATAAAATATGTTAAATAAATGCATTCGGCCATTTAGGCTGCTTTCATTATTCCATCCCCATTTTTTACAGATCTTTTAATTTATTGTTGAAGATGAAAATATTTCTATATGTTGGTGTTCTGAACCCCACTTCTTCGCTCGTTCAAAGACGACAGTCAGACAGACTTAAAAGGAAATAACTTTATCAGTCCTTGGCTCCGACTGGCTGCGAGCCCAAAATGAACATAAATAAAGTCTCTGGCAAGAAGATAACAGAATGCAAAAACAAAGATCTCTTACTGCCAAACCAGGTGTACAGAAAGAAAGCAATTCACTTCTCCAAGTGTCTCTCACAAACAAACCACAACCGATGAACCATGAACCATGCACGAACGACGAACGTTGACTTCCGCAACCAGGGCGTGGCACCATCCGTCCTTTTATCTCCAGAAGACAACACTAACGAGCCCCAGCTGCATTGTTAATCCTGCATCCCGACTCAACTCATAGCAAACTTCTGCTGAGTCACAACATGTTGGTATGTAGTCGCTTAGAATTATCGAATTCTAAACAATTTTTCATAAAATTGCAACTCTTTGTGAGTTAGTGATGGCTTTACCGTCTCCAGAGATTTTTCAAACTGTTTATATTTCACAGTTGTGGCTTCCACTTTGTTTTCTTGCAATGCTAGCAAAGCAGCCTAAGAGAAAAATAAAAATAGGAAAGACACTCACTATATATGAAATATAAATCAGCCTCATAAACGTTTAAACATATACAGGTCGTCCTCAACTTACGACCACAATCGAGCCCAACATTTCTGTTTCTAAGTGAGACATTTGTTAAGTGATTTTTGCTCCATTTCACGACCTTCCTTGCCTCAGTTGTTAAATGAATCACTGCAGATGTTAGTGGCACAGTTGTTAAGTGAATCTTTGTTGACTCTGCTTCTCAGAGGTTGCAAAGGGGGATCACATGGCCCTGGGACACTGCAACCGTCAGAAATATGAGCCCGTTGCCAAGTGTCCAGATTTTGGTCACACAACCTCAGGGATGTTACAACCTTGTAAAATGATAATAAGTCACCTTTTTGAATGCCATTTAGTGACTTTGAATAGTCACTAAATGAGCCGCTGTTAAGTTGAGGACTATCTGTACATACCCACACAGACACAGACACAGACACACACACACACACACACACAGATGCACACACACAATTGTTTACTATCTCCCACTTCCTTTAAATCCCGTCACTTAGGCATTCGGGTCCTCCGGGATTGGGTGGCCTATAAATGGCCTATAAATCTAATAAATTAAATTAAATTAAGTTAATTATAAATTTAAAAAATGACTTACTTCCTTACAGAGATTCTGAAGATCAGCTCCAGAGAACATATTAGTTTGACTTGCTATATCTGCTAAGGAAACATCAGAATCTAGTGGAATTCTTTCCGTGCAGATTTTCAGAACTGAAAGCCTTCCCTATTTTAAAACATCAAGAAAGACGCAGAGTTATTCAACTAACTTTATAGGCTATGATCTACATACTCTTAAAAGCAACACCCCCCCCCAATAAGTAAAAAAAAAAGCAACGCAAGACAAGGGAGTCATCCAGAAACCAGCAGTGAGTTGCTTCTGGATGCACGCCATCGAAGAGCTACTCATCAGGAACAATTATGCAATTACAGGAGGTAATTACGCTCAGCTGATGATCATTAGGCTCCTCTCCAGACTATAAAAAAGACTGCTTGTGCCACTCCCTTCTTGCAGAAGTCACCGCTTTGACTAAAGAGAAACTAACTTGGCAGGCTGGATTGCTGCCACGGTTTGTCTGAGTTGTTGCCAAGGTCCTTATCTGTTTGTTTGCTTTCAGCCACCGAGAGTCTGGTCTTGTTATTAAAGGACATTCCATTTAAGCTTGTCTTGGCTTTCCAAGCATTGTTTCTTGTCCTGCCTTCTGGTGCCTTGGATAATAATTTGACCCCCTCATCTTTGTGGCAGCCCCTCAAGTACTGGATGTTTGAAATAAGCAACACTACTCCAACATGCCATTTCTCAACCAAAACAGAATATTTAGAGATAATGAACTTTGATTTCAAGGTCATCTATGGTTTTATGCTATACCTTCTCATCTGGTGGTGGGACGTAGATGATCTTGTCTAAGCGTCCCGGGCGCATCAAGGCATCATCCAACTGGTCTGGTCTATTTGTTGCAGCGACGAGTATGACATCTTTATTAAAAACTTCCTGAAGTTCTAACTAGTAAGTTGATAGAAACGAGGAACTGTTAGCTACAGTATTTAACCATTTAAACCATCCCGTCATTCCTTGGTTTTTAGATAGTCCGCTGTTCTGTCCCCCCTTCTCCGCTCGTTAACAGACGACAGGCAGACAAACTTAAAAGGAACTCTCTTTATCAGTTCTCGGCTCAGACTGGCTGCGAGCCCAAAAATAAACATAAATAAAGTCTCTGACAAGATTACAGAATACCAAACAAAAACTCTTACAAAGAATGCACTTCTCCAAGTGTCTCCTTGAATCAGGGTTACAGAAAGCAAATCACTTCTCCAAACAAACCACGACTGATGATCAGTGACTGTTGAACGAATGAACGTTGACTCCTGCAACCAGGGCGTGGCACCATCCGTCCTTTTATCCCCAGAACACGCCACTAATGAGCCCCAGATGCAATCTTGCATCCTGAAAAGACTCACAGAAGACGTCTGCTGAGTCACAACAGTCCACCAACATGTTTTATGCTTTATTTCAGCTAAGGAAACGAAAGGATTTCTCCTGCCTCATCGAACAGGGTGTAATGATGTGATCTTAAACAGGTAGTCCTCGACTTATGATTATAACAGAGCCCAAACTTTCTGTTGCTAAGTGAGACATTTGTTAAGTGACATCTGGCTCATTTGACAACAGTTCTTGCCACAACTGCTAAGCGAATCACTGCAGTTGTTAAGATCGTAGCATGGAGGTTAAGCGACTCAGCCTTCCATCCTTCCGAGGTCGGTAAAAGGAGGACCCAGATTGTTGGGGGCAATACGATGACTCAGTAAACCGCTTGGAGAGGGCTGGAAAGCACTGTGAAGCGGTATATAAACCTAAGTGTTATCGCTAATGTGCCTATATACCTCTTTATCAATTTCAGCTGGTTCTTGACTCTCGTTTTCCACCGCTGCTTTATTTCCTCTTCGCTCCGTTAACTTGACTCCGATGCCATCCAACTCATTGAGAAGGACGGAAAGGACTCTCTCGTGGGCGCCACACTCGGTTTTAGTTCCCGATCGGGATCCCAGGATCGCATCAATTTCATCCAGGAAAACTATCGCTGGAGTATTTGCTCTTGCTTGACGAAATACCTTGGAGGGAAAAAAACAAAAACCAGAAGAGAATCAAATAGCTAAACATATTAAGTCTATTAGCGGAGTGGCGTGACGGCCTAGAGGTGGAGCTCTCGCCTCACAATCAGGAGGCTGTGAGTTTGATCCTAGGTATTTCCTAGGTATTTCTCTCTCTGGGCACGCTGAGTAATTATCTGCTGTGAACTCTGCATTGGTGACAGGAAGGGCATCGGGCCAGTAAACACATTCAGTTGCCCAGACTCCACCCTGCAAGGGATTATGGGGTCATAAGAAGATGATGATGAAGTCTATCAGCTGTAAAATAAATAACAAAACTACGTGCAGGTAGTTCAGGACTTAGGACGGTTCATTTAATGACTGTTCAAAGTTACAACGGGCAACCTTGAAAAAGTGACATGAACATTTTTTACACTTTGTAGCAAATTCAGATGCTTGACAAATGATGCATACTTATGACCATTGCTGTGTCCCAAGGTCATGCAACCCCCTTTTGCGACCTTTGAGCCGAGGTGGCGCAGTGGTTAGAGTGCAGTACTGCAGCCACTTCAGCTGACTGTTAGCTGCAGTTCGGCGGTTCAAATCTCACCGGCTCAGGGTTGACTCAGCCTTCCATCCTTCCGAGGTGGGTAAAATGAGGACCCAGACTGTGGGGGCGATATGCTGACTCTGTAAACCGCTTAGAGAGGGCTGAAAGCCCTATGAAGGGGTATATAAATCTAATTGCTAATTGCTTTCGACAAGCAAACTCAACAGGGAAGCCAGGTTCACTTCACAGCCATGTTACTAATTGCGGTGCTTCACTTAACAAGTGTGGCAAGAAAAGTTGTAAAAAGGGGGGCAAAACTCACTGAACAAACATCTCGCTTAACGGCAGAGATTTTGGGCCCAATTGTGGTCATAAGTCGAGGACTACCTGCACTTTCGGTCCTCACTGGAACAAAAAAAAACTCGCACCTGAGACAAAATCTTCTCTGACTCTCCAACCAAAGGTGAGAAGAGATCAGCACCGTTCACAGCCAGAAAGGAACAATGAGAAGAGGAGGCGGCTGCTTTCACAAGCATCGTTTTGGCACAACCGGATGGTCCGTAGAGAAGGATGCCCTTTGGGCGGGGCAGCCCCATCCGGACAAAGGCTTCTGGGAATTTTATTGGCCATTCGATGCTCTGCAAATCATGAAAAGAACAGAACCTTCTGTGAATTTCTCAGGCTGCAAAATCCTATGAGGCAATTCTGTCAAGAGTTTGTTGCAGAAATCAAATCCAGAAAGCACACACGGGCAACTGGTTCAGCAGGATTCATAAACTTCTCTTTATATACAATATAACACATAAGCAAATGTACAATACCAACAGTGGTTCTTCAGATTCAGAGCAGAGCAGATGATCAATTTAGTTCTCAGCCCAGACCAGTTTCAGTTTCAGAGCTTAGCACAGCTAAGCCACGCCCAGAATTCTTACTTAAGTTTCTGTTTCCAAATAAGCCTCATTGGCTGACCTGTTACCATGCCTATTCATTGGCTGATTTTGTTACCATGTCTCTGCCAGTTCATGAATATTCTGAGAAATTCACCTTCCAACCAGTTTTATGAGCGAGCCACAATTGCCTGGCGTCACAGATCATGATAAATCATAAACCGTGGCTTTAGAGGACTGGACTTGAACACATCCTACTGGGGCGCCAGCAAGATAGTCTGAATGTCTTCTCATTCTGAATTGTAGTCCGCTTTGTGAACAAAGCAACAACTTCCAACTCTATTCTATTCTATATAGTTTTTGCACTATTTGAACACATTAGGTTTATCCGAATGTATTAAATAAGTACGGAAATCTGGTTGCCTCTTTGGAGGCCAACCAGAATGGTCTTCATTTCAGACTCTGTTCTGTAAGTCTACCTGTTTTAGTTTTAATTTCACATCTTCAAGGCCACCAATCTGATCCCATGAGACGGGCTTGAAGTCTGTTAATCCGATTCCGCTTCGGAAGGACGACGGCTGGATCTTTTTCAGGGCCTCGAGGAAGTCTGACATCTCGACAGGGCAAATTGAGTCCTGAAGACAAATGCAAACAGGAGCAGAAAACATTGATTCACTTCGTACACAACAAGAAGCAATGGGTGGAAACTAATCAAGCAGAGAAGCAACTTAGAACTAAGGAGAAACTTTCTGACAGAACAATTAATCAGTGGAACAGATGTATGTATGTATGTATTTAGTGTCACAACCCCTGGTATGCCCAAATATGGGAGGAAGCCTACTACTTCCTATCTCTGTCTATCGGCTCGTCACAAGAGACCATCACGACAGAAACCCAATATTTTTACTATTGCCTTTGTTACGTTTGTGTTGTATTTGTACTGATCTATCTATATTAGTCTCCCTTTATTTATTATCAGCACAAATACAACATATATATATATATATATATATATATATATATATATATATATATATATATATATATATATATATATATATATATATATATATAGATATAGATATAGATATAGATAGATAGATAGATAGATAGATAGATAGATAGATAGATAGATAGATAGATAGATAGATAGATAGATAGATAGGAAGTAGTAGGCTTCCTCCCATATTTGGGCATACCAGGGGTTGTGACACTAAATACATACCTATTTCCCTGGCTCAGCTGATAAAGGAGGAGAACCTTGTGGCTTAGTGGTTAACACAACTGCCTAAGATGTAATACATCACAGGTTCTAATCCCAGTGAGGGTATGGCTAGCTGATGAGAGCTAAATAGCTTGAAATAGATCTATACTAGTCTCCCTTTATTTATTTATCAGCACAAATACAAACAAATATAACAAAGGCAACAATAAAAATATTGGGTTTCTGTCTGGATGGTCTCTTGTGACGAGCCGATAGACAGAGATAGGAAGTAGTAGGCTTCCTCCCATATTTGGGCATACCAGGGGTTGTGACACTAAATACATACATATATACATACATACATACATACACATATATATATATCAGCAGAAATGCAACACACACACACACACACTCACACAGACACACGCATATTGCCAACCCAAGACTAGGATTACATCCCTAAAAGGTATCAAACTGGATTTCTTCTAAAGCTGGATCTGCATTGTACTTCTCCTCTGCTGGCGGGCAGGGAAACGGGCTGGAAGCCTCTTGCAGTACTTTACCGGCCAGAACGGGGCACGGGGGAAGTACGCAGCCCCACTTCCACCTCGTTTTTGTCCTCCCTGGCCTCCAGCAGCACTCTGCCAGCCAAAAATGGGCTGTGCGGAGGCCTCCCGCACCCCTCCCCGCCGGCCCATTTTCAGCCTCCCTGGCCTCCAGCAGCACTCTGGCAGCCCAAAACGGGCAATGTGGAGGCCTCCTCATGGCCTGTTTTTGGTTGGCAGAGTGCTGCAAGAGGCTGGGGAGGCTGAAAACGGGCCAGTTTGGTCATCAGAGGCAGCGCGAGTCGGTCCTTTGATATTTCCAGGCTGGCACCACGGGCTGAATTTAAGCACCCCTGCTTTACAAACGATTGCTACACGATCCACCCATTAAACCAAAACCAAATAAGGCCTTTATGCAATGTATGAACACGTCCTCAGTGCAAACAGTTGGGACTGGCCTTCAGAGCATCAGTTGACGTAACCGAGGGAATTCAGTATCCTGTAGAGGAGACCAGCCAGAGTTGAGACAGAGAGACTGAAATCCAACACATCTGGGGATGACCAGCTGGGAAGGCCAAGCGAACTCCCAACAGAACCATCTTGGTAGAAAAGAAAAGAGGCCACACAATGAAATGCGAAAGAGCTTCTTACTGTGCGGTCACGAAACAGGGCCTGCATGGCGGCCTCTCTGCAGAGCGAGGTGAGGTCAGCCCCAACAAAGCCCGGCGTCATTTCCGCCAGTTGTAGCAAATTAACGTCGTCCGAGACAGGCATGCCGGCGGTAATCAGTTGCAGAATAGATTTCCTTTGCTTCAGGGTCGGGCTCCCAATGACGATCTAAAGCAAAAATGGAAAACATGGGCGTTTTTTAAAAAAATATATATTTTTAAATTTAAAACAAACACAATCCTTCTTTACCTGCTGTAGAAAGTGTTATCAGTTGGTTACAAAAAGACTTTCGTGCATCTCTTCCACAGTCAACAAACATAATTCATATTAACTCAAGCATCTTAACTCAAATATTTTATACATGTCGCCATCATCATATCTCCATTTTCATTTGACTATAATTGTTTTAAGCGTCCTTCATCATAAAATATACCAAAATTTAATAACCACATACTGGCCTTTCAATTACTATTTCTAAAATCCTCCATTAACACTGAATCCTTATGTCCTATTCTAGCTAAACATCCACAATATTTAATAACAAAGTTTTCTAATCCTCCTTTCCAAATCACTGTTTAAAATTTACATCCAGTTTCCTTATATTATACTCATATCTAGATATACGTTGTTATTCTTATCCCTCCTTTATTTGACTACATTTATTTGAAAACATGGGCATTTTGTTAACCGCTAACACTCCCAAAAGTTTGCTGAACCCAGGGCAAGTACAGCTTAATCTGAACCAGATCTCAAAAGCCCCAGGAGGACTAAGGCGGTCGCAAAACAAGGACTGTGTGCATTGATGTGCCTACAGCTTTTTCTAACCATCTCCAGGAAGCACCAACCAGTTGGCGGAAGGACTTGAAGGCACAACTATCAGTTACCTCTCGATCGAATCGGCCTGGTCTTCTCAAGGCAGGATCCAGGGAATCTGGCCTGTTGGTAGCCCCTACAATGACCAGCCCTTGTCCTTGGTTAAATCCATCCATAAGAGTTAGCAACTGAGCCACCAGGCGATGCTCAGGGAGATGACCGGAAGCTGCCCGCTTGGGACACAACGAATCGATCTCGTCAATGAAGAGGACGGTGGGCCCTTCGCTGGAGAGTTCTCTCGCTTGCTCGAAGACCCGTCGCAAGTTCTCCTCACTTTCGCCAGGCCGCGAACCACAGACCACGGGGGCACTGAGGCCCACCAGACAGGCCCCGGCTTCTCCAGTCACTGCCTTGACCAGTAGCGTCTTGCCAACTCCCGGCGGCCCTACCAAAAGAACTCCCTTTGGGACCGAGAGGCCTAACTTTTTGAAGCTGTTCGGGAAACGCAGGGGCAGTTCAATCATTTCTTTTAAAGACCGGCTGACTTCATCCAAGCCGGCCACCCGGATTTTCGAACCGTCCCCCATCAGGCGACTGTACCTCTCCAACGTGATTGTCTCCTTAACGTGGACGTTGGTTTGCGGGGTGATCAAGCCGGCTTCTTCCGGGCTGGATGGTCCCATGGACAATATTTCGAGGCACTCAACAGGGTTGCCCAGAATTGGGGGGAAAGTCACGACGTGTTGGAGCGCCACGCAGGCCTTTCTCAAAAGCTCCCGCACCACTTCCGGAAGCGCCGTTTCGGGAAGAGCTGTTTTTGAGGCCTGGTTTTTAAAAACGACTCGGACCGCCACATGTCTTAGCTTGGGGCAGGCCACTACTTTCAGCTGGTCCATGCTCACGGTCTGCCTTCGCAGCTGGCTTTCCCTTAATCCCCAAGTCCTGCATTTGAGGTCGAGCTGCAGGTAGCCATCAGCCGAATCGTGCCTTGGCCAGGCCGTGCACAGGCAAGAGCCGCTGGGCAAGGTGATCTGGATCAAGGAGCCCAGCTTAGCGCCTAGCAAGGAGAATGCCGCAGGACCAAGCCTGCACCGCTGGCTGCCCTCATCTTCTGGATCCGGTGGAAGCAGTTTTAACAGAGCCATCTTCTGAGACGGGCATGGATCAGGCAGCAAGGCAGGTTCCTGAACAAGTTAAAACAAAACCGTGTAAGAAGTCAAACAATACTCCAGGCAAGAGCTACCAACTCAAACAACCCAACCGTAAACAACAGCCAAAAGAAAGAACCATCAAGAACCTTCCCAGCAACACTGACAACCCTATATAAAAATAACACATGTCTATCAATAAACATTATTGTAAATAACATGTATATAAAAATAAAGGAAACCCAACTTCTTTTTAATACTGATGATGTTACCCAGTTGGGCCATGAAACGTCTGCAAGAAATTATGATTATTAGCCACAGTAGTATAGTGGTTAGAGTGCAGTCCTGCAGGCTACTTTTGCTGCCTGCCAGCTGCCTGCAATTTGGCAGTTCAAATCTCACCAGCCTCAAGGTCAATTCGCCTTCCATCCTTCCAAGGTGGGTAAAATGAGGACCCAGATTGTTGGGGACAAGGCTGACTCTGTAAACTGCTTAGAGGACTGTAAAGTGCTGAGAAGCAGTATATAAGTGCTATTGCTATTGCTCTCTCTCTCTTTCTCTCCTATCATCTATCCTTCCTCAAGACCGCTGAAACTCAGTGGCACAGTGGTTAGGATGCAGTACTGCAGGCCACTTCAGCTGACTGCTATCTGCAGTTCGGCGGTTCAAATCTCACTGGCTCAAGATTGACTCAGCCTTCCATCCTTCCGAGGTGGGTGAAATGAGGACCCAGACTGTGGGGGCAATATGCTGACTCTGTAAACCGCTTAGAGAGGGCTGAAAGCCCTATGAAGCGGTATATAAGTCTAACCGCTATTGCTATTGCTACTATTTCCCTATATATGTATGTACGGTTTGTAAGAAAATATGTTCCAGGTATTGCCCCAGGAATAAGGCTTGGTTAGAACGATTGAGCCAGGATAGAGCACCTTTGGGTCCTTCAGCAGCAAAGACTGCATTGTGCGTTCCTACAAAAGACTGAATTCCATCATATCCTGGAACGTGTGAATGCCGAAAACCGTCTTCAGGGGGGTTAACTATCCTGGCTCAGATATCAAGGAAGTGCTCTTCTGCAAAGCTTCAATGCACACCGCCAACCGTGCAGTTCATCACAAAGTTCATCACTTCCATCAAGGACACAAACATACATAAACCGCGTGCAACACACACACATGCATGGATCTCTCAATCTAATGAGCCTTCTGATACACCGGAACTACAATTCCCAGAGTTCCCAGCTCACATCATAAGGCAAGGCTAACCTAAAGGAATTCAGTGCATTGACTGATAGATGAACGGATGTAAAAGAAGCAATCTAAATACTGACCTCATCCAAGCTGTAGCAGGCGAAGGGTGGGGGGGGCGAGGAACCCCCTTCCGTCTTTGCAGACAGGATGGAAGGGAGGAAAGATAAAACGGAAGATTTGTTGCTGCAAAAAGACTGCTGGAGTTAAGGAAGTACGTCATTGGCTAGTCGCCCTGCCCATCAATGGGAATGCAATGCTCGGATCAGTCGAGTGGCTGTTCGCTTGGTCCAATAGGAAAAGTGCTCTCACCCGAAAAGGGAGGAGTCGGGCCGGGCAGGAGAAAAAGACTGGGGATTGGATAACGCCCTCGAATGGGCGGTGCAGAATTGGGGGGGAAATGGGGGCGGGGCGGGTGCGCTTTAATAATTGAATGCAGGTGGGGCTCTGAGTGACGTCACAGAGGAGGAGAAATTGGCGGGCTTTTTTGTGGTGGTTGATGCTAAACGTTACAAAAGATTTCCGAGATAGATTTAGTGTTTGTTTGTTTTTGAGGAAAAAAAAAGCTACATATTTACTGTCTGGGTGGAGGATTAGTGAAAACGGAAACTTTACCTTGACTTGGGAAAAATTAACAATTTGGCTCATAATTCAGGCTGTGTTATTATTTTTGCTTAAAAGACGTGCCTGTGAGGAAAACAATTGCAACATGAATAAAATGAATTGCAAATAACAGAAACATATAAACATGAAAAACTAAAGACAGAAAAAGTGGTCCGTGGACTCTGCCCTTTGAGTTTATTTGGTTTCTTTTTGATTTATTGTTTTAATTATATTTTATTTATATTTTATTTAATTATTTTTTATTTATTTTTTTTATTTTAGCGACTTTTAGAAAAATAGAGCAAGATGGTGCCTTTTTGTGTTTCCTATCCAATAAAGATATATCTTTTTCCCATAGGAAAAAGGTTACTTCCATGAATTCAAATGGAAGGAAAAAAAGATATATTTAGGACCCCTGAAATCTCCCCAATATGCAAAAAAATAAATAGGATTTCCTGTGGCTGGATGCCAGCAAAGTAGAGAACTAGAAATTGTGGCACATAATCAATGAATTTTCCAAGTAGAAAGTTTCATATTTCTATACTGCTGGCATAAAGAGATGATTTTAAAATGCTAATTAATGTGCTTATTATTTGCAAGGGGATTTGATATTTTTGTGTGTGGGAGGGGAAAAGAAATCTCTCATCCAAATTAATCTCTGGGATTACTATATTTCTATATAGAAATTAAGAAATTCTTGATGTCTTGAGCTATAAGGTTTTCCCTGGAAGAGTGCCTAATAAAACTTAAAAATTGATTTGCATGGCAATTCTATTTCTTGTGTTAACAAGATATTTTTACATACAGCCCATAAGTACAGATCCCTGATCGTATCTTGTTACAGAGATCAGTAATACTAAATATTAACCAGTTAGGTTTGTGTAGTCCTAAAGGTTTATTAAGCACATTTATTAAGTTTATTAAGCACATTTGTTTTTCCTCCTCATAAACAACAGCACCCTGGACCTGTAAAGTACAAGCCTCTTTGCATAAAGTAAGTTTCTTGTCTTCTGCTATTTGCCTTACTTGAACATACAGTCGAGCCAAGGAAAATCTGTCATTTGATTTGTTTTTTGAAAATTATTTCTCTTGCTGCTAGAATCATAAATAGTAATAATTTGTTATATGGTCAGTTTTAAGTGAACAGATAATATTAGATTAGATTAGATCAGATCACTGGCATTACTCCTTTAAAAACAACTCAGATCTGTGCTGATATATATATATATATATATATATATATATATATATATATATATATATATATATATATATATATATATATATATATATATATATATATATATATATATATATATATATATATATATATATATATATATATATATATATATATATATATAGTGTCACAACCCCTGGTAAGCCCCAATTATGGGAGGAAGCTAACTGCTTCCATCATTTGTCAATCGGCTCATCACAAGAGTCCATCACGACAGAAACCCAATATTTTTACTGTTGCCTTTGTTGCACAAATACAACACACACACACACACACACACACGTATGTATGTATGTATATGTATATGTATATGTATATATATGCAATACATACATATATATATGCAATACATACACACACATACATATACATACACACATATACATACACATACACATATGGTTAAACATCCTGTTTAAGATCTAGCTAGCTAGCTAGTTAGCTAGCTATTTGTCGGTCCGTCCATCCATCCACCCACCCATCCATCCATCATGAAGAGGGACTGAGACTTTCCTTCATACCCACTAGATGGCAGCTGAGTATTAATAATGGATATTTATTTTCAGAGTTAGTAAGCGTTTAAGAGAATAAGTTTAATTGGAAAAGCAGGTTTAAATCCAAAATGGCTACAGACTCTACAAAGAGAGAATACAGACAGGGAATGCAATAACTTTGTGCAATTCTTGTGCAATTCTCTAAAGATGGCTTTAGCTTTTATTTTACTCCAGAAGTGGATAGTCTGAAACCTCAGGGCCACACAAAGCCCAAAAATCTATCCAAAAGACACTGTTGCCTAGTTGTAAATTCTAAGATGACACAAAAGGAACATTATTAAATAAATACAAATATTCCTAATGACATTGCCATGTTTGTAATGGCATGCAATTAATTTGATTATTAAGTTCAGTGAAATACAATGTCATTGGGTTTGGCTAGTCTTGAGAAAAGAAGGACTAGCGGGGACATGATAGCAATATAACAGTATTTGAGAGTCTGACACAAAGAAGAGGGAGTGAATTTATTTTTCCGAAGCACCAGAAGGCACGACAAGAAACATTGGATGGAAACTAATCAAGGAGAAAAGCAACCTGGAATTGAGGAGAAACTTCCTAACTGTGAGGACAATTAACCAATGGAACAGTTTGCCTTCAGAAGTTGTAGGTGCTTACTCACTGGAGGTTTTTAAGAAGAGACTTGCCTGAAATGGTATAGGATCTCCTGCTTGAGCAGGGACCTGGACTAGAAGACTTCCAAGGTCCCTTCCAGCTCTATTCTGATTCTAAAAGGCTGATTCTCCCCTCCTCCCTTCTTCCTTTACTTTCTTCCAATATGGTCTTTTTGGGGGGAGATATGTGTGTGTTTGTGTGTGTGTGTGTGTGTGTGTGTGTGTGTGTGCTTAAGTGTAATATTCCAATCCAAAGGCCAAATGTAGACTTTAACTTGAAAAATATTTGCCATATCCCAAATCCTCTGAATGCACATGATATGTGTCAGAAAACTCTGCTTTAGGGGTGGTCTCTTGTTCCCCAACTAAAAAGATTTTCAGACGGAAAGGAGATCAAGGAATGAAGCTAACTGGACTGCTGACTCCTGAGCATTAAAGTTTCTCCAGATTTTACCTTGACCTGAGTGACTTCTTCCCATGAGCTGTTGAACACACCTTTACTAGCTTGGTCAAATCTTTCGTAGCTGGGGAGGGTCCAGCAGCCCTACCAGAAAAGAAGGTGACAGTCTCAACAATCACAGTTCTTGTTTTGTTTGGGAGTTTCATTTCTGTGGTTCTTTATATGCAAGGCCAGACACATGGTTTCCATGAAGCACTACTGTAAAAACAAAGGGGGTGGTCCTATTTACTTAAATGAGAAGATTGAGCATGCATGGTTAGCATCATAATAATCAGGACAATGTGGAAAATCTCTCTCTCTCTATGTATGTATGTATGTATGTATGTATGTGTATATATATATGTGTGTGTGTGTGTGTGTGTGTGTGTGTGTTTGTGTGTGTGTATTTATATATCCTCGGGCTGGTATATGTGTGTGTTTTCGTAGATTTTCACAGGTGTGCTGGTCTTGTTGTATTCAGGTCTTTTCCCATGTAAGATTGAGGTCTCACTTGCCATCTTCAGATTGGGTTTTGGGCTTAAAGTGTGATCGGAGCTGCCATCTTTCTATAAATCTTGGTGGTGGTGGTGGTGGTGTGTGTGTGTGTGTGTGTGTGTGTATATTTAGTGTCACAACCCCAGGTATGCCCCAATTATGGGAGGAAGCTAATTGCTTCCATTATCTGTCAATCGGCTCGTCGAATCCCAGGAAGAGTATGGCTAGCTGATGAGAGCTAAATAGCTTGAAATAGATCTATACTAGTCTCCCTTTATTTATTTATCAGCACAAATACCACACACACACACACACACACACACATATATTTATTTAGATTCACACACACACACACACACACACACACCACCACCACCACCACCACCAAGATTTATAGAAAGACGGCAGCTCCGATCACACTTTAAGCCCAAAACCCAATCTGAAGATGGCTCAATTCCCAGTAAGGGTATGGCTAGCTGATGAGAGCTAAATAGCTTGAAATAGATCTATACTAGTCTCCCTTTATTTATTTATCAGCACAAATATAACATATATATATATATATATATATATATATATATATATATATATATATATATATATATATATATATATATATATATATATATATATATATATATATATATATATATATCAGGCTGGATTATGTTTCCTATTTGTGTAGGTGTAGGTGTTGTGCTTGGGTTCAAGAGAGAGTGGGGAAACCGTGTGCCATCCTGGCTTTGTAAATTTATGAACAGAAATAAATACTTTGATTTGGAACAATTGAAAAGACTCTGCAGATAGAACTATCCAAGTCTACGAAACGGGGGAAGGAAACAAGACTCTGGAAGTCTGGAATAGAGTCTGTTCATTTGTCTCAACTAACTTGCAATTCTAACAAAAGCCCATTTTGCAAAGTGTGAGTTGAAAATATGCACTGTGGACAATCACTACATTTCCTTCACAACCCTCAGAAATTAATGGCATAGTTCCATGTTTCTATGGTGGATCATTTTTTTTTCCATTCCGTTCAGTCATGTCCAATTCTCAAAGACTGCCTGGACACAGTCCTTGCAGTTTTCTTGGCAAGGTTTTTGAGAAGTAGTTTGCCATTGCCTTCTTCCTAGGGCAGAGAGAAAGTGACTGGCCCAAGGTCACCCAGTTGGCTTCATGCCTAAAGTGATACTACAACTTCCGGTCTTCCAGGTTCTATCTTGATGCCTTAACCGTTGAATGAATGGTGGTTCATAGCTTTTGGCTATTGTAGTAATGAGTATGAATTACTGGAAGGGGACCAGTTTTGCATGCAGAAAGTCCCAGATTCAACCTCTGACGTTGGTGGTAGATGACCAAAATTCCTGCCGGAAATTCTAGAGAAGTTGTGTTACTCAACTTTAAAATAAATGAACTTATGGCTGATCTGGCATGCAGGTTGCCCAACCCTGGTTTTGGAATGCTGTGCAATCATCTATTTGGCATCTTCCTTTAATAGCATGTTTTTTGACTCATCTTGCTATTAGAGATGGTGGGCTTTAACTCTTACAATTCCATTCACTGTATTCTCCCCCCTCTCTTTTCAAAGTAATATTCCTCCTCCATACTTGTCTAACCACAATGCAGATTTTTAAGAAGAGATTGGACAGCCACTTCTCTGGAATCGTATAAGGTCTCCTGCTTAGGCAGGAGGTTGGACTAGAGGATTGCCAAGGTCCCTTCCAACTCAGTTATTCTACATTTCATATCCTATATTCTTATCAATATTTTTATTATTTTTCCCTGATCAATTATTAGTGAACATATACAAATGCATTTTAGCAGACGAATTCCTTGGGGTAATAAATCATTTAATTTTACCCAACCATTGCTTTTTTCTAAACCGACAGTAGTTTTCTTCATTTTTAATAATATTCTAACCTCACTAAAGTTCCCAGTAAATATTGGCTACCTTCCAGATTTGCAAATCTAAAAAACGTTGCTTGAAAATCCGAAGCCAAACATCCACCGTTAGACTTGAAAATGTTTTGGCACTGCCACTTTTCCCTTTTCCTCTCTTTATGTCTCTGCTTTTCATCATTTCCTCAGTTTTTCTTACAACATTGATGGAGGTTTTCTTTTTCTCTGTTATGGGCATGTGACTTAAAGCCTGTAAAATGAAAGCAATAGGAGACGACTCTTACTAGTTGAGAATGAAATATGGTTTTTGCAAATAATGGAAAGGAAAGGCAAAGGAAACTCCAGGTTCTTGTTTTAAACTGAGTTTTAATTGCTGAATAAACCAAGTTTTTGCAAGCTAAACCACAGCCAATCTTGGACGTTCTGGTTGCAAATGACATGGTCTGAACCTGAAATCTTGACAAGAAGATATATTTCCACTGAGCTGTGGTCTCTTCCTTACAGTAATTGCAAAAGGTGTGTTTCATATCTACAAGCAGCATGATTCCCCCATAGCAACATAAAGATGTGCGACGATGATCTACAAAAAAATGTTTTAAATATTCTATATAAAATAGAAGAGAATATCAGTAGCTCAGAGTTGAACTGTGCAGTGCTTGGGACTCCCTGATCTTAGTTATATAGAGATTTTTCATTGTTCAGCTAGGTAACATCATCAGGTGCAATGCCATTAATTTTAATAAATTTATGATAATTTGTTCCTTTCCACTTATGACATAAATAATATTTATTTTAGCAGCATTTTTTCTACCAGAATGAAAGGGCCAGGTTTTATGATATCCTGTTCTATAATATCTATGATCTTCCTGTAATCTATCCTATTCTATTTCTCAATTCTGCTACCCTCCAAATGTGTTGGTCAACTCAGGTAACATTCTAGCCAATGGAAGATTCTTAAAATTAAGATCTAACACATTTGCGAGGTACTGTATCAGGAAAGGCTGTTATCCCAGTTAGCAAACATTTATCAAAATTATACTTGATAAACAATCAGAGCGGTATTTTAATATAAAATTGGAAAGTGAAGCTTTTAATTAATTTCAGTGTTACCAGATCTTTCTTTCTTGGAGTAATCTAGTTTAATTTCATTGCAAATTTCTCTCAGCTTTTCTGCCCTCTAGACCACACAATATGAAACATGAGGCTTAGAAAATGCCTCATAACATATTCATTCATAACTTGAATGAGCTGTCCTACTTTTGTCCATTGGATCAAGTGAGGCCCACGGTCCTTAAAACCTCTGGCAGTTAGGAACAACTCATCAAGGCCTTCCATTGATTAATTGGTGAATAATATGTTTCTTTTTCCACATTGGCTAAATCTCATTAAGTTGCTTGGCAGGAGGTATGAGATAATTTGTCATTTAATAAACAAATTTGCCTTTCATTCTTAGAAAAGTCATTTAATTGTCTCTTTTCTGTTTCTTATTACAGGGACACATCAGGATCTTATATGGCTTCAGAGCTCCTTGGAGGATCTGAAATTGGACAGCAGAGCAGCTGCCTGGTAGAGAAATGTTTGTGTTTACACAATGATCAAGTGATCACGCTTGAAATTCTGGTCACTTCACTTTGAAGATGGTTGCAGAGTTGGAAAACGACAACTCAAATTCTTCTCAAAGGAAAGATTACAATGGTGAGAAAAATGAGCAAGGAATTTGAATCTGGTTAAACTCTTCTTCTATATAGTTACAAATTAATTTAGACATAGTATGAAGGACAATAGGTACCGGTTATTTAATTTCCCTCACATAGTAAAGGGAAGAAATAGACTGAAATAACTAGAACTGATTAATAAATTTATGCTCAGCTCATTTATTAATCAATGAATAAACTTAATTCACTTATTAGCTTGATGTGTGGGCTAGGTTACTAGCACTAGTATCAGAAGAATATGTTTTAGTGAGCAATATTAGGCAAATTAAATTACCTCTTCTACTCGTGTTTGGTATATATGTGTAGCCTAATGAAAAGAAAGACTAGAAATGATATATTTCAGGGGATGTCCAGAAAAGAGGGGAATAAATTCTCCAGAGCAACTGAAGGCAGGACAAGAAGGAATGAGTGGAAACTAATCAAGGAGAAATCCAACCTAGAACTAAGGAGAAATTTCCCAACAGTGAGAACTATCAGTGGAATAGCTTCCTTCAGAAGTTGTGAGTTTTCCATCACTGAAGGTTTTTCAGAAGAGATTGGACAACCATTTGTCCAGAATGATATAGTTTTTCCTACTTGAGGGGGTTGGACTAAAAGACTTCCAAGGTCTCTTCCAGCTCTGTTATTCTGTATTCTGCATCCTTGTGAACTCCAACTGGGTCAACTGTTTGGCCAAACCAGCAGGGTTATGCTGGACATACAGGCTTTGGATCTGATTTAGATGGATCTTTCTTTTATATATTTGAAACCAAAAGCAGTATTCCAAAAACACCCAACTTTTAATCTTCAGAAGGAGACAGTTGGATAACGTTATCCTGCAACTCCTTATTGTTCAGGAGAGCAAAAATACAAATTTTCTTTTGTGTGTAAGTTTGTGCATTGTACTAAGCATAATCTAATTTGGTTTTGGCTTGGTGTGACTTTATCCATTTTGAATGTTCAGTGGCTTGGTATTAGCCATAGAATATGGCTGATGCTTTTTATGGCATTGTTTTTATTTGGTAAAAGCCATAGTTTAACAATCACAGCCTTAGGAAAAAGATCACTTGGTTTTAACCGGAGAAAGATATTGTAGAAGTCTGTGCTTTTTTGTGCTCCATTTTTTTAAATTTTCTAAATAAACATTTTGTGGTTTACATTAAATTCTAGTTTGTATAGTGGTATTGTTATTTAGCTTGGCCCTTGTTCTACAAAATTTGGACCTACACAGAATTGTGGCCAGATGGAAATAGTCAAATAATTACCTCATATAATTGGCCCAGGCAAAATTTCATTCCTTCTGCAATCAATAAAATGTACATTAGATTATTGCCATGATTAAATCTTAATAATTGGGGATTTTTAGAAAGTGTATTTATGAAAACTCCTCAGATTCTTGGCTTGTGCTGAGTCACACCCTGCTCCTATGAATGTCTACTTAAGAGGAAATCCTGTAGACTTCCTTGAACTTGAGTTACAAATAAGGATGCGTTTGCAATCTTGGGTTGCAAATGAACTCCAGGAAATCCTCATTTAGTGACCACAATTGGAACTGGAAACTTGGTTGTTAAGTGACGCAATTGCTAAATGAAACCACAACTGTGCTTATCGTACTTCAACTTTTCTTTGCCTTACAGATCTGGAAAGGTCTTAAATGCAAGTATTGGTCATAAAGTTATTTTTTCATCATATAACTACAAATGGTCACCATCCGAGACAGTCACTAAATGAGTACGAGTACCCATTTACTTGAAGTGTATTTGTCTATTTAGATATGGTTCTTTTAAAAGCATCCAAATGAAAGTTTAATTGGCAATCTTTGAGTCTTTTTAATGCAGATTTTGCATGCTAAAACACTGAGGCAACTTAGGTTTATATTTATTTTATGGCTTTTTAAAATATATATACTGTGTAAACTGTTGAGGGTCCATGTGGGGCCATTGCTATGCAAATACAATAAACCAAGATATACTGTACATAAAGCCAAAGAAGCATTTTAAAGAAACCTGGCAAGACAAATATGAATGAGGTCTTCATGGGTTTCTAGTCACTGAGGCTAACTGACAGGGTAATAACTCTTCGGTAAATATAATTAGGTTTTTTCTCCCCAATCTTGTAGCAGATTATAAGGAAAATGCCTGCTAGTTCTATTTTCACGCAGAAAGATCCTTACCAAATTACAGTTTGTACCAGGAAATCTGGGATTCTGAATACAGAAGGACATTTGCATTTTAATAACGACTCTCTCTCTCCCCCCTCAAATGAGTATAAAGATTTATTACAAGCTTAAGCTCTGAACCCGAGAGCCCAAGCAAATTAGCAGTAGATAACAGGAATTCAAGATGGGCTGGACTTAGATTTCTTGTGAGCTCAAAGGGACTCGAGACTTATGATGCACTTGCCTCCTCCCTCAGGCTCAGCCTGGTCATCTCCTACAATAAAAGCAGAAAGAGATATAATTCCTCTTTCCTTGGGTTGCATGCAGATGATTCAAGAGAAGCCTTCCTCTCCTGGTTTCCTCTCATTGTTCATTTAATGCTCCTTACAGCAGCAGTTCCCCATCCAACCTTTTGGGCACCAGGGAGAGAGGTTTTTCCATAGACCTGAGGGGGCATGGTTTTGCATGTTACCTGCTTCCCACGGGTTGGGCGTCACTTGTTTGTGCAGACAGGGATGCTGGCATGCCACTGACCGGTGGCGAGGTTGGGGATTCCTCCCTTACAGGACTCAAAGAGGCCACAAATCACTATCTACACTACTAACTTGTTGCTGTGATTGGATTCCGCCTTTGTTCTGAAGTTGCGTTGTAGTCTTATCACCTCCCATTGGCTGCTTCCCATTGACGACAGCAGTCTATTTGCAGTGCAGTTTTCGGTGCCAATTTTATGCAGTGGATTGAAAACAATCTCCATGGATGTTCAAGCTTTCTACATCAATGCCGAAGGGGGAGAAGTGATCTAATGCAGAACATAAACTTTGTCTCTCTCACTGTCCAAGTTTCTTGGATCGGGTAGATCATGCCAGGATGGTTCTTTTGATTCCTTCAGCATGTTCTTGCACATTGTGTGCCTGGAAATCTGCTCCCTGTACCAAGCAAGCCGGTCAGTGTGAAATATTTTTATATGTGGCACAAGGAGCAACCTCACGCATTGTCAGTGAAACTGAGTTGGCAATGATCTAATCGTACTCCTAGATTATATGAACTGCCATCCTGTTCTGACCGTGATAGGAATCACTCTTGATCGTATAGCTTTGAGGGAGTAAATTGTATTGAAACTCGTTCCAGGAAAAAACAGCAATAACCCTATGACACCATACTCTAGGGGAAAGGATGTGCATCTTACTGCCTCAGGGCCACATGTATTGCCCATTGACTGTACTGCCAAATTTGTTTCTTATTGTGTTGAAATGGAAAACACATGAAAGCTGTAATATAAACTGAAAGCAGCTTAAAATCTATTCTTCCTGAACATCAGAAAAAAAAACCTTTCATCTGCATGCATGACAGAGTTCTAGCTTCTTCTGGTTGTGGGCCATCTCTTGTAGGCCTTGGTCCTGCCAAAACTCTGGATAGCATTGGGCTATTCCTACAAAACAAGGGCAAAAGAAGAAGAGGAAAACGACAGAGAAGGAGGTGGCTGGCTGGAGTCACTGAAGCAGTTGACGTGAGCTTAAATGGACTCGGGATGGTAGAGGACAGGAAGGTCTGGAAGAACGTTGTCCATGGGGTCGCAATGGGTCAGACACGACTTCGCAACTAACAACAACTCATGCATGTTGTTGTTGTTGTTATTATTATTATTATTATTATTATTATTATTATTATTAATTAGACTTATATACCGCTTCATAGGGCTTTCAGCCCTCTCTAAGCGGTTTACAGAGTCAGCATATTGCCCCCACAGTCTGGGTCCTCATTTTACCCACCTCGGAAGGATGGAAGGCTGAGTCGACCTTGAGCCGGTGAGATTAGAACTGCTGAACTGCAGATCACAGTCAGCAGAAGTGGCCTGCAGTACTGCACCCCAACCACTGCGCCACCTCGGCATGTTGTTATCAGAGTGATTAGATATACCTACCCAAGTCAAGTGCAAATTTGCATCTAGGAAAGAGGAGAAACCAGACAGAAAGTAGCTTTCTGGTCCTGCAAGAGAAGATCTGCAAATCTTACTGAATAGAATAGAATAGAATAACAGAGTTTGAAGAGATCCTGGAGGTCCTCTAGTCCAATCCCCTGCCCCTGCTTAGGCAGGAAACCCTACACCACATGTGCATCAAACTTCTGGGATTAGAACAGGGGTGTCCAGCTTTGGTAACTTTAAGAACTGTGGACTTCAACTCCCAGAATTCCTCAGCCAGCCTTTCTGGGAGTCAAAGTTCACAAGTCTTAAAGTTGCCAAAGTCAGACATCTCTGTATTAGAGGTTAGAACAGGGGGCAGGATTTAGCTGATCTCAGAAAAACTAAACAGGATTGGATCTGAACAGTAGTTAGATACAGGATCATCACAGGTATAGGCTCCCTTAAGGCTTTATTGCAATCATGCAAAGCAAGCCTTTAGAAAAGAAATCCCTTTTGGGAGAGGGGGCAATCTGGGGCTTAGTGGAAGAGTGTATCCTTTGCAAAAGTTTCCGGGTTCAGCTTTTAGTGTCAGTAAACACAACACTAAAGGATTCCTGGCTGAGAATTGGAGAGCTGCTGCTCCTACTATTGATCGACCATGCAAAGTTACATAGGGATAATGCAACAGCCTTCATTGAAGTGAGCTCCAAAAACACATGTTTTAGAGTCTGTGATGCTTTTAAAAAAAGATCCCCTACTCACATAGAATCAAAGGTTTCTAACAAAAAGTTTAAACTCTTGTATCTGCGTTTTGGGGGAGGGGGAGCAAAGCTAATAGTCCAGGGTGGCAGTTCTGCACAAATATGGATATTTTTTGTGTGATTTTCCCTTAGAATTCCTGGAAGTTGAGCAATCCTGCCCTGAGAGATGATAGACACTTTCTGAGTAAACCTTCCCCTGAGCTTTGAGAATGTCATCATAAACATACATCAAACTAAAATGAATCAGAGGAAACCATTAAAAGTGAAAAAAAATATGAGTGGAAACAAAACTCTCTAGTTTAATTCTATGCCAGGCAACTTTCAGACAACTGTAGGAAAGGAAGGAAAAGGACTTGGACAATTTTATTTTATTAAATTAGCTTTATTTTACTCTTTTAAGATGTTTGCATCAGTTTTTGCGAATATTTATGAATGGCCTTGGGTGGTTGCGTATTGTGGAATTGAAAGTGATGAAGGCCGTTTTCCTTTTCTACATTCCACTGGATCAGAGAAACATGGGAACAACTGCTGTGATTTGGCCAAACCATCTAAGACATTGCAACAGGACAATTTATATTGTTAAATCTTCTTAATTACAAGATTGATCACTTTTCTGGAATTGGTTTCTAAATGGGACAATGGCCTACATCTCTTTGAAGCGGCCTCCGTGTTGTAGATGAATGGTTTTTAGCAAAGAATAAGAAAATAAGAATAGAGTAGGATAGGATAGGATAGGATAGGATAGAATGAACTTTGAAGGTCTTCTAGTCCAACCCTGTGCTCAGGCAGGAAATCCTATAACATTTCAGATAAATGGTTGTCCAGTCTCTTCTTATAAACCTCCAATGTTGGAGCACCCACAACTTCTGGAGGCAAATCATTCCACTGATAAATTTTTCTAACTGTCAGGAAATTTATTCTTAGTTCTAGGTTGCTTCTCTCTTTGCTTCTCCTGTTTGATACTCTCCAGATTATAGATCCCATCAGCAGCAGCTAGCATGAGGATGAGAACTGTAGACCAATGCATCTGGAAAATGTTAAATGGAAAAAAGATACCTTTCAGACTTAGGCGTAGTTTAAGAAATACTTGAGGCAACCCATTACAAGGGTAAATTAACAAAGTTTGTGGACCTTTGCAGTTTCTTTTCCTGGAATTGCAAATTCTTGCTTCTTTTTGTCTAGGCATTTGTCCATTTTTCTAAGTTTGGATTATCTACTCTGGTAGTGAATTCCGTACAAGAAAATTGTTGCATCGGTGAGAAAATAAATAAATAAATAAAATCCATGTATTAAACCTTTGATGAATTAGTGCACTAATTTTATTTTACCTTCCCTTACAAACTCATAAATAACAAGGGATCAGACATCTTTCCCTGCCCTCTGAGTAAATTATTTTTCAGTTCTAATCAGGAATCAAAAAGAAAGCTTTATCAGTATTGCTATTTTATAGTGTATGCATTTATATGTAACATTACTGTAATCGATGCTTGTGGTGGATCTAATTGTTGAAAAGTATACGTCACATTGTGAGTTTGTTTGTTTTTACTCTAAATTAGACATAGGAATGACAATTAATTCAATAAGCAGTAGGCTAGAGCCTTTCCTGATGTTATGTTAGAAACCCATCTTTATAACTGCTCTATGTAACCATGGTTTGCTGATATCAATTTGGTTCAATAGATGCTTTTCTAAATTCAAAATAACTCTCCCATCGGTTGTTTGTTGTTCTTCCTCATTTCTTGAGGAACTTCTCACAAGGTTTGCTCTCACTAATCAAAACACATGGCCAGAGTCAGCATCTTTCTTCCTGAATTTCAGTTGTATGATCTTGGAATGAACTGGTTGCAACAAAAATCAAGCTGGCGATTAGCCTGTGGCTTCCAGGATGCAGGTTACGTGCACCCATGGCTGAAAAATATGAAGACCAAATGTGTGGGCCCACCACAAAGCCAACTGCAGCCAACAGTTGTCAGAAATCAACTCAAGAACGCTTTGGCATCCGTGCCATGGTGAATCTGATGGAGGTTTTATTAGGGACATATGTCAGTCACCCATGAAGCAAAGCAGCTCATGTGCAAGTATTTAAAATTGTCATAATTATAATTAGGCCTCATGCAAGTGACATTTTTGAATTTGCGATTTACTCTGGGAGATAAGAACGATTTCCAGGGTTGTCCCTTTTTTTTCTGATACTAAAGCAGAAGATATTTAACAAAATAACGGAAGAGTTGGAAGGGACCTTGTCTCCAGTGCAATGCCCTGCACAAGCAGAAGACCTTATACCATTTCAGACGAAGAGTTGCCCAGTCTATTTTTGAAAACTTCCAGTGATGGAGCACTGGTTAATTACTTTCACAGTCAGGAAGTTTCTCCTTAGTTCCAGGTGGCATTTCTTCTTGGTTAGCTTCCATCCGTTTCTTCTGATTTTGCCTCCTAGTGTTTGGTTGTCCCCCTCTTCTTTGTTGCAGTCCCTCAAATATTAGAACATTACTATCATGTCACCCCAATCCCTTTTTTCACTAGACTAGACATACCCAATTCCTGCAATCGTTCTTCATATGTTTTAGCCTCCAGCCCTCTAATTATCTGTGTTGCTCTTCTCCTCACTCTTTCCAGAGTCTCAAAATCTTTTTTATATTTTTTATTAGTGGCTTTCCCAGATGTTTTCTGGACTGGTACGGGAGGCAGAAGACGATGTTATTAAGAGGTCCGGGAAAATATTAAGATGCTCTGGCTGGATCTGTGACCCTTATATAGCACGCCACAGGATTATTTGCTGCTCAGAAAATAGATGTTCTGCAGCCCCGTTCCCTCTGTATCTCTCCAACAGCCTTAATGTAAGAAAGATTTATACAGTCTGAAGATAATCCAGAGTCTTATGAATAACAGGCTAAACTGCTTTGCTTGTTGCAAGACACTTTAGCTTTACTTTGCAAGGAAACTGTTTAGTCTCGATATTCTTGGGTTGATAATATTTGGTAGCTAGTACTAACTGCACAATTGTTGGGGCAGGCCTTAAGTGATGGAGGGATGAGGCAAAGTAGAGCTGGGTTTTGCTGTTGAGTTTAGCAAGCACAAATACAGTTGCTGTTTTTGTAATAATTTTATATAATTTATTATAATGATGTTGTCAGAAGAATGTTATGCCACTTGCCTAATGATTTGCCACAAATGTAAGAGGATACAAAACAATGACTATAATGATCATTGGGCAACGATTTCGCAAACAGTTGGAAAAAGCACATCGCTTCTCTCTAACTAGTTTGTTAAGTTATGCTTTCATTGTATTTAACTTTATTTTCCTGGTCATTTGTTCCCTTCTATATTTTGAGTCCTTGCATAATAAGTGCTTTTTTTATTAACTGTGAGAGATTTTTTAAAAAAAAAATTTAGTCTTTGAGAATATTTTCAGTCAGATAACAGAGCAGCCATATATCACCCCCATTGAGAGGTATTGAAGGAAAACTCTCTAAAAAAGTTTCCAAAAATTAAAATGTGAAGTACCCAGACATGTTATTGGCAGTTGCAAAACCCTTGTGTTCCCTGATGTTTAATTAGTGTAGATGTCAAATATATATATCTGGTTTCTTTTCCTCTTCTCTTCTTTCCTTTCAATGGGACTATTTCTCAAGTGTTGAACAATGTTCTATTTCTGTCATGTTAAATATTACAATTTGGTGTCCACATTCAGAGAGGTTTATAAATGGGGGCAAGATGGGCACTTTTGGGAAGTGGCTGTGGTGTATTTTGTCAACCGTTTCCTTTGAAAGCTTTTAGGTAAAGGTAAAGGTTCCCCTCGCACATATGTGCTAGTCCTTCCCAACTCTAGGGGGCAGTGCTCATCTCCGTTTCAAAGCCAAAGGGCCAGCGCTATCTGAAGACATCTCCATGGTCATTTGGCCGGCATGACTAAACGCTGAAGGAGCACGGAGCGCTGTTACCTTCCCACCAAAGTGATCCCTATTTTTTCTACTTGCATTTTTACATGCTTTCGAACTGCTAGATTAGCATAAGCTGGGACAAGTAACCGGAGCTGACTCTGTTATGGGGCGCTAGGGATTTGAACCACGAAACTGCTGGCCTTTTGATTGACAAGCTCAGTGTCTTAGCCACTGAGCCACTGAGTCCCTCTGAAAGCTTTTAAATGCCTGCAAATTTAAAAGATGGCTCTTGCTTTTGATTGCCTGGTTTCATCCAGCTACTGCTTTGACTGGATTTATTTTTCTCAAGTTGTTTCTTCATGTTACCTACATTTTGGGCTAATACAGTTTTCTTTGCCAAGGAAGGAAAAAAAAAACCAGGCAGAGAAAATAAGCATGGTAGCTGACCAGGGGTATATTCTGACTCAAGAATTGTTGTGGTCTTGCAAAGTTGAAAACTTTGCAAGACCACATGTTCTTGGATCTGTATGAAAGAAGAAAACCCGCAAATATGTAAGCCAAATGATCTGTGGATGCTGGTATGGAAAGCATTTCTAATGGTCATATAAATATTTAAGGTTTCTTTCCAGCCTATTAAAAAGTTGATTTTAAAAAATATAAATCAAACTGTCCTTAAAAAAAAAAGTAATGCACATGGTCATACATGTTGGGCTCTGTTCATGTACTGTTGCAGTGTTATTTAAGAAAATTGGATGATACCCCATTTTAACAGAATAACAGAATTGGAAGTGACCTTGGAGGTCTTCTAGTCCAACCTCCTGTTCAGGCAGGAAACCCTGTACCATTCTGAATAAATGGGTGCCCAATCCCTTCTTTAAAACTTCCAATGTTGGAGCACCCACAACTTCTAGAGAATGATTAATTGTTCTAATTGTCAGGGAATTCCTTCTTAGTTCTACACTGAATCTCTTCTTGATTAGTTTCCATTCCTTGTTCCTTGTCCTGCCTTCATGTGCTTTGGAGAATAAGATGACCCCCTCCTCTTTGTGACAACTTTTGAAATATTGGAACACTGCTATTATGTTGCTCGTAGTCCTTCTTTTCATTAAGCTAGACATTTTATTTTTTTGTTGTGTCCATCTACTTATTTTGAAATGTGTTTTTAAACCTTTTGATAATATCAGCACCATTAAGGTAAATGTTAAGCATAATATTATTCCTCTGGGAGAATCTTGTTTTTCTTTTTTCTTTTTCTTTTTATTAACAAACATGTAAAATACACACACACAAAACCTAGACGTACACCACATTTACACAATACAATACGAACAGGAACTTCCTGTTCTTTCTAATAGCAATTATCAATCGATACCGCTCACCTTATATTATTTCCCCTTCTATTGTATTTCATTTGGATTTCACCATTCTTAACCCTCTTATTTTACTCATAACTATTATTTTTTGAGTTTTGTTATATTCCTTCATTGATTCTTGTTTCTTTCCTCCATCCACCTATACCATTTATCCCATATCTGGTAGAATTCTGATTCTTCTTTTCCCTGGATTTCTTTAGTTAGTTTGTCCATTTCAGCACAATCCATAACCTTTCTTATTATTTCATCTTTGCTTGGAATTAATTTGTTTTTCTATTTCTGGGCAAAGGCAATCCTTGCCGCCGTAATTATATGTAGTATTAAATACTGGATTTCTTTCTTGTATTTCACAGACATTATTCCTAATAGAAAAACTTCGGTTTTCATTCTATTTTAACCCCTCCAGCCAATTTTTGATCCTTTTCCAAAAAAATTTAGCCTCCTCACAGGTCCACCATAGATGGTAATATATTCTGTGTATTGATTCACATTTCCAACATTTTGAGGAGGTATTTGTTAAAATTTTAGCTAACCTTGTTGGTGCCAGGTGCCACCTGTAAAACATTTTGTACTGGTTTTCTTTGTATGCAGCTGATAGTGTCATTTTTAAGTTTGTTCCCAAAAATTTTTCCCATTTGTCTACTTCAATATTAGAGCCAAAGTTCTGTGCCCATTTTATCATTTGTTCTTTCACAATTTGTTTTTCTTATCTAGAAAGGTAAATATAATTGCATATAATTGTGTGACTGATATTATTGTGCTTTGGATGTTCACCTTGGATTTGGCATTTCTATCTATCTATGGAGTCCTTTCTAAGGATGTGGGATAGACAGATGTGGTGGATGTTTGATAGTGTTAGAGGTATCCATGCATGGTTGGACACAGTTAGCCAGATGTTTAGACTGAATTTGGCATGTTAGCCACATGTTGAGTCCTTTTCAAGGACCTGGGATGGGCTGATGAGATTGTTGAGAGTATTAAAGATATTGATACAGGAATGTAAGGTGATCCAAGTAAAGCTGCCTTTTGCAATTGACTGATGGTGATTTTGTCAACACCAATGATGTTCAAATATTTCTCTAGTAGTTTTGGTATTGCATCCAAGGTGCCTATTACTATTGGTATCTGCTTTCTTTTGTCACAGTCATTCCATTTCTATTTGCAGCCTTTTGTATTTTGTGATTTATTATGAATATTATCTCCCCCTGCTAATTTACTGGAGTCACATTCCTACGATAAGCATGCGGCCCCAAAACAGGTAAGGACCTTCAAATTGATGTGAAACTGTGTTCATGCTTTGTTTCTGAACTAGCCTGTGTAGGCCAGCTAACAAATTTGTCTGGTGGCTCATTTTATTTGCTAATTTTTCTGTTCTTTCTGGAACCTATTAATGCTTTTGGTAACTTTCTGGTCTAGAAATACTTAATAGAGCTAGTGTTTATTCGAAGAAATTGAATTCTTCCAGACTGACAAGGAGGATTTAGATTGTTAAAGACAGAAGAATATCCAGGAAATAGTTGGCCCAAGTGACATTTTGGTTTGGCCAAAACAAATGATGTTTTTTCCACATGGTGCGGTAGTTGAGGGTTTTTTTGCGGATGTGTGCATGCACATAGAAATGTATTTTTTTTAAAAAAAAAAACCATGAATAAATAATTGAAGTAAATATTATACAAGATCTGTAAATGTTTGTTCAGAGGATGGACTGAAATATTTATGGAAAAATGTTCCATAAAAAAGATGGTTACGAGGAGTCCTCATATATTAAGCTATTTACAATTCACTCTGGCAAATAGTTCCTCCCTAGTTTAACTTTGGTTTGAAAGTCACCATGCAGCATAAGCTAAGATAAACCGTTCTATGTCACAGTTACAGAAATGCTACAATAGCTTTCCTCAATGTGATGCCTCTTACAAAGTGCTGAACTTCACCATGGTTAGTGTAGAATATGTGAAAAGTTAGTAATTTGGAGAGATTTTTGGTCTCATAAGTGGATCTTAGCTTGGTAATATGGACTTCATATAAATGGTTATCCCAACCTGTTGAAACACCAAAAGATCCACCAACAAGTATTTGTAGTCTGTAACATTTCATCTCAATATCTGGACACAGGTAGGGCAGCAATAGGTTCAGGCTGAACCCTAGCAAGACTGAGTGACTGTCAATTCATGGATTCATTTGTCCATCTTAGTTATTGATGGCGTCAAACTTCTCCAGATGGAACCGGTTTATAATTTGGATTTGTGGCTCGTCTCTAAGAGCAGGTGGGAACCAGGATCAGAAGGATCTTTGCACGATTCCCTCTTGTGGGTTTTGCCAATTCTTTGACCAGGAGATACCTTATTCACCTCGTGGCTAGATTATAGCAGCACCATGTCCACTCAAGCTGTCCTTGAAAACCACTCTGAAGTTAGGGGTCTAGAATGTGGCAGCCCAAATACCCTGTGGGTATAGCTCAATTCACTTCCACCCTATTAGATCTAGTATGCTCCAAGTCCTGTTAAAAGTATGTCTTCTTATGGGACTTCAGAGTTCTGGAGGTGTTTTTTTAATAACAACATGCCTTGTAGGAAGCATGCCCTCCCCCCTCTCCCCCAAGTTAGCTGTTGTTTTAAAAACTGAGTCTGTCCAAATGCTTTGGGACAGGATATTACATGATTGTGCACTGACTGATACTGGCACTTTATTCCTTGGTTCTGACATTATACCTTAGTCGTTTGTTATTTATTACTGTGTCCTATTTGTTTTATTGAGTTAATATGCATTGTGGCTTCTAGAGTCCATTAGTTGATTGGTGCTTACACTGAACAAATAAAGCAAATAAATAAATAATCTGTGGCACCTAAGGCCAGTGTATAAGTAAAACATATAAGAAGTAGAGAAAAGCACCAGCTAATTCAGAGCAGGGATAATTTTTTTTTAGCAATAAAGGAAAAAGGATACACACTCAATAAGTGTTTTTGTAAAGTTGAATCCAGGTTCCTGTTTACAAAGCCCCGTCAATTAGTTAGGCCTTACGTGTTAACCAACCCACAATTTTGGAATTTCAATGTTGTTTGATGAAGTGTGGCTTCTGCAATTTGTGCTTGGTCAAGCTTTCAACCCTGAGGACACACAGATTAAAGACAGATGGGCGTGCAAATTTAAAAGGCATGATCCAAACCAGGGACACACGGACTACTTGTGCAGAGATGTGTCATCTTCTACTTCTCTTGGGGATATTCAGCAATGAGATTCTATGCTTGTTTCCAGCCCAAATATACTGATTTCAATTGGCTGCTCTGAATTTGTTTTTGCTCTACTTTATACAAGATGTGCTTAATAAGATTCATGTGTTTGTGTCCCATGGACTTAATGCTGTGTTGAATTCTGCATTCTCTGCCCTTAAAATAATGCATTTTGTAACCAAGGAGGCAAAACTAAGCAGACCTACAGTTGCTAAGCATTTACAAAAGACAGAAAGCCATAATGCATTTGGGTTGATTTTGTGGCCCCTGGGCTGCTGCAGTTTTACTTCATGGTTTATGGCTTCCTTTGTGATATGAGAACAAATTATGGTGGTGGTCTTATATCAGGGTTTAGCATAATGTACAAATCCTTTCTGAGGCTGTCTGCAAACTGCAGTTTCAGGCACAAAGGATCAGGACCGTATGTAGTACTAGTATCATACCAGTACTAAACTGAGGCCAGAGAAAGGTCAGTGGAATTCAAGAGGAGTTGAACTTGCATCTTTTATGGCAATGTAGTGACTCTAAGCTGATGATATGCTTAATTCTCCCCCCCCCCAGCTCTGTCTGCTCTTCTTCTATATGCAAACATGGTATAATGAAAAGATATCAGTTTGAGTGGTTTGCTCTGAGTGATATTTAGAATCACCACTTAACTAGACAAAGAAAGATTTCGGTGATTTGATGATATGATGTCCAGTTGAATTGAATAGTTGGCTCTTTCAATAAATTCTGTATAAATCAAAAGCTGTTTATTACTTCTTCAATGTCGATATTTCTGTCCATTAAGTCCACATTGCCTCTATCAACCCTCCACCCAAGGGAAATCCAATATCAAGAAATACTTCACTGTGGATTTTTTTGAAATAATTTCCAAGATAGGCTGCAATGAGAGAGAGGGGGGGGAGGGAGGGAGGGAGGGAGGGAGAGACCTTAATATTTCAAAGAAAGTTGGTCTTATTTATTTATTTGTTTGTAACTCATTTTTATTATTTTTACAAATAGCTCAAAGTAGCAAACATATCCAACATACTTTCATCCTCCTATTTTCCCCACAACAACCCTGTCAGATGAGTTGGACTGAGAGAGAGAGAAGAGAGAGAGAGAGAGAGAGAGAGAGAGAGAGAGAGAGAGAGAGAGAGAGAGAGAGAGAGAGAGAGAGAGAGAGAGAGAGAGAGAGATAGTGGCTCAAGGTCAACCAACTGGATTTCATGGATAAAGTGAGACTAGGACTCACAGTCTCCCATTTTCTAGCCTGTTGTCTTAAGCACCAGATCCAACTGGCTTTTTGACTAATATCAGAAAGAGATCCCCCTGAATATGATGGAAACACTGTGATTATTTATAGCTAATTATTTAAAATAAGGAATATCCTATTTGGGGGAGCTGGGAGAAGGATTTGTGTGTAGACAATTTAATTTTTAAAATTTCATGGAAAAACACATTGCAAAATCTCATTGGGATGGAAATCTGCTTAGAGTTAGGCTTCCATGAAATTGTATAGAAAAAAATAAAACATCATTGAGCAATTTCCAGTGGCTATTTATGCATGGGAGGTGGGGGGGGGGACTCTTACATTTACATGAAAGTAATAGGGATTATAAATTTTCTTTCTTGGAAGCCTAACCCAAAATGGATTTCCATCCCCATGGGATTTTCCCATTCATTTTTCCTTGGAATAAAAATAATGGGGATCATAAATGCAAGGGGCCCCTATCCATAAAATACCTCTCCAAACTGTTCACTGATTTTCATTTTTATCTCTGATGTCCTGTATTAATTTCTTTCTGGGATTTAGCACTAAGATTTGAACTTTTGGAGTTCTCTGCCTAACTCGTGGCTCATAGGTAGAAGGGGGCCTTAGCTGTCATCTACTTCAACCTCCTGGTCAATATAGAACCCACTAGAGCAGTGTTTTTTCAACCTCAGCAACTTTAAGATCGGTGATGTCTCGGAAATTCTGGGAGTTGGAGGTCCTAAAAGTTGGTGAGGTCTTTAAATAGAGATGTTTAAGCAGAGGTCTTTAAACAGAGGGTGGAAGGTGATCTATCATGCATTGTTAGACCACTTTCCATCCTCTGTTTAAAGACTTCTCAGAAGGAAAACTCACCATGCTGTGTGATTGCCGGTTTATGTTGAATGACCACTCATCGAGTCAAAAAGATTCCTCCTAATGTCTATCCCGAGCTTCCTTCCTTCTACTTCCAACGTGGCTAGAACCTCTGTAGGGCAAAAATAGATTAGACTCTTCACTTCTGCTTGAGGTAGGTTTTTCCTCATTTCAGTTCCAATGTGAGTAATACATTATTTTTCATGCTGAAAGGGCAAAGCCCTCAAACAAAAGCCTGCTTGTATATTTCTGGAGCTAATGGAAATGGTTGTCTCTTGTAATGCAATTTGCAAAGCCTTTTTGGGCAAAATGTTAAAAGACAAAACAATAACAAACACTTGATCTTTTTTGTCTCACAGTGTACATGCCAAGACTTTGCAGTGAGTACATCACTGATTAGTTTTCCTGGACTTGTAGGAAAGGAGGGTGACTTGTAGAAAAACGGAAAGTATTGACTTCCAACTTTTGTTTATGTTTTTGTAGGGAGTGGAGGAAAGATATCATGGATTCATCTTCTTACTTTGTGATTCTCAAATTGTTACGCTGGAGAAGCTCAGTGAAAGTGTATCATTCCTAACGGATTAATTCCCCTGAATTCTTCTGAAGGAATGCTGCTGTGGAACAATGTGAGAAAGTAAATGGATGACTCCTATCTCCGTGTCCCCGAATGCTCCCAAGGCGTACTATGGTCAAGCAAATCTAAAAACTAAATGGTAACTCTTCCAGACCCAGCTTTACATGCATCTCACTGAACACTTGTGTTGGCTCCCAGGAGATTCTCACCAAATTAGAAGAACCCAACAAGAAGGCAATTACCTAAGATTCTGTCCCACTTATTTTTCCCCAACTTAGGACTCTTCAAACCAAGACCTCTATAGCTAGTAACTATGGGAAATGGCTTTGAATTCTGAGAAGAAAACCTTACAATCTGGAGAGTGCTTGGTTTGAAATTCTGGGACTTCCAAACCATATTGAAAGATGCCAAGAGGAGGAAGACCATAATACATATAGCAATAGCATTTAGACTTGTATACCGCTTTATAGCCCTAAGCGGTTTATAGAGTCAGCATATTGCCCACAACCTCATTTTACCCACCTCGGGAGGATGGGAGGCTGAGTCAACCTTGAGCCTGATGAGATTTGAACTGCCAAATTGAAGGCAGCTAGCAATCATCAGAAGTAGCCTGCAGTACTGCACTCTAACCATTGCGCCACCGCAGCTCATATCTTTATGATTGCAAGGTCAATCCTTAAATTAAAAATGGACTGTAATATTGCGGACTAAAGAACACTGATTTGGGCATCACACCTGCTTTACATCATGTAGGATCAGTAGAGGACAGAATGATCATTGCCTATAAATTATGATTGCTGTTTGTCAGCTCTACTATCAGAAAGAATCTGCTATGAATATCAATTCTAAAGCAATGCAAGTAGGGAAAAACCTAAGAGCTTGTAAATTTGCCAGGATTATCTGATTGTCCATTGTAGGAGTTCTAGGCCCCCTAGATAAGTTTCTCCTATGATCCAGCAGGAGTCTTCGATTCTTTCTAAGGACTATTTGATTTATCTGGAACATCCCATACTCTAGTGATTAACTTGGATGCAACACATTTTGGCTTGCACTTGATGTGTATCTGTTTTGCGACATGATCTCATAATGTACAATTGTACTGTTTCAGTTCATAAGGATGTAGACTTTTCAACTTCAAAAGCTGCAAAAAACATCAGTTTGTGATGAAAAGCCAGTTGTTAATCCGATGTAGATTAAAGCTGAGAAATCAAAGGCAAAGACCTTGGAATAAGTGAATAATTATAAATGAGAATCCTTGGCTAGCACGGAAGGAGTCTATCTTAATATTTTAGAAAGCTTTTGGGAAAACTGTGGGAGAGTACTGTAGGTTTCCTACCAGCAATCCAGTTGAAGTCCAGACATCTTAAAGTTGTCAAGTTTGGAGAACACCAACCCAGATAATTCCTTCTCACCAGAAGCTGAAGATCTCTTGGCATGTATTATTTTAATTTCTAATACATTTGATTTGTCCTGGGTTGGAGTTAAATTAAACTCTGTTTTAATCTTGAATTAACCGTCCTTGCGGATCTTGTCACGTGAGTGTGTTCTAAAGGACATTTCATAGTACTATGAATAAACTTTGATACTGAGGAAATTACTCATTTTTATATGTTTATTGGCTCAATTGCATTCTAAATCTCCTGACCTTTTCTCTGGGACAATTTTTCAGCCATAAAAGGATATCTTTTTATGTTTATCTGGTGAATCACTTGAGTAGATTTGAAGGGTATGGTCTTCTTGTTGATGCTCAGGTCTTAAAACAAAATCCTTCTGATTTTGTACTATATAGTGAGATACACATATGTGGAAGTTAGAAGAAGAGAATTCTGATTGTATCCATACAACATTGGTGCTGTTATCTGTATTTAACCTAACCTCATTCCTGACAATATAGTTTTGGAAGAAAAGAAAATCCTATAACAAACTGTGTTGTTTTGTTTTTAAAAAACCCCTCACTGATTTAATCTGGACATAAAAGATGCCATGTGGATCTCTTACAGGGAAGTTTATTTGTTTATTACTATCCCGCATTTATCCCTTTCTACTGAAAGTAACCCAAAGTGGCAACATAACTAATACTCCTTCTTCCTAATGTATCCAACACAACTTTCTCCTCCTGTTTCCCCAACAACAATCCTATGAGGTAAGTTGGGCTGAGAAAGTGGGATTGGTCCAAAGTAACTCAGCTGGCTTTTATGACTGAGCTAGGACTTGAACTCACAGTCTCCCATTTTGTAGCCTGGTGCCTTAACTACTGTAACAAACTGGCTGGACCAAATTATGATCAAAGGCAATTGTACCAAGGGTTGTAATAAGGGGCTGTCCCACTACTAACTTAAAAATCAAATATTTTAAATTAAAATTAATTTTAAAAGAAAATCAAACCTAGCGCAATGCTGCGGTTGTTAAGATGAGTAGCTAGCATTGTCATTAAATCACTCTTAACTGATTATTTTGCAATTCTGTGGATGAATGTAGATTTTTAATTTTCTTTTAGATCATCTGAATTTGTTTCTTTTATTTCAGAGATCCTTGTGGCAGAAGGAAGCAAGGGAATTCTGAGAATTAAAATCCACATATTTTGCAGTGCCAAGGTTGAAACACACACACACACACACACACACACACACACACACACACACTCTAATACTGTCTACATATAATGTTGTTTATTTACATCGGTATATTTTGTGGTGCAGAAAAACACTGATAATATAATGCAATGCAAATATAACAAATCATATTATACTATTTAATTGGATGGAAAAGGTGAATTCATCAACTGTGCTTTGCCACAGACAGATCTGAGTCTATTCCTGCAAGCTTTGAGAATTTTCCTTCGGACAAGCCATCCTTGTTTACTTGTTTACTTGAGGGTTATGGAATAAAAATAAGTGTGGCTTTGTTGGGCAATATGTTTGAAGCTTTCCATTTGCCATCACATTTGTGTTATCATAGAGGCCTGCTAGAAGGATGCTACAAATAAATAATAGATAATAGATATAATAGATATAATAGATATAATAGATATAATAGATATAATAGATATAATAGATATAATAGATATAATAGATATAATAGATACTAAATACTAAATACTAAATACTAAATAATAAACAATAAACAATAAACAATAAACAATAAATAATAAATAATAACAATAAATAAATACGAAAAACCCATCCCATCAATAAAGGAAAACCTTCCCTGTTAAAAGGGGAGTGGGCATAGTTAAAAGGGGAGTGGAACCCAGTTTGGACACTAATCCAAATGGTATAAACTTTTAGGAAGAAAAAAATGCCCATCTGAAAAATCTTGCTTTCAAATTGATGGCTGGTTGTGTACACAGTTAAAACAAAGAATAATAGCCCTTGAAGCGAACACTTTCATACGAAGCCAGGCAGGGACTCTTCAGTGTAAACTAACTACTGCTGTGTTTATTCTGACAATTGGAAGCATCTCCCCCCCCCACCCCCGAGCTGAGTTCAGTATGTTCCCCGCTTTGGTTAATCTGACTGTGCTTCATCTTTTTTGACAGTCGTAAAGGGCAGAAACAAAAGAGTGCTGCGCCCTATTGCCATGACCTTGGCCCAATTCAAAATACCCTTTTTTGAATGGTGGTTCACATTTGTAAATTGCCATAAATAGACCATCCAGAAGTCAAGCAGCAAGAATGCTCGGTGGCCTTGAAATAAGGCTGGAAATAATGGAAAATTATTCATTATTATTCAGTAAATATTTCATATAATATTTATTGTATTATTTATGAAGTCTGCAGGAACCCCTACAGTAGACTTCATATATAAAAGAACCTTTGTCAACCCTGAAGTTCGCCTGATCGAAGCCATTTTGGAGCTTCAGTGCTGCCATACTGGAGCTGAGGGATACGGAGGAGGGGGGATTAGAAAAAGCTGGGCTTGTGTGGTTGAAATGCTTTCTCTTGGGAACCAAGGATGTTCTCATACCTGGTTGGAGGAAGGAGGAGTGATGTCCCTGGACCATCAGACAGTGCCTGGATTGGCCCATGTGACTAATAGTTTGGGGTTGAGAGAAATTTTTTTACTTTTAACTAGGTAAGAACCACGGGACTTTTCAGAGTCGGTTTTCACCAGATTTGTGCCAATATGGTATTTCCAATAAAGCTCTTCTTTGAGGAATCTAATTGCCTTGGAGTGTTGCTTGGAATGGATTTATTACTTGGAACCCTGACACCCTTTTCCAAAAATGCCAACATAAAGGATCTTGTGCCCCTGATTTCTAAACCCTAGTCATCTACTTTAATTCTTACTCTCACTGAAAATGCTGCATATGATCTTCATTGCTCCAAACTTGCCAATCTTTAATATAAAACAAGGGTAGTACACCTACATGTTCTTGCAAGACCTTGGAGATTGTGGTGGGTTTTCTGCCATGAAAAGTATGACTGCAGCAGTAGTCCCGGTATGGGCGTACCGGAGCCTGCCCAAAGCACCGGGTGCCGTTCCGGTATGGTGCTCCGGAGGGCCCAACCCCCCACCCATGCTCCTTACCTGTCTTTTAAAGCCTTCGGCGCTTCCGCACATATGCATGGTGTGTACAGCACCTGCGCGATGCTTTGCCGAGCAGTCACGGAGGCTTGCGGAGGCGTCACTGGCAGATAGGATGCATGCGCACGCCACGCATGTGTGCATGTGCACCATGCATGTTCATGTGGAGGACACTGGGCCCTGTTGCAACCGTACCAGTTGCAATGGGATCCGTAATCCACCACTGGACTGGAGCCATAGAAAGCTCAATCATGTTTTCCAGGCTGGTAGAATTTTTTCTCTCTGAAGTTTTGCCTTCTAATAATGCTCAGGTTTTTACTGATTTATTTTATTTTAGAGTCCAAAACTTGAGTGGAGAGTTTTAATATGACAGAGTAGGTACTATTCTGTTTAAAAAGTATTTGTTCATCTTGCCAATATCTAACATTTTTAACAGCAAACCATTTGTATCAGTGCATTTTTTTTAAATGAAGGATAGACAATCTGTGACCTTGATTCCTGCTAGGTTTTTGGTCATTGTCAGATTTTATACAAAACTGAAATTGTACTTGTTTCATAGAAAATCATTTATTTTAAAGTATCACTAAAACCCTTTCCTTTCCTCCTTCCCCTAGTATGTATTTTCAAGGTAAAATTCTTATTTCCTAAAAAAGAAAAGAAAAATCATATTCTTTGTAAGTATACAATTTTAACATAAGCCATTCCTCAGTTCCTTACACAAAATATGCTTTTGACGTTTAGTATACACTACGATGGTTTGGTAATATTGGTTACAAACATAACTATTGTTTTTGTCTGTGCAACAGAGCTGTCTTGACTTTCAGTTAATTTTTTCCAGAAGATTTTCTTTTAAAAAAACAAAACAAAATTAAAGCTAGAAGCAGTCATTTGAAGTTTGCAGTTAAAATATAGAGACCTGGAATTTTTTCATGTGCCCCAATAAAATTAATTAAGGTATATTTACGTATGAAAATAGCACAGTTACTTAAGGCACCTCATATTTTGCTACTCAGCTAAATCCATAGTACAGCTTTTCTTGAGGCCATTAAATTTTGGCTTGCTCCAATTTCCCCTTATTTGTTAAATAATTTTTATTTTTCTATAAATTCTCATTTGTGGCTGAAAATAGCACAATTGATGGAGTATTATAAACCATTTATGTTCCTACTACCAGCAAGGTCAAAAATCCAATGTGTTTGCAATTTTCATAGTAGAGGACAAATTTGCTACTTTAAAAAAAAAGGAAATTCATACCATTTATATATAAATTAACCAAAATACATTTTGGTAATAATGCAAAATAGCATGCTGTTTGCAATTTATAAGACACCTCATATTAGAATTACAGCTGTCAGAACATTAACTTCCAGTATTTAATAAATAAACACTAAGAATTTATAGGAATTCATGACTTTATAATAAAAGACCCTGTTATAGAAAATTTTAATTAACTGGCATAAATTTTGAGTAGAGTAAAATGATCTGTTCACCCCAAATTTAGATATGATTTTGACAGCAAGGGGGCAAGCCAAAATTCATGCAGAGATATTCTGGAAAATTCTGTAATTATTTTTGACTTCGGTCTCGGAAGGAAGGAAGGAAAGGAAAGGAAGAAAGTAAGGAAAATTGGAAGTTGGTTGGAAGAGTTTAGTGTTTAGTCATTAAGAAGTCCAACATGTTGTATGCATGTTGTTCATTATTTTATTATGTGTCGTTGTCTCAATGTTGTATTTCCCCCTCCCCTGGTTTTCTGTGAGCCGCCCTGAGTCCCCTCAGGGAAAAGGGCGGCCTACAAATGCAAATAAAACCATAAACAGGTAATCATCTCTTTTTAGGTGGGCGCTTTCCACGTATGGAGAAAACTCATCAGTGGACAGCCAAGAAAACAAAACAATGGATCATCAAGTAAGTCACTGCAGGAACAAAAAATTGTGTAAATTTTTGCAAATTATCCTTCTTTGGACACCTTATGAAAAGTCCTTACCTTCTGAAGAAGACTCTACTGTTGTGAAAGGTAGAAGGAAAGAGAAAAGAAGAGGAAGACCAGCAGCCAGGTGGAAAAGCTGAAGGAATAAGTTAGGGACAGATCATCATGGACAGATGCAACAACGACTTGGTCGCAGGTAATCAATCTCTTTCCATGTGATGATTGTACAGGTCTTAAAGTGGAGAGCAAGGAGATGTTGCCTCTTCACAAAGTGTGAAGACTCAAGTATTTGCCTTGAGTCACAAGCCCAATGACTAGACCTAACCTTTCAACTTTTTTTGAATATTGAGACAGATGAGTGACAGAAAGCATATGTAAAGTGCCTTTCCTTGACATTATATAGCGGGAACCAGATGCTGTTCCTGGAGGTGAGAGGGTTAGGATAATGAAATGAAAGCTGACAGTTCTTAGGCACTATCTCAACTCAGCATTGGCTGAAAGGGAAGAGAAAATCTAGACTGGAAAACTTTCAAGGGAACAATCTTTCTTTTTTCTGGCTCCTTGGCTCCTAACCTGTCTTTCAAAGAAATAATATTGCTTTCTTCTAAGTGAAGAGATTTTTGTAACCAGCATCTGTGTTTATATTTGCCTATTATTTTGAGCAGCTAACAACGCTGTCAACACGCAAGGGGACCGGGTCAAATTTTTCAGCTCTGTAGGTTAAGCCGTGCCCTTTTCCATCAAATTCAAACAGCAGGAAGAAGTGGAGTCTTACAATGTATTAGTCATTTCCTAGAAGTTTAAATATTTGGCTACCATTTTATAGTCCAAGGTACTATGATTCATCCTAGTTTTATTGGAAGCGGATTTCCAAGGGTAGCTTTATGATGAACCAATACTTTATGCAGTGAATGTATTAATGTTCTTATTAAAATTAGAAAGTATGAGGCTGACAGACAATGTGATGAGATTTTTTCCATCTTCAGGGATTTAAGCCAAAGTCTTAAGAGACATTTATCATTACTGAAGATATGGATGTTGTTAGGGAAAACTAAACGATAATTTTGAAGGGGAAGTTTGCAATTATGAATCAACTTCTGCATTTCAGTTTGGTATAGTCTTCTTAATTATTTGAAATTTCTGCCTTTTTTATTTCTAATCTAATGGCGTAGTTTTAAGTTGTGCATTACCTACATAGTAACATTTTTTTTAAAAAGTTCATGTAGCTTTTTAGTAGTTGATTAATTTAATATTTAAATGTAATATGTGAATTTCTCCTTCAATTTTTGAAAATCTTTGTTGAGACATTAGATCAGAGGTCAGTAGCTTATTTCAAAACCCATGTCAAGCAATCATTTCTGCCCTCTGGCTCCAGAAATCTGACTACCCTTAAAGCTCCTGAATGTGAGAAAAGATCATTTTGTTCCTGAACAAAAAACATCAGCTACTTCTGTATTTAGGGACTACTGAATTTGCTTCACATTCCATATTCTGATTAGTTCCTTGTCCATCACAACTCTAAATTTATTAAATTCTTCCAGCAAGAATGGAGACAGTTTGCATTTCGCTTTCAAAACAATTTGTGTGTTCTATTATTTTATTTATGAACAGAAACATAGAGGGACATAAGTCATTTGGCAGGCATTTGATTGACACACCCTTTGGAATTGACACTTTCCGTTAGTTCTTAGAACTTCTTAGACACTTTCCATTACTTAGAAGTCCTAGGTTTTTTTTTAAAGTCATAAAAACAAACATTGAAATAGTGATGCCTGCCTGTAATAGTCTGGAAACTTGGAAATTCCCACTGACATAAGCACATTTTTCCTCTCCTCAAAATTGGCAGAAACCTCCTTTACAAAATCCTCCTCTTCTTCCCTTTCCTTCTACTTTTCCCAGCATTAGAGCCTTCTTCAGAGAGCTAGGCCTTTGTATAGAATGTGTCCAAGGGAGAATAATCAGTTCATATGATTGAAACACTCCGTATAGTGCAGGGGTGGGATTCAATTTTTTTTGCTACTGGTTCTGTGGGTGTGGCTTGGTGGGTGTGGCTTGGTGGGCATGGGAGGGGAACGATATTCCCTCCTGGAGGAAGGATACTGTAAAATTTCCATCCAACTCCTGGGGGAAGAATACTATAAAATTCTTATTCCCTCCCAACTGCTGGGGGAAGGATACTGTAAAATCCCCATTCCCTCCCCATCCCCCTAACCAGCTTTCCATCTCCATTCTCCTGTGCAGGGCAACAAAAGAAAACCCAGCCAATTAGCTGGGACTCCGATCAGCTGGGACTTAGGAGGCAGTGAGTAGATCTGGGGCAGGGGCAGTCAGAGATGGTGTTTGCCGGTTGTCAGAACTACTCAAAATTTCCTCTCCTGGTTCTTCAGAACCGGTCAGAACCAGCTGAATACCACCTCTGATATAGGGAATGATGGCGTAGTATGATGCTTAGAGGATTGAGCCTGAACCAGGGAGGGAGACGAGACTAAAATCTTCACTGACTAAAAGACTACTGATTAGCCTGTTTAGTTAGTCACGAAGCAAAGTCCCCTAGTGCCCTTAATTGAGTCATACCAGTTGGCCTGTTTAAGGACAGCTCTCAGAAAGTAAACTCCATTGAAAACAATTCTGCCACATTGGATCTATGTTCCCGTGATTTTGATTTTTCCTCTTGCTCCTTGACTCTTGGTTTTTCAGTTCAACTGGGTTTACAGAATTTTTTGGCCTTTGCTTCTTTGCCACTTTCTCTGATCCTGTGCTACACTTGTCTGTTATTTGACTCTAGATTGAACTCTTCACTACCTGGATCACATCTACCTTGCGGGCATAATGTCACTCTCCTGTATAGTTTCTGGAGTGTATATACATCTCCGTTGGCTGGCTTTCTCTTCCTCTGTAATTACTTGGAATATTACTTATCAATAAATTAGTTGTAACCAAATTCTGTCTATTGGGTCAACCTGGAACAAGACAGTAGTAGAAAAATGAGGCCTTTGGAGTTCGGATGTTACAGCTCGTAAACCAAACAAGCAGCAGTCTTCTGAGGAGAATATTCGTAGTTCAGGGTTGAAATGAGGGATCCTTGGTGGACTCTGAGGTTGATGGTTTTCTTGCCGATGTTTCATTACCCAAAGTAGGTAACATCATCAGTGCTGATGATCTGTCTTCTGAGAGTTGGATCAATGGCAACTGGCCAGGTGTCACTGAGGGGCCAGACTCTGATGTGCTCAACATGTCCAATTTAAAAGACCATGAAGTGATTTAGTGCTAAGCTTGACCGTCCATTTCTTAACAAAGAGGTAGAATCTGGGTCTTAGGCTTTAGCCCTATAAAGTAGATTTAGTTTCAGCCTAACCCTAATTGGACAAGTTGCCTTGCTCTTCATGCTCTGTCCAAGGTGCTGAAAAACATGACATTGCTCACCTTTTCAAAAACTGTTTTTTAATATGCTCAGTGCCATCTTGCCCAGGACTGCAAAGAGAGTAAATGAATGCAGAAGCCACTAATAGACACAAGAGATCCCAAGCATCACCCCAACCCTTGGAAATCAATAAGCTTAAGGAAGAAACTCAAAATAACCCCGCCATGATTCTGCATCATGTAAAAAAAAAGGGAGACGGAGATTCAGGCAGGATTTCAAAACTCCATTATTTATACATTTCAGCAATAAAATATAGTTCCATTAATTGTTGTGCTGTCTGATTCTTAACCTGGCTTACCTGGAGAGCTGGTGTATCTTTTAAGCTTGGAGGAGATCGAGGGGAGGCAATCTGATGGTCTTTACGGATTTGTGGATTACAACTTCTTTTAAACACCAGACAACACAGCCAACTGTAATAGATTTTACAGTAGAACCCAAAGCATTTGGCCAGTATGAATTTCTCCACTTCTGATAGAAATTTGGTGTATATTTGATCATCCAGATCAGGAGTGTCAAACTCAAGGCCCGGAGGCTAGATCCGGCCTGCAGGGTGCTTAGATCTGACCCGTGGGGATGTTCTGGAAGCAGCTAAGGAATGGCCCTCAGTGCCTCCACCAGTGAAAACGGAGCTCAGTAGGACCACACGCAACCCACACAAGCTTCATTTTCACTAGCAGAGGGTTGCAGAAGGCCGTCGCAGCCAAAAATTGAGCTTTGGAGTCTGTTTTCACTGGCAGAGCATTTGGGCTGCCACAGGCGCCCCCAGCATGAGTGACATTGAGCTGGCCACACCCACCCCAGCCCCCCGAGGTCAAACACAACACTAGTGCGGTCCTCAATGAAATCGAATTTAACACCCCTGATCTAAAATTTAACTAGCAATTGAGGTAGCTATATAAAATTTAATTTCAATTTTAATTATTTAATTGTAATTAAATTAAATGTTATATATACCTCAATTACTAGTTAAATTATTTAATTGTAATTAAATTAATTTTTTTATAACTACCTCAATTACTGGTTAAATTCTAGATGATCAAATATACACCTAATTTATAGCAGAAGTGGAGAACTTTATACTGGTCAAATGCATTGGGTTCTAATTGTAATTCCATTATTCTCTTATTTTTAGATGCTGCTATGAATTGTGGTTGCTCCTGTTACATATCTACAGATCCCATGGATAGCAGTTTTTTTGGAAGTTGCCCACCATCAGATTCTGATACAGCAACGGGTAATCCATATTAATGTCATATTTTAGGATATAAAATTGTGGCAGTCAAATGTTCATGCACCCAACCAATCCTTCATAGCCAATTGTTATTTCAGAGCCAAGGAAGGAAATAATGTATTTATAGACATAGCAAAAGCTTTTTTGCTATCCTACTAGCATCTACTGGGGCAAAAGTATCAAACAAGAATCTGCTTTAAGTTCTCTCCTGCAGTTGAATGTCTTTCTATGTAAGGTAAAGGTTCCCCTTGCACATATGTGCCAATCGTTCCCAACTCTAGGGGGCAATGCTCATCTCCATTTCAAAGCTGAAGAGCCAGCGCTGTCCAAAGACATCTCCGTGGTCACGTGGCCTGCATGACTAGATGTCGAAGGCGCATGGAACACTGTTATCTTCCCACAAAAGTGGTTCCTATTTTTCTACTTGTATTTTTACATGCTTTCAAACTGCTAGGTTGGCAGAAGATGTGATAAGTAATCGGAGCTCACTCCATTACGTGATGCTAGGGATTCGAATTGACGAACTGCTGAGCTTTCTGATTGACAAGCTCAGCGTCTTAGCCACTGAGCCACAGCATCCCATGTCTTTCTATGTAGTTGGGGAAATAGATCCATCATTTTCTTCTAAATATCCTTCACCTTTCTTAGGAAAATGAATGATTGCATTTGAATCAAGCAAAGACTTCTCTCATAAGGATATTTGTGACCCCACCCCAAGCCACAGACGAAGCCAGAACGAAGAAATTTCGCACCAAAGTTTAAACATTAGTTATAAATGGATGAAATCTTAGGAGTTGTATATTTCTCTTTTCCTTCCCCCAGCTAAGAACTGTGTCCCTTTAGTATTCTAGCAATGGTAGATTTTTCTCCAAACTCCAAAACTTGTTTTATAAGAAAGCTAAACAAGAGCTGCAAAGATCAATTATAAATGACATCTTAACTTTTTGGATAGCTTTGGAATAGAAATCAAATTAGTAACTTGATGTATTCCTCCCTCCTTTTTAAAACTCTCAACAGACAATTGACAACGAGCATTGTTTACTCCTAAGAAGAGGACATCAAGTCACGGCCAATTATTTAAAAAGACATGAGGCAGAGATAATGTGGTAAAATATTAAATAATGACATCTTTGCTTCGAGAACGCAGCCTTAGTCATTATTCTACTAGGCAAATGTCATTTAGATACCTCAAGAGGTTTTTCTAAATATCAGCTTTTACTGGGATACACAAACATTTGGCTTTCATTAAGAAATCTGGTTCCTGTCATAACAGAAAAAAAGAGGCTTACTTTTATAGCTGTTCTTGGATGCTGGTTAGCCTCTAGATTTTGGAACAAACATGAGAAGTACTTTTCTAACTTTCTAGGTCCATAAAAAGCTTGGCTTGAACTTTGAATCCAGCCCATCATGGAGGCACAAAATAAACTTGCAATGGGCCCTTTGATCTTCATTGGAGTCAGTTTAGATCTGTAAAAGAAACATTGCTTAGAACACTTTTTAACAGTAGAATTAAAGGCCACGCCTTTCAGCAGAGGTACATAACATTATGTAGGCTACGAAAATAACTTGCATTGAGTTCATCTATATTTAATTACTATAGTTAATTACTTTACAGAAAGGTGTGGTGAGTATGTGTATGTATGTGTTTATATGTATGTATGTTTGTATGTGTGTGTGTTGTGTATACATATACATATATGCTATGTATGTATGTATGTATGTATGTATGTATGTATGTATGTATGTATGTATGTTTCTGCAGATTGGTTGTTTTCTTGCAGACATTTCATTACCAAACTAGGTAGCATCATCAGTGCTGTGCTAGTAGGGAATTGGGTTTGCTCTCATGTTTTATATTAGTGCCTTGCTTTGTTGGTGTTGGTGGGAATGGACTTGGTTCATTTCAAGGTTCATGGGAAGTTTAGAGGTTTGTTTTCCTGATTTTAATCAAAGTTGAGGGGGGATTATGACTAGTGGTTTCCAAATAAGGCAGAAATAAGAGACTACTCTGAAGGTTAAATAAGGACTTACATCGTAGTTGGCTTGGAAGCCACCCTGCTTATTTTAATCTTTCTTCAAATGGGGGAGACAGATGGTTGCATCCAGATTTCTGAGACTGAGGCCAATGAAGGTCTTGACCATCTGAATATAACCATTGTTTTATAGGGCCTTTGTATTACTCATCAATAAAATATGGAAGCAATTATCTTGTCCATGAACATGGCTCTTGTTTTCTTTGTTTTCTTGTACTTTGTTTTTGTTCTCCAGAAAGCCCAAGCCATGCAAAACTCATGGGGAAACTTCCTTTTTGAAAAATAAAGTACGGTGAAAGGGAGTCCTCTGCTCTCCAAAGTTTTGATAACTTCATTAGATTTAGATTGTCCGTGAATCTCTTCCAACCCACCTATGTTATCCTCCAGAGCCCTCCTTTCCCAGGGGCTGGTTAATAGTTCAGATAGAAGACTTAGCTCATGGACTCCGTTTGCAGTTCTGTACTCTTATTTTTTGCAAATTGTCTAAACCAGAACCAGATGAGCAAGGCACTTCTCTGTTAGACTCCTTTTCTGAAGACCACGTGTTTATGGATCCCACTACAATTTTAGGAATGTAAAAGATAAAGTAACTATGACTTTTATGAGGCTGGTATTTAGAAGATTTGTCAGGGGAAGCTATCAGTAACAGTTCTCTTAGTGAGTTTATTAACTGGAATTCCCTTATTTACCTACTTCCCAAGATGAATTAATATCATCTCTAAACTGATATTTTAAGGGAAAATACAGTGGGGATTTTCTTGTTTTTAATCATAGGGTGATAATACAGTCGATCAAAAGGTATTGTGGATATTTTCCATCTTTTCTTATTGGATTTTTTTTAGTGGAGAAAGTTAGTCAAGGAGATAAGCAAAAAACTAGAAAGACTATTTATGGAAAAGCCAATGTTAATATTCTATTATTGCTGCTGTGATAAGAGATTGGAAGAGAAATCACTCTATCCTTACCTTTGATCATGTCAAAGACTAGATTTACCCTCAGTTTCAACCCTGGCTTAGTTAACTTTGGTTTGTTGCTATAACTCACATAATACAAAACACCCTAAAACAAAAGATTGCAAGAATGTCCACAGCATTCAAAACATCTAAAGCACCTACAGCCTCCTTGTGTATTTCTAACAGTTTATGATGCTTAATTATACAAATTCTTCTCAAGTCAGATGAGGAGGCTTGGTATATCCATGCTTTCAAAGGCTATAAGGTCAGCATTACCTAAACAGCAGATCAACACCGCTGATGTTAGAAAATAAGTCTCCTTTTTCACTTGTCTTAGTAGCCAGGAATAAGCAACAAAAAGAAGTAATGCAAGAAAGAAAGGAAATAAATCACTGGGGGATGAGGAGCTTCTAATCCTATTGCAAAACATTGAAGCATTAAGATAAACAAGATTAAGTCCATGGGGCCAGTGGGAAATCTTCTGCAGCTGATCTACCTGACATTATCTAAATCTTGGACTAGATTCTCTTAAACAACATCCAGCCGTATTTGGCTGATGTTTTCTGCCTTTTTACTTGCCCTTTAATCACTGGAAGAGGTCAGGAGTGTGTATTTACCACAGCCCAAGACAAACATAAATAGTCAAAGAGGTTCAAACAATTGTCCAAACAAGCATCATTTTCACATCTATCCCAATTGAACCATTGTTGAATGCTCCATGGTGGATCTAATTCTGGCATAGGGTGGTTATGTAAGGTGAAGCAAAGCCATGATGAAGAAGTAGAATTGAAAAACAAAAAAGACAGTCCCAGATTTACTCTACTATAAGGGTGTCCAAACTTGGCAAGACCTGTGGACTTCAACTCCCAGAATTCCCCAGCCAACTATGCTGGAGTTGAAGCCCACATGTTTTAGAATCGCTCAGATTGGACACCCCTGTTCTACACCCTTGGTTGGTGACCTTAGATAGCCAATGTGTGGAGAGAACTTAACAAAAGAGTTTGCAGGGTTTTCTGATGCTCTATGATTTTGATTTTGCTCTTTAACCAGACAACCTGAGTATTTATCCAGAAACTGACAGTAACTTATAATAAGCAGTCAGAAGACGAAGCAAGTAAAGAAACCATCTTTTTATTTTGGCCCCACGTATTTCTCAAGGCCAAACTTAAATATGTATCAATATCATCCTTTGGAATATATCTGGTGTTTTCTATGATGTCATACTTTTTGCTATGGCCAAAGATTTCCCTCTGTTATTTATTTGCTTATTTTCTTAACTAACTATTTTTGTGTGCTGAGGAAAAAACAACATGCAACATTTTTCAATAAGAAGCATATGTTAATCTCAAAGTATCAAAGATATCTTCACTTGTCCATACAATAATTGTATATTTTTCTGCTTTCCATCTGGGGTTTTTAGCAAGGCATTTTATTGCTAATAGAGGAAATGATGCTTTTTGGACCACATAAAAATTTGGCTTGTCACTCTTGGGGCTACTGTGTTTTTTGATCATACTCACAATAATGTTTCATTTTAGGGAGCTTGTTTTGAATCCAACATTAGATGATCAGGTATGCCTTAGCCTTGCAGTTATAAATGTATATCATACAAATCACATTAGTTCCTTCTTTGATATTCCAGCCTTCTCAGAATTATCATTTACCGGCATTTGTTCCAAAAATCTATACTGCTCTGAGTCCTAAAAATTTGTGTATTAAGAAATAAGTCATAATATAACAGTAGTTGAATACTTATATTATAATTTTTAGTTACAGATACACAATTAGTATCTATCTATCTATCTATCTATCTATCTATCTATCTATCTATCTATCTATCTATCTATCTATCCATCCATCCATCCATCCATCCATCCATCCATCCATCCATCCATCCATCCATCCATCTATCTATCTATCTATCTATCTATCATCTAAATGGCTCTGTGTGTGTATATATACGTTCCAGCATAACACTGGAATGCCTTGAGCAATTTCAAGCAAACTTATTACACAGATTACTTACTCTCTGGAAACAAATACTGTGGGGGGTAAGACACCCCTAACACTCCTTCAGGGTGTGTGTTCTGTTAAGTTACAGCCTGTTGTGCCAAGAAAATTGCAGGGGCTTGCTTCTCCAGGCAATCAAAACTGACTCAAAAAGAGGAGTGTTGGATAATTCCTATCTCTGCATATTTTGGTAAAATAAATGTTGAAAAGTAAGAGCCTTTCTGACTTCATTCCCTGCTTGCTTTTCTGTAGATTAACATGATCCTCTTGTGGTTAAAAAAAAAAGAATTTACACAGCTTTTAGAACAAGATCAAGGCCTTGTTCGTGTCTATTTCCAAAGATTAACAGCCAGCTAATAATCCTTCCATACTTTCCCTGGTCTGTACGATTAAGCCCACTTAGTTTTGCTCTTTATCTACCACTGGGGGAGTTAAAATCCTGTCATTTTCATGCTCTTATCCCCCAGACTAGAGATCATTATCATGGACCTTCCCATATCTTTGAAGTCTGGTACAGTTTCATTCTCAAGCATTCTGCTTGTCCATCACTCAAGATACATAAAGAATTCTGCCAATTAAAGGAATATTTTTAAGGGGAAAGATTCAACATTGTGGCACTTATCTTGAAAGCCTTATAAGGTCTGGGTTAGCTTGCTGCTTAATAGCAGCAAATTTTGCATCATCTTTACTCGTGTTTGGGGAATATTTCTCCTGCTGTAGGACAAGGCGTAGCTGCAAGGCATAAAATCATGCTGATTTTATGAAATGTTCAGAATTGGCAGCAAGGATGACCAGAATAACACACGGGCAAACAATAGATACAAACTCAATGTAAACGGTTCCAAACTCAATTGCAGAAAATACGACTTCAGCAACAGAGTAGTCAACGCCTGGAATGCACTACCTGACTTCATTGTTACTTCCTCAAACCCCCAAAACACTAACCTTAAACTCTCTATTGTGGATCTCACCCCATTCCTAAGAGGTCTGTAAGGGAGCGTGCATAAGCGCACCAGCATGCCTACCGTCCCTGTCCTACTGTCTCCACTTACTCGTATCCATTTCCTGCATTCATAATCATGTTTATGCTTATATCTGTTATCTTGCACAAGTTTGACAAACTAAATAAATAAAATAAATAAATAAATAAAATAATGTTCAAAGTGGCCTGAAGTCACCATAGCCCTGGTCCCTTTTAGAATTATTGAACGATGTGAGAGACACAGGAGAGTCTATGGAAAGTCTCAATCGATCAGGCCATGGTTTGTCCCAAAGGTGCTTTTTTCCAAAAGGCAACTAGATTTTCTTGGTTTTTTTTCTTTGGAAACATTTCGCTTCTCACTCCAAGAAGAAGTTTCTTCAGTTCATTTCAGTGCAGTTCTTCAGAACTGAAGAAGCCTCTTGGATGAGAAGTGAAATGTTTTCAAAGAAAAGATGTCCAGTTGTCTTTTGAAAAAAGCACCTTTGGGATGGACACATGAGAACCTTAAGGCCTAATCTGTAATATAATGTAAGGCAAATTAAGAAGAGATTGGAAAACCATTTGTTTGAAATGGTTATAGGGTTTCCTGTTTGGGCAGGGGGTTGGACTAGAAGACCTCCAAGGTCCATTCCAACTTTGTTATCCTGTTATTCTGTCTGTTAACCAGGCTTAGGTTTTCCCTTCCAAGATTGCCACAAGAAAACTAGGAATTGTCAGGCTTCTGCACAGCTTCCTAGGATGTCCTACTCTGTATTGCTTTGAAAGACTCCATGCTGCCTGTTGCCAAGTGCCTTTGGGATCACATGGCACCTATTTATAAACCACTCAAATTGCCCCCTCTCCCTCTGCCAGCAAGCTGCAAATACGAAGGTCACTTAACAGCCAGCAGCCCCCCACGGCTGCCCTTGCGTTCTCTATGGAGGACAGGGAAATCTCCTAAGGACACCGATCGCAGGTTAGTCTTTGCTTAATTGCTCTCTAACACTGCTGTTCTTTGCCATAAATGTAGAGCAGTGTAACTTCTTCAGCTGATTCCCAGGAGTTCTTTGTTTTTAGTGTTCCAGCTGACAACTGTGGAAAGTCAAGGCCATAATATTCAGAAGGAGACTTCTTTGTAGAAAGCCAAGGGTGCCCTTAAAATACTCATCACAGGGAAACAGGGAAAGACAGATTATTCTGTCCACAAAAGAGATGAGATTCAACCGATTAAGTTTAATTGCAGTTTGAGATCTATTAGGAGTACTTAGCTGGGTGGTCTCTCCCCGCCCCCTGAAAATACCCTGTTTGGCCTAGCATGTCCCTGAGTTGGATCATCTCATAGTCCACATAACTTCAGGTGGACGTTCTGCATTAATTCCATTCAAACATGACTCAGGGAAATCCAGAATTCAGGAATCTTCTGAGGATTTTGTCCTAATTTTAAAAACTAAGCCAAGTTGCTAATCTTCTGCAAAAGCTTGCTTGAATTGGATGTCATGAATGCTTTCTTATGTTTCCAAATCCAGAAGGGGGCAAAGGAGTGTTTCTAGAGGATAGATTCTGTGTAAATGTACAACTAAAAAACAAATACAATTTTTTGCTCGGCCAAAGCAAACCGAGGCCACGGTCTGAGAGACAATTTTTTCTCACAAGTAGTTTTTTTTTTCTAGCCCTGATTTCTACTCTCCTAATTCCTGGCCAGCATAAAGTTCAGCTTTAATACATTTAGAAGGGACCAAGTCAGAGCAACAAGTCTTAACGTTTCATTAAACCACAAAGGATCTTTATTAACCTAATTTATTCAGGCTGCAAGATTCAACCAATTGTTTGGAAGTGTTATTTTGTATTTTTCAGGGACTTAAAAGGCATGTGTGTCAATTTCACATTGCTGTTTTTCCTTTAAGTCTCTGCGAAATGCAAAATAATTTTTGCTGAAGTTTGTACACTGCCTGATTCTTCAGGCACTTGTTTATAAACTATCTGGATTCAGAATACACAGAATAACGGATTTAAGGTTTTTCATTTTTTTTATTAAAAATTAAAAGCAATGTCAATTGCAACATCCTTTCGACTACAAATAAGTAGTCAAATCATAAAACAGTATTCAGTACTGTTTAACAAATCATCAAACCAATGAAGCAACAATATACTAGCAGAAGCAGATATAAATGTTCTGTTTAAACTAGGACATTCACATGAAGATTGAAATAAAAGGGTTTATAAGAATTTTCAAAGTCCCAAGGCATTTGAGAACCTCTAAATGGAAACTGCAGCTTTCAACAGTGTACAGAAAACATAAGTATATACGTTTTACATCCATGATGGCGAAGCTTTGGCACGTGTGGCCAAAGTGGCACGGAAAGCCATGTCATCTGGCATGTGCGGCATCGCCCATTCCTCTTCCAGGTTTTTGTCACACATGCACATGTGACAATCAGCTAGCCTTTGTGCGTGTGGCAGTGCCGGAAATTGGAAGAGCTTGTCTTCTGTTTTCCAGTGTGAGCATATGCGCCGGGCAGCTGATCATCGTGCACGCATGCATGCCAGTAACCGGAAGACTAGCTGGCCGGCCTTCATGCACTCACCAGAAACCAGAAGTACATTTTCCAGCGCAAGTGTTACGTGGAATGATGTCATTAAGCAACTCTGGCTTCCCCCATTGACTTTGCTTGTTGGAAGCCAGCTGGGAAAGTTGCAAATTATGATCACATGACCCTGGGAAGCGGCATCTGTTGTAAATACATGCCGGTTGCCAAGCACCTGAATTTTAATCACTTGACTATGGAGGTAGTGCAATGTTCATAAGTGTGAGGATCGCTCATAAATCACTTATTTCAATGCCATTGTATCTTCAAATGGTGGCTAAATGAATGGTTGTAAGTCAAGAACTACCTGTAATAATAGCAACATTACTTATATACTACTTCACAGTGCTTCATAGCCCTCTCTAAGCAGTTTACACAATCAGCATATTGCCCCCCAAAATCTGGGTCCTCATTTTACTGACCTTGGAAGGATGGAAGACTGACTCAACCTCGATCAGGATCGAACTACTGGCAAGAGGGAATGCAGGGTTAGCCTGCGATACTGCATTCTGACCACTGTGCCAAAACAGCTCTTATGTCCCCATTCTTCCTGAGTCCCAGTCCTTGTTCTGTCTTGAAAGTCAAAGGCCAGGAATGGGATCAATGAATGAGTCCTGCCATTTATAAATAAAATTTGGCTTTCAGACAAGTGACAAGAGACACAATTTATTTCCAATTTGACCCGAAATGAAATGAATTCCTCTAAAAATTGATGTAGGTTAACATGATGGCTGGTTTGCTTAATGTGGCATCTTGCCCAGCTTGAGTATTCTTCCAAGTTGGATGACAACTCCAAATTACATCTGCTTCTAGATTCAGGGCATTTGTCTTTCTTCTTGACAGAGCTAAGGGACATTGAGAAGCAGTATGGAAATTGTTGCTTCCTTACAAGCTGAAAAGGACTTTTGTAGATGCAGCAATGTGTATTTGATGGATGTGTGGCAATTTACCATAGAAGGGGAGTAGGGTGTGCATAAGCATATTGCCATGTGAAATGTTTTTTTTCCAAGCAGGATCTTTTGCCAGCTCTGTCTCAACTTCTATCCAGGATCATATCTGTTCATGGAAAGTCTGTGATTAATTGCTTTATTTTATTCATGCATCAGTTTAAGAGCACAGACATTTATTCCAGAGTGTGGGATGTGAGAGACAGAAGTGTAACAGTTAGGGATACTAAATCCTTTTAGATGCTATGGTTTTATGCGGTAAGACTTTCCACATTTTGATAAACTGGTGAAAATTAAATAACTACGGTGAACTTTTGAAACTGAAACTCCCCCAGGGCCATTTAACCATAAGCTGCATATTTCAATTTGTTAATTTGTTTGAAATTTTATATTTGTATGTATGTATATGTGTGTATATTTTATTGTGCTTAAGCTTTTAACTATTTTTTTTGGAAAATTTGATCAAGGACATTTCTGAAGATCTTTTCAAAGCAAATTTGAAAGACTTTCTTGGAAGGCCTACATATGGATTTAGCCAACATGTTCGCCATAAATCATAGTTTACAAAGCACAACTACTTCTTCCCCATGATGGATTAGGCTAGAGATAGGCAAGCTTTTTGTGATGGGGAGGGTAACTTCAAAGTTGTATTTTTAGTTTGCAGGGAGAATTTCAATGACATGGTGATATCAACCAAGGATCAAATCAGTATATTTGTGTTAAAGGTAATACAGCCTTAACATCTTACATTAGAATACAGATAGTCCTTGACTTACCTTCACAATTGAGCCCAAATTTTTTGTTGTTGAGTGAGACATTTGTTAAATGAATTTTGCCCTGTTTTACAACCTTTCTGGCCACAGTTATCAAGTGAGTCCTTGCAAGGTGTTAAATTAGTAACAGTTGTTAAGTAAATCTGGCTTCCCCATTGACTTTGCTTTTCAGAAGGTCACAAAACATGACCCCAGGACACTGCAACCGTCACAAATATGAACCAGTTGCCAAGCATCTCAATTTTGATCACGTGACCATGGGGATGCTGCGATGGTTATATGTGTGAAAAATGATCATGTCACTTTTTTCAGTGCTGTTGTATCTTTGAGCTGTCACTAAATGAACGGTTGTAAGTCGAGGACTATCTGTAGAGGCGAAGGTTTGGTGATACAATCCTGGTGGTATCCAGCTTGCTCTCTCTGATGTCTATTCTGGTAAAAAAAAAATTCTGCTTACAGAACATCTGGACCAACGTCAAGGTCAGACTGTTTTCTTGCTGGACCTGGGAAGATGGCTACGTTGGTCCGAAATCGAAGCAACGGTTTGTTGCCCTTCTTCCTCTCTCTCCATGTCCGGAAATTTCAGCCCTCAACTGGACCGCGCTCTTTTAAAACTTTCCATGCTTTGTGGAGTGACCAGAAAGCAAAAGGTAAAATCAATGATTGTGTGAGGAAAAATAATTGTTGAGGTGAGTTAATGAAAAGCAACTCGACCCACTGTTGATAAAAAAATGTCACAAAATTAGTAATCATTTCTAATAATAAGGATAATCAAAATAGGAAAATTCAGCTGAGGATAATTTGAATCCATCACTTTTATGCTAACGAGACCAAAAATGGTCAGTCTAAGTGAGAAGTACTAAACCCACTTGAGAAGAAAGTTAATCAATTCATAATCAATAAAAACAGGCTTTGGCTTCATCAAGCAATCCGTCCATGGATGGCGTTGCTTTAGCCAAATGTAATTCAAGTCAGAAAACAATTTGCAACAATTTTTGATTGAACCCTGAAACCAGTTTAGTCAAAGTATGCTAAGAGCAGATCTCAAACAATTCAGCAATTAGCCATGGAGATCTAGACAGATTCTTCTGACCTAGGCTTCCCAACAGCATGAAGCAAACTCCTTGTCCCGACAAAAACCCCTTTTATTAATTTACTGTGAATTCTGCTCATCCCTATCCAGCAAAGTCTTTCAAGGGAGGATTTACAGTCACAGACCTTATCTGGCATGGAGAGCTGCCTGGCTGATAATCTGCAAAACTTGGCTAGGCGCCAATTAAGTGAACTAATTGTCTCCTGCAAACTCCATCCCCTTTTCACTCCTCTTTTATTTACTCTGGGAAGGGCCATTCATCGTCCACCTGTGGCCTTACTCCCAAGTTGACCCCTGTTCTTTAGCTGTTCCCTTCGTCTGCATGCACACACTGGGAACAGGCTCCAGCTGTTTTTCTGCCTCACTGATGTCTGACTCCGAAGGCAGCTGATAACTGGCATACAGCTCTGGCCCCCTCTCTGCCTCCAACACAGAGCCCTCATCAGAGCCTTCCCCAGACTCCAGGACTGGCCCATGTTCCTCCCCAACCTTCTCACTGTCCAAATCTGCTGCCAGCTCCACAGGCTGCTGGTGGGCCACAACAACAGACATCTGTAGTTCTGGGACTTCACGTTGCCAATTGCTAGGGTGGCAAAGGCCTCAAATTAGAAATGTATTCCACCTGCAAGAAGGGATTTCTGTATTCAGATGCAGAATATTTGCACGCTTCAGAGACAGAGTGAGATATTCTTCAGGGGGAGAATAAAGTTTAGGGAAATAAAAATTGAGTAGACAGATGGGAGGATATGAAAGAATTAGGTATTCAGTCCCCAACCATTCTGCCTCCATTGATTGCTATTCTAAAAAAAAACAAAAAACCAATCTACCGAAAAGATTTGCGCTTCACTTGTAGTTTGAACCTCAGCCTTGGATTTTAATTCCCTTTCCGATTTTACTTGTTGCCATTGGGTAAGACTAGCCATAAAGCAACAATGGCATATTAAATATTGTTTACTCTTGCAAGAACAGTAGTTTAGATTTATCTTAGCCTGTTCCAGAAAATGATTGCCCAATGAGATAAAATAAGCAAAGCAAAAGTCAACTTAAACAGAGTTTAATTGCTAAAAAGCATAGTTTGGAAACAGGCTCTGGTGGATATGTAACTGAGAAATATTGGACAGGGCAATGTATAAACTGACTCATTTTCGACATGCAAAGGAGATTATTGGAAATGTCACAGTGACTTTGTAATTGTTAACAGAAAAGGGGGAAAAGTTATAACTTATAGTAATTAGATACAGTACTCTGCAGAAAGGTGCAGAGAAAGACAAGAAAAATGTCATTTTGTAAATTAAATCTGCCGTAGCAGAATTTATAGAATCTTGAAGCCAGTCAGTCCAACAGCTGTTAAGTGCAGAAATCCAAATTAAGTTTTACTAACTATCTATCTGATGGAATGCATCTTCTGCCTATTGCCTTCTTTCTTAATGATCTCACTAAATAAATTAGAATACGAATAATAAGGCTGGAAGGGACCTTGGGGGGTCTTCTAGTCCAACCACTTGCTCCAGCAGGAGACTCTACATAACAATGGCTGCACAGTCTCTTCTTGATTAAGCAAAGCATTAATCACATGCAGCAAATGTCAGCTTCAATTTGATGGAGAATACATTTCAAATTCTTTTCGAAGGATACAGTATTTGTGGTGAAATTCTCATCAGGGTGTTTCTTATGATGTTGTTGCATTTGCATAGGGATCAAGAGATCAAACTATATATGAATTTTCTGTCTTAGGCAGCATTCAGCATCTCTGGCTTCTCATCTATTCATCACATCCCAAGGTAAACATAGTGAAGGACAATGAATCTCAGCATTTTCTTGATATTAGCTCACGGTGGAACGGTGGGGTCTTTGGTGCTCTCTGAACTTGGTTGTCGCAGACCTTTTATTACCCAGCTAGGTAACATCATCAGTGCTAGAAGTGAGTAGGGCTTGCTATCTTTTTATATATTAGTGGTTTGTCCTGTCAGTGTTTGTGGGAGTCTTCTCAGTGATTCCTTGATCAGGCTGCTGGTTACTATTTGATTGTTGGTCTAAAGACATACCGTATAATTGGTCTACATTCCACTCAACAATCCAGAAACCCACACCCTCTACCTCCCCCCAAAAGTGTATGTTTTTTGTCAGAGGGAGGAACTCCATCGGGGGGGTGGGGGGTGGGGGGTGGTGGACAATCCAGAAACCAAGAAGGAAACGAAAAGACCAAATGCTCCTTGCCAATAATCATCACCCAGATAACAGGGATTAACACCAAAATTAATATTAGACCAATACTAGCTGATGTTACCTAGTTGGCTAATGAAAGAAAGAAAACAAGGACCCCACAAAATATGATCCAGGTTGACTGGGGTGCTGAACTGGCTGCATTCCTCAACATAGTAAGTAAACCAAAATCATATAATGGCTTAAGGTATTGCATGAAGCCTGCCAACTATGGCTTTTTCAGGTGACCATGACTTAATATGATGGGTGAATCATCTTCAAAAGTAATATGTAACCCTGTTTTTACATAATCAGTTTTTCTAAAGGCGTGGTTTTATATCTGCATAATGACTATATTTTCCTCTTGTTACAAATAATTGCAGTTAATTCAAACCAGGAGCGAGAAGGGAAAGGAAAAAAGGGAAAAAAAGATCACCTAATTTCTACATTGTTCTTTTGTTTCTTTGTTTTCCTTTCCTTGTCTCAAAAGCCAGATCTTAGGTTGTCCCATCACTGCTTGAGGCTGATGCTGCACCTTTTTAAAACATGCAAACAGCTCCAAAGCTTGTGAAAGCCAGATCCCAGTCAAGTATTTTGCAAACCAAACTTTAATTTGTTATTATTTTGGTATCCGCCTGTGTCTTTTGTGTGATCGTGTGAGTTGGCTATGGAACTGCACTTTGACAGGGGAACATTCCATCTTCTGCCATTAACAACAACAACACCCCCCCAAAAATTTCTATGTCACCTTGGTTGTTATGCTGTGGGGTTCAGTAGAGCTGGGTGGTGTGAGGGAAGGAAGCTCACTTTGACAAGTTCATTGAAGCCAAATCAAGGCTACAAGTGAGTTTGTCTGTGGTTGATAGGAGCTGAAACCCATCAGCTCTGGAGAGCCATCTCTTGATCATACGTGAAGTGGAGAGTAGCAGAAGCAAAGGACCTCAAAGAGTAAACTCAAATCCAGATTCTCATTCTCCAAACCATTTATGGATGTTATGATCACAATCCCTTTTGCTTCACATTTTCTGGTTTTTCTCTGCATCTGAAAATTCTCTCTAGCATGGGAATAAAAGATATAGATTAAACTCATACAATACACCAAAGCCTTATTTGCATAATGTGTAAAGCAGTCATAGAAAGAGAGAGAGAGGTACATTATTCCATCTTGCAGACTTTCTCCAAAGAATATAATGGAAGGCTATGATAGTGAACCTGTTCTTTGATAAACTGTTGAGTTTCTTGATTTAAAGTTCAATTCAAATGCTATTTTAACTTTTAAACCCTTCTTGGGTTCGGTTCTCAGATTTTTTTTAACCTGTTCTGTCCTGTGTTATCTGCTTGATCACTGACAATTTCAATTTAGGGATACCTTTCGAATAAGCTAAGAAAGATGGTTTGATGGCGGTTTCCTCCAACTTTAAAATATTCCCCTCCCTGGGAAGGCTCAGTAGAGCTTCCTTCTTTTGGGAAAGGGAAAAAAAGTCAGGCATTTAGCGCTTACATCTACAGAAATCGTAGAGTGGTATTTATATTCCTGATTGGAATTTTGCTCTGACTCTACTTTCACTTTTTAAAAATAGAAAATACTTATTATATATTATGAGACTTTATTGCTCAAAATTTATGCTGGAAAGTTTCAGCGGTTATAATAATTGTACATGCATTAATGAAATACATAAATAAGTAAATATATTTGTAACCACCTTTTCCCCAACTGAAGCTCTCTGGATACTTTTGGTTTATTATTCTGATTTATTTTGTGTGCTTCTGCCTGACAACTCTTAACATTCCCAGGAAGTACTGAAGTTCATTGAGATCATGTCTACTTTGGCTTCCTTCCTTCCTACCTATCAATCTTTTTGTTGGTATGTCTATTTCATCCAGGAATCCGCTACCAAGAACTTGTGGTTGGCGTCCCTAAAGAAGTATATAAAAATGAAAAAAGAGTAGCCCTTTCTCCTGCTGGTGTCCAAGCTTTGGTGAAGCAAGGCTTCCATGTGCAAGTGGAGCATGGAGCAGGTGAAGAAGCCAAGTTCTCTGATGATCAGTACAAAGAGGCAGGAGCCAAAATCGGGGACATGAAAACTGTGTTTGGATCCGATATCGTTCTAAAGGCAAGAATGAAATAAAACTGCCAGGTTTAGTAGACAAGATTATTTAACTGCTGGACTGATGGATGGATGTGTGGGTGGATGGATGGATGAATTAGTGGGACTTTTGAACTTCTCCAAATTGACTCTGGGCAATTTGCATATTCTATTCACAGTTGAAACGGATGAGAGAGGGGGGGGAGGGAGGGAGGGAGAGAGTTTAGTGTAGTGGTTAAGGTACTGGCCTATACCCAGCCAATCGGAGGAAATTGTGAGTTCTAGTTCTGCCTTAGTCATGAAAGCTGGATGGATGGTTTCTGCCAATCAGAGGACAATGTGTGTTCTAGTCCCACCTTAGTCACGAAAGTTGGCTGGAGGTGACCTTGGGCCAGTCACTCTCTCTCAACCCAACTCAACCTATCTCACAGAATTGTTGTGGAGAAACTAGGAGGAAGAAAGAGTATTAGGTGTGATTGTTGCCTTGAGCCTATTTATAAACAGTAGCATAGATGAGATAAAAATCAAATAAATAAATATGAAATACAGAATACATCATCAGAGATAGACACGGCTTTGAATTTATGAAACACCAGATTACAGGAAAGAAGAGTTCACAACATTCCCACTCTTGAGTTAGGATTATTCTTTTACTTCTCCAGGCCATCATGAGGTTTTGAATTAATATTTTAGCCTTATCCAGCCATGACAATTTTGTGAATAGTGGTATATGGATTAGCACAGGGTATAAACTCAGTCAATCATGGTATATTCAATATACCACAATTAAGCATAGCATAGCAGAGTGTAATAGCCGAGTTCAAAATAATATTCAAATATTTGGCTAGCATTTACCAGCAAAAAGAGTGAAAATATGGAACAAACCTTAAAATATGGGCCAGCAAAGAGGTATAAATCTCAGAGATGTGAGGAATTGATCACAAAAATCCAAAGTGGAAAGAAAATTTCTTCAATTGCTGACCCAATAATTATGATTTTAGTGGCTGCAAAGTGTAGAGTAAACAGGGTTGGATTCCTGGTTCAATAAATCATAATCAGTTGGTTTTTGACAATAATTTAGACTATATGTCATGGTTTGTGATAGGGCCACATTGTGAGTATGAAGTGTATTAGAAAGAAATACTGTAGCCTAGTCCTCACTTTGGCGCATAGTTCGTATGTGCATGGACTTTTCTTTCTTTTAAAAGCAGTGTAATGTGGCATTTATTCTCTCAAAGGTCAGAGCTCCAATTTTTAATGAACAGCTGGGAATCCACGAGACCACCTTACTCAAGGAGAAAGGGGTTCTGGTCAGCTTTATCTATCCAGCGCAAAATCCAGATCTCTTGGAAAAGCTGGCTCAGCGCAAAGCCACTGTCTTAGCAATGGACCAAGTTCCTCGGGTCACAATCGCTCAAGGATATGACGCCTTAAGTTCAATGGCCAACATTGCAGGGTGAGTCCACATTATTCTCTCTGTTCCCATGGTTCCTCATCACCTGGACCCGCAGCTGTCATTTGACCTGGACCCGCAGCTGTCATTTGACCACCACCTAACGGCTGTGACCAGGGGGGCATTCGCCCAGGTTCGCCTGGTGCGCCAGTTGCGCCCCTACCTGAATCGGGAGGCTCTCACAACAGTCACTCGGGCCCTTGTGATCTCTAGGCTGGAATACTGCAATGTGCTCTACACGGGGCTGCCCTTGAAGAGCATCCGGCGACTTCAGCTAGTGCAGAACGCAGCTGCGCGAGTGATCGCGGGTGCACCTCGATTCACCCGCATAACACCTATCCTCCGCGAGCTGCGCTGGCTACCTGTCGATCTCCGGATGCGCTTCAAGGTGCTATTAATCACCCATAAAGCCCTGCATGGCAGTGGATCTGGATACTTGAGAGACCGCCTTCTGCCAATTACATCCCTGCGACCGATAAGATCCCATAGATTAGGCCTCCTCCGTATCCCATCGGCCAGCCAGTGTCGGCTGGCAACCACAAGGAGGAGGGCCTTCTCAGCAGTAGCCCCGGCCCTTTGGAACGAGCTCCCTGTAGAGATTCGTACCCTCTCCACCGTCCAAGCCTTCCGCATAGCCTTGAAGAACTGGCTCGCCCGTCAGGCCTGGGGACAAGGATAGTTACCCCTCCCGAATGATGAATGTATGTTGCTTACCATTTTATTATATGTCTCTATCTTGTTGTTTGTATTCCCCCCCTTCCCAGTTTATGTGAGCCGCCCTGAGTCCCCTCAGGGAAAAGGGCGGCCTACAAATTCTAATAAACAAACAAACAAACAAACCTGTTTTACTATATTAGAGGTGGGCAGTTATTTGGTGGTGTTGGACATTTTTGGGGCAGTGTGAGAGCAGATAAATTTCTCTGGTTTGGGGAAGTTAGTTTATTAAGCTTGCATGTTTTTTTAATAAAGTTTTTTATTCTTCTCCCTCTCTCCTCCTCTTCCCTACCTCCTTTCTTCCCTCTGTTGTCCTTCTCTTCTCTACTTCCCCTACCTCTCTCCCTTTCCTCTCTCCCATTTCCACTCCTTCTTTCTCTCCTTCTCTTCCCCCTTGCCCTCTTTCCTATCCCTCTCTTCTTCCCTTACCTCTCTCCTCTACTTCACACTCTTCCTCTCATTTACTTGGTGTATTTCAGCCTCTGAGCATGCTCCATTTTATGTTGATGGTATTTATAATTCCATTTCAATATACATCTTTAATTTTAACATATATCTTCCTCCTTCTTTTTTTGAAAGAAAAAAAAGTACACCTATATAGTAATTATATTTTAACCCCCACCCCCAGCTTGCATGTTTTTAAGGATTATTTTAGGAACTATGCTACAGGGTTTTGTTTTGTTTATAAATGACCCCTGCTTCAAAAACAGCAGAAAGCCTTCATTGCTGATTTTTGGCAGTTCCCGTTGGATGAGATTCCAGAAAATAGGGTGCAGAAAAGGTTGGGAGATATTTATTTATTGGCCTTAAAGGGCCCCTCAGCTCAAACAATGTGACTCTGAATAGCATACAACACAAAGCAATAGGACTAAAGCTTTGGCTTTAGTCCACTCATGTCTGTATATCAGTGATGGGTTCCTACCAGTTAGGATCGGTTCGGCCGAATTGGTAGTGATATGGTGGCCTGGATCGCTGGAACCAGCAGTGACCCAGGCCTGCCACACCCCCAAACCGGTTTCTTGGTCAGCGCCATTGACGCTGCCATTTTGTTTCTTAGTTCTGCGCATGCGCAGAACAATATTGAACTGTACATGCGTGCAAAGCGTGCACACGAGCAAACTGGCAGTAGCGCCGGCTAGAACCCACCCCTGCTGCATATATAGTACTAGTTTATGTATGAGAGCCAGTCTGGTATAGGGGTTATGGCATTGGGTTAGGAGCTGGGAGACTGTGAGTTCTAGTACCACCATAGGCACAAAGCCAGCAGAATGATCTCAGGCCAATAGTTTCATTCTTGGCTTTAGGAAGGAGGCAATGGAAAACAACCACTCTTTCCAAGAAACCTTTCCAAGAAAACTATAAGTCAAGTCAAGACTGATTTGAAGGCATTCTCATTCTCTCTCTCTCTCTCTCTCTCTCTCTCTCCCTCTCTCTCTCTCTCTCTCTCTCTCTCTCTCTCTCTCTCTCTCTCACACACACACACACACACACACACACACACATTTATATATGATATAGGGGCATGAGGAATGGAATCGTATAAAAATGGGCAGCTGTGACTGTGTGACAGAAGTCCCATCTTTTTCTACATGCATCAAAAATAGATGTTGATAGGTTTGAGACTTGAACTGTGAGGTCCCAGCTGTTTTCTTGACTTCTTTTTTACTCCCTTCCCTCGCATGACCTCCCTAGGAATGGAGTTTTTTTTTCTTGTAATCCTTGTTCAATTATAAGATGCTGCATTTTTCCCGAACCTCATATTTACAATTTCATCTCCTCTGATCTAAGAAAAACTAATTTCTGGCATCTCAGATGTGGGAAACCTCAAGTGGGGTAATATATATACAGTGTGTGTGTGTGTGTGTGTGTGTGTGTGCGTGCGCGCGCACACACACACACACACACACACACATACGTACATATATATATGGAGGGAGGGAGGAAGGGTATGGCTAGCTGATGAGAGCCAAATAGCTTGAAATAGATCTATACTAGTCTCCCTTTATTTATTTATCAGCACAAATGCAACACACACACACACACACACACACACACACACACACACACACACGTTATATATATATAAAAAACAGTAGTGGAAATTCAGGCAATTGCCATGTTGGAAACATCCCAAAACATGGGAAATTCTCAACAGTCTTATTTCTTATATTTGGTTCTTGCTTAAGAGAGAGAGAGAAAAAGTTTAAGATGGATTAGAAAGAATAACACTGGAGAACCAGAAGACCATAGTCCATCGAAATCTTTCCTGGGAACCACGCACCTCTTGTTATTCTTTTGTTGCTTACAGTAGCTTCTCTGAGACTCAATTCTCAGGTTCTCACAATTAGATATGTCTCTTGGACCATCCATTGTGGAGTTAGCCTTGCTCTCTAAGAGCCAAGGTGGCGCAGTGGTTAAATGCAGCACTGCAGGCTACTGCTAGATCAGCAGGTCAGCGGTTCAAATCTCACCGGCTCAGGGTTGACTCAGCCTTCCATCCTTCCGAGGTGGGTAAAATGAGGACCCAGATTGTTGGGGGCAATATGCTGACTCTCTGTAAACCGCTTAGAGAGGCCTGAAAGGCCTATGAAGCGGTATATAAGTCTACTGCTATTGCTACTGCTATTCTGCCCTGGAGCACCTATATCCATTTGTCTCGTGCATTCATTGAAATCTCATGAGAACATTTAAGAAGACACTAAAATCTCAGGATCAGATCAGGAGATCTCCAAATGTTAAAACATTATTGGGAGAGTGAGTGGTTGTGTTGGGGTTCTGGTGCGTGCCATATACCACTGCCAATCTTTGATTAGTATTTCATTTCATCCAAGTAAGACTAGGCTAATATAGGTTCTCTCCAGATAGGCTTGGACAATAGCTTCCAGAAATTCCAGCATTTCTGGACGACACTCAGTTGGAGAAGGGTGAGCTGAGTTATGCTAACAGTAACCACACGGTTCTTAAATACCACCTTAATAAAACAAACATTACACAATTCGACTTCATTCTTTTTAAATCCAGAGCAGATTCAAAACAACTGAATAAGTAAATCATCTGGATGTATTAGTTTCCAGCCTAGTTCTGTCAAGAGGCTTCATGGTCTTTTGATTGAACCGTATCTCATCTTGTTTGGTATCAACCCAACTTGCTGAGAGATGAGTGGTTGATTCTAACATCTCTGACGTCTGCTTTTGGTCATGACAAAACAAGACCAGGGGTTTTACTGCCTTTTGAAATATCTTTCCTTCTGTGATTCACATTCAAGTTACCGTTACTAAAGAAAATCAAATGAGAATTCCAGACAACTCTTACAAACCCACCAACTATAGTTGGGTTGAGTAATGTGAACTAGATTCCATAGTGGATCAAAACAATAGAATGTCTTGTGACCTTAAAGATGAACAGATGTATTATGTGTGGGCTCTAGTACACTCACACTTTTTGCCACTATAAATCAGTTTTTAGAAAACCGTAAGACTCAGTGGCTGCCATGAGCTAATGAGATTGCTCTCTAGTTTCTGCCATGAAATGTGTTTTTAGGTTTGGCATGAAGTTCACATAGAAACCTGGCTTTCTTTTCCATTATGGTCCTTCATGGAGGCAAAACTCAGCTCGTAGACAAATGAAAGGTTTTTGTAAAAATAACACTGTGCTAATTAGATCCTGTTTGAAGCAACAAGTCTCAAATAGAGTCCTTAGGCCAGCCTTCTCCAGACGGATGCTGCCCGGAATTGCTGAGAGGTGTAATCATAACACATCTGGAAAATTTTGGGGTGTCAAACTCAATTTCGTTGAGAGCCACATCAGGATTGTGTTTAAGTTCCAGGGGCCGGGATGGGCGTGGCCAGGGTGGGCATGGCCAGCATGATGTCACTTGTGTCGGGGGTGCCTGTGGTGGCCCAAGAGCTCTGGCAGTGAAAACGGACTCCTGAGCTCCGTTTTTGGCTGCAACAGCCTCCTGCTGCAATCCTCTGTGAGCAAAAAGGAGCCCAAAAGGGCTGCTGGTGCCTGCTCCCCCCCCCCCGAGCTCCATTTTCACTGGCAGAGGCACCATAGGACAGTCCTTCGCTGTTTCCAGGTCAGCCCTGCGGGCCAGATTTAAGCACCCCGCAGGCCGGATCTGGCCCACAGAGGATTGCTCACAGAGGATTGCAGCAGGAGGCTGTTGCAGCCAAAAACGGAGCTCAGGACTCCGTTTTCGCTGCCAGAGCTCTTGAATTTGACACCCCTGGCATAATTGGACTCATTCACATGCCATGTTGATCTATAGCCATACATCATCAATGGGCTGGCTGGGGAATTCCTGGAGTTGAAGTCCACTCATTTTAAAGTAGTGGAAGTTGAGAGACACTTAACTATAGCTTGCTTAATCAAGTCTTTTTCAGTCAATTCAATTTACTGGATCGGCTGACATTTCCATAGAGATCTTAGAGACATTAAAAAAAAAAAAAGCTTAAAAATACAAAGGTAAAAACATAATACAATCTAAGGAAAAATATTTTTTAAAAAGTGCAGAAATAAGAAAAGGGGAATTAATTGGTTAAAAAAAATAAGGCAAAAAACCCCCACAATATATAAAGAAATTATGTCCCCCTTCATCAAGCCAAGCAGAAACAATTTTAGTAACTTTCCACTTTCCCTAACATTTCAGCTAAAGATCTCTTCATCCCATATATCATCTTTCTTAACAAATAATCAAGCCCCATTATTCAACCCCATTATTCAGCAAAAGTTTATTAAAAGTTATCGGAAACAACATTTATACTTTAACCTTAAACAAATTAATTTCATATTCCATTCATTTATACAGTAACTTATCATTTTCTCTAAAACAAATACCAAAATATCCCTTCCTCCTATAACTTATCTATATTTATTTGTCCCCTTTAGCTATTAAAACATCAGCCAGATTGATTTCTATGTCCTGTGTAACATCTTTGCCCATATCATACTTTTAGCCTGCTATTTTAAAATCCATATCCCAAACTGCCTGATTCTCCACTGTATCCTCTTCAATCTCCTCTTTTAAAGCAATGTTATAGTAGCATACAAACTTAAGAGAATGTTCTGAGCACACTGCTGACAGATAGCAATAGTACTTAAACTTATATACTGCTTCACAGTGCTTTACAGCCCCCTCTCTAAGAGGTTTACAGAGTCAGCCTATTGCCCCCCAACAATCTGGGTCCTCATTTTACCCACCTCGGAAGGTTGGAAGGCCGAGTCAACCTTGAGCCTTGTGAGATTTGAACTGCTGGCAGTGGACAGAGGGAAGGGAAAGGAAGGAAGGAAGGAAGGAAGGAAGGAAGGAAGGAAGGAAGGAAGGAAGGAAGGAAGGAAGGAAGGAAGGAAGGACAACAGCAATAGCACTTAGACTTATATACTGCTTCACAGTGTTTTACAGCGCTCTCTAAGAGGTTTACAGAGTTAGCCTATTGCCCCCCCCAACAATCTGGGTCCTCATTTTACCCACCTCGGAAGGTTGGAAGGCTGAATCAACCTTGAGCTGCTCAGGATCGAACTGCTGGCAGTTAGGCTGCATTCTAACCACTGTGCCACCTTGAGTCATATCATATTTACATATATCATATATCATATCATATCATATTCCAATATCCTTGAATAGTCAATGCAGTAAGACAATTTGTTTATCGACTCACTTAATACTAGATTGTAAAATTGGGTGCAATTCAGTCTTCCACCATCTTGTTTACCAATGGAAATTCTGGTCATAAATTTGAGGATTATCTGTATACAAAAAGAGCAATTCCCTTCTTAAATCATTGCTCCCCTTAGTCCTGTGTGCGACGAAGAAGAAAACATTATACTGATTTTCCAGAGATTGTTTATGTTGGATTTGTGATGCCTGGATATCTTGGGCTGTAAATTTTCTTTGTATGCTTTCAAGCATACCTTCCCTTCTTTGCTTCTAATCAAAAAGTTTGCTTATTGCTTAAAAACAAAATGAGATGTAATCATTTAGTTTTCTAATCCAAAACAAGTATCTTTCACTAATTCATAGCATCCAACATTTGGAGGGAGGGAGGAAGGAAGGAAGGAAGGAAGGAAGGAAAGGAGGGAGGGAGGGAGGGAGGCAGGCAGGCAGGCAGGCAGGCAGGCAGGCAGGCAGGCAGGCAGGCAGGCAGGCAGGCAGGCAGGCAGGCATCTAACATGAGCTGGTCTTGAATGCTTCCAAAATTCTGCGCAGACCTTTTAAGCCATAAAATGAATCCACTTCATGTTTCTCTTGGCACATCAAGATCCACCAACCAGAACAGAGCCAGGTACATAATAATGGCTCAAACAAACATTTAGAAAACAAAAATTAAGGAACGGGACGCTCAGCCTAAGAATGTAGGAATCAGCACCACAATTAAACAAAAAAATATTTTAACAGAAAAAAAAACCCTACTATGACGAACTGGGAGAAAAACATTCTCCCCAATGAGCACAATGTAATTTGAAAGGTGGACAAAACATTCACTCTGGTCAGGTTCCTGGATTAAAACATCCCACCTCCACTCTACTGTTATATACCATCTGCTAAATCCTAGCTATTTCTTTCTTAATTTTGATGTATTTATTACTTGACTGCCCTAATCATTTACAGTATTGCTTTATTATAAGCCATCCAGAGTTGCATGATTCCGAGGTGCGAATAAATTTAATAAATAAATAACTGAATAATTTTATTAAATTCATATGCTACTCATCTCACAGTTTGAGGCGACTCTGGGCGGCTTACAACATAAGAAATGTCTTTTGATTAAGCATTTATTAGGAAGTAATTGGTTTTCCCAGTTGCAATGTATGGCTGTGAAAGTTGGACCATAAGAAAGGCCAAGAAGAATTGAGGCCTTTCAACTATGGTGCTGGAGAAGACTCCTGCGAGTCCCTTGGACTGCAAGGTGATCAAACCAGTCAGTCCTAGAGGAGATCAACCCTGACTGCTCTTTAGAAGGCCAGATCTTGAAGATGAAACTCAAGTACTCTGGCCACCTAATGAGAAGGAAGGACTCACTGGAGAAGAGCCTAATACTGAGTAGGATTGCGGGCAAAAGAAGAAGGGGACAACAGAGAATAAGGTGGCTGGATGGAGCCACCAAAGCAGTCGGCGTGAGCTTAAATAGACTCCAGAGGATGGTAGAGGACAGGAAGGCCTAGTTGTCCATGGGGTCGCAATGGATCGGACATGACTTCATAACTAACAACAACAAGGAAGTAATAAGCAATGGTATAAACTGTTAAAGACATGATGATGATGATGATGATGATGATGATGATGAAGATGATGATGAAGATGATGATGAAGATGATGATGATGATGGTGATAACTTTGATATCCATATATGACTTCTCAGCTAATAGATAAAAGCATTTTTTTGTTTTACTGACAGATTATTTATTTGTTGGAGGTGTTTGATTGCCATGACTGATCTAAGCAGTTCTATATTTTTTTGGTCTATTAGACCAGTGGTCTTCAACCTTGGTAACTTTAAGACTTGTGGACTTCAACTCCCAGAGTTCCTCAGCCAGCAAAGCTGGCTGGGAGTTGAAGTCCACAGGTCTTAAAGTTGCCAAGGTTGGAGACCACTGTATTAGACAACTGAGTCTGTTGTTATTTATTTCAAATGCCTGCTATGTTAGCAATTCCAATGTTCTTCTCTTCCATCCTTTTTCTTTCTCCTAGGTACAAAGCCGTAGTTCTCGCAGCCAATCACTTTGGAAGGTTTTTTACTGGGCAAATCACTGCAGCAGGAAAAGTACCTCCTGCAAAGGTAGGGTTCATGGCATGGTTTTCTGAAGCACCATTACTATCTTTTGAAGCCATTTCAAAGAAAGCTTGAAGAAAGTTATTTCATCTCCCGAAGAAGAGAGTTTTTATAGTTTCCCTTCCCTCTTATCTATGTCTGTCTATTCCTTCCTTCCTTCCTTCCTTCCTTCCTTCCTTCCTTCCTTCCTTCCTTCCTTCCTTCCTTCCTTCCTTCTTCCCTTCTTTCTTATCTCTGTCTGTCTATTCCTTCCTTCCTTCCTTCCTTCCTTCCCTTTACTTCCCTCTTATCTCTATCTGTCTATTCCTTCCTTCTTCTCTTCCCTCTTATCTATGTCTGTCTGTCTATTCCTTCCTTCCTTCCTTCCTTCCTTCTTCCCTTCCCTCTTATCTCTGTCTGTCTGTCTATTCCCTCCTTCCTTTCTTTCCTCCCTCCCTCCCTTCTTCAATGTCACAAAGTGTATGATGCATTAATTAATAGAAAAGTTTTATTCTGGGCTGTTATAAATACATTAAGAAGCCCACTTGTGAGTTCCTTTCTTTTCCTTCCTAGATGCTGATCATTGGTGGCGGGGTGGCTGGCTTGGCTGCAGCTGGAGCAGCAAAATCGATGGGAGCCATTGTTAGAGGATTCGACACCCGGTAGAGTAACTCCAGTCCTCAGCTCTGCTTCTGTTGTAAAGAAAAACAGGATACAAATCCTAAGGAAATCAAAAGTATATTTTTTCTGCCCTCGTTAACTTGTTGCCTCGAATGAACCATCCAACTTTAATAGGGTTCCATCTAAGGTTGATTATGAATTTCAAATATGTGTCTACTTTAATACATATTAGTTTTACTTGCTCTTATTTGTATGTTGTGAGCCTTCCAGACAGTCCTTTGGGAAAAGGAACAGTGGGATATAAAGTAAAAGTAGCAATAATAATGCTAGCTGAAAACCAACAACCCATTTGCAAATTCAAGGAATTTTACAGAGCATATGCTGGCATGTTACACAAAGGTCAGATGCGATGCTTGGACTGAAAAGTAGTTATATGCTCTTGATCACTGCTCTGAAAAGCATCCAAGCTAGTGATTGCTGTGAAATTTTCCTTGCTTCCAGCCCTCCAGCTTTGGAGCAGTTCAAATCCCTCGGCGCAGAACCTTTAGAAATCAACGTTGCAGAAACGGGAGAAGGTGTTGGAGGTTACGCGAAGGAAATGTCGAAGGAGTTCATAGAGGCAGAAATGGCCCTCTTTGCTAAACAGTGCAAAGAGGTGGACATTGTTATTAGCACAGCTCTTATTCCAGGTACTGTACAATTTTATCACCGTTACAGATATTCCTTGACTTACAACCGCACTAAAAAATATGACTTATGACTATTTCCCCACAGTTAACAACTCTTGCACCATCCCCCATTGTCACATGATTAAAATTCAGATCCCTAGCAACTGGTTCATATTTATGACGGTCTTGTGATCCCATTTTGCGACCTTCTGAGAAGCAAAGTCAATGGGGAAGACAGTGTCAACTTGCAAAGCATCCCTGGCCTGCTCTCGAGTTGCCATAGGGAAGAGGGGATGGGAAATGGCAGCAAAATACAGATACATATTCCAGACTATCTCTTTCAGGGCTGTATCCTCTACAAGCCGTGAAATTGCCCCATTGGTGAATGTGATTGATGATACACCCTGGGGGGAGGGGGGGAAACAGGGTCATGATTGGGGACGTAAATTACATGGGGTCAGAGCTGGCTTCAGTTGAAAATGTGCCAACATGAAGCTTTTAATAAATAACTGGATTTCTTTTGAAGTTTGGCTAGAAGTTTGGCATCCGTTGGGACCCTGACAGACAGATTCATATAACAATCATATTACTAGGTTAACAGCAGCAGCGATTCGCTTAACAAAGGTGGCAGGAAAGATCATAAAATGAAGCAAAACTCACTTAACAAGTGTTTTACTTAGACAGCTTGGGCTCAATTGTGGTCGTAAGTTGAGAACTACCTGTACAGAGACCTTAGCAGTGTACGCTTCCAATAAGAAAGCCCAACATTTGGTTTCTTATTTTGTCATGAGTGTCAGGTAAGCCAAATCTTTTCTCCCCTGAGGACTCTGCAAATAGATAGAAAATGTAACGATTGTGTGGGTTTTATTTTCCTGATCTTGAGATAAACATCCTAAAGAGTTTTGGAGATTCAGCAGACAGTGGTGGTCTTACGGCGGGTCGCTATCTCAATGAATTGTAGAAATAGGTAGGAATTATTGAGCCTAAACTGACTCTTGCAAATATAATCCAGATAATCCTGATCTTATGTTGGCATCTATTCATGCTTTTTTTTTTTTTAAGTTCCCATCTTTCATTTCTGTTCTTGCCGTTTGCGACAGGGAAAAAAGCTCCAATCTTGATCACCAAGCCAATGGTGGAATCCATGAGAGATGGTTCCGTAATAGTAGATCTTGCCGCAGAGGCTGGCGGCAATGTGGAGACCATCCACCCTGGAGAACTTCATATACATAAGGTTTGCACAGGAGAGTCTGTTTCAAATATTTTGTCCCATTGACAGAGATATTATTTTGCTCTTCTCCAAGCCAGCAGAACGTAACACATAGACCTTCTTAGCTACACTAAGCATCTTAAGGTCTGGATTTTGAAAAAGATCAGACATGGGCTGAACCCACAGTGTTGTGGCCCGCCAGCAGCCAGCAGAACTGGTGGCAGACTCAGACAGTGAGGAGGTTGCGGGGGAACATGGGCCAGTCTTGGAGTCTGGGGAAGGCTCTGAGGAGTGCTCTGCGTCAGAGGCAGAGCTGGGGCCAGGGCCATCCAACAGTTATCAGTTGCCTTTGGAGTTGGAGATCAGTGGGGGAGAAGAATAGCTGGAACCTGTTCCTAATGTGCGCATGCGCAGAGCTGCCAGGAGAAGGGAACAGTTAAGGAACAAGGGCTGACTTGGGAGTAAAGGCACAGGGGGCCAGTGAATGGCCCTTCCCATAGGGTGTAAAGAGGAGCACAAGGGGAGTGGAGTTTTCAGGAGACAATTTGTTCATTTAATTAGTGTGAAGATTTGCTCGTGACTCTCAGAAACTCCTTGCCAAGTATTTTCTTGTACAGCATTGCGTTTGGAAGATATCGGCCTGGATAGGAAAAATTTGGAATTTGGAAAAAAAAATCACCCTTGAAAGACTGTTTGCTGGGACTTTGCTGGATGTGAATGAGAGGAATTCACATTAGCTTAATAAAAGGGGTTTTTGTCAGGACAAGGAGTCTGCTAATGAAATTATGCAGCTCCGAGGCAACAAAAACTATCTTGTCATAGCTTTATGATTTAAGATATTCCTAAAATCAGACATTTTGGCTTACTCAACAAACTATAGTTAAAAGAACTACGGCTGTCCTGGAAATCTATGGCCTTTACAGACGTTTTGTATATACAAACATTAGTGCAACTAAATCATGAAACTCTTCTGCACTACAGTGACCTAGTTACGGTTTAGTGCAGTGCCTGAATCTGATATGTATTTGAAGCTTTTCTCCTAAACCTCAAAATAAGTTGCTTTAACAGTGACACATACAGTTAACTGAATTTACAGTGCCTTTAAGGGGCATCATTTGCGATTGTAAAGTTCCCTCAGAACTTAGGGTTATAACTGAAGGCAGGAGAAGCAACAGATGGAAACCAATCAAGGAGAGAAGCAACCTAAAACTAAGGAGAAATTTCCTGACAATTAGAACACTTAATCAGTGGATTAATTGTTCTAATTGTCTGCCTCCAGAAGTTGTGGGATCTCCAACACTGGAGATTTTAAAGAAAAATTGGGCAACCATTTGTCTGAAGTGGTGTACAGTTTCCTACTGAGTAGCGGGTTGTACTACAAGACCTCCAAGGTCCCTTCTGTTATTCTGTAAAGCTCAAGGTTTAATTTGTTCAAACAATTGCAAAGTAATATTATTCCTTCCTTCCTTCTCTCCCACCCCCAAGCAAAAACTTTGTTGAACAAAATAGCGCGACACCAGGTTATCTAACCCCCTCCCTTTACTTTTCAGAGTTTAATTGGAGTGCAGTGAATCTGGGAAGCACAATGTGTAACCATGAGAGCATCAGATGTCCAAAGAGGTGTTTTCAGGCTTTTAAAGTGTGTTTTGATTTCTTAACTCTTGAAATAAGCTCCATATGGTCATGGAACTGCTTCCCCCAGAGGCCTCCCGGCTTGCTCTGCCTTTGGCTCGAAGTCAAAAAGAAAAGCTCCCCCCCCCCACTTCAAGAGTAAGAGCAAGCTGTTCATGCAAAAAGTAAAAAGTAGTTTTGCCTTAACTGGCAAAATAAAGTGTCAGCAGAGATCTGATTTACCATCAGTTATGAAGGATTTATCAAGTCAAAACACCTAAAAGTCTTAACAAGGCAATACACGAAAAAGATGTTTTTAAGGGTCTTCTTTATTGCTTTTTCCAACCCTCAGGGCGTGGTGCACATTGGTTATACAGACTTGCCAAGCCGAATGGCTACCCAGGCCAGTAGCCTTTACTCAAACAACATCTTGAAGTTATTAAAAGCTATTTCCCCCAGCAAGGAATACTTTTACTTTGAGCCAAAAGATGATTTTGATTATGGGACGATTGATCATGTCATAAGAGGGACTATGGTCATGAAGGTGAGTTATTGTTATTTTTCCCCCCTCTCCTAAAATTCCTTAATGAATGGTTTAACAGAGACATGCAAAACATCGTAATAGAAGACAGAATCAGGATCTTTTAAGAGAAATTGCAGTTGATTCTTGACTTCCGTCTGGAAATTAGCTTTGCAACTGACATCGAAACGTAGAGTTTTGGTTTCTTCCACTGGAACATCAGGCTTTCTTCCAATCTTCTGTGCACCCAGACTATATTTTAGCCCGGTCACAAACCTTTGCAAATTAATAGTTTACCCATTATCTGCACACTGGTTTTCCCTCCTATTCAAAAACAATGAAGTGACAAGAACGATCAGTTGAAATCAAGCAACATATAGAAGATTAATCGTAAAGACATACAAAGATTAATTGTAAAGATCAGCTGATGGTAGTAGAGATCAGAACCAAGTTCTTTGAGTCAGCAAAGGAATACATTTGGGATACATTTTTAGATTTTGACCCATCGAGACTCAATCTGTCCACATTGCTCTTCTAACAGCCTCGCAATAAGATTTGTGACTTTACATGGGTTAATTTGAAGGATTCATCCTAATGTCTCTGCTACAGGAAGGAAGAACGATCTTTCCAGCACCTTTACCTAAAACTTTACCACCTGCTGCCCCAGTTAAGCAGAAGTCTGTTCAAGAACTAGAAGCAGAAAAACAAGCAGCCCTTTCACCCTTTAGAAAAACAATGACCTCAGCTGGAGTATATACAACAGGTATTTCTAAATGTAAAATTCATATATTCTCTCTCTCTTTCTTTCTCTCTCTCTCTCCCTCCCTCCCTCCCTCTTCTCTCTAAAGTATGAATTCCTCTTTCAAAGTTCATTGTGATATGCATTAAGAGATTTGCTAATACAGGTAGTCCTCGACCTACAACAGTTCATTTAATGATCTTTCAAAGTTCGACGACACTGAAAAATTTGACTTATGACTGTTTTTCTCAATTAAGAACTTTGCATGATCATGTGATCAGAATTCAGATGCTTGGCAACTGGTTCATATTTATGACTGTTGCTGTGTGCCAAGCCGAGGTGGCGTAGTGGTTAAATGCAGCACTGCAGACTACTTCAGCTGACTGCAGTTCTGCAGTTCGGCTGTTCAAATCTCACCGGCTCAAGGTTGACTCAGCCTTCCATCCTTCCGAGGTGGGTAAAATGAGGACCCGAATTGTTGGGGGCAATGACTCTGTGAACCGCTTAGAGAGGGCTGAAAGCCCTATGAAGCAGTATATAAGTCTAACTGCTATTGCTATTGCTATGTGATCCCTTTTTGTGACCTTCTGACAAGCAAAGTCAATAGGGAAGCCATATTCACTTAACAACCAAGTTACTAACTTATCAACTGCAGTGCTTCACTTAACAAGTATGGCAAGAAAGGTTCTATAATGGGGCAAGACTCGCTTAACAAATGTCTCACTTAACAACAAAAAGTTTAGTTGAGAAAGTCCATTGTGGTCGTAAGTTGAGGACTACCTGTACAATCTGTGGGAAATGACCAGGCTGAGCCTGAGGGAGGGGTCAAACACGTCATCACTCTTGAGTCTCTTTGCACCCACAAGAGATCTAAGTTTAGCCCACCTTGAGTTCCATTGACCTTATCTACAACCAAATTGCTTTGACCATTAGTAGTTCACATTTTTGTAGAAAAGCATCAGCGTACAATAAACTCATATTTATTTGAGCTGCCTGGACTCCTGATTTCCTGCACTTGACAGAGTCATAGTTAAAGAATGAGAAATCATCTCAACGGTCCATTAAAAAATATCTGCTACATTGCTGCTACTATACTTTAGCCAAGGAGCCCATCCCAGATAGAACTGATAGTTGACTGTGATTAAAACATGAGGGGGCGTGGTATGCTGTTTTCCATTCCCAGCCGTGTTGGCTCAGTTTACTAATCTTAAAACAGTAAGAAAGGATATTAGGTGGGACAAGTGAATAGGCAAAATCAAATGACAAACTGTCAGTTATCATTATCAAACTGTCAGTTAGCAATGAAAGTTAGATTGGAGGCTAAAACATATAAAGAACGGTTGCTGCAACTGAGTATGTCTAGTCTGATTAAAAGAAGGACTAGGGGTGATATGATAGCAGTGTTCCAATATCTCAGGGGCTGCCCCAAAGAAGAAGGAGTCAAGCTATTCTCCAAAGCACCCGAGGGCAGGACAAGAAGCAATGGGAGGAAACTAATCAAGGAGAGAAGCAACTTAGAACTGAGGAGAAATTTCCTGACAGTTAGAACAATTAATTAGCGGAACAACTTGCCTCCAGAAGTTGTAAATGCTCCAACACTGAAGATGTTGGATAATCATTTGTCTGAAGTGGTGTAGGATTTCCTGCCTAAGCAGAGGGTTGGACTAGAAGACCTCCAAGGTCCCTTCCAACTCTGTCATTCTATTCTATTATTATCTCCTTGTAGGAATTGATTCTTCCTAAATGTGAATGAAAGTTTTTATCATCTCGTTTTCCTTGGTGCTTCATACCAGATCTTAGGAAAACTGACAGAAGAATCTTTTTATATGCAATTAACTTATGGATATCCCTCTAAAATACAGCGATGACTTTTAGTTCTATCGTCCATTTTGGTTGGCCAGGTTCCTAGGATTACGTTTAAAATAAGGTTATGTAAATACAGAGAATTCAATTGCATGCAACTCTATAAATATTTTACGAACGTTTGCTTGAAACTCCTTTGAAGTAAGATTGTGTGGGACTACAGTTTTAATAGCATTTCAGGCTGATGACTAAGAATGGAAATTCTGCATTTAGAGAAAATGCAACTGATGCTTGGTTGGGTTGGACAGAGAACCCTTGAACAATAATTCCTTCTATCATGTCTCACCTTAGGGTCATGCTACATGGAAATCAGCCTTGCAGTTTCTAAAAAGTGTTCTCAACCAAGGCGCCTATTTTTCTACTTTTTGACACCAAAGTCAGGGATGGGCTTCAAAAATTTTAGCAACGGGTTCTCTGCCCAGTTGGTGGGTGGGCATGGCCATGGTGAGAGTGGCCTAGTTGCCCTCCTGCACCACAGCCAGGAGAGGCATTTTTGCCTTCCCCAGGCTCCAGAGGCTTTCCTCAAGTCTCTGGGAGGGCGAAAACTGCCTCCCCTGGGCTTTAAAGGTCTTCCAGAAGGCATGTTTTCCCCCCTCCCTGAACATCCGTGTGCGTCCTGCACTGACTCACATCCAGCCAGCCAGGGGTAGGATTTGGAGGTTCTCCAAAATGTCTATAACTTTAGCTATGGGTTCTCCCGAACCCAGGCAAACCCGTAGCAGCCCACCCTGACCAAAGTTTAGGTTTTATTTCAATTTTCTCATAAGGATAGTCTTCAACTGATGTGATTATTGGATGGAAGTGATACAGGAGGCTAGTTCCAATTCTGCTGATTTCTGTGACAGATCTTTCCAGTCTCCATAGCTAACCAACGCCTCTTAATCAGATAAATAACCTTTGGAGGCTATTATAATATCTTTGGAATGAATGAAAGTGGGAAAAAGAGAAATCGCTACTCATTTGAAGAGAGTGTAACGAAAGACAGGACATTCACTCACCCCCATGGGCCCCTAGTTAAGAAGCGCAAGAACACCATAGTGCATCTTGAAATTTCATTGAAATTCTCTCTCTTGGGGAATATCTATATATCTATATCTATATCTATATCTATATCTATATCTATCATCTATCTATCATCTATCTGTCTGTCTGTCTGTCTGTCTGTCTGTCTGTCTATCTATATGTTGTATTTGTGCTGATAAATAAATAAAGTGATATATATATCCCTTTATACACACACACACACACACACACACACACACACACACACACACACACACATATCAGCTTCAGGGAATGAGGGAGTGGACAGCCAAATGCTTCAGTGGAAGCTGTAAAAGGTATTATTCCAACCATATGTTTGAGCACAGTTCTGGTACATTCTTTTCTGAGAACGGGAAAGAAAATCCTGTTTTAAGAGCGGAGTGGTCATGCTTTCAGAATGTTGAAAATTCCTGCCGATTAAGCTATGGAAAAGCAAAAACTTAACGATACTTGGCAAAAGGCTTGTATAGTATCTATCTATACAATTTAAGTTGATTTACTAGGCTATAATTAGATAGATAACTATAATTATCTCTATCTGTCTGTCTGTCTCTTTATTTATCTATCTATCTTCTCTTATCTCTCTCTTATCTCTCTCTCTCTTTCTCTCTTTCTCTCTCTCTCTATCTTCATAAGTTGGTTTTGCAGAACAAAGATATGGTCATTTAATTATCCATATTTTATCCTGTACATATTTATTTGTTTTTATTTATTTATTTAGTTATTAAATGTTTATGCTGCCCATCTCTTCTACAAGGTCACCCTCCATCTCGCCTGCGCTTTGGCATACAATTAAAATGTTAAGTGTTTTTCTTGGTATTGAATTGATTTACATGTAGAATTTCCTTAGCATTCATGGATTATGAGTCCAAGCGGTCAGTTGTATATGTGAATAGTCCAGGATAAAGGAGTAGGGAAAGGAAAGACAACACTGGCTTTAATTTAAATGAATGGGACACCGCTAATTTGCACAATTCCCATGCGGTTATTGTGTGTGTCGATCAATTCAGTTATTCTCTTTGGAGAAGCACAAAGATTCACACCTCCAAATTTGCAAATCTTTTACAATTAAAAGGGAAAAAATCTGTTTGGTTCACAAGATTAAGTTCGTATCATGTCAAAGAATAATACAGGGCAGTCAACCCCAGGCTGATTCTGGAATTCTGGGAGCTGAAGTCCACAGGTCATAAAGTCATAGTTGCCCACACCTTCTCCAGATGTTGGACTACAGGTCTATAGCAGCTGGAAAACCCAAGCATTATAGTGAAATGCATCTGGAAGTTGCCTCTTTGGAGAAGGCTGCTCTATAGAGGACCCGGAGAAGGTAACTACAGCTTGTTCTCATTGGATGTTGTTGAAATCCCTGTGTGGTCTCTGCCTCCTTTAACATTTTTCAGATGCTACAATAGAAGCCTTCTCCTCTAAAGCGAGTAACAAAATCAATGGGAACATTGGAGCGGTTTTTCATTTTGTAATTCTTGGGACATTGTCCCTTGAAGGATTGTTCAAACAACATTTTTGACATGTCTAAAATGTTATTTCTTGGCATTTCCACATCCGGAGGCCAAAGCATTCTGGCACAGACAACTTGGCAAAGTGAATTTTAACCAGACAAGTCAGCATTTGAGGGGAGGGGGGGAAGGAATGCGAATTGCATCCATAAAGTCTTCATATCCTTGCTTCCAATGTCTTGTTTTATTGAGAAGGTTAACACCCCAGAACCCAAAACAGAGTTGGACCTTTAACCAGGGGCATCTTTTTTTGGGTGGGGGGAGGAATGCTTTCGTAAGTATCCTAAATGCTTGTTGTTTTCTTTAGGTCTGACATCAGTTTTAGGGCTGGGCCTCATCTCCCCGAATTCTGCCTTTACCCAAATGGTGACAACTTTTGGTCTCGCTGGAATTGTGGGCTACCACACCGTTTGGGGTGTTACACCTGCTCTTCATTCACCTCTGATGTCAGTGACCAATGCAATTTCTGGTATGTCCAACCTTTGCTTTACTGATTTTTTTGTTTTAATACTTGATGCAACAATGATCCTAGAGGACTTTTGACAATAAAATGAAAACAGAGTTCCTTTTCCCTTCAAGATCTCTCTGTCAGACCTGGAAGCCCTCTTTTACATTGGGCCTACAGGCCTGCCACAATTTCTACTGTGGGAAAATGGGAGCGGAGATTATATGGAGTACAGGTGATATATAGTCTAAATAACATTCCTTTCTCAGAGAGTCACGGACATCTTGCCCTGCAGCTGTGATGGTGTGACTGGGAGGCATCTCCAGTTTTGGATGGTGCCAGATTTGGCCATGGAATGGACATGTGGGTGCTGGCCAGGGACGTGAACTTTCTTTTGGGTGGGGAAAACCTGGAAGCTTTCAGATTTGGGTTTTCCCAGATGTGCCAATATGACATCTCTTAGCAAATGGAACTTTGAGGAAACTCAAGCTTCTGAGTCTTCTTTCTTTGGGGGTGTTACTTGGAACCCTGACATTAGCCCGAATCACACTATCAGCCAAGAAAGGCCACTTATCCCTATCTTTCTTCTTGAACTTGGCAATTTTCTAGCTGCAGTGACTTCTCTGCAGTTGAACGTCTCTTATCTGTAGGTTGCTTGAAGTAGCCCTTATGTTCCAACATCAATATGTTTCTTTACATTACCAAGTCTTTGAAGGACATTTAAGGGAATTTTAGGATTGAGTTTGCTTCATTCTTGTTCATGTTGTTGATAAAGATTCTGATGATTGTTTTTCTATCCATGTTGTCTCATGCAATCCCACCGTGATTTTAGTGATTGGGAAAAAAAAACCAGCTACAATTTACCATAACCAGTATAAATTGGGCCAGGACACCATTTTCATAAAACCTAGAGTTCCTAGACTTAGTTAATAATTACATTTTGCAATAATTGGTAAGGGGTTGCTTGATTTTGCCTTAGTTGTTATATTTTTCAAAGGCGGCTTAATTTCTCAGATATTGTCTAAACAATTATGGTTTATTCAATAAACCCTGATTAACCAAAGACGCGGCTTAGCATAAAAGTGTGAAACCAGATTTTGAATTAAACTTAGCAGATGCTGCAAAAATAAACTTGAAATAACTGTAATGTGGAATATTAAAGTAGATCCAAAGATCAGAGGGCAGGAGAAGAAGTAACGGGTAGAAATATATCAACCTAGAACTAAGGAGAAATTTCTTGACTGTGAGAACGATTAATCAGTGGAATGGCTTGCCTTTTAGAAGTTGTGACTGCTCCATCACTGGAGGTTTTTAAAAAGATGCTATTTCTACAGAATGGTATAGGGTCTCCTGCTTGAGTGGGGGGGGGGTTGGACTAGAAGACCTCCAAGTTCTTTTCCAATTCTGTTATACCTGTATTTGAGATGTGCTTAGGTTTTAAAAAAATCTACTGGTCAATGTCAAATGTTAGAGATAACTAAGAAGTACGTGGCTTTAGCAGTTTGGGTAGCTTAGGTAGCAACGTTCTTTTCGGTGCAATCCAACATTTTCCAAGGCTGCCTCTAGTCGACTAGCTTGGAAGATGAGTTGAGAGCTGTTGACAGTATGAGTAATCAAGCATGTTCAACCACAACAGGAAACATCTGCTATATGATAGAAGGTTTTTGAGCAGGGATTGCCAGCTCTCCATCCCTTCACACTGTCACAACAGGTTCTTTCATTTTCTCTCTCTTAGGACTCACTGCTGTGGGCGGCTTGGTGTTGATGGGAGGATCTTACTTGCCTTCCAGTATGCCTCAGACATTAGCTTTACTGGCTGCCTTTGTTTCCTCAGTCAATATTGCAGGTAATAATTCACAAAGTGCACGTTCACCATGATGGCATAGCGGTTGGAATACAATATTGTAGGCTAACTCTGCCCACAGCCAGGAGTTCGATCCTGACTGGCTCAAGGTTGACTCAGCCGTCCATCCGTCCAAAGTCAGGAAAATGAGGATCCAGATTGTTAGGGGCAATATGCTAACTTTATAAACTGCTTAGAGGAGGTTGTAAAGCACTATGAAGCAGTATATAAATCTGTTGCTATTCTATTTCGAATAAATATTTATATTTTGCCCTGGCTATGGCTACCCAGTTTCAAAGCCAAGGAAGCTATCTCCCTTAGTGTCCATGGACATCCTGTTAAGAACCCCATAGGATTGATTTCTAGTCCATATTTGCAACTTTGGTCTTTCCAGCACAAGGCTAGAAAGTGGGAGACTGGGAATTCTAGTCCTGCTTTAACCATAAAACCTGATTGGGTGACGTTGGGCCAATCACCAGCAGATGTTGAGTTCTAGTCCCGCCTTAGCCATGAAAGCCAGCTGGGTGACCTTGGGCCAATCACTCTCTCTCTCAGTCCAACTCACCTCACAGGTTGTTGTGAGGAAAATAGGAGGAGGAAGTTGTGTTGAATATGTTTGTCACATGGAGTTTGTTTGTAAAAATAATAAAGGCAGAATATAAATAAAAATAATTAATTAATTTCCTGGTATAAATTGTTTGTTTCATCTTTCTGCTTCATCTTAACCATTTGCATTTCTCCTCCTCCAAATAGGTGGCTTTCTAATTACTCAGAGGATGCTGGATATGTTTAAGCGTCCAACAGATCCACCTGAATACAACTACCTCTATCTTCTCCCCGGAACGGTCTTTGTTGGTGGATATGGTGCATCTCTTCTTGGTGGATACAGTATTGAGCAGGTCAGAAATCCAGGCCCATGTTTAGGGCCTGTTTGTTCAATAGATTGATTGTTGTGGTCTGCCAGCAGAGCTGGCAGCAGAGTCAGATAGTGAGGAGGTTGGGGAGGAACATGGGCCAGTCCTGGAGTCTGGGGAAGGCTCAGATGAGGGCTCTGTGTTGGAGGCAGAGAGGGGGCCAGAGCCGTATGCCAGTTGTCAGCTGCCTTCAGAGTCAGACATCAGTGAGGCAGAGGAACAGCTGGAGCCTGTTCCCAATGTGTGCATGCACAGAGCTGCCAGGAGAAGGGAACAGCTAAGGAACAAGGGCCAACTCAGGAGTAAAGGCATGCTGAATGGCACTTCCCATAGGGAGTAAAGAGGAGCAAAAGGGGAGGGGAGTTTGCAGGAGACAATTAGTTCAATCCATTAGGGTGAAGATCTGTTCCTGACGTCTTGCCAAGTAATTGCTGCTACAGCTTGGCGTTTGGAAGATATCAGTCTGGCAGCTCTCCAAACCTGATTAAGGTCTGTAGTTGTGAAATCTCTTGAAAGATTGTTTGCCGGGACTTTGCTGGAGGGGAATTCCCTTTAACACAAATAAAAGAGTTTTTTTGGGACGAGGAGTCTGCTTAATGATCTGAAACCTAGGTCAGAACATTCATACTGAAGAAGAGCTTCTCTGGAGAAAAATTTTCTCAAGATTCATTAGTACCAGTGATGCATATTTTTCAAGCAATGTAATGAAAAAAAACCCCACTTCATTAGGTTCACCTGGTCCCTGAATTGTGTTTATAACAAACATTTATGGGTTTGTCTCTGTGCTCAGCTTCTGCTTTCAGCACACAACAAGAAAGCAAAGCAGTCTTCCCTGCCTTGCCCCGCCTGCCTTTAATTCCTTGCGAGATGCAAAAAGGAAACCAACAACTTGAGCTACTTGTGTGACAACATAATATGATAGGGGAGGCTAACAAATAATGGAATAATAACAGAGCTGGAACAGACCTTGGAAGTCTTCTAGTCCAACCCACTGTTCAAGTAGGAGACCCTTTCCAGACAAAGGGTTGTCCAGTCTCTTCTTAAAAACCTCCACCGTTGGAGCACCCAGAACCTCTGAAGGCAAGCCTTTCCACCAATTAATTGTTTTACCTGTCAGGAAATTTCTCCTTAGTTCTAGTTGGTTCTCTCAGAACCAATAGAATTCTGCTGACTGGGAAGTCACTGGGAGACAAATGGGTACACTTTCATTCCCCTGTGTGAGAATTGACCATATATATGAATAAGTAGACTTGTTTTATTATTGACAAAAGAAAGCTCAGGAATGTATTGGTCGGAAACAGGTGAAAGAGGCCTTCATCTTGCAGTGGCTAAAATGAGGAGGAGGAGAAGGAGGAGGAGGAGGAGGAGGAATAGGAAGATACCTGTTTTATCTTTACACATTCACCCAATACTTTGTAGTTCTATGTCTTAAGGAAGATGAAGAACATTCAAGAACATGATGTTGAAGTTGTTGAAGAACATCTATAATCAACAGGAGGGGGTGATTGCCTGCAGTTCTTTTCATATCTGTCAGCACCTATAGGAAGACAAGATGGGGATGATCATCATCACCATCCATTCAGTTGTGTCTAATTCTTGGTGATGCTATGGACCATGTCTCTCCACATATCTTGCACGACTACTTTGAGATCTTCTGTGCTCCAGCTATTTTCAGCTTTGATGGTATTGGAAGACCAGAAGAGGAAATCAACTCCACAGGAAGCTTAAAACTACTTTTATTGAGATGAGCTACAATAACAGAATCTTGTAGGTTTCATTGTGTTGTACCTCCTATCCCCTCTTATGCTCCAATGAATCAAGAAAGTATCACTTCGGGCTACTTTCAAATGTTAGAATAGAATAGAATAGAATAGAATAGCAGAGTTGGAAAGGACCTTGGAGGATTTCTAGTCCAACCCTCTGCTTAGGCAGGAAACCCTACACCACTTCAGACAAATGGTTATCCAACATCTTCTTAAAAACCTCCAGTGTTGGAGCATTCACAACTTCTGGAGGCACTGGTTCATTGTTCTCACTGTCAGGAAATTTCTCCTTAGTTCTAAGTTGCTTCTCTACTTGATTAGTTTCCACCCATTGCTTCTTGTCCTGCCCTCAGGTGCTTTGGAGAATAGCTTGATTCCTCTTCTTTGTGGAAGCCCATGAGATAGCGGAATACTGCTGTCATGTCTCTCCTAGTCCTTCTTTTAATCAGACTAGACATACCCAGTTCCTACAACTGTTGTTTATATACTTTAGCCTCCAGTCCCCTAATCATCTTTGTTGGTCTTCTCTGCACTCTTTCTAGTCTCAGCATTGTTTTTAATGTTCTCATTGCACTGGGTGAAAAAAAAAATGCTTCAGCCCTTTAGCCCAAGTTCTTGCAGATTCCCATCAAGATCATCTTTCTCACCCTCCACCATGGCAAGGAATTAATTGCCTTCTCTCAGACTGAATTTCAAAAGTGGGTTGTGCTACGGCTAAAATCGGCTAAGGCAAAACTAAATAGAATGTAAATTAGATTAAATGCAGCATAATAATTGCCACATGTATTTACTATTCACTTCCCCCTTGCTGTTCTATTAAAGTTACGATCCAGTGACAACTCTTGAAGGAGCTCAGGAGGCTACACTCATAGCTTTGGTGATCTGGATTTAACCTTGGAGCCATTGAATGACAATCACCAATTTAGGAGCCACACATTTCAAGTTTCTAGCACTCTTGGAGGTCAGCAGGAGGCATCAGTTACTCTTCAGGAAGTTTTGATTGGTGGCCTTGAACTAAGGTTTTGTGTGTTTTTGCAGCCCAGCTTTAGGCCTTTCTGATGTTTGAGATACAGAATCTTTGGTTCCCAAACTTTGATGTAGTTTTGCATTTATGTACAGAATTTTTCTCATAGGGTACATTAGATAGCTGACTCCATTCCCCTTCCTCTCTCTATTAGTTTCGATTAGGAGACCTTGAGATTTTAAATACATACATGTGTGTGTACATGCACTCCTATCTTAATGTGCACTGATTTAGAGTTTTCACTTTGGGGTTTGCTATCTGACTTTCTGAGCACCAAAGAATTGAGGCCTTTGAACTATGGTGCTGGAGAAGACTCCTGCGAGTCCCTTGGACTGCAAGACGATCAAACCAGTCAATCCTAGAGGAGATCAACCCTGACTGCTCTTTAGAAGTCCAGATCCTGAAGAGGAAACTCAAATATTTTGGCCACCTAATGAGAAGGAAGGACTCCCTGGAGAAGAGCCGAATGCTGGGAACGATGGAAGGCAAAAGAAGAAGGGGACGACAGAGAATGAGGTGGCTGGATGGAGTCACTGAAGCAGTCGGTGTGAGCTTAAATGGACTCCAAAGAATGGTAGAAGCCAGGAAGGCCTGGAGGAATGTTGTCCATGGGGTCACGATTGGTTGGACACGACTTTGCAACAAACAACATCTGACTTTCTCTAATATCCTTCATGGGTGTGTTTGGGGTTTCATTGCCAATTTGGTAAGTTTATTTCGAGCCTGCAAGACCATTCTGATTTGAGAAAAAGTAACCCTTGCTAATCAAACCCAGGGAAGAAGCACCATATGTTACATATAAATGCTCGGTCATGCCAGGTTTTGAAAGCATCTTGCTATGCATCAAAATCCTAAACAAAAAAATCAAAGTAGGAATAAAAAAATGGGCTGAGATGATCTCACAGCGCTGGTATTTTCAAAATGCATTTGAACTAGTGGTCTGCAATTCTTCTGTAAACTGAATGGCAGTGAAAACTTTTTTGCTTTTAAACTTGCTGCAGGAGAGGCAGAATAAATTTAGCAAGAATAGCTTTACTATGTCACTTAAATTTACAGCTAATTACCTCATCTGTAACTACCCTTTGCCAGGCAGACAGATAAAGCTAAATGGTTTTTTCACTTTACTCACATGCAAGTTAGTAAGTAAGTAAGTAAATAAATAAGTAAGTAAGTTTCAATGTATTTTCCAAAGCATCTGAAGGCAGGACAAGAAACAAGGAATGGAAACTAATCAAGGGGAGAAGCAACCTGGAATTAAGGAGCAACTTTCTAACAGTGGAAAATTAACCAGTGAAGTCAGAAGTTGTGGGTGCTCCATCACTGGAGGTTTTAAAGAAGAGACTGGACAGTCACTTGTCTGAAATGGTATAGGGTCTCCTGCTTGAGCAGGGGGTTGGACTTGAAGACCTCCATGGTCCCTTCCAACTCTATTACTATTACTTTGCACAAAACTTTGGAGGTTTACACAGGAAGATTTTGAAAAGCAGAGAAGGGGAAAGGCAAGCATGTTTATTTAGAGACACAAACGAAGTATTGAGATACAAGTAGTCCTTGACTTCCGACCACAATTGAGCCCAAAATTTCTGTTGCTAAACAAGACAGTTATGTGAGTTTTGCCCCATTTTATGACCTTTTTTTCCTGTGATTCATGATGTTTGTTCACTTAGATGACTATTGCAGCATTCCCATGGTCACGTGACCAAAATCTGGACACATGGTTACTGACCATGTATTATGATAGTTGCAGTGTCCTGGGGTCAAGTGATCCCCTTTTGCGACCTTCTCACAAGCAAAGTCAACGGGAAGGGCAGATTCACTTTACAAGCGTGTGACAAACTTAACAACCAGAGTGATTCACTTAACAACTGTGGCAAAAAAAAAAGATAAATAAAATGTTGCAAAATCTATTTAACAAATGCAAAATAAATTTGGGGGCTGAATTGCGATCGTAAGTCGAGGAATACCTGTACTTGCTCATAGTTTGGTGCGGGAAAATAGGATGATAAGTAAAACCTACAGACATGAGATCAATGACAACTTTTCCCCCTCACATGCTTTGCTTCTCTCCCTCTGCAGATGATATACTTGGGCTCTGGCCTTTGCTGTGTGGGTGCACTCGCCGGCTTATCTAGTCAGAGCACTTCACGACTTGGCAACGCCCTTGGGATGATTGGTGTTGCTGCTGGTATTGCAGCTACTTTGGGCAGTTTGAAACCTTCCCCCGAAGTATTGGCCCAGATGTCCACAGCCATGGCCTTGGGCGGCACCATGGGTGAGCTTTTGACCAGTGGTTTTGAAACAGTCTCCTAGGGAAATCTGATATTCCTAGAATCATGATTGGGCACCTTCATTTCACCTTCCAAAAATGCCAATGCAGTCCTAGGCGGCATTAACAAAGTAATAGAATCAAAACCACAAATTTGTTATTGTTGCTTTATTGTGTCTTGTTAAATCACAGTTGGAATATTGCATCCAGTTTTGTTCACCACAACATAAAAAAGATGTTGAGACTCTGGAAAGAGTGCAGAAAAGAGCAGGAAAGATGATTAGGAGACTGGAGGCTAAAACATATGAAAAATGGTTGCTGGAATTGTGTATGTCTAGTTTAATGAAAAGAAGGAGTAGGGGTGACATGATAACAGCCTTACAATATTTGAGGGGCTGCCACAAAAAAGAGGGAGTCAAACTATTCTCCAAGCCATCTGAGTATGGAACAAGAAGCAATGGGTAGAAGCTAATCAAGGAGAGAAGCAACTTAGAACTGAGGAGAAATTTCCTGACAGTTAGAACAATTAATCAGTGGAACAACTTGCCTCCAGAAGTTGTGAATGCTCCAATACTGGAAGTTTTCAAGATGTTGGACAACCATTTGTCTGAAATGGTATAAAATCTCCTGCTTAAGCAGGAAGACCTCCCAGGTCCCTTCCAATACTTTTATTCTGTTCTATTAATAGATCCAGGGTGACATTTGGATATACAAAAACTGTTCTTTCCAATTTCTTTATAAAATTGCTCATGGTGTTTATAAGATGATCTTGATGCCCTGGCATCTAGTACTGCATTTTGGGGTCATAAGTTATGTTTAATTCCAAGAGATGGAGCTCTTGAGTAAGAAGAAAATAATGAAGCGTGAAGTGTACATAGTAAATGTAGGAAACATTTCATCTGGAACCAACCGTGCCAGCTCACTGCTACCATGCAAAGTAGGTTTTTCACGTCAGTAATGTTTATTCACAAATGTCATGTTGCTTCCTTCTTTTTGATTTCTCTCGGTGCCCTCCTTTACGCCAGCAGGGTTTGTGAATTAACATGAAACAGGGAGGGTGCAGGGCGAAGATGAATCTGCTGTACTCACAGAATCCAAACTCTTGTAAACATGCTCTGAAACGGATTTGTGTGAAATCTTATTTTAGTCCCCTATTGGCATCAACAAGTGGAAAATCAGGTTTTCCAGCTTGCTTGCTTATTTATTTATAAAAAAACAAATCTACCGCTTTTCATTTAAAAAACAAAAGCAGTTCGCATTTTTTAAAGCGTTAGGCAATCGGATCCGACGTAAAAGTATAAAAGCGAGAAGGCTCATGATTTCTTTAAATATCTTGGGCAACCTGAGTAAAGCTGGCTTAAAGATTAGCCATCTGGGTAAGCCTTCTAAAATTGAAAAGAGCTTCACCTGTGCTCAGGTGTGTGAGCCCTCCGATAATAACAACACGGAGATTTTGTGTGTGGGTTTCACCTTGTTGTGTTTTCTGTACATGTGGGTAATTCTTCTACTTGAAATGGATCACTGGGTCAGTCCTGCATTTCCTCCTCAATCAACTCAACAAAAATAATTGGTTCTTTTTCAAGTCACCTGAAAAATGAAGTAGTCAGGAAGTTTGAAGTCACAGAACGATGGATATGTTCATAAAGAAGAAGCTGTATCAAAATTGCCTAGCTCTTCTCTCTTTCTCCTAACCAAACTATCTAAAACTTCATGGTGTCTTGCTCCTCTAGAAAAAGCCCCACCCTCTTTGGAATCCAGACTACAATCCACTAAAGATTATAACTCTAGAAGCAGGAACTTTCACACCAATTGCAGGAAAAAAACATAACACAGGAGAAAATGGGTATTATTATTTATGGCAGTGGCTTTTACTTGTGTACTTTTAGAGAATGGCTTTTGTAAAAGCCTAGAGGATGAGGAACTCCAAATGTGTTGCAGAACATTATAGTAACTATTCTAGGGACCTGGAATCCCTCCTTTTTTCAGTTTTCATCCTTTGCATGAAAATAAGGGATTCCCATTTCCTATTTGATCTCTGCAATGCTAGATAATTTAATCTGGAATCTTGAAGGAATCCTAAAATTAGACCACAATGTACCAGTCATATCTTTTTTTCTTAACCTCAAAAGGGAGAGAACTTAGGGTTCATAGTTTATTCTCTTTCGATTGTTTCCTAGTATGAGTTGATTGCTTATTTCTACTCTATGGCTATCATTAAGTGTTGTACCTTATGATTCCGAGAGCATCTGCCCCAAAGACAAATTCCTTGTGTGTCCAATCACACTTGGCCAATAAAGAATTCTATTCTATTCTATTCTATTCTACAGGGTCAAGAGAATGATGAAGCATAAAATCAATTTGTTTTCACCTTGGATCTCAATTGCTTCGTTTTGCAGGTCTCACAATTGCAAAACGGATCGAGATCTCCGATCTCCCACAACTGGTTGCTGCTTTTCACAGCCTGGTTGGTTTGGCAGCCGTTTTGACCTGCGTTGCTGAGTACATGATTGAATATCCACACCTTGATTTACATCCATCTGCCAGTGTTCTCAAAACCGTGGCCTACTTGGGCACTTACATTGGAGGTGTAACGTTCAGTGGCTCTTTGGTAGCCTATGGAAAACTGCAAGGTATGTCCTTTCATGATCAGGACACATGATATATATATTTTAATAACGTCTGCAGATAACACCAATGGCTTTTTAAGGGATAGAAATCCTATTCAGACTGAATTTCCATAAAAGCTGGCGCTGGACTTTTTTAAAACAAAAACTCTTGAAACAAGTTTGACATGATCTCGAGATCTGATGAATAGTAGACTCTGTGTCACAGTATTAGCTGACATATTATATGGCTCATACGGACCAAAGGACCTTTTATGATCTAGTCCACATTTCTCAACCTCAGCAAGTCCCAAAGGTACTTTTCCAAATGGCAACTGGACTTTCTAGGCTTTTTCCTTGAAAGCGTTTCAATTCTCATCCAAGAAGCTTCTTCAGTACTTGAGAAGCAAAAGCTTTCCATGGGGGAAAAAACCCAAGAAAGCCTAGTTGTTTTTTGGAAAAGCACTTTTGGGACAACCATGACCTGAATGATTGAGAATCTCCATAGACATTCAACCTCAGCAGTATTAAGATGTGTGAACTTCAACTCCCAGAATTCCCTAGTCAGCCAGAGTTGAGGTCCATACATCCTATAGCTGCTGAGGTTGAAAAAGACTGGTATGGTGGATCAGGTGTTAAAATTAGTTTCAATGATCTTGTTTGAAGACCTCCTAGCCCAGGGTCAGCACCTTAAACCCTCAAAGAGCCACAAAGGTCCTAACTGGAAGCCCACCATTCAATTCTGGAGCTGATCAGAAGTCTGGTTCCCTCATCATAGAGTCTCCTCCTAGCACAGCGTCCTTTTTCCTCTGCCGACCAGAAGTATGGTTCCCCTACCATAGGGTCTCCTCCTAGTATGGCATCCTTTTTCCTCTACCTGTCCTAACTGAAAGCCCTATCAATTGTGGAGCCGACCGGCGATAGGGAGCCGCAGCAGAGGGATGAAAGAGCCACATGTGGCTCCAGAGTCATGGGTTGTCAAACCTGTCCTAGCCAGTCCTAGTCCAGCGCATCCGCAGTACATCACAATGGGTCTCTTCCTGCCCAGCCAAATAAGTCAATTCTTAATTTCAGTCAGTTGGGCAAGTGAGAGCACATGACACTGATAGAAAGAAATGACCTTCCTCACATTTTCAGCCCACCCTACCGCAAGAGTTAATAAACAGTTGACTTTATACATTGAATCTCATTTCTTTCTAGGTCTGTTGAACTCTGCTCCTCTTCTCCTGCCTGGCCGTCATTATTTGAATGCTGGACTGATGGCAGCTTCAGTAGGAGGCATGATTTATTTTATGTTAGATTCCAGCTATACAGGAGGCATGGCCTGCCTTCTTGGAGTTTCTGGACTCTCCTCAATAATGGTAGGGGTCCAAAACTTTACTCCTCGTTCCTTTAAATTGGGCAGATGAAAAAACTGGAGATGAGCTGATGGCCGAGTCAGAGAAAGCCTAAGAACAGGATCAGGCAAGAGCTGGAACCTTCCAGAATAGTAGTAGGCAACTTGATATCCAGAGTAAAAGTAGGACTATATTGATACTTGCCTTGAAGCTCACCAAATTTTGTAGTTCTTCCTGATTTTATTTCCTTCTTTCTTATAGATTGTTTTAATTAAAAATGGCAAGGGGGATTCTGCATCCTTTTTTATTTCCAAGAATATGCTTGAGTCTCCCATAAACACCATATGCATAAACATGGCAATGACGTTAGTCTGGTTTAGTAGTAGCAATAGCAGTAGCTAAGTGGTTTACAGAGTCAGCCTCTTGCCCCCAAAAATCTGGGTCCTCATTTTACCCACCTTGGAAGGATGGAAGGCTGAGTTAACATTGAGCTGGTGAGAATTGAACTCTGACAGTCGGCAGAATTAACCTGCAACAGTGCATTCTAACCATTGCACCACCATGACTCAAAAACCAAGAAAGACGTATAGAATTACTTCCAAGCAGTTTCCTTTATTGTTCCTTACCTATAAACAGAAATTTTGCCAAACTAAAGCAATTACTTGCATCTTTATCAAAGATAGACTCTGAGAATTACTAAGGAGGAACCCAACAATCTGGTTCCTCATTTTACCCACCTCGGAAGGATGGAAGGCTGAGTCAACCTTGAGCCTGGTGAGATTCGAACTGCCAAATTACAGTCAGCTGGCAGTCAGCAGAAGTAGCCTGCAGCACTGCATTCTAACCACTGCGCCACCGCGGCTCTTCAATATATTATTGCACAAACATCTGCTCCACCTTTTCTCTTTTGGTGCATCAAAAATCACAGGGAGTGACACTAACGGCAGCCATTGGTGGAGCAGACATGCCTGTGGTCATCACTGTGCTGAATAGCTACTCTGGATGGGCTTTGTGCGCAGAAGGGTTCCTTCTCAACAACAACTTGATGACAATCGTTGGAGCTTTGATTGGCTCTTCTGGAGCTATCCTGTCTTACATCATGTGTGTGGTAAGGTTAAGTCCTCTGTGGTGGGCTCCATTGCATTTTTTTTTCATGGAAACAATACGTGTTTCTTCAGTGGATCCTCTTTTGTGGATCTCCCATTTTGTTAATCATAACAGATTTCAGGAGGACCTATTGTGACAACCATATTCCAGCCTTGCCTGGATATTTCCAGATATTTTACGTGTCCTCCAAGTAGTTTGCAACTCTCAAAATTCTTGGGACCCCAATTCACACCCAGTTATTAGAATTGCAGTTCCATACATGAAAGCCCTACCAGGCTGGGAAGGGTCCTGTAGAAAGTTGGCAGATGTTGCCGCTCATTTAAAAAGCTTAAAGGATTAACTGTTAACAGACATTTGCTTCAAAATAGTTCATTTTCTTTATTTCCGGCTAAGCATTATAATGATATAATAAACATTGAAACCATATTTCAGAATGAAAGCAGGGTATTAAATTCTGGGATTGCAAGCTAGGTTGTGAATTGGAGCTGTCATATACATTACAACTGTACAGAGTAAAGCACGCTTAAAGTAGTTTCCTGCTTTATATTCATTGGAATCTTTCATTGACGGGAACCTTTGGGTTAATGTATGGTTTATGGTTGGCCAGGCTATGAATCGTTCTTTACCAAATGTCATTTTGGGTGGATATGGTACAACGTCTACAGCTGGAGGAAAGCCCATGGAAGTGGTTGGAACACATACAGAAGTTGGGCTTGACCAAGCCATTGAAATGATCAAAGAAGCAAACTCTATCATCATTACACCAGGTAAGAGTGAACAATTAACCAAAGACGGATTTCTACATGAGCTACCTAGGCTTTGTTTGGTTTTGACCGTTCTGCGAACCTCAGCAATGGTACTTCTCCAACTCTGGAGAATGTAGACTAGGAAAAAATGGGAAAGAATGAAAATAATCATATATCTGGGCCTCTTGTCTTATTATCTTTTGACTCCTGAGGTTCTATTTCAAATGAGTGATTTTATTGTCCTTAATTGCAGATACTGAATCATGTTTTAGGTGGCCCCTGCTTTGGATGGGTCCACCATCATTGTCTTCTATGCCAATCCTGTTTTTTCCTACACTCAAACAGATTAAACCTTTCACTGTAGCAGAACTGGGGTGGCAATTCACACGTTTTGAATGAACCTCAGTAAATCCTGATCAGGCCTACTTTTTAGGATTCACATGTCAATCATATGAGTTAGTCCAGACAAGGAGCACGCACAGAGGTACTATCTCAGTCTTAATTGTAAGATTACACTAACAGACTCTTGAAAGTCTGAAAGTGCATCTCTCCATCCTCACTTTTACAATCGAAAGAAACTAGAAAGGGGGCCTTCTGAGATGTTTCCTACATGATCAACTGCTTCATAACGGATTGTTGCTTAGTCCGTGGCTGTTTTGCCTTTCTCCCAAGGTCATTCTCATATACTATTACCTCACATCAGTCTTGCAACTAAGTCTGTGTCCTCTTTCCTTTCTTCCTATCCAGAGTTGGGTTGCACCCGGTTTGGCCCGGATCGGGCGAACTGGTAGTGGCGGGGCGGGAGGCTCCACCCACCTGCCTGGATGCTTCTGAGCATGCGCAGAAGCATTGTGCGAGTAAGCGTGTAGGCATGAGTGAACCGGTAGTAAAAAAAATAGAAACTCACCACAATTCCTATCCCCTGTGGAGTAAATAACTGATGGTGGGACTATGTCTAGTTTAGTGAAAGGAAGGACAAGGCATGACATGATAGCAATGTTCCAATATTTGAGGGGCTGCCACAAAGGAGAGGGCTCAAGCTATTCTCCAAATTACCTGAAAGCAGGACAAGAAACAAGGGATGGAAACTAATCAAGGGGCAGACCAACCTAGAACTAAGGAAAATTTCCTGACAGAACAATTAATCAGTGGAACAGCTTGCCTCCAGAAATTGTGAATGCTCCAACACTGGAAGTTTTTAAGAAGATGTTGGATATCCATTTGTCTGAAGTGGTGTAGGGTTTCCTGCCTGAGTAGGGGGTTGGAACTAGAAGACCTCCAAGGTCCCTTCCAACTCTGTTATTCTGTCTGCTCTAATGCTCTTCGTAACACTTTCCTGGCCATAATGCATGTTTCTCCTGTACTCGGTGTTCCCCTAACAGCCTCTGGATTCACTCTCCATGTTCTAATAGAGTTTTCCCCCCTTATTTTAGGTTGGGGTTTATGTGCAGCTAAAGCTCAATACCCCATTGCTGACATGGTGAAAATGCTGAACGAACAAGGAAAAAAAGTCAGGCAAGTAAACACCATTGTTGATATAAACAAATTACACTGCTTTGTACTAACATATTTTGATTTAATGATGGACTATGTATATATATGGTATAGTCATATACCATTACTTCATATCAGTCTTGCAACTAAGTCTCTGTCCCTTTTCCCTTCTTCCTATCCAGAGTTGGGTTGTAGATTATATATATAGAAGGGATTTCAGTCAAATAGTTGTTTAATTGAAGGTTTGCAAACTGATTTGGGCCTTTCTTCAGTGATATGCAAATAGAATAAATAAATAAATGAAAATTAATCCTCCCTTCGTATTGCATGAGATTACAACAGGGATCTTAGTGCCAGCATTCAAAAATGAGAATGTTTTCTTTCAAGGAAAAAAAATGATCTATTCTTTTTATTGTTGATCAGCAATGGCAGGGGCTATAGCCAAGATGCTATATGTGGTGCTCTAATTAATATTAAATTTATGCCTTATATTTTCACTGCTTTTAACAATGCCACATCCTAGAAATCCAAACAAAACTGGTCTTTAATTAAAAAAAACCAAAATGGCAGTTGTATACCTTTAATGGGGGAAATATTGACTTTGACTGAAAGTTAGGAAGGAAAATTGGGTGCTCTCTAAATCGTACTGTCAGTGCCTCTCTAGGAACTTTTCTCCTACTGTGTATGTGTGTGTGTGTGTGGTTTTGAGTCAAAGTTGACGCCCAGTGAATGCCTGGATAAATCTCTGCAGCTTTCTTGGCAAAAGTTTAGAGAGTGACCAGCCCAAAAACACCCAGGAGGTTTTGTGCCTAAGGCAGGACTAGAATTCACTGTCTCCTGGTTTCTAGCCTAGTGCCTTAACCACTACACCCAATTGGCTATCTTTCTCCTGCTTAGAGGAGAGAATATATAATATCTCTCCCCTTTCTGTGAACTTTGTCTGACGTTTCCCCATTTCTCGGTCTGTATACCTAGTTCAGCATTTCTTCCTATTTTTGGGTTGCAGGTTTGGCATCCATCCAGTTGCAGGCCGAATGCCAGGCCAGCTTAATGTCCTCCTGGCAGAAGCTGGTGTGCCGTATGATGTTGTCTTGGAAATGGACGAAATTAATGAAGATTTTCCAGGTAGGGGATAAGGGTTGAAAGAGGAGAATGAAAAATCGAACAAAACTACGGCTTAGTGTTTGAATTGCATTGCAAAGTGTATATGGTGTTTTCTTCAGGCTGCAAAATAGCAATAGCACTTAGGACATATACCACTCCATAGTGCTTTAAAGTCCTCTCTAAATGGTTTACAAAGTCAGCCTCTTGCCCCCAATAATCTGGGTCCTCGTTTTACCCACCTCGGAAGGATGGAAGGCTGAGTCAAGCTCTAGCCCATCAGGATTGAACTCCTGGCAGTGAGCAGAGTTAGCCGGCAATATTGCATTCTAACCACTGTGCCTCCAGGGTTCAAGGTCCTTAGCTGAATCTGTAGCTCCAGTAATTGTAAAACTCATGCTGCTATATGACAAATTATGCTTTCCCCTTGTAGTTTACTTCGCCCCTATAATTATCATCTCCTAGGCAATCTGCATCTCACTTGCTCTTAGGCCCCCCTGCAAGCAACTGTACTGGCAAATAAACTTAGTTTCTCCCCATTTGATCATACTAATAACCCTACACTGGAAATAGTAATAGCAATAGCACTTAACACTTATATACCACTTCACGGTGCTTTTACAGCCCTAAGTGGTTTACAGAGTCAGCATATTTCCCCTAGCAATCTGGGTCCTCAGAAGGATGGAAGGCTGAGTCAACCTTGAGCTGGTGAGATTTGAACTGCTGAACTGCAGCTAGCAGTCAGCTGAAGTAGCCTGCAGTACTACACTCTAACCACTGCGCCACCTCGGCTCTTAATTGGCACCTCCTGTAGGAATTCCTTCCAAGTTGAACCCATTGCACACCTGAAGCAACCTCCAGAATGGATGCATTCTGAAAAGGTCCTCTGGGATTGATAGTTGGCCACATTACCTTGGATGCTGGAAGCCCTTCAGTTCCAAAGCCTGTTTTCTCATCTGACTTCAGAGGTGGTCTGTTTTCTCAGGCAGTCCATCAGGAGACAAGGCAATTGTCTTTGACATCTCTTTGGGAGGTCAGGTTTTATGGCTCAGTAAGGGACTCATGACAGTCCTGGACCAGAAATAACTTTTCAAATGATGAATTCAACAGCTTAGGCTTGTCAGGCTAATATGCCAGCGTGGAATCTCTCCAAATTGCGAGAGCAGCCGAATCCAGATGAAACAGATTCATGCAAAATCTACAGATTTCAAGCAGGCTCCATATAGAAAGCATACATACAAGCATAAACAGAAACTATAAAAGAGAGAGAGAGAAAATCGGTACAGAGGTGGGTTTCAACTGGTTCGCCCCGGATCGGGAAAATTGGTAGTGGTGGCAGCGGGAGTTTTTGCTCATCCGCGCAGATGCTTCTGTGCCTGCGCAGAAGCGTCACACGAGCACATGAGCGTCGGGTGGGTTCCTGCCAGTTCTAACCTCTTTTATAGAAGAGGTTCCACAAATCTACAATGCTGTTTAGAACCGGTTCCATCTCAAGAAGATTAGTTTTGGGGTTAATATTCATTTTAGTGAATATAAGATTGAGGATATCCAGAAAGGGAATCACCACTCAATCTTAATCCTAGATGCTTTTATTCAGCCTAGTCTAGGTTGCTTTGAAGATAATATGAAGTGGGATAACTTGATTAGTTTGGGGAAGAGATAAATTAGGTCACAAACGAGGATCAGAAAGTGAGGAATATTTGGTTTGCGCTGAACCTTTTTTTTGCTTTTGAGCTACGTAACCCGGTCCATGGTACATCTTGGGTATCTTGTATCTACTTTCACATGTAGGTTATTTAGCACAGATTGACCGTTGTCTTACCTGAACGGTCCTTCTATGGGTGCTGCGAAGGGAATCCAATCATGGGGTTAACTTAGCCTTCTAGCCTTGAGACTGAGTATGCAAATATCAAAGTTACGCCTCCTCTGACTGGACTTCCGCTTCCTCTCCAGTTCTTATTACGAAGTCCACCGAAGAAGCATTATGTCAATCCTCAACAAGCCGCAAGTCATCCGGCACTACGGAGTCAAGTCCAGTCAGTAACTAGTCACAGTCAAATGGAGCCCTGACCAGCCGAAGCCGCGGGCGGGTTTGGATTCCCTTCGCAGCACCCATAGAAGGACCGTTCAGGTAAGACAACGGTCATTCTCCTGTGTGCTGCTCCGGGAATCCAATCATGGGATATATCAAAGCAATGAACTCCCAGGGCGGGAGCTAGGCTGGTCAGGCTCCTCCGCAGACGGAAGGACCCTTTGCAACACTCTCCGCCCAAAGGACGCCTCGGCCGAGGCGAAGACATCAATCTTGTAGTGGCGAATAAAGGGCGAGGGGGATGCCCAAGTGGCCGCCCTGCAAATCTCTTCCACGGACGCTTGCGTCGCCCAGGCCGCTGTGGTGGCCGCACTCCTGGTGGAATGAGGAGTGATTCGCCTTGGAACCGGTCTGGAGTGGGTGTCATATGCCAACGCAATGCAAGCTTTCAACCATCGGCCGATGGTGTGGGAGGACACCTTCTGTCCCATTGAAGATGGCTGGAAGGAGACGAACAGGGCCTCCGATCTTCGGAACGACGCCGTGCGCTTCACATAGCGACGAAGAGCCCTGCGCACATCCAGATGGTGCCACTGTCGTTCCCGCGGATGAGACGGGTGAGGACAAAAGTCCGGCAGGACAAGTTCTTGAGTTCTGTGAAACAATGAATTTATCTTTGGAAGAAAGGTCGGATCCAAACGAAGCACTACCTTGTTCGGGTGGAAGATGCAAAAATCCGCACGAACCGAAAGGGCTGCTAGCTCCGACACCCTCCTGGCCGATGTTATGGCCACCAGGAAAGCCGTCTTGAGTGTCAGCAAGCGGAGGCTGATGGAGTGTAGAGGCTCAAAGGGGGCAGCTGTAAGGGCCCTGAGAACCAAGGTCAAATCCCACGTGGGATAACGATGTACCGTCGGCGGTCGTAAGTTGGAAGCACCCTTAAGGAAGGTTCGAACTCGCAAGTGCTGGGATAAGGAGCGGCCTTGGCCACCCCCGACCACCGTTGACAAGGCTGTGACCTGACGGCGAAGTGTGTTTGGTGCCAACCCCTTGTTGAGGCCGGACTGCAAGAAATCCAGAACCTGGGGCACCGAGGCCTTGATGGGATCGACCCCGGTGCGTCGGCACCAGCGGCAGAAGGCCTGCCAGGTAGCTTCGTAAATACGGGTAGTCGACGGGCGACGGGCCGCCTGAATTGTAGAGATGACTTCGTCTGAATAGTGGAGGGCCGCTAGCATCTCCCGCTCACGTGCCACACGGCTAACTGCAACAGCTGAGGGCCCGGGTGCCGGAGAGCCCCTTGGTGGAGCTGAATCTTGTCGTCCGGGATCCTCCAAGGACGCGAAACGGACAGATGGACGAGGTCTGCGTACCAGGGACGTCTGGGCCACATTGGAGCGACCAGCAGGACTTCCGCCTGTTCTGTCAATATCTTCTGAATGACCGACGGAAGGATCGGGAGAGGAGGAAAGGCATAGAGAAGGCCGGCCGGCCAACGGCTGCGTAGAGCGTCTACCCCCTCCGCCCCCGGAGCCTGGTATCGGGAGTAAAACCGGGGAAGTTGTGCGTTGCGCGGGTGAGCGAACAGATCCACCTCGGGCAGGCCGAAGCGGCGAGAGAGCTCCTGGAAGAGAATGGGGTGGAGCTGCCACTCCCCCTGATCCACAGTCGCTCTGCTCAGCCAGTCCGCCTGAGTGTTGGCTTCGCCCGAGATGTGCTCCGCCCGAATCGATGAGAGTCTGGGCTCCGCCCAATGGAACAACCTTTCCGCTTCCAGCATCAGAGCTCTGGACTGCGTTCCCCCTTGGCGGTTGATGTGAGCCTTGGAGGCCACATTGTCGGTCAGGATTAACACATGGTGATGAGATACAAAGTCCCGAAATTCCAGGAGAGCCAGACGGATGGCCCGCAACTCCAGCCAGTTTATGCTGTTCGCCAGCTCCTGATCCGACCATCGACCTTGGGCCACCTTGTCCAGGGCATGGGCCCCCCATCCGAATAAGCTGGCGTCTGTTGTAACTTGAACGCGGTCCGGCTCCTTGAATGGACATCCCCTGAGGAGCCTGGACGACATCCACCAATGCAGGGACCGCCTGGCCTTGCCCGGGAGCTACACCTTGATGTGGGAATGACTGGTATGCGCTCTTTGGAAGGGCAGCAGGAACCACTGGAGAGGACGCGCATGGAACCTGGCCCAGGGCACCACGCTGATGCAGGAGATCATCTTCCCTAGCAGTTTGGAAAGCGACAGCAGCGGTACTCGCCGATGGGATAGCGCATGATGCGCTAGGCGGTATATGCTCTGCCTCCTTTCCGGGGACAGGAAAACCTCGCACGACATCGAGTTGATGGTGGTTCCCAGATGACGGAGGGACGTGGTTGGGCGCAGGTGGCTCTTGGGCAGATTGAGGACAAAGCCATGGTCCCGCAATGCGTCCATCGTGACCTGTAGGTCTCGGAGGGCCTGATCTCGAGAGGACGACAGCACCAATACGTCGTCCAAATAACAATTGATGCGTATTGGAATTGAGCGAAGGGAGGCTGCCAATACTGCCAGAAGCTTGGTGAACGTGCGCGGGGCCGAGGAGAGGCCGAATGGCAAGGCCCGGTATTGATAATGACGGCCGTTGAAGTGAAACCGCAGGAACTTCCGATGTGCCGGATGAATGGGCACATGGAGGTACGCTTCTTTGATGTCTATGGAAGTCATCATGTCGCCTTGGCGGATGGAAGCCAATATGCTCTTTAGAGAGTGCATTTTGAATTTTTGGTATTTGATATACTGATTGAGCTGTTTCAAATCTAGGATTGCCCTCCATCCCCCGGAGTTCTTTGGTACTAGGAACAAGATGGAATAAAACCCTAGGCCTCCCTGCCCTTTGGGAACTTGCTCTATGGCCCTGATGGTGAGAAGATGAGATATCTCGGTGTCCATAAGGCGCCGCTTTGACGGGCACCTGGACACAGGGCACCTGATGAACCTCCTCGGGGGGATGGATAGAAATTCTAGCGTGAGACCCAAACTCACTACTTGAAGGGCCCAGGCGTCTGACGTGAGCTCCGCCCCCCGGTGGGCGAAGGCCAAGAGACGTCCTCCTATGGGCCCTACCTCCTGCGAGTCAGCGGTATCTGCGAAAGGATCGGTTGCCCGCTCCTCGGAATGATCGTCTACTCTGCGCCTGACTCTGCTGGCGCCCCCTGTCTCTGGCCCCGGCTCGGTCCTGGCCACGGTCCTGTGCCTGGGAGAACCCCCTGGTATAGTTGGGGACATAGGGGGCAGAGGTAAACCCCGAGTCCCCAGACCGAAAGGGCTGCCGTCTACCATAAGGCTGTGGCCTTCTGGCCACACGGGCACTTGTGGAGGGAAGCACCCTACGTCTGTCCCGAGTCTCAATGAGAATTGGATCCAGCACTGAACCAAACAAGGCCCCGCCCTTAAAGGGCGTGGATGCTAGACGCCACTTGGATTTGATATCAGCTTGCCAGTGGCGGAGCCAGAGCAAACGGCGAGAGGCCACATTGGAAGCCACGGCTCGGGAAGCAAACTTCGCCGCGCTAAGGGTGGCATCAGCAGAAAACTCTAGGGCCGCTATCAGTTTGGTGACATCCTGATGGAGGCGCAGTTCCTCCGGATCCAGCCTTTCCTGTAGCTGTCTCAGCCAAACTAAAGAAGTCCTATTAAAGAAGGAAGCTGCAGTGGCTGATCGCAAGGCCCACGCTGCTGCCTGATGAGTCTTGCGAAGGACCGATTCGGCCTTGCGGTCCTCGGCCTTCAATCCTTCCGAAATTTCAGAAGGAATTAATGCCGGTGAAGCAAGAGCCGCTATGGGAGCATCCACTGTGGGAAACTGCAGGAGGGCCTCCAACTCTGGGGAAGATGTGAAAAGCTTCCTATCACCAGACCCAGGGGCTTTAACCGCGGTCGGCTCATCCCACTGCTTTTGGATTAAATCAAGAAAAAGCTTGGGAGATGGGATAAAATCCTGCAGAGCCACCTGCTCAGCAAAGAGCCGCTCGGTGGCATCCAGGCCCACAGCAGCACTTTCTGCAGAAATTGCCTCCCCCATGTGGGTGGTAGTCTTGGCCTTATATAGCAGGGATTTGAAAAGAGTGTGCCTGAAAAGCCCAGGGGGCGGAGGCAGGTCCACAGGAAGGCCCTCGTCACCAGAGAGTTCCCTATCCTGGATTTCACCTTCTTCCACTAAGGGAGATTGTGCGCTAAACACAGAGTGTAAAGGGGAAGGAGGATCAGTTTGCAGAATGGAAGAATCCCCTTGTACTGCTTGGGGAGCCAGGCCTGAGTAGGCCAGAGTAGGCCTGGAGACCTGGGATCTACGCGCTAATTCCGCATCCACCCCTCTGGAAATAGCCTCTGAGATCATGCTGTAGAATTCAGCAGAAAGGCCCAAATCCTGGCCCTCCAGAGGCCTGAGGCCTGCAGCTGTGGGGGTGAACGTGGCAGAGGGCCCAGCGCGTGGAGGTGAACGAAGAGAAGCCCCACTAGCCTCCGAAATAATTGGGGGAGAACGAGGCCCGAAAGCCCCTACCTCGGGAATAGGGCCCTGGGGAAGTTGAATATCAGGAGACCAACCCTGCTCAACAACCCTCACCGGAGACACAGGCTGCTGAACCAAAACCGGAGGGGAAGAAATGGGAGCCCCAGATGCCTTGGGGGGAACTTTGGCCTTGTCCTTGCGCTTGTGCGACTTATCCCGAACAGTAGATGAGGCTCGAGGCCTACTAGTAGAGGCCCTGGTCGCGGCCCTGCTGGGCCCAGGGCTGGCCCCTCCCTCGCCAGGGGAACGGGGCTCAGAAACTGGCCGGACAGTACCTTGCAATTGATCAGCCATGATATGAGTTTGAAAGAGCTCAATCAGCGAGACAAAGGAATGCAATTGAAAGCACTTCGCCAAGAACGCCACGTGGAAGCAGAGACTAAGAGAAGCGACCTCCTCCCTGAGTCAGCAAACTCGAGTGAGGGAAAAGGGAGGGGCGGAAGCAGTGCGCAGGCTCAAGCGCGCGAACAAAATCTGCCTTCTCATCCCAGGCGTTAGAGCGCATGCGTGAAAAGCGCTTCCAAATAAGGTCCCCGGCTTCAAGGCGCGAAATTCAAGGGAACCGCAAGGGAAATTCCCAACAGCCGATCCGTGCAATTCTCCGGCAGCCGCTCCAGCGAGGGCACAAAGGAGGGAGGCGGGGAAGGGGGGGAAGCCCCGCTCCGACAAACCAAAGCCTCGGATCTGACCGCGCCCGCGGGCGGGTGCTATCCGGCAGGGATGGCAGCGCTGGGAGACCTGAAAAACCAAGTAATTTCATCCTTAACCTAGAAATATTAGCAATTAATCAAGAGAGCGTTGAAAATAAGTCTCGTAGGCTTGACTGAGTAATAAGGACTGGAGAGGAAGCGGAAGTCCAGTCAGAGGAGGCGTAACTTTGATATTTGCATACTCAGTCTCAAGGCTAGAAGGCTAAGTTAACCCCATGATTGGATTCCCGGAGCAGCACACAGGAGAACTTGTTTTAGAAGCCTTTTCATGAAAAGGGGGAAACTATTCACAAGCCAAATTTCGGCAGACAAATAGTAGTGTAAGCAACATGGAAAGGACATTGAGTACCAGTTAGCTGGCTCACTATACCAAAGTCTCTTTCCCCAGCTTTCCTTTACAATCTCAGAAATAACGTTAGAGCTTCCCCGGTTTACTTTTTTTTTAAAAAAATGTGATTATGGCACACTTGGATTTTGAAGCTTTTCATATTGAAAGGTCTTCCTTTTCCAAGGCTCTGTCTTCTTACTTTCAGATACAGATTTGACGTTGGTCATTGGTGCTAATGACACCGTGAATTCTGCAGCACAGGAAGATCCCAACTCCATTATAGCTGGCATGCCTGTATTGGAAGTTTGGAAATCTAAACAAGTAAGTGACAAAAAGAAACTGAGAGTGCAGGGTTGTGATTGTTTCTTCATTGGAGCAAAGAATACCTAACACACAATGTAAAAAGAAAGGGGTCTTTGTGTTGTGACCCGCCAGCAGAGCTGGAAGCAGAGTCAGACAGTGAGGAGGTTGGGGAGGAACATGGGCCAGTCCTGGAGTCTGGGGAAGGCTCTGATGAGGGCTCGGTGTTGGAGGCAGAGGGGGGGGGGGCAGGGCCATATGCCAGTTATCGGCTGCCTTCAGAGTCAGACATCAGTGAGGCAGATGAACAGCTGGAGCCTGTTCCCAGTGTGCACATGCACAGAGTTGCCAGAGAAAGGAACAGCTGAAGAACAGGGATCGACTTGGGAATAAGGCCACAGATGGACGATCAATGGCCCCTCCCAGAGGGAATAAAAGAGGAGCGAAAGGGGAGTAGAGTTTGCAGGAGACAATTAGTTCGCTTAATTGGTTCATGACTCTCTGAGACTCCTTGCCAGGTTTTGCAGATATCGGCCTGGCAGCTCTCCAGGCCAGATAAGGTCTGTGACTGTAAATCCTCCCTTGAAAGACTTTGCTGTATGTGAATGAGCAGAATTCAGAGTCAATTAATAAAAGGGTTTTTTGTTGGGACAAGGAGTTTGCTTCAGGCTCTTGGGAAGCCTCGGTCAGAACACTTTGTCCCCAAGTACGAAAATGTTGCCTTCATTGCAGTGCAGACTATTGTTTTGATGTCATCAAATCTTCCAGTTGACACAAGGTACAGTTTCTTGGGAGGAAAGAATTATTCTAGCATCTAAGGGACAGCACAACAGAGAGTTCACTGGCACTGCAGAGTCAACAGTCATGTTGGCTGGGAAATGATGAGAGCTGAACTCAAAAGACCTCAGAAAAACACCCAGTGGGGAAGTAAGATGAGGATGTCCTGCTATCTGTTGCTGGAGAATCTGGAAAGCTCTCTAGGTTTGCCAATATAAATAAGATTTTTGCATTCAACAGCAGTGCATTCTGATCCAGCTGGGCCCTGCTTATGTCCTTATGACTATATGGTGGTTGCCTTTTGCTAAGCAGTAGAATCTGAAATATTGTCTTTTTAGAATTTCAGCAATGAGGAAGAATTCAGGGGAGAGAATAGGCTTAGTCATGAAAAATGATTGATGAGGAATAGGAGAACATTGTTCAAATATCAGAGAGAGGGGTGGAAGGTGGTGAAGACCTGTTCTTTATCATTCCAGTGGGCAGGACATAAAACAATATAGTTAAATTACAGGAAGGCAGGTTCAGGTTGAATATTAGGGGGGGGGGGGTTGGGGGAAATCCAGTATAAATTCCTAATGGTAAGAGCAGTTCAACAACACTGGAACAAATTACCAAAGTCATCTGCTTGGAATGATTTAATTGACATTAATTTAATTCAATTTAATTTAATTCCTGCTCTGGCAGGAGTTTGGGCTCACCCTAATGGTCTCTTCCAACTTTACAATTTTATAATATTATATGTGAAATTTCTATTTCATTCTTACCCTGATGAAAAATCGACACTTCTGTTAAAAAAGTCTGCATATCCTTGCAGTGGTGTTGGGTGTAAACCACATTTAAAGATTTAACCAATTTGCATACTGCAGGCTATGTTTTTAACCAGCTTTTTTGAGTGAAGGCAAGAAATAGTTGAACTCGCTCTCATTGTGTCATTCGGTTTCTCCACCAGGTCATTGTCATGAAGCGCACCCTGGGAGTCGGATACGCTGCTGTCGACAATCCCATTTTTTATAAACCAAACACTTCAATGTTACTTGGAGATGCAAAGAAAACCTGTGATGCTTTACAAGCCAAAATTCGAGATTCTTTTAGCCATTAGTGCTTCCGGTCATTCTAAGGCATCATCCAGTGATAAAGTGTTGTTATGTACCTTTTAATTTGATTGTGTTTATTGAAGAGCCTGGAATCCATGGAATGTCTAACTGGCTGGTGCCCATTGTCTGTATCCTTTGAAAATGGACTTATCTCTTGTGTATATACATTGTCAGAAAGATAAATAGAAGAACCTAATTCATATGAGAAATGAGTGGTTTCTGTGTCTTTATATGGGTGTCCATCCATCCATCCATCAATCAATCCATCCATCCATCCATTACTTGCTTCTCTTAACATTGCTATGACATTTTTAACCTGTACAATAAAAGAGACAAGTAATCATTTCTGGGCCAGATGTAGTCCTCTAGAGAGGACATTCCATCATCAAAGAGAGGGATATTGTGGAGATGGCTATGGATCTAGAGTGTTTGTCTTGCCTGCTCTAGGGTGAACTACAGTGGTGTGATTCAAATAATTTAAGAACCGGTTCTCTGCCATAATGACCAGCTGGGTAGGCATAGCTCGGTGGTCATGTGACAATGTGGCTGTGGCCAACTCACATCGATGGGCGCTTCGCCTTAGCTGTTACAATGTGATAAGGGTTAACCGGAGAGGCAGTTTCTGTAAGCAGGGCAATAAAGATGAGGCTAGAAACAACACCAGAATTTTTCCTTCCTGCCTTCTTTACAGAATTAGCCCTGTAAAGTGGGGAAAAAATAAAATTTCTTCCAATAACTGGTTCTCCGAACTGCTTAGAAAGTTACGAACCGGTTCTCCCGAATAGGTGCGAACCGGCTGAATCCCATCACTGGTGTAATAGTGATAGCTTGTGAAGAATAAGAGGCAGGATGGTCAATCAAAGGACAGCAATGGACAGGCTTGGAGAAGAGGGATTCGGGAAGTGCAAGTTGGAAGACGAGGTCTGAGGAGCTTCAGGCTGTAAGACTGGTAATATTTCTCCTGTTAGGAAGACAGGTGAGGAATAATGTGAAGATAGTTAGGCTAATCCTGGTGGGATAAAAGCAATTTGTGGTAACGAGTGAATCTGGATCAAAATCATTTTATAAAGTTATTTAATAAAAACTCCTTTATTCCAGTTAACCATGGATCTCTGCCATCCTATAGTAAATTTTCTCCATTTGATAGTATCACCTTACAGGTTTGAAGAATTTACAGAGCAGTGGGAAAAGAAGGTAACAATAGAAAAGACTCCCGTAACAAGCAGATTGTGGGACACAACCTGGTTTGCAGTTTGGCACTACTTTTCAACAGAACACTGACTTCTGAATTGAGCAGGGCATGGTATGAATTCAGAGAAACAAGGACCCTTCATTTCAACCCTGAAATAGTCTCCTTCATTGGAATTCTGAGAAATCTGAAAAACAGTGGGTGAATTAAACTTACACATTTAATGGCATGGATACTGGGCTAGACACCAAATCTCTCTTGTGTTCCACTCTTCTTCCTTTCCTTTCCAATTCTTAAAAAAAAAAAAAAACTTTTGACATTAGGCAAAGCACAAACTCTTGGCATCCCCCGTGTGACTGTGACTATTTCTTTCTGTACATCCGAATTCGCTGTTCTGAAGATCAGAACTTGATTGGTCTGGGGTTTAAAGCAAAAACCCTAAAATCAATTCAACATTTGTTTATATAAGCGGTTTCTCTGTCTCTACTTCTAAATAATTTGCAAATGTTTCAAGGAAATAAGATCTGGAAGACACCGTGAATGTCTTTCAGGGTTAGATTATTGTAACACATGGAGGTAAGACGTCATTTTGCGGTAGGAGTGGAAATGTTCCCTGTTAAGTATAATCCAGCATTTTTCGAGAAGCGACTTTGCTAGAAGAATTCAAAGTGCCCTTCTATAGAAAAATAAAGATGAAACTCTCAGAAAATACCAGAACACACAAATTGGAAGTTGCCATCATTGCACAAAGCCACAATGCCCTTCTCTTGACGGTAGAAATAAGTAATAATAGAACTATGGACAATAAAAGCATTAGGGTTTTTTTATTAAACAGATTACTTCAAAAGGTATTTATCATTTGAATCATTACATATGCAGCTTTATAGAACATGTAAGATTTAAGATGCACGATCCATCCTCTAGTGTTCTTTATTGTGGCTTCTATTCATGTTCGATTGCAGCTAGGTTTATACCAGAGGTGAAATGCTACCAGTTTGGACCGGTTCGCCGGAACCGGTAATAAAACTGCTATTGGTTCACCTGAACCGTAAGTAAAAAAAAAGCTTTAAAAAGTTTTTTTTTAAAGTTCTGACGGTCGCTCAACAGAACTTTTAAAAAACTTTTTAAAGCATTTTTTAACTACCGGTTCAAAAATGCTAAAACAAAATTTAAGAAAAAAGTTCCCACAATCAGCTAGCGATGATCAGCTGTGCTGCGCGATTGTCAGAACTCTTTTTTAGCATTTTTTAACTACCGGTTTGGGAGAAGCTAGTAATTTTGTTATTCGATAAATAAGAAAAAAATATTTCTATTTAAATGCCCCAAGTCCAGGTTTGTTTCCGACAATCTTCCCCTTAAGTTTAAAGCTTTGTATCTGTTAAGCTTGGATTGAGTTCAAATTTAAAAGACAATAACTATAAGCATTCTATCTTGTAAGTCAGTTTCAGTCATTCAAATCCTAGTTAATTTTAAAGGACTGGTTTTAAAGGATAAGGAATCACATTTCTTTTGGGACATTTGCATGAGGGATACTTCACTTTTTTCCTGCAGAATCCTTGGCTTTCCTGATCAGCCTGTACATAAATGAGAAGAAAAAAAGCAAATTGTCGTATTGTCCATCATATTTTTCTTTTAAGACCTCCTTGTGATAGTCCACTAGAAAATAATAAATTGCTTCAATGGTAGAGAGGTAAGTTTCTGGTTTTCCTTTCTGATGGCGCCAAAAGCAGGTTTTCTTAGATTTCAGCTCAATCTGTAGCAACCCTGCAGAGTGAAGAAAACTAAAGATGACAATGTAGGCATTTAATTACACAAAAGACTGAAAGAACTATTTGTAGCAAATTGTTAACAGGTTTCTCCAAAGCATTACAAACAAGGATAAGCCTGATTAAGATATATGTAGGCAGATTTATACGGTAATTTCCATTTATATTTTCTAAGTGTGGCTAGATAAGTCATCTCTTTTTCTCTAAAACCCTTTCTTTCCTGGAATGCAGCATTATCTGACTGGAGTCCAAAAATGTTTATTATACAGTGTTGCAGTGCACTAGTTTTAGAAGGGCAAAACTTTTGGAAGAAAAATAAAAGTAGAGAGGAGGCATTTATTCCTGATAAGAGCTCTCCACTATACCTAGAACAATTCCCAAGATTCATTTCCATTCATAAAAATAATACCTTGAAGCCGCTCATCTGTGATTATTTTGTTTGTCTGATTCCATGTACTGTCGATAAATATAATTTTTTTCAGTGCATTTTCGCTCTTGGGCAATTTATCTTCACTCATGATTCTACTGTGGCTTGGCTCCAATTTTGCACACTTGGGTGCTGGTACTGCTGAGAAGCCCTCAGTGTCCGTCTTACATTTTGCTTGCAAAGAGAGAGGAATGTTGCTTATTGAAACTGAATTAGGTCCAGGAAAAATAAGTGCAATCTAAAAATGGGGCGAAAAAACCTTCATGAGATCTAGCTTAACCTCAGCCACAAGGCAACTCCTATTTTTTCCCAATCTATTTTAAAATTGTGCTTCCACCATTATTTCTAAAAATACACTCTGCCTAACATTTACCAACAACATTGTTTAAAGAAATATGAGTAAATGTTAAAACCCTGCAAAACTTTTATTTCATCAAATATAGGCTGAAGTGCTGATCCACCCTCTTAGGAATATTCCCCTCTTGTCATTTTGGCTTTAGGCCATCTGTACAGGTAGTCCTCTCTTACTGACCGCAATCGGAACCAGTAACTCCCATCACTAAGGGAGTCAGCAAATGCAACATCCCATGACTGCGACTAGTGACTTCCTTCTGGCTTCCCCATTGATTTTGCTTGTTGGAAGCTGCCTATGAAAGTTGCAAATGGCAATTGCACAACCATGTGGCGCTGTGGCTGTTGTAGATGCGTGCTGACCCCAGAGACAGGGCAAGACAGGAACGCTGACAGCCGCAACTTTCGAGGACCAGTTGTAAGTCACATTTTTCAGCAGCTTCGTAACTTTGAATGGTTGCTGAACAGGTGCTTCGTAAGCAAGGACAACCTGTACTCTCAGGGAAATTCTTGCAAAAATGGTTGCAGCTCTAAAAACAAGCCAAGAAGTGGAACTCACTTCTGTGGATACAACTAAGTAATAAGTCCTACTACATGAATTCCTGGACAAATACACTGATTATTTGCTCTGGTGCAAAACAATGCTAAACACAGAGTATATTTAACAGCAGCAATCATGGCAGTGAGAAACAAATGGTTTTCCTATGATGCTAAATATAGACAGGCTCTTACTTCATGCTGGATCTCTTCATAGTCAGGAATACACGGATAGGTATAAACGGTAACATCTTCAGATGCTAGAAGCTTGGCGTGTACAGCTGTACTTTTGCCATCTGTTTCATTGGGATGCTTGATTATATCAATCTTCAAGGGAAGCTTAAAGAACCCAAAAAGTGCATCAAAAGGACACCCTCCAAATTCAACCATAAATATATACATTTGCCCAACCATGCATTCCACTCTGGATATCAGAGTATAAGACATGATTTGCACCAGTTACAATTGCAATTTTCTGCAAAATAATCAATGGGAAACAACAAAAATACCATGTAATTGAATAATAGAGTTAAAAAGAAGCTACTATTTGAATGACTTAAATCAAAGGCTGCCTTTGGGGCAAGTCTGGGTAGACATATTTTCCATCATCTACAGCAAGGGGAGGCAACTATGGCCTCATGACCGGTGGACTTCAACTCCCAGAATTCCTCCGCCAGCATGTTGTAAATGTGGGCTGACCCCAGGGATGTTGCAATAGCCGCAACTTGATAAATCCTGAAAACCATGGCTGGTTCAGGAATTCTGGGAGTTGAAGTCCACAGGTCATAAAAGGGGCCATAGTTCCCTAAGTGTTCTACAGAGATGCCAATGTTTGGGCAGAAATACAAGTGGCACTGGGCAACTGTGATCTGCTTTACTTTCACTACAGCAGCTTTATGGTTATGGCATTTAGTATGAAGTTTTTGGCATAAAAGACAAGATTAGGTTAAACTCCACCTTTATCTATTTCATCTATTAGAATGACTTGCTGGGAAATTTCATATAAAATGACCAAAGAACACTGTGACACCACCCCCCACCCCCTTCAGATCACCTGCACTAACCTTCACAATAGGAATATCTTCAACAGGAACAGTTTCAACTGGAACATAACATGAATAACAGTAGAACATCCTTGATCCGTGACATCTGGGGCATTTTGATCTTCCTTGTTTTTGGGCTCTCTCAAGAATAGCTTGGGATGTCAGACATAAGTTGTCAAATGGGGTCTCTTGTAACAGGGATGCAGCCAGTATATCTTGATTTTGCAAACACTCAGCATTTCTTTTCATTTCCTGGTTTATCTTGGTCTGCTTTTTTTAAATGGGAGATGAATTTAATGATATATTTCAGATGAATGATATCCTTGGAACTGTTAAAGATAAATAATGCAAGAATAGTTTTCAAGTATAATTTCAGATAAGTATTCTTAGAGAGAATAGAAATCTTGATGAATGAGATTAACTCAAACTAGGGAACACTATTCTCCAGCAGCCCTGAACATAGAGTTGGTGGGCTGAAATTTAAAGTGTGTGTGTGTGTGTGTGTGTGTGTCTGAGGGGGAAACAGACACACAGAGATCCTAAACAACAAAGACTTGCAGGTAGAAGCTTGATCTTTTGCCAACATGTCTGGATCTAATCCAAGGACTGCACAATTGATGTTTTCTCCACCTCTGCTCTAGGTTAAGTGGTATAAGTGGTAAGGTATAAGAATCAATCTAATGTGAAGCTTTACACTATAAAGTTGTTTTTTTAATGTTTCGTATTGCAGGATCTTAGTAATACTATTCATTAATAGAGACTTAACTTGTATGACAAGTGTTGATTATTTATTTTACATGTTTTACTATATTAAGAATACATAGAATATAATGACAGCCATGTTTTTGGCTGCAAACACAGACCATGGAGTAAACAGTTCATTTCCTTGATTCACCTGCCAACCTTTTGCAGTTTATAAAATAACCATTACTTCTAAAATGATACCTATTAAAGGGATAATAGCAAAAATGTATTTGTGGCTATTGTGTAACAAGCCCCATTTCTGTTTTTGCAGTATCAGCTCTTTCCTCCCTGGAGTGAGACTATTCTGAGTTTGCTGGAGAAAGCTTGGCAGGTAAGTGAAGAAAGTTGCTTATGTTTGGACAAAATTTTCTAACCACAGAGATTCCTTAGTTCAAGAGCAGGAAATTAATTAATCTGTTATGCATTCCTGACCAACAGATCAACCCACCTTATATTAAACAACTTGTGGCAGCTTTCCTTATCACCACGGGGGAAAATGCTGCTGACAGAGAAAGGGATAAATTCCACCTATGTTTTCCAGAACCATAAAAATCTAACAAATAAGAATGTCCTGTGCACTTTGCTAACTGGAAGTAAGACATGCTTTATACAACTGAATAGTTTGACCCAAGTATAAATCAATCCTACTTCTAGAGAGAACCACATTTAAATCTCACTTGACCACTAAGCTAAACTGAACACTCTTTGCCACTCAATGGAATTTCACATTGCTTTTTCACTATAGTTTGCTTTAAACATAAGTTATTGACTGCCCTAGGCTACCCTACGTGGGCTGCCAAAATCCTGACAACTGATTTAGCAACAAAGATTTAGTGCTTTGTTAGATAGCACTAAACTCCAATTGGCTGAGTTCATTAACATCCTTTGCCCCCAAACCATGACCTGCATGCTACCACGATTGGATTCCCATCAGATATTTTGCTTAGCACAACCAGCGAAGCCAATTATATTAGTCTCAGTGACCTCAAAAAAGATATAAACATTATGTGGAAAGAGCGCTGTGCTTCTGTTGGAAATAGTTATATATAACTTAATAGATTGCTGTAACATCTAGGTCAGTGTTCCTCAGTTCATGTGTGAACTTCAAATCTCAGAATTCCCCAGCTAGCAGGGATAGACTTCAATTCACAACTCCATTTCAACATCATGTTGTTAGTTGCGAAGTCCTGTCCGACCCATGGCGACCCCATGGACAACATTCTTGTTCTTTACCATCCTCTGGAGTCCATTTAAGCTCACACCTACTGTTTCGGTGACTCCATCCAACCACCTCATTTTCTGTTATCCCCTTCTTCTTTTGCCCTCAGTCTTTCCCATCAGGTGGCCAAAGTATTTGAGTTTCCTCTTCAAGATCTGGCCTTCTAAAGAGCAGTCAGGGTTGATCTCCTCTAGGACTGACCGGTTTGATCTTTGATCTCTATGCAGTCCAAGGGACTTGCAGGAGTCTTCTCCAGCACCAGAGTTCAAAGGCCTCAATTCTTTGGCACTTATGGTCCAACTTTCACAGCCATATTGTGATGGATTCAACATGATGATGGGGAATTCTGGCAGTTGGGAAACTCTGATAGAGGCAGCCTATTTGACTCAGTGGTTCTATGGGAAAATCATTTCTCACCCCACCAACAAATTTTTAACCCAGGTTGGGTTTAGTCCTCAAAAAAGTCACCAAACCTCTGCAACAAACCAGCACAGCTCTTCTTCTGGACAATCATGCAGGGTAAGCGTAGGAACCACCACTACCTACCACCTCGCACCTCTCCAAACACTACTCCCCTGGGAGTTGGCAGCAACTTCTGGAGCGCCACAGAGACCCCCACAACTGTTTTTTGCTACTTAGTAACCCATGCACAGGGAGGGATCCGGAGCTGGGGGTTGCTGCCACTGCCTCCCCATCTCTCTCCCCGAGCCCAAGACCACTTCTCGCGCCCATCCATGCCAACAAAGGAAACCCACCGCCAAAGCAATGCCCAGGGACTCCTCTCGGCGTTGGGAGCGGGTGGGAGATTTATTGCAAGCACGCCTCCCACGAGTGGACGCAAAACCGAGCCTCGCCGAAAGATCGCGTGTCTTCCCCCTCCTCTAGGACAGTCGCGTCGCGCGCGCGGTGGAACTCCAGCCCCGGGGGTGGAGGGGGCAGGCCGGAAGGATCGAACGTGACGGACCGCGGGGGGGCGGAGCCAGGCGGTTGCTAGGGCGCCTTAGTAACGGCAAGAGAAGGTCCGTTGGAAGGGCGGGGCGTTCTGCTGCTGCTGCTGCTGTTGCTCTTGCTGCAGCCGCAGGAAGCTCTTGGGCCTGGCGAGGGCGAGGTGCAGCCGCCTTGCTTGGGAATGGGCGAGCGGGGTCGCACCCTGACCCTTTCTACCTACAGGCATTCTTTTATCGAGGTCGGCGGCTGAAATCCGAGGCTGCCCTGGGCGGGCAACACGTGTGTAGGGCTCTCGAAAGAGACTGGAAGGACATTTAGAACCATTATCTATCTATCTATCTATCTATCTATCTATCTATCTATCTATCTATCTATCTATCTATCTATCTATCATCTATCATCTATCTATCATCTATCTATCTATCTATCTATCTATCTATCTATCTATCTATCTATCTATCTATCTATCTATCTATCTATCTATCTATCTATCTATCTATCCTATCTATTCTATCATCTATCTATCTGCTCCGCCACTGGAGGTTTTTAAAGAAGAGACTGGACAGCCATTTGCCCAGAATAATATAGGGTCTTCTCCTGCTTGTGCAATGGATTGGAGGAGACGACTTCCAAAGGCTCTTCCAACTCTTATTCTGTAATTCTGTTAATCAGTAGAATGACTTACCTCCAAAAGTTGTGGGTGCTCCATCTCTGGAGGCTTTTTAAGGAGAGACTGGACAGCCATTTGCCTGGAAGGGTACAGAGTCTCCTGCTTGAACAGGGGGTTGGACTAGAAGACCTCCAAGACCCCTTCCAACTCTGTTATTCTGTATTCTAAAGCAGGGGTCTCCAACTTTGGCAACTTTTAAGAATTAAGCTTTGCTGGCTGAGGAACTCTGGGAGTTGAAGTCCATAATTCTTAAAAGTTGCCAAGGTTGGAGACCCCCTGTTCTAAAGGGAAGCTCTTAGATACATGTCTTCCCTTTTGAAGCTGAACGCAGGTTGCCGTGCTTGGCTGGGGTACTGGGCTGGCATAATTTCTAAGTTTGCAGGTGACACTGAAGCACATGAAGGCAGAGGTTTCCAAACTATTCAGTTCATTGTCCCCTTCAGCAAAGCTTGATGGTTGGCCCCTCAAAACAGTTATTGAATGGAAATAATGTAATAAATATTACTTTACCACAAATATCAATGTTTTGGATAGTCCAATTGATGCTTGGAGGTCAATACTCACCACTTTGGAGATGTTTGCATTGCACTCAAGACACAGACTAAGTTTGTGGTACAGATACAGCCACTAGATTTTTATCTGAATTAATGAAGCATGTGTGAACACAGTCATAGTGAGAATGAGCTCTATCTCACCATTTGCTATAGGATGTTTGTTTATTGCTCTGCCAGACTGATACCCGAAGGAAAAACAAAGATTAGAAACAAGTTGTTTGTTGATATGAGGAATCAAAAAGTTACAAAATGGTTCAATGTAAGTAAAATAATAGCATATCCCTCAAATGAATTCAACCAACTGGGTGATTCTATTGAATCAGAGTGCTCAATTAGGATAACAGTGGTGGTGAAAGGTCTTATGGATCAGTTCTTTAAAAAAAAAATAAGAATAAGTTTTTAAAATAACATTGCTGACTCCCCCCCCCCCCACTTTCAGAAATAACAAAGAAATGTCCCGTGTTCACATATTTATCTTAGCCATGGTATGCTCAGTATGTCTGGGCAAAATGTCATGATGTACTTATACTATGCCAAGTGTTATGCTCAGTTATACTTCAGTCTTTGATTGCAATACATGAACACAACCACATCAAAATTCATCGAAGTGGCAAAGGCAATGTTTTGATCCTTAGTCTCCATTTCTGAAATTGTTGGCAGCATATAACATTTCAATAAAAATAAGTAGATTTCCCCCAAACAAATCAAAAGAAAACCCTGCAATGTTCTGTCAACAGTTTGGATGATTGTGTATTTAGGATTTAAGATACAAGGGCTTGGTTGACATATAATACTAAACCAGAATTCTTAAGCTGGTTTGTTGAATAACCATAATGGCCTAGTAGTGTATGTAAGGTTTACAAGAAACAGTAAGATAGCTGACTTTCATATTAATCTGATCAGAATAATCCACATATTTTAAATTTTATTTCTTTGATCATAATATTTCTTCAGAGTATTAGATTAGCAAACCCCAATTTGCATGCTTACCAGCATGAAAGAAGTATGTTATAGTATAATCAAGTCTGCTTTATTTTATAAGACATGTATCTTTATGTATTTATAGGAAACCGTAGAACTTCCTGGTACATTTGATGAATTTTTGGGCTTTTTTAATTTGGTATGTATGTTTATGAAATGATTTTAATAGTACTTTGAGTGTCTGGAAAATGGTATGAAAATTTCATTAAAAGTAGTAACAATAAACACCAGGGATGGTGATTGTGCAGTTTGAAACATCTGGAGATCTTTAGATTCCCCTGTTATAGATTAACCATCATAGCTCAGCAAAGGAAGAATACATGCAGGCATGATGGTTAATGCTGGGCAGCTTATCATGGAACTTCTGAAAGGTAATTAAGAAATGCTATGTGAGAGAAAAGAAGGGACACGGTGGCTCAGTGGCTAAGACGCTGAGCTTGTCGGTTGAAAGTTTGGCAGTTCGGCAGTTCAACTAGCACATATTTGCGACGGGAACCTTTACCTTCACATGTGAGATAAAAAGGCAATTAGTCAATGCTGTGAGAGAGACAAAAAAAATAGGGTTGAACAAGTATAATATGAATTACAGATTCAATACATCTTTTTTTTGCTATCAGCAACGGGGAAACATCACTTGGCAAAATTCCCCAGTGTTCGGTGCTATACAGGTAGTCCTCGACTTACAACTACAGTTGAGCCCAAAATTTCCGTTGCCGAGCAAGACATTCGTTAAGTGAGCTTTGCCCCATGTTACGATCTTTCTTGCCACAGCTGTTAAGTGAATCTCTGCAGTGGTTAAGTTAGTAACACAGTTGTTAAGCGGATCTGGCTTCTTCACTGATTTTGCCTGTTGTGAGTTTGCAGAAAGGGATCACGTGACCTGGGGACACTGCAACCGTCACGAGTCAGTTGCAAATGGCTGGATTTTGATCATATGATCATGGGGATACTGCAGTGGTTCTACGTGGGAAAACTGCCCGGAAGTCCCTTTTTTTTCAGTGTCATCGTAACTTGAGACAGTCACTAAACGAAAGGTTGTAAGTCGAGGACTTCATGGCTCCGTGTATATAACAAACACTTTAATATTATTTCTGCTTAACATTTGTTTTATAATGGCTGTTCTTTGCAGGATGATTGGCCAAGAGTCCCACACTTGCCAGATGTGAATCCTTATCCCTTGGTTTCCCGGATAAAAAATGACTATCCTGTGGATACTGTTGCCCAGTATCTTTATGATAATGCTCCGATGCCGTATGAAATTATTTCCAGGTTGGAAAAAAGAATAGATGAGTGCAAACTACAAGTCCAGGAGCATGCTAAACAGATATTTACATTGAAATCAGAGAAATCAGAAATAGATGAGCAGCCAGGACAAGGTAATTCTGTCTCTTAGCCAATAAGTCCATTTTGGGGAGGGGGGGATCAGTATTAATTTTAGAACTTAGAATAACAGAGCCAGTTGGGGCCTTGGAGGTCCTCTGGTCCAACCCCCTGCTCGAGCAGCTTAGACAAATAGCTGTCTAGCTTTATAGTCCCCCGGGTGCTTTTTCAAAAGATAACTAGGCTTTTGGTTGAAGACGTTTCGCTTCTCATCCAAGAAGCTTCTTCAGTTCTGACTGAATGGTGGAGAATGGAAAGATTTATATTCTTGCAGTCTTCTGGTCATTAGCTCTCTTTCTGAGAGTTGTTGAAGCCACTTGGAGGTTTATCTGTACCCTCAGGGTCACCTGAATAGTGCAAATGGGTGCAGAACCTTCTGGAACTGCTGATGCCTCTTGGATGAGAAGCAAGGCGTCTTCAAGGAAAAACAAAGCCCAGTGGTTTTTTGAAAAAGCACCTTTGGGACATCCATAGAGATCCAGTTTTATAGGTTTCCTGCTTGGAGACAACAACCTGTGTTGAATAACATCTAAAAGGAAATGTAAAAACAGTTAATGTAACGTAAAAAGGCATCTAATAATGCCTTTTCAATATTTGATAATCTCGCTTGATTATACTGTATCTTTCTAATTCTTAATGTACTAGCCCTTAGACTGCCATACTGCTCTTATTTAGCTTATGATTACAGTAATATTTGTATTCATCTTGGGATCCATTAAAAATAGTTCTCTGGCAAAGAATGATAGGTTATCTTGCTTTGCTGATGCAATTAGATTTTCTTCTTAAGCACAGCAGTGTAAATTTTTCTGGGATACATTTAAACATTTCCAAATCAGCGACCCTGCATTCACTTAACTGCCCTGGCTACCATGCCAAGGATTCAAGTAAAGTCTCCACCATGTCCTGTTTGTAGGCCAGCAGATACTTGGCACGTGCCTAGAAAGAAAGCAGATGTGTCCTATTTGGTGGAGTTGATGGTGATCAGAAAATTAGGCTCAAAAATTGTGGTCTGGCTTACAGCAGCAGGAGGGAAATTTTTCCTTCAGTGGCCAAAGTGGATTTAAAACACAGCCTTATGCAGGAGTATTCTCTTAAGGAGATGTTCTATTGAACTATAATCTCTTGCTTTCCACAGAAGTTATTTTTGTACCTACATGGACTGAAGTCATCCAAAAGATGCCTTCCTAATTCCCAGTTGTAATTATGTGTCTCTCTGTGTGTTTATGCATGTATATGTGTGTGCATGTCTGTGTACACATCAAGCACAAGCATATTTTCAATGGCCGAGAGCTGAAGTGCTGTTAGACTCAGTGAAACTTAATTTTTGATTAATGAATAGAACAGCATGATTAATATTTGGATCTGAGGCTTTGGGCAGTTATGTTATATGGTTCAGGTATTAACTTTAGGAATCATGACAAAGCTTATCTTTCTTTACACACTGACCAATCACTTCAATTATTTTAAGGTGTCTTAATTGCGTATGCTTGAAAATATAGGTAAATGTTTTCCCACTACATGGAAACTGTATTTTATATCTGGGAAGATGTTTAAAATTCTTAGCTTCTTTTCTTCTTGTTTTCAAGCTGATGTAACATCATCTCCTGAATCCCAGGATGCTTCAAAGAAGAAAATAAAAATCGAAATGAAGGTAACTCATGCATTGATTATCCCTTCCCGCCTCCTTTAAGAGATAGATTGCTACACTGAGAAAACTGGAGTTTTGCTAAGAAGTTTGCTTACATTGCTCTTAGGGTAAAAAAACCGAACAGCTGAACAACAGAGTTGGAAGGGACTTTGAAAGTCTTCTAGTCCAATCTGCTGCTTAGGCAGGAACCCCTATACCATTTCAAACAAATGGTTATCCCATCTCTTCTTAAAAATTTCCAGTGTTGGAGCATCCACAACTTCTGGAGGCATGTAATTCCACTCAAGTGTTTTATATATAAAAAACGTTCCTTTCTTTCTTTCTCCACCTTAAGTGAGGTGACTTCCAACAGTCTGCTTGTCCTGGTTTATTCATTCAGTATTTTGGATTAAACTGATGCATAAATGGGATATTTGAGCTTTTTGCAAATAAATGTTTTATTTAAATGACAGGCCAATACAATTAATATGTACCATTAATATTTGTATTCTGCTCTACTAAACAATTTGCTAGAAAAGTTATATGCAGTACACCTTCTCTTAAACTCTCATAGCAGAATGCTATTAATGTTGCACTGTGCCATGTCTCAGTGCATGGGATTTTGCATGACTTCTACCCTCCCCTTGGAAATTTCTCTATTTCTATATCTGGACTACATCTACTCTAGTTCCATATCTTTACGATGCATTTCTTTCTAATGTATTTCAGTTTCCTACTGAAGCTCCAAAAGACACAAGTACATTGGAGGTAAATGTATATAGTGTAGAAGTCAGCGATGAAATGGATCAATTCTAAACCACTGGGAATAGCGTTCTAAAAATTAATTTACACAAAGTATTTATCATCCAAACCTGAAAATGTAATTAATTGATAAGTGCTACCATTCTGGAGGAAGATATAAATTACAGCTTTGGGTTTTTTTCCCCAAGCAATTATTTTAAAACATGGAAAACTTATTTTGTTCAAGCATCTTTTATCCCTTGTTGGGACAAAAACAAACCCATATTGTAGTTTAAATAAGCAATGCAAACTCAGTCATTGTATGAAGTATGTTTAACAATTTTTCAAAAATCTGTTTTGATCTGGTAAAGTTATAGTTCTTGTTGTAATGCTGAACATGTAGAGTTATGGATCCTTTGGTTGCTGTTCCTGCCACCCAAAATATGCCCCTAATCAAATAACACCCTAATGGTCAGTAGAAACATGATTTTCAAAATGAAGTATTTAATCGTATGTGCTGCTCTGAATTAGGAATCATCATAATTAGATTTTCTTTTTTAGAAAAAAAAATGTCTGGTGGCAGGATGCATTTCAAACTTTGTTGCTTCGTGTGGTATGATGACTATGGCTCTTTTACATTTTTTTTAGAATTTCAGTTTTTCTGGATTCAATTTGTGGAAATTAACAAAACTTCCAAACAATCTAGAACCTGCACAGCTCTGGGATTTGGTTCTAAAACTCCAAATTTTCAAGGTACCAATTTTTAATTTTACTTAAATTGCAGCACCAAATGGAACACACATTTGTGAAACAAGAGGCATCTGTGAACAAGTGAAACCTTGGAACAAATTTGGGATAAATATATTCCTGCTCTTGTAATTGCCAGAATGTGACACTACAGAAAAGGACAGGACATTATATTAGGATTTATTTTTTTACAAAAAGCAAAACATTGAAGATGGCAAACAGCTTCTATATTTTTGCCAGAAAAACTACATTTTGTTAAGTCACTGAAAATCAAACATATAAGGAGGGTTTGTGTGTGTGTGTGTGTGTGTGTGTGTGTTTGTGAGATAGCACTTCATGGAAACAAAATTACGTGGGCAGAATCTGATCTTAGATTTTCCTTCAAAAAGTGGAATAAAGCTTCTAGATTTTAGAGGACCAATCCAGGATTAATTCCTTCTTTTTCTCCCTTCACTTCATAAGTTCAGCCTTCTTTTTTTAGGTCAGAAAATTTGCAGGAAAACAATTGACAAAACATTACAGTTTGTCAGAGTGCTCCAAATTTGTAACCATCTGACAACACTGTAGGAGTGCTCTGTTGATTGGTTGACAACAGTAGTCATATTGGTTAGCCACGTGTTATGAATTGCATACAAGAAAACTCCAGATTTCTAAAAGATAATCCCCCCCAAAGCTGGATTTCCACATAGAGTTTATTTGTTTTGTGTGTAGAACTGGCCAGGAAAAAAAAAGTATCTTGCATACTTTACAAATCAACTAAAAAATAAATGTAGAACTAAAGGCAGCTGGAAGGAATGCTGAATAAACTGGCACCCTGGCATCACTAGCAGATTTACAAGTACTGAGAAATTCCTTGTGGGTCCTTAGACTGTAGTTCAGGAATGTCTGTAAAAATTCCTCCCCTGAGTAGATATTTATCTATGACTGCATTTCTTATGTGCTCCATATATTACCAAGGTTCTTGAGATAGATTTCTCAAAGAGAAATCTAGCCAAGGTGCCGCAGTGGTTAAATGCAAGAGCCAAGGTGGCGCAGTGGTTAAATGCAGTGGTTAAATGTAAGAGCCAAGGTGGCGCAGTGGTTAAATGCAGCACTGCAGGCTACTGCTAGATCAGCAGTTCAGCGGTTCAAATCCCACCGGCTCAGGGTTGACTCAGCCTTCCATCCTTCCGAGGTGGGTAAAATGAGGACCCAGATTGTTGGGGGCAATATGCTGACTCTCTGTAAACCGCTTAGAGAGGCCTGAAAGGCCTATGAAGCGGTATATAAGTCTACTGCTATTGCTAAACACTGAAGTGGACAGACATGAAGATACTTGTCTTCCTAATTGTCCTGAAATGTTCCAGGGATCACAGTGCAGCTGAATCTCCTGACAGGGTCAGACTGGTAATCCTCGACTTATGACAACAATTAAGCTCAGAATTTCTGTGGCTGAGTAAGACAGTTGTTAACTGAGCTTTGTCCCATTTTATGACCTTTTTGCCATAGTTAAGTGAATTACTGCACTTATTAAAGTAGAAAGATGGTTGTTAAGTGAATCTGGCTTCCCCATTGACTTGGCTTGTCAGAATGTTAACAAATGGTGATCATATCACCCTGGGACACTTGCAACCGTCCTAAATATGAGTCAGTTGCCAAGTGGCTGACTTTTGATCACATGACCAGGGGGATGCTAGAGCGGTTGGGTGAAAAACAGTCAGAAGTCACTTTTTTCCAGTGCCACTGTAACTTCGAACGGTCATGAAACAAACGGTTGTAATTCAAGGACTACCTGTACAGCACTACTTCCTCATTGGATTGTGGTTAGTTTCACCATATGACATGGAAGAAATACTGGGGGGGGGGGAGGGAGGGAATAGGCACGGCAAGCTTTCTCTTCTTTCCATCCTTGTTCCCATGACAAATCCTACAGTCCTTGCTTAAATTTATGAGATTGGAACCAAATTCACGTCTGAACAAGGTCTCTTCCTGGCTTGATCCCCTCTGCTACAACACGGCATGAACAAATAGCTGATTCAGATCCACTGTCAGTCTGCCGTGTTCGCGTTACATCAAAATAGGTATTCCAGTTTCCTGCAGCAGTTTCTGTTTTGAGATAACGATTGTCCCTTGGAATAAATTCCTAATCTATTTTTAATGGCATTTGTATTTTCCATTTTCATTATGTTTTGGATGGAACCGCCAAGATAGAATACTTGGTTAATAAAATGTCTGCAACCAGTGCAATAAATCAGTGGTTCTGTTTACAGTATAAACCTCTGAACAAATTAATGAAGTAAAAAGGAAACTTGAAATAATATTTGAATTATAAATATATTCACTGTTAAGCAATAGCTTTGAACCATGTTGAACACATAAGCAGTGGGGCAAATGGACTCCCTCGAAGATGAATATGTTTGGGACGTGCATAAAAATGCCCACTCCATTTTCCTGTGTCTTTTTTTCTTTTTTGGACAGGGTACCAATACTCAGGTTTTGAAGCAGCTGTTTTTTTCTGAAGCATCTCTTGCGATTTTGCAGGATTCTTTCTGGTGGTGGTTTCTTCATAAGTACCAGGTACAAAACTGAACGCCTTATCATGTTTGATCTTATGAAAAAAAAGTAGTTGACATTACAATATAAGATTTCTTGTGCAGCAAGGAATGATGGGCTCTTTGGCACTTAATGAAACAGCTGGATTCAATGTAGTTTTTTTTCCACCTAGAGGTCTGAGGTTTTCAGAGATTATATATTTGCATTTTTTTTAAAAAAATAAACCTTTTAAATAAAGTTTTGGCCAAATTAGAACCCAGACTTGATGTTCCCTTCTTTTTCATGCTCACAGCTATTTCTATTTTAAATGCAGCACAGGTATAACATTGAAATGCTTATAGCAGTTAGACTTTTTATTTTTTTTTATTTTTTTTTTAGCAATAGCAGTTAGACTTATATACCGCTTCATAGGGCTTTCAGCCCTCTCTAAGCGGTTTACAGAGTCAGCATATCGCCCCCAACAGTCTGGGTCCTCATTTCACCCACCTCGGAAGGATGGAAGGCTGAGTCAACCTTGAGCCGGTGGGATTAGAACCGCTGAACTGCAGATCACAGTCAGCTGAAGTGGCCTGCAGTACTGCACCCTAACCACTGCGCCACCTCGGCTCTATGACGTTATGAAGTTATGTCAGTCATGCAAATGCGCCTTCAAGCAAATCCAGAGATGCTTGATTTGTGAAAGACAGCACTCCTGCACATACAATGCACTAAACTAGTTTAACCTGGGGTTTGTTTGTTTATAGCAATAGCAATAGCAGTGGACTTATATACCGCTTCATAGGCCTTTCAGGCCTCTCTAAGCGGTTTACAGAGAGTCAGCATATTGCCCCCAACAATCTGGGTCCTCATTTTACCCACCTCGGAAGGATGGAAGGCTGAGTCAACCCTGAGCCGGTGAGATTTGAACCGCTGACCTGCTGATCTAGCAGTAGCCTGCAGTGCTGCATTTAACCACTGCGCCACCTTGGCTCTTGGTTTATTATTTTGGCCTTCTAAGTCACTTCAGTCCCCCAAACTTAGTCAGGTTAATTGCATTATTACTTTTACAAAAGTGCTAAAGAAAGTTTATTGCAGTCTTGCTTATGGCATTTGCATGTTACTTTGATCAGCTGCTAATGACCTACCTGGATAGGTCTAGTTTTGGTAAAAATTGCTGCCTTTCTAAACACTCATTACTTCAAGACTACTGACAACAATTCTGTATAGATGTTTTTAACTGTATAGACTTTGCTTAATCTTTTCTCCTGATTTTTTCAAGCCTGATCAAGAGGAACAGGACCACTTTTTTGACAGGATAGCCGATAGCTACGTGATGCTTCTCTGGAGCATCCCAAGTTACATTAAAGATGTTTTTCTTCAGGTAATGACGTTGTTTGCAATTCTGAATTTTACTCCTTCCAATTTTGATTTGTCCTGTTCAGAGAAGAGCAAAAGGTGTGTTGCCTTTTTGCTCATTATCTCTTAATTTAATCTGTTTCTGTTGATGAACATACCAGAATCCTTCAACCTTTCATTCTGTGACATGCCTTCAGGCTTTGTTATTGCCTCTGACGTTTTTTGTTTTTTTTAAATTGTTTGTGGCAATCTTAATTACTTAGCATACAACTGTACCAAAGCTTGAGAAGGAGATGTATGAATCTAGCTGACGCCTTCCTGAATAACACAGAGAAAAGAGGTTATAATTTATTTTCATATTTGCTGGTTCTTCCATAATCAGAATTCCTTGGGCAATGAGCACTCAGTGTAAGAACTTCAATCTCTTGATAAGAAAAGATAGTTTCATTTCACTTTCCTCACTTCATCCTGTAAGCAATTTGGTACTTCTAGATATATTATAAGACCTGTCAGGGTTGACATGCTTCAGGTCCCATCACTGTCATAACACTGATAAAATTTGCCTTCTGCAGGAGAAGGATAGGCAGAGACAGCGGGCAGAGTCAAGAGAGGAATCAGCCTGGAATCATTGCATTCCCACAAAGTCTAACCCCTCTTGAATTCCATTAAATCTTGTCTAGCATCAATTTAGCGCTGGCAGTTAGTTGACTAGATTCATGTATATAAGCATGAGCAACAGCTTAATTGGAACTTAATGTGTGGCCCTGATTCTGCACCCCTTACGCCTTCTCTGTGATTGCCTTTTATAGCAGAATCTCTGACTTTTAGGAAGACTCTTCCCACAAGCTCTGGCCCCACTAACTTCCACACAGTTGTTGTGGTATTTTTGATATTGTTTTCCTCCCTAGAATGTTTTTTTAATTGTTTATTGTTTTTTAGTCCTGTGTAAGCTATCCAGAGTCCCAAGGAATGGGGCAGACTTAGAAATTGATTAAGCAAAATAAATATAGGATGTTGCAGTCTCAACTCACCTGAAAAGCAGCAATTGGAGAAGGTGATTCTAACATGCCTTTTGGTCTCAGTTTAAGCTCCCTGCTCTGTGTTCAGCACCTCTTCTAAGTTGCTAGGGCTTTTTATCATAATGTTTATACCTACCACAAAATTAATGTGATGAATTAATTTTAATTAATTTTAAAAAATAGATGAAGATGTCTCCTTACTGGTTTGACCCATAAATTCAGTTGCTTCGCAGTAAGCTAACCTGCCACCCAAACCTGCCATCTTTTGCATTGGGCCTTCAGGCCTGCCACCTTTTCTACTGTGAAAAAATGGGAGGGGGGATTATATGGAGTTTGGGAGATATATAGTCTAAATAACGTTCCTCAAGGACACCTTGCCCTGCACCCGGAGTGGCATGACTGGGAGGCATCTCCGGTTGGGACGGTGTTTGATTGGACCATGTGATAAACATGTGGGTGCTGGGCAGGGACTTGAACTTTCTTTTGGGTGGGGAAAATTGGAAACTTTCAGATTCAGGTTTTTTCTCAGATGTGCCAATATGACATCTCTTCTAATCAAATGGAACTTTGAGGAAACAAGCCTCGGAGTCTTCTTTCTCTCGGAGTCTGGGGGGGTATTACTTGGAACCCTGACACAAACCTTGCATTTTTGTCACAGCTAATGATTCAGCAATATTTGAATGCCTGTTTATTTCTTATATATAAAAGCATCACCCAATTTTTACAATGAACTTAATTTGCAACTTGGCAGATGTATCCTGACTGCTTGTCCCAGGCCATTTACATTACTTTCTGTGAAGCTTTTCCTCAGGCTTGCCATCGTTTCAACGATCAGTTTAAAGAAGAATTGATGGATTTAATTTTCCTGTGGATCAGAGGTACTAGAATGTTGATTGTTTTTCCTTGCGGTTGTTGGCAGTAGCATATCTCAGTAGTTGTTTACATAATTGGGTCTACTCAGCATTTTCTTTACGAGTTGTTCAAAAGTAACATTCAGCTAGAAATTAGGGTTAAGTCCCTGAAGAACAGCTCAGTTCAGGAACCCCAATTAGAATATCCCAAACAGATTATTGTCCAGCCTTTATTTGAACACATTCCAGTAAGGTGAGCCCATCATTTTTTCTCAATAATTAGTTCCATCGTTGAACTGTTCATACGCATAGTTTTTTGAAGAAAAAAAAACACATTTGTTTATAATCTTCCTCTTCAATCCATCGTTCTTTGTCCCACTCTTTCAGACCTGGAAGCCATCTTTTACCTTTTGGACTTCAGGCCTGCCCACATTTTCTATTCTGGGAAAATGGGAGGGGGGATTATACAGAGTGTGGGTGATATGTAGCCACAATAACATCCATTCTCAGAAAGTCAAAGTCAACTGGCTCTGCAACACAAAGACTCAGGGAAGATGACACACACTCTCGAACAAGCAACAGATGCCTTGACTTTTCTTCCATGTGGCATATTGAGAGATTCTAGTCCTCCCTTGGCCTTGAAACTGATGACTCTCATGGCCCAGTCCACCGCACAGGGTTGTTGCAGGGAAAATAGGAAGCAGGATCATTATGTGTACACCATCTTGCTTTGTACAAAATAAAGTTGGAATAAAAATCTAATAATAAGAAAATTTTAATATCCTCCCACAAAATCATAGAACTGTAGGAATGAAAGGGACCACAAGGATCAACTATAGCAATAGCAATAGCAATAGCAGTTAGACTTATATACCGCTTCATAGGGCTTTCAGCCCTCTCTAAGCGGTTTACAGAGTCAGCATATTGCCCCCAACAACAATCCGGGTCCTCATTTTACCCACCTCGGAAGGATGGAAGGCTGAGTCAACCCTGAGCCGGTGAGATTTGAACAGCCGAACTGCAGAACTGCAGTCAGCTGAAGTAGCCTGCAGTGCTGCATTTAACCACTGCGCCAGCTCAGCTCCTAGCCCAGATATCCCCCAAAGTGGTCAGTATCTGCAAATATGGTCCATTATTGTTGTTATACTATTGTTGTTATTAATATAGTATTGTTATTCAAAGTAATATTAATTAAAGTAGTATGATATTTATCAAATTGTGGATCAATGAACAATCTGCCACTTCATAAAGGGGCCAATGATCTGAAGAACTTGGGGACCCCTGATGTAGTACAAAAAACATTTGGTTGATTAATATTGTTTGGGTCATTAGTTGTCACTCTTACAGGTTTTAAACCTCAAAAGTTTGCTTGGAAAAATTGGAAGTGCCCGTCAACGGAAAAACCTAGAAAATCCATTGTAGAGAAAGACTCCACTTCTCAGACATCTTCAGAAATGCCTAAAAGGATATCCATATCATGGTCAAAATCCAGTTCAAGGTCAGAATCAACATCAATAACAAGAACAAAAACCTGTAAGTACCAAGCAAAGGGATTCTCCCATGGTTCTTTTGAGAGTTTTGTGGAGTTTATTTATTTCGCATATGAGGAAGTTAGGAGGCCACAATGCCAGGAGACCACAATGCTATTACAAAGTAGTTGTTTTGTCTGCCTGTTGGTGTTCATGCTCAGTATCTATTTATCTACTACTTGCATTTTGCATGCTTTCAAGCTGCTCAGTTGGCAGGAGCTGAGACGAGTGATGGGAACTCACCCCGACCCACAGTGCTAGGGCTCGAACTGCTGGAGTACAGACCTTCTCCAGCATCCTTAAGCTGTTGAGCCACCAGACCTCTCCACTATGTGGAGGGTTACATACCAAAATCGGTAACTTTTTTAGAATACAATTTTCACTTCTTCAACTGTAGTCTTATACAGCAATATCCACAAGGAACAATAGTGAGATTTATGCAATTGTAGACTGCTGCTTTATTTTGAGTGTAGGAATGTCTCGAAGATTTTCTGGAAAATCACATGAGGTATTTCTGAACGAATCTGTGAGATATGAAGCTCATTACTGATTATTATCTTTGATGGACAGATCAGTAACATATGTGATATATACATAGTGTTCTGACCCAGGTTTCCTTAGAAAGCTAGAAGCAAAATCTTGGTCCCGACAAAACCTCTTTTATTTCCACGACTGTGAAATCCTTTCATTCACAGTCAGCAAGGCTTGGCAAACAGTCTTTCAGAGGAATGTTTATCCACACACACTTTATCTCGTTTGGAGTGCTGCCAGATAACTAGTTTCCAAACACAGGAAAAAGAAAAACTCGGCACAGAGTCTCTTATAACCACAAACAGAAGTTTCTGAACCAAATGATCAATTTTTTTTCTTGCAAAAGCCCACTTCTCATTCGTTCCTCTTTTGTTCCTCTAGGAGGGGCCAATCACCTCCAAGGTGTGGCTTTACTCTTAAGGCAACCCTGCTTTCTTAGTTGTTCTTGTCTTCTGGCAGCTCTGCATATGTGCATACTGGGACCAGGCTCCAGCTGTTCTTCTGCCTCACTGCTGTCTAACTCCCTCTCTGCCTCTGACACAGAGTCCTCGTCTGAGCTTTCTTCAACCTCCAGGACTGACCCATGATCCTCCCCAACCTCCTCACTGTCTGATTCTGCTGCCAGCTCTGCTGGCTGCTGGCGGACCATCACATGTAGTTATTACAGTACCTCCAACTATCAGTAGAGGACATAAACAGGAGGCTGCTTCTGCAGTTAGGGTGACTTGTCACCTTCTGAAGAAATCTAATAACATGAGGAAGAATACTGGATTAGACAGGCCAGCAAATGTGTTACCTTTGGGACTCTCTCCATTTGCTCTGAATGAAAATTGGTCCATATCCATTGGCTTATTAATCGTCTTGGGGAAAAAAAGGCAAGTAGTGCCAATTGTGAAGCCAAAGGGAAGAAGCTGGTTTTCATTTGGACCAGTCGTGGTGTATATCTTCTGGCCCTCACCTTGGGTGGCTCCGTTCTTTGGGGTGGAGTGGGGAAAGGGTTTGCAGTTAATGTCACGCCTGATTTCTCCATCCGAGGATTTGGCAGTTCTGAGCGTCTTCCATTAAACCTTCTGAATTTGCCGTCTGAACGGATAGGTTCATTTTCTCTCCCTTGACTTCTCATGATGGGGCAGCCACTTCTGTCACTTTCAAAATATTAGCAGCAGCCTTAACTGGCAGTGGAAATGGCATTTGGTGTTTTTTGTTTTTGTTTTGCAAACAGGGGTTGTTGCATCCGAAACTTTCATTGCAAGAATTGCCACAGGCTGTCATTTTTGTCTCTTATCCAGTACATATTGGCAGGAGTTTTGTGTACTAGACTTCATGTCTGGTCATAAGAGGAGAAAAGAAAGGGCCGCTAAGCCAGACTGTTTTGATACTCCTTTGGAATTAAAAGCATATGAAACAGATGCATCTTGATAATTTTTTTTTATAAATAACATCAACTTAAATAACTTAAAACAATAAAGTTCAATTATAACTTAAAATAAAGTTTAATGCTGTAACCACAGAAAAGCATGAATATCGGTTGGGAAAAAAAAACGTAGAAGCCATATGCCCAAACAGAAATTATATAAAAAGATTAGGTTATGTTACATAAAAACCCATATGATGTTGTCTGAATTTTTCTTACTTCATCGTTACATAAAAGGATATTTTGAGGAAAGTGAGATGAAATACATTTTCCTTATTATTAATATTATTTAATATTACACTATTTTGTAACATCTTTCAGAGCAGCATTAGGCATTCTTACTGATAGATATGAATACATTGCAGTGATGCAACTTTCATCTGTCATATTACCTTTATTGTCTTGAATACCACAGCGTTCCAATTTCAATTTGCTTTAATACTTAAAACCTTCACTTATTTTTATTATTTTTTCCTGGGAAGTATTTAATACTGCTTAGCCTTTACGATTCGTACCGACTTGATCATCTGAAGACTTAATCCAGCAGCCATCAAGTCCGTCATATAATTTTACATAACATTTTCATCTGCTTTATTATTATTATAGCAGCCATGTTTAACGAAGCAGATAGGTTTATTTTAAATAAAAGATCATCAGATAATCAAGTCATGAACAAAGGCGCAAAGGGTACATTTAATTTAAGAATCTGCAAAGCTACTCTTATGCTAATGTAAGGATCGTACAACTCTTTACAATTTTTTACAACTTTTAGTTACTAATCTGAAGTAGTGTATATTTTCATTATTTATTTATTTATTTATTTATTTTTAAAGCCAGTCTCTTAAAAATAAAACATCGTGCTCAAGTCCAGCTTGTTCAGTTTTTCAGTAGTATTCCAGCTTGTCTTCCTTTCAAACAGTCCCCTTTTCAAATGATATATCTATATATCTATATCTCGTTTGATATATACATATATATATATTTTGCTGGAACTGGTTGTCCATAGTTCATATAAGATTAGGATATTGTAAATGGAAGAAAATGGGAGGAAGTGTCTTCTTTGCTTGTTTTTGGGCCTCTTTTCGGGGCTCCATTCTGTTTTAATGCGATGTACATTTCTTTCCCTTTGTGGGTCCAGTTTGCTGAAGCGTAGGTGTTATAGTGATTCTCTTGAATGAGTTCTACGAAGTTGCAGTCTTCATTGCACACTTTCTGTTGTTTAAAAGAAAACAAGATGATCAGTCGAATATCGAAAAGACCTGGCAGGGTGTGTGTATCATTTCACAAAAATCCTATTTTCCTTGAACTGAGGTAGTCCTCGAGTTATGACCACAATGAAGCCTACCCGTTATGGTCGTAACAGTCATCAAATGGGTTGGTTCTACTGTGGGAACTTCAGGTTGTAAGTCCCCTGTTTTGTAAAAGGTCACTAAGCGACCAGTTGTAAGTCGAGGGCTACCTGAACATAGTACAATCCACTTAAAACATACCTACTGACTATGCAAATGCCTTACACTTTTTAATGAGAACCAATATACGTCAGTAACATTCCTGATGTTGCTGAACAGCTTTATCATCCAAAGCGAACAAGGTCAATCGCATGGGCTGCTGGGAGTTGTAGTTCAGCATTTAATCTGCCTCGGTGAAGGAGGCAGGATAAGGGTGGCATAGCTGGTTAGGAGAAGAGCCCAAAGCAAAATAGGCAAATAAAGTAAATCAGAATTCCAAAACCGGCAAGAAACCACGGATCAACCTGCCAGCAGCTTCTTCTTCATGTTGACTTTTGTTTGGCTCCTTTTTTTTTTTTTTTTAAAGTGGCTTCTGGGAGAATGAAGTCAAAACAGAGAAAACTCTGATCTCCAGGAAGTTTGCATTCCAATGCAACTGTCCGTAAATGAAAGCCATTCATAAAAGCCATCAGTAGTATGCCATCATCTAGCAACTCACATGGACTGGGGACAATAGAGTATAAAACAGCAGCCCCCAAGCATTTTGGGCACCAGGGACCAGTTCCACGGAGAGAGGTCTTTCTGTGGACAGGAGGGGTTGTGGTTTCTCATGCTGCCTGAATCCCGCAGATGGGGCTTCGCTTATATACGTGTCCCGGTTTCTGGCATGCCACGGACCGGTGCCAAGCCACAGACCAGGGGTTGAGGGCCCCTGGTATAAAACACAGCTGATCAAAAACAAACCAAAAAAAAAATCAGGAGCAGACCTATTTTTTATTTATTTAATGCAAGTGGTTTCTAATAATAAGTACCTTTCCATAAAGCTTCCCAGATTTGTTCATAGCCAGAAAGTATTCACTTGCGACTCCTTTGATTGCCACTATTCCAACCGCCACTGTTCGTATTTCGAGAATACCTGTAGAAAATAACAATGAGATCCATAACCTTTGTCTCCCTTTATGACGTAACAATGCAAAGCTGAGCCAAAGGTGCTTTTTTCCCTCCCCTAAAAGGCAACTGGACTTCCTTGCTTTTGTTTTTTCTTTGAAAATGCTTCACTTCTCATCCAAGAAGCTTCTTCAATCCTGGCAGAATGGTGGGGTAATGGAAGGATTTGTATGCCTTGCAGTCATCTGGTCATCTCTGAGAGCCGTTGAAGCCTCTTGGGGGGTTTACCTGTGCCCTGAATCAGGGTCACCCGAATCAGAGTGCAAATGGGTGTGGAAGCTTCTTGGTGCTGCTGAAAGGACTGTATTATTGACGGGAGAGAGGTGGTATCATATCCAGGGGTGGGATTCAGCCGGTTCGTACCAGTTCGGGTGAACCGGGACTTGGAAGGACCTGCTGGGCTGGAGACTTGGGTAAAACCTCCGGAGCCTAGAGAGGGTGAAAACGCCCACCCACCCCGCAGTGGTGCAGGAGGCTGAGTAGGCCACACCCACCATGGCCATGCCCACCGTGGCCACGCCCACTCAGCAACTGGGCAAAGAACCGGTCACCAACATTTTAGAATCCCACTACTGAGATTCATATCCCTCCTCTTTCAAGGAAAAAACCCCCAAGAAAGTCCAGTTGCCTTTTGAGTAGCACCCTAGGGATCCAACCATGACCTGAATGATAGAGAATCTCCACAGACACTGCAAAGCTACTTGGTTTAAATAACCCGTTTCTTTTTATTTATAAAACTTGTTTTCTACTGTTTTCCCTAAGAAAGGTGCAACAAACATAAAATTCCTTATGGTTTTAAAGGCTCTGAATGGGCATCTGATTCATGCTAGATACCCCCATGTTTTACAGTAAATTGCACTAATCTCGATGCGCGTTTGTGAATGCAGACATTAAACGTTTATGCTGCTGTTCATGATTTCATTTCCAAATTGAATCCTCGGGACTCTGTCATTTGTAAAACAAATCAAATACCTTCTTTGGTTGGAGTTAACTGTTCAGATGGCAATGAATGCACTTCTGTTGAACACTGGGTTTTGAAACTGACAAGAAGAGAGATTAAATCAAGACTCAACAGAATTAGGGTTTCGTTTTGTTTTTCTCAACAAAGCTTACCTTGAAAAGGATATTTAAGAAATTTACTAGAGGGTTGGTCTCTTCAAGGGCACTTTAGAACTTGCACATGATGGAAAACAGATCACGGCAACCCGACAAGCAGATAAAAAGTATTTGTCTGATCCTTTACAGCCATGAAAAGCTGATAACCTCTGAAAATCAATTTGTGCTATGCAGAGGCATGGCTTACTGCTTTTTTTTTAATAGATCCATTTAAGTTACAATTAGGAAGCTCCAAGTTTAATTTTTTTGCTCCCTGAACTGGGATTCCTCCACCACCAGGGGAAACAGGCCTGCAGAACAAATTGCAACAAGCAATCCTAACCTAATTCTGCTTGATGGGATTTTTGAATGAAGATGAGCTTTAGAGAGGTTCAGAGATCACACATGATGGTAATTCATGCTTGCTCAATCATAATTTACCCAACAGATCATACAATATGCTAAGCCCTGTTATATAAACTATAATGGGTGACTTCACACAACCAGTAAACACAAGGGCATTCAGATTGCATTTACGGCATAGTTCGATGTGGAAACATTGCCATTTAATGGTTTTTGATAAATTGGCGTTCCTATCAGAATGAAAGGGTTTTTCTGTGCTAGAATTGCAGTTTTTGCTACTGTCTGACCTGTCTTGGTACATAGATCTCACTGTCCCATGCCCATGTTAGTAGTTCTGACAATAGCTGTGCAAAAAGGGATCAGACTATTTGTTTAAATATACTTTTTCCTATTTTGGACATTGCTTAAAATAAGTCTTACAAATACAGAAACAATTTCAAAGGTACAGAGGAAAAGGTTAAGGCAATAGGCAGGCAAACTAAACGTCAATATCTTTCTTAAAAATTTAATTTAAAAAAATATGCCACAATACTTTCTTTTCCCTTAAAGTACAGCTGTTCCATTGTTCTAAAGTTTAGGCTAAACCTCATAAAGTGAAAGATTAAAGGAACAACTGAATACCTAATTAGCTATGTGAATTTTTTCTACTTCTGGAATGGTTAGTTGTCAAAATTCACAGCAATGACCAGCTGGACCCTGAAAATAATGACTTCGCTATGCCGTTTCTTGATTTATGAGTCTTTCTCTTTATAAATGCATTTATAAGTAATGTATTTGAATACAAAATAATATTTACTCCCTCCCAAATGATTTGTTGTTAGTTGCAAAATCGTGTCCGATTTTGACATGGACGATGTTCCTCCTTCCTGTCCTCTACCATCCTCTGGAGTCCATTTAAACTCACACCTACTGCTTTGGTGACTCCATCTAGCCACCTCATTCTCTGTCGACCCCTTCTTTTGTTCTCAATCGTTCCCAGCATTAGGCTATTCTCTCATTAAGTGGCCAAAGTACTTGAGTTTCATCTTTAGGATCTAGCCTTCTAAAGAGCAGTCAGAACACCCAAATGATTTAAGTGATAACTAAGCACAATAGAATTAGTGATACTTTCATAATATTAGGCACTGCTCAGATTCCAAAGAATTGTGCCAACATTCAAATATTTCTCATCAGCATATGTATTTGCATATATACATACATATGAGTATGCACATTGCATATACTAGGCAATTTATATATAGCATCCTGGGGAGGGCAGTGTTAAGATTTTTAAAACCACTTGAGGCAGCGCAAATCTTAAATGCAACTTTAAGCTCCTTGCAACTTGGTGATGACTTATCAGATAACCATTTGAATAAATATGAATAAGGAATGAGGAGGTCGATGCCGGATCTAAATGTGTTGGCTTATAGTTTAATGAAAGATGCTTAAGATGCTTCATCATGTTGTTCCATGATTCATTTTCAGGATGCTATTCATTTAGTGTAAAGAGTTTTTAAACATGTGGCCTTCATTTCAATATTTAGATAAAAATCTTAAGCGCGCCAAAGGAGTATGCTATGCAGATATCTTCAGAGATTATATGGATGCCATTATTCTTTGAATGTAAAATACTTCTAGGTGTAGTCAGTTTAGTTTCTTTTTTAGCATAATTTTATGCCTTCAGTATTTTACCAAAGATTTGATATTTGTAATATACAACTTTTACACAGCTAAAGTAGAAACCAGGGGTCCTTAGTGCTCTCTGAGCTTGGTTGGTTTTTTGCAGACATTTCATTACCTAAGCTAGGTAACATCATCAGTGCTAGTAAAGAGTGGGTTTTGCTCTCAATTTATATTTTAGTAGCTTTCTCTGAAAAAGGACACAGTGGCTCAGTAGCTAAGACGCTAAACTTGCCGATCAGAAAGGTCAGCAGTTTGGCAGTTTGAATTCCTAGCGCCGCGTAACAGGGTGAGCTCCCGTTACTTGTCCCAGCTTCTGCCAACTTAGCAATTCGAAAGCACATAAAAATGCAAGTAGAAATATAGGAACCACCTTTGGTGGGAAGGTAAGAGCATTCCATGCACCTTCGGCATTTAGTCATGCCAGCCATATGACCACAGAGACGTCTTCAGACGGTGCTGAAACAGAAACGACACCCCTAGAACAACTCAGGAACAACTAGCACATATGTGCGACGGGAACCTTTACCTTTTAGCTTGCTCTGGTTGCATTAGAATATAAACTGAGAGCAAACCCCACTCTTTAGTAACACTGATAACGTTACCTAGTTTGGTAATGAAATATCTGTAAGAAAACCACCAAGCTCAGAGAGCACCAAGGACCTCTCATTTCAACCCTGAGCTACAAATAACCTCCTTTATTGGTAAAGTAGAAAAGAGCCTGACAAAAAGGGCATTGTTGTTGAGGTATTACAATATATTTTTACACAGAGACATAGACATTCATACACAAAATACATTGGGAAATCACTATCTTTCCTTGAAGTGAAAGGTGGTTGTGGATATACAATGCCTATAACTATCTTAGAAGTACATTGGAAACTATCCTAATGCATGTCTGGCAATCATTAATTCTATGCCATATAACATTTCTAGAAAGTAATGTGATACTTTACTAACAAAGTTAGTAATATTACTGTCCAATATACTGGCTAATTTCCCACATTCTCTCCTCATGTGTCATAGAGCCCTTAGTTCTATCGGTTTCCAGCACATATTCAAAATATCTTTTTTTCCTTCCTTCCTTCCTTCCTTCCTTCCTTCCTTCCTTCCTTCCTTCCTTCCTTCCTTCCTTCTTTTCCTTGACATTCTAACAAATTTATAAGCAATTATTCCAGGCCTGCCTGCTTTAAGAAATGGCAATAGGCTCACTGCTGTTCAGAATTGCCATGTTGAACAATTCTACAGAATTCTCTCTCATTAAACATGAGAATCTTTATCTTGTCCTTGAAATCTCGAATGAGATAGCCCATATTGTGTTTATGATGGACGGGATGGGCAGCAACCAGAGCAACCAAACTGTAGAAAACCAGTTTATTTGCTGTGCAGTTGTCTTGCAGCTGCATCAAGTGAGACTAAAGTGCAGCTCTAAAGGAGTCAGCATAAAATCCCCCATAATGCAGAAGGATTGACTAAGCACTGCTTGTCAACAGTAATGCAAATTAGTCCTCAGTATAACAATTATTCCCCTTTACACAGACATTAGATAATACAGCTCAGTGTTCTTTAATCACAACTCAGAATTCCCAGCAGATAAAATCAACTTTTATCTGACTTCATGTTTTGGGAATTGGACTGGCCAGTTACATTTCAGGATGCTTTGTTGATATCTAGGCTCCCATGAGACAAAATATTATCATTTTCCATCCATTTCCATGTTTTCTTGATTCCAGAAAGAGGAATCAAACAAACCTTGGCTACAGAGCAAGTTAAGCTTTGTGCAAGAAATCCAAGGTAAAGATAAAGGTTCCTCTTGCACATGTGTTCTAGTCTTTCCTGACTCTAGGGGGCAATGCTCATCTCCATTTCAAAGCCAAAGAGTCAGCGCTGTCCAAAGATGCCTCCGTGGTCATGTGGCCGGCATGACTCAACACCGAAGGTGCACGGAATGCTGTTACCTTCCCTCCAAAGGTGGTTCCTATTTTTCTACTTGCATATTTACATGCTTTCGAACTGCTAGGTTGCAGAAGCTGGGACAACGGGAGCTCACTCCGTTACATGGCATTAGGAATTCGAACCACCGACCTTTCTGATTGACAAGCTCAGCATTTAGCCACTGAGCCACCACATCCCTTTTACCTAGAAGCTAACAGAATTGTAACTGACATTCCTGAATATTGTACTAACCAAGGATTGTGAAGAAGATAGAAAACTTTGGTTATGACATTAGCAGGCACCAATCTCCTTTTCCTAAAGCGTCAAATCAACCACTGAGAGGCAGGCATGGAGGAACAGCTGTTCTCCAAACCAAAAAGCAGCAGAAAATAGTCTATTAAATTACATGTAGACTAATGCTGAGAACACAAGCAACAATTTCCCCCAGCCTGGCAGCATGTGTTTCCAGCTGTCATGAGCTATACAGCATTTCCTTGTGTCTCTGATTTTCTAACCACTTTGACTTCACTAGCGCAGACTTGAAGAGTGGAGATCTCACGTGGTGACCTCAGACAACAGCAGCTTTCATCACCTTAAAGCCAACAGAAACCCACCAGTTGGCTTTGTCTCTCTGATTTTTTTTGCCTGCAAGTACCTTGTACATTTCCTCTGACGTAGATACAGGGGTGGGCTGCTGGGGGTTCGCAGGGGTTCCAGAGAACCTCTAGCTAAGATTATGTGCAGTTTGGAGAACCCCCAAATCCCACTCATGGCTGGCCCCACCCATCCCAGGTGTCCCCATGCGGCCCATTTGGAACGCAGGTGACTGCAAGGTGCATGCGGAGGCTTGGGGAGGGCAAAAAATAGGCCCGTTTCCGGCCTCCAGAAGGCTTTTGGAGCCTGGGGAGGCCATTTTTGCCCTCCCAGAGATTCAAGGAAAGCCTCCAGAGCCTGGGGAGGGCAAAAACGGCCCCCCACTGTGGTGCAGGAGGCCGACTAGGCCACACCCAGCCAGCAAATGGGCAGAGAACCCCTTGCTAAAATTTTCGAAGGCAGCAAAAGGAAGCTGGTTTTGAAATGTGCCGGAGCCAGGAAAACATTTGAAAGTAGACAGAATATGTAGCTGAAGGATGACAGAATCAGATTTTGCTAATGAGCTTCTGCAGAAGAGATCTGTAGAACAAAATAGTAGCAATAGCACTTAGATTTATATAACAGACAGTGGTGGGTTGCAGGCGGTACGCCCCAGTACGGGCATACCGGAGCCATCCTGGAGCACCGGATACTGTTCCGGTATGGTGCTCCGGAGGGCTCACCTGCCCGCCCGAGCTCCTTACTGCTCTTTTAAGTCTTCTGCGCTTCCACGCATGCGCACGGCATGTACAGTGCCTGTGTGATGCTCCACTGAGCAGCTGAAATGTCGCGGAGGCGCTAAGACGCATACACGCTGCACGCGTCCATGTGGATACCGCTGGGCTCGTTCCAACTGTACCGGTTGGAACGGAATCTGGAACCCACCACTGATAACAGAATACCTAATGTTCAACCAAGAAATCCTTGTGTACAAAGGTGATCATCAGGTAACAAAATAATGGAGTTGGAAAGAATCTTGGAGGTATTTTAATTACTACACCCTTCCCAGGTAGAAAATCCTATATCATTTCAGTCAAATAATTGTCCAGTCTCTTCTGAAAAAACCTCCAGTGATGGAGCACCCACAACTTCTGAAAGCAAGTCATTCCTCTGATCAGTTGTTCTAACTGTCAGCAAATTTCTTAGTTCTAGGTTGGATCCCTCCTTGATTAGTTTCTGTCCATCATGAAGATCTTAATCATCACCCTCAGGGGGACACAAGTGAAAAGGTTATGCTAATCCTGCAGCTTTTGTAGCTATTAAGGTTTGAATTTTTTTTCAAAGAAAACATTGAGAAAAGTACATGCAACAAAATACATTTTACTGCCACATAAACTCTGATTCTTGCACCCTAATGCAGATTCATGCAGAATCCATGTTGTCGTCAGTAAAGCACCAGGAGTTATGCCTGGCTTTTCTGAAGCTTCTATGCTTCCACACATCTCAAGAGAAAAATCCAGTGATGTGTGGGAATGTACATAACTTCTTAAGATCACTTTAAAAGGTAGCAAGGTGTTCATGCTTTTCTAACATTCAGTGATATCTTCTTCTTTTGTTTCGCAACCTCTTCCCAGTTTTTCTTAAAAGATAAATTGACTTAATTAGGCTTGATCAGTTATTTTGCCCTGCTACCTGCTTTGTCACAAGAACTATAGGTTCTTACTTTCTTAATTAATTCTTCTAGAGGTTTAAAAAAGAGGCCTTTATATCAGGATATTATTGAACTGCCATAACTAGCATTGAGGGGTCCTTGGTGATCTCTGAGCTTGTTTGTTTTCTTGAAGATATTTCATTACCCAAACTAGGTAATATCATCAGTGCAACCATCATCATCATACTGATGATGTTACCTAGTTTGGATAACGAAACATCTGCAAGAAAGCCAAGCTCAGAGACCACCAAGGACCCCTTATTTCAAACCTGAACTACAAATATTCTCCTTTATTGATACCCAGCATGCCTTATCACTGGTCTGGTTGGATAGAGCCCTTGAGAATGTCAGTCAACAAAGTTTGGGCGGCCATGTGTTCCTATGTCTGAGATAAAACTGTTGTAAAGATCACAGCTTATAAATAGACATAAATGAAAAACTGCAGAGTCCTAGAAACCACACGATTAAAAAAAACAAAAAACCAGTGCTTAGTTCAGATCAGAGCTTAGTGCAGTTTTGCTAAAACAAAAGTGACATCTGGTGTTTAGCCAATTAAAACCTGTACAAATACCTCAGCATTCTGTTTCTACTAGTCTGGATTATGTTCAGTACTACTAGCCTATCTATATCTTCTTGGGACTGAACACTTAAGACATCATAAATATGCAGAGGCAGGCTGCAAATTCCATTGGAAGCTATAGAGGTTTTAAATTCCTTTTAAAACAAATGTATGTTAACTTTATTTCCAAATCAAAATTTGCCAAAACCTACTTAACTTAACATTGACCAGCTGCTATAAATAACATTTAAATCAAACAAGAGGGAAAATTCTTGCTTGTTACTTAGCAGCATTTGGGGCAATAAAATAGACTTAAAACATATGGAAGCTTTGCAGGTGTAAAGGCAGGTGAGAGGTGGATTGCACGCCCTTATATATCATCTCCTGAAGATGGATGGTTAATCAACAATTGGTGAGAGTGATTTTATGCTAAAAACTGGAAAGGCTCCCGTAGCTATTTAGAATTTAATTTTTGGGAATGATTTGGATTAAAAGAACAACTACTGTATAGTGAGAAAACCCCAAATGCTACCTCTGAGGTATTTCTAATTACAACCTGAAAATATTAAGAAACTACAAAATATCAGAAGTTAGAGTAGAGTAGAGTAGAGTAGAGTAGAGTAGAGTAGAGTAGAGTAGAGTAGAATAGAATACTTTATTTGACCAAGTGGGATTAGACATACAAGGAATTTGTGTCCAGTGCAGAAGCTCTCAGTATACATGCAAAATAGTTCTGAAATAGTATTGCTAAATAACATGTTTACAATTTATGAAATTAATTTCCTACCTGCCATGGTGAGAGCAAGATCTGTATGCCTTTACTGAAACCACTCGACTTCTAAAGGTACTGGACTGTTCTACATGTATTTGTATGGAACTACATGTATTTGTATGGAACCTGGTTGTGGGCGCAATAATTAACAACTAACAGCTACACACATCCAGGAAACATATAAATACAACCTGTAGAACAGCCCAGTACACATATCCAGAACAAAACCAGAATAATTTCAACTTATCACGTAAAGCAGTAGGTAATTATTATAAATTCTCATAAAATGCTGGGATCCGTCCCAATGTATGCGTTTTTGTGGCGGTATTCAAATATACAATATCAAGCGGCAATATAATGTAAAATCAGGTGATGCAGGCAGTTCAAATGAATATAAAGGTTTATTCCAAGCTTAAGCTCTCTACAAAAATCTGAGCTACTAACAACTAAGGAAAATGAGCAGGAATTAATGTATTCAGGGTGGCCTGGACTTAGATCTCTTGTGGAAACGAAGGGTCTCATGACATGACACGTTTGACCCCTCCCTTGGACTCTCCTCCTATGGTCATCTTCTACATACATGGTTCAATGGGAGCCTGGAAGGGAGAAAATTATAACGAAATTCCTAAAACATTCTGCGGGGAGTAGTATAGAGTTACATAACTTAGTTTGCATGTCTTGGGCACTTGCAAAAAGAAAGAAAGAAAAAGAAAGAAAAAAAGAAAGAAAGAAAGAAAAAGAAAGAAAAAAAGAAAGAAAGAAAGAAAGAAAGAAAGAAAGAAAGAAAGAAAGAAAGAAAGAAAAAGTTTCAAGTTACTTTGGCTCCATCATTCATTCCTCCAGGAGCTTTTCTTTCTGTTTGGTATCTAATCACATTGCTTTGCAAACTACAGGCAGAGGAAAAGAAAGTAAACAACACTAATTGTTGCAGCCTAGCAATTACAACATTTTTCTAAGTAGGCCTTCCAAGTTTCATCTTTCTTTCCAATTTGCATACAAATGGCAGCCTGGGGGCACCACTCAGCCTCTTAATAACAGTCGGGGGGGGGGGGTAGCCTTTGCAAAGGCAGGAGACCAGACACCTGGCCACCCTGTTTGCCTCCCCATGAATGGGGCGGCAAGCAGCCTGCTCAAAATGGAAGCGTCGCCTCGGCCTCGGATGGCTGACTCTGAGCCAACGCTAGAGTGTCAGTTTTCCTCAATCTGATTTTCTTCAGATGTGTTGGAGAAGGCAACTCTTACAATTCCCAGACTGCGTGCTTTAGGTATAAGCGTATCAAGTATGAACTTCAGCTGGCACCCACATTCAATAGATGGCAGTGAGCTTTCTGACTAACACGGACCACCAAACCATTTTGGCGAGATAATGGATGTGTTTTCTGTGTTTGCAGAATGAGGAAGCATTGAAGAATACATCCCTCGGCGATCCTTCGACTATTCTCCATCACTCACCAGCACCACAACAACACTACAACTTCCTTCTTTCATGGGAGCTGCAAGGCACCTCCCCTCTTTGGTCAGCATCTCTAGAGAGATTTACAAAAAAATTCAGTGTGCTGCAAGAACTGTTCTTTTTCTCCCTCTCCCCCTCCCCCCTCCTCCCCCCCCTCCTCCTCTGGAACTCCATGGCCAGGGGATTACAATACAATACAATAGCACAGTTGAAAGGGATCTTGGATGTCTTCTAGTCCAACCCCCTGCCTAGGCAAGAAACCCTATACCATTTCAGACAAATGGCTATCCAACATCTTCTTAAAGACTTCCAGTGATGGGGCTTTCACAACTTCTGGAGGCAAGCTGTTCCACTGATTAATTGTTCTCACTGTCAGGAAATTTCTCCTCAATTCTAAGTTGCTTCTCTCCTTGATTAGTTGCCACCCATTGCTTCTTGTCCTGCCCTCAGGTGCTTTGGAGAATAGCTTGACTCCCTCTTCTTTGTGGCATCCCCTGAGATATTGCTATCATGTCTCCCCTAGTCCTTCTTTTAATTAAACTAGACATACCCAGTTCCTGTAGCCGTTCTTCATATGTTTTAGTCTCCAGTCCTCTAATCATCTTTGTTGCTCTTCTCTGCACTCTTTCTAGAGTCTCCACATCTTTTCTACATCGTGGCGACCAAAACTGAATGCAGTATTCCAAATATGGCCTTGCCAAGGCATTATAAAGTGGTATTAACACTTCATGTGATCTTGATTCTATCCCTCTGTTTCTGCAGCCTGTGTTGGCTTTTTTGGCAGCTGCTGCACACTGCTGGGATATATTTAAATGGTTGTCCACTAGGACTCCAAGATGCCTCTCACAGTTACTACTATTGAGCAAGGTACCACCTATATGGTACCTGTGCATTTCGTTTTTCTTGCCTAAATGTAGAACCTTATTCTTTTCACCATTGAATTTCATTTTATTAGATAGTGCTCAATGTTGGCTATTCCTTCTGTTGCTGTTTCCCAGGAAGAAAATGCTTTCAGCTGGACTGGGCTGACCCCCATTAGTGAGAGCTTCAGAGCTGGGTTATATCTGCTGAGTCTGCCCCAAAGCCCTAATCCTAATTATGCACCAACCCCTAATTACACACACCACATCTACTTCCCACGCTGTACGGGAAATTATCTGATTTTAGGGAGAGTGGACTCTCTCTATTTGGTGTTCGCTCTGTTTCTCATTCTTTATTCATCTTAAGTCTGTCCCCTGCCAGTTTGCACTTTCTTACTAAAACCATCCGCATTAAAATGTTACATATTCTCCCCCCCCCCCCAATGTATCCTTATTTTTTGGCATGCATTCAAAATGTTATCTGGACTCTCTTCTTCTGCTGTGCTGTCCTGTTCAACAAAACGCAGAGACTTTCCTCCTGGTCACCATGAATGCCTCTAGTTCTTTGGAAATATTCTTCCCTGTCATCCTGCCCCTAGTGATCAAGCCCATTGACTATTCAAACAGACTTCTTAAAAGGTCTTCTTGACTGTTCAAAGCTGATGAGGCATTCCAGTGATGAAGAGGGACCTGTATTTCCAGTGGAAGTTCTTCAGAATGAACCTATGTCGGACTAATATAACAGGTTTTTTACATCAACGTGACCATTATAGGGGCATATGAGGTCAGCAGCCGCCCTTAAGCCAGCATATTTCGAATAAGCCTAAGAAGTTAACCCTCCTAAAGTCAACTCCAAGTTTCTTGTGTTGCATTCTCTGGAGCCTGCTTTCTTACACTCCAGCAGCTGGGCTCAGCTGGTTATGCAGTTGGATAAGACCTGTCCACTAGAGGCTCAGGATAAAGATTTGAGGAGCTGTATATTTCTTAACACATTTAGGGAGCCAGTGGTTAAGATTCTAGTAAGTGAAGTATGTTGCTTTCATCTATGTCCATGCTTAAGCTACAGTTCCACTTCTGGAGGACATCCTCCTCCAAGAGCAGTTTCTAGCAGAGTTATTGGTTTTCATTAGCATTATTTGGAATCTGGCTTTCCAATATAATGTTATTTTTGTTGAAAATGAAAACAACACACCCTTCATAACGTATCAGTCAGGTTGATAAAATAGTTATTTTATGTTCTAGGGTTGCATCTGAAGATTCCCTCATTCCACTCCTATAGTAATCCTTTTTGCCCTTATTGGCTTTAGATTATCATAATCTAATTATGTCATTCTATTCATATTTATGCCCTCTTGTACAAGCATTGTAAGTTAGGTATTTTGTGCCATCTTAAACATGCACTTTTAAAAACTTACTTTCTAATCTTCCTGATTATTCCTATATTCCTTACATTTTTCCCCTGACACTGTTCGATATCTGAGGATGTTAAAGAGGCATGAAAATATGAATTAAATTCAATGTTAATTTTCTTTCCTGACACTGTTCAATATCAGAGAAGGTTAAAGAGGTACACACACATGAATTGAATTCAGTGTTATTAGGAATGAATCACTTTCCAGCATATTTATTCACTTTGTTTGAGTCATGCTGCAACTTTTCATTGTGTTTCCCCCTCTGATTTCTTAGTCTATCATTCTTTAGCTGTATTACAATAAAAGACATACAAGTTTAGCTGGTTATGTTGCATAGAATTTTAAATACGTTTCAGCTTATGATGTAAATGATTAAGATGATATATATTCTAAAGAGTTAATACTTTAGCTCATAATTAAAAATAGGGATCATGGAAAGGAAAGTTAGATTTGGGCTAGTTTTGTTTTGGATTCAACTTGTTTTTTGAATCAGAAACAGTTATGTTCACCAAACTTTTCATAAAGGCAATCCTTCAGATAACCAGATCTGAAGCCTGGTTATTTAAGGTGATCACAGCACCCTTAATCCTACCTGGAAAATGAACGCAACACCTAAAATAACATTAATACTTCATTATATCAGGATACCTCCATCTTTGCCTGGTGGACCCCACATTAGTTGTAGATTCTGGATATTGTTTACGTAAGACTGCATGTTACAGTAACTGAAGCAGGAGGTAAATAAGGCATGAGTGACAGTGAGCAGGCCATCCTAATCCAGGAAAGGCCACAGGGACACGGAAGATGCAGTTAAATAAAATCTAATCACAACTACTATCTGCTTCTTGAGCAGGAGTTGTGATTCTAGGAGAGATCCCAAATTGTGAGCTACCTTTGTGAAGGAGAATTCAACACCAATTCAAAGTCAAAGATAGAATTTTCCTGGAATTATTTGGCTTGTGATTACAAACCCAAAACCACTGAGACTCGACTCGACTCGACTCGACTCTATTCTACTCTACTCTCTGTCTAAAGTCCATCCTCCCCATCCTGACCATGAGAGCCTCCAGATATTGGGTTTGACATTATCAATATCTAAGCTCAGCTATTCTTAAATCTCAGATTTTATGGAAGCGTGCAGAATCATCGTCTCATCTAGCATTTGGGAAACTAAACTGCTTGTTGATAGTATTTCGTAAAGGTTACATGAAATAGCCATTATATTGCTAATCGAACTTTCCACATGCAGCCTCACTCCCTGCGTTTCTCCCGAATCGATAAAGTTATATTTTCTATCTTGTTTTGCTTTTGTATAATGCCTTGAGTGGGCTTTGCTTCTTTGGAACACCCAGGTTACAAAAAATAATAATAATGAGTGAATGATTCGTTTTCTCCCAATAATGTTTTCAAGCATTTCGCATTTTGAAAAGACAGAAGAAGTGAAAGGGAATCGAATCTGAAAGTCTGTCTGACTGGCATTTGGCCTAACAGAAAGCAGGCAGGTATTATTCAGAAATTGCTGCCAGTATTTTCTGGAGTTTTTGAATAATGAATTAAAAAAAGGACGACAGTTATTGATTAGGATTTTAAAAGGTGATATTCATGCAAAACAGTTTTTTTCCTGCAAACTGAGAACGCAAACAGCCCTCTTCTTTTTGGGAAAACAGCTGGAGATGGTTTGCCAGGAAGAAAGAAATATTCTGCTTGGTGCTGTGAGTTGCCAATTCTATGACATAAATCACCCAGAGCCGATTAAATATTTCTATGGAAAATATTTTTTGGGGTGGTGGTGGTGGTGGTGGCAGAGGCTTAAAGATGATTAAAAAGCCAGTGAAATCAAGAGGCAAAAATAAAATAGGGCCAAGTGATGATATTAGAAGTGGAGAGTCACTTCTAATATAAGGAGAATAATGATTTTGAAGGGAATTGTTTTGGTGAGGGAACTGCGAAAAGGCATGCAAAGGATTTGAGTCTGAGGTCTTGACAACAATAAGAAATACCCAATATCTGTTTTGTAGAAAGTTTAGTTTTAAAATCTAACAAACTAAATCTGGAAAATATCCAAAGGTACACCAATACTCTTTATAGGTATAGAATAGTTGGCAATCTTGACAAATTTTAAGACTTGCGGACTGTGGAATTCTGGGAGTTGAAGTCCACAAGTTATAAATTTTGAGTTTGGAGACCCCTGGTATAGAACACATGGAGACCTCTCCATGACCGAGACCCACTGCTTTCCTTTGTATCAGTGCAGCTGCGAAGAGCACAGCTCGAATTTCTATTGAATGTTTGTGGCAGAAGCCTCCAAAGGGTGGATTGAATTACTGGATCCTTTGGCTACCCTAATCACGCCTGTTATGCCAGCACCACCCACATATTTTAGTCTACTGTCTGCCTGTGAAACTCAGAAGAGAATGGTGGTTTGGGATGCGGTCCATTGAAAGAATTCTTGAATTCATTATCATGGTTTATGGTGGTACAGAAGTGGACTTACTCCAATATAATAATAGTTTATTTTCTCTAATCCACAAACTGATTCAGTTAAAGGTTCTACCCATTATAAATTCACAGATGTACTGTCTCTAACCTGTTATTTAGTTGTAGCCTATGAATTTCTTTGCACATGTGAAAAACGGTGCACTTTTTGAGACCTGCTGGGCTGGGTAAAGGTCTTCAGAGCTTATTGTTTTCAACAAAAGTAGTAGATTATCTTTCCACAAAAATATGCTGAAAAAGTTTACAAAAGATGAAATACAAATAGAAGGTAATCCAGTTAAATCAGTATTTTATACTATTTTGTAAGCAATATAAAAGCTTCAGGAATCTAGACTTTAATAATAATATAATCTAATAATAGTAGATAAGCAGTGACAAAACTATAACCTGCCATGAAAAATTACCAGTTGTAATCTAATATATATTCATACTAAATGAAACTTCAATCAACAGGCCTTAAGAAAAACCGCCAACACAGCGAAATGAAGATCTTGCAAATATATCAGTTGCTTAAAGAGAGAAATGTTTTTGTCTCAGTGGGAAGTTATGATGTAAATTATTCTCTTGCTAGTGTTCTTGCCTCCTGTAATTGGTCTAGAAAAAAAGAGAGAGTCAGATCTGATCCAGGTAGTGGCCCCCAATAGTTTGGCCACCACGGATGGGTTCCATGGAGAGAGATTTTTCCGTGGACCAGAGGGGGTGTGGTTTCGTGTGCTGCCTGCATCCCGCGTGTGGAGCTTCACTTGTTTGCACGGCCCAGTTACTGTGCCAGTCGACAGAGCAGAGGTTGGGAACCGCACCCCTGATCCAGGGAGAAACAGTCTTTTGATACAGTACATATCTTAAAGAGATCTAGAGGTTAAACAAATACCTTTAATTGTGAGATAGGGCTACTTTATGCTTTCCAGAAATAAGCAACATCACTTTGCATTCTCTGAAATCTCTGCCTTTTCATGGACCACCTTATTCTAGACCGCCTACATTCTAGATCTCCATTTTGAAGGTTATGAAAGTATGAATTAGCATAGAAGATCATCTCTTTATAGCCTGCATAGCGATGCAATTCATAATAACAACCATCCTTGGCAGGGTTTAATTTTTCTACATAGGTGGCTGGATGAATTCAGTGTAGCCAGATGCTCTGAGTTTTGGTGTCCCAATTGGCAGCATTTGTCCAACAATTGTAAAGCGGGTCCCTTAAATAAAACCCACTAGGTTTTCCACAAATACATCTAATTAAATTCCAAAAGTTTTCTTGTTGTTCCATAATTTTCTTAAGAAAGAGAGAAACTCATTTATTATTATTATTATCATCTGAAATGTGCCTATTAATTTGAATGCAACAGTGTTATACCAGTCAAAGATCTTGGTCCAATGTAATTAAAAGGCTGGTTAAGCAATATTGAGCCAAAGGAACAAGTAATGTCCAGGGTACTGTACTGGTGAATTCTGTTATAGTTAAGCTACAGTATTTTTTAAAGTTGATTTCATATATTTAGGAACATAACAAATCTGTAAGACCTACTGAGTTCATTCTTGATTTGTTTGCCGCCTTATGAATTCTGTGTACTTTTATCAGCCATACCTTTGAATATCCATTTCCAAAACATCAACATTATTTGTTATATGGAAGATTTCCCATGCGTACCAACAATGAAAATAGCATTACAGCCATCATAGGCCAAGTGTATGTCAGCTACAGTTAATATAGCCTTTATTGTCATTGTACATAATGTACATAATGAAATTGGTTAGCATCTAGTATGTTTTTAAAAAGTTAAACTGCTAAATTTCTTAGGAACAATTTATCTTTTTTCCGGTTCTATGTTTTTAATACTTTGTGATTGTATTAGATAAAATAAAAAATAGCTAGAGCCTTATGTTCAACCAGGAAATCTTCTGTTTATGTACAAAGCTGACTATCGCTTAGTGATGCAAACTATTGTACCTCATCTTCAGCTCTCCATCTTTAACATGTAATGCTAGCATTGATCTCCATTACATAGCTAACGCCATGCTTCGTTTTGTTCATGGTGTGTGCCTTCAAGTCAGTATTGACTTCTGTTGACTGCCTGCACCAATCTTTGTCATTTTCCTATTAGCCAATGAGCCATTAACTGATCAACTGATCATACACTCATATATTAATTTTTACTCTGAAATCACTCGGCTATTTTTGGATTCAGAAACAAGCAGTGATGATCTAGGATGTATAAAGGAAAGGAAAATGGAGGATAGAATTCATATTTCTAGAATATTTTTTTGGTCTAACGCACAACAGCTTTTTAAAAACTGATTAATATCCCATCATTAAAAGGAGAGTGTAAAACAGAAAGAAAAGAAAAAAAACACAAAGAGGTTAAGACTTTGTCCCAAATCTATTTTGAGGCAGATGTCTTCCTTGGGAGTGTTTCTTGGCTGTTAGTCCTCAAGCTGAAGAGCAATGATTTATGTCAACCACAGAGTGATTTTTTTCCTCAGGCTGTTGGTGGCCTGGTCAATCATTATTCATTATGATGAATAATGACCAAGATTTAGTAAAAATAGATGTCCTTATTGGTGCCAGTCGGAATTAGATATCACAGACATTTAAGCTGCTTATCACTTTATAGTTTTTTCCCCTATTTTCTCCAGGATATTAAAGAAACAGCCTGGAATTATATCTTAAACGTCAAATGTAACTTTAAGAAAAGAACAGGGTCCCTCCCCATTGCTAAATGAAAGCTTGGAAGAGACCTATGTGTCACCATCTCCTATGAAATTTACACCCTTGCCGCCCAGTTTGAGAGAGCTGTTTATTATTATCCGATGGTTGCACGGATTTCTTTGTATTCATTCCCAGAGTGAAAGCCATGGTAAACCAGGTTCTCAAGAGACCCGATCATGGGTTTTAATGAATTCCGCGAGATTGAAGTGGTAGTATATTTATCAGATGGGGTATGGTCGCATTTCACTCCATTCAAGCCCTCCCCGTTGGATGGAGGCATCTCCTGGCTTAAGTAGAAATTGCAGCAAAGCCCCAAAGGGCAATCCATCCTAACCCTGGCAAGTGGGAAGGTTCTTCTTGCCAGACCAAAAAAAAAAAAAAAAGTTCCAAACCCCATCCGATAAATATGCTACTTGGCTGACCTACATGGCTCTACGGCCTAATAAAATCCATGCAAATGTGAGCAAAGCTGGAATCGAAGCATCTCCCAGGAGAGCAATGCTGTAGGCTGTGTGTGTGGCACTGCAGTGCTCTGTCCCCCAAAGGGAGCTGTGCGTTCTTATGCAAGATCCCACGCCCTCCTGGCTTCTCTGTGCGGGCCATTATGATACCGAGTTGTTACGTTAGCTAGAGTTGTGCGGCGAAGTTTATAGGAGTGGGTAAATCTAGATCCAATGGTAGGTTTCTCTGGACCCCTGAGAGTTCAGAAGCTGGCACAAACTCTTCATGGCCTAAAGGCAGTTGCAATATATTTCTGCAAATCTGAACATATTGTCTGTATATGTGCAATAGTTTACAGCAGGGACCTCCAAACTTGGCAACTTTAAGACTGGGAAATTTAAGACATGCTGGCAGGGGAATTCTGGGTGTTGAAGTCCACTAGTCTTCCAAGTTGCCACATTTGGAGACCTCCAGATAACAGATTAAAAATAAGAAAACTGACTAAAATATAAGTCAAAGTCTGACCAGCCATTCAGTCAGTACTTCATAACTTCATACTTGATAGTGGTTAAGACCCCTAGAAACCAGGAGTTTGTGAGTTCCAGTGCCGCCTTAGCTATGAAAGGCAGCTGGGGGACCTTGGGCCAATCACTCTCTTTCAACCCAGTACTTGTTCCAAAGTATTCCCGGGTATATTAAGATTTCCTTTCCATACTTTAGACAATGACCTTTGGGATGGCATTAAAAGTAAGTTTTATTTTATGAATTCTCCCATACAGATCATTGTTTTATAAACCATCTTGCATTGGGAAACACTACTTCAGTGTCAAACTCGTCAGCTGATCATTTGCGTTGATCTGAGGGTTCTATTTTGCAGAATTGATTAGTTTTCAGGTGGTTCTTGGAGATATTTTATATGTATGTATGTGTGTGTGCGTGTGTGTGTATCAACTATATACATTAAATGCCTTAGCTATTTTACCTTCCTGATCAATCAATCAAAACTTTACTGTACTTTCAGTGGGCTGGCTGTGTCCCAGTTTGGTAGATTATCATTTGTGCAGGCATCATGACCATATATGTTACATGTCAGGCAGAGGTGGGTTGCTCCCGGTTTGGCCCAGCCAGTAGTAGCGGCGGCGGGAGGCTCCGCCCACCCACCGGGACGCTTCTGTGCATGCACAGAAGTGCGCCTGAACCAGTAGTAAAATAATTGGCAACCCACCACTGATGTCAGGTTGTGTATATGATTCCTCATTGACTAGGATTTCATGTCTCTCATTAACAAAAAGCATACTAGCAATTATGTTTTAAATGGCTTTTAGAAATATTATGGAGCAGGACTGCTCCTTTCAAACTTTAACAATGTCTGTATTAAAAATGAAGCTTGTGAAAATTGAATGCGATACAACTGTGGCTTAGTTATGTCAGATATTTTATAATTTTTTTCTCTCATTGTTCAAAAGAACACAAAACATTAGACTCAAGTATATATAATCAAATGCAGAGCACTGTCATTTCATTCTATACGATGATGTCATTTGCTCTTCTATTATTTTCTCATAGGATTGCATTTTTATGTAATTTATGAGGGTTGAAATAAACACCTACTTTATATAATGGAGAAATACAAAGATATGTAGAATATATATTATTAGGTCATTAAAGGAGCCTAATAATTACTGAAAGAGATGTGCATTTTAGATATTCTTCTTTTAGCAGCAAGCGCTTTATGATTCTTTTCAATTTCAGACATTCTAGGTTAGAAAAGATTGGCTGTCTGCTATTTGTTTTGTGCAATACCTAAATGTATGTGATAAAGGTTTCTCTCATGCACACATTTTATACATTAATGGTTCAACTATGCATTTTTATGTGGGTGAGAAATCCAAAATGCTCAACTTTGTTATGGATAAATACCATCCTGTTCTGTATTCCTACAATTTGCTTTATACCAGTCTAACTGAAAACAGAAACCTCCCACATGTTTCCAGCTTCAGGGATCTGTCACTTTAATCATGATAAAATCCAGGCCTGTTGATAGCAATGATGTCACACTTTCAGCCCCTGTTCATTTAAAGCACACGGTTGAGGCAGACAAATTGGTTTTGGTATATTGCTCTGGATGCCTTAACAAGACATTCAACAGGGCCTTCGCCCAGGATATTGGCTAGACTAGCTTACAATATTAGAAAATAAACATTGATTTGAAAATACAAGAAATGGTCAGGTTGAGTTCCCTTTCAAGGGTTGACTTTTTAAAAGAGGAAGCTCAATGGATATGTCATAATTCACATGTTGAGTGAAGGGAAATAAAGGTTGACGTTGGTAGCCTTTTTTGTAGACCTGTTTGTACACAGAGCCTTCTGAGTTGTTTGACCTTCCATTGGCCTTATGGGAATCTCTGAACCACTGTGTGGACAAGACTTGGCAACTTGAAGACTTGCAGACTTCAACTCCCAGAATTCCCCATAATGGCTGATGAATTCTGGGAGTTGAAGTCTGCAAGTCTTAAAGTTGCCATGGTTGGACCTCCCCCCCCCCCCCAACTTAGAGGAAATAAGCAAGTGAATGATTCTAGGTGAGACTAGAAACATATACAGTCCATCCAGCAATAAGAGAGAAAACAGGTTTGTTTTGAAATCTGTACTTCCAGGAATGTGGGAACCTCTCAGACAGGGCAGAACTGCTAATGACATATTAACATCACTTCAACTTGTTATCCTTATGATATTTTGAAGTTATAGTTTCCAGGATTCCCAGCAAAAACGGGCAGTGAGAATGCTGAAACCAGTAATCCCAACTCTTTGGCAGAGAATCAAGTTGGAGAAAATTGCACTAGTAGCTAAATTAATACAACCCACCTCCAACCACTAAACTTGCCAAGAAAACTGCAGGAATATGTCCAGGTGGTGGCCAGGAGTCAACAGTAACTCAAAAGCACTTACATGCACACCAAGTACATAAACATTAAAGTGATGAAGAAAAAAATCCACACCTACACACACACACCTACACACACACACACACACTACACACACACACACACATATATATAATTTAAATAGGAGATTCTAGCTAGATTCCTATTCATAAGCTGGACTTTAAGGAGGAATTTGAGTGACAGAAAGCCAGAAGAGCAGCTGAAGTTTAACAGAGCAGGCATGAGAAATTAGGAAAGGACACACCTAGACAAGGGAGTGAGTCTTTGTATATATGTATAGGTCAAGGAAAGCTCTGAATGTAAAAGTTATGTAAGGTATTTTTAGATGTAAATAAAGACATGGACAAGGAGGCTGTGTGGAGATAATGCCATCTCATATGATAATAAGGAGATTCTAGATAATTCTCATTCTGAAACCTCATTCAGTTCTGAATAATGACACAATTGAATGATTTGAGTTATAGAATAGAAATAAAATAAGCTTTGATTATTAAATAGTCAACAAGTAATTGCAGTAGTGAAGATACTGGATAGATCTTGATTATCTATCAAGAAAATAAAACTTTTTTAAAAATGCTCATTTTACTGAGATACATATCTACCCTATGGATACATGGTTGACTAAAGAAAAGAAGTCAGATACTCCAAAGGGGTGGCCTTTATTTCTATTAATTATTAATCCCAGTAGAACCATGAACACCAGAGTAGGAATCACATGACACCCTCTATAGTGGGATCCATTTAATGCCCCTGGAGATGAGACCTAACGTGTCTTTGTCCGGAGAGATGAAGAGAGGCTATTCAAGAATGCAACCGTCTTAATGGAAAGTGATGTTCATTATCTGAGCAGGAAAAAAAGTAAGTTAAGGGGCTTGTTGCTCCATTGCTTTTCTACGCTGCCCTTATTTCAGGAATAAGGTTGAAATTATACTTATGTACACACACACACACACAAACACACAGACAGACAGACAGACAGACAATATATTTTGGAACACCAAAAAGGGAGAGTTGTAAGATAGGATTGAGGGTAGGAGCCGAGAAAGCAAAGACCATATTAAGCATCTTTTTCTACCCACATCCCTTTTCCATGAATAATATGGGAATACCAATATTATACAGACATCTGTTATTAACTGGGAGTCCATGAAATGTTAATAGAATGGTAGACAAAGAGTTTGAGTTAGGTTTGGGATATGGAGTAGAGCCTTCTGTGGGGAACCATGGGTGGGATGCTGTTGAGAAGCATCCCTGTATCTCTTATTCCACACTCTTATCAATTGCACATTATTTGATTCTCTTCTCACGATTGTAACCTCATATCACATGAAATCAACTAGTGAATTAGAAGGAAATTATATATTGGCAAAAAAAAAGTCTGTACCGGATCAATCCCACCAAAGAAGGGCATTCAAACCCAGGACCCAGTTTCACCATCCAGAATTCTAGCTCATGTCAAATCTTCATGCAGGTAAATATTTTTGGCTAGTTTCATTAGCCCCCCCCCCCCCCAGCTCTCTGTCTCTCTCTCCATCACAGTCTCCCTCTTTATGTCTTTTAGAAGGATTTTAAAGTTTTTGAATCCTTGGCACCAGTGTGATTGATCCAGTACGTTTTGGATAACTATGTTAATCAACTTACTTGAATGAATATTTTCCTAAAGTTGGAGCAGTAGACCCCTCTCTTTTGATCTAATCCTGGACTTCTTTTTTCAATAATGTATGTTTTAACTATGTGGCAAGATACAATGGAGAGTAATAATAAACTTTATAAAGTAAATAAAGCTGAAGTAAATACAGTTCTGTTGACTTCAGCCATATGATCCAACCAAGGGCTTACTTGACCCACAGAGATTGAAGCAAAGTGTATTTTGTAACATTATTGGTCACTATGAGGTGCTAGAAATCCATCTAAAGAAATAGGAGGTAAATAGGGAAGAAATAAAATAGCTTATTTTCTATATTGCAGGAAATTGAGGAACGAAAACAGAGATACAATTTGTATTAATTTTATGTATTTTGCTATGGCAAAACAGTGGGGGATTCCAGAAGAGCTGAATAAAAATGGCTTATTTTGGTTTTAGATTCTTATATTAAGATTTTATCTATTCCTAGTAATTGATTCTATGTAGTAATGACCTGAACTAATATAGGACTCAGTTTTAAAAGACAGGTATGTTATAGAATGTTATAATTTGTGCCAAATGGCATAATTTTTTAGATGCAAAACTGCGTAGAGTATACTTTTGACTCGCCCAAGTCAGTATTAAAAATAAAAAGAATTACTGATCTGTGCTCTCCCTTGTACACTTTTCCTTTACGTTCATAATTTATAAATTATCCCGTCTGGTATAAAACTATTAATATTAGCAAGACACTAAAAGTACATTTCACGATTTTCTCACCAGTATCATATCATAAATCAGATTGATAACATGACTCATATAATTAGTACTTATGAATTTAAAAAAAAGGAATGAAAAGTAGAGTTAAAAGATTCATTTATCAATTCTCTTGTAAATGTTAAAATAACATTCAGCTATGGGGAAAAATGTTCATTACATTTTTAGTATGTTCACGGACCATTTCAATTTAGTAAACTATCAGGATAATTTTTTTGCAATATGTAGTTTATCATGACCTCTTCCCTTCTTTAGATTTGACTTGTGGTCAAGCGTTGATACAACTGTTTAGAAACTCCAGACCCATATCTACAGGGAGTTTGTATTTCAACCTTAAAATCCCATCCAAGCTGTACAATTTGAGACCTTAATACATACCAGCCTTAATTCACTTGTTATATTGGGCTTTCTCTGCTAATAGTTACCAGCTGCAAGTAATACATTAGCAGGTCTGTAACATAGTGGAAACATATTATTAAAAATGATGCCTTTTAAATAAATCAGGACCAAATGGCCATGTCATACGATTCATAGGAAATGCTTAATTGCTAGTGTGGCCAATATCTTCTATCCTCATCGTTTACTTAGCCCAGAGCAACTATTAATGATGGCCTGAGTTTTCAGTCCACATTGCAGAAAAGGGAGTACTTACTGTAGTTGCTGTTGAGATCTCGCCCTCCTTTGATTTTGCCCCTCTTGTCGATCTTGACATACCACTGAGTTCGGCAGAACAGCCTTCTAACTCTCAAATCTCCCCCTTCCATATAATCGTAGCTTCTAGTATGTCTCTCGGGGGAGGAACAGTTCACATTCGTAGCCATTTGCTCTGGGTTCATGTCATTGCAAGCTAAGGAGAGAGCTCCCAGCAGGAAGATAATGTAAAAATAGGATCTGTAGAACGAAGTTGGCAGGATCCATGTCAATATCCATTTGTGCATTATAGTGCAGTGTTCTGGTCGCTCACGAACAACATAATGAAAAAAATCCGTCTTCAGTAGCTCATTCGTTCCTTGGTCATTGACCTGTCCTGTGTTTTTTCCCCCTGGATTTGTAAAGTGACTTAACCAGCGACTCTGCTTCCTCTTGCAAACAAACAAACAAAACAACAACAACAGAAAACAACAAAAACCTCTTTTCAAATATCGGTCTATGATAGAGAACTGGTCCTTTAAATATCCTCCGTCCAGGACTTCCTTCAAAGGAACAGGTTGCAGTACCCTCGGCTGCTGTGACTTCCTTCGCTACTCGTATTCACTGCTCGCACTGAAAGCAAAAAAATCTATCAGGAAATCGGCACACATAAATAGTTATAGTCCTTACATAAGCAATGAATAAAACAGTAAGAAAGCACAAATGTTTATGCAGACAAGTTAGCCATGGTCTGGGACTGCCACGATAGCCTCTCCAACGTTGATAGCCCTGTTTGGCTGGCTTCTCCTTTTGCAGTACTACTCTGTGTGCTTTACAATTCAGCGCAGTTGCCAGAATTTAGATGCAGAAAGGCACACTTCAACCTCCCCTATCATTTGATTGCGTCTTACTACGTTAGGAAATTCTCACAGGGCTCGCTCCTATAACCCAGTTGTAATTATCATGGGAACGGAATAACATTTCTCCCTATTTTTACTCACTCCATACTCCATGCACTCACACATACACACAGAGAGATTTATTGCTGCTAGCTCCTAAGAAGCTCTCAGGAGCAGTTACCTCTGATATTACAGAATGGCGAGGATGGGAAACTGTTAGCAGCTAAGAGCAATCTTTGCAGACGTTTCAAAGAAGACAGATGACTTACTTGCTCCTCTTGATAACAGCCGGACACACAAGTATTCCATTTCTGCCGTTTGCCTTTTGCAACATGAGAGGCTCTACTGTAGCTCCAAACTTTCCTAGCTCAGAGAAGACTGCGACGGGATCATAATTGTTTCCATAAATCAACATGCGCAAGAGGGTGTGTGCCTATACACTTGTGTGTGTGTGTGTTTATGCATGCGCACGAGAGAGAGAGAGAGCAAGTGAGCGAGAGAGGGAGAGTGAATGTGTTGTCTTTCGCTTATTTAGATTTTTTTTTTTTAAGGAAAACCTTTGCTGACCTCTCTTGGAAGCAATTAGGACATAACCTAAGCTGTCAGTGGAATACACAAATGAAAATTGAATGTTGTGTAGAATTCTGTAATCATCAGAGGGAGCTATGATGGTGGTTGATGCCAGGGGTCTCAAATCTTCTAGAATCCTTAATCCTTTGACTCCTAAATACCAACACTATCTTACTGTTATTGACTATTTATTTAGTAAAGCATGAGCCTTTCTCTGAAGCCGATGCACATTTCTTTCTCCAACCGGATGATTGCACTTAACTTTATTTCATAGGGGCTGATTCAACTAATATTCTGACCATCTCCTCCTCTCCCCCCTTCCCCCAATTGTACACACTAGCTATAATAGTCTATAAGACAATACTTAAACTGGCCTATGTTGGTCAGCTTTAACCACTGTCAGTCCTGGCCATCATTTGGTAAACTAATTTAACTCACCTGGGTGCTTTTGCATTGACCTCGCTTTTAAGGAGATGAGAAAAATTCACATTATTTATTTGACTCAGGCAGACATTCCTCTCCCCCAATCCCACTGGTCCTCCTCCCCCAATTGCGGGGGGGGGGGGGGATTGCCAACTTTAGGCATGATGACTTGGTAACTCTCTCCTGCTTTAAATTCTTCCATTGAGAACAAGTGAGAACAATCAATTAGTGGAACAGATGTTGCCTTCAGAAGTTGTGGGAGCTTCATCCCTGGAAGCTTTCAAGAAGAGACTGGACTGCCATCTGTCAGAAATGGTGTAGGGTCACCTGCCTGGGGGGGGGGTGTTGGACTAGATGACCTACAAGGTCCCTTCCAACTCTGTTAATCTGAATTTTAAAATTAGTACCTGTGCTTCCTCGCTCAGTATCTTGGCATTGCAAGTCATATCCCATCTTGAATTAAATTACATTGCAAAGTTTTCATGGCATGAAACTGGTGTCAACTTCAAATCTAATCAAACTGGGTTCGTTAGTCAGGTTCATGACAGCTGGATTATGGCCCGATTTGGAGTCATTATAAACAATACAGATATCTCTGGGTCGCTTGTCATCTTTACCAATGATTTGTCACCTATCAGTTAATGCCTACCACCGGTATCCATATCGGAATGAATACATGATTATAAAAAATCAAAAGTAAATCTGGGCAGTGCTAAAAGTTGCACAGCAGCTGGTCATAGCAATCAATAATGCCTGCTGATTTGGCTCTTGATTTCTGTGCGGCCTATATTGTTTGATTATTAAATGTTAAACTAAATTAATACTGAAAGATTTCCAACAATTTGAACAAACATATTTGGGGGGAGGGGGGGTTATTAGGGAGAATGGAGAGGATATTTTAAAATCTTCTATGCTCTGAAATGTAAATACCATTGTCCACAGAGCTAGTGCAAAGAAAAGCTGTTTGTTTATTTAAACAAAAATACATACACTATCTCCCATGACATCTATGCCTCTTCAGCCAATGGACCAGTATCTTCTCAGTAGTACACTTCTTTTACCCATCGTATCCTTCAAGGTCTCTAGTCCTCATCCCAGCAACCATACTTAAAGCAGAAACATCTGTTGAATGAAATTGAAGTATTTATGCAGTCTCATTTTGTTGATTCCTACAACACAAGCTCCACAAATACCACAAAAGCTTCAATTCTTCATGATAACCTTTGGAGGCCTTCAGCCACAAATAGGTTATCCGGTAACAGGTAGCCATTAAATCTCAGCGTAATGGCAACCTTGCTGTCCCAGGTGTGTATCTACTAAGTTTTTTCTCAGTTCAAGAACAAAATAAGATTCTTAAGAAGAACTTTCGTTCATTTGTTTACATATTTTTATCTTGTCCACTCAAATGACTCTGATAGTACATATCTCTCTATATAAAAATGGCTGTGTATGTGTGTTCCAGCATAACTGTGGAATGCCTCGAGCAATCTCAACCAAACTTGGTACACAGATGACTTACTCTCTGGAAACAAATACTGTGGGGGTAAGACACCCCCTAACAGCCCTCGGTTAAGATACAGACTGTTATGCCTTAAAATGGCTTTTACTGTACTGCCATCAAATGGCTTCTATTGTACAGTGCAATGGAGTTGCCATGGTAATGGCTTCACAGTACTCCACAACGGGGCTCCCTCTGGTAAGGGGGAAAATACAACATTACAAATTATGTTTGGTCCGGACATTTTCAACAAAATCAGGGCTTTTCCTGTCTAATACAGGTTTAGGATAAATAAATACCCGGGCAACCCCGGGTTATCAGCTAGTACATAATAAAACTTCAGCTGTAATATCATCCCAACCTCAACCACTTTAAAACTCTTAGATGAACTTGAAAATGGAGAGCTTAGAACAGCTGCCTAATCATCATACATGGAGATCTCAACAGTCCACAAGCAACAGGTTCTAGAATGCTAAGAGGAGGGGACAGTGTGTTCCACAGAGGAGGCTTAACTTCTGGCCCACCCCTTCCTTATCTCCTGTGGGGTACAGGCCCTTTTATCAGGTCTTTTCTGAAGGATTTTAGGTAAGAGTTGATTGAGATGTCCCTAGTATCATCTAGGTTTATGGTTTCACAGAAAGTACCCGCTGGACATAGTGATCAAGACATTCTCCTCTGGTTTTGTTTAAGCTCTGCAAAGATAGGGACTGATCTCTTAACAAACTGGTTCCTAACATTGCCCAAAGTTGAAAATAAAGCATATGCAAGCATTCAGGAGAATTTCTAGTATGGATCTAGAAGTAGATGCAAAACTTCACTGGTGTAAAGGCTTAGTCATGCATGACAAAAAACGGACTTGGTCACATTGCACAATCTCTTTTGATAGACTAGGGTATGTCTCTGTCTCTCTCTCTCTTTCTGTCTGTTCAGTAGTGCTTTAGAGTTGGTTTTAATTTTGGGAAAATCAAGCAATGCATTTTCTAAATAAATAAACACAAATGACAAGAACCAGACTGACAGGTGTGGGAGGAGGCTATCGTTTTTTGTTTCTTTAGACTTTGCATTGATAGCTGGCATCCTAAATGCTTTTTGGTCCAGCTTCGATTAAATAGAGTTGATAGATTGATAGATCCTTATAGGAGATCCTTTTATGGATCTCCAAACTTGTGATAGACGGACAAGACATATGGTTAAGAGATGGGCCATATCACAGGAACAAAATGATTGCATTACGAGTTAACATCAAAACTTATTGTTTTTTAGGGAGGGTTTGTTTGTGGGGAAGACTAAGGAAAGAGAAGATTAAGGAAAGCCTATGTATAACTGGAGAATGAAGGACCTTCCCAGACAACGGCAAATAGTTTTGCATTTGAAAGAGTCTTGCAAAGGTTGTAGGTTACAGTTGTAAAATGGTTGCTTTCACATTGATGAGGAACTGCATTAGCCTTCTTTGTAAAAACTCAAGCATGGTGGGAATTTTGTTTCCATCAAAAAGCCTTCTGTATTATTTTTTATAGCTTATTATTTCAAGAAGTGCACAAAAATGTAGCTATTACTTAGTAACGGGATCAAGTCATTGACCAGTCAACTCCATTATAGCTTCAGTATGCTACAATGGCTGTTCAAGATCTCATAACTGGGACTAAATACCTGAGATTTTTTAAATTGGAACCTTCTCTATTTGGTATGCATATCCTTCCAAAACCAAGTAGTTTTGGTTAGGATGATTCCCCCTGCCTCTTTTGCTCAGTTGTGTCCAGTTCTCCGGAGACAGTTTATACAAGACCTTACCATTTTTTCTGCACAATAGTACACCATTGCCTCCTTCCTAGGGCTGTGAGAGAATGACCAACATCACCCAGCTGGCTTTGTGCTTAAGGCACTACCATATCTCCCAATTTCTAGCCTGATGCCTTTAACCACTACTTCGAACTGGCTCTCCTTCCAAAGCCTATAAGGCTAGTATGATGAGAACATTATAGTTATACATTCTTTAGTATGATCAGTACACTATAATTATACATATAGTGCAGAGAAAATCACAAATGGGAAAATGATAAACACAACATCCATAGGTACCAAATTTATCGTGATATTTGGTTTTCCTGGACTTGTAATTTGACTGTGTGTCCTTTTTCTGTAATAGCTATTATGTGCCAACCGTTTCACTGGTGGTGGTGTTTTAAGCACATAGGTGCTTATATGTACATAGAGAGCCAGTTTGTTTTGATGGCTAGGGCACTAGGCTAGAAACCCAGCAGAGTGTGAGTTCTAGTTCTATCTTAGGCATGAATGCCCAGCCAGATGGCCTTGGGCCCGTCACTCTCTCTCTCTCTTCACCCAACCCACCTCACAATGTGGTGGTTGTGGGGAAAATAGGACAAGGAAGGAGTCTTGTATATGTTTGCCGCATCACATTATTTATAGAAATAATAACAGTGGGATAAAAATCAGTTACTAACTTCTTGTTGATTCTGAATAGTTGCCATCTATTATTAAAACCTCAGCAATATTTGTGTGTTTCCCCCAACCCCATTTTGGTTTTATAGACTTTTTTGTCATCACGTGCCGAAAGAGGGGAGGGAACACACTCATTTTGGGCCTCAAAGGCCTCCTGCACCAATCTGGAAGCCGTGACGCAGGGGTGCTGCGCGAGGACCTAAATGCATGCCATAGGTTCTCCATCACGGTTATAGACATACCACCTAATACAAAATATTGAGTTCATAGGTATCCTGCCACCACTTTTACTTTATTTCACAAGGGGCTTCCCACTCAGAGCCTGAAAAGCGAGCGTCCTCAGCATTTCTTAGAAAATGGGCTTTGGGGGTCGCAGATTAATATTTTCTACTGTTTAAAGTTTATCCATTCTTTTGGTCATCTCTGCATAGCTAACTTGTTTGTTCGCATACTCAGTATAAGTTACCCTACTTTACCTGATAACTTTGCTTCAGTTCCAGAAATCTGGAAATACTCAAGCTTTTAGAAAATGTTTCTCATAGTTTTCTTCAGCTCTGGAAAAGAAATCATTTCGGTAAATTGCGTAGTGAATTATTTCCAGGGCTTTTTCTAGCTTAGTTGTTTTTTTTTTTAAAAAAGCCTTGGCTAAAGTAATACTTGATTCATATTCTGCAACACTGAATATGCAGTCCACTGTATTAGCGAGACGTCCATCATTTCTAAGGTGTGTCCATTTGGGAGTGAGTAATTATACATACAGTGCAGAGAAAAATCATAAATGGGAAAATGATAAATACAGCATCCATAGTTAATGCCTTCCAAATGATATACTTTTTATATGCACCCATTATGTATGTGCCCATTATATACATTTTCTTGTGGAATGATTAAACAGGATCAGAAAAGTGCATATATTTTGCATACTAAATATAGTTAGTATATTTTAGTATATATTACTATATGCTTGGTATAAATATACTAAGTATGCATTAAATGTTTTGATCCTGTGACATGCCAGTGCTAAAGCAGAACACATTCTTGAAATTCTTTAAGCATTCTGCTTACATAAAAAATAGTTGAAATGTTTTTTAAAAATTCGTTTTGGCCCTGGATTTTAATTGCATCGTGAATTAATCTTATCTGAATCTCACATGGACCAATGAAGCAGCAGATTTTAATGATAAATAAACTGTATACCTGTTGGGGAAAACAAATCAAGGTACAGTAGAACCTCTGGTCACGACCATAATTTATTCCATAACTTTGGTTGCAACCTGATTTGGTTGCTTTGGAAATTTGGCGCTTACAAAAAAAAAGGCGCGGAAAGGGAAATCGGCCGTGGGGAAAAAAGGTTATGAATTTTTTGGTTGGAACCTGATTTGGTCATTTGGCATTTATGACCAGAGGTTCTATTGTATGTTTTATAATAATTACTGCCCACAAAGGTAGATGCATACATGATTGCTTTTTATATTTCTTAGTGGTAGATACCTTGAAGTTTAGAAATCTGAATGCAGCAATTTTTAATGTAACTTTAAAGGCGAAATTATTTGTGCTTGGCTAATATTTAATTGTGTCAACCTATACGTCACAGCAGCCTAAAATTATATACTACGATTTGATGTGGGCCAATGTTTCCAGTTTGTAAACTTTAAAAAAAATAATTTTAAAATATTTCCAGGTGATGTTGTTGGGAAGGGATCTGTTTGCTGCAGGTATGCATTCTCACATTCTCCAAAGCGGCCTTTGGCCTTCAAATCCAAATTACTACCCTGTTAATATTGACCAGGGAATTTTCTGCTTTAAATTGCTAATTACCTCTTATACTTTTAGCAAGCTACACATCAAAAGAGTAATTGCTCTTAATGAATAATCCTGACACTCCTTTTAAAATTTAATTTCTTATTCCAGTTCCTCCCATTGGAAATTCTGGACAAAATGTTAATGATACGGTAGAAGATTTTAAAGCTTTTGCCTAAACTCTAAAAAAAAAAATAATCAAGAATCAATAGAAGAATTTTATATTGACGACGGAAATGTGAGGGAGCATCTCAATTTTGAAAATATCTTTATCAGGTGGACAATTACTTCATTTGATTCTATTTGTATTAGGAGATCTCACTAAAGAGTGAACTTCCATAAAGAGTATTTATTTTTTTAATATTTTTACTAGACTTCTATTCTACCATTGTTTGTACGTCATAACCTTCTAATTTTTAAATTACATAACCTTTCAGTCCAAGTATTTTTTTCAAAATAAGAAAAACTATTAATAAATTACTATAATATTGTTTTAGATCTAGGAAAAAAATAATATATCCTGTATGACAGGTTGCACCTCCCCTTTTTTACCCTTTTTTGGAATGGAGAATCACTATTGATTAACTGAAATAAAATTATTGCAGAATTGTCACTACTGTAAGATAAATGGCTTTTTATGGTAATACTGGATAACATAATAATGATGAGACTGACCAATGTCCTGATTAGCTTTCTGGTACTCCATGCTAGCAGTTGTATTGATCAACATAGCATTGATAAAGAGGAAGTTAAAACTGTATATTGGATATCACCCATATACTGTTTTCAGTAATATTTATTTATCAAAAAGAATAATGTCAAGGATCTCTTTGCTTTTATTGCACATTCAGGCAAGCCCCTGTTGATCCGAAGGACACTTTGGATAGTGATTTAGGTAATCCAGTTGTTGAGGCGTGTTGGGGCATTCACAACTTCTGGAGGCAAGTTGTTCCATTGGTTAATTGTTCTAACTGTCAGGAAATTCCTCAGTTCTAAGTTCCTTCTCTCCTTGATTAGTTTCCACCCATTGCTTCTTGTCCTGCCCTCAGGTGCCTTGGAGAATAGCTTGGTTCCCTCTTCTTTGTGGCAACCCCTGAGAGATCGGAAGACTGCTATCATGTCTCCCCTAGTCCTTCTTTTCATTAAACTAGACATGCCCAGTTCCTGCAACCGTTCTTCATATGTTTTAGTCTCCAGTCCCCTAATCATCTTTGTTGCTCTTCTCTGCACTCTTTCTAGACTCTCAACATTTTTTTTACATCGTGGTGACCAAAACTGGATGCAGTATCCCAAGTGTGGCCTTACTAAGGCCTTATAAAGTGGTATTAACCCTTCACGGGATCTTGATTCTATCCCTCTGTTTCTGCAGCCTAGAACTGTGTTGGCTTTTTTGGCAGCTGCTGCCCACAGCTGGCTCCTATTTAAATGGTTGTCCACTAGGACTCCAAGATCCCTCTAATATTTTGGTGGTTGCAAAAAAGAGGCAGCCTCTTGGTGGAAAATGTTTAATGAAATCTGTATTATTTCACAAAATTGAAGAGGGCATTGCTCTCCTGAGCTAGGCATCAGGTTAAGGCATCAGGATAGAAACCAGAAGATAGGGAGTTCTAGTCCAGGTTTCTCCCAGCTCTGGGAAGGAGACAGTGGGTTAACCATGGGACTTTAAGAAGAGACTGGACAATTGTTCGTCTGAAATGGTATATAGCCGTGATGACGAACCTGTGGCACACGTCTCACAGATGGCATGCGGAGCCCACTCTGCAGGCACGAAAGCTGTCGCCCCAGCTCAGCTCCTCCGCGTATGCATGCGCGCCTCTTGCCAGCCAGCTGGTTTTTGGGTCTCTGCCACACATGGGTGGGGGCACGTGTGAGATGCATGCATGGGGGGGCGCATGCATGGGGGGCGCATGGGGGGGTCACATATGCATACGGGGGTCACACATGGCGGGTCACGTGCGTGGGGGACATGTCACACATGGGCGGGGTGTCTCATGTGCATTGGATTATGGGGGCTGAAAAGGTTAGCCATCACTGGTATAGGGCTTCCTGCCTGAGCAAGGGGTTGGACTGGAAGACCTCCAAGGTCCCCTCTAACTCTGTTATTCTGTGTTCTGCAGTTATCAGGAGTCAAAATGGGATTGAAAGGCACACTTTAAAAAAAATATGAGACCCCCCCCCCCAATTAATCTTAGAATAATAAATCTTCAGAGACAAGAATCACCATTTTATAAAATACAGGAAGACAATATTTATCAAGTTATGCACAGTAGATTTACTCTCATTACCTCTCATGATACATGAGGATTATGGACAATTTTGGGGCAAGTCTGGTCAACAGTAACCTTCTTTTCTCTTTGTTTTTCCTTCCACGGCCTTGTTATTCTTCTTTGTTTAGTTCTTCTTCTTTTCCATATAGATTACTCTTCAGTGAAAATTAAAAATACCAACCCTGCCAAAACTAAACTAAATTAATATGACTCGCCAGATTCTTTGATTTTATTTTTTTAACGTCCTGGAATTTCATGCTCCTGCTTGACGTCCACCTAACTTTTCTGCAAAGAACGCAGCAAGATTTTTGGTCTCAAAAGGAAACCTTCAGTTCCTGAGAAGATTCTTGTTAAACTTACCAGACGAACTCAACGTCCTTTTTCCATACCATGTTTCAGGAAAGCTGACGAATTGAGGCAGACTTCCTTCATTGGCAGATTTAACGTCAGTCATGTGCCTGTTTTAATTTTCACTAGAATCGGTTTGTTAATCTTCCCTCTTTTGGGACCTCATCCTTCCTTGACAAATGAAACACAAGCAATGTGTTGTTGTTGTTGTTGTTGTTGTTGTTGTTGTTTCCTTCTTTTTTCTTTTCCTGCTTAGTGTGGCCAAATAAGAGCATTTTATAAAAACAGAAGTTAACAATTCCACATGTATATACAGCCCAGTTTATTTCGTGGTTTAAAACAAGGAAAAACAACTTTCTCTTCTCTCTTTTTATAGTTAGGAAATTTTCACAACAAGAAAGGCAAAGGGATGTATCCAGTTGTCTTTCTACTGGATCCTCCATAGCAAATCCTAACTCCCCTCTGCCCAGATGAACCGTATAAGGGAAATATGCTTTCCATCAAAGAATTCAAGTTCTGAACGAAGGCTTCCTTTGGGGATGGCTGATGTCACCAAATTCCTGCCTGTGATTTATACTTTTTGCGAAAGGCAGATGGCCCAGCTGTGGCCTGCATGAAGCATCCCTGGGTCTAGAAGGTATACAGTACAAAACCCGTTGTAGATAAATATCGCTACCTCCTTGTCATTTTTAATGCAGCCGAAGGGAGAAATTAATCCAACGTGCGATTGGAAGATAACCATCTTTGTTTTAATTTTTATAAAATATAAATGCACATTAAGAATAATCCATTTAAGATTTGACCTGTCCAGTGGTGGGATTCAAATAATTTAACAACCGGTTCTCTGCCCTAATGACCAGCTGAGTAGGCGTGGCTCGGTGGTCATGTGACTGGGTGGGCGTGGCCAACTCAACGTCACTCACGTCAATGGGCGCTTCGTCTTAGCTGTTGTATTGTAATAAGGGTTAACTGGAGAGGCAGTTTCTGTAAGCAGGGCAATCAAGATGAGGCTAGAAACAACACTAGAATGTTTCCTTCCTGCCTTCCTTACAGGATTAGCCCTGTAAAGTGTGTGTGTGGGGGGGGGACAAAATGAGATTTCTTCCAACAACCGGTTCTTCAAACTGCTTAGAAAGTTAGTTTATGTAGTTTAGTTGTAGTTTACTCAATTTGTATGCCGCCCTATTCCCAAGAGACTCAGTTAACAACCGGTTCGAACACAATAGGTGCGAACCGGCTGAATCCCACCACAAAATCTTTTTATGATTTGACCTGTCCCATCCTTGACTTTGGAGAATGCAGTCTCCTGCCTCTCCACCTATTTACAGGCCTTGTGGGTCTGGAGGTCTGGAAAAAAATAATGCAAGACAATTTTGCAGTTTTATAGCACTCAAGGTCATCGGACAGGTGGGGAGGCAGACTAAAAATAGTCAAGGAGATGGTGACTCCGGCTACACAATTGAAGCCTCTCCCCATCCCAAGGCACATACAAAGTGGCAGGGCTTTGTGAGAGGTCAAAACCACTATCTCAATTTTTGGAACTCCCCTGCAGATGCACCACATAGCATCTTGTACCATCTTGCCCAGGCCGTAATAAATGTGAATGACACAGATGTGAGAACACACAGAACTGAAACTCCGGAACTCCCATATTCCCAGTCCAGAATATTAGCAATTCCACCTAGTTCATTACAATAGTTTTTTGCTGGAAGAATATAGCCTTGCAGTTAAGCTTGTGCTAAGAATGCATGAGTGAAACTTTTAAATATATCTTAACTCACCTAATGGAATCCTTGTGCATGTTTACTTGCTGAGTCCTATACTTCTTAATAGCAAACATTCTCTAGGTGATTATTAACATAAGGGGGAAAACAAAAACCATTTGTGTATATATGTGTGTAATATATCTAGAACAGTGTATATACTACAGAACAAAAATGTTTCTTGACATAGTAAAGAGATGCTTTTTTAAACATTCAAACTTTGGAGTGAGATTTTTAACATGTAATTTGCTTACTTTCTGAGCTCAGACGATTACTAGAAAATGCAGCCTAAGACCAAGTAAACCAAAGAATATGTATTTTCCAAGTGCAGAATTATTTTAAGGAAATTTAGTGTGTGTATATTTTGCCTTGAAAGATCCGTCATAGTACGTCATGCAGTCTGTAATATTGATATTAATGTAATGTTAATATTTTGTTGCCTTTTAACATGCTTGGTTGCATTAGTTAAATGTAAGGTAATACTTTGCTTTATTTGGCTGGTCACATTTTTATTTTAGCAGTATAGGGGCAGAATTGGAAGCAGAACATGAATTTCTTACAGCTCACCACCAGGAATCTTAAGGCAGAGAGAGAGACAGGATATAAATTATAAAACTGAAACAAAATTAAGTATTCAGTTAAGGCAGAAATAGAGAGCTATTTCCCCCCCCCCCCCTGTTGAGCATTACAATTCCTCCTATCTTTCCGGGGGGGGTGGTGGTGTCCTTTTTTCCTTTTTCTTGGGAGGTGTCAGTCAAAACAAGGCAGAATCATTTCTCCTTTCTTTCTCCCTTCTCCCTCTTCTGGGTCTTGGTGCAGATCTGAACGGACTTTTGAAAGGTTTTCAAAAATAACCTCAGGATTACGTGTGAAGTTTAGAATAGAGTTTATCCCACAAAAGCCGCAATTATGCCTTTGCATCATGACATCTGATGCAAGCAGGCAAGTCATGGCATCAGCATGATGGGGTAGGGATCCCACCACCATTCCCACCACCAGAGCCACAGCAGATGTTCTATCTATCATCATATCACATAGTTCCATTTATTGGAAATCATTGCGTCACCTCCTCCACCTCCACGCCCCCACAGCCCTTGAATTCCCAAAAATGTTTTTACTCTTACCAGCTAAAAGTTGCACTGTCCTGACTAGAAATCATAAACCACCTGACCTTGCACAAAAGGGGAATATTTTTGTGACTCCTTAGAATCCAAAGATTAGTGTGACTCGTAGAGCAGCTGCAGAGAAACGTTGCCTTAGCCTTTGACCCATGAGTGGTGCGTTGTTGAAAAGAAATGGTGGCATTCCAGTTCGTTGCCAGCATTTTGCAATAGGGTTTCTAAAACTATCCTTTATACGTCCTTTGGTAATAAATTATTCCAAATAAGGAAAGCAATTGGAAGTACGTGCATTTCCAATGAAACGAAGGCTCGGATCAAGTTTATTTTTCTTCGTCGTCTTCGCAAGCCAAGAATTGTGTTTCTAAGATAGAAAGACAAACCACGGAGGGCGGCAATTCCATCCATTCAGCAAACACATGATAGTAAGTTGTGCATGTAGAAATAATGGTATTCCTGTAATGGATATAATATAAAATATATGCTCTGGCATACTTAATAGGGTGGAAAGGCAGGCAGGACCAATAAAATAATATGGTGAGTTGTTGTTTTTTAAACAATGACCTGAAATTTTGGACATTCAAAATTCATAGTCTGTTGAATCCTGAAACCTTCTTTTTTTTTTAAAGTCGGAGAAAATATCTACATGCTGCCCTTGTTCAAGCTGGGTTTGTAAGCTAGGACCTTTTGTCTGATGGAGAGCATCTTTTGGTATAGTAGAAGGCTTTTCACAGAGTTGTGCAACAAAATAAAGCTTTGTCGCCTGCAACGATTGATTGCGTCCTCCAAATCTCTTTTCTACTAAGACAAACAACATATTTTGAACCTTCGTGATTAAATATCTTAGCCCTTCGTTCAGCATCTTTCTGGTTCTCTGTTCTGACCGAAGCAAACTCCTTGTCCCAACAAAAAACCCTTTTATTAATTTACTGTGATTTCTGCTCATTCACATCCAGCAAAGTCTTTCAAGGGAGGATTTACAGTCACAGACCTTAACTGGCTTGGAGAGCTGCCAGGCCGATATCTGCAGAACTTGGCAAGGAGTCTCGGAGAGTCACAATTAAGTGAACTAATCGTGTCCTGCAAACTCCATTCCCCTTTTGCTCCTCTTTTATTTCCTCTGGGAGGAGCCATTCATTGTCTGTCCTTACTCCCAAGTCCACCCCTGTCCTTAGCTGTTCTCTTCATCTGGCCACTGCATGCACACACTGGGAACAGGCTCCAGCTGTTCATCCACCTCACTGATGTCTGACTCTGAAGGCAGCTGATAACTGGCCCTGGTCCCCTCTCTGCTTCCGACACAAAGCCCTCATCCAAGCCTTCCCCAGACTCCAGGACTGGCCCATGTTCCTCCCCAACCTCCTCATTGTCCGAATCTGCTGCCAGCTCTGCTGGCCTCTGGCAGGCCACAACACTCTGCAATTTACTTCTGTCTGAGAATGGTGTGTGGATTATAATCCACAATGCCCCTTAGACTCTTCAAACATTTACCTTTGTCATTAGGTGTTGCTTTCAAACCCAGAGAGCTTCCCATACCTTGGAAATGACCAGTTTGCAGTGCATAGTTTCTAACCAGAGATTTGCTGCTCTCCTAGATAAATAGCAGAATATCACCTTTGGATCAGGTTTATTACTTTGAAGTTCCAAATCTTGAAACTTTTCTTGATGAGGTAGTTTGTCTGCCGCCTTCTCTAACATTCATTATAGGGGCACCTATGTTTAAGATGTAGCTAATTTGGCTCTTAGATTACAATCAGAATATGTTCCCTGGTGGTCTCAGCAGCCCCCATCTCCTTTTTTTAAAAAAAATCAGCAGGAGGGAAGATTTTCCTTTTAGCTTATTTCCACCGCCTGCGCCACCCTTCTGCAATACGTTTACTACGTAGCCACCCCTGCCACCCAAACCACCTCACGTTTTGAGAAACAGCCTCAGGGCATCCTTCTTTATTGGAATTGATTTTCTATAGTTGTTTATCTTTTTTTTCAATCTGGTCATGGAAAGCACATCTGGTTCCTATTTTAATCAGTATTCCACGGGGAGCAACATCATATTTAGAGAGAGCTAGCAATGCTAAAACAATAATTCATAATGATGCAACTGCTGGTAATTTGAAACGTTTTTATCCACTGTTTTTAGAAGTGTGCTAATGGTATAGGGCAGGCTAACTGATTTCACAGAGGGTCTTATTAACAGATATGTGGATACTCTGACATAAGCGAATGATTAGGCAAGCCATGGATTTCTGCTCTTATTGTAAGCATAAGTGATACCAAATCCTATTGGTTGGCTGTGGATTCAAGTATTTCAGAATTCTCTCTCTCCCTCTCTCTCTCTCTCTCCCTCCCTCCCTCCCTCCCCCCCTCTCTCTAACTTTAATAAAGCTTATAAGGTATAAAGGAGTGAGCCTCATTAAACTTAAATTACACAGGAGACTTCTGTGCAGGTGAGATTGCCCTGCAGAGGAAATCATTTATACGGGTTGAAGGTCATTGAGTTGTTGGGACTGTACCAATTTGGCAAGTAACTTTCACAAATAGCTGTATAATCTTCTGTGATGATGCTCATTCCACTTGGTAAAGGTATAAGCCTTTGTAATTGTCCAAATAAAATATTTTGGATGGGTTTGGTCTTTTAATAATAGCTTATAAAATAGTAGCTTACCAAAAAGTACTATTAATAGGTTGAGCCAGTTTATAATGCAGTACTTGGCCAGTTAAGCAGTGCGGGATTAAGCAATGTCATCTCCTTATGCATCATGGTGGCAAGATGGTTAGAATGCAGTACTGCAGGCTAATTCTGCCCACAGCCTGGAGTTCAATCCTGACCAGCTCAAAGTGGACTCAGCCTTCCCTCCTTCTGACATCCAACGAGGAGCCAGATTGTTGGAGGCAATATGCTGGTTCTGTAAACTGCTTTAGGGAGGGCTGTAAAGCACTGTGAAGCGGTATATAAGTGTAAGTGCTATTGCTATCATTGACAAGCAGAATTATGGAGTAAGAAATGACACCCGTAGAAGAGAATATTTGTAACTCAAGGGTTGAACTGTGGGGTCCTTGGTGCTCTCTGAGCCTGGTTGTTGTTTTTTTGCAAACATTTCATTACCAAACTAGGTAACGTTGTCAGTGCATTGATGACGTTTTCCAGTTTGATGATGAAAAGCCTGCAAGAAAACAGCCAAGTTCAGAGAACACCAAGGACCCCACAAGAAATGATCACAGAACTACATTAGGTCCAGCAGTGACAGCATAAGATTACACCTGGAGTTAAGCACCCAGAGTTTAGTTCTTAAGGAGCTAAGTGGGTAAGAAGAGCTAAACTTTTCCCATTCTTACTGACCTCTCCCATCCCTCTCATAGAAATCCTTGCTGTCTCCCAACTCCTCTCATTTGGGATAAGAGCTTGGTGTTGGGGGAAAGATTGAGGACAGATTTCTCTAATAACAACCAGGATGATTCATGATGAGTCCAAGAAATGAGTTTCTCTGAGCTGGGATTAATGCCATTTACTTGGAAAAAGGATTAGAATAACAACCGAGTTTGGGGGGGGGGGATCCTACAAAATGCTTTTACTTTCATATCAGAAATCTACATATAGGGAATTCACAGCAGTTGAAGTCTTGTTTTCTGCCTTGTGCTCTTTCGATGCCAGAGAGAAGGGGATGGCTTCTTTGGAAAAGGACACCTGCATATCAATTTGGAAATACCTGTTAGCTCTTCCACCAAACCCTAGGAAGCTCAGCCATCAGCAGGGAGGAAAAATGAATTAACCAACCCCATAATCTAAAGAAAAGTTGTATTGAGCACCCACATTGTCTGTTGTGGCCTGCCAGCAGTTAGTGGAGCTGGCAGCAGATTTGGACAGTGAGGAGGCTGGGGGGAACCTGGGCCAGTCCTGGAGTCTGGAGAAAGCTCTAATGAGGGCTCTGTGTCGGAGGCAGAGAGGGGCCAGGGCCGCATGCCAGTTATTAGCTGCCTTCAGAGTCAGACATCAGTGAGGCAGAAGAACAGCTGGAGCTTGTTCCCAGTGTGCGCATGCACAGAGTGGCCAGATGAAGGGAAAGCTAAAGGACAGGGGTCGACTTGGGAGGAAGGCCACAGGTGGATGATGAATGGCCCCTCCCAGAGGACATCAAAGAGGAGCAAAAAGAGGAGTGGAGTTTGCAGGAGACAATCATTTCATTTAATTGGTTCGTGACTCTCCGAGACTCTTTGCCAAGTTTTGCAGATATCGGCCTGGCAGCCCTCCATGCCAGATAAGGCCTGTGACTGTAAATCCTCCCTTGAAAGACTTTGCTGGATGTGAATGAGCAGAATTCACAGTCAATTAATAAAAGGTTTTTTGTTGGGACCAGGAGTTTGCTTCATGCTCTCGGGAAGCCTCGATCAGAACGTCCTCCTGGTAGTATATGGCAAGAAAGGCATTTCAGTGTTAGGGCCACCTGTGCCAGCTTGGCTCCTAGGCACCTCCCACATGTCATCGTTTTCCCAGGCCAGACCATTATCCCTGGCATTCTACCCCTGCAATAGGATAATAATACCACTTTTCTTTTTAAGAACCTGACCGTCCACTTTGTAAGTAGTGTTCTAACTGGCTCACCTGCAAGCAAATCCACAACACTTAAAGAAATCAGGCTGTTACATGATATCTCATTTGGCCTGTTGTAACCACGCCTTCCCGTCTGACTAAAAAACCCCAGACCTTCCTCTCCCTTTCGTTATCGTGACATGGTGGGGGTGATTTCTTTGCTGCTTTAAAATACACCCCGCCCTCCACGCTATCTCCAGATTAGGTTTCGGCAATGTCCCAACAATTTGGTGAGACCTTGTTTTTTTTTTTGCAGAGCCCTTTTAAAGATCTCGGTGGATTTATGGGGCAAAATTTATTGAGGGAGCTCAGATTACAGAGCAGAGTGCTTAAGCCTGTGTGATACCATCCACGAAGGGCCTGCCGCTCTATAAATGATCTTTTTAAAAGGGATGAAGCACAATAAAAATCAATTCTGTGTCGCTGCATACAGAGGTTGAAAAGTAGCTCTTTGGTTTGAAAAAAGAATTGTTCATGATTAGTTCACCGGACTGTTTTACAATAATGTTTGTGCTATTCCCCCCCCCACCCAAAAAAACCCTTTGCTATTTTCAAGAAACGATAACAGATTTGTTGCAAAGCATTGTTACAAAATTTTCATCTAAGAGGCTTTGCCTGTTCCCGTAGCCACAGACTTCTGGTTTTGGTCACTGTTAATAGTTTTACTCACAAATCAAAACTAGGCAGCAGAGTTTAGAGTTTTAGAGTTTAGAGTTTTATTAGAATTTGTAGGCCGCCCTTTTCCCTGAGGGGACTCAGGGCGGCTCACATAAAACTGGGAAGGGGGAAATACAAACATCAAGATAGAGACATATAATAAAATGGTAGGCAACATACATTCATCATTCGGGAGGGGTAACTGTCCTTATCCCCAGGCCTGACGGGCTAGCCAGTTCTTCAAGGCTGTGCGGAAGGCCTGGACGGTGGAGAGGGTACGAATCTCCACGGGGAGCTCGTTCCAAAGATTGTATGCTAATCTTAATAAGGTAAAAATAGGTAAACGGATGGCATCTGTTTGTGGGCTGAACCACCCTGGGGGGAGGCTAACTATTGGTAAGCATTCTTCAAAATTCACACTAAAAATAAGAAAAGCAAGTTTCCAATTTCAGTGTTTTGAAGGCAAGGTTTTCTCCTCCCTTTCCTTCATGTTGAGAAACATTCAGACTTTTCATTTGCATTCTGAAATGATGCAGACTTCTATCATTTGCTTTGGATCATATACAGTATGCTATCTTTAAAAGGCAAAGCTTCCCCTCACACATATGTGCTAGTCGTTCCTGACTCTAGGGGGCAGTGCTCATCTCCGTTTCAAAGAGCCAGCACTGTCCGAAGATGTCTCTGTGGTTTTGTGGCCGGCATGGCTAAATGCCAAAGGCGCACGGAACGCTGTTACTTTCCCACCAAAGGTGGTCCCTATTTTTTCTACTTGCATTTTTTTACATGCTTTCGAACTGCTAGTTTGGCCGAAAATGGGACAAGTAACCGGAGCTCACTCCATTACGCGGCGCTAGGGATTCGAACTGCCAAACTTCCAGCCTTTCTGATCGACAAGCTCAGCATCTTAGCCACTGAGCCACCGTGTCCCTACACATGTTATCTTAGCATACTATATAAATGACAATGTTCCCTTCGCTCGGATTCAGTTAATGGATCTTAATGCCTGAGTAAGAGTGGCCAAGACAACACATGTAAACAGCGCTACTAAGGGACTAAGATGGTATCTTTTTTTTAAAAGAGGAGAGATGGACGCAGATGCCTTAATGCTTCAACTCCAGATTTTTCTAGCATGAGCTCTGGGATCAAAAAATACTTTCTGTTGCTATTCAGAGCCTTGGCTCCAGCAGGTTTTATTTATGGCATTATGTCATTAAGTTGGGGTAGTTAGATAGTCATGTGTATTGCGTCTACACTGACAGCCACTACCAAAATGTAATTCAGAAGTTTAAATAATTCCCCTGTTACCGAAAGAGGGCTCATTTCATTGCTTAAGAAACAAAAAAAAAAACCCGTGGAATCTGAGAGATTTATTTTTTTTAATCCACCAAGACTGTTGCTCAGTTGTTTAGGACTCAAGCACATACCTTCTGCTTGGATCAGAACCTCATGTCAAATGCCCTTCCGCTGAGCTATGTTACAGAATTGATTTTTTTCTCCTGAATACAGATGCCTCTTTTCCATCTTCCTGAAATCTGGAAGGCCTTTGCTGTGTGGGGGGAGGGGGAGAGGGGGAATAAATAAATTGCTGGCTTCCAGCATGTTGCTGGGAACATCCAGTTTAGTAATTTTTTTTGTGGAAACAGCAACAAACAAAATCCATTTTGGTCTGAGAGTAGACTGGTCATTTGGAAATTTCACGTTAACATAAACAAGCTCCCTTGTGATCAGTTTATCATGGGAACACTTTAAACCAGAGGTCTTCAAAGTTGGCAACTTTAAGACTTGTGGACTTCAAGTCTCAGAATTCTGGCTGGAGAATTCTGGAAGTTGGAAGTCCACAAGTCTTAAAGTTGCCCATTTTGGGGACCTTTGCTTTAAACCTTTGACTGGAAAGATTGGCTTATAAAAGAAGTTGCTTTTTTCCGTGCTGAGTCCAGTCAATAAAATATAGATGGTGTCATCATTTGCAGTAATTTAACATTTAAATAATGTTCTAGGAATTAGTAGAATGGCCAGGATTTCACGAATCAGTAAATTAGCTTTTAGATGAATTGTGTCAAAATCTGGAGAGATGGAGAATCTGTGACAGGAGAATGGCCAAATTGGCAGCTCTTTAAGTTATGCCAGCCAGGATGAAAATGAAGGGAGCGGTTCTGAGAGAGAGAGAGGTTTTCTCCAAGTTATTGCTATCCACATTTCAATTTTTATTCTCCCATCCATTGCTTCCCATTACAAGACTCGCATCTTCCAATGTTTTCGTTGGTTTATTTATATTACTTCCCATGTGGCTCTCAATCTAAAGCATTGAAAAATATTTCAACCCTAATAGCTTAAAAATATTGCACACAGTAAATGTTATTGCATTTAAAAATAAAGCGGTATCAGGAGCATTGATGCTAGTATCAGCAATGGTAGAAGGGATCTTTTGAATGTTTAAGGTTGCTGATCCCTACCCTATCCAGTCATCCCTGACTCAAGGGGCAGTGCTCATCTCTCTTTCTCAGCTGAGGGAGCCAGCGTTTTCCGAAGACTCTACTCATAGTCATATGGCCAGCATAACTCTACCCCGAGGTGCACTGAGCACTATTGCTTTCCCACTGAATGGAATCTGTTTATCGACTCACATTTGCATGCTTTGAAACTGCTAGGTTTGGAGGAGTTAAGGCAAGGAACAGAAACTCACTCTGCTGTGCAGCACTCAGGGTCCCGGAGCCAGGCTGTCTTTAAACACTGAGCCACCATGCTCCTACTGGTGGTAACTTCGGGTAGAAAAGAAGAGCCACAGTCAGCTAAATAAAAGCTCTTCCTCCACTACATGGAATCCCTGGCCTCAGAAATTCAGAGGTAGCACGGCAGCTCTACATTTTGAGATGGTTTTGAGAGGAATCAAGCCTGAAGGAGAATTGCAAAGTCATGCAAGTAGGACAATGGAAGCAGTCTCTATTTCCTAAACAGTGATAACTCATAGAGTGGATCTGGCTATGAACTTGATTGCATGTTCCATGACGCATAAGAGCTTAATCTAATGATAGAAACGACTAGGCTCCTCAGCAATTGAAAATAGTCCCTACGAAGGGCAGTGTCTGGAAAATTTCTTCCTTCCTTTTTATGCATTTTAAGTCACTATGTGAGTGTGGTGTGTTTGTGTATGTGTATGTATGTATGTATATATATATGTATGTGTATGTATGAGTGTATATATGTGTGTGTATGTATGTATATGTATGTATGTATATGTATGTATGTATGTATATGTATGTGTGTGTATACATATACATATACATGCATGCATGCATGCATACATATTCGTTTTTGTAGATTTTCATGAATAAATGACCCGAATACGCCAAGACCTGCATATACACACATACACACACATACACACAGACATACACACACACAGACATATATACACACACAATACACTGCCCCTTCTGAATGCTGTCTAGAATTGCTTGTTGCTGTATAAGCTGTTTTGGCATAAGGAAGACTAGGAATTCAATTCTTACCCACATTATCGTTTTTGTTCTGAATTTTTATGTACTAAAAAGCAACTGTGCATATTTTACGTAATTAAAAACAGTAGAGAATTCTGCAATTTTAACCTGATTTATGTCTTCTTTCGGCTCTTGGGAAGAAGCTGTCTTCCATTCAGGAGGGGGAGGAATTGGAAGCATTTTAAAGAATTGAAATAAAATCCGAATGCAAGCTGCTCCTTTTTAAGGGCATCTAGATGAGGTTCTGGTTCTGGTTCTGGTTAGGGGATCTTCACGGGAGTTGAAGTCCGACAAATCTGAAGGACTCTGGAATGGGACGGATGGGTTTGGAAGGTAGAATCTGGCTGGTGGTATCACAAAACAATAAAATAGCATGGCATCTATGGCTTCTCCTGTTGTTTCTCCCAACGGTACAATAGGGCCAAGCAAAGAGGAAGCCATGTGGGTGTCTCCCTCCATTAATTAGCATTAGTCCTAAGAGCCAAATACATAGGGAGTTGCCTGAGAAGAAGACATTCCTCCCAAAGAGAGGAAAGAAAGCATTAAATAATGGGCCACTGCTGTGTTGGCCAAGGGCCCACTACTCTCTGTGACTCCTGCCAAGGTTGGGTTAGGCTGTGCTATTGCAAGGCATCCATATTGAACATTGAATCAAAGTATCCATGAAAAAAACTTACGAAGGTAGTCCTGATCAGGGGTGGTATTCACTTACTTTCCCTACCGGTTTGCAAATGTGAGTCCATGCATTCGCTTGGCCTTCTGTGCATGCGCTTTGATTGCACGTGCAGCTTGCACACATGCGCACAGCTTGAAAATGTGCCTAAGTAGGACGGCATAGAGCCGGAACGGTGAACCGGTCTGAACCAGCTGAATACTACCTCTGGTCCTGATGATACAACATCAGTAGACTGAACAAAATATCTTGAAGCTTGTCATCTCTTGAACCATATTATGGGGATAGTCATTAGCATATCAGTGCTTGGGGAAGAGTAGGGCTCTAAAGGACCAAAACCCTTAAATTAAGCAATGATTTACAACGGGGTTGTCCAACCTTGGCAGCTTTAAGACTTGTGGACTTCAGCTCCCAGAATTCCTCAGCTGGACATGATTTACAGCAGAGGTCTTCAAACTTGGCAACTTGGCAATATAGCTGGCTGGAAAATTCTGAGAGTTGAAGTCCACAAGTCTTAAAATTGCCGAATTTGGAGACCCCTGATTTACAGCACGTGCTGAGGATTTTTACACCATAGACTGATACTGCTAAATAGTCCTAAAATGAAAATGGCTCTTTAATGCTCATTTATGTTATTTAGAGAATCTTCCTTTTGCTAGATTGCGTTCTACTTTTCTTCCAAGCATCTGCTTCTTTTCTAGTAATTTTTTTAAACTTTTACATCATCCCCCATGACGTAGTTTAGAATAAGAGGTAATGAACGGACAGCATCATTCTGTAAACTTCACGGGCAGATGGAGATTGAATCCTAGATCTCCCTAGGTTCATTCTGACATTTAAACCCTAGGCTACAATATTTCTGGTCACTATAAATTGCCATTGTGAGAAAGAGGGAAATGATGAATTATATGGCTGGAAAGTAACATCACCAACTGTATTGAATGTTAATTAAACAGAAATGTACATGAAATAAAAATTAAGGGTTTTTTTCCTGATCACGTTCTCTATGACACTTGACATAGAAAGAATTATATGCTTTGTCCTAATGCCTGCAAGAGAAGTTATTTATGGCTAAACATTTCAGGGTTTTTTTTGGAAAGTAGATTGGTATAGCTTTGCCACATTCTGTATTCCTAGATTCAATAAATAAGTTTTCCCTATAATGCATCACGTGCACCAGGGGTCTCCAACCTTGGAGTTTTAAGACTTGTGGACTTCAACTGCCAGATTTCCTCACAAAGCATGGTCCACAAGTCTTAAAGTTGACAAGGTTGGAGACCGCTGATATGCACTGTTGGGGCTATAGGTAATGACTAGGCCACAACAACTCAAAGAATTTACTTTTGAGTCGCATCCTGGTAATTCTGGATATATCTTGGATTTTAAGGTGGCTGCATTCATACTTACAATCCCTATTGGGACTGCTTACTAAGGATTTGACATGCCCATAAAACCAAGTTGCTCTGGTTTTTTTTTTTAAAGAGCTTTCATCTTCATGGTTCCCCCTCCACCTGGACATGTATAGTTTAAATAGCAAGGCTGTTTTCTTTCCAGAACTGAATCTTAAAGCCTCCAAGGTAGTCACCCAGATCATGTTCAACTATTTGTATTTGTATTTATTAGTTTGTCAAACATGTACAAGATAGCAGGTATAAATATAAACATGGATATGAACGAAAGAAATTAACACAAATAGATGGGGATAGTAGGACAGGGGATGTTAGGCATGCTGCTGCGCTTATGCACACCCCCTTTACGGACCACTTAGGAATGGGGTGAGGTCCATGGTAGACAGTTTGATGTTGGAGTTGTGGGGGTTTGAGGATATAACAACGGAGGCAGGTAGAGCATTCCAGGCGTTGACCCCTCTGTTGCTGAAGTCGTATTTTCTGCAGTCGAGTTTGGAGTGGTTTTCCTTGAGTTTGTATCAATTGTTTGCCTGTGTAATATTGAGGTTGAAGCTGAAGAAGTCGTTGACAGGTAAGACATTGTAGCAGACAAATGTTGTGTACTATGCTTAGATCATACCATAGGCAGCACAGTTCCAGTTTGTCCAAGCCCCAAATTTCAAGCCTGGTGGCATAGGGAATTCTATTGTGAGTAGAGGAGTGGAATACTTTTCTTGTGAAATACAGAGGAGAGTTTCAGTTAATAACGTCCAAGAAGCTCTGTCAGATCAGGAGGAGGGAAAACAAGAGGATGAGTGATCTGAACCAGTAGCAGATGTTAGGGGGAATGTGCTGATCCAGTTATTACCTAGCACTGAAAGTACTGGAAAAATGTTCGGGAGGCCAGCAGCGACACACAGTTCTTCTGGGTGGCCTTCCCATCATTTTGTGTTGGCTGTCATTTTGCAGAAGGCATTCTGGGTCATCATGAGAAGAAATGTGGGGGGGGGGGGGGGGGAGGAAGACACTCAATTGCTTTCTCACAAGTTTTCTCTTAAGATAAAGATGGGTGTGACCCAGTGTCATCCAATTCAGCTTTTCTGATTTTACGGTGCAGTAGCTGGTATGTTTACACGGACCGTCATTCTTCTGATCTATGTGTGCTGTTGTGCCTCATAGAGAAGATATATTTTGAGGACTGCATTCCCAAGTTTTTTAAATTTAAATTTATGTTTATTCTCCACCCAAAATGTAGAATTTAGAATAACAGAGTTGGAAGGGACCTTGAAGGTCTTCTAGTCCTACCATCTGCTTAGGCAGGAACCCTACACCACTTCAGACAAATGGTTATCCAACATTTCCTTAAAAACTTCCACTGTTGGAGCATTCACAACTTCTGGAGGCAAGTTGTTCCACTGATAAATTGTTCTCACTGCCAGTACATTTCTCATTAGTTCTAGGTTGCTTCTCCCCTTGATTAGTTTCCACCCATTGCTTCTTGTCCTGCCTTCAGGTACTTTGGAGAATAGCTTGACTCCCTCTTCTTTGGGGCAGGCCCTGAGATATGGGAACACTGCTATCATGTCACCCCTAGTCCTTCTTTAACTACAGTTTTACAATCCAGCAATTCCTGCAATTTCTCCAAGGATGCTGTGTCCTCTCCATCAATAGGGATGAACATATCCATGGATGTCATTTTTTTGTAGGGTTATGCATTACAGACCCATAATTGGCATATTCCTATGTATAAGTTTTTAATTGCACCAATACAGGTTTCCCCTATACTCCCCGGGACACTGCAACCATCACAAATATGAATCGCCAAGCACCTGCATTTTGATCACATGACCATGGGGGATGCTGCAGTGGTCGTAAGTGTGAAAAAATGGTCATAGGTTTTTTTTTCCAGCGCCAACATAACTTTACAAAGGCATTAAATGAACGATTGTAAGTTGAAGATTATCTGCAATGATACCTCTAATCAATAGAATGGAATGGAATAGAATTCTTTATTGGCCAAGTGTGGTTGAACACACAGGGAATGTATCTTTGGTGCAGATGCTCTCAGTGTACATAAAGAAAAATAAAATAGAATACATTCATCAAGAATCATAAGATGCAACACTTAGTGATAGTCATAGGTTACTAATAAGCCATCAAATTATACTAGGAAACAAAACAATATAAATTTTAAAGATACAAGCAGCATGGTTATAGTCACAAGTGGGGCGAGATAGGTACTAGGAAGGAAGAGGAGAAGAATAGTAATACAGTCTTATAAATTATTTGACAGTGTTGTGGGAATTAGTTGTGTAGCAGAGTGATGGCATTCAGGAAAAGCTGTCTTTGTGTCCAGCAGTTCTGGTGTTTAGTGCGTCTTATTGAGGGTAGAAGTTGAAACAATTTATGTCCAGGATGTGAGGAGTCTGTAGCTATGACTCTTTATGATTTGTGCAGAATACAGAATACAGGAAGGCAGGTTGGTAGCCATTGTTTTTTCTGCAGTTCTAATTATCCGTTGAAGTCTGTGTCTGTCTCATTTGGTTGCAGAGCCAAACCAGACATACTGCGTTGGATAGCATGAATATTAGGGTCTTCTGGATGGATTCATCTTTGCTGTTCTTCCGAGCAAGGATTCTGGCTTCTTAGTCTCCCTCCACCCTTGCAAAGTAGAGGTTTTTGGATCTTTGCAAAGCTTCCATGCAGCCTCAGAGGACGGGTGGGATGGGGGTGGGGGACCGAGGCCTCTCAAGACAAGCAGCCTTAGAAATCATTACAGCTTGGCAGAACTACTGTGCGAACCAGCTGCAGCTTTTCATATTGAGCTGGGGCATGACATGAAAGCAACAGGCCCACCCCACCCACTTTCTCTTAAACCCCGGCTTAGGTTGGAAAAGTTGTCCCGACACAATAGGGAACAGTACTCCACAACTATTGAAGGCCCAGAGATGGCTGTCGTAGGCTGCAGAGCCATAAACTACCTTACCGCTGGCCGGGAGGAGGGGAGGGGGGCTGCCAGATGGCTCCCCCCAGTGTCCTGTAAAGTTATAAAAGAGGCAGGATGTTTTAATTTAGCGAAGGAGAAGAGAGAGCTACTGCTAGAATCGAGTCTTGGATTAAAAGCAAACCTTTTGTGGAAAGTAGACCTGCTCTTAGGAAATTTATTCTCGTCCCGAGAAACATCGCTGGGCAAACTTTATCTGCTTTCATTTTCAAGTTTACAATAATGAAACCTCGACCTCAGTGCTATAGGCAAAGGCTTTGCACTGCAGCTGATCAGATTTCCACAAAGATTTATGTCACCACGATGCAAATGGTGTAAATCGTCTGCCGTGCCTTACTCTGGGATTCAGTGCTTTAACTCTTGGGTTCCTCAGTAACAGATACCCTCTCCCACCCCTCCACCCCCACCCTTAGTCTACTCACACGAGGTTTCCCTTACATCCTCACTTCTGTGCCTTTTAATCTATGGGAGCTTCCATAAAGGACGCCCTGCAGAAAATAAACTTAATTGCAAAGTATCCCACTCACTAACCACACATTCCCAAGCCCATATTGCCCTGGGCAAAATCAGGAGCAAGAGTGTGACATTTGGTAGTGGGAAGATCTAGCTATCTAGATCCACAGAAGAGTCACGGTTGGATTGAAAAATTAGTTTTCTGTGAGCAGATTCCCTTTTTATAGAATAACAGAGTTGGAAGAGACCTTGGAGGTCCTCTAGTCCAACCCCCTGCTTAGCATTTCAGACAAATGGTTATCCAAACTCTTCTTTAAAACTTCCAGTGTTGGAGCATTCACAACTTCTGGAGGGAAGGTGCTGTTCCACTGATGAATTATTCTAACTGTCAGGAAATTTCTCCTCAGTTCTAAGTTGCTTCTCTCCTTGATTAGCTTCCACCCATTGCTTCTTGTCCTACCCTCAGGTGCCTTGGAGAATAGCTTGACTCCCTCTTCTTTGTGGCAACCCCTGAGATATTGGAAGACTGCAATCATGTCTCCCCTAGTCCTTATTTTCATTAAACTAGACATACCCAGTTCCTGCAACCGTTCTTTCAATCTCTTAACTGAATAAGGATCCCTATGTACAAATAAGCGTGCACCTATAGGTTTCACACAGACACACATAAACCCATCCTCATCATCCTAATCATCATCATCATACCATTTTCTATCTAAGCCCAAGTGCTGGGCAAGTGTACAGTTGGTTCATGCCCGGAGTAACTTTTTCAAAGAGTCAGACACAGATTATTCTCCTAGTATGGATATGAGAAACATGAAAGTGTGTCTCGGCTGAATGCAGTTCTGGAAGCAATTGCATTTCAAATGTGAGTTCCCTAGTCAAAATTAAGTATCTGCCAAGATTATTCTAAATAAAAGTGTATCAGAGACAAAAAGTTGAACAATAGCTGGAGACCTGTAGGTCCATTGTCTATGTTCTCTTGTTTTTAAAGGGAATACTGACGAGAAAAGCATATATTCATACCAGGGCTCCTGCAATTAGTTTGAAGTGCCTGTTCTATAAATATATCCTTAGTGTGTTTTCTGTAAAGCATTAAGTCTTTGAACAATAATTCATACAATAGACAATTTTGGCTAAGATGCTCCAAAAAGGGCAGAGATTGTCTTTCCTTTGAAGGGAACTGAAATAATCAGAATTAATTCTTGGAAACTTAACACTTGCTCAGTACCGATTTCCAAGACATAACAATCTTGGAATTGGGAAGAACAAGTCTAAATCCCTTGAACACAATAACACAAAAATCCAAGAATCTGTTAAAATTTCCTGGTACTTTTGAACCGGGGAATAGTGATTTCATATTTATGATTTAAGTTTAAACTAAGTAAACTGTGTAACTAAGGAAAGGGAGTAATTGTTTGTTCTAAACGTTGATTAATTTAATTTTATTATAATTGGGCAACTTTTGAATTCTCAACGCTTTTTTAAATAGGGTACACACAACTTTCTCTTGCAAGTCCTCTTGAAAAGGGATTGCAGAGTTGGGTGGGACATCCGCTTCTGCACCTGTCTAAAAACTAATTTTTCAGTCGTGGGGATGTGCTCTTCTGGGACACAAAGGATTGAGGTTTTTAACCATGTCTTTAAGAAAAATCCAGATTGTCTGCATCTCTGGTTCTGTTGTGGATGAAAAGATTTATAATGCCTTGGTAAGGCCACACTTGGAATACTGCATTCAGTTTTGGTTGCCATGATGTAGAAAAGATGTGGAGACTCTAGAAAGAGTGCAGAGAAGAGCAACAAAGAGGATTGGGGACTGGAGGCTAAAACATATGAAGAATGGTTGCAGGAACTGGATAGGTCTAGTTTAATGAAAAGAAGGACTAGGGGAGACATGATAGCAGTCTCAGGGGATACCCTGGAAGTCTTTAATAAGATGTTGGATAGCCATTTGTCTGAAACGGTATAGGGTTTTCTGCCTAGGCAGGGGGTTGAACTAGAAAACTTCCAAGGTCCCTTCCAACTCTGCTAGTGTATGAATTTTGTATTTTGTCTCATTGAACAAAGCAACCAAAAATGATGGGAAGAAAAACTCAAAATTATCATATTTTTCAGTGTATAAGAGTATAAGATGCACCAAGGTTTTGAAGAGGCAAATTTTTAAAAAGTAGGTAGGTAGATAGAGAGATAGAGAGGGAAAGAGAGAGAAATACAATAGGTAGGTAGGGAGAGAGAGAGAGTAAGTAGGTAGGTAAATAGAGGGAGAGAGAGAGAGAAATACAGTAGGTAGGTAGGGAGAGAGAGAGTAGATTGGTAGGTAGGTAGATAAAGGGAGAGAGAGAGAGAGAGAGAAATAAAGTAGGTAGGTAGGGGGAGAGAGAGAGAGTAGGTAGGTAGGTAGATAAAGTGAGGGAGGGAGATCAATGTCATTCTCATCAATCATTCTAATTAAAGAGCTTTCCCAAAGAGGGGAAAAAAAGATTTTGCACTCTGTAAACCTCCCAAAACCGGCCCGTTTTTCTTCAAATAAAAGGCATGAATAGCCTTGGGAGGGCTTGCAGAGTGCTCCAGGGGGGCCAAAAACAAGCAAAAAATGGCCCATTTTTTGTCAAAACAATTGCATGCATTTCATTATGGAGGCTTATAGCATGCTGCTGGGAGCTGAGGGGGGGGGCAAAAACAGCCAATTTTGTGGTCATTTCTGCCTTCCCCAGCCCCCTTTGAAAACCTCCATAAGGATATGCATGACTGTTTTTGGGAAGGGGACGGGGCTTCAGGAGGCAAAAATGCTGTATTCGATGTATAAGACACACCCAGATTTTCAGCCTCTTTTTTTGAGGAAAAAAGGTGCATCTTATACTCCGAAAAATACGATAGGTGACTGAAAAAACCCACTCTTTTTTTGTATTTTATACAGTGAGATTTCAGATGAAATCTGGAGATCAAATGCAAGGGCTAGCACGAGAGAAAAAAGAGGTATGTGTGAACATTCTGTGTTACATCCGAAGTCAGTTTCCTATCTAATTTTCTTATTTCTTTTTGCACGTTTTGCAAAAATGATGTAAACCTTTGCACAATGAATTTTGCATATTCTTGAGAGAGAGAAAATGTCCCACCAACTTGGGCTCATTAATGAACTATAGCTCATACGGGAGAGAGCAACCAGTTCATGCAATACTGAATATTTAACAGATTAACAGAGTTGGAAGGGACCTTGTAGGTCATCTATTCCAATCCCCCGCCCCCAAGCAGGAGACCCTACACCATTTATGACAGATGGCAGTCCAGTCTCTTCTGGAAAGCCTCCAGTGATGAAGCTCCCACAACTTCCAAAGGCAGCTTCTGTTCCATGGGTTGATTGTTCTCACTGTCAGAAAGTTCCTCCTTCTTTCCAGGTTGAATCTCTCCTTGTTCAGTTTCCATCCATTTTTCTTAGTAATTCTTACTAGTGTAATAGTCTCGGTCATGAAGAATTTCCCTACAAGTTCCTTCTGACTAAGTTCCACCCTTTCTGTCTACCATTTGACCCATTGTGACAGCGGGAGATCCAAGAACTGCTGTAGAAAGAATACCCTGTGGCATAATTTAGCTGCTTGCATAGATATATTTATTTCCTTTATCATGAAAAGCCAAATATGAACCTCAACCCATCTGCACACCATGAATGGCCTGAAGATTCTAGCTCTGTAATATCTGTAAAGAGCCAAGGTGGCGCAGTGGTTAAATGCAGCACTGCAGGCTACTGCTAGATCAGCAGTTCAGCGGTTCAAATCTCACCGGCTCAGGGTTGACTCAGCCTTCCATCCTTCTGAGGTGGGTAAAATGAGGACCCAGATTGTTGGGGGCAATATGCTGACTCTCTGTAAACCGCTTAGAGAGGGCTGAAAGCCCTATGAAGCGGTATATAAGTCTACTGCTATTGCTGCTATCTATAAAAGAGCGAGTTTGGTATAGTGGTGAAGGCATCATCAAAAACCAGGAGACTGGGAATTCTAGACCCGCCTTAGGCACAAAGCCAGCTGGGTGGCCTAGAGCAGTCTAGGAAGGAAGGGAGTAGAATAAAACATTACAAAGAGCAATAAACTTTTATTCAAAGTGTAGGTTGCGCTTCGCACTGCAAATGCAGAGCAGTCAAAGTCAATCTTTTAGCTCCAAATGCAAAAGGAGGGAGCAAGAAAAAGACTGAGTTTGAAGTTGCCAGAGAGCCAGAGACTGGAGGAGGGGGAGATTAGATAATTAAAAACAACCTTGGGGACAGAGTGCTTAACCTTTCCTTCTGCACTATTTTCTCAAATCAGGATCTCTCTCCCCACCCTCTCAACCCCCCACCCCACCTCTTAGCAGCCCAGCTGGAAGAAAGATTAAACTGTGCTCTATTATAATAAAGGCTTTTTCCCTCTTCTTTATAGTCCCATTACGTTGGAGATGGTCCAGACTTTCAGCATTCGCTTTTCAACCTTGGTGGTCAAAGTCCATTGGTCTCCTATTATCTCTGGATGCATGGAATCCCAAATACTTTAGCCAACTCCCGGGGTTACAGGATCAGTCATAGTGAAATCTGCACAGTACCATATCCTTTCATTTTTAAAGGAAGATGTTTATTACTTGAGATAGCTTTACACTTTCTGAAACCTGCAGTAAAATAATCTACGTCCATTAAAACACACACACACCCAAATGTGGTGGGTGAAGGGATGGGAAAGTCAGAAGTGAAATCTGGTTTTCTTTTTCGTGGCAGGTCAAACGAAGAAACTTGGACTCTGTTTTTGGAACTTTTTTTTTTTTAAAAAATTCTCTCTGAGCTCAGTTCTTTTCCAAATTGGATTTGGAGAAAAGGGCTGAACAAATATGTAGAGGAGTTGTTACATACATTTTCTCTGAATTATGGTTTGCTTTTGCTATTAAAAGACACATATAACATGTATGTTTTATTTTATATATATACAGGACAGATATATAACAAGAGCCTGTTTGGTTTAGTGCAATGATTGTGACACTTTTTATCACTGTGGGCTGAAAGCGCGCACACACACATAGTGCAATGTGTGTGCGACCCCCCCTGCACACCCCATCCTCACGCATGCATGCACAATCTCTCCACACATGCACACACGTCTCCCACACGTGCCACCTGTGACACATGTGCCATAGGTTCGCCATCACATGCCTAGTAGTTAAGGCACCACACTTGAAACCGGGAGACCATGAATTCAAGTCCCACCTTAGCCATGAAAGCCAGCTGGGTGACTCTGGGCCAATCACTAGGAGAGATACTGAGTTTTATTCCCGCCTTAGCAATCAAATCCGATTGGGTGACTTTGGCCAATCACCAGTGACTTGAGTTCTAGTCCCACCTAGCCATGGAAGCTAGCTGGGTGACCTTGGACCAGTCATCCTCTCTGGGTGTTGTGGAGAAAATAGGAGGAGTAAGGTGTGTTGGATATGTTTGCTGTATTGAGTTTTTTTGTAAAAAATAATAAAGGTAGGATGTAAATAAGTTCAAAATTTTAAATTGAAGCCATGTCGTAATGACTACTTACAGTCATCACACTAAATTCACAGCCTGCTCAACCATTGTTTACTCAATAAGCCATAAAAGCAGAGAACAGTAAGCCAAAAGTGAACAAGATCACTGCATGGACTTAGTCACTGAGTAAAATCTTGGCACATGCCTCGAAGCTAGATAATTTAACAACAATTGGATGTTAGGGTAGAATACGACTGCGAAAGCCAGCTTGAGCATTTCAAAATCTGTGGATCAGAATCATTTCCTGATTTAGTTCTAGGTTCCAGACAACCCACCATCTGATCCTTGGATCAGTCTCAGGAGGAGAAACAATACGCGTGACAGACAACCAAAGGAATGGTCTTTAATCTGCAGCCATGTGCACAGGACCTATTAGATGCCAGGTTTCCATGACAGATCACAGATTCTTTAGCGGATGAGTCAGTCTGGAACGCATTTCCAGAAAGAAACTATGAAAATCATTGATACAAATCTTCTCTGGCAGGATTCCGATGCTAGATTAGACAGTGAGTAGAAGGAGGCTCACTAATCTATAAAAATAGTTAGTCTGTTAGGTAAAATTTGATTCCTTTCTACCTCTGAGTCAACAGCCCGATCCTATGAACATGCAATTTTGGGATTTGAACTTGGAAATGAGCTGTAGCTGGAATCTCTCTTATTATAATCTAGTTGACTTAGGAGACAACTACTTCTTAACCAGTGGTGGAATTCAAAATTATTTACTACCGGTTCTGCGGGTGTGGCATGGTTTGGTGGGCATGGCATGGCTTGGTGGGCATGGCAGGGGAAGGATACTGTAAAATCTCCATTCCCTCATGACTCCAGGGGAAGGTTACTGCAAAATCCCCATTTCTTCCCAATCAGCTGGGACTCAGGAGGCAGAGAATAGGTGGAGGTGGGGCCAGTTAGAGGTAGTATTTGCCGATTCTCTGAACTACTCAAAATTTCCACTACAGCTTCTCCAGAACTGGTCAGAACGTGCTGAATACCACCTCTGGTCTTAACTATAAAACCATACCCTTTGCCGTATTCGGATGACTTTAAAATGAAATGCCTAATCGTTATGTTGGCTTCCTCTGTGAAACTGAAAAATGAGGAAATGTGAATAATTTTAAGTCATTTTCTTTTCTCCTACACACATAATCATTTCCAGAACAATCTAGTCCCAGTAAAAAAATAAGAAGTTCATTGTCTCATGCACTTCACGGGAGAAGTCTTATCACTCCGTTCTCTTTGATATGAAATTGATTCCAAGCGATGGGGTAAACTTTCAGTGAAATACATAAAATCATCACCAAAAAACCCCTTTTTTAGATCGAAGGCTACACTCAGTTTTTGAGAGACATGTTGGAGACATGTTCCCCTGAAAGGGTGTCGCTAGAACAGAAAACAAATAGGATTTAAATTAAATTAAATTAAATTAGCAGGATTACTCAAGCATTCAAGAATGCTTGCTTTATGTTACATTAAATATTATAGTTTACCAAGAACGTTTTGGAGGTCTTCAAAGTTTATATCCACGTGTTCAGTTTCCTCATCCTTTTCAGAACATTTAATTCTGGTTCAAGTATTTATTTTAGCCCTAAGGCCAGCAATTAGAAATAAAACGATTAACAGTGGAGGTGTATAAAAATAAAGAAAATTAATAAGATATTTTTCAAACTCAAGGAGGGAGAGACAGACAGGACAGATATAGAAGCAGAAAATTTCTCTGAACGGTGATCATTCAGGAAAAGGATCAAGTAAAGTCATGATCCCTGTCAAGAATTTTTTTTTCAAAATAAGATAAATATAAGTTTTCCAGGATTTGCTGTAGAAACAACAAAGAAGGAAAATGTGCCTCAAGGAAGTCCATTATTAAGCCCTTCCCCACAAAGATATGTGTACTGGGCAGTTGTTTCTTATTTCTTCTCCATTATTAATTGCCCCATTTAAAAAAACATCATTCTTAGCATTTAAAAATGTTTCCAGTACTTTACTTTTATATAAATCCCAGCAGATTTTACTCTGCTAGTCGTTGCTGACTCTGTTTGTGTGTGCGCACGTGCATCTCTGTTTCAAGGCCATTGAAAGCATGTTATCTACCTACCAAACCGGTATCGATTTGCTTACTTGCATTAACATGCTTTCGAACTGCTCGGTTGGCAGGAGCTGAAGCGTGTACAGGAGCTCACCCCATTGCGTAGTGCTCGGGACTCAAACTTGGGCTGCTGGCTTTCCAGCTGACAAGCCCAGTGTCTTAACCATTGAGCCACTGTGTGTGCTTTAAAAATATTTCCAGTGAGGGACAGTTAAATAGAGGGATGTTACAAGCAACAAATGAATGAATCTATACATTCTTCTAAACAAAAGATTAAAGTAATATTCTTACCCAGTCTAAAAAAAACACAACAATGCCCAATATGAAACTAACCATTTGTGGTTCCCTTCTCTTTGTCTGGGTATAACTCTCATTCTTTTTAATACACAAACATCTACGCATATATTCTTTCTCTCTTTTCCTGTCTCTTATGTTCTGACCAAGGCTTATCTGGTTTGGAGTCTCAGAGAGTCACGAACCAATGAAGCGAACTAATGGTCTCCTGCAAACTCCACTCCCCTTTCGCTCCTCTTTTATTCCCTCTGGGAGGGGCCATTCATCGTCCACCCAAGTCTTTAGCTGTTCCCTTTGTCTGGCAACTCTGCACATGCGCACACTGGGAACAGGCTCCAGCTGTTCGTCTGCCTCACTGATGTCTTGACTCCGAAGGCAGCTGATAACTGTCAGACGGCCCTGGCCCCCTCTCTGCCTCCGACGCAGAGCCCTCATCAGAGCCTTCCCCAGACTCCAGGACTGGCCCATGTTCTTCCCCAACTTCCTCACTGTCTAAATCTGCTGCCAGCTCTGCCACAACAGAGAGTTTAAAAATGTCAAGATGGCATCTGGAGCCACATGATCAAAGCCCCGTCCTTCTTTCACAAGTTATAAAAAAGTTGGATCTTAGCTCATAATGACCGTCTTGGCTTTTTTTTTTAATGCCCCCACAGACACCCTTGTAAAAGTTATCCTGTGATTAAACCCAGTGATGTTTTTTTTAGCACTCTACATCTCCTCAATCTCAATTAGACACTTTTTAATGAGTATATCTGGAACAGCAAGTTCTCTTCTCCAACCCCTTTTGGCTTACAATTGTGTGCTTTGCTTTGCTTGCATTTTAATGATTGTCAAAAGGCATTTTTGAGTGTTTCTTTCAGTGAGATTTCAGTTAGTTTCCCTTTTCCCCCCTTCTAGAGACTAGCAAACGGTAAAGGAGAAAGTCTAGCAAATGGAAGAGGATGTAGAACAGGGTATATTCCAGATACAGATATGGGAGAAGGGGGAAAAATCATGATATAGTTCAGTCTTTTCTCATCTTGTGACTTTGTATATATATATATACACACCATTCCTTTCAGAAGGACTTGTGTTCTGAAATGTTTCTCTCTTCCATCCCAACTTACTGCCAAGACTTTCTGGCTGAATTAAGTTGAACTACATTTTTTAGAACAGAACAACTAACGTTACACATTTCTCCACATTTTTTCTTCTTCTTCTTCCACTCTTCAGTCTGCCAGTAGCCCTTTTCGTATGACAATATCCCTGTCAAAAATCCCCACTTCTAATTGATACTGGCTTTTAAAAGCAAACTTAACCCAAGTATTCGCAATGTGCGCATAAATGTACACACAGCTTCAGAAAAAGTTTTATTAATCCGAGGAAAATGTTATTCTTTTCCTAGGGCAATGCGGTTAGGCCGTGGGGAGGAGGAAGGAAGAGAATAAAATAGACTGGATGGTGTTTGGAACAGGTCTATGCCACTTGAGTTAGATGACTTTTTTGATCATAAATTGGTAGGAAACTTGATAACTTTACTCAGAGAACTGAAGACTAATTGATATCACCTACTTTGAGGCAGAAGGAATAATGCAGGACTATTGTTTCCACCTTTTTAAAAAAAACAAGTCAAAACAATGAGTTTTATTTCTGGAGAGGTCTATGATTTTCAATCCTTTCATATAGCAATAGCACTTAATATGCCGCTTCATAATGCTTTGCATCCTTCTCTAAGCGATTTACAGAGTCAGCATATTGCTCTAACAATCTGGGTCTTTATACTGATCTCCACACTCAGTTTTACTATTGCTATCTTTCAGCAAAAGGGACGCAGTGGCTCAGTGGCTAAGATGCTGAGGTTATCGATCAGCAGTTCAGTGGTTTGAATTCCTAGCGCTATGTAACGGAGTGAGTTCCCATTATTTTTCCCAGCTTCTGCCAACCTAGCAGTTCGAAAGCACGTAGAAATGCAAGTAGAAAAAATAGGGACCACATTTGGTGGGAAGGGAACAGCATTCTGTGCATCTTTGATGTTTAGTCATGCTGGCCACATGACCACGAAGACGTCTTCGGACAGCGTTGGCTCTTCGGCTTTGAAATGGAGATGAGCACCGCCCCCTAGAGTCAGGAACAACTAGCACACTTGCGCAGGGAAACTTTTACCTTTACCTTACCTTTCAACAAGATTTGTTGAAGAGGACCCTGTGCTAGATTGATAGAATTGCATGAGACAATCGATAGGAATGCATGAGATGATTAACTTGTTAATTTATGTATATATATGGGAATGTTGAAGAGAAAGTCAGCTTTCTACTTCAACTAAGGTGTTTGAGGACCTTTGCAAGCCTTTATTTTGCGTCAGCCCTTTACATTTTGGAACAGAGCTGCAGGGTGGCATTCAGGACCATTGAACAGGCTATCTTTCTTCAATGTTTAGCTGATACAGGAGAATGGTACACCCCTCGCTGATATTTCTGGTGACATTTATTATTTCCTCCTTTTCAAAAGACAATAGAAGTCCCTGTTGGAGTCACCTGAAGGAGAGAGAGGCCAATAGTTTGACTTTCAGGGCATTCAGACAGTGGAAGATCCACTGTGGTCCCTCAATCAACTCAGCTTTGGTGGAAGTTGGAAAATGGCTACGACTTCCTGCTGTTGTCCTGAGAGGGGAGCACTGGTAACTTATTTGGAGCTATCCAAGGTACCATTTTCTCTACTGCCCTCTTCACCAAAGGACCTGAACCGACTTAGCTGGCCATATCTGCTGCTCTCCAGCAACAGCCAAGGTCTTGACTTTCCCAGCAAAAGGCAGGCCGTCCTGAAATGGGAAAATAATTACCGTGTTTTTCGGAATATAAGATGCACATTTTTCCCTCAAAAAAGAGGCTGAAAATATGGGTGCGTCTTATAAATTGAATACAACATTTTTTGCCTCCCCAAACCCCGCCCCCTTCACCAAAATGTCTGTACATAGCCTTTAGGATGCTTTCAGAGTGCTCCTGGGGGCTGGGGAGACCCCACCCCCACCCCTCTGGAGTACTCTATAAGCCTCCTCCTATAAACAAAAAACCAGGCCCGTTTTTGCAAAAAAATGAGCCATTTTTTGCTTGTTTTTCTCCCAACCTCCCAGGAATATACTCTACAAGCATCCTAAAGGCTAGTAATAATGCCTTTCATATTTGGGGGGGTGGGAACGGGCCCATTTTTGTGAAAAACAAGCCATTTTGGGGAGGTCTGCAGAGTGCAAAAACTTTGTTTTTGTCTCTTCAAAATCTTGGTGCGTCTTATACTCTGAAAAATACAGTACCTATTTGGTTTCTTATCCTTTTAAATAGCTTTGCATGAAACCTTAAAGGGAAAACCATGCAGAGTTTGGGCTTCAATGACGCCCATCATTCATTGGCACCAAAGAAGGTTCTTAAGAGCTAGAATCAATGGGGAATTAAGATACGAGTGAACAAACTAGGATTCCATACTGAGAAGGAGGTGGCCTTGGTCGGAAGTCAGGTCAAACTGCCAATTAGAATGCAATCAATTTCTGGGCAGAGTTCCAATCCTGGGAAGGCTCAGTTTGTAGAATAAAAAAAGTTTAACTTATTCCTGGGAGAATAATTTCAATTGTAAGGCACCCAGAGTCGCTTTTCAGAGTCAGATGGCAGCATATAAATTTAATAAATAAATAAAGCAAGGGTTGTCTATGGGCAGGAATATGACCAGTGGATCAATGTGCTACTTTGTGAGGAAGAAGAATTTATCTGAATGACCTATGCCGTTGTCCATCATTTACAGTAGATTCCTAAAATGTTGCATGTGGAACTGCCCTTTTAAAAATGTTTGGAACCTACTGTTTGGTTTTTTTCCCCGTTGTTTCTTTAATGAACCAGCAAAACATAAAAGAAAAATACTGCAATTAAAATAAATAAATTCAGGATGCAGAAACAAAAAAGCATATATTTAAATTATAGAAAGTCAATTTCCCCCCCCTAAAAAGGGAGCCACGTACTCTTTGTGAGCTCTTAAGAGCTTTTTCAAAGATCTTAAATATTCGTTGCCAAGCATGACATTTGTACAGAAAAAGGTAATCTATTAGGAAAAAAGACATTGTTAATATAGTTAATAAATTGCACTTCCAATAAATGTATCCTTCATTGTAGATTTTTTCCTCCAAAACTTTTTGCTACCACGTTGATGGTTGAGTCAGAACCCTTGCTCACAGTTTTACAAGTACCATGTTTTCCCAAAAATAAGACAGGGTCTTATTTTCTTTTGACCCCCAAAATAAGCCCTTGGCCTTATTTTGGGGGAGGTCTGTTATTTTTGAGGTGCAGGTGGTGGCAATCGTGGTCACCTCATGGTTGCTCCTTTGTTGCAATATTTTCAGGGAGGGCTTATTTTCGGGGGAGGGCTTGTTTTAGCGCATGCGCTCAAAAGCCTGTTTGGGCTTATTATCCAGGGAGGTCTTAATTTCAGGGAAACAGGGTAGTAACTGCAGCTAATGCAAAACTTTTGATGCCCAGATTATCTTCTGGCACCTGATACCGACCATATACAGTGGACCTGAATCATCCATATTAACCTTCAATTTTTTTTCTTGAAACCTAAATTATTTATCTTAGTGCCGCAGAAACCTTGAGAGAGAGGAACCATTGTTACTATTAGATACTCCCTCTTACAGAAGAAAAAGGGAAGGAAACAGAAATGAAAGAATGATTGTCCTCGGCTCTCCTCAGGATGCTACTCCTCTTTGAAAAAAAGGGGTAATCCTTGACATAACTGTTTTATTTAGTGACCATTCCAAGGTAACAACAGCACTGAAAAAAGTTTTTCACACTTAAGACTGTTGCAGCATCCCCATGGTCACATGATTAAAATCCGGACCCTTGGCAACTGGTCAAGTGACCCTTTTTGCGACTTTCTGATGAACAAGGGAAGCCGGATTCACTTAACAACCATATAAATTGTTTAACAGCTGGAGTGATTCGCCTAACCTTTGTAGCAAGAAAGGGTGTAAAATGAGGCAAAACTTACTTAACAAAATGTCTTGTTTAGCAATGGAAATGCTGGGCTCATTTGGGGTCATAATTCAAGGACTACCCAGTACAAGGGTTTGGCTTTCAAATCAGTGCACTATTAGTCTGGCAAACCTGTTCATCTTAGAATGTCTCCTGGGCTTGGTGCATAAGATACTCCTGTCCTTCATGAGCAGAATAATCTATGTATATATAAATGGCTGTTTGTGTGTATATGTTCCAGCATAACTCTGGAACGCCTCAAGCAATTTCAACAAACTTGGTACGCAGATGACTTACTCTCTGGAAACAAATACTGTAGGGGTAAGACACCCCTAACACCTCTGTGTGTGTGTGTGTGTGTGTGCGTGTGTGTGTTTGTGCGTGCCAGAATAACTCTGGAACACCTGGGCCGCTGAAATCAAAAGGACTGAATTATATCTATAGTGTTAAGTCACAGTACTTTCGAGAATGTTAGTGTGCATTTTGGATTCAAGTTTTGTTAAGATACAGCCTATTGTGCCTTAAAATGGCTTCTACTGTACAGCGTAGTGGAGGCTCCTTCTGGTAAGGGGGATTGGTTTTTACAAAAAACAAGGGAGTTCCCTCCGTTAAGGGGGATTTGTTCCAGGCAACACCGGGTTAGCAGCTAGTGTCAGATAGAAAAGGCCCGTGTACATCAGTTGTCCCAGGTCGTTGGTCATTTGCAAGAGATGAAAGTAATACAAGTTTTCCCTTGACCAGAACATCAGCACACCCCTTTCTCCAACTTATATGGATGTCATTCAGAACAGTAAACATACTTCGAAGAAAATACTGGATCATTTTGCGGAGTACGTATTTGACCTGGTGATTTCAAATCAAGGGCACAGAACAAATTTATTCGATTCACACTATCTTGATTTTGCACTGCCTTACCAGGAGTTTCTACTCTGTGCTCTGCTCCCCTCACCCACCCCCATTCCTAAGCTAATGTGTATATAGTGTGATACTGCAGCTCCTCTGGGACTTGCCAAAGAGCAGGCACGCGATGTGTTTCAAATCACATCAATTCAGTGTACTATTATGCTTTTGTGCCTTTGTGCATTAAAAGGGGGGAAATTAACGAAATCTAGATCAAATGACCTGTGCACGTTGCATTCTGGAGGAACAGTAAACTTGAACAAAAAACTTCCAGACGGCCAGGTAACTTTGGTCACCCTTGGCAACTGGGCTTCATTTTTGAATAATGTCTAACAGATGTCTAATGCAATACCCCAAGCCAACTGTCCTCCAGGGAAAGCTGTTAATGTCACTCTTTCTGGCTTACCCTGGAAGAAATGATTTGCAGAATAATGATCTTCCAAATTTTGTACGATGATGCTTTTTGTATCATTTGCTCCTCTAAAGGGAAAGTCCTTTGGGAGAAAATTAAGTATCATCAAAAACAAAACAAAAAAATGTTTGTTCCTCTCTACATTTCCAGTATATCACATGATGTGTTTTCCTTTTTAGTTTTGAACACAAGTGTTATGCAGAACTAATGGTGTTACAAGAAAAGAGAGAGAAAGCTAACAGAAAGTTCAGAAGGTTCGTTTTTCAAACTTAAAAAAAAAATAATATTCAGATTCCTTTAAAATTGAAGATCCTTTGGGGGAAAAAGCCATCCTGTCCTTCAAAACGTATGACATCAGGTGGTTATTTATCAACTAAAGTTAGTCATTTAAAAAAAATGCAAAGATGCTGCAGAGGAAAACTTAGGAAAACTTAAGATACCTTTAGAAGTATACTGAAAACTTCTCCAAAGGGAGGATTTGAGAATTTTACATTCTTTCCTTGTTCATAATCCCCAATACATTTAAACTTTTCCAAGGACCATTTATTTACACCAGGCCTTCTCAAAGTGTCACCAACTGGCGGTCCATGGACCACTGGTGGTCTGCGAGAAAATTTTGGTGGGCCACAGAAAAATTATTTGCATTTTTTAGATTGCACTAAAAACTATTTATCTTTTTTAAAAAATTCATATTAGTGGTCCATGGGATTTAAAGTTATGAATTTGGTGGTCCTTGAGGTCCAAAAGGTTGGTGACCCCTGGTCTGGGGATCTTTGGAGATCCCCAAACCCTTTTTAGGGGATCCGCAAACTCAAACATATATTATATATTTTTTAGTTTGACTTTCTAAAAGAGTACACAGCAATAGACATCAACCACAGAAAATCAAAGCTCTGGGGTTCTCAGTCATTTTTAAGAACATAGAGCAATCCAAAATGTTTGAGAACTACTAATTTAGACTATTGTTATATAGAAATAATTTCTCTGCCAGAGCACTTCAGATGGTTTGTGATTTAAAACAAAGGCTAAACATTTATTTGTATGTTTATAATTAACTAAGATTACAGTTTCATGGTTCCTGGGATCAACATCAGGGTCAAGAACCATACCAGTCTCAAGTCTTTCCACAGGCCGAGAGACCACGAGTGCCATGGCCACATAAGAGATTTTTAGGGACAGGAGGAGCTGTTGTCAGCTGTCCCAGCTGGGCCATGGACAAATCTTTGTGCACCAACTTCTCTAAGCCAGGGGTTCTCAACCTCACGGACAGTTAAGAAGTGTGAAATTCAACTCCCAGAATTTTAGCTGTTCAAGTTCAGACAAGTTGCTAAGAGTTGAAAACAAGACTGCCTTAACTCATTCCTTTTTCAAAAATGTAATTTTTTTAAAAAAAATGGATATAATCCTAAATGGATGCTTTACTTTGGATGATGGTGAATCCGTTATTTTCCCCCTCACCACGTTAAACATTGTTTATGAGCAAGAGACTACTTTTATTTGATATTAAGCCTTCCAAGAAATACTCTGCACAAAGACAGACACGCAGTGGGACATGCCATGGGTTGGCAACGCTTTGCCCACCCTGCTAGAAATTTAATGAAACGTCACTTTGGCTTGTCCACATTGCAGTGGTGGGTTCCAGATCCTGTTCCAACTGGCACGGTTGGAACGGGCCCGGCGGTGTCCACATGGCTGCGCACAGTGCGCACGCACACATGTGCAGCACACACTCATCTCCGTGAGCTTCCACGACGCTCCAGCTGCTCAGTGAAGCATCGCACAGGTGCTGTATATGCTGTGCACGTAAGCGCCAAAGACTTAAAAGACCGGTAAAGAGGGAGGGTGGGCCCTCCGGAGCACCGTACTGGAACGGTATCTGGTGCTCCGGGCAGGCTCTGGTACACCCCTACCGGGGCATATTGCCTGCAACCTACCACTGCCACATTGGGACAAATGTGATATAAGCTGCACAGGGGCAAGAGTTAAAAAAAAGGAAGGGCGTTTCTTGTAATTTGCTGTGCTCTCTCTCTCTCTCTCTCTATATATATATATTTTGCCTAGGATGCAAGAAACCATCACCACGAAACCTACTGAAAAAAGGATGAAAATAGAACAGTTTCTCCTCCAAATGGTAATTCAGTTTTGATGTCACTATCTTCTGTGTTTAAATTCACTTTGCCGCCTACTTAGGAAATAGAACGTACTGGAGTTGATACATTGCTTTTATTCATGTTAACTTGGGTAAAAATAAATCCATTTCTTTTTGTATAATGTTAATTGTATATTAAAGTAGGTATGGGTCCTTATTCAATAACAGATCACGGAATGAAGTTGAACAGAAGTCTCTGTTTATCTTGTAAAAAGTAAAACCCGCTGGGGGCCTCTCAAAAGTCTTGATCCGCTTATGAAGGATACAGCACTGTTGTTTGACATATGCTTGTAGTAGAATTCAAGGAGATTAAGTATGGTGGAAAATAGCTTCTTCCTTGGGTTCAAAATCTGTTAGTCCTAAACTACCATCTGTAGAGTTGTTTCTGGAGGAAAGCCTTCCTCTTCCTCATCCCCACCCCCTGAAAATTTTGAGGTAGATGTGCCAGAAACATTTCGCTTCTTCTCACTCCACGATCTAGCTGGATTTTATTCCTCCTTTTAAGAAAAACTAACATCTGGAGATGGGACATTGGGTACTGAGTTAGAATGTTGGTGCGTTCCATTGTGTTGAAGAAGTTCCCCACAACTTCTGAATAACAGAATAAAGGAGTCGGAAGGGAGCTTGGAGGTCTTCTAGCCCCAACCCCTTACTTAAGCAGGAGATTCTATACCATTTCAGACAAATGGCTGTCCACAGCCCCTTCTTAAAAACCTCCAGTGATGGAGCACTCACAACTTAAGGCAAAGACATTTCACTGATTAATTAACCGTCAGGAAATTTCTTCTTTTGTCTAGGTTGGTCCTCTCTTTGATTAGTTTCCATTCATTGCTTCTTGTTCTGCCTTCGTGTGTTTGGAGAATAGGTACACACACACACACACACACACACACACACACACACACACACACACTCCTCCTTCTTTGTTGGTAGCCCCACAGATATTGGAACATTGCTATCATGGCTATCATCCCTAGCCCTTCTTTTCATTAAACTAGACATATCTATTTCCTGCAACCATTCTTCATAGGTTTAAGCTTTCAGGCCACTAATTATCTTTTTATAACTAGGGGCTGGGAGAGAAGGGAAGGGGTTACAGCATCACAACATGCAAAACTCCCACCCAAATATCATTGATGGTGTTTCTTTTGAATAGGCAAATGCCAAGATACAACGTCATGGCTCTTGTGGATCACAATCGGGAGCCAAAGATGCCTGACATCAAGATACGTGCTGTGAATGCTGATGGGATTCTTTTTTTTTTCCTTCCGCCAAAATTAAGTATATTCAACTTTTGGTATGAAGTAGGCTCTGGCTTCCGAATCAATAAAGAATGAGACAGAGTCATTGGGCCTTTTTTCCCCCCTCCCCTTTAATTCCAATCTGGTTCGTTTCCATAATTTTAACCGATACAAAGTCCAGACAGAAATCAACATTTTGGATGATTATGTTGGAAGCATATTTTAAGAAAGAAAGAAATAATACATTAGAAAGATTAATAGCGCTTTTGAGAGAGAGAGAGAGAGAGAGAGAGAGAGAGAGAGAGAGAGAGAGAGAGAGAGAGAGAGAGAGTGTGTGTGTGTGTGTGTGTTTGGAAACCCATCATAATAATAGCTATTGCTATTGTTCGTTATAATGTAATGAAAAACAGCAAAATGAATTGTTTACTGGCGTACAAACTCCTCCGAAAATGTGGCGTCCTTCAGAGTTCATAGACAATTTCAGCTCCTCTGCCAGGATTGGTGGCAAAGAGGCTGTTTTCTTTCAGGGCTAACCTTTGCCCACCGTTTCTGTAATAAGCCTCCTTCACATTTGCTAGGAATCTTTCCAGTTTGTCCGCAGGAACCATTGACACAGTGCAGCCACCCCATCCTGCCCCAGTCAGGCGTGAGCCAACTGCTCCAGACTGCCTAGAGGAACAAAAAAATAAATAAATAAAACAGGATTCTTAAAGTCATAAATCAAGGGGAGAACGTGTTGTGCATGCAGGGAGCCGACTGGCAAATGCTGGACAGAAGTGGGTTGGATTTCTTCTAGTTTTCAAAAGAAAACAAGACAGACACGATAGGCAGCTAAAGGTCAGGTGGCCGGAAGGTTGCAACCCAGCTCTGAACAGCTGACACCTTAAACTGCCTGGGGTAATCTAATCTGAACTACGGATTTACTATGAACTTCATAGTTTAAGGTCATCCATCTGTCAGCCTTGATGTCTATATAATATCACCAAACCTCTAAGACTAGTGAATAGAAAACTGAATAGTAGGATAACATTTTACCTATGCCCTGAAATGGTTTCCTATAGGCATATCTTATCACTATTGGAGACAGTCCAGATTAGATTCGTCTTTACTCTAATCTCTCATCTCTCTTCTGATATTTTATGTACCTATCTGTCCACCAGAATTCAGGTTTTTTTTTTTTTAATTTCCTCCCTAATGGGAATGGGGACAGTGGCTATTGATATCCCTCAGTGGCTCAGCCCCACCGTAATAGGAACTGCTGTTCAGGTAAAGAATTTACGTGCAACGATTTACTCACAGTTTAGAAGTTGCAACAGCCCAATTTTGCCATACTTTTAGACGGTTCCTAAAATGTAGCTGCTGACCAGGTGTTTACATATACACCTCTGGGTCAATGGCCAGATCTGCCATGAGTTCTTCAGGTGTCATTTGAATGTTTTGGTTTCCAATTAGCATTCTCAAATTCATTCACCTTTGCCTAGATCAGGGGTGTCAAACACAATTCCATTGAGGGCCGCATCAGCGTTGTGTTTAACCTCAGGGGGCCGGGGTGAGCGTGGCTAGGATGGGCATGGCCAGCTCGATGTCACTCATGTCAGGGGTGCCTGTGGTGGCCTGAGCACTCTGCCAGCGAAACAGGCTCCAGAGTTCCGTTTTCAGCTGTGACGGCCTCCTGCAACCGTCTGCTAGAAAAAATGGCGCTCGGGGGGGGGGCTGCACACAGCCCTCCCAAACTCCATCTTTACTGGCAGAGGCACGGCGGGCCGGTTCTTCACTGTTTCCAGGGTGGCCCTAAGCACCCTGCGGGCCAGATCCAGCCCCTGAGCCTTCAGTTTGACACCCCCGGCCTAGATTCTACAACATGACCTTACGGAGCAGCAGCAAGAGAAATCTGTCACCAGCATTCACTAGTAAAGTCCTTTTATTTCAGAGATCCTCAAATTCTGCAGTATACCAGAACTGAATTTATGTGGGGCGTTTACTGTAAGCGTTGAATGCCCAAATCATGCATCCTTTCGGACCTTGCCCTAGTCTACTCTAAGAGAAGGCAGCTACCGGCTTGTCCAGAAAAAGCGAGTCCAAGCACTTCCAGCAATCCAGCTTTGGTGTCTGCAGAGTCCAGGGGTGGGCATGGCCATGGTGGGCATGGCCTACTTGGCCTCCTGCACCACGGTGGGGGGGTGGGCTTCGGAGGCCGGAAATGGGCCCATTTCTGGCCTTCCAGAACCTCTGGGAGGCTCATTTTTCGCCCTACCTGTGTGGACCCTGTACTTACCTGGCATGCGTGGGGACTCCTGGGAGGGGCGAGGTAAGGTTGGACAGGGTGGGAGGGGGCACCTAGGGGTGGGATTTGTGGGTTCTCCGAACTGGGCAGATTCTTAGCTAAAGGTTCTCCCGAACCTGTGTGAGCCCAGAGCAGCCCACCCCTGGGGCCCTACCCCATCTAGGCATAACTGCAAAGCATCTAGATACACAAAGGTTTCTTTGTATCTTCAAAGGTTATAAGAAAGCTCTAAGAATTGATAATCCGAGATACATAAGCAATGCACCTGCGCACTCTCTTCAAAAAGTTCTTCAAGCCCAAAGACAGCAATTGGCAATGATTATAGAGAAGAAGAAGAAAACCACATTTCTGCATGAAATCGCTGCCCATTATTGTTACTATATTAGGTAAGTTTTATCCCTGGACCAGAAGCAGACAATAAAAAGCTAGGAGAGGAGGGGAGGCTTCAATTATCAGCGAAACATGCCAGAATAAAGTATGTTTTTTAAAACAAACAATCGCTGTGTAAATTCAGAATAAAACGAAGAACAAGCTGTTGGTTGGATGCTGCATAATTCCTGTCATAAATCTCCTCAGCCAGGTTTCAGTGGCAAGCTCAGAAGAAAAATCTGTGGCATTTTAGGCATACGTTGAATTTTGTCTGTCATGGTTTTCCTTATAAAGGCCAAAACTGAAATCACTTTTCTCCTTCTTCAAATGAAATCTTTAATGCCATATTTTCATCTCAGTATTTCGCTTAGTTGCTGCATTGCTTCATTTATTTATTTTATCTTGGAGCTATCCTAAAAGTTGCACATCATTTCAGAATTTCCTCTCCACAAAGGACCCAGATGGAGTGGCTTCCTATATGGAACAGAGAAAACAGGAATTCCCAGCCAAACCAACTGGGAGGCTTTTGTATCTCAAAGGCACAGAAGGGAATCAGAGAGTCATCTTGAGATGGGAAAACCAAAACTACTTCTCTCTTCCCTGGGGATTATGGAGGGGAGCCCACAGAGGAAATTAACAGAGTTCCGTGCACTTTCGGTGTTGAGTCATGCCGGCCACATGACCATTGAGACATCTTCGGACAGCACTGGCTCTTCGGCTTTAAAACGGAGATGAGCACTGCCCCCTAGAGTCGGGAACGACTAGCACATATGTGTGAGGGGAACCTTTACCTTTAAAGCTCTCTATAAGAATCCGAACTATTTTAAGGGTCAGAGAAAATTGGTGGTAGGTAAGAGTTAACGGGATTCAAGGTGGGCTGGACATAAATCTCTTGTGGGCATGAAGGGACTGGAGATTGATGACACATTTGACCGCTCTCTCAGGCTCAGCCTGGTCATCTCCTACAATTTTGCAATCATTTGGCTCAAGAACCCTAAAGGATGTGGGTTTTATTTCTTAACAAAAGGTTTCCATTCAAATTGACTGTATGGATGCAATTGTCCCAAAATTCCAACCCACCAAAGAATACAGCATACTGCAATGGCCCAAAGCTTAAGTCTTTCTCATGTTGATCCAGAGTTTGTACCACAATGGCTTGGCATATACATTTCTCTGTGGCTTGAATGCCTAAGCTATCGCTTTGCTTGTACTGTTTATTTGGAATTGCTGGGGCACAACCAGTGGTGGGATTCAAATAATTTAACAAACGGTTCCCTGCCCTCATGATTTCTTCCAACAACTAGTTCACTAAACTGCTCAGAAAGTTAACAACCGGTTCTCCTGGAGTGGTGCGAACTGCCTGAATCCCACCACTGGGCACAACCTTTACACAACCCTCAATGTCATGAGAACTGCTTGCCAACTTTCTTTGAGACCATACATGGTCTGAAACGGGAGAGTTTGAAGCTCCATGATCTCCATCATGGAGATGCTGAAGTGACGATCTTCCCCACCAGCTCTGCCAAGCTTGGAACTTCTGAGGGCCTCCTCCTACTTTTACAACACCTCCTAAAAAGAGGTAATAACTGTCACTTAGCTCCTTAGCTCACCAAACCACCGGCGTTTCCTGCCAAGCATTTATAGCATGACAGCTCCGCTCTGCAACCATGCTGAAATCATTTAGATGCTTTGGAAAGGGCCTGAGTCAGCATCCACCCTATGAGCGCCAACAGTTGCTATCAACTGGCCTAAACGCAGCAAAAGAGGAAACACGAGGAGACTTCGCTGTCAGAATCAGCCAGTCTGCAGATGCTGTTAGATCTGGGGTGTTTTCGTTATGAATGGAAACTGCTCGCCACGTTTCTTCCTCTCTTTCTCTTTCTCTCTCTTTGCATTGTGGGAAATGCTGCACAGAAGACCCTGCTCACTCTTCCTGGGAGTTGGGAACGGCTTGTACAAGGGCTGAGTAAAAACGTCTTGAAAAAGATATTGGAAGGTTAGGAGTTTCATTCTTTGAATGAGTAAAGAAAATGGATGGGATTACATCTTGTATGTATGTATGTATGTGTATGTATGTATGTATGTATGTATGTATGAATGTATGTATGTATGTATGTATGTATGTATGTATGTATGTATGTATATAATAATACAATAGCAGAGTTGGAAGGGACCTTAGAGGTCTTCTAGTCCAACCCCCTGCCTAGGCAGGAAACCCTATACCGTTTCAGACAAATAGCTATCCAACATCTTATTAAAGACTTCCTGTGTTGGGGCATTCAGAACTTCTGGAGGCAACTTCTGTTTCACTGATTAATTGTTTTAACTGTCAGGAAATTTCTCCTTAGTTCTAAGTTGCTTCTCTCCTTGATAAGTTTCCACCCATTGTTTCTTGTCCTACCCTCAGGTGCTTTGGAGAATAGCTTGACTCCCTCTTCTTTGTGGCAACCCCTGAGATATTGGAAGACTGCTATCATGTCTCCCCTAGTCCTTCTTTTCATTAAACTAGACATACCCAGTTCCTGCAACCGTTCTTCATATGTTTTAGCCTCCAGTCCCCTAATCATTTTTGTTGCTCTTCTCTGCACTCTTTCCAGAGTCTCCACATCTTTTCTACATCGTGGTGACCAAAACTGAATGCCGTATTCCAAGTGTGGCTTTACCAAGGCATTATAAAGTGGTATTAACACTTCACGTTATCTTGATTCCATCCCTCTGTTTATGCAGCCTAGAACTGTGTTGGTTTTTTTGACAGCTGCTGCACATGGCTGGCTCCTATTTAAATGGTCGTCCACTAGGACTCCCTTTCACAGTTACTACTGTTGAGCAAGGTACCACCTATACTGTACCTGTGCATTTCGTATTTCTTGCCTAAATGTAGAACCTTACTCTTTTCACCATTGAATTTCATTTTATTAGATAGTGTCCAATGTTCGAGTTTGTCAAGATCCTTCTGTATCTTTAGCCTATATGTAAACGTGTGTGTATACATACACACAAATACACACACACATGTGTATGCAGGGGTGGTATTCACTTACCTTCCCCCCTTGTTCGCAAAAGGGAGTGCACACACAACATCTGTGCAGCGTCGGTGCATGCGCTCCTTCTTCCGTGCATGCACTTCGGCTAAAAAAAAGGGCCTAAATGGGATGCCATAGAGCTGGGGCGGGTGGGTGGGGCCAGCCGCGATTTCCGTTACTGGTTCGGTTGAACTGGTCCAAACCGGCAGAATACCACCTCTGAGTGTGCATATTTATACGTGTGTGTGTGTATGTGTGTACACCCTCACCCACCCACACACACATATATATATCTCCCTTTTTAAGGTTTTTATTTAGTTCAAGAAAAATGACTTAACAGTGTAACACTGTCCTGTTTTCTCTGCAATCCAACCCAACCAGCATTTACTTTCCCCGGTTGTGCCAACTTACAGACAGATGTCCACCAGCTGATCTAGTTCAGGGCAGCTGCACTCGTACAAGTCCCTGCAACTGGCATGGCTCTGGTTCATTAAATCTCCCAGCAATGCAATCGCATCGTCAGGTGCTTCCACGCAGATTTTCTTGAATCGCAAAACTCTGGCAGCTTCCGCGTACACATGCTTAGCACGCTGGTATAACTTAAAAGTCGTCACTGCAGAAAATAAAAGGGGGGGGGGAAATTCAGGAAATAATGGAAACTTTGGATGATTTATTACCGTCAGATGTAGCCATGCAGCTTCCAAATATCATGTTTCCCTGAAAATAAGGGTCTTATTTTCTTTTGATCCCCAAAATAAGCACTTGGCCTTATTTTCGAGGAGGTCTTATTATTTTTGAGGTGCATAAGTTGGCGAGCGTGGTCGCCTCATGGCTGCTACTGTGTAGCAATATTTTCGGGGAGGGCTTACTTTAGCACATGCGCTCAAAAACCCGATTGGGCTTATTATCCAGGGAGGTCTTATTTTCGGGAAAACAGGGTATAAGTAAGGAAAACGAGCTTTGTTTCTCATTTGTTCACATCTAGGTATAATACTACGTGCCATAGTTTGTCACAACCCCGGTGTGCAGAGGTAGCGTCAATGCATGTGGAACTTCACCATAAGTAACAATTTGAGGGAAAACTGGAATAACCCAAGAAGAGAATGGCACAACAGGGAGAAGACTCATCAAAAGACAGGTTGAAGCGAAAGAAGGAAACGTCTCCGTAAGTAGATTCGGGATACAGGAGTTTTTAAACAAGATACGTAAACTGAGAATGCAGGTAGTCCTCAATTGAGCTCAATTGTGAAGTGAATTTGGCACTCATTTTATGGGTTTCCTTGCCTCCGTTGCTAAGTGAATCCCTGCAGTTGACAAGTTAGTAACCCGGTTGTTAAGTGAATTCTGGCTTTCCCGTTGACGTTGCTTATGAGAAGGTTGCAAAAGGGGATCCTTTTGGGAACACCGCAATGGTCATAAATGTGAGTCAGTTCCCAAGCATCTGAATTTTGATCACATGATTGTGGGGAATGCTGAGAATGTATAACTCTGAAAAACGGTCACTTTTTTCAGCGCCACTGTAACTTTGAAAACTGTTGTAAGTTGAGGACTACCTGTACTCAAGCCATTGGAGATCTTCTTGACAAATACTACTGGCCAAGGCTAATGGATATCTTTCTCCTCTTGCTCCTAGGAGCCCATGAAATTCTGAGAACGATCATCAAAGTGTAGGCCAGGCACAAGGAACCCAAACGGAACCTTAAGCTGATCAGAGCTGCTTCCTTATTGCTGCCTGCCTATTTACAAGAATCTCACCACATTTTCTTGGGAACAGCCAGGTAAAGAATTCGGGGATTCTGGGAGGTGGGATGGGCTCTCTGATTTCCATCATTTTCTTCCCTGCAGGGACCCTGAGCTCAGTCTTTTCTCTCCCCACTCGAGCTGGAGATTCTACCACAGGTAGGAAGAACTGCGCAGACCATGGTAAGCTCCTTTTTATGATCCTGTAACCCCTTAATCAGGGGTGGGCTTCAAAATTTTTAGCAAGGGGTTTTCCGTCCAGTTGCTGGGTGGGTGTGGCCATGGTGGGTGTGGCCTAGCCAACCTCCTGCACCATGGCCGGGGTGGGTGGGGGGGAGCACTTTTTGCCCTACCCAGGCTCCGGTTGCTTTCCTCTAGCTTCCAGGAGGGCGAAAACGGCCTCCCCAGGCTCTGGAGGCCAGAAACGGGCCGGGAATTCCCACAGGCCCATTTTTCACACTCCCCGAGCCTCCGCGCACACCTTCAACAAACCTGCATCCAAAACAGGCTGCATGAAGACTCCTGGGAGGGGTGGGGTGAGCGGGGTCAGCCAGGAGTGGGATTTGGGGGTTCTCCGAAATGCACAGAATCTTAGCTAGAGGTTCTCCTGAACCCCTGCAAACTCCCCAGCAGCCCACACCCGCGTTAATTTGGGTTAGGGGTTGGAGATAAATTCACCTCATCCCCATCCCTCTCCTCCAAAGTACTGCTACTATTGTCTCTCCCAGCTGGTTAAAAGTGGCACGTTATTGTTATAGGCTGCAGAATCATAGCCCCCCCCCTTCCCTCCCCCCGCAAGACGGGGCTGTGGGAAGAAGAGCAGGAAGCAACACCACTCGGAAGGAGCCCAGCGATTTCTCCAAGATGCCAGTTATTTGGCATGCTATGAAACACAGCTCTGCTTTATAACAATGGACCCCCATAAGACACATACCCAACAGCATGGTGCTTCTGGAATACGATTAAACCTCACACAAATACTGGTTTTTTCCCTTACCAAAAAAATGCTGATCAAAATTGTTCTCTGGGGAGCGGCCACTGAACAATGGGTAGAACTTGCCCAATTCCCAGCCTACCAAACTCATAGAGTACATTTTGTCCTCCAAGCTTATGAATTAATCGCAGCGCTGCTGGTTTTTTTTTTTTTTTTTTGCACGGCATGGGTTACGGCTGAACCCTTCGTAGAGGAGAGCAGAGAAAACACAATGCTCATTTCCCCCCTTCCCCCCCACAGGGCGACTTCTATCTTCAGGATGGTCCCTTCTGTCCAACCCCCCCCCCCATTTTTTTTTAGTTTAAGAAATCACCTGAGGGCCTTTGGAAACAACGCCCTTTTGTTTTTTGGATGTATCCGAAGTTGCGTGAGAGTTTGCCATCGCTCATGCTCCCTTGTAAATCACCCTTGAACAGTAGTAACCCGAAAATTAAAAAAAAATTAAAAACTCAACAAGGCGTCTGGTTTCGATTTGGAGGCAAAGGCTTTGCCAAAGGCTGTGATTGATTCTAAGACCACCCTTCGGTAAGGCAAGACTTCGCTGGCCAGATTACCTTAAAGCACTTTGTGGGTTCTCCCAAGCTCACCACGTGGGGCATTGGCAGCTGGAATCCTCTCTCTCAGTTCCTGCCTGCCAGCCAGACCCTGAGAAGGCATAGCAAGCCCCTCCCCAACATTGGGTCAGGCTACAGGAGGCTCTTCTACACCCTGCCTGGGTGGTTGCTGTAACTCAGGGGTGTCAAATGAGATTTCATTGAAGGTTGCTTTTGAACTTGGTGGGCCAGGGACTATAGAAAATGAAAAGATACATATATACATACATACAACCTTTAAAGTGCTCCATGGCTTAGGCCCAGGGTACCTGCGAGACCACCTACTGCCACAGGTAGCCTCCCACCGTCCAGTGCGATCCCACAGAGTTGGCCTCTGCAGGGTGCCATTGGCGAGACGGTGTCGGCTAGCGACCCCCAGGGGGAGAGCCTTCTCTGTGGGAGCGCCTTCCCTCTGGAATGAGCTGCCCCCGGAGCTTCGCATAATCCCTGACCTCCGGTCCTTCCGACATGCCCTAAAAAGTTGGCTTTTCCAGCAAGCCAGCCTGGCCTGAACAAAAGAAAATAAATTATTGATCATTGTTAATTTTAATTTGATTTTTTTAAAAATGTTATTGTCAATTCTAATTGGGATAATTTGGGATATTCTATTTAATTTTTTTTAACTTTTATATTATGTGTTTCTTTTAATGTTGTACGCCACCCTGAATCCTTGGGAGAAGGGCGGCATATAAATCTAATAAACCTAAACTTAAACTTAAACCTATACCTATATACATATATACATACATACATACATACATACATACATACATACATACATACATACATACATACACACACACACACACACACACACACACACACACACAAACACACACACACACATATATATTGTTGTAGATTTTCACGGGTGTAGGTATGCTGGTCTTGTTGTATTCGGGTCTTTTCCCATGCAAGATTGAGATTGTCTTGGCAACGTTTCGGCGAGGTCTCACTCGCCATCCTCAGGCTGCTGTTTTCGGTTTAAAGTGTGATCGGAGCTGCAGTCTTTCTATAAATCTTGGTGGGGGTATGTGGAGTGCTGGCTTTGTTTCAGTAAGTGGATTGATTGGATGTGTGGCTGTATCATGATTGGTAGATTGGTGCTGATTGGTGCTGGCTGTGTGTCCGTTGTTGTTTTGTGTTGTAAAGGCCTGGGTGGTGGTAGGGCTCGTTTGTTGACTAGGGCTGGTTTCTAGATGTCTGGTAGGCAGGAGGTATCATCACGTTTATTCATGTTGTGGGGGTGTTTATCTATTTCAATAGCTTCCATAAATATTCTCTTGTTGAAGTGTTCTGTTTTGGAGATTAACCTGATTCCTTCAAAATTAATTTCATGCCCTGTAGCTTTAAGGTGCTGGAAATATATATATAACTTCCTGTCAGGCCAGGAACTATAGAAAATGAAAAGATATATATATAAGCAAAAAACAAGATGGCGGTACCTATGGCGCCGCCGATAGAACCGGTTTGGGCGCATGTCCAGCCGAGTTACTGCCTATTCAGCTGAACCAATCTGAACTGAAAAGAACCCACCTCTGCTTCTAACCTACCAGATACATCCTGAAAGCAGAGGTGGGCTTCCCATAATTTAACAACCAGTTCGCCTAGGGCAGAACCGAAAATGTGAGTGCATGTGCGCTTTGCTTGCATGGGAGCCTTCCGTGCTTAAACACATGGCAATTTCATGTGTGCGGCTTCCAGAACACCTTCTCGGGCAGCCGCGGTGCATAGAAGCGGGCGAGGCATGGACATCAGCTAGGCTGTGTGGGCGGGATGGGCGAGCCAGAGAATGAGATATATAGGACGGGATAGCACCGGGGGGAGGGTGGGTGGGCCCAGCCAGTGGTCGGAACTACTGGTTCGCCCAAACCAGTCCGAACCGGCAGCAGCCCACCTCTGCCTGAGAGTTATATCTCTTTTGATATATGACTCTTAAATATAAATACATCAGATACAATTTGTCTTAAGACTGCTTAAGCCACGGGACATAAAATCCTGTTTACAGAATTTATGCCGATTGGTCCTACGGGGACTATTTTAATGGGCTTGAGAAGTTTGTGTTGCTTTTTTTTTTTTTTGTAATAATTATTTGTCTTAGAAATTTTGAAATATAAACAGTTTTGGAAATGTTGGCACCAAAGGGGTCGTAAATCAACGAATTCAATGGTCAAACAGCCAACTATCTTTTGATCCAGAGTGTTTTAAGTATGTGGCACAAGTGCCAAAAACGAAAACGAAATATTTTAGAAGAGCCCCACAAAGGTCATGTTGGACATTTTTAAGGCATTCTGCAACCATATATAAATATACTGGGGGGGGGGGGGGGAATACCAAAGAAGAGAGGCAGAAATGCACATTCATAGTATTTGAGGATTCCAAAACCAAGTTTGGGGTTATATAAACATTAGGCTGTTATACAGAGAGATATTAATTTTCTTATTTCTTCTTTTGCAACTAACCAAGATTTCTCTCATGCCAAAGAAAACAACATGATTGCTTCATGACCCTTTCCTCTCCCCCCCCCCCGGTCTTATCAAACAAAATCGCAGTCACACCATATATTAAGAGAGATTCTACTTGACTTAACATCTGCAAACGCTAGATGGAATAACTTTTCCCGTAGGCTTTGGAAAAATATTTCATCGAGTCTTGGTGTGTAAGAAAAAAGGAAGGGGGGGAAAAAACGTGGAGGCAAAATAATTGGGAGTCTACTGCTCTCTACTCTTCTGGAGCAAATCTGAAAAAAGGGATAGTCAACATGTCACTAATGTATCACTTCCTTCAATTAATGAGAATCAGCCCACCAAATGTCCTTAAACAGCCCCTCCCTTTCTTCCTCGTTGGCTTCGCTCCCGGTGGCTCCAGCAACGCTATATTGCCAAGAGACGGCAAACGCCGGTACCCACCGTCCATCTGGTGCCTTTTACAAGTAGAAAAATAACAAAGCCGATGACCACACAATCATAGATTGGGAGAAGGCTATTGAGGTCACCGAGGACATTCCTGTGGTCAGTGCAGGAATGTTAAATAAATAATCTCTTCCAGATAGCTCCCCAGAGGGTGCTTGACTCCATCCAGTAGAGGAGAAACCACCATTTCTTTCGTAACGGCACCGAGCTATTCTTACCGTCAGAAGACATCTACATCCTGAATCCTAGAATGACACGAGATCTGAACCAGAGGTGATATTCAGGCAGTTCTGACAGGTTCCGGAGAACCGGTACCGGAAATTTTGAGTAGTTCGGAGAACCGGCAAATAGGTTGGCCCTGCCCCCCACTTCCCCCCAGCCGATCTCCTTTTGTTGACCCGAACAGGAGAACGGAGCTGGAAAGCAGGTTAGTGGGGTGGGGAGGGAATGGGGATTTTGCAGTATCCTTCCCCTGTCACGCCCAGAAAGCCACACCATGCCCACAGAACTGGTAGATGAAAAAATTGAATCCCACTACTGATCTGAACGTTCTTCTATGGGATAGTTATCACACCACCTCCCACCCTTTTCTTCTCCAGAGAAGCCAGGTGGAAAAGGAAGACATAATCTGAGAGCTGTGATGTCTATGTTGCTGGCTGATTATAATCATGGGCAGCAACAGTTACAAGAGAATTTAATTTAACAATTCACTTCTTTCTTTCAGGATGTCGGAGTGTCGGACCAATCATTTGGGGGGGTGGGGGGTAGGAAAAGACCATTCCTGGATAACTGTTGGCAATTCTGTTTAAAATGACTTTGCCTAATTCTTCCAATGAGAACTGAATCCGAGGTGGCGCAGTGGTTAAATGCAGCACTGCAGGCTACTTCAGCTGACTGCTAGTTCTGCAGTTAGGCTGTTCAAATCTCACCGGCTCAGGGTTGACTCAGCCTTCCATCCTTCCGAGGTGGGTAAAATGAGGACCCGGATTGTTGGGGGCGATATGCTGACTCTGTAAACCGCTTAGAGAGGGCTGAAAGCCCTATGAAGCGGTATATAAGTCTAACTGCTATTGCTATTGCTATTGCTATTGAATCCCCATTTGCCTAATTCACCAATATGAAACCAAAAGAAGGAATGTTCCTTCTTAACGACGGTTGTACGGCATGCTTTAGAACAAGCCCATCCACAACTCGCTTAGGTGAAAGCCAGAAACCCAGGTGTAACTAACAATTGTCCTAATAACACAAAAAAGGGGCCACTGATCTGGTTCCCTGGAATCAAATCACAGTTGATTGCAACAGCCAGAACATTTCCCCCCCACCCAACATTGATTCTTTAAAGTCTTTGGCATAGACAGAAATGATAAATTGCTTCTGACATCACCAAACTGGCATGCTACTTACCATCCTGTGTGTTCTGGCTAAGGATCTTAGTGCGTAGCTCTGTGGGGTTAATTCCCAGGTTTCCCCCAATTTCTTCTAGGCTGTAAGGCTCAGGGTGAAACGCCTCTTCCACCACAGCCAGCATTTCCTCCAAGCTTAGCTCCAGCTTCCTTTGCACGTCTTGGAGTTTTGCCACCGCTCTCCAGTCTAGGCCTCTGGATTTCGCTAAAAGCTGAAACAAGCAAAGGATAAGTAGCTCTTTGGATGCAAAAACTAGGAACAGAAAGAAGTTAACCCAAACCTTTCTTCAAGAGAGCTTAGAAACCTCCTTAGTTTCTTTCGTGTTAAACTTATATTTGCCCACAAAGAAATCAGTTTCTTTCCTTGAAAAGAAAAGACTTTACAAGAACTTTAAGGGATTGAGAATGGGCTGTCATGCGACATTGGCCGCAAAGGTTTTGTTAGGCAAACTAGGGACGCGGTGGCTCAGTGGCTAAGACGCTGAGCCTGTCGGTCAGAAAGGTCAGCAGTTCGACAATTCGAATCCCTAGCGCCCCGTAACGGAGTGAGCTCCCCTTACTTGTCCCAGCTTCTGCCAACCTAGCAGTTTGAAAGCACATAAGAAATGCAAGTAGAAAAATAGGGACCACTTTGGTGGGAAGGTAACAGGGTTCCGTGCCCCTTCGGCGCTTAGTCATGCCGGCAACATGACCACAGAGACGTCTTCGGACAGGGCTGGCTCTTCGGCTTTGAAACGGAGATGAGCACCGCCCCCTAGAGTCGGGAATGACTAGCACATACTGTATGTGCGAGGCAGTGGTGGGTTTCAAAAAATTTTCGAACCTACTCTGTGGGTGTGGCCTCCTTTGTGGGAGTGGCTTGCTGGCCATGTGACCTGGTGGGAGTGGCTTGCCAGCCATGTGTTCTCTCTCTCTCTCTCTTTCTCTCTTTCCTTCCTTTTGTCTCTCTGTCCTTTTTTCCTTTTTTCCTTTCATCTCTCACTTTTTCTTTCTTTTTTATTTTTTTATTTATTTCTTCCTTTCTTTCTGTTTCTCATTCTCTTTCTGTGTGTGTGTGTGTGTGTGTGTGTGTGTGTGTGTGTCAGTGGTGGGTTTCAAACAATTTTGGAACCTCTTCTGTAGGTGTGGCCTGCTTTCCGGGTCCACTGGTGGAACCTCTTCTAACCGGTTTGGTAGATTTGAGGAACCGGTTCTACCGAACTGGTGCGAACTGGTAAGAACCCACCTCTGGTGCGAGGGGAACCTTTACCTTTTAAGGTAAATAAATAAAACATAAGGTACAGTTTATGATGAGCCGAGGTGGTGCAGTGGTTAAATGCAGCACTGCAGTTCAGCAGTTTGGCTGTTCAAATCCCACCAGGCTCAGGGTTGACTCAGCCTTCCATCCTTCCGAGGTGGGTAAAATGAGAACCCGGATTGTTGTTGGGGGCGATATGCTGACTCTGTAAACCGCTTAGAGAGGGCTGAAAGCCCTATGAAGCGGTATATAAGCCTAACTATTGCTATTGCTATTTATATAACCCGTCATATTACAAAAATGGGATCTCAAATGCTGCATGAAAGCTACAAACAGGGCCTAAAGCTAAGCTAACATTTCCCTCTTATTTATCCTTTAGCATTCAGAGATACACAAGCCATTTCCTGTGGCTGCCTAGATGAATGTTAATAGACTTCCCTTCAGTTAATTCTCTCGTTGTTTGACAGTCCATCTAATCTACCGACTCAGTGATAACCTTGAATGTGGCTTAATCTCAGCTCAATTCTTCTCGCGCAGCCTTCTCAGACTGATGGATTTGAAGTGCCACAAAAGTGCACGGACTGAATTCCTTTGGGCCATCATCTACTCAGAAAGCAAAGGTCTTTAAGGACCACTGTTGAAAGAAATAGGAACTTTATCAAACCCTTGTCCAGACAGAATTTCCTCCTCGCATTAACAAGCCAGAGGAAAGCATCATTAGGGATTTTCCTATCTCGCGCATGAGAACATTGCAGGCGACTACGGTGAAAAAGATTGGACGTTTTCTTGGCTCTATTAGCCGGCCAGGCAGAGTGGAGATCCCTGATGCTCAAGGCTTTCTGCCAATGAATCTTGAAAGGAATATTCCAGCAGCTGCTGGGTTTATGTATCCTGAGAATGGTAGGTTATTTCTGGAATGATTATTTCTGCCCGGGTTAATTTTGATCTAACTTGTGGCAACTGTGCCAGCTCTTTCCTAAGAGGTTCTACTTGGTGTGGAAGAAAATCAGCCAACCAGACTACAAATGTTTTTTTGCAGAGTCACCGCCAACACAGCCCACCCCAAACCATAAAGAGTACAGGTGGTCCTTGACTTACAACACTTCCTTTAGCGACCGAAGTTACAACAGCACTGAAAAAAAGTGACTAATGGCCATTTTTTTCCACACAATCCTTGCAGCTTCCCCTCTGGCCCCATGATCACAACAAACATGTCGCTAACTCAACAACTGCAGCGATTCACTTAACCATCGGGGGCAAGGAAGGTCATAAAATGGGGCAAAACTCAGCTAAGAGCCGTGGTGGCGCAGTGGTGAGAGTGCGGTACTGCAGGCTGCTTCTGCTGCCTCCCGGCTGCCTGCAATTTGGCAGTTCAAATCTCACCAGCCTCAAGGTTGACTCGTCCTTCCATCCTTCCAATGTAGGTAAAACGAGGACCCAAATTTTGGGGGGCAACATGCTGACTCTGTAAACCTTAGAGAGGGCTGGAAAGCAATATGGGGACATATATAAGTCTAAGTGCTATGGCTATTAACAACTGTCTCACTTAGCAACAGAAATTTTGGGATCAATTGTGGCCATAGATCAAGGACTACCTATATGTGAATTTCCCCAAATGTGAGCTGAGCTCAGGAGAGGAGCCTGTTACCATAGCAAAAAACCCTAGCTGTTGTGGCCTGGCAGCAGAGTCGGACAGTGAGGAGGTTGGGGAGGAACATGGGCCAGTCCTGGAGTCTGGGGAAGGCTCGGACGAGGGCTCCGTGTCAGAGGCAGAGAGGAGGCCAGGGCCATATGCCAGTTATTGGCTGCCTTCAGAGTTTAGACATCAGTGAGGCAGAAGAACAGCTGGAGCCTGTTCCCAGTATGCACATGCACAGAGTTGCCAGAGCTGAAGAACAGGGGTCAACATGGGAGTAAGGCCACAGGTGGACGCTGAATGGCCCCTCCCAGAGGAAATAAAAGAGGAGCGAAAGGGGAGTGGAGTTTGCAGGAGACAATCAGTTCGCTTCATTGGTTCGTGACTCTCCGAGACTCCTTGCCAAATTCTGCAGAGATCGGCCTGGCAGCTCTCCAAGTCAGATAAGGCCTGTGATGGTAAATCCTCCCTTGAAAGACTTTGCTGGATGTGAATGAGCAGAATTCACAGTAAAATTAATAAAAGGGGATTTTGTTGGGACCAGGAGTTTGCTTCATGCTCTCGGGAAGCCTCGGTCAGAACACTAGCTTTCCTGCACCATCAGGGCACATAGAGCATCACCAGGGAGGCAGCTAGGAGTTCTTCGTTTCTAACCGAGGCCTCCAGCCTGCTTAAGTTAGACCTTCTGGCCTGGATTTCAGGCAGGGCATGTGGGTGGCTTAATTTGCAGCGATTCAGTGGCCGTGAAAGACCGTGCCTGGTCAAAGGCATTTAGTGGCATAGAAAGCGAGACATGCGCGGCCTCTCAGCCCTGAGTCACATTTAATCCTGGCGGTGGTCCAACTTCTGCTCAGCCAGAGCAGTGGTTGTGGTTACTTTCCCTGAAGACAAGGGTGCAAAAATACACTTAGTGATGAAACCTTTCATTGTACATATCCCCAAAAGCCACTGTTTCTTTCTTTTGGTTTTTTGAATTCAAGGGGGGTTTCTATAAGGAGAAACATATTTTGAACCACAGCTGTGGCTAAATGGAGAAGCTTGTTTGCCCTCCACCTCCTCCTACTCCTCTTCCTCCTCCTTCTACTACTTCTTCTTCCCTTCTTCTTCCTCCTCCCCTCCTCCTCATTATTCTTCTGTTTCTTCTTTTTGCCCTCCTCCTCTTTCTCTTCCTCCTCCTCCTCTCCTCCCTGCCTCATTCTTCTTCTTTTCTCCCTCTTCGCCCTCCTTCTACTTCTCCTCCCCCTCCCCTTTCTCCTTTTCTTCTTTTCCTCCTCCTCCTCCTCCTCCTCCTCCTTTCTCCGCCTCCTCCTCCTCTCTGCAAACCCTACCCCTTATAACACTGATGATGTTACCTAGTTGGGTCATGAAATGTCTCCAAGAAAAACAACCAACTCAGAGAGCACCAAGAACCCACAGTCGTCGTCGTCCTCCTCCTCCTCCTCCTCCTCCTCCTCCTCCTCCTCCTCCTCCTCACAATTTTTTCAATAAGATGTTCAGTCCTTTCCCCCCCCAAGCAAAGCCTGCCCTCTGCATTCCTAAATTACGCAGGGAAAATGCATTTAGCTCTCCTCTAAAGACAGACAAACAACAGGCTCCAGGTCTCTGAGGTCAGGGGTACTGTGGCCCATGCAGGATGTTGGTGAGTAGGAAAAGGGAGAAACGGTGAGAGAAATGCAGAAAAACTACCCATTTCCACTGTAACCTCCTCCTGACTGCAAAGCCGTTAAGAGTGAAAAAAAGAAACGCTCTGCTTTTGAATCAAATGTGCTGGTCGGTAAAGGCCCCACCAAACTCTTCCGTCTTTTTTTTTTAAGCTGGAAAAAAGAATAAAGCTATATATTGAGGGTGGGAAAACATTAGGAAGATTAATATGATTAATGCATTCGAGCTACCGTGGCTGTCTAATTGCTAGTCTTTTCTGTTTTAGTCCGATTCTGTTTATCTCCACCACCCCACCACCACCCCGTTTTGTTTTCCGTGTTAATTATTACAACATTAATTACTTTTGGTGCCACCCGAGTGACCTTCCTGAGGCTGGTTTACTTTTTTTTTTTCCTTTTCAATCCTGGTCCAGAATGCAGCTGCGCGAGCGATCGTGGGTGCACCTCGTTTCACCCACGTAACACGTATCCTCTGTGAGCTGCACTGGCTGCCTGTTGATCTCCGGGTGCGCTTCAAGGTGCTTGTTGTCACCTTCAAAGCCCTTCATGGTATTGGATCTGGGTACTTGAGAGACCGCCTACTGCCAATTACCTCCACTAGGCCAATAAGATCCCATAGATTAGGCCTCCTCCGAATCCCATCAGCCGGTCAATGTCGACTGGCAACTACCCGGAGGAGAGCCTTCTCGGTGGCTGCTCCGACCCTTTGGAACGAACTCCCCGTGGAGATCCGTACCCTCACCACCCTCCAGACCTTCCACATAGCCCTTAAAACCTGGCTGTCCCGACAGGCCTAGGGCTAAAGACTTTAACCCCCACCCGAAGAGTATGACTGTTGCGCTTTTAATGATGTATTGTCTTTATGTGTGTATCTTGCTTTGTTCTTCCCTCCCCCTAGATTGTGAGCCGCCCTGAGTCCCCCCAGGGAAAAGGGCGGCATATAAATAAAGTAAAATCCTAAATCCTAAATCCAATTAGGAAGCCTCCCCCAAAGTCAGTTCAGACAGATGCGCTGCCAGGTAAGGTAAATGTCACTCTCAGCCCCTAAAAAATTGAGTGCGCTATTGGGCATTCAGCTCTGCCAAGAAATTAAAACGGTCAATCCCCATATATCTTCCTTAAGGCTTTGGATTTCATTTCTCTAGCAATAGAAATAGCACTTAGACCTTCATGCTGATTCATTGTCCTTCACAGCCCTCTCTAAGCCGTTTACAAAGTCCCAAACAATCTGGGGCCTCATTTTACTGGCCTCTGAAGGCTGGAAGGCTGAGTCAACCTTGAACCAGTCAGGATCGAACTCTTGGCTGTGGGAAGAGTTAGCCTGCAATACTGCATTCTAACCATTTCCTCACCACAGCTCCTTCTTTCCTCCCTCCTTCCCTCTCTATGTGATTTATAATGTCAGCCTATTGCCCCCAACAATCTGGGTCCTCACTTTACTGATTTCTGAGGGGTGGAAGGCTGAGACAACGGTGAGCCCGTTAGGATCGAACTCCTGGCTGTGGGAAGAGTTAACCTGCAATACTGCCTTCTAACTGCGCCACCACATCTTCCTTCCTTCCTTCCTCCCTCCCTCCCTTCCCTTCCTTCCTTCCTTCCCTCCCTGATTTATAATGTCAGCATTTTGCCCCCAACAACAACTTCGGAAGGATGGAAGGCTGAGTCAACCTTGAGCCAGTCAGGATCGAACTCCCGGCTGTGGGAAGACTTAGCCTACAATACTGCATTCTAATCACTGCACCACCATGCAGTGGCTAGACTGCAATATATTCTACAACTGTGAGAGCCTAAAGGAGGCAAATTGGTCGATTCCTTGCTACACGTTGAAAAGAGTCTAGTTTCTGTAAACCTTCACCCTAAATATATATATATATGTATGTATGTATGTGTGTGTGTGTGTGTGTATGTATATATATATATATATATATATATATATATATATATATATATATATATATATATATATATATATATATATATATATATATATATATATATATATATATAATGTTTTTATTTGTGCTGATAAATAAATAAATATATATATTTATAATATATATATATATATATATATATATTAGCTGATAAAGGAGGAGAGCCTGTGGCTTAGTGGCTAATATAACTGCCTAATGTGTAATACAGCCCAGGTTCGAATCCCAGTAAAGGTATGGCTAGCTGATGAGAGTTAAATAGCTTGAAATAGATCTATACTAGTCTTCCTTTATTTATTTATCAGCACAAATGCAAGATAGATAGATAGATAGATAGATAGGTAGGTAGGTAGGTAGGTAGGTAGGTAGGTAGATAGATAGATAGATAGATAGATAGATAGATAGATAGATAGATAGATAGATAGATAGATAGATAGATAGATAAAGTTGTTTCTGGATGTTGATGGAGATAATAGTGACAAATTGAAAACTACTAGGTAAAGCCCAGGAAAAGCCAGTCTGGTGTAATGGCTAAGGCACTGGGCTAGAAACTAGGAGATTGTGAGTTCTAGTCCTGCCTTGGGCACTAATGACAGCTGGGGTAGACGTCGTATTCAGCCAGTTTGGCTGAAATCACAGGTGGGCCTGCCCACCCACCCCAGATCTATGCCATCCTATTTAGGCATGTTTTCAAGCCGTGTGCATGCCTGCAAGCCGCGTGCACGAGCAAAGCACATGCACAGACAGCTGTGTGCATGCGGCGTCGGGGCGCATGCGCTCTCACTCGCGACCTGGTCGGGAAAGTAAGTGAATACCACATGGGGGATCTTGGGTTGGTCATCGTCCCTCAAGCCCAAGGAGGAGAGAAATGAGAAATTGCTTCTGAAATCTTGCCAAGAAAACGGCAGGGATCCGTCTAGGCAGCCGTCAGAATTCAGCACCAGCTCCAAAGCACAAACCAACAAAAAGCATAAGATACCAAGCCCGGTGTAGTTATAAGAACGGTGGAACCAAAGCCCCAATTTTCTTCCTCTACCCTTACTTTACTACGAAGTAAAACCGTATTAGAGGGACGACGCCATGCAGGGCTTCTCCTACGCTTGCACGAAGCGACTTCAAGGGGGACACAGAGTCGTCTTCTGAGAGCAACGGTATTCCTTCCCCCCCCCTTTTTGTTTAATGTTAAGGCTTGGTCAAACTTTCTCTTGCACTTCATTTGATAATCATGACTCCAGAGCAAGGCATTTCCTGGCAGTTAACGATGGCGAAAGGTTTGGACGCCTCTTCCCGGCCAGCCTTTCGCTGCCAAGATAATGTTCCTCTTTTCTGGCGTTTCTGCCTGGATATGGCTGTCAGGCTGTAAGCTGGGATGGGAACCACATTCTTAAGGCTACGCATTTATATCGTTTTCATTCCAGTTAACTGTTTTGCCTGTTCCCCCCACCCCCCACCCCTCATCTCTTCCCCATCCTGAAGAATCCAGGAAAGTGTAATTTGATGAGATTGCTAAAACAACTCCAAGAATCCAAATTGGCGCAGCAACCTTTGGGAAACGCCTGGGGGGGGGTTAATGCTTTGCTTCATACCACGGCGGATTCTCATCTGATCCCTTTTTTTTAATTGAAAGAGTTTCTTTCAAAGGGTTTGAACAGAGAAGGAGCCGGTGAGGTTGGTATAATAGGGACAACAATTCCCCATCATCCAGTCAGAGCTGAAGAAGCTTCTTGGATGAGAAGAGAAACGCCCTCAAAGAAAAACCAGAAAGTCCAGTTGCCAGCTGGGTGTCTCCCTCTCCCCCTCCCTCCCTCCCTCCCTCCCTCTCTGTCTCGGTTGTTGTTGTGGGGGAAATAAGAAGGGGAATGAATGTTATTGTAAAATAACTTGCTGCCTTGAGTTATTCGTAAAAATAATAAAGGTGGGATATAAATAAGTAAAAGAAGCACTGGCACATGAGGATTCCTCAGGTAGCACAATCTCTGGAGATCCCTCATGATACTAATTCCACTCTATAAAGCCTTAGCAAGACAAACACCTAGAATACTGCATCCAGGTTTGGTCACCCCACTATAAAAAAGACGTTGAGACTTTAGAAAGAGTGTAGAGAAAAGCAACCAGGATGATTAGGGGACCGGAGGCTAAAACATTTGATGAACGGTTGCAGGAACTGGGCATGGGTAGTCTAGTGAAGAGAAGGACCAGGGGAGACAGGAGAGCAGTCTTCCAATATCTCAGGGGTTGCCACAAAGAAGAGGGGATCAAGCTATTTTCCAAAGCACCTGAAGACCAGACAAGGAATAATGGATGGAAACTGACCAAGGAGAGGTTTCAACCTAGAAATAAGGAGAAATTTTCTGACAGTGAGAGCAATCAACCAATGGAACCGAAGTTGCCTTCAGAAGTTGTGGGAGCTCCATCGTTGGAAGCTTTCAAGAAGAGACTGGACTGCCATCTGTCAGAAATGGTGTAAAGTCTCCTGCTTGGGCAGGAGGTTGAACTAGATGACCTCCAAGGTCCCTTCCAACTCTGTTAATCTGTAATATATTCTTTTATAACATGCACCCTTCTTTTATAACATTCTTCCTTCCTTCTTAGTAAGCCCAATTCTCTTACTGGACAGCTTACTATAACCTTTACATAATATCAGGTACATAGTCCTTGTTCCTGCTAAAACCTTTCGCCCCAAGTGCTCCTTAACACCAGTCTCAGAAACTGATTGCTAACATTGCCTTTCTTTTTTTTCGGTTCCTCTGTGAAAACATTCCCCCGGCTCTCCTTGCGTGAGAAGCACCGTCTCAAGAAAGACCCTTCCTTCCTTCCTTCCTTCCTTCCTTCCTTCCTTCCTTCCTTCCTTCCTTCCTTCCTTCCTTCCTTCCTTCCTTCCTTCCTTCCTTCCTTCCTTCCCAGGCTCTCTTCTCTTTTCCTAGCCTGCTCTCCAAATGGGCTGAATTCCATCCCAACTTCCATCCATCATGTCTCTATGGCCCGAGTCCAGATTCCCGGAGAGATAAACATGCCCTTTGAGGCAGCACCTGACCTGGTGTTAAAATAAAGCAACAACTGGTAGAGTGGAAGGGTGTTCCAGCCAGCACATACTTGGGTGATGGTTTCATTAGAGTTTGATAAAAGCCATGCAGTACCTTTGTAGCCAGACGACACTCCATCACCCTAATATTGAAATGAGAAGTCGCGGCCTTGTTCATTTCAACGCAACTGTTTGCAATCACAAAAACGGCTCCTCCTGGAAGCTTCACGTCAGTGGCCTTCAGAGGATTAAACTCTATCAGCTTCGCCTACGGAGAGGAAGAGGAAGAGAGGAGTTTCAACTGGTAGCCTGGCTGTGTTTCGGATCAATAAATCAACCCCTTTAGCTTGGGACATTTTTAGATAAAAGAGGTAGAAATTAGAAGATAAAAGGTTATTGTTATGTAAAAGTAAACGATGAAAGGTAATTATTACACATAAGCAAGTGTTATTATTATCACTACTATGATTATTATTGGACACCGTTGCTCAGTGGCTAAGAGGCTGAGCTTGTCGATCAGAAAGGTCGGCAGTTCGAGTCCCTAGCACTGTGTAACAGAGTGAGCTCCCATTACTTGTCCCAGCTTCTGCCAACCTAGCAGTTCGAAAGCACGTAAAAATGCAAGTAGAAAAAAATAGGAACCACCTTTGGTGGGAAGGTAACAGCGTTCCATGCGTTTGGCGTTTTAGTCATACCCACCACATGACCACGGAGATGTCTTCGGACAGCACTGGCTTAGAAACGGAGATGAGCATCGCCCCCTAGAGTCAGGAGTGAGTAGCACATAGGTGCAAGGGGAACCTTTACCTTTTACCTATGATTATTATTACTATTGTTACCAATATGACTGGTATTACTTTGTGAAAGTGCATGAACTCAGACAATACACTGTTGACAAAGCACTTATGTACAATAATGGGAAAATGGATAGAGATAGATAGATAGATAGATAGATAGATAGATAGATGATAGATAGATAGATAGATAGATAGATAGATAGATAGACAGACAGACAGACAGACAGACAGACAGACAGACAGACAGACAGACAGATACAGACACACAGACACAGACAGACAGCTGGGAGATTTCTTCTCCTTTGTCTCAGGGAATCTCAAATTAGTAAAGGAAAAACTAACATCCAACCAAACTAAACTACTTATGAACACTGGTACAAAGTTACTCATTGAATCTGAGCACATTCTCCCCCCCCTCCCCACTTCTCAATTTTGTCATCCAGAATATTATTAATGTTCCTCTGATTTGATTTTCTTTTACTTTCCACAATTGACAAACTTGATAGTCACCGTAATTTAACAGAATTCACCAGGTCAGCAACATACATGAATACATACAGTTGACTTACAATAAGTCAAAAGGGATTTTTAATCAGGATACATCAGAAAGTCCTGCAAAATGTAGATAAAGGTAAAGTCTCCCCTCGCACATGTGTGCTAGTCGTTCCCGACTCTAGAGGACGGTGTTCATCTCCGTTTCAAAGCCGAAGAGCCAGCGCTGTCCGAAGACGTCTCTGTGGTCATGTGGCCATCATGATTAAATGCCGAAGGTGCACGGAACGCTGTTACCTTCCCACCAAAGGTGGTTCCTATTTTCCTACTTGCATTTTTTACGTGCTTTCGAACTGCTAGGTTGGCAGAAGCTGGGACAAGTCACGGGAGCTCACTCCGTTACGCGGTGCGTTGAGGATTCGAACAGCTGAACTGCCGACCTTTCTGATCGACAAGCTCAGCGTCTTAGCCATTGAGCCACCTTGCAAAACTTAAATGTGCCCAATTATGAGAGAGCGCAAGATGACACTCTACATTTCCCCACTCCTGATAACATCACATTTATTTCAGCTCGGTTGCCTATTTCCTTATCGTGTCAATTATCCCAAAGCATCTCTTGAGCACTTTCCTGAATGGTTCAGGCGGTACATACGGTTCCTTTATCTGCCAGGAAACAGATGGCCTGGTCCATGCCGCCTCCTTCGGTGCCAATGTAACGTTCGCTCTTGCTGCACAGATCAGCCAGTTCCATCTATGGGGCACAAAGGCAGAGAGAGTTTATAGCAGGGCTGTCAAATCAAGGCCCATGGACCAGGTCTAGCCTGCAATGTGGTCTTAGTCTACCCGCATCTACCTAAATAAATACCAGGGCAACGCTGGATTATCAGATAGTTAATAATAATAAGGAATCAATAGGTAGACAAAAAATGCCAACTCCAGTCTGATCATCTGGCCGACTGTGCCACGAACCAAACTAAAATAAAAGAAGACAAAGTAATATCTGTCCAATTTTGCGGACGGCATAACCCAATTTAAGTAATATTTGGCAGAGATGAAGAAACCTTGCAGTTTCTTTGAAAGACCCTTAAGCAGCATTTGCTCGTGGCACGACAAAACCGCGCTCGACTAAAGCGCGCCCGATTAAACCGCGTCGCTGACGTCATCAACAGGGCGACAACAGCGAGCACGGAGAAAGAAGGGCGCTTTAAATAGCGCTTTGAAAGCAAGCCGATTCAACTTAAGGTAAGGGTTAGAGTTAGGGTTAGGTTTAGAGTTAAGTTAAGGGTTAGGGTTAGGTTTAGGGTTAGGTTAAGGGTTAGGATTAGGTTTAGGGTTAGGTTTAGGGTTAGGGTTAGGGTTAGGATTAGGTTTAGGGGGGTTAGGTTTAGGTTTAGGTGTTAATTTTAGGTTTAGCGCTTACAGTGTGCTTCTGTCTCCGCGCTGTTGTCGCCCTGTGATGATGTCAGCTACGCGGTTTCGTCGAGCGCCCTTTAGTCGAACGCGGTTTTGTGGTGGAACCGCATTTGCTAATATACTGTCTGAATAAGAGGTCCTTTCCAGGAATTTTTCCCAGTTGCCTTTGTGGTGGATTACATCAGAAAGCACTCTTCCCCCCCAAAAAGATCAGTAGGAATACTTGGAAATTATACACAGAGAAATCCAAGACTGGAGCTAGGGGGTAATTATTTAGGTTTTCTTGCCTTTCTGAGTCCAAACCACCATGTCAGCCTTAGCCAATCACCACCGATTCCTTTTTATTTAAAAGGTTTTTTTTTTATATTAACAATCCATTTTTCATTAAACAGTGTGTCGTCTGGGTAGAAATATTTTGTGCCAACAATTAAAACTTACAACCGTATTCATTATTTAATCTATTCTTAGCTTAATTTCCAATACCTTAAATATCTAATACTATAACAAACCTCTTCATGATCTATTCAACTCTATTGATACACTTTCTATATTTTACACAGCTTCTTTTAGTATTAATTCTTATGTCTATTCTCTAACCATCAGTAAAATGACTCCCAAGTTGTAAAATAATCAGTTCGTTCTTTCTCTTTAATAGCCAATGTCAGTCTATTCATTTCTGAGCATTCTACCCCGATTCCCTGAAAATAAGACCTCCCTGGATAATAAGCCCAATCAGGCTTTTGAGCACATGCGCTAAAATAAGCCCTCCCTAAAAATATTGCAACACAGCAGCAGCCATGAGGTGACCATGCTCGCCACCTCCTGCACCTCAAAAATAATAAGACCTCCCCAAAAATAAGGCCAAGCGCTTATTTCAGGGGTCAAAAGAAAATAAGACCCTGTCTTGTTTTTGGGAAAACATGGTAGTATTTTTCTAATCACATTCTCCTCTTGGGGGGGGGGATCTCTTCACACCACCAATTTCTTGAACTTCGACTTGATGCTGTGACTATTTAAGCTACAGCACATAACCAAGGAGACATTATCCAGTACATGTTGTAAGATAAAGCCAACAAATCCTTCGCTTGGAATGTGCAGGCCTGCCCACTTTTTTTTTCCCCATCAAGGCACCGAAAACAGAATTCAGCTCTAAAAATACGAGAGCTCAGAGCCGCCTAATTGGGGCGAAGGGCTCGCAAATACGGCGAAAACCGACAGAGCGGTTTCACAACTCTCCTTCAGCTATGTCAATTCCCTCGTAAACTCTTAGCAGAGAAGATAGAACTGTCAAAAAGGGGATTAAAAAACTTGAAATGTGTAGAAATCCTTCAGAAAATGTGTGAGTGGAATTGGAAGCACACACACACACACACACACACCGTGACTGTCCAAATCCAACAGATGTTTTTAATAGAGAAGACAAAAAGAGACTGTATCTCCATCGGTGCTCTTTTGGAGGTAAACTCAAAAAAAAAGGGCTAATAATGTACTGCAGAATTCTAATCTCTGCTTGATAGATGAGCGGGCAGTATTTACTTTAGTCTGTTCGTCACTAGGACTTCTATTCCAGGACCATCTCTAAATGTATTTAAGAGAAATAGGTAAAGATAAAGTTTAAGGTTCTCCTTACACATATGTGCTGGTCATCCCCGACTCTAGGGGGTGGTGCTCATCTCCATTTCTAAGCCGAAGAGCCAGCGCTGTCCGAAGACGTCTCCGTAGTCATGTGGCCGGCATGATTAAATGCCGAAGGCACACCGAACGCTGTTCCCTTCCCACCAAAGGTGGTTCCTATTTTTCTACTTGCGTTTTTTACGTGCTTTCGAATTGCTAGGTTGGCAGAAGCTGGGACAAGTAACAGGAGCTCCCTCTGTTACGCCGTGCTAGGGATTTGAACCATCGAGCAGCTGACCTTTCTGATTGACAAGCTCAGCCTCTTAGCGACTGAGCCACGGCGTCCGTATTAAGTATTAAGAAAATAGTAAAAGATAAATATTTATCTAATCAATGTCATGCTTAATGGAAAAGGTTTCCCCTTGTTTGTCTACTGTTGCACTGACTCACTGTGGTTTCTTTTTTAGTAAACACGGACATGTTTCTAGTGTGATACATCGAGGTTGATTTAAAGAATTCAATGTTAATGCTAGCTTGGAGGTGAGACTACAATGGGGGGGGGGAATTATGAAGGCTTTCAACGATCTTTACGAAACAATAAAGCCCCCCATTTTGGATCCATGTCTTTGTTGAAGAAGTAGACCATCTCTTAAGCCACTTCATGGTGGCCTTCGATAAGCCACTTTCACAACAGTCATGAAAATCTGATTTGAGTTCCTCTCAAGCTAGCTAAAGATTGTTTCCATGATCTCCAGAAAATGGTTAGTCTTAGGAAGCATGATATACACTGAAGCTACACCTAGTTGTTCTTATCACCACCAGATAATATGAAGCAGCTCTCTCATGTGGCAGATTTTGCATATTATGATTTCAGTGGACAACATAATATTTTGCTTGGACAACCAAATCTCTTAGATGGGCCCTGTTTTTTAGCTAGGTGGAATGGGATTTAGCTAGAATGGATGTCAGGGTCCCAAGTATTAGACCAAACACAATCAAACCTCTGAGGCTTAGGTGTTCCTCAAAGTACAGAATTATTAGGCAAGTCATATTGGCACATCTGGTGAAAACCCAACTCTGAAGATCCCATGGTTTTCCTCACCCACATTAAAAATCAGATCTTTCTTCCCAGTCCACATCTCCATCACATGGTCCAATCTGGTCACAACCCCAACCCCAGTTGATTTCAGTCCATGCCTCCCCAACACCTGGTGAGAATGCCCTCGGTTCCCAGGAGAAAGAATTTTATTTTGGCTGCAAGTCCCCAGCTATCTCTATTCCCCCCCCCCTTCCTGTTCCCACCAGCTCCAACCAGCATAGCTGGAACAGCCGTGAAGATGTTTCAAAATGGCTTCAGGCTGGACAATGGAATAGTGAGGAAAGCTTGTTGTCTCTGGAGGTATTTGAGAAGATTTTGGACCAGGGGTGAAATTCAGCAGGTTCTGGAGAACCGGTAGCGGAAATTTTGAGTAGTTCAGAGAACCGGCAAATACCACCTCTGGCTGGCCCCGCCCCCATTTATTCTCTGCCTCCTGAGTCCCAGCTGATCAGGAGAGAATGGGGATTTTGCAGTATCCTTCCCCTGGCACGCCCACCAAGAAGTAAAAAATTTGAATTTCACCACTGGATTGGTCAGATATTTGTCCAGAATGGTATAGACCAGGGATATCAAATTCAAGGCCCAGGGGCTGCGGGGGCCCCTCCTGAGCTTCATTTTCACTAGCAGGGGGTTGCAGGAGGCCGTCACAGTTGAAAATGGAGCTCGGAAGCCTGTTTTTACTGCCAGAGCACACAGGCCACCACAGGAGCCCCTGACATGAGTGACGTAAAGCTGGCCACGCCCACCCTGGCTATGCTAACCCCGGGCGCCCGAGGTCAGACACAACTGTGATGTGGCCCTCAATGAAAACGCGTTTGAAACCCCTGGTATAGGCTCTTCTGCTTGAGCAGGGGGTTGGACTAGAAGACCTCCAAGGTCTCTTCCAACTCGGTTATTCTGTGTCCTGTGAACAGCCTCCCTCACCTTTCCCGAAGGCAAGCTCTCTGCTGAAGAGTTGGACACTTGATTTTAGCAAATATAATCCGGATGTTTGTATCAGTTGGCAGCTATTAATCCCAGATTGACAGCACATGAACTAAGAATGTTTATGATTGGTGGTTATACAAGAGGGCTGTGTTTAGGCTTTTTATGTTTATGCAATGAAATAACGTTTAATCAGAAAATATCTAATTAGAAGAGCAGAAAAAACAACATTATCAAGAACAGTGCCACGCTCTGCAAAACGGCTCCCACTCTCCCCAATACACACTAAATATGGTCACAAACATTAACAAAGCCGGCCAGTTTTCAGCATTATCCTGTTTCGAACAAGCCCCTTTTTACTGATTTCAACTCCTTTGCTTTTAATGGTCATTTTTGAGCTTTCAAAACAAAGCGTACTCTCAATATTTGTACTCATTATTTTCCTTGGACATGAACAAGCTCAGTACATAAAACCCTGCCTTTCCCGTAGGTTAAAAAATGAGAGGGATTTAGTTCTGTTTTGACTACAACGCCAAATTCCACTTGGAAGGAAATAGCAATAGCAGTTAGACTTATATACCGCTTCATAGGGCTTTCAGCCCTCTCTAAGCGGTTTACAGAGTCAGCATATTGCCCCCACAGTCTGGGTCCTCATTTCACCCACCTCGGAAGGATGGAAGGCTGAGTCAACCTTGAGCCGGTGAGATTAGAACCACTGAACTGCAGATAACAGTCAGCTGAAGTGGCCTGCAGTACTGCACCCTAACCACTGCGCCACCTCGGCTCTAGGAAAGGGATGCTATCGTGTGTGATGGCAAATCTATGGCATACATGCCAGAGATGGCACACAGAGCCGTCTCTGTGGGTACATGCACCGTCACCAGCTGATTTTCTGGTTTCTGGAGCACACCGGCCAGCTGGTCTTCGGTTTTCCGGCGCTCTGGTGCATGCCCGGACCAGTTTGGGCACTTGGTGCCAAAAAGGTTCACATCCCTGCTATAGTGAGTCAAGGACTGAAACACCTTTCCCCAATTAACCATGTGCTGGCTGCTGTCACACCTACCGGACCAGGATTGTCCAATCTTGGCAATTTTGAAGAGTTTTTGGACTTCAACTGACATGGCTGCAGTGGTGGGATTCAGCCAGTTCGCACCTATTCGGGAGAACCGGTTGGTAACTTTCTAAGCAGTTCGGAGAACCGGTTGTTGGAAGAAATATCCTTTTGTTTTTTTCCACTTTACGGGGCTAATCCTGTAAGGATTGGGGTCAGGTGGGGTATTCTGATATAGGTCATGGGCCGAGCTCCTGATCAGAGACGGTTTGGTAACCCTCTCTTGTTAAAGGTTTCTTGCTCAAGGTTCGAGGCCTCTTGCTTAATTTCAGTCCAGTCTTGTGGCTGATCTTTGGATAGTCTCCAGATCGCCTTCTTGTGTCATCCTGGCAGAAGGCTAACTTCCTTGGCCTCTGTGACTTCTCTTCTGTAAACTAGGATAATTGTGAGTAATAGCCAATCATTCCAGCTCTCTTGCTTTCTGTTCTTTAATGAGTTTCCAGTATGTAAAAGTTCTAATTCCCAAGAGTTTGTCCAGGTCAGGAGGTGGCTTTACCGGTCTGAGAATTGATGGTGTTTCGTGATAGGGTTTACTGAGATGCGGGCATCTTTTTTCAAAACATACATATTTGGCTGAAGGTAAATTGGGGTGGCTACTTTCTGAGTGCAAATCAGTTTCCCCCTGTATGTTTGTTTGTTTAAAACAAGTGAGCATTGTTTAAATAAGAGAGCTGCGGTGGCCCAGTGGTTAGAATGCAATACTGCAGGCTACTTCTGCTGACCACCAGCTGACTGCAGTTCAGCAGTTCAATTCTGACCAGCTCAAAGTCAAACTCAGCCATCCTTCCGAGGTGGGTAAAATGAAGACTCAGATTGTTGGGGGCAAGAGGCTGACTCTGCAAATCGCTTCGAGGGGGCTGGAAAGCAAGAGCCAAGAGCCAAGGTGGCGCAGTGGTTAAATGCAGCACTGCAGGCTACTGCTAGATCAGCAGGTCAGCGGTTCAAATCTCACCGGCTCAGGGTTGACTCAGCCTTCCATCCTTCCGAGGTGGGTAAAATGAGGACCCAGATTGTTGGGGGCAATATGCTGACTCTCTGTAAACCACTTAGAGAGGCCTGAAAGGCCTATGAAGCGGTATATAAGTCTACTGCTATTGCAATAAGTCTAAATGCTATTGCTTGAGAAGGAAGGAAGGAAGGAAGGAAGGAAGGAAGGAAGGAAGGAAGGAAGGAAGGAAGGAAGGAAGGAAGGGCTGTAGTGGTGCAGTGATTACAATGCAGTATTGGAGGCTGACTCTGCCAACTGCCAGCAGTTCAACCCTGATGGGGCTCAATGTTGACTCAACCATCCATCCTTCCGAGTTCATTAAAATGAGGACCCAGATTGTTGGGGGCAAGAGGCTGCCTCTGTAAACTGCTTAGAGAGTAGTAGGACAAGAAGCGATGGGTGGAAACTAATCAAGGAGAGAAGCAACTTAGAACTGAGGAGAAATTTCCTGACAGTGAGAACAATTAATCAGTGGAACAGAATTGCCTCCAGAAGTTGTGAAAGCCCCAACACTGGAAATCTTTAAGAAGATGTTGGATAGCCATTTGTCTGAAACGGTATAGGGTCTCCTGCCTAGGTAAGAGGTTGGACTGGAAGACCTCCAAGGTCCCTTCCAACTCTGGTATTGTATTGTATTGTATTGTATTGTATTGTATTGTATTGTATTGTATTGTATTGTATTGTATTGTATTGTATTGTATTGTTTCCAATGTGACCCCTGTGGGCCAGATCTAGAATAGAATAGTATAGAATAGAATAGAATACAATAGAATAGAATAGAATCTGTTCAAAACACAACTGGACTTTCTTGGTTTTTAACAGCCATGACTTGGATGATTGAGACTCTCAATGTCTTTTGGGACAAACACTCTTCAAAAAAAAAACCAAGAAAGTCCAGTTGAACAGAACCTTTGGGAGATGAGAAACTCATCTCAATAACACTGGAAGGTTGAAGGCTACAACGGGCCATCAACCCTACAACCTGCTCCAGCTAGATTCTTCTCTACCTTCTATCCTCCATCCACCCAAGGGCAATTCGTTCCCCCCCGGGGGAGGGGGGGAGGGAGAATCCAAAACATGACTAGATTTGCGGTTAAATATTTACTGCCTTTTTATTTATCATTTGTTTGCATTGCGTTTCGGAGGAACCCTTGAAAGAATACAAATAATTATTGTAACCGTCTCATTTTCAACGGCCCTTGGAGTCAGACCCCACAACGCACTCTCAAAATTTCCATCGGTCTACTTCAAAGATAAACTCCCCAGCTACTAAACGCGGAAACAATTCGCATTTTCGAGAATTTCTTTCTTAAAAAAAATTACGTCAATTCACCAGCTTCCATTTTTAACGGTCCGCTGGAGAGCCTGGTCCTCCTTCCCATCTTACCTTTGAAAGGAACTTGTGGTTGACCATGAGAGTCACGAGTCCCGCACAGCAGACCAAAGCACTGGAGCTCGATAAGCCGGAGCTTGGAGGAATCGTGCCTTCCACGAGGCAATTAATTCCGCTCGGATTCCTCAGATTGAAGTGATCCTGAAAAGACAAGATAAATCGATCTCACTGTTTCAGAAGAACTAAACCGCTGTCTTCTTCGTGGGACAAGGAAAACTGGTTTTTGTACTACAAGACGTCCTCAGCCAATGATGGTGAACCTTTTCGGCACAAACTGGAACGGGCGTGCATGCACACCAGCTATCTGATCTTCGTGCAAGCCAGAGTGCGGGAAACCCAAAGACCAGCTGGTCTTCAGGGTATGCAACCATGGGCCAGCTGATCTTTGTGCAAGCCGGAGCAAAGAATCTTCTCATCCAAGAAGCTTCTTCTGACAGGATATTGGGGAATGGGAGGATTTATATTCCTTGCAGACAGCTAGTAATTTGAATCAAGAAGCAGCTTCTTGGATGAGAAGTGAGACATCTTCAAAAGAAAAACAAGAAAGTCCAGTTGCCTCCTGAAAAAGCAACTTTGAGACAACCATGACCTGGATGACTGAGAATCTCTACAGACTTTTAGTTATACAATTTGGGGTGAACACCCTTTGAATGATGTGGGAGGAGGAATCGATTTCCAGAGGAAAAATTGCAGACTACAGGAACCAGGAGCACCACTCAGGTGACCCTCAGGACACAAATAAACCTCCAAGTGGCCTCAACTACCCTCTAAAAGGATGCAAATGACTAGCTTTCTGGAAGGAATATATATCCTTCCATTCCCCCTTATCTTGTCAGACAGTGGTGGGGTTCAAATTTTTTTACTTCCGGTTCTGTGGGCATGGGGTGACTTGGTGGGCATGGCTTGGAGGGCATGGCGTGGCTTCTGGGCGTGGCTTGGTGGGTGTGGCAGGGAAGGATACTATAAAATCTCCATTCCCTCCCCACCCCACTAATCTGCTTTCCAGCTCCGTTCTCCTATGCAGGGCAACAAAAGAAGACCCAGCCGATCAGCTGGGACTCGGGAGGCAGACAATAGATGGGGGGCGAGGCCAGCCAGAAGTGGTATTTACCAGTTCTCCAAACTACTCAAAATTTCCGCTACCAGTTCTCCAGAAGTGGTCAGAACCGGCTGAATACCGCCTCTGCTGTCAGAGCTGAAGAAGCTTCTGGGATGAGAAGCGAAACATCTTCAGAAGAAAAAAAAAACAAGAAAGTCCAGTTGCCTCCTGAAAAAAAAGCACTTTTGGGACTGACTGTATTCATTTCTGAATACCTCAAGTGGTCTTAGGAACGCTTTGTTGTTCTGCTGGTTAGGGATTTATTTATTTTTCCAAAGGAGAAGTAAAAATGGATACTAGATGCTGTGCAATCAGTTATTTTAGGATGCTGTAAATTCACAAACCGTTCCACGGGCTATTAGAAAAGCCGAAAAACTGAACTATTGCCCGAGTTAAACTCAGCAGCCAATTTAACACAGATTAGAGATCTGCTCTTCAGATGTCTTAAGTTATTTTAGTGGTTATCCAGAAGACAGTAATTGCTGTCCAGGCTGCCTTGTCAGGCCTAAAACGTGACCCTTTGTGTCTGTTTTAATTCGGCCAGGAAGCATGATGGCCATTGCTCTCCTCCTTACAACTTTGCTCTTATCAACTGCGTCATTCCATAAAACCATTTCTTCCCTAATTTTGGCTGCATTGTTTCTCTCCCTGTGAGCTCCGAAGATAAAAAGCTCTTACATTCTCTGACCTCAAAGGTTTGGAAAACCGCAATCACTTGCTCTGCGAGGAATTGACGTGTATTTCTGATCCCTAAGAAAAGTATATCAGATTGTTATTTTTATTAGCATTGCAGATGGAATGGAACCAGTGGAAGCTGTTTTGGCCTGGATGTGGGATTCTATTTTAAAAGGAATTTCGAGGAAATTTTCTCATGTGATTTCCTGAAAATCGCCTGCAACTTGCATGGTGCTCTTTCCCTTTTTCCCATCAATCTGCCTGATTTTTGTTCCCAATGTGACTTAAGTCATTTAAATATGAACTGTCAAATTAAGTAGAAAAATGTGTTACACTCGGCATCCAAAGAAATGCAGCATAAAACCTGCAGCTGAGTCTAATGGCTGGATGCCTAGATACAATCATCGGGGTACATATATTTCCTGAAGATAGCTTTTTGAGAACATTGTAATTGTGTGGCGCTTTCTGGGGGCTGAACAATAAAATCAACTACAGACATGAACCTAGAGTGGATAATTAATACTACAATTGGAAAACAGATATAGTTGTTGGCAGGCATTTTTATAATGAAAGACCAAGATAAGCCACTGAGCTGAAATTGATTGCAAATTGCAGGATAATAGCAATAGCATTAGACTTATACAACTCTTTATAGCCCTCTCTAAGCGGTTTTACAGAGTCAGCCTATTTGCCCCCAACAATCTGGGTCCTCATTTTACCGACCTCGGAAGGATGGAAGGCTGAGTCAACCTTGAGCCGGCCAGGATTGAACTCCTGACTGTGGGCAGAATTAGCCTGCAATACTGCATTCTCACCACTGCACCATGAGAAAGGAGAATGAGAAAGGGAATTGAAGGAAGGAAGGAAGGAAGATGGTTAGAGTGCAGTACTGCAGATTAGCAATAGCACTTAGACTTATATACCACTTCACAGTGCTTTACAGCCCTCTCTAAATGGTTTACAGAGTCAGCTTCTTGCCCCCAATAATCTGGGTCCTCATTTTACCCACCTCAGAAGGATGGAAGGTTGAGTCAACCTTGAGCCTGGCGAGATTTGAACTACCAACTTACAGGCAGCCGGCAGGCAGCAAAAGGAACCTGTAGTACTGCGCTCTAACCACTGCGCCACCATGGATCATGTAACATAAGCAAAATATTGTATATATTTCATTTGTATTAATTGTCCATATCAGTTGTTCTCCATTTTACTTTCTATATAATCTTGTCATTGATGAACTAAACAAGAGACATGCATGAACTTAGGTCAACCTATTTTCCAGAGCACTAGAAGTCAGGACAAGAAGCAATGGGTGGAAACTAATCAAGGAGAGAAGCAACTTAGAACTAAGGAGAAATTTCCTGACAGTTAGAACAATTAATCAGTGGAACAACTTGCCTCCAGAAGCTGTGAGTGCTACAACACTGGAAGTCTTTAAGAAGAGATTGGACAACATTTGTCTGAAGTGGTGTAGGGTTTCCTGCCTAAGCAGGGGGTTGGACTAGAAGGTCTCCAAAGGTCCCTTCCAACTCTCCTATTCTATTCTATTCTATTCTATTCTATTGCCAGCTGTTTGGGGGATTCTGGGAACCGAAATCTTAAAGTGATTGAGGTTTCAATCACTTGGTGAGAAAACCTTGGAGGCCCAGTCTATTAATTGGCTTTAACTCTACTCAACTGATCCTCTGAATTCCAAAGGTTAATATATTCAGTGCTGTTTGGCAATCCTGATCGAATCCAGTACCACAAAATTCTTATGTTTGCACATGCTTATATTACTAAGAAATACTGGCAATCTGCAGAAGGCCTGATCTGTTTTAGAAAGACTGAGTCCCCTTCAACCTTCTTGACATACTTCCAACAACAGCAAGATTCCTGCAACACCCACCGAAGAAGACAGCTCAAGTTAAATACGTTCTGTGCACTAAATTGCCCACAATTTTTTTTTTTTAAAAAAAACTCCTTTTAGGCACACAAAACTACTTGCTATGAGGCCACCTCTGACAATTTCCCAACAGGGTAAAATCCATCAGATTGTTAACCAGAAATGGATTAGCAGACGTTCCTTTGAAGATGGATCAAACTTTCACATTTATTATGGAATATGTATATGGAGTGAGGACGAAGCCTCTGACTCAAAACTGAAGGTTTTTTTTTTCTTAAATTCTGTTTTGCTTCGTTTTATTTATGGGGCCTGGGCAGGATGTTTCTTTCCAGTGGCTAATGTGCTCAGTTTAATATAAACAGATTGTGCCACGGGAGGCTGTCTTAGGTTTTAAAAATAATTTCATATACAGGAAAAGTAGCACTGGAATTTCCAAGACGCAATTTGCCAGCCTTTAAAAGCGTAGATCACAAAAAAGAAAGAGCTATGATTTATAATGCTAAACATTAAAGGGAAAGGTTCCCCTTGCATATATGTCCTAGTCGCTTCCAAACTCTAGGGGGCGATGCTCATCTCCGTTACAAAACCAGAGAGCCAGTGCTTTCCGAAGACGTTCTCTGTGGTCATGTGGCCGGCAGGCCAAAGGCACACGAAACACTGTTCCCTTCCCACCAAAGGTGGTCCCTATTTTTTCTGCTTGCATTTTTATGTGTTTTTGAACTGCTAGGTTGGAAGATGCTGGGACAAGTCACGGGAGCTCCAGGTGCCATCAGCTGGACAATGTCGGCTGGCGGCGCCTTGGAGTAGGGCCTTCTCTGTTGCTGCTCCGGCCCTATGGAATGAGCTACCCCCAGATCCAGACCCTACCCACTCTCATGGCCTTCCGAAAAGCTATCAAAACCTGGCTTTTCCAGCAGGCCTGGGGCTGTTGACCTCTTGATTGAGGTCCAGCCCCGCTTAGACTGGGTGCATGTTGTGTTTCTTTTTAATCTATTGTGTCTTATTTGTTTTTAATCTTTTTAATTATTTCTTATTTCTGTAAGCCGCCCGGAGTCCTTTGGGATTGGGCGGCCTATAAATTCAATAAATAGAAATAAATAGAAATAGCTCACTCCATTACGCAGCACTAGGGATTCGAACCACTGAACTGCTGATCTTTCTGATCGACAAGCTCAGCATCTTAGCCACTGAGCCATATTAACATTACACCTAATCTATTCAATAGTTCCTATTAATAAAGCACGGTTAATATAGGAACTTGGTACACATATTATGTGCTATCTGCATGTTTTTTTAAAAAAAGAAAAACAGCATGCATTTAATTTTCTAACATACTGCCTGTATTAGAACCTTTGAGTTCTGCTTTTCCTTTTGCGGAAAGTTTCGAAACTTTTAAACTGAAGTGACTTCACCTGTATTCCTTTGAACCCACAGAGGAAATAGTCGTGCCATAAAGGTTGTGTTTGCTTTATTTGGATGTCGTTGGCATCTGCACGGAAGTCCCTGGGAAATAAACAGAGAAAAGCGAAATTGTTTCAGAATATTCTCAGCTGCGCATAAGCCACTCGTAAAGATCTACTGCCCCCTGCTGGCCAAGAAACCAGCTTCCCCCCCCCCTCTCTCTGCCTTGACTTATGACCAATGATTTCTCTTCTGCCCCAAATTTCTGTTGCTAAGTGAGACACTTGCTAAGTGAGCTTTGCTCCAATTTACGACCTTCCTTGCCACAGTCGCTAAGTGAATCACTGCAGTTGTTCAGTTAGTAACACGGTTCTTAAGTGACTCTGGCTTCCCCATCGGCTTTGTATTTTTTTGTATTTTTGTATTTTATTATGCATTTATAGGCCGCCCTTTTCCCTGAGGGGACTCAGGGCGGCTTACAATAAAAGGGGAAAGGGAGTGTAGGACAAATACAAAAGGAAATGTGAGCGAGAATAAATTAAACAATAAAACACAACATTCACTCGACATTCGGCTTTGCTTGTCAGAAGGTCGCAAGAGGGGATCACGTGACCCCGGGACAATGCAACCGTCATAAATGTGAGTCAGTGGCCAAGCGTCTGAATTTTGATCACGTGACCAGGGGTTGTGGTGGTGGGGGAGGTCATAAGTCATTTTTTTTTACTGCTGTTGTAACTTCCAATAGTCACTAAATGAACTGTTGTAAACCGAGGACTACCTGTACAGTATATTCCTAACTAAACATTGAGTACTTTCCTGATGAAAATTTAAATGCAGGCAGACTGCGTTTTCTATCTTCTTGATGGTTCCCAGTACCCGTCTACAACAGTAAGTCCAAAAATGTTGGTCCTTTTTGTTTCTCTGTTTGGATTCAAGGCATACATTAGGTTGCATCCGGCCCTCTCAATTCCTGGCAAATACCGTAGATGGGGAAGAAATGGAAGTAGTGAGAGATTTTATTTTCCTGGGCTCCACGATCAACGTAGATGGGGACTGCAGCTAAGAAATTAAAAGATGCTTTGCTCCTGGGGAGGAAAGCTACGGCAAATCTAGACAGCGTGCTAAAAAGCAGAGACATCACCCTGCCAACAAAAGTGCGCATAGTCAAGGCTGTGGTTTTCCCAGTTGCCATGGATGGCTGTGAAGGTTGGACCATAAGGAAGGCTGAACGCCAAAGAATTCAGGCCTTTGAACTCAGGTGCTGGAGAAGACTCCTGCAAGTCCCTTGGACTGCAAGACGATCAAGTCCTAGAGGAGATCAGCCCTGACTGCTCTTTAGATGGCCAGATCCTTAAGATGAAACTCAAGTACTTTGGCCACCTAATGAGAAGAAAGGACTCACTGGAGAAGAGCCTCATGCTGGGAAAGATTGAGGGCAAAAGAAGAAGAGGACGACAGAGAAGGAGGTGGTTGGATGGAATCACTGAAGCATTAGGCATGAGCTTAGATGGACTCCAGAGGATGGTAGAGGACGGGAAGGCCTGGAGGAACGTTGTCCATGGGGTCATGATGGGTTGGACACGACTTCGCAACTAACAACAATGCTTTGCACCTGGGACCAGGAGTCTGTTTTTACCCCATAAGCCTCCTGAAACTGATTCTCCCATTCAAAACTGGTATCCTCGACCATGGTATCCTTCTGCGACGACTGCGGGAGGTGGGAGTGGGAGGCACCGTGCTACGGTGGTTCTCCTCCTACCTCTCGGACAGGTCGCAGTCGGTGTTAGTGGGGGGGCAGAGATCGTCCCCTAGGCCCCTAAATTATGGGGTGCCGCAGGGCTCGGTCTTATCCCCCCTACTATTCAACATCTACATGAAACCGCTGGGAGAGATCATCCGCAGGCACGGGATTAGATACCATCAATATGCGGACGATACTCAATTGTATCTGTCCGCCCCGTGCCAAATCAATGAAGCGGTAGACGTGATGAGCCGGGGCCTTGAGGCAGTCATGGACTGGATGAGGGTTAACAAGCTTGTGCTCAACCCAGAAAAGACCGAGTGGCTGTTGTGTTTTCCTCCCAAAGATTTGGCTAATATTCCAACACTCAGGCTGGGGGGTCAAATTTTATACCCCTCAGAGAGGGTTCGCAACTTGGGAGTCCTCCTGGATCCACAGCTGTCATTCGACCACCACTTAACGGCTGTGACCAGGGGGGCATTCGCCCAGGTTCGCCTGGTGCGCCAGTTGCGACCCTACCTGAATCGGGAGGCTCTCACAACAGTCACTCGGGCCCTTGTGACCTCTAGGCTGGAATACTGCAATGTGCTCTACATGGGGCTGCCCTTGAGGAGCATCCGGCGACTTCAGCTAGTGCAGAACGCGGCCGCGCGAGTGATTGCGGGTGCACCTCGATTCACCCGCATAACACCTATCCTCCGCGAGCTGCGCTGGCTACCTGTCGATCTCCGGATGCGCTTCAAGGTGCTATTAATCACCCATAAAGCCCTACATGGCAGTGGATCTGGATACTTGAGAGACCGCCTTCTGCCAATTACTTCCCTGCGACCTATAAGATCCCATAGACTAGGCCTCCTCCGCATTCCATCGGCCAGCCAGTGTCGGCTGGCAACTACAAGGAGGAGGGCCTTCTCAGCAGTAGCCCCGACCCTTTGGAACGAGCTCCCCGTGGAGATTCGTACCCTCTCCACCGTCCAAGCCTTCCGCATAGCCTTGAAGAACTGGCTCGCCCGTCAGGCCTGGGGATAGGATAGTTACCCCGCCCGAATGATGAATGTATGTTGGTCATTATTTTACTATATGTTGTTATCTTAATGTTTGTATTCCCCCCCTTCCCGGTTTTGTGTGAGCCGCCCTGAGTCCCCTCAGGGAAAAGGGCGGCCTACAAATGCTAATAAACCTAAACCTAAACCTAAACCTAAAACAGCCTAGTAGGTAAAATCAGTGCAGCTAATGGGGCCCAAAATGTAGTTTAAAAAAATAATTGAACTCCCAGAAAGTTTATTATCTCTCTTGTTGTCGAACTGTATGTAAAGGACAATCTTCCAAGATTGGTAGGTAAAAATTGTAAACACTGTATTAAAAAATGATAAACTGACTTTATATTTAAGACAGACTTTGGCTGATAAATGGCTGTGGAGTTCTTTTTCCTTGGTTTGGCTTCCTAATCCGATGTCCTCCGAGTTTGTGGGCTCTCACAATCTACTGGGCCAACTGGTTCCTTTAGTTGATTTCCCCAGTGCTTCCCAGGTCAATGAAGCTTTCAAAGCGGATGACAAGCTTATGGGTCAAGGAAGACTGTATTTCCATCTAGGGTTCAACTCAGTTAATGCGAATTAACTATTGCAACAGGAGCGCAAAAGGGATGAACATCCCAATGGAACACTCCCATCTAAATACTTGGGTTTTAATTTGTAACAAGCATTGGGTAATCCCTTTCCTCCCCATAGGAGAAATTAACCAGGAAAGTTTGGAAATCAATGTCAAAAATCTACCAACGCATTTCTTATTACTACCTTCCATTGAGGATCTGTACACTGCAGGAGTCAAAAGGGGGGCTGCGAAAATATTTACAGACCCCTCGCATCCTGAACATAAATTGTTTCAACCCCTACCCTCAAAAAGACGCTATAGAGCACTGCACACCAAGACAACTAGACACAAGAACAGTTTTTCCCCAAACACCATCACTCTGCTAAACAAATTATTCCTTCATCACTGTCAAACTATTCACTAAGGCTGCATTACTATTCCTATTAGTCTTCTCATCGTTCCTATCACCCATCTCCTCCCACTTATGACTGTATGACTGTAACTTTGTGCTTGTATCCTTACGATTTATATTGTTTCTTAGTATGATCTGATTGCTTATCTGACTGTCATTAAGTGCTGTACCTTATAATTTGTGACAAATGTATCTTTTCTTTTATGTACACTGAGAGGGTTCACCGACAAATGCGCGCTCGACAAAAGCGTGCCGATGAAACTGCGTGGAGAAAACCGCGAGGTCGCAATCGCGCCGATGAATGCGTGCAGAAGCGCGCCGACAATAGCGCGCCGACAATAGCGCGCCGACAAAAGTGCGCCTTCAACAAACAACTAATAACAATAGCAATAGCAATAGCAGTTAGACTTATATACCGCTTCATAGGGCTTTCAGCCCTCTCTAAGCGGTTTACAGAGTCAGCATATTACCCCCAACAACAATCCGGGTCCCCATTTTACCCACCTTGGAAGGATGGAAGGCTGAGTCAACCTTGAGCCGGTGAGATTAGAACCGCTGAACTGCAGATAACAGTCAGCTGAAGTGGCCTGCAGTACTGCACCCTAACCACTGCGCCACCTCGGCTCTTAATAACCTAATAACCCTAACCCTAACCCTAACCCTGAACCTAACCCTAACCCTAACCCTTACCTTAACTTAAATCGCGCTTTTGTGGGCGCGGTTTTGTCGGCGCTCTTTTGTGGGTGTGTTTATGACATTGCGGGTTTTTTGCCGCAGTTTTGTCGCCGCGCTTTTGTCGTGCGCACATTTGTCGGGTCACACACAGAGAGCATATGCACCAAAAACAAATTCCTTGTGTGTCCAATCACACTTGGCCAATGAAGAATTCAACTCAACCCAACCCAACCCAACCCAGCTCAGCTCTACTCTACTCTACTCTACTCTACTCTACTCTACTCTACTCTACTCTACTCTCCATTCCAGTTCTTCCCCCTCTTCCTATTACCAGAGGAAAAGCCAAAACAGCTGGTTTTCATTTTAATAGACCTGGGGTGCTTTTCTACTATAAGATACGGATGATGAAATTTGAAGATGCCACACCAGGCAGATGCTAGAAGGCCCACAGGCCACTCAGCACAAACAGAAGATCCACACATTTTACACTAAGCCAAGAATGTTTCTTTGGCCTTGGCTTAAAATGTGGTGGGAAAGAAGCCGTAATGATTTGTCAGCCGTGGCTTCGGCGATCGGCTATGCTTTACTCAAATAACCCACAACTTAGGACAATGTATGAATTCCAGGTATCAGCAAAGCATTACAGACTGAACTTAATGTTTGTATTGCTAAGTGAGACATTTCCTAAGTGAGTTTTGCCCCATTTTACGACCTTTCTTGCGCAGTTGTTAAGTGAACCACTGCAATTGTTAAGTTAGTAATCTGGTTGATAAGTGGATTTGGCTTCCCCCTTGACTTTGCTCGTCAGAAGGTCACAAAAGGGGATCACTGGGACCGTCATAAATATGAGCCGACTGCCAAGCATCTCAATTTTGATCAGGTGACCATGAAGATGCTGCAACGGTCGTAAGTATGAAAAATGGTCCTAGGCCAGGGGTCAGCAACCTTAAACACTCAAAGAGCCTTTTGGACCCGTTTCCCACATAAAAGAAAACATCGGGAGCCACAAAACCCTCTCCGTGCCTATTTCCTGAGTGCCCCCAAAACCAGCCTATGTATTTGAATTAAAGGTTCTGTTTTCTTCTGAAACTTTTCTCTTCTTGGATTTACCCGTGGTTGGCCTACTGGAGGTCGAAAAGCTCAATACATTGTGTGCTGATGGATGTGGCACATTGGCGGTTGCGACACATTTTTTTAGCGACATGGAGCCGCAGCAGAGGGATGAAAGAGCCACATGCGGCTCCAGAGCCACAGATTGCTGACCCCTATCCCAGGTCAATGATTTCACATCGCTGATGTGGTAACTTTGAACGGTCACTAAGCAAAGGAGCCGAGGTGGCGCAGTGGTTAAATGCAGCACTGCAGGATACTTCAGCTGACTGCAGTTCTGCAGTTCGGCTGTTCAAATCTCACCGGCTCAAGGTTGACTCAACCTTCCATCCTTCTGAGGTGGGTGAAATGAGGACCCGGATTGTTGTTGGGGGCGATATGCTGACTCTGTAAACCGCTTAGAGAGGGCTGAAAGCCCTATGAAGCGGTATATAAGTCTAACTGCTATTGCTATTGCTATTGTCCCTCAATATGTGCCTTCAAAACATTGTTGACTCTTGGTGATTAGACGAGTCTGTGCAGTTTTGACTCAGCCAAACCATCCTGCTTGCTCTTCTCTGCACCTTTTCTAGAGTTTCAGCATTTTTTTCATAGTGGGGTGACCAAAACCGAAAGCAGTACTCTAGGTGTGGCCTTACTAGGGCTTCTTGTCAACTCCCAGCGTTGTCATGGAAGACAAGGAGGGGGAGCGTATTCCACGTATACTGTCTGCTGGAGTTGGATCTCAGATTACTGCAGCCGGCTTGGGAGGGGTGCACTTTATAGGGAAATGTGATCTATGACACAGACTGGGGGGGGAGGGGAGAAAGGAACGGGGCTAAAGCTCAGCAATAAATCAAACAAAGCATAGGCTTGACTACGAACAGATCTTACCTAACGGTGCTTCTAATAAAGGACTAGTTTTTGTATTGAACTTTGACTCGATGCTCATGAATCCGTTAGGGCATTTTTAGGAAACCTCACAGTGGTATTAGTGGTTCCACCACAAAACCGCGGTAGAATAAAGCGCGCTCGACGAAAGCGGGTACGTGACGTCATCACAGCGCGACGAAAACATCGCGCTGTGAGTGGTAAATTTAAAATTAAAGTGAAAACCTTACTCTAACCCCCCCCAAACCTAACCCTAAACCTAACCCTTAACCTAACCCTTAACCTAACCCTAACCCTAAACCTAACCCTAAACCTAACCCTAACCTAACTCTTAACCTAACCCTAAACCTAACCCTTAACCTAACCCTAAACCTAACCCTAAACCTAACCCTAAACCTAACCCTAAACCTAACCCTTAACCTAACCCTTAACCTAACCCTAAACCTAATGCTAACCCTTAACCTAACCCTAAACCTAACCCTAAACCTAACCCTAAACCTAACCCTTAACCTAACCCTAACCCTAACCCTAAACCTAACCCTTAACCTAACCCTAAACCTAACCCTAAACCTAACCCTAAACCTAACCCTAAACCTAACCCTTAACCTAACCCTTAACCTAACCCTAAACCTAATGCTAACCCTTAACCTAACCCTAAACCTAACCCTAAACCTAACCCTAAACCTAACCCTTAACCTAACCCTAACCCTAACCCTAAACCTAACCCTTAACCTAACCCTAAACCTAACCCTAAACCTAACCCTAAACCTAACCCTAAACCTAACCCTTAACCTAACCCTAACCCTAACGCTTAACGTAACCCTAAACCTAACCCTAACCCTTAACCTAACCCTAACCCTAACCCTAACCCTTACCTTTATGTGAATCGGCTTGCTTTAATTTTATTTTAATTTTAATTTAATTTATTTTTATTTTTTTTCGTCGCGCTGCTGATGACGTCACGTACGCGCTTTAATCGGGCGTGCTTTAGTGGACCGCGGTTTTGACGGGTCACGGGTATTAGTACCTCACTTGATCTTGATTGCATCCCTCTGTTAATGCAATTTAGGATTGCCTTGGCTTTTTTGGCTGCCGCTGTACACTGCTGGCATTTGTTGATAGTTCAAATATTGAATGGCTTAATTCTGAGTAACGCATAATGGATTCTGCCGTGAATTTTGCTCCATTTTCACTAGTTTCACCTTTTGTGATGTGCTTTTTAAACTGCATGTCTTACAGGCGAAGACTGTGCCATTGTTTAGTTGCTGTGAAACATCTGTAGCAACAACAATAATCAGTAAACCAAATGGTACTTACAGGTATGAGGAATCTGTATTAGCCAAATGGAGGACTGGGGTGTTTAGAGGTTCAGCTGCTATAAGTATATCTTGATCTATGGCCATCGGGAGTACAGCATATCCACAGTAATCTATATGTTCACCTATTTAAAAAACAACAACAACGACCCAGAAAATTAAATGATCTCACATAAGCACCCAAATACCCCCTTTTTCATTTGACTGAATTCTGCATGGGATGGTTTATTTATGCTGAAGATTCTCGGACATAGAGGTTACACCTTGGTGTATAGGAATGGCCTTTGCTAGACTGAAGCTTCTTGATAGAATGTGCAATATACTGTTGTAATATAGTTCCTTGTATAGGTGTAGCGGTCACCCATGCCTCAGTTCATAACGGGGCATGCAGAGCCACGCTGAATCACACAGGAGAAAACAAACTCCTAAAATGCCATAACATCCTGATAGTGCATAACATAACATCCTGAGATGTGCCCTACCAATGACGCCCAGGATTTGACCATATATAGACAGAACTTCCCTGAGCAGTAGATTAGAAATTGTAGTTTTACAGGCTGTTTTTAAGCACATGCTATTGCTCCTCCTGCCTTTGTCCTATCTCAATAAAAGGGGCTCTCAGACCCCCAATCTGGGTCGCTCCATCCCGAGAAAGATTGTGTCCTGTCTTTTCTCCATATTGGCCTCATGGACGAACCAGGGGAACGTTACAATATACAATATAAAATGAAAATGAGCACGGCAAAAGCATTGACGGAAAGGTCAAAAATAATCAGAGCAATCCTAATCAATTGGTAATAAAAAAAATAAACATAACAGTAATATATCAATAATAGTACAGATGACAAGAGCGCTCCATTGAAGAGTTCTTGTATTATTTCTGGGATGTTAAGTGATGTAGCAAGTCTTAATTCTAAGGGAAAACTGCTCCATAGCACTGGAGCTGCCAGAAAAATAATATTTCTTGCCTTTCTTCCCCTCACATCATACAAATGTATTGTATTGTATTGTATTGTATTGTATTGTATTGTATTATTTGTATGCCACCCTTCTCCGGGAGGACTCAGGGCGGTGAACAATTCAAGGGGGAAAAAAAGGGGAATATAAAAAGACAAAATACAAATAATAAAAGTAAACAACAGTCGCACAACCATACATGTCGAGAGGGGAGGGAACTCATCACCCCCAAGCCTGCCGGCAAAGCCAGGTTTTGACGGCTTTTCGGAAGGCCTGGAGAGAGGTGAGGGTCCGAATCCCTGCGGGGAGTTCATTCCAGAGGGCCGGAGCTGCCACAGAGAAGGCCCTCCCTCGGGTAATAGCCAGATGGCATTGGCTGGTAGATGGCACCCGGCGGAGGCCAACCCTGTGAGATCTAATGGGTCTGTGGGAGGTAATTGGCAGCAGGCGGTCTCTCAAGTACCCAGAAGAGCAGGGGGTCTCCATGCTTGGCAACTTTAAGCCTTGTGGACTCCCAGAGTTCCTCAGGCAGCTTTGCTGAAGTCCACAAGTCTTAAAGTTGCCAAGGTTGGAGACTCCCGGGATATACCAAAAACGTCTCCTGCAAAAAATGTATTGAACAGGTTAATTCAAGCGGGCGGTGGCAGTCCTGCAGATGCCTTAGTTAGTGCCACACCCTACTGCCTAACAAACAAATATAGGCTACTTAAAGTGAAAAATTCTGGCTGCCACTTGATTCCACTGCTGAAAGGTTAACAAAATAATGCATTAAAAAAAAATACTTTACCTATTAAGTTGACTCGGCCTGGTGCTCGAACATAAAATTTTGGTGTTGTTTTAAATTTAGATATGAACATGTTTTTCAGCTTCAGCAATCTGAAAAGGAGCAGCAGCACAAATTTGTCACCAATACAGACGTCAAGGGATACATTTCAAAATCGAAAGTCTTCAAACAATTTGACATGAGCAGGCTCTAGTTTTGTAGGCTAATGTTGTTTTGGTATTCACGGGTCATATTATTGCATTCCACGGCTCCGTTATTAAAAGTGATAGCAAATAAACTTTATATAGGACACAAAGCTATGAAGGGTTGTATAGTTTTATATTATATGATCCTAGCCTACTGCAATTTATTCAAAAATAACATGGCTTGCTGCCACAGCAATTTGGCAGAAGAGAAATTTTGCATGCAGTTGATTTCAAATCCAAGTCCACCCCCCATCCCAGGAGATATTCCAGATGATGGGACAATTCAATTTCAATTTCAATTTATTGAAATTTGTATGCCGCCCACTCCCTTGGGACTCTGGGCGGCTTACAGGCATAATAAAAGAAACATTTAAAATTAAAATATAATATTAAAATTCCACAACATCCATTCTATCAGAGAGGGGCTGGATATTGATCAACAGCCCCAGGCCTGCCAGAACAGCCAGGTCTTAGTGGCTTTATGGAAGGCCGGGAGAGTGGTAAGGGTCCGGATCTCTACGGGTAGATCGTTCCATAGGGCCAGCGCAGCTACAGAGAAGGCCCTCCCCCGGGGAGCCGCCAGCCGGTCGACGGCACCCGGAGGAAGCCCAATCTGTGCAATCTAGTTGGTCGTTGGGAGGTATGTGGCAGGAGGCGGTCTCTCAGGTAGCCAGGTCCTAAACCATGTAGGGCTTTAAAAGTAACGACTAGCACCTTGAAGCGCGTCCGGAGACCAATGGGGAGCCAGTGCAGCTCGTGGAGGATAGGTGTAACATGGGTGTATCTAGGTACACCCAATATCGCTCGCGTGGCTGCATTCTGGACCAACAGCAGTCTTCGAACACTCTTCAGGGGCAGCCCCATGTAGAGCGTGTTACAGTAATCCAGTCTTGTAAACTTGTCAACAGACACACACAAGTCACTATTCAACCGCGTTGACTATGGCTCCTTAATGAAATTTTGTGCCTGACAATGATGACTGAACCAAAACCAATTGCCATTTCGAACCCACACCTTCTGTTCATTAAACCTGGTTGGTCAGATGATGTTGAATTATCCAGTTTTATTCCCACAACTACTGTGTAAGACAGGGGGTCTCCAACATTGGCAACTTTAAGCCTGATGGACTTCAATTCCCAGAATTCCCTAGCCAGCTTTGGGGAATTCTGGGAGTTGAAGTTCACCAGGCTTAAAAGTTGCCAAGGTTGGAGACCCTGGTGTAAGATATGTTGGCTTATCTGGCTCCAAATCACCAAATGAACATCCATGGCTGAGTAGGGTTGAACCAATTTTAGTTCAAAACCTTAACTCAATCTTTCCCAATCTGGCATCCATGGCCATCCGTGTTTTATGAGATTTATAAATCCAATCCATCGAATATCAGGCTGGGCAAGGTTATCTTAACAATGCATTGCTACCTAAGAAGCTTTCTCTTAAATGGTTGTAAGATCAAATTTGGGATGGATGGGCAGAAATACATTGGAGCCTGAGGTGCTGAATGTGTTAAGGACCCTGTTGGCAGCTGACCCAAGCATCTCAGCTACTAGGTATATTTATTTTGGTTGTTTCTATTGCTTTTGTGTTTTAAAATGCTTTTTAGTATTTTGAGTGTAGGGTATTTTTTTAAAAAATTGTAAACCACTCAGAATCATGGCTTGAGATGGGCAGCTATAGAAATTGAATGGTTGATTGATTGAATGAATGAACGCCTATTTTTCTTCGGTTCCTTGAAAAACCTAATAGGAAGGAGAAGAAAAAGGGTAGGAGTAGGGAAGAGGTAAGGGAAGGAAGAAGGGGATGGAGACGAGGAAGGAAGGAAGTAGAGAAGGAAGGGAGGGAGAAAAGAAAAGAAAAGAAAGAGAAAACAAGGCGGTGTCTTAGCAGGTGCGAAGGAGGGTAAACAAAGCATTTTAAACTATACCTTATAACCTTCCAAATGGGATAATAATAATAATACAAGAATGGCAAAGAAAAAGAACAATGATGTAAATGTATATCTATAATCTGTATGTAAGAGAACAAATGACAGTAACAATATATAGCATAATATAGGTAAATAATATTTGGTCATAAGTAGCTAAGTTTAAATAAATAAAGAAATGTACATACAAATGGATAACGAATAAGGAGATTAGGAATGAAAGATAGAAATGTATAGTAGGGAAAACACTAACTGCCAAGAAACCGATTCGGAACGGCTGTATGATATACGATGGAACTTATTGTTCCTATGTTGTTTTTAAGTTATGTGTTTGTTCCGAATATATTGGAAGGTAATAGAAGTATACCGAAGGGAGGAGCTGAGTGAAAGAAGAAGGAGGGTGGAGAGAGTGAGAGAGAGGAGGAGGAGAAGGAAGGGAGGGAATGGATTAAGAGAGGGAGTGATAGGGTTAGATAGAGGGGGAGGGGAAGTAGGCGTAGAGGGGTATGTGAGAAGGAAGAATGAAAGTTGGAGGGGGTTGAAAGAGGGTGTATGGTGGGTCAAGGAGCCGAGGTGGCGCAGTGGTTAAATGCAGCACTGCAGTTCAGCAGTTTGGCTGTTCAAATCCCACCAGGCTCAAGGTTGACTCAGCCTTCCATCCTTCCGAGGTGGGTAAAATGAGGACCCAGATTGTTGTTGGGGGCAATATGCTGACTCTGTAAACCACTTAGAGAGGGCTGAAAGCCCTATGAAGCGGTATATAAGCCTAACTATTGCTATTGCTATTCGGTTTGTATTGTAGGGGACACTTTCTATATAAGTGAGGGTTGTGGTTATTACTCAATGTTATATGCCCTGGTTATGCACAGTAAACATGTGATTGTATAGAATGAAACGGAAATAAAAATATTGTGCTAAAAAAAAAAAGTTTGTTTTTGTTGATGTGCTTATGTGTTTAAAATTTTAAAAAAATTATCATAAGAAAAACCTAATAGGAAGCAAACCGAATGAAGCACCCGGAACTGCCCCTGTAATCTTCTATGACAGTGTTTCTCAACCTTGGCCACTTGAAGATGTCCGGACTTCAACTCCCAGAATTCCCCAGCCAGCGAATGCTGGCTGGGGAATTCTGGGAGTTGAAGTCCGGACATCTTCAAGGTGCCAAGGTTGAGAAACACTGCTCTATGAGATTACAACCCCTCCGATTTCATGCACCTCGACCTGGGAGAAAGTCACCTAGGCTTAACCAGCTACTCTCCCCGGAAAAACCACGCGCAGGACTCGTTGCAAAGCGCTTCAAGGAAGAAGGTTCGCGTCCTTAAGCCTCCTGCCCTGACCGCTGGAGATCAGACGCGGAGGAGGGGGGGGGGCGAGAGTCCGGTTTGCACGTACCTCGGTTCTTCCACCTGATGGAGCACGAAGACGGGGGGCGTGTCGGCAGCCATCCTGCGCTTCCCCCGCGATTGTTCAACGTTGCTGCGGGGTTTTTTTTCTCCCTTCTGCAACCGGCCAAGCCCTGGGACTGGGACACGTCCGCTTCCAGCTCCGCTTGCTGCGGCTGTTTCCTTCTCGCATTCCCCGCCCAGAGGGGCGCCAAGAGGACGAGGCTCCGGCGAACGACCGTGCCCTACCTCCGCTGCAGCTGCGGAACTGGAGAAATCCACACGGAAGATGTAGGAAGAAGCGAAGGATCGCGTGTCTCTCTTCACCGGGGGAAAGTTTAACTTATTCTCGGGAAGACTTCTGTCATTTGCAAATCTCCACTTTCGGAAATAAAGTTTCCCTCTATTACCCACCCCATCCCCGCACCTCCCCATCCACGATCGAGGAAGTTGGAGAGTTTGAGTTGCTTTACCCTGCAGCCGCTATAGAATAGAATTCTTTATTGGCCAAGTGTGATTGGACACACGAGGACTTTGTCTTTGGTGCATATGCTCTCAGTATACATAAAGAAAAATAAAATAGAATGCCTTCATCAAGAATCATAAGAATAGGATGGGATGGGGTGGAATAGAATAGAATAGAAATGCAGAATAGAGTGGAGTGGAGTGCAATAGAATAGAATAGAATAGAATTCTTTATTGGCCAAGTGTGATTGGACACACAGGGAATTTGTCTTTGGTGCAGATGCTCTCAGTGTGCATAAAGAAAAATAAAATAGAATACGTTCATCAAGAATCATAAGATGCAACACTTAGTGATAGTCATAGGTTACTAAATAAGCCATCAAATTATACTAGGAAACAAATAAAACAATGTAAAATTTAAAGCTACAAGCAATATGGTTATAGTCGTAAGTGGAAAGATATAAGTACTAGGAAGAGAAGAATAGTAATACAGTCTTAGTAGATAATTTGACAGTGCTGTGGGGATTAGTTGTTTAGCAGACTGATGGCGTTTTGGGGAAAAAAAACTCCTTGTGTGTAGTTGTTCTGGTGTGCAGTGCCCTAGAGCATTTGTTGAAGGAAGATGGGTGTAGCTCAAGAAAGACGATGCTTTTTAATCAAATGGTGTTCATCAGAAAAAGTAGTAAGAGTTACAGACTTCTGCAAGAGTTGCACCTTGGAGGCAACACCTAATCCAGTGCTTTGCAAACTTGCCAGAGTGGCTGTGAAATTCTGAGAGTTGGAAGTTCACATACCTTGCAGTTGTCAGGTTGGAAAAATACTGATCTTAAGTTTTCAAAAATAGTTCGGACAACCACTTGCCCAGGATGGTATAATTGAGCAAGGGTTGGAGTAGAAAATTTCCGAGGTCTCTTGCAGCCTTGATTTTATGTTCCACCCACGGAGTGCAGGGATCCATTATTATATTATACTCATATCTATATGTCAGGCGTGTACATATTATGCTAAATTATAGCTTGGCAGTGTATAAAAGACGCACAACTAGCTGTTTTAATAGATTGTGCAAGCTCTGTACACGGTTTATAACCTCTGGCCAAACAGATGCCAAGCCAGGCAAATTGCAAAAGGAAAAAAAATCATCTGTTGGGCTTTTGCTGGTCTGCACTGTAGCCACTGACTGAAGCAAAGAGACTTCCATAACTTGGCTGGTGGATTCTGGGAGTGGAAATGAACACATCTTCCAGTTGTCCAGGTTGAGAAATGCGGATCTAGGGTTACAGTTGCTGCATTTGAGTGGCCCTGCTGGGATGTGGGAGCTCTTCTTCTCAAAAGCTCCTTTCTCTTCTTCCTTCATCAGCTGACAGTTGACTAATGATGTCAGGTGCCCTGATGATGTTACCTAGTTGGGTCATGAAACGTCGGCAAGAAAAAAAAAACCAAGTTTAGACAGCACCTCATTCCAACCCCGAGCTACAAATATTTCCTTCCAAACTTGACTAAAGCTGACTGTGATTCTGCCACAAGCTCCTTTCAGGCTGCTAAAAAGCAGCAGAGCCGCCCAAGGGAAGGAGAGCACAATGCTCTCTCTCTCTCTGCAGCCCCTCTTCACATCACCCGGGTAAAGTTTTGCACCCGGGGATCCTCCCTCCGCTTAGATGCCGGTGCATCGGCCGGCCCGAAGCCTCACGCAAATCACCCGAGCTGCGCTTTGGCAACCCGAGCCGTTGCTAGGGAAACCGGCGGCCAAAAAGAACAACAACAACAACAAAAAAAAACACCACCAAAAGGGCAGGCCTGGTGCACCCTGAATGAGGCTCCGGGCGCGCCCGAGGCGCGGCGCGACGGACGCTTTTGCGTGCGACCCCTTTCCGCACGCCGCGCGCCGTCACGTCGTGAGAAGGGGGATGGTGGTGGTGCTGGTGGTGGTAGACGCAGGGCATTGTGGGAGAAGAGGGCCGTCCGCCCGGCTGTTGGTCCGACCTCCGCGCCCCGCCCCTCCTCCTCCTCCTCCCCCTCCCCTCGCCTCCTCCGGCCAAGATGTCTGACATGGAGGATGATTTCATGTGCGACGATGAGGAGGACTACGACCTGGTAAGCGGAGCCGGCCGGCCGCTGCGCCGGGAACCATCCCTCCTCCCCCTCAGCCGCCTCCGCTTCCCGCTCTCCTCCGCCCCCGGGTGCGGGGTCGCCGCCAGCCCCTTGGCCCGGGGAAGGAAGCGCGGCAGGAGAGGCGCCGCCGGGCCGAGGGACGCCAGCGAGATCTCCCCCTTTCCCTCCCCACGGCCCTTCCCTCCGGCCCGGGGAGAGGACGGCGCCGCCTCCACCGCCACCCAGGCCCCGCGCTAGCCCCCCCCCCTCCCCCGATCAGGCCCGTCCAAGGGGCGCTGGGGCTGGGCCGTCTCGGCCCCCAAGAGCTGGATCCCTGGGGTGGGTGGGTGGGAACTGGGCTGCTTGGCCCAGAAAGACCCGCCCGCCTTGCCCCCTGAAGCCCCAGGCCCGGATAGGTGGGGGGCTGTGGGGAGCCGGTCCCTGGAGGGTGGCTGAGGGGGTTGCATGGTTCCTTGTTTGGAGGAAGTGTGAAATGTGAAAAGTGAAATGTGACCGGCTTTCCAGTTCAGGCATTCCTCGACTTACAACCGTTCGTTTAGTGACCGAAGTTAACAAGGGGCCCTGGGGGGGAAAAAGTGACGTGTGACTGTTTTTCACACTTAACGACCAGTTGCAGCATTCTCCTCCTCCATGGTCACATGACTTAGGTTTGGCTCATACAAGCATCTCAAAGTCACGTTGTTCCCCTTTGGTGACCTTCTGACCGACATAATTAATGGGGGGGGGGAGCCAGATTCGCTTAACAACAAGGTTGCTAGTTTAACAGCAGGCAAGGGTTCGCTGTAGCGAGGGAAGTCGTAAAACAGGGCAAAACTCACTGAACAGATGTCTCACTTAACGGCGTAAACGTTGGGCCCAGTTGTGGCCGTGCGTTGAGGACTACCTGTGTTTCATTCCTGCCTCAAAGTATCATTTTGTCTATCTTTGTGGTCCTGGGAAGGGAAGACAATTTGATGGCCCATAATTAGGATTTCATGAGAGTCTGAGTCAAACTTCCTTATCTAATTGATTATCCTGATTATTTCTTTTCATGTATGTATTGGGGTGGGTAGGTTGTGGGAGTTGGCAGTTGCATGCTTTATAGGGAGCTTTTCCTCCTGCACGTTAAAAGTCCTCTATTTTGATGTAATTTGACAGGTCTTGTGGGAGCCAGCCTTGAAAATGAGTGACTAATCTGCTGAACAAATATCATTTGTTTTATAAGAAAAGTTTTAATTCATTTTTTTCTAGCAACAGCTTATCTAGGTGGATATTTGAGTCTTGTGATTTCTTTTGCAACTTTCTGAGGTTATTTTATTATACAAATATAACCTTTTTATTTCCTGTAAGCCGCCTTGTGTCGCTGTGAGCGAGTAGGCGGCAATATAAAATTTCCAAATACATAAATAAAACCAAATACATGGATCTTTCCAGTAATTCAGTGGTTCTCAACCTTTTCTTCCCCACCGACCCCCTTTAAATATCTTTTGTGGCCACAGACCCCCAAGACTTAACCCAAGTTTTAAATCATAGCATTTCTGCAAGCCTTATTGGACCTCCTCCTTGTGGCCCCCAGGGGCCCCCAGGACTACAGATTGACAACCAGTGCAGTCATTATTAAAGTGGAAAACAAGTTGGCTGGCATGTTTTCTCAATTGAAATTCTTGTTTGTGGGTTTGAGGGAGTACTTGCTAACTTTTGAAAACACTGATTACATAGATCTCTCCACAAGTTTTTTCCCCCAAAAGGCATGGTGTGACTATTTCTTGAAATAGATTGCATGTTGTCCCCTTTTAAATTCAGCTCCTAGCATCTTCATTTAAAAATCAAAGATAACTAGGAGATAGTCTTATTTAAGGGCTTGGGGAGCAAATAAAGTATGGATTCTCCAGGTGTAGATCATTTGTAAAACATGATCTATTGGGTTGTATGGATCCCATGATTTATGACAAATTCAATGAATCTATTGATTTAGCTTATCATTTATAGTAATATAACCAAAATCTCCTTAGCCCAAAACAAGTTGTCCTTGAAAATCACATTGAAAGCATATAGGAGATAGCTTGATGGAAGCATTAGTTGATTTCAGATGACAGTAGACTATCCAGCAAGCAGCATCAAGAAGCCATTATTCAGGCTATTTTATTTCATAGCAGAAATCTTTCTGAAACTTCGTTATAAATTACCCCATTCCTCATACCTTTAACCTAATCCAGGAAAGATTAATGCTTGGGTTGATGAATTCTACCTTATAAAAACAAAACATACCAGTTTGTGATGTATTCGTGAGAGTTGCTTTTAACCGCACGGATTGTTTGACTTGCCTTTTATTCCATAGGACAAGCTGCAAAAAGCATGCAAATTGTTAAAGCAACAAAGGATGTGTGGCAACTTCGGAAGCCACTGCTAGCTATTTGCTTATGCAGTCACTACAACTGATTTCCCCCCCAATTTCCCATTTCATTCCTATCCCCCGTGCACACTCTTCTCTGGCACTTATCAATTAATTGATTAAAATTCAATATTCTCAGCTGACGCACACATATATATATATATTTACCCTTTTTTAAAATACAGGAATATTCTGAAGACAGCAACTCTGAACCAAATGTAGATTTGGAGAATCAGTATTACAACTCCAAAGCCTTGAAAGAGGATGACCCCAAAGCAGCACTGAGCAGTTTTCAAAAGGTTTATAGTTTTAATTTTTCATATATGGTATACATTCTTCTGTCAAATATTTTGTTTTATTAGGCTTTTTATTTGTGATAGCTTGGTGCAGGCGAAATCCTGTGGTCAAATAATCCTGGGATATTCACCATGTTTCACTTCTAATATCATTTATGATAAATCAGGGCTGTCAAACTCCCGGCCCACGGGCCAGATGTGTCACACACTGGCCGTGCCCACACCCGGTTTAGCGAAGGGGGGGAAGTCCCGATACGTCACGTGATGCCTCCGTGCCGACTTGAGTTTGACACCTCTGTGATAGATGATAACATTTATTATCTAAGGGGTAAGTCTTGTGAAACCTCTCTGGAATATCACTGCTCCTCATAATGTCTTCTTCAGGGAGGACTGAGCTTAGCTACTTAAAATCTCCTCAATGCTACTTAGAAGTATTAAAGACTTTTTCGCTTGTGGGGACATTTATTTTAAGAATGAAGCATCTTATTGTTACTACTTTTGAATTTTTTAAAAAAAAAATCTTTCTACAATTGGGTTCTCATGCTGATGGGTCACACGTTACCTCTTCTCTTCCTATCTGCCTTCTTTTGTTACTGTTTTAGTAACTGCATTTGTAGACAGATTCAGTTGCCGATGCCTTGCTGGAAGTGACAACTAAGTCCCTTGAAAATAATTTCTGCATTAAGCTGCTGGATGTCTTCCTGTTGTAATAAATCCAGGAGAAGAACTCGAAATGGGGACACGGACATTCAAGGATGAAATACAGAAATCCTAAATATTGCTGTTTTGACGGATAATGGAAGACTTTCTCCTGAAACAAACAAACAAACAAAAAGAACTAGGATTAACTGCAGCTTTTGGTGAATCTACCAGTATCAATATTGAAAAATATTACCTTTCTCTATTTTTTAGGTTTTGGAGCTTGAAGGTGAAAAAGGAGAATGGGGATTCAAAGCATTAAAACAGATGATAAAAATAAATTTCAAACTGGTAAGATGTGTATCATTTTTACTTGGGTTTTTCCTGTAAGAACTAAGCCACATCAAAATGGGAGAAAATTGTCGTTAGTTTGACCTCTTCAAAATGAATGGAAGAGCACTTGCAGAAATTCAAGACATGTATCCAGTTACACAGGGTTTGCCCTATTTTTAAATTTACTAACTAGACTCATCTTCAGTTTGAAATGCGTTGTTAAAATTAATAAATATTTCTTTTTCTGATAAAGACTAACTTTCCTGAAATGATGAACAGATATAAACAACTATTGACCTACATACGGAGTGCGGTCACAAGGAATTATTCAGAAAAATCCATCAATTCTATTCTTGATTATATTTCCACTTCAAAGCAGGTTAGATTATCTCTCCTTTCAATTTCTAGAAGTTGCACCTTCTTGAAAAATCATCTCTGTGAATGTTACAAATGCTACTTTATTTCATTTATTATAAAAATAATTGTTCAAGTTAAACAGAGAGCAGTTCACCACAAAATAGAGCACCATTTATTTATTTACCATTTATTACAAAGACTTGAAAATCACATGGAATAAAATCCATTTATTTTTATAATCTATTTCTTGCATGCAAAAACATAGAAGGAAACATGCTTTCATGTACTGGTTGCCAGAAAAAGATTACAAGTCCTTGGGATTAAAAGGAACATATCAAATAAAAAAAGAAAATATAAAATAACTACTATAATGAACCTGAGAGACTGAATTTGAGAAATTTAGCAGAATTATATTATCTATATAGCATTAAGATATAATCAATTGCATCTTTCTGTAAAGCATGTGAGATGGTGGGATAGATAGATAGATAGATAGATAGATAGATAGATGATAGATAGATAGATAGATAGATAGATAGATAGATAGATAGATAGATAGATAGATAGATAGATAGATAGATAGATATAAAACAAACCCTTCAGTGTTTCTTGAAGGGTGTCTACTGAAACTTGGAGAAATCTTTATAGAAATATTCTCCAGCTTTAACTCTGACAGATCACTGGACATCTAGGAACTTTTATTCTTTGCAAATTTGATTTGGAAATTTTTATAATCGTATTATCATAGACTAACTTTTAATTTAATTGTATGATACAATTTAGTTGTATTTAGTTGTATGATTTAGTTGTATATCATTTCTTTCATGATATACAAGATTTCAAAGACAAAAATGTAATCAAGATGCTTAAGTAGATATGGAAAATCATTTGACAGCTGTAATCTTGCTCAACACTCTCAACTGTGCCCTAACAACTGCCTTTATGTAGGGCATTCCCATCCCAAACTCAGTGACGGTTGCACCAAATCTTTGGACTGAGCTTTGGGATCATTTTAGGCTATTTCCTTAGCTTGGTTTGTTGTTCAGTGCCTTAATTATTTTAAAAGGTCTAAGAATCTGTTTAGTTTTGCTTCTCTTGGAAAACTGTTAAGTAGCACCATTTTTAGCACAAGTGTTTTTGATTTTGCTGTTTTCTCGCTCTTTCTCATTAATTGTTCTTTTCTCAATGTTTTAAAATAATAATGTTGAAATAATATTGAAATGAGCTAGGCACCTAGAGTAGCCCTACAGTGAGATAGGCAGCAAATAAATTGAATAAATAAAAATGAAATATTGCTGAACATGTGTATTGGATCTTCAAACTCCTAAAATATCCTCAACACATCTGTGTTGATTATTTTCATGGTGCAGAGTTTTCTTTCTTATTTCATACCTGAAAAGATAATAGCTGTTTGATAGAGATATAAGCATGGCACTAAAAATTATGAAATTAGTGTTTCTACTTGCTCAACTTAATTATAGTTGAACAGCAATGTATCTCATGGAGGAAAAAAGCATTAATCTTTTTATTTTCAAATCTCACCGGCTCAGGGTTGACTCAGCCCTCCATCCTTACGAGGTGGGTAAAATGAGGACCCAGATTGTTGTTGGGGGCGATATGCTGACTCTGTAAACCGCCTAGAGAGGGCTGAAAGCCCTATGAAGCGGTGTATAAGTCTAACTGCTATTGCTATTGCTATTTATTTTGTTTGCTCAATATAGGGTGATAATTTTGTAGATGCCAAAATAAAAGGCACTTGGGAATTTGCAGCTTCCGTAGCTCAAGCCAAATCATAGTATTATTTCAGGAAGCACTAAAACGCTGTAACCATGAAATAGAGTCCCACATATTCCTGGAAAAAAGAGTTTGAAAACCCACATTAAGCTGATCTTGTTATGATTTGTCATTGTTAAAAATATGCACATCTTAATGCCAATATTAGAGTTTTAAGTTTTCAAAGTTGCACTTTGGGTGTGTTCATGTTGACTTTATTAACAGGCACAAATTTGCTGTTTACAATTATAGAATTCTGATTTTTTATGTCAGATGGATTTGCTTCAGGAATTTTATGAGACAACACTTGAAGCACTGAAAGATGCTAAGAATGATAGATTGTGGTTTAAGACAAACACAAAGGTAAAATGACCAATCTGGGTTGTTGTTGATTTGTTTTGTTTTTTGGGGAATGTTACAATTTTTAAAAATATATTTAAGATTCTTTCTTTTAAAAAAAAAAAATTTGCTTTACAGCTTGGCAAATTATATTTAGAACGAGAAGAATATGGCAAGTTACAGAAGATTTTGCGGCAACTCCATCAATCATGTCAGGTAAGGTGCAGTTTGTTCTCTGAGTCTGTATATCAAGTGGTTGTAACTCTCTTGCCTGCTGCAATCCTTTGTAGAATATTTAAATAGCACAAGCATTTATTTGACAACAGGATAGCAAGTACTGAAATGGTTTGGCAGGCATATCTTAGGAAGATAATTGATGGGCATAAAGGAAGAACATTTTTACATTGTGGGGTTCTCTGCAAAATTGCTTTGATGTGTTCTTCTAGAATAGTGATGGCGAAACCTTTCGGCACAGTGCCCAAACCAGAGCACCAGAAATCCAAATACCAGGTGGTGGGCGCACACATGCACGCTGGGTCTTTAAGTTTTCGGCACATGTATGCACATTGGCCAGCTGGTCTTCGGGTTACCAGCACTCCGGCCCAGAAACCAGAAGAGCAACGGAGTGCATGCCCACAGAGAGGGCTCTGCGTGCCACCTGGTTTGCCATCATGGTTCTAGAAGGAATTTTAAGGAGGTGTTTTGCCTGCCTTTGAACAATTTTACAACTGCAAGTGATAATCCTGCATCCAAAAGCAAGTGTCCATTGAAATCAGATAGCTTATTACTTTAATTTGGATTGTTACTTTGACAGACAGGCTTATTCTAAACTTGCATTTATAAGCACGGCCAGTGATGCATCATGATTTATCTTTCTGTTCCTTTGCAAAATTTTAGTCCATTGCTCTGCTAACTACAGATCTGAATGGCAGAAGCGAATGAGGAAAAAAAATGGAGCAAATTTTCATCGTCATGATTTCATTTCTTAACTTTTTCATCCAGCTCCATAAATCAGGGTTATAGAAGCCAAAGGATTGGTGGGTCCAGTCGATCCTCAGCTACTTCCAGAAGTCTCTTGCCATGTCTTATTTGTGAGCTTTCAACAGCTAAGCTTCCCAATCCATGTGGGGAAATAAATTTATGTTTGAAGCTGATGGTGGAATGGAGAATCCAATAATTAACTTCTTCATCCCTGGAGTTCTCCCTTCAGGTGCAGAGAGAGAACGGTATTTAAATTATGCCCTCTGGAAAGCTGTAGAAATTCAAGTTTGGCTCCTAGGAATTTGCACTGAATTTTGGTATCTCTGTTGATTTGAAATGTATACTACAGTTTTTTTTTAATCCAGTCCAGGCATAAAGATGTCACAATACAGTTTAGAATTTACAGTGCATATGAGACACCTTTTATAGATTAAAATCTACAAATACATTTTATCTGTAATTGTATTTCATAGGAAGCAGAAAGAAAAAGTGTATTCATGATTTTATACTGCACTTGTTGTTGTTGTTTTAACTAGACTGATGATGGAGAAGATGACCTTAAAAAAGGCACCCAGCTATTGGAAATTTACGCTTTGGAAATTCAAATGTATACAGCACAAAAAAACAATAAAAAACTCAAGGCACTATATGAACAGTCATTGCACATCAAGTCTGCAATTCCTCATCCGCTGATCATGGGAGTTATCAGAGGCAAGTACAGTGGCACCTTAAAGGCTAACTGATTAGGCCAGGGGTCTCCAAACTCGGGAACTTTTAAGACTTGTGGACTTCAACTCCCAGAATTCCCCAGCCGGCTTAGGCTATTGGAAGAGGCATACTGCTAGTAAAACAGCAATATTTTAAACAAGTTAAATTGTTAAGTACAGAAACGTGTTGCTTAACCCTGTGGCTATGAGAATAAATACAATTTGGATTACTGCAAAGGGAGGAACATAATGGAAATTAGTATTTCAATAAAGAGGGGAAGGGTTGTTAACAATTTATTAGGGACATTATTGGTAGAAATCACATTAAGCTGGACATCAGCAAGTATAACAAGAGAGTATTAGGGAGAATGCAGACACTCTGTGTTACATTTATAGATTTATTACCTCAAGGCAACATATTAAACATGGGCGAATTTCTTAGAATTGATTCGTGTGGTTGGGTTTCTGCCTGTGGGAAGTGAATTAGGCTCTTGTGACGCTTTGAGTCCAGTTCCAAAAAGGTGCTTCGGAGTCCTTGGCAGGCAAGCGTAGCTTCTATTTGCAGCCCTTTAAAACAACTTGTTTCTTTTCAGATCATGTGGCTCTGGCCCTGCTCATAGTCTGAAACAGCATTTTGGAACTGAATCCAAGAGTTGCGCAACTCTAGGGAGGGGGGGAAACAACTGCTTTGGCAGATGGTATCCTTTCCTTAAATTACCATGCAGATACGGTCATGCTTCACCTCTTTTAATGTTGATATGTATTTACAGCTTGAGATACTCTACAGACATAGTGAGATTTCAAACTTGCCTTTTGGGAAAATTCCCTCCGAACAAATGCATTTACACAGGTAGCCTGCCGACTACCTTGTTTAGCAACACTTTGAAGTGAATGTATTAAAATAAAAATAGAAAGCGGCTTTGCGACCAAGCCTCACATTTATGACCATTGCAGCGTCTCCCACAGTTCCAAGATTCCCATTCGGGTTCCCTTGGAACTGGCGCATGTTTATGACTATTGCAGTGATCAGTGTTGGCATGCTCCCCACATGACTTGCAACAAAGAAAGTTAATGAAGAGCGCAAAAGTAAAATTGCAAGTTGGGGCCCACATAATGCTTTAGCTCAGGGCGTCTCCAACCGTGGCACCTTTAAGACTTGTGGAATTTCAACTGGCTGAGGAATTCTGGGAGTTGAGGTCCACAAGTCTTAAACGTTGCCACGGTTGGAGACCCATGCTTTAGCTAATGATCATGGTGGCTCACTTAACAACTGGGAAGGAATGTAAGTCTGTTCTAGTCACGCGATCTGCTGTTTAGTGACCACGGAGCTTAGTGATGGAATTGCCAGTCTCAATTGCTACAAGAGGACTACCTGTATATAGGTTCACTGTAATAACTGAATGTTTATAATAAGTAGTTGAAATAGATGTGATTTAGGCATTATTCAATCTGCTTAGCTCTTTGTCAGTACTGTATTCATAAACAAACAGTCAGTTTTAAAAGGTATTCTGTGTTCTGTGCGGCAGAAGTAAATCATTCCAGCTGTCTTAATTTTTCTCCCCACAGAATGTGGTGGTAAAATGCACCTAAGAGAAGGTGAATTTGAAAAGGCACATACTGATTTCTTCGAAGCGTTCAAAAATTATGATGAATCAGGGAGTCCAAGAAGAACTACGTGCTTAAAATATTTAGTCCTAGCAAACATGCTGATGAAGTCTGGAATAAATCCGTTTGATTCTCAGGAGGTACAGCTGACCCTTTCTTTGGGTTTTTTTCTCTGTGTGAAAGAGATTAGCAAAAATATTTTCGTTATTGTAGAAATATAAACGTATATTATTTCCCATGTAGGCAAAACCATACAAAAATGATCCAGAGATACTAGCAATGACAAATTTAGTAAGGTAAGAACTCTTTCTTCTTAACGAGCAAAATGAATCGCAACCTACAAATGCATTTGAAACAGTTATGAAGTGCTAGAGAAAATTTGAAATTTGTTTCCAAATTATCTTTGATTGCAAAAAGTATACATTATTTAATTAATGACCACTAGAATGTAAAGGGTACACATAGTTTGATGTATCAGCGGTCCATCAATCTGTTATGCTCCTGGTGTTTAGTTTCTATGTCAGTATTACGAAAAAAGCTATTCTAGTTTTACCAGGTAGTTTCTGAATTATTGGAGGCAATACGTGGCATGTGGATAAATGGGATTATGTTGTTAAAATCATATAGTTCAAAAAACAAAACGAATGGGACCACTAATTCCATGCCCCAGCTGCTACCTCCAGACCTGGAGGTAAACCTGGATGAGCATTTTGAGTGTTAGCCCTTGTATCATATATATACATACATACATACATACATACATACATACATACATATATATATATATGTTATGTTTGTGCTGATAAATAAATAAAGGGAGACTAGTATAGATCTATTTCAAGCTATTTAGCTCTCATCAGCTAGCCATATCCTTACTGGGATTCGAACATGTGATGAGAGCTAAATAGCTTGAAATAGATCTATACTAGTCTCCCTTTATTTATTTATCAGCACAAACATAACAAATGTAACAAAAAGGCAACAGTAAAAAATATTGGGTTTCTGTCTGGATGGTCTCTTGTGACGAGCCGAAGGACAGAGAATGGAAGTGTGACCTTCCTCCCATATTTGGGCATACCAGGGGTTGTGACTTTAAATATATACATACATACACATATACATATACATCATATACATGTACATATACATATACATACATACATACATACATATATATATATATATATACACACACACACACACACACACACACACACACATACATATATATACATATAAACTATTTTATTCCACAAATTGAGAGATTACATCCTCCCCCAACCTCCTGATCTGCAGTCTCAGCCCTCCCACTCCCCCCCCTCCCCCCCCCGCAGGGTTGCCTGTTGGGAAGGCTGCTCTAAATATAGCAGTAGCAATAGCCCTTATATGCCGCTTTACAGTGCTTTGCAGCCTTCTTTAAGCGGTTTGCAGAGTTAGCTTATTGCCCCCAGCAAGCTGGGTCCTCATTTTACCGAAGGATGGAAGGCTGAGTCAACCTTGAGCCTGGTGAGATTTAAACTGCCAAATTGCAGGCAGTCAGCAGAAGCAGCCTGCACGACTGCACTCTTAACCACTGTGCCACTATGGCTCGTATGTTCCCTTTTGGATTGCAAATATAAATTTATATGTGCCTTCAGTCTGCCAAAGTGTAACTCGGTGCTCTTTCTCTTGCAGTGCCTATCAGAATAATGACATCACTGAATTTGAAAAGATCCTGAAGACAAATCACAGTAACATCATGGACGACCCCTTCATAAGGGAGCACATCGAAGGTACAGAACTGTTGGGTTTTGCATTCTTCATTTTCCACCAGCCTGAATTCTTGGTTCACAAAACTTCTTTTGTACTGAAATTAACATTAAAAGTACATCTAAAATTCTGTTAACCATGAAAACGTGAGGATTGAACCATGCAATTTTTACTTTATTTTTTTAATTATATTTTTTTATTTTTTTATTAACAAACATGTAAAATACACACACACAAAACCTAGACATACGCCACATTTACACAATACAATACGAACAGGAGCTTCCTGTTCTTTCCAATAGCCATTGCCAATCGATACCGCTCACCTTATATTATTTCCCCATCTATTGTATTTCATTTGGATTTCACCATTCTTAACCCTCTTATTTTACTCATAACTATTATTTTTTGAGTTTTGTTATATTCCTTCATTGATTTTTTTTTTTCTTTCCTCCATCCACCTATACCATTTATCCCATATCTGGTAAAATTCTGATTCTTCTTTTCCCTGGATTTCTTTAGTTAGTTTGTCCATTTCAGCACAATCCATAACCTTTCTTATTATTTCATCTTTGCTTGGAATTAATTTGTTTTTCCATTTATGAGCAAAGGCAATCCTTGCCGCCATAATTATATGTAGTATTAAATACTGGATTTCTTTTTTGTATTTCGCAGACATTATTCCTAATAAAAAAACTTCAGGTTTCCATTCTATTTTAAGCCCTGTTATTGCCTCCAGCCAATTTTTGATCCTTTTCCAAAAAATTTTAGACTCCTCACAGGTCCACCATAAATGGTAATATGTTCCGGGTATTGATTCGCATTTCCAACATTTGGGGGAGGTATTTGTTAAGATTTTAGTTAACCTTGTTGGTGCCAGGTGCCATCTGTAAAACATTTTGTACTGGTTTTCCTTGTATGCAACTGATATTGTCAGCAATTTTTACTTTAATCAGTTTGTGATAAGTTGGTTAATTAAAGGCCCGGGCCTTGTATATTTTTGGATGATTTGAAAAGACAATTTGGAAATCAGTTATTGGATCTCAGGATATACAGGTAGTCCTCGAGTTACAGCAGTTCATTTAGTGACTGTTCAAAGTACAACAGCACTGAAAAAAGTGACTTACGACCATTTTTCATGCTTACAACTGCTGTAACATCAGAGATGGTATCCAACCGGTTCTCTCCGGTTCAGGCGAACCGGTAGTGGCCGCTGCTGGAGGGTCTGCCCATCCGCCCTGACGTAATGCGTGAGCACTGTGCATATCCAGAAGTTGGTGCGCATACGCAGATGTTGCGCATGCACTCGCATTTGCGAACCAGTAGGGAAGGTAAGCGAATCCCACCACTGTGTACCACCACCACCCCAGTCACATTAAAATTCAGACGCTTGGCAACTGACTCATATTCATGACGGTCGCCGCATCCTCGGGTCATATGATCTCCTTCTGTGACCTGACAAGCCAAGTCAATGGGGAAGCCAGTTTCACTTAACAACCATGTCATGCAGTGATTCGCTGAACAAATGTTGCAAGCAAGGCCATAAAATGGGGCAAAACTTGCTTAACAAATGTCTGATTGAGTAGCAGAAATTCTCGGGCTCAGTTGTGGTTGTGCTTGTACATATAGAGAAATCCAGCGATTACTGGATAGAAACCTAGGCATTTCTTTTATTTCTTAACGCTTTGTGCAGTGACCGTTTTGCTTTTGTTTTCTTCCAGAACTTTTGCGAAACATCAGGACACAAGTGCTTATAAAATTAATTAAGCCTTACACAAGGATACATATTCCATTTATTTCTAAGGTACTTGAACGTATTGTTTTCATGGGTTTTCAGTTCTTGTTACTGATCAGAAAGTTAGGAAAAAAATGTTGCATCTTCATATTGACGTCCTTCAACCTCTAACACTTGAGCCATCATCTCTGCCTGTTGTTTTCCTCCTTAGGAGTTAAACATAGATGTAGCTGACGTGGAAAGCTTGCTTGTGCAGTGTATACTGGATAAGTGAGTATTTTTCCCCTTTTCTTCAACAATAAGTATTTTCTTATTTATAGTGCAGGACATTTATTTATTTATTTATTTATTTATTTCTTATTTATTTATTTATTTGTCTTGTATGCCGCCCACTCCCGGAGGACTCCGGGCGGCTCACAAAAGACAAGGGAAAGGGGGAAAACGAGACAAAGACAACATATTAAAAACAAAACCAACATTCACAATTTCCATGGAAGCAAATGCTTCTCAGCCCCCCCCCCCCCCCCCCAGCCTGCTGGAACAGCCAGGACTTGGTGGCTTTGCGGAAGGCCGGGACGGTAGTAAGGGTCCGGATCTCAACAGGGAGCTCGTTCCAGAGGGCCGGAGCTGCAACAGAGAAGGCTCTCCCCCGGGGAGTCGCCAGCCGACATTGGCTGGCAGATGGAATCCGGAGGAGACCTAACCTGTGTGATCTAATTGGTCTGAGAGAAGTAATCGGCATATAAACAGTGCATTATTATTTTTCCAATTAAAATGAAGTTGATGTTATGTTGCATGGTAATAGCAGAATAGTGTATTCAACATGGTTTGGTTGTGGGAAAAGTGGTATCATGTAGGAGATAAACTTACAAATAGGCAGTAATTCCCATTATCATTTTGTATTGTTCGGTAAACATTGATCATATTCAAAAACAGGACTAAGCAAGTACAACGTAGCTGCCAGAGTATTTTCCCCCCCTCTCCTAGCATTTTAATGCTAACTCAATAATAATAGGATTGATTCATAAGGATGTAGTTTAAAAACATCAATCAGATATCTACTGGTAAGGAGGCTGGTAGTTTACTGAATAAGCCTCCAGGTCATTTCAACTAATACCTACCAAAGGTCAAACATTCACAACTCCCATCAACCTTGTCATTCGATTGGGTAACATTTTTTCTTCTTCTGTTCAATTGTGTCTGATTCTCCGAGACGAGTTGGACAGGTCCCTGCAGTTTCTTGGCAAAGTCTTTCAAAAATGGCTTGCAACTTCCTTTTTGTAGGGCTGAGAGAGAGTCCCAAGATCACTTGGCTGGCTTTACGTCTAAGGCAGGACTCCCAATTTCTAGCCTGATGCCTTAATCATTACACCAAGGAGGCTCTCTAGATTGATGGGGTAGAACAAAATAAAAACAGATACTGGGTTAACGTTGGCGTATGTCAAATTATCTCACTGATTGCAATTGTTTTTATTAGGAAAGAGTCATCATTTCACTGTGACCTCCATTTCACCATAGCGCCTACTTTCAAAAGTTCCAATTTCATTTCTTTTTGGCTTTGAGCTAAGTGTTGCTTTTAAAACAAATTTAATTTATAAGTAAAAAAAAATTCTAATATTTCTTTAGGAATTCATTGACCAAAATGCCTCCCCCTGTAAGAGCTTTTTTTTTTTTTAAATAGGAACTTCTATGTTTGAGAGACATTGTGTCTGCAATGTTCAGTTTTTCCCCCCCTTTGTTGCTGGTTTTGTATATGTGTGTGTGTGTGTGTTTTTTAAATCAACTTGCATGCAATTGGTATTTGGAACGTATGTAGAGTTTCAGCTCTAAAGTGCTCTTGTTTTCTTCGGTTTCAACTCTAGCATACTATATTCACAATCTCTTGGTCGTATTCATTAGGAATACTGTGTGGGTTTGGACGCATCGTGCGAATCCCATTTGAAGCTAAAATTGCAGTAGCATTTATCATTGATTAGTTTCAAAACAGATTTCGCAAACTTGTAACAAATTCTGGTTAGTATTAATAGAAGCACCTAGATTATGCTCCTGTATAATTAGACGTGAAAAGAAATTAAGGAGGGAATTCAAAAGTATTGTGCGACGTATTTATCCATGGTGAGAGCATTGGGTATGTCAAACATGTATTAGTTAGTAATGACGTTTGTGTTTTTGTTTCTTTCAGCACTATTCATGGTCGGATCGATCAAGTAAATCAACTCCTTGAGTTAGATCATCAGAAGCGGGGCGGAGCACGATATACTGCGTTAGATAAATGGACCAACCAACTAAACTCACTCAACCAGGCAGTAGTCAGTAAGCTGGCTTAAACAAGAACAAGCTGTGATGAAAATCTACTTAAGAACAGCGCAGTGATGTAAACCTTAAAAACTGGGAATGGCAAAACTACTGTCGGTTGGTGTGCCCTGAAATTATTGGAGTTACTGGCAGAAGTGCTTTTTTGATCAGCTGGTTTGTGTTTTGCTGCTGCATTTATCCCAAGAAAAAAAACAACAGCTTTAATCTTCAGAAGAAAACCAAAACGCCACGGGATTGATGCTGTGTTGACCTTTTGCCCTCACCATGCGACACCCTAAATAATCTGCCAAGGGGCACCTTATGGCCAGAGAGAAGGTTATGTTTGTCATGATTTTTAATTACACTGACACGTTCCTGTTGGTTTAAATTTAAGCATTATTTTACCTGCAGAAAAAAAAAAAATCTCACAAAAAATAACCTGCAATAACTTGAAACGCATACCCTTTTGAACATTTCTTTTCTCATGTATACATTGAAATGTTTGCTGCATTTTGCAAAATGTCAACTCTCCCAAAATGTGTCTGCATATTTCTGTACCTGCAGTGTAATAAAGGATTAGAGGAAACCCACAATTATGGTGGCATACTGTCACTTAGGTTTCAAGCAGCAAAAATAAACAGTGCGGTTCAGAAATTGTATGTATATATATATATATTTATTATTTCTTGAAAAGTTTTAGCTGTTACTCGGGTCAGTTGCATTTGTGGGACTTGAAAGAGCAAGAGGGTTTAAAATCATTTTGGGGGGGGGCGGAGGGAGGTGATGCTGGCCTTAAAACTGTAATAATTGGTAATCAAGCCTGGTTTGTGCATTCTCTACATCAGTGTCTCTCAACCTTGGCAACTTGAAGACGTCTGGACTTCAACTCCCAGAATTCCCCAGCCAGCATTCGCTGGCTGGGGAATTCTGGGAGTTGAAGTCCAGACGTCTTCAAGTTGCCAAGGTTGAGAAACACTGCTCTACATCAATGTTAGACTTTTCTGTTTGAAAAGACACTGGTTTGCATGATAGCCACAGCTGGGGTTTTATTTTTATAGCTCTAATTAATTCCAAACTAAACCTTGCAACTGGAATTAGAATGGGTTTACAAACCAGTTTGGGTTAAGTATAGTTTCTGAAAATACAAATGAGGTAATGTTAACCATAGTTAGCTCTGAAATGGAAAAAATGGCAAGATATTCCCAAATGGGAATTGGAGGGGGGGGGGTATGTAATCTGACAAATATGACCTGAGATGATTAATATGGATTGAGCAGCAGACATTTGGGGCGTGGCACGACATTACCGCGAACGTCAAAAGCGCGCCGACAAAACCGCGGTGCTAAAACCGCGATGTCAAAAGCGCGCCGACAACAGTGCGCCGACAGAAGCGCGATTTAAGGTAAGGTTTAGGGTTATTTTTAGGGTTATGTTACAGCGCGCTTCTGTCGGCACGCTGTTGTCGGCGCGCTTCAGCGCTCATTCGTCTCCGCGGTTTTGACGGCGCGGTTTTGTCACCGCGCTTTAGTCACACGCGCTTTTCTCGTACGCGCATTTGTGGTGGAACCCATTTGGGGTGGCCGGTGCAGGTTGCCTTAAATTGTCAAAGTATATTTATTTTGGTTCTGGGTGGGTTTTTTTTTGGGGGGGGGGAAACACTATTGTTTTAACAATCCTAATTTAATAGGTATATTAAGCCTTATTTAAGATTATGTAAGTATGTGTTGTAGCTGCTGTTTCAGTTCATTTCAGATTTGGATTTTCAAATGTTGGTTTTGAGGACCTCAATTATAGCTGATGGGCTGGCAGCACTAAACTGAAGTTTGTAGTTTAATCTTTAAAAAAGAAAGAAAGACAGAAGACAAATAACCTTGCCAACAATTCTAAATGGCTGCCATTTGTAAGCGGGGGGGGGGGGGATGGTTAGCAGGTTTTATTTTGGGTAAATTCCTCTGTTCTTACAGATCACTGGGGGACTGACATAATAAAACAAAAGTTATACTAATTAGGTTTTACAAATGATTGAAAAGACATGGTTCAGAGTAAAAAGTTGAATTCATGAAGATAAAAAAATTATGAATGTGTATTGTTTGTGAAATCAATCATTATTCTCACTAATATCGCAGTTAATTCAAAGCAATTAAAAGAGGCCACCTAACTTGTCATAATAGGAAAAGAGAAAACAAAAACTGTTGAGAGTTGTGATTTTTTTTTTTTTTTGGCTTCAGAAAAATATATAGGAAATATATAGATGCAGAATTGTCTGTATATTTTCCTTTTGCTGTGTCTGTTGCAGAAGATTCAGCATTTGATTGGACAGATACAAATGCATATTGGAGTAAGAGGGAGATTTGAAAATGTCAGCAAAGATTTAATATCTCAGATTTTTTTTAAAAACCTACTTTTAAAGAATTGGGTAGGTGGGATTTCAAGGTTTAGTGCTGTGCTTGATTCTAGGGTATTTTTGGAAGTTAGATCACTTCCATTTGCAACTCTAGTGTTTTTCGTATCTTTTTATATATTTATTTATTATTGTGGTATTTATTTATCTGTTCATTTATTTACTTACCTATTTAGTTTTGTTTCCAAGATGAGTTTTTGACTTCAGGGCATCTTAGGAGAATCTAATCCTACACATGGAACCAGCAATATTAGTCATTGAACAGACACACTGTCCTTTAAAACCTTTGTTATAATGTGCTGTGCAGTTGTTAAGCATAATCAGAAGTAAACCCAATGGAATTCAATGGGAATTGTTCCCTAGTAAGTAGTCTTAATCCTGTATCGTTCTTCGAGACTGAAATCCTTTTGTTCCATTGTTGCTGCTGAATTGACAAATGGCACGCAGAATAGGGATGTACGGATTCTGCAGAGCCTCCTACTTGTCCGCAGGGAGGAACTCTCTGTAAAAGCAATCGAGCATCTCTTGAAAGTACAAAGAGAATAGAAAGTAAAATAGAGGACAGGCGTTTGGAGAGCCAACATGACACTTGTATAAGAAAGCTGAACTTTTAGTCTGTTTTAATCGTACTAATAGCTAGGTTAAAGCAATGGCTGTTGCAACATTGGGAATGCTTCTATCGCATAATTTAAAAGGAGAGAAGTAAATTTTGCAAGATTAACCGTCGCATGTAATTCTGGTGTAGGCTCTTTGAACTGATTCTTGCCTAAGGCAAGACATATGGCAAAATATTCGCTGTGTAAAATTAGATCTGTAGGCTTCACTTCAGAAATTCTGACTCCACCAAAGGATGCGGCAGAACATATGGAACATGGCTCAAACTGCCATGCTTAATGCATCTCTGTGAGAAAAGCTAACAGTAGCGTTTAGTTATTTGGGTTTATAGCTATAAATCTTTGGAGATTTGTAATAAAGAAATGGAAACTACCTGTCTGGTTCAAAGAATGTGTAAACATAAGGCAAATGAGGAAGGCAGTACAGATATTAGCGAAGCATGAAAGAGAGACACATCCAGGCCATGGACTTATGAGCTTTTCTTACATGGGGGAAAACCGCAGCATAGATTTGCTATTAAACATTTTCTTTTTCTGCTCTACCTCTGCAATAAAGTTAGGTCCATATCATTTTCATTTTCTTTCATCATATCATTTGTTTGTTGTAACAACTATGAAAGAGGAAACAACAAACAAAATTAATTCCAATTTAAGCGGGGGGGGGACTTTTAGGGGTGTTTAACATCCAATAAAAGTGTAACAATTATTTGAAAGTCTCTGAAGAATTGCCACTGAATGCTAATCCTATTTAGGTTATCAGTTAAAGAAGTTTTCTCTCGGAATTAGTTGCTTTGCTAATTATCTACTTAAAATGGATAGAGGAAGAGGAAGATTTCCAAGAGGATCCCACTACTCCTGGGGATATAACTGGAGTTAGAGTTAGCACCATTAAAATCTGCTAGGTAAGTATATCACAAGTCAACTTCAAAAGTTATACCTCCGAGATGAAGCCTAACACACATTGATACGGGCTTGTTTTTAATTTATTTTGAACCCCCCCGCAAGAGACTGGGATGATAACCTTGTAAATGGAAAACATGTTTTTCTTCTAGATCTTCCCGAGAGAAAATGCATGGTTTCTGGAAACATCAAAGAACCAGCGCCAAGTTACAGTTTTCTGCAATTCGTGATCATTTGGGAATATCCTAAGGATGGTCTGACTAGCTTTTTTGTTTTGAATTGAAGTTCACAAGAAGGTAAATTCCATTCTTACTTTCCACAGATCAACCCAAGCACATGATCTGGACATCCTCTCCTCTTGCCCAGTTGGCAGGGCTACAATTTTCCACCTTGTTGAGGAGGAAGTGGGGTTTAGCAGCCAAACCTCATGTAGAGAAATGTGCTGTCGTGGAGATAAAAGTCACCAGGGGCGTGGCACCGTTGTCAAGTATAAAAAAACTGAACAGACCAAAGGTTAACCTAGTCCAGTGAGGCCTCTGGAAGTGTCAGAGAGTAACTTTCCCGTGATCGGGGGCTGCCGTTTGCTTCGACGGGACAAAAATAAGGTCCTGCATTTGGTGATAAGCAGGCTGCAGAAACACTTCAATGTTGCTGACCAGAGAGCTGCCATTTAAATTTCCCATTATTTTGGAGCAATAGTATTTTGGAAGTAACAGTTTTCATATTTAGCCCTTTACATTGTTTGCCCTCCCAGATCAGATTCCAGAGTGTTTTTAATCTCTCCCATATTATGGGAAACAAAGTGCTGCTTTAGGGACAGTACTGACTTGAGGATAAAATCTTGTTTTCTGCAACTAAAACAGTCCTTCATAGATTTTTGTCTGTGTCTCCAGAGCATTGAAAATAAAACTGCATTTCTATAGTGTGCAAATTTTCCTTTGCCACGTGCAATCTGTCTACATAACTGTAGGAATTTTGCTGCTGAGAAACAAACAGATTAAATAAATATTAAGCAGATCAGTGTTGAAGAACCATAGAGTTGGCAAAGCTTGAATAAAAGCCTTTTTTTAAAAAGACCTTTACATAGATATGTATTTCTGGATTTGTTAAAGCCAAACACAATGAATATTTTCAGTGGAGCAATACATTTCTTTTAAATACAATCGAGCATTTTTTTAAAAATGTCACAGGCTGTAATTCAACAGTCAACATATTTTGGAGTAGGATTTCTAACAAGCCGAGCTACATTTTTTGCTTAACAGATCAGATGGCCACGACAAAGGACCCAGTTGTTTTAAATCATGCTTGCAATGGGCATTTTTCACTAGATTCTCTGTTGGGTGGACATGTTCTCCCACAGTTTGAAGGCTAAGAACAGTGACCAGGTTTCTAACTGAGCCATTTATGAACAGGGACATGGCATGCATAAATACGATAATGCAAATGTATTTTAGGAAGGACAGAAGAACAAAGATTAAATTGTTTACTTAGAAAAGTTAAGAAATCTGAATGCTGGTTAGTGTCTTGCTACATTTTGCACACTTGTATTTATGGATGACTCATTAAACTCTGCTCTTAAATTGCAGGCCTTTAAGGACTCTTGATAAAATCTTTATATAAGGAATTGCATACACCCCTTAATCATACCCTGGAAAACATGAAGAAATGTTATGGGGGTGGAGGGGAAATGGTAACATTGCTATATCATCTCAATAGTAGGAATGGATCCTACTGTGCCCTTTGTGTAATTTCCTAATCCAAAAAAGTTTAGCATAATGAAGATTTTTATAATGTTACAATTATGCTGCTGCTTGAGTACAAAGTAGTAAGGAATTGATTTATGTGTGAACATGTTAAGAATGTGGTCTTTTTCACAGGTGGCATTTAGAAATATTCCTGAGCTTCAGCAGGAATGTAAAAACACTGCAATTCAAACATTTGCAATGTAAATCAGTTCAGTTTCAGTTCAGTTTATTGTATTTGTATGCCGCCCTTTCCCCCCGAAGGGGGACTCAGGGCGGCTCACAACTCGAACCGGGGAAGGGGGATACAGACAAAATTTAAAAACAAACATAACAATATATAATTTAAAAACTCACAACAGTCATACCATTCGAGACCGGGGCAACAGCTCTTTAGCCCCAGGCCTGTCGGAACAGCCAGGTTTTGAGGACTTTGCGGAAGGCCTGGAGGGTGGTGAGGGTTCGAATCTCCACGGGGAGTTCGTTCCAGAGGGTCGGAGCAGCCACAGAGAAGGCTCTCCTCCGGGTAGTCGCCAGTCGACACTGTCCGGCGGATGGAATTCGGAGGAGGCCTAATCTGTGGGATCTAATCGGTCTAGTGGAGGTAATTGGCAGCAGGCGGTCTCTCAAGTACCCAGGTCCAATACCATGAAGGGCTTTATAAGTGATGACTAGCGCCTTGAAGGGTATCCGGAGACCAATAGGCAGCCAGTGCAGCTCGTGGAGGATAGGTGTGACGTGGGTGAACCGAGGTACACCCATGATCGCTCGCGTGGCTGCATTCTGGACAAGCTGAAGTCTCCGAATGCCTTTCCGGTATCTCAAAGGTACTTTTTATCCAAAAGGCACCTGGACTTTCTTGGGTTTTTTCCTTTGGTGAAGATCAGAAGAGAAGTGAAACAATTTCAAAGAAAAAAACCCCAAGAATGTTCTTTTGGAAAAAAAGCACCTTTGAGACAACCATAACCTGGCCGAATGAAAATCTCCGTAGACATATATTTCTTCTGCTTCCTACTTAATTATGGCTACACATGAACATAAATAATACACAAGACTTAAAACTACTTAAGCCTCCAAGTATGAAAACTTCCCAAAATATTAGGGAACGGAGTTACACTTCCTGTTCCTTTCAAAGGAAAGAAGTAGCTTAGTGCAGTCCCACTTAGCATTTACATCACAGCATATAACGCAGGAGAATGTTCTGATGCTTCTGACCATTTTGTATGGAGCTGATTCAATTTAAACTATGTATTTTGGTTATGTATCACATTGCAGCTAACCTTGCTGCCTTAAATGATTTATAGAATGCATTTTCCAGAAACAAAAAAAAAAGATAATTTTACCCTATCTTGTTAACAGGCTCTTGTCAAACAGGTTTTGGACATTTTTTAGCTCTTTCTAACATGACCTTTCAATGGCCTGACTCCATATTGGCAGCTGTTATTTTGTGTGAACCAACAAATGTTGTGGTAGCAGGTCCATCTTTGACAGTCCCTTTAAGCAAAATGCCAATCAAGAAGAAGAGTCTTATCTCACCTGCACTACTTAATCGGCATACAAATAAACCAAATACAGGGCGGGGCATAACCTTTTCCTAGGGGGTCACAGCAACACTTGTAATAACAACACAAATAATTCATACACCATTCGAAAGCCCATCAAAAACTGAGTTTATTGACACGATTTAATAGTCAGTATGACCACCATTAGCCCTTCGAACAGCATTCAAACGAGGTGGATAAGAACACAACAAATCTTCAAACAGTTCCGTTCGATTTTCCAGATTTTTCAACACAGTTTCCAAATTCATTCTCAAAGTTTCAACCGAAACAAATTTAACATTTAATAGCTCATTCAATTCAGTTTTTTATGGGCTTTAAAATGAGGTGTCGCGGAAGTTGTAAACTGCTGTCGATCTTGCTGTGACCCCCTAGGAAAAGGTTATGCCCCGCCCTGGAAAATCTGGAAAATCGAACGGAACTGTTTGAAGATTTGTTGTGTTCTTATCCACCTCGTTTGAATGCTGTTCGAAGGGCTAATGGTGGTCATACTGACTATTAAATCGTGTCAATAAACTCAGTTTTTGATGGGCTTTCGAATGGTGTATGAATTATTTGTGTTGTTATTACAAGTGTTGCTGTGACCCCCTAGGAAAAGGTTATGCCCCGCCCTGTACAATACAATCATTCCTTCCTCCTCTGGTTCAACCAATGCCATGTTCATGATAACAGAGTCAAATACTCACATTTTACTGCTCATTCTCTGCATTGTTTTATTGCCAGAGAGGCCATGTGAGAAGTCAGCAGGATGGAAGACCTCCAGGAGCCAGAATTAGAGGATTCTACATCTCAACTAGGATGTGAATTTCAGCAGATAACCAACAGTGGTTGGTGAAGCATATGATTTAAAGCACAAGGATCTTCCTAATTCAAATATTTACATGTCAATGATTATTTGAAGATGAAATATGAGCAGTTGTTTAAAAACAACAAAACTGATTTATCAAAAATTGTTTGACAAGAGCCTGAAATAATTTCTTGACCAATTCTGCTTCTCTACTCAGTCTCCTTTTCAAACATACTTCCATAACAAACAGCTTTTATACGTGTAAAGTGAACAGTGCCTATCTGTAAACCAATTATCTCTTGGAGAATGGTTCAAATTTGGAGAATTTGATGTTAGCAAAAGCCTCGACTAACCATTATCTAAAGAATACTTGCTTTCAATTCCACAAATAGGTCAGGCAAAATATGTCCCTGTTCTCTGAGCTAGCATTATCTGTATCAATCAGAATTATTTTTAATTGATAGAAGTAATCAACAGGAGATGACTTGCTTCATAATTACCTTTCATTTCCTATGAACTATTTGATCATTCTGGGGAAATGTGACAGAGCATTATTTGTTATGTATATTCTATCACTGCTTTCTAAACATAAAAATTAATGGGCCCATTACCTGCGATAAGTTCAATACAGATCAAACCATACCAATTCTTATCAAAACAAAATGATGTTGTTCTTGGGTCAATAAACCGATTATGATCTAAGCCTTAATATTTAGTGTTGGATCCATACATTAAAATTAGTTTTTGAAAATCCATTGACATTTTATATCAAACAAACCATAAATTATTAACACTATAGCTTAATGCAATATGTGAACTCAACAATCTACTTCCAATTTAATAATACATATGTGGGAAATGGTTCTGACAACAATAGATGCAGATACGCTTCTAAATTAAATCTATGAAGTTATTTTTGCAGAAATTGTGTTCTTTCACTTTCAGAGAGAAAACTGAAAATATTGCGTAGAATTATGAAGTTATGAATCCATTATTTTTGTAACTATTAGGATGTTATGATTACATTCCTGGGATTATATTGTGGTCTCAAAAACCCCAACCAAAGAAAAACCCAAGCCACTGTTTGACTTAACATATGATTTATTTATTTTCATCTTGATAAAATGTGCATATACAGTCCGTTAAGAGCAACACCCATCCTTTAGTATACTTTTCTCACATGACGTCACTCATGTATTACCTCTATCTCTCTTCCTGCATCCTTTTTTTTTCCTTCCACGCAACTGATCTTTTTTAGCCCGTTTGGTTTAGTGGTTAAGGCGTCAGGCTTTAACTGGGAGACCGTGAGTTCTAGTCTTGCCTTAGGCAGAAAGACAGCTGGGTGACTTTAAGCCGGGGCTCCTCTCTCAGCCTTATGGGGGAGGCCAGGGCAAGCCACTTCTTAAAAGGTTTGAAGCCACAAAAAAGTCCAGGCAATCGGCAGGAGTCAGTACAGACTTGAAGGGAATGAATGAATGAATGAATTTTTGAAGACAAAACTTAAATGTCTTGAAAGCAAAACTTAATGCATCAATTCTTGTAAGCAAATAAATTTCTGAAGACAAAACTTAAATATCTTGAAAGCAAAACTTAATACATACGTTCTTGAAAAACAGGACTTAATTAAAATAAATGAATTTCTGAAGAGAAAAAGACAAATTCCTTGTGTGTCCAATTACACTTGGCCAATAAAGAATTCTCTTCTATTCTAGTTATTCCATTCCATTCTTCTATTCCATTTTATTCTATTCTGTATGTCTCAAAAACAAAAAAAAATGACTTAGATGGATCCTGAAAACGCCAAACTTGACAATGAGTTAGGAAACAATTTATTCGTTTTATAATCGGGGCCCGCTGAATAATGGGATTATCCTTAGATCCTCAAAAAGGGGAGGCCCTGAACTGACCCGCCTCCTGGTTTCAAATCCCACCAGACAGCAAAGGGTTACCCAGGGAAACCCACCTGCCCCCTCAGCAACCCCTCCATAACATGGATAAGTATAAGCATGGTTTTGGATGCATGAAATGGATACGAATAAAAAAGAAATATTAGGACAGGGGCGGTAAGTAGGTAGGCCGGGGCCTCGCAGGCAAAGGACTTCAGGGATGTCTTGAAGAAGCCCCCCTGCCCACCACAGGGCCTACCTGAGAGCTGTGCAGAGACCCCGACATCCCCCCCCCCCCGGAACCCTTCCTCTTTCTCCTCCTCTTCACCGCGGGCCTAGCAGCTCCCCTGAAGCCTGCTCCCGGCGTTGCCAAGCAACGGCGAAGGGGCGGGGGACCTCCGCCGGGCGAGAGCGCATTAAACGAGAGCGCTTTCCTCGCGGCGCGGCCCCTGCCGGTATCCGTCCCAGATGATCCTAGCCCCGCCTCCTCCTCCTCCTGCTTCGCTGCTGCCTCGCCTCCATCTCTTTGCCGACGCCACTGGCGTAGCCTGCTCGGGGAAGACGGGAGCCGCGTCAGTCGCCGCCGCCGCGCTGGGTGGGAGCGGAAGCCTGTCCGTGAGGGGAAAAGGAGCCATGGGTGACGCGGCCTGCCGTTCCGCCGCCGGCGCTTGTTAAAGAGGAGCGTCCTCCTCCTCGCCGCCGCCTCAGAAGAAGGAGAAGCCGAAAAAGAAGACGACGACCTCCTTCCTTCCTTCCTTCTCTCCTTCCTCGCTTGCTGGAGCCATGGACAAAGCCGTCGGCGGCCAGGTAGGAAAGGCAGCTGAGGGAGCCCTCCGGGGGGGGGGTTGCTAAGCAACGGCGAGGGGGGTGAGGTCTCCTAGGAAAGAGGTGGGTGGGCTCCATTTGGAGGATGGTTTGGGAGGGGGCGCTGGTGGCGGCCGAGTCCCCCTCCCTCCGCCCGTTGTTATCGGGAGGAAGGAAGGAAAGATGAAGGAAGAAAAGAAGAAGGAAGAAAGGAGGGAAGGAAAGAAAGATGGAAAGAAAAAGGAAGGGAAGAAAGGGAAGGAAGAAAAGATGAAGGAAGGAAAGAAAAAGGAAGAAAGAGGAAGGAAGGAGGGAGGGAAGGAAACATGAAGGAAGGAAAGAAAAGAAGAGGGACGAAAAAGAAAGGAAGGAGGGAAAGATGAAGGAAGGGAGGGAGGAAAGAGGAAGAAAGGAAGGAAGGAAAGATGAAAGAAGGAAAGAGAAAGGAAGGAAAGAAGAAGAAAGGAAGGTGCAGCCCCGGGCGTAAGTTGAAGGTGCAAAGGGGTGGGTGGGTACTGCTACTCTCTCTTTGTGCGGGGTGGGGGGGAGGCAGGCTTGAGGTGGGGTCAGACTAGATGACCTATAAGGTCCCTTTCAACTCTGTTAATCTGGGTGGGTCTGGGTCAGGGGTCTTTCTTGCCCGAGGACGCCTAGGAGGCGGAGGCCGAGCGAGGGGCAGAATAAGGGCCGGAGGGGAGGTTCCCCAGCCGCCTGCCAGCCCTAGTAACAACAACACGGAGAGAGAGTTAAAACCGCCCGGCGAGTGATTAGCGCTGGAGGAATTAACGGGGGACGTAATGCAAGGGGGGAACTTAATCCAAAGGAGGGGGGGAGATATTTAGGCCGGAGTGGAAGAAGAGGAAGAGGAGAGGCTGCCCTCGCCGTTATTGAAGTCATCCTGGACTTGCTTAGGCTGCTCCGGGGTGAGTTTTCTAAGCTCTCTCCGGATTTTTGCAAGAGGTCGCTTGAAGCTTTGACATTTGTTTTCGTTTTTGGTATTTATTTAGTTTGTGGAACATGTACAAGATAACAGTTCTAAGTACAAACATGGACATGGACTAGGAAATGAGTACAAATAAATTACAGTAGGACAGGGACGGTTGGCAGGCTGGTGTGCTTATGCATGCCCCCTTACAGACCTCTTAGGAATGGGGGGTGAGGTCCATGGTAAATAATTTAAGGTTGAAGCTGTTGGGTTTAAGGTTGGAAGTTTAAGTTTGGAAGTTTGAAATGGATGCATTTCCAACTTCCTGTCCCGCGCCTGGAAAGATTTATGGGTGGTCCTCAACTTATGGCTGCCCTGGAGGCCCGGTGTTTCTGTTGTTAAGCGGAGACAGCAGCTCAGTGGAGGTTTGCCCCGTTTTGCCACTTTTCTTGCCATGGTGGTTTAAGTGAAGCGTTGCTGTCCTTAACTAATGACCGCAAGGGAGCCCAAAGTTTCTGATACTAAGCAAGACAGTGGTTAAGTCAGTTTTGGCCCATTTTACAACCTTTATTGCCAACGGTGTTAAGTGAATCACGGCAGTTCTTAAGTTAGTAACAGCCTTGCTCCAAAGGTGTTTTTTCAAAAGGCAACTGGACTTCCTTTGTCCTGGAAGATGTTTCGCTTCTCATCCAAGAAGCTTCTTCAGTTGGGACAACCTGACCTGGTATGACTGAGAATCTCCATAGACGTTTAGTAACCTGGTTTTTAAGTGAACCTGGTTTCCCCCATTGACACTGCTTTCCAAAAGGTGGCAAAAAGGGGATTCCCATGACCTCGGGACACAGCATTGGTCTTAAGTATGAACTGGTTGCCGAGCGTCTGAATTTTGATCACGCGATTGTGGAGATGCTACGAAGGTGGTAACTCCGAGAAATGGTCCTAAGTCCCTTTTTTTCAGGGATGTTGTAACTTTGGATGGTCACTGAATGAACTGTTGTAAGTTGAGGACTACTTGTAGTTGTGCGAACAGGAAGAAGATCTGAGTTGCAGATTTCCAGGGCTGGGGCGAGAGGAAGAAAAGCAACGCAGCTGGAAGAGGGTCCTTAGAGGTCTTCTAGTCTAACCCCCCCTCCTGCTCAAACAGGAAAACCCCACGCCATTTCAGAAGCACAAATGTGTGCATTTTTTTTTTTTAAAAAGATAAGCCTTGTGGAATGGCCTTCAATGTAGGTATGATTTTCAGGAACATTGGAGAATTTTTTCCTCCAAAGTGACTAACTTCTACAGGTTTTTTAAAAAAAAGATGATTCTCATTCTAGGGACTGTGTGTGTATAATTATATATGAGTATCCTTTAATACCACTTAGAATTAGTAAAGCATATCAAAACAATTGTATCAAACTGGGAAATTAACCTTTGCCTGGATGTTAAATATTTTGTCTCTGGCAGTAACTAATTTTGTTCCTTGTTTTTCCGGCTTTCTTTTTATTGTAAAATAGTCCTGCCTAATGCTATTTTCCCCGTTTTAAATTGAAGTTTTTCCCCGTTTTAAATTGAAGTTTTTGTGCACTATAACATAGATCTGTCCTTTGGAAATGTTAGTTGGCCGCTCAGGGAAAAACAGTTAATGGGAAAATGCAGGATTCTGGGACTGAATCCCTAAGGTCAAGCATCTCTACAGGCCCACAGGAGATCAGTTTGAATCCAAATTCGAAGATGGGACATTAGAGAGGCTGTTACACTTGAGTAGTTAACACTGGGCTAAATGAATCTTCACAGGCATTTGATGTTAGGCAATTCTTTTACAATGGTCACATATACATTGTTTATTGTGGTTAACCTTGGTTTAATCCACCCAGCTGGGTTTGCACTATCCTCTGGAGCATAAACAAAGCACATTAGAATGTGCTCACATGCTGGGTAGGATAAAAGGTGGTTGCCTAGTAAGTGACTGAGATCATCCAACATATCCATATACATGTGAAGCTTCCTGGTCATGACGAGATAATTTTTATAATTGCAGTTGCTTGTAAATAACACACATTCAGATCACAAGAGCAAAGCCAAGTTGTGCTTGTGCCTTTTCTGTTGTTGACCTTGTTCTCTAGAACACTCCCGCCTTATTCCACACAAACACACACTCATACCACAGGCCCCAGCTCTGTTCACTTTTGTTGGTGGTTAATAGTGTAATAGTTTGGTGGTCACCATTCTGTATAGCTTTAAAGTTAAATAGAGAGGTAGTTTGATTTATTGTTTGTTGTAAGTGCCCAAGAGTCACATTGTTTGACTTACGAAGAAACTTTACAAATGTAGTTAACACACTTTGGGTGATATAATGGGTTTCACTGGCAGCAATATAGGACTGGATTCCTATCTTGATTTTTTTTTCTTTTGATTTCTCAGTTTAGCCTACAGCCTTGGGCCTTAAAATTAGTCTTCAACACAAGGACTAACCAGAACTGTCCCTATTTATTTAATTTCCAAGCCCAAAAACCTGCTAAGATTGCTTGGTTTAAGGGGGGTTAATGTTTTGAAGGACGTGTATTCTTGTGTTCTTTGTTAACAAGGTGTTTATTTTGTATTCTATAATGTTTAGGAAATTGTTTACTAGTTCTAATTAAAAGCAGTGTGTGTGCTGCACTGTGGGCAAGTTTGTGAATTAAGAATTTAAAGCCCTGTAATGAAATTCAAAGGCTAATTTCCTCAATTGCTTGGAGTGCTGCATTTATTAGTGTCTCTTTTCAGGGTTCCCATGTCTGAATGGAATTTGGACAGTGATAGAAGTAGAAAGATGTGGGGGCTGAAATATTTCGTGTAAAGGCAAGTTTTTATTTGATTAAATGGTGAAAGCCAAGTTGGGGGTGGGGGGGGATGCTCTGAAATGCATGGTATGCTATTGCTGGTCGGTGCAGATCAGTTTCTTTATTCTTTTGCTGCCTGGGATTACAGGACTCTTATCCCCAGGCAGCGGAACACAACCCTCTGAAGCAGGGGTCACCAACCTTTCAGACTTCAGGGACCACTAAATTCATAATTTTAAATCCCACGGACCACTAGTATGGTTTTTTTTTTAAAGGAAATAATGCAATATAAAAAATGCAAATAATTTTTCTGTGGACCACCAAAATTTTCTCACAAACCACCAGTGATCACTGAGTTTGTGACCAGTGGTGACCACTGTCCCGAGGCATATTTCGAAGTTAGAGAATAGGGAAGAGGAATTGTTCCATTACTATGCAGCCGAAAGAATTTGTCTGCAAGCTAATTGAGGATCTAGTTTACTCAGCATGTTGGTTTATGTAGTAGTTGACATAAGGAACATATGGTAGTTAAAAGCATACCAAATGAATCAAAGTTTGGGTTTCTTGTCTGTAATTGGTCACCTTGAAATTTAAAACAGTGGTGTGATAGTAAATGAAAAACACCAGAGTTCAAAGTGACCTTAAACCTAACATCCTCAAACAAAATTGGTTTGATTTAAATGTCCTGGCCTAATTTTGTTTTGTGACTTGATAAGTGTCCGAGTATTTACAGGCCTTTTGATTTACCTGGAAGCAAATTTTGTTGAAATAAAATTAGCACTGAGGTCAGTTTGCACATGATTACTTCTGTTACCTCAAAATAATATTTAAAAAACAAAAGAAAATGCTTCCTGTTAACAGATTAATGTAATGTGTCAAAGCTTTGGAGTAAAGAAGGGGGGAAAAAACCTTCAAAGTTTGGCTCTTATCTCTTCTTATTGGCTGTAGGTTGAAAAATAAGCTCTCAATTTTTGGCAATCAATTTGCTCTAATCACGTTGGTCTCTAGAACTTATCTAAATAATTATATGCAAACAATTAACAATGGCTGAGTTTTTTCATTTCTCTCTGTGACTGCTGGGGGACTGGCAGAATTGGGATGAAGATTGCATAACTTAAGGAAGCGGGGGAAAAAGCTACCTTTTTATTTTATAGTTTTTCCTTGGTATATCTGTGGTTACATTCTGTGACATGTTGAAATATAAATGGCAGACTTACAATTATGGGAACAGTCTGCTACTTTTATTGCCTCTTCATTTAAAAGATAATATACAATTTATTATTATTAAACATACTAAATATAGAGAGAACCAATTTGGTGGAGACTGAAAGCCAGGACACCGTAACCTGAATTCCTGTCTTAAGGGTAGAAGCCAGTTGGGTGAGTTTGGGCCAGTCACTTTCTCTCAGTCCCAAACTGGAAAGTCAAAAAAAAAAAAATCCACAAGGTTCAGTCAGAATATACAGATTGCACCCATAATCTTCAAAAAAGTGGCTTTGATTGTTTAGGCTAATAAGATTTATTGAAAAACTGACATGAAGTAACCATACATTGCCCACAATGTGGCCTTTAGCATCCAGGAATAGAATTAGTAGTATTGCAAAATGTGTATTGTGTGCCCTAAATTGTCCCTTGTTTTGAAACACCTGTTTCATGTGAGAACAAATTGCAGGAGATGTTTAACCTGATGGTTTCAAAGCATACATACCTAGGACACAATTTCCATCGCTCGCTATCTCTCCTTGAAGCACGTAAGTCCTTTGGGCAACCTATTCTGCCATGATATATTTTAATAGCTTGTCATTTTATGAAACTGGTCAGATACAAATCAGCATTGCAGAAAACAGGTTCTTGTTCTGATGCAGCAGCAATCTGGTTTCTAATGCTTTCTTTGAAAACAAGCTACAGTGCCGAAGGTTGTAAGGGAGACAATTTATAGGCGGTAACTGCACAAAAACCAAATTTTCAGTAGGGCTGAAATTCGATCCTTGACCCCCCTGAATGCCTTGTAAGTGCCAGATCCACAGGATAGGATTGCATCCTTAAAATTGCTTCTCGTGCAGGTAGTTCTCCACTTATGACCATAACTGAGGTCAGAATTACGGTGGTAAGTCATGGCAGTTGTTAAGTGGGTCATCGTGTGACACGACTGAACTTTACTGTCTTCTTTGTGGTGGCTAAGTGGACACAGTGGCCGTTAAATGAATCTGTTTTGTTCAATAAGCATTTTTTATGGACATAAGTGCGGAAAAAATGCTGAAAATTCCATAGGCATAGCCATAGGATATTTCAAATGGCCATGAATGTGAGCTGGTTACCAAACATCTAAAATGTGATTGTGTGCGTGTGTGCGTGTACACATCCATTGGAACTCTAGAACTGGGTTGCAAGTAGCTCTAGGGAGATCTATCGTAACTTCAAACAGTTGCTAAATGAGGAATAAATTCTTTAGGTTGCATCTTGGTTTAAGTCATCAAGACACCATTTGAATTATCTGTAAACACTCTTTTTGCTCACTTCATAATCATATCATACCCTAGAACAGTATTTCTCAACCTTGACCCCTTGAAGAGGGGTGGACTTCAACTCCCAGAATTTCCCAGCCAGCTGGCTTGGGAAATCTGGGAGTTGAAGTCCATTCCTCTTCAAAGGGTTGAGGTTTTGAAATCCTGCTCTACAAACCTCTTTAACACCTATGGCATTAGTTTTATTTATTCCATTATCCCTCTGATTATCCCCTTATCAAAAAAGTTTCTACTTCCGTTATTTTATTGGCAACCTATCTCTTGAATGTGGACAACATAATGTGTATTGTTTGCTCTTGTGTTTTGTAAAAATGAACCCCCCCCCCCGGAAATGTACCCCTCAAACTTTGCTTAAAAACATTCTTCCTCAACCTGCCATTTGTTAAGGCAGAATCTCATGCCAAATGACGGCGCTGCCTTTGCTAACTTCAAACTAGCTTGCATATTTGCCATACCTTAATATTACATTGCTTAGAGTTTTCTAACTATAGCCACAGCTGCTTTTGTGTTTTCCAAGCTCCTCTGAAAATAACCAGAGTGTGAGACATTCTTTGTGGGAGCTGTTCCTAGAAGGCTCCCTGGATTTTTTATTTTTTTTTAAAAAAAAAACCTGGTATTTTACAAATTCTCAAAAGATGAAATGTCGCCCAGATCTTTTCCTTTCCAGCCAGGGCAACTGCAGCTTCATTTTGGGTTTGAAACATAACTTGTGTGTATCTGCCTTATGGTTTTGAACACTGGGCCCCTTCAGCTATTGCAGTTCTGTCCGAGGCACAGCATGGCTTCTGTTTTATTGGGTGAGGAGGATAAATATCCATTACTGGGTTTTTTTGTGCTTTGTAGTGTACTAACTTTACCAGTCTGCTCCTGCTGGTGTCATCTTCTGTCCCTGCAGCTGCTAAAGACTCTACAGTGCCTTTTACATCGGAAACAAAGCGGCCTTTATTTACCATATGCTGCCAATATAAAACAGTTTTTACATTTATTGAAGTAAAATGAAAGCCGGGCCAGTCTTGAAACCCTGCGCTTGGAAAGGAAGTATTCTGCACAAACAATTCGAGTGGATAATAGTTTTATTTCCTTTATTTTAATGGGGTCCAGCAGTGTACAGGTAGTCCTTGGCTTAATTCGCTTAGCGACCGTTTGAAATTACAACAGTACTGAAACCGAGACTCACACTTAACAACGGTGATGGCCATTCCCCACGGTCACATGATCAAAACTTGGCTGTTTTGACAGACAGCATGTATTTAAGAAGCTTGCTGGATCCCAGGATCATTTGATCACTGCTTTTTGACTTTCCTGGCCACCTTCTAACTGGCAGAGTCAGAAAAGGAAGCCGGATTCTCTTAACAACGGTGTGATTCATTTAACAACAGCAGCAATTTGCTGAATCATGCCCCAAAAAGGGCCATAAAGTCGAGTGTGACTTGCTTAACAAAGACATTGCGGAAATTCGGAAGTCCCAATTGTGGTTGTAAATTGAGGACTACCTGTATATTTTATTTTTCCTATTTCTCTGCTGTGAAGAGATGGGATTGTATTTATAGAAAACTCTCTGAAGAAACATCAAAGGCAGAGAAATCACAATTGCATTATAAGCCGCTTAGTGTGCAGATGTTGAAACAAAAATTAAAGGTAACAACCCAAATATAAAGGTTTCAGGCTTGTAGTCACATGTTAAGATAAAGTTTAGATATGGGTGTTAGTTGAATCCTCCCCTCTTATCTGATTGTTTTCGGATTTAGATTAGCTACAGTTTACAAATACTGAGTATTGTTTGGTAACTTGTACACCAGAGTTGTACTTGATGGTTTTAATTTTGGCTACAGTGTTACCTTCCCTTCTTTTAGTTTCCTAATCCCTGTAATTATGCTTACAACCTCTACAGGTGACAAAGGTTAACAATTGCTTTAGTTCTACTGTTTAATTGAAGCCCCTTTTTAATTTGAATTGGCAGTGAAATTACAAAACATTATTACAGACCTTCATCACCCGCTGTCATAAATTACTTCTGGAACCTCACTAGCAAAACTGAAAACTCCATTATTTTTGTTTTTCATAGATGCGTTTTAACAGATTTGTATAGCGGTTTTTTAAAATATAGTTTACGAATGACACCGAGAATCTTCTAGAATGTATGTTTCATGCAGGAAATAGTTTTCGATTCTGCATTGAATGTATTTGGGTTCATCATGTAAATAAATGTTTAAATCTCATCAGCGTTTTTTATATTTTCAGTAAGACTAAATTTAGGTGTGCTGAGCATGTTATCCTAAGCGACATAGTTGTCAGCTTCCTGGTTGCTAATCCAGTACTTTCAAATGTGTATGTTTTCTGCTGAAGTAGATTCTAAAATTATATATCCAGTTAGCAGTTCAGTAATTATATTTTTCAGTGTTATACATATCCTGAAATGAAATAGTAATAGTAATTGCACTTAGACGTATATACCGCTTCGCAATACTTTACAACCCTCTCTAAGCAGCTTACAGAGTCAGCCTCTTGCCCCCCAACAACCTGGGTCCTCATTTTACCGACCTCAGAAGGATGGAAGTCTGAGTCAACCTTGAGCCGGTCAGGATCAAACTCCTGGCAGTGCGCAGCGAGTTAGCCTGCAATACTGCATTCTAACCACAGCGCCAACCACAGTTCCTAAATGCTAACCAAATGGAAAACAGAGTTATATTATTCAGATTTAGTTTGGGAACAACCATAATTAGAAACAGCAACTGGGATGAAATGTTTTTAAGTTCTTCACCAACAGTATTATTTGCGGTATAAGGCTAGATGGGAAGAAAAGCCAGTATTTTTACAGTAATTATTACTGCTATTGTAAGATAGCTTATAATACTACGGTAGCTTTAAAAAATTAACGTTTCTATGGATAATGTTTAATTATAAATTATTATAGTTAATAATGAAAATCTCCAACGTTAATCATTATTTTTTCTGAAATAAGAAAATAAATTGTCCCATAATGATTAGGTTTGCAGAATACCCTGAAATGCAGTCTAGCTGACCAAATGTTAATCTTAAGAGTGCTGCGTGAACTCCCTCCATGTGGTTAGTTGAAGTTGCAGTCTGTTAACCATGGGTAAACATATACAAATGAACAGAAGGAAATGTAATTTGAATGGTTTGCTAGCTAAAAATCTTGGGTCTTAAACTTTGGCAGAGGCTGCTGTCATGTAACTTGCCATTCTTTTGATGAGAAAGGAGATTTTGCTGGGCAATCTGATTTGCTGAGTGTTTTAGTAAACCGAACAATATTTATTTGTAGTGTACAACATTCACTTCTGACAAATTACAGGTACATTTATTACAGAGATTTTTAAGACCCATAAAAGGCTGCTTTGAATTCCATCCTCTGGAAGTGATTTATGACCGTTTTTCACACAACGGTTGCGGCATTCCCATGTTCACATGATCAAAACACAGGCACTTAGCAACTGACTCATATTTATGACAGTTGCATGGTCCTTTTGCGACCTTCTGACAGTCAGATTCACTTAACAACCCTGTTATTAGATTGACAACTTCAGTGATTCATTTAGCAAATGCCGCAAGAAAGGTCACAAGGTTCACTTAATACATGTCTCACTTACCAACAAAAATGTTTGGGCTCAATTGTGATAAGTTGAAGACTACCTGTGTATCGCTGGGAACTTAAGTAACAAACATGCTTTTGAAGTGTTTGCTGCATTAGCCAAGAGTTCTTGCTTTCTGCCATGGTGAAACCGAATCTTATAATTTGAGTGGCATATAAACACCATAATATACATATATGTATAAATATTAAGAGTGAAGTACTAAATCCTCTGTCAAATCCAACGCCAGATTTTGCTAAATCGCATAAACAGTGTCCTGTGGTGATCAGAGATCTCAAGCCTTCCATTCAGAGTAGGCTCCATTTTGCTTAAGTGACTTGCTTTGATTTAACACACGGCGAACTTAAAAACTTAGAATGCCAATGAATTGTTACGACCCATTTATGTACCAAGAATCCTTTTCCTTTTGTTTTTCCCTTTAAGAATGTGAAATTGTCTGCTGAAGTGGAACCGTTCATTCCTCAGAAAAAGGCCCCCGATTCACTGGTGATGCCCATGGCCCTGCCGAATGATGGTGGAAACCTCAGCGGTGTTGAGCCAACTCCGATTCCCAGCTATCTGATTACGTGTTACCCGTTCGTTCAAGAAAACCAATCCAACAGGTAATTAAATCTACCGTATTTTGTGGAGTATAAGACAAACCGGAGTATAAGACGCACTTAGTTTTTGGGGAGGAAAATAGGGGGGGAGGGGAGTCTGCCTGCCAGGTATTCATCTGGCTAAGCATCCTTAGTCTGGTCAGCTTCAGCACATCGGTTTGCTGGTTTTGAGCACATGCACGCTTTTTATCTCTTGGTTGGGGATAAAAACCAGCTTCTGAAGCAAAGCTGATTGTCGGAGAGAGAAGCAATGAGAAAAGTAGGCAAAGTTCGGAAGTTCACTCATTAGCACCCCATTGGGGCTGAAAAACAGCTTTTAAAGCACAGCTGATCGTTGGAAAGAGCAGCAATGAGAAAAGCAGGCAAAGCACAGAAGATCGCTTTACTCCTTAGTGCCTCATTAGGGCTGGAAAAAAGCTACATTCAGAGTATAAGACGCACCCAAAGTTTCAGCCTCTTTTTTGGGATGGGAGTGCGTCTTATACGCTGAAAAATATGGTATATGTCAGAAAACCACTACAAGTCTCATTTTTTGGTTGGTTTGTTTTACTCTGCTGCTTTAAGGGTATATCTCTCTTTGGACCAGGGTAATCTAATTTGCCTTGCTTTCTGAAATGTTGGGAAAGAAATCTAAAAACGAAGGGTGTATTTTTCTTGCTTGGATGTGCCTTGGACTCACTGTAGCTTTCTGCTGAGTGAATTTACAGAGCATTGAGTAGCATGACAGTTAAACCATGCAGTTAGGGAACAAATTATTTTGAGAGAGTCTTGAAACCCTTTTGTTTTGATTATTAATAGCATAAAAGGGAGCAGAGTGGGAAACCTTGGCAGGCTTTCATGATACTGAGGCTGTACTCTTAACAATCAAGGTTATAATATTTGCGCTACCTTTATTTTTTGTGTTTTATTAGTACACTAAAACAATTTTTGTTCAAATTTTAGTACATTGAAAGTAAAAATCAAAAGATTTAGAAAAAATAGAGAGAAAATGAGAAAATATAGGGAATTATGGAAATCTATGTCTTAAAGTTGCCAAGGTTGGATATGCTTTCTTTAAACTGATTTTAGAGAAATAACTGTAGACTAATTGGATTCCCCCCCCCCCCCCATTTATTTCAGACAACTTCCACTGTACAATAATGACATCCGGTGGCAGCAGCCTAACACAAACCCTCCCGGGCCCTATCTGGCTTATCCCATTATATCTACTCAGCCACCAGTTTCCACCGAGTATACCTACTATCAACTGATGCCAGCGCCTTGTACGCAAGTCATGGGATTCTATCATCCCTTCCCAACAGCTTACTCTGCCCCCTTTCAGCCTGCAAGTGCCATAAACACAGTGGCAGCACAATGCACAGATCGTCCGGCCCAACCGAGCCAGGCCTTTCCGTTGTGTAGCCCCAGGAGCAGAAGTACCAGCAGAGGATCGATGGTGCAAAAAGTAAGCTCGTTTTCTGCATTTCGGAAACAAAAGTGGCGGCGGGAAGTTGGTGTCTTCAGATTTGCACGATTGTATTCACGCGGCCTTACAGTCAAGTAGAATTCATGACTCCTACTTCCTGCCTGGTTTACGCTGGAAGACCTGACAGCTTAGACTTGGGGGGTGTCAAACGCAAGGCCCATGGGCCGGATCTGACCCACAGGGTGTTTAGATCTGACCCGCAGGACCACCCCGGAAATATCAAAGGACTGGCCTCCGCGGTGCCTCTGCCAGCAAAAATGGAGCTCGGGAGGGCCGCGCTCAGCTCTCCCGGGTTCCATTTTTGCTGGCAGAAGGCTACAGGAGGATCCCCCGCAGCCCTGCTGGGGCCACCACAGGTGCCCCCAACCCGAGTGACAAACTCCCCCTCCCCCCCCCAGGTCAAACACAACCCTGATTAACTTTGCATATTGATTCTGCAAGGACTTGAATGGAGCTGACAACGTCCATAATCTCTCAGTGATATCTAACCTATATCCAGGATGTATTAAAGTCAGTTTAAGTGTCTCTGCCGCCCTCATATTTTTCTCAGGCATTCCAGATTGTTTTCCACTTGTTAATCTCCATCCCTCAAGTCAGAGATCACAAGGGATTAACATGATTTACAGGTCACTTAGTAAAGCCCTGTCATCTAGGTGTCATTAGATAAATGCCCTTGGATTTCAGCAGTGAGCTCTCGTGGCTAAACATGAGTAGTGCCATTGTGTCTTAATGCAGTAATCGGCTACATATCAAATTACCAGTGCTCGTGGGATGTCTACAACTTAAAAGAGTTCTTGTTTGCTTTGTTTGCCAAATTTGTATGCCGCCCATCTTGCCAAAAGTGTTTCGGAGTTGAGTAGAATGTGCCGTAAGACATGAAAACAATAAATAAGGACCTTCGATTTAAAATTCAATTAAAACTAAGCAGGATGGAGAGGTGGGGAGCCAAGTACACAAAGGCAGGTGGGTGGGGGTTATCTACCCTGTTCCCCCCAAAATAAGACCTCCCTGGATAATAAGCCCCATTGGGCTTTTGAGTGCATGTGCTAAAATAAGCCCTCTCCTGAAAATAAGCCCTCCCCGAAAATATTGCAACACAGCAGCAGCCGTGAGGTGACCACGCTCGCCGCCTCCTGCACCTCAAAAATAATAAGACTTCTCCAAAAAATAAGGCCAAGGGCTTATTTTAGGGGGTCAAAAGAAAATAAGACCCTGTCTTATTTTCGGGGAAACACGGTACTCTATTAGCCATCTGCAAAGGGCTACATTTTCATTGGGATCCCAGGGGAGTTGGCCCATCCCAGGCCTTCACAACCTTTCGGAAGACCTAAAGAATGGGAGCAGATAGACTAACATTCCATAAAATTAGTTCAGTAGTAAAAAAGATAAATGGCCACAGATCTGATTGTTGCTCTTCATATATTTGTATGATTCCCGCTCTCTCCCTCTCCCTCCCTCCCTCTCTCTCCCTCCCTCCCTCCCTCTCTCTCTCTCACACACACACACACACATCAATTAACTTCATCTGTTTGTCTAATCTTTCAATCAGCAGCAGCCGTCGCAACCCCACATAAAGAGCAAAAGGCCTCCAGTGAAAAACGTTGCTATCCAGAAGGAGACAAACTCTTCGGGCCCAGAGAACAAACCCAAAATTGTCCTGTTGGTGGATGCTTGTCAGCAAACAGGTATGGTGATGATGTGTTTCATTTTTTTTATAATACAGCAGATCTTCTTTTTTTCTTCTTCTTATGCAATTAGAAATGTTATTTTTTAAGGAAGAAAAAGCTTGATTTGATGACTAGATCACCCTCCTACCGGGTACTGTGGACAGTGTTTTCAGTCAAATCATGATACTTCAAAACTGTAATTTTTACTTACATTTTAATTTTACAAAATGTATATGCTGTCCAACCTCTCCATCCAAAGCAACTTAGTGGTTTATTGTTATTAAGCTGCTTATCAAAGGGACGGCTTTACTCTTCATTCAGTCTTACTGATCCTTACATAGCAACAAATACACAAAAGAAAGGTATAATTTTTTACATATATTATTTAATGTTTAGAAACGACCGTCGGTATGCTGACTATTGTATAGCAATAGCACTTAGACTTAAATACTACTTCATAGTGCTTGTACAGCCCTCTCAAAGCGGTTTATAGAGTCAGCCTTTTGCCCCCAACAATCTGGATCCTCATTTTACCCACCTCGGAAGGATGAAAGGCTGAGTCAACCTTGAGCCAGTGAGATATGAACTACTGAACTGCAGTTAGCAGTCAGCTGAAGTAGCCTGCAGTACTGCCGAGCTGGCGCAGTGGTTAAATGCAGCTCTGCAGACTACTTCAGCTGACTGCAGTTTAGCAGTTCGGCTGTTCAAATCTCACCGGCTCAAAGGTTGACTCAGCCTTCCATCCTTCCGAGGTGGGTAAAATGAGGACCCGGACTGTTGTTGGGGGCAATATGCTGACTCTGTAAACCGCTTAGAGAGGGCTGAAAGCCCTATGAAGCGGTATATAAGTCTAACTATTGCTAACCACTGCGCCACCTCAGCTCTATAGAAGTCACTTGATTCTCCAAGTAAGAGGAGAAATCATTAGAAATTATTAAGAATAGCAATGAAATGTGGTAGGCAAACAAAACTGATCAATAATGAAGACTGAAGAATGTCTGTGACTCCTAACAATAAGTAGATTTCATTCTTCTCCAATTCAGTGGCCTTTCTCCAATGTAGGAGCTGTGTCCTAGTGACCATCAACACATGCTTTCTCAAGGAAGTTACCCATTAAAACCAGGAGTGTCTAACCTTGGGAACTTTAAGACTTGTGGACTTCAACTCCCAGAATTCCCCACAACCAGGGTTGTCCAACCTTGAGAATTTGAATGGCTGGGGAATCCTGGAAGTTGAAGTCCCACAAGTCTTGAAAGTTCCCAAGGCTGGACACCCCTGCATTAAACCCTTGTCAATTCTTGAGACTCTTCTTTGCCTTGCAGACTTCCCTTCCGAGATTGCCAGCAAGTCCCTATCGGAGAGCGTGACTGGTCTGCACTGGAAGCCGAGGGGCAGGCGACGGCGGACCTCCCACCCTGCCGAGTCCTCAAGCGAGCAGGGGGCCAGCGAAGCCGATATTGATAGCGACAGCGGCTATTGCAGTCCGAAGCACAGCAACCAAGCAGGGGCAGCCATCTCCAGAAGTGCTGAATCGGCTGGAACGAATGTAGGTAGACATCTGAAAAGTTCAAGAGTAGAAAGCGACATTAAATAAGCACATGTAAAGTAACCTCTACAACTTTTTTTTTTTAAATTCATTTTCAGATCAAAGAATCATCCATACATCCAGGTAAAGTTTCCTGGCTTTGCAAGTTTGCAGCATTTGTGTGGGGGAGTGGTGTCTGTGTTTACGGGAGATGGATACATTTTGTCACTTTAATCGATTACGCCTTGATGCCTTTAACTGATTAAATTCTCCACCCTTAATCTTTTCCACATTGTAATGTTTAAATACTGTGGGTTTGTTTCTGAACATGTCCAGCTTTTTCTCCTCAAAATATTTTGTGAGTAGTCAGGATAGAACTTTTTATAAGACATTTAGTAATTAACAATTTAGTAATTACTGGTAACCTGCCTCCTTTTCCATTCTCCCCCCCCCCCCGTCCCCCCTTTGGCCACATTTTCCATGAGTGCATTGATTAGTTTTTAAAGATTGCATATACGTTGAGAGCTTCCTTGTACCCTTCTGCTAAAAATTAAAACATAAAAATAGAAATCTGTTCAGTTAGAAATAAAATACATCACATATGAAAAATGAAGCCAATGAGAATGGCAGCTAATACTGTATACCGTATTTTTTGGAGTATATGAGGCACTTTCCCCTCCCCCTAAAAGAGGGTGAAAGTCTGTGTGCATCTTACACACTGAATACAGCATTTTTGGCTGCCTGAAACACCACCCCCTTTGCAAAAATGGATGTGCAGAGGGTTTGGGAGGTCTGCAAAGTGCTCCTGGGAGCTGGGGAGGGCAAAAACTAGCGAAAAATGTCCCATCTTTTGCTCATTCTTGCCCCCCCCCCCGCCCCTAGAAACACTCTACAAGCCTCCCAAAGTCTATGCAGGCTCTCTTTTTTGCAAAACAATGGGCCCGTTTTTGTGAAAAACTGGCCTTTTTTCCTTGTTTTTGCCCCCTCGTCCCCCCCGTCCCCCAGCCCTAGGAGCACTTTGCAGGTTTCTTAAACTCTCTGCATGCTCCATTTTTCACAAAAATAAGGCGTGCAGAGGGTTTGGAAAGTTTGGAAGGCCTGCAGAGTGGAAAAACTTTTTTAAAAAACTTACCTCTTCAAAATCTTGGTGCATCTTATACTCCAGTGCATCTTATACTATGAAAAATATGATATTTCAAGATTGCTCTGTGTCTTTAAAGAAAGAGAAGTTGCAAACAGACTGATCCCTCTATTACTTTTTGTGACCTAACCATGTAAACTGGGAAAGAAAGCTAATTCCGTGAATACACATGCTGGTTAGAGCCAACATCTATTTGGCTTTCTTTGAGGTGTGGAGTTTTAGTTTTTTTTTTTTTTTCTGTGTAAAAAAAAGGAACATGCATTCTTTGCATCTCCCCCCCCCTTCTTTTCACATGTTCTCTTTCCTTAAACTTACGTGATGCTTGTTCCAGGTGGTGCCAGCTGGGCAAGTGTCAGTTCTCAGGCTACTCAGAAAAAGCCTTGGATAGAGAGAAACTCTTTCTCCAGAGGTGGAAGGCAACCAGAACATCAGCACGATTCAGAGGTACAGTTTCCACTACTTCAAGCTTTCTTTTCAGGTAGAAAACTACTTGGAGCAACTTTCAGTTGAATATAACAAGATGCTCTGTTGCCCTGATTTTTAGTCTGAAAGTACTTGGTACATTCTTACCCTTTCCAAGGTTTTAGGAACTTTCAGCTCAGTTTAGTTTACTTTACTTTATTGTCACTGCACCTCGTACAACGAAATTAAATGCCATCTTCGGTGTACATTATAACTATAAAAATAAAAAACACAAACACATCCTTCACATGCTATATAATTGAAAGATCACAACAAACTGTGTCGGGCTGAAAAATAGATTGCTGCAGAATCCCTTAATCAGTAAACTCATACAGTTATTTGAGAAATGAAATTCTCCACTTATTGCTACGTTCTTTCATTTGTGCCTCTTGGCTGAAAGATGATTACAGAATTAATTGGCAATCTGTGTACACTGTTAAAACATGTCAATGTTACTGAATTATTTTCTTATTAAGCTGGGTTTAGTCACATGGAATCCAAATAAGCTGATGAAATATTGACTGCATGAATCTGTTTTAATTTCTTGTAATGCCAGTCCATTTAGTCTGCTCCACTCTGTGAAGACTGTTCAACTTTTTATTTGTCACTGTTAGTCACATTTCTACAGTCACATATTTTCACCTGGCAGACAAGATAGCTAGCACATACTTTGTGATTTACATGGGTGCTTTCATACTTCAATTTAAAAGAGACAGTCCTAATATGTTTGTTTTTATCTGCTTGTATAGCCTGGTTTTAAATGTAGAGGTCACAGCACATCTTCAGAAAGGAAACAGAATTTGCAGAAGAAAAATGAGAAACCAGTAATCACAAGCCAGTCAAACAGAGTAGAGCAGAGCCCTGAACTGCTATATTTTGGGGTAACTCTTTCATTAATCTTGTTTATGACAGCTTTCATTCACTAAGACAAGCAGAGATTTTGACTTGGTGGACAGCTGCATCTTAATGTGTCCTGCTTGCTGATTTTAAAGCATTAAAAACTTATTTTTTGAATTACCAGTAACATTTTTCAATTTGTTTCCAATCTATCCTGGCATGTGATAACAATATCTTTCCTGCAAATTCCAATCTAGTTTCATGCTTATATCCCTTTTGATACCATTCATGTGCATTTGCCAGTTTCTACCAATCTTTTAACTGAGTAACGCCTTCCTTGCAAAATACAAATATTCTGTCCTGTGAATTTCAGTTAATGAATTTTCCAAATTTTTTTGTTCAGGATGAAGAAGAGTTCCCGGAGCTAAATTGCGATAGCGGACATTCTAAAGCTAAGAACATGCAGCTGAAGCACACACCCAAAATGGTAAATTACGCTATTATATTTGGAGGATAGAACTGTGATGAGGTTATTTTTCTTTTTTAGATTTAGATTTTAGATTTTATTAATATTTGTAGGCCGCCCTTTTCCCTGAGGGGACTCAGGGCGGCTCACATAAAATCAGGGAGGGGGAATACAAACATTGACATAGAGACATATAATAAAATAGCAAGCAACATACATTCATCATTCGGGAGGGGCGCCTATCCTTGTCCCCAGGCCTGACGGGCTAGCCAGTTCTTAAGGGCTGTGCGGAAGGCCTGGACGGTGGAGAGGGTACGAATCTCCACGGGGAGCTCGTTCCAAAGGGTCGGGGCTACTACTGAGAAGGCCCTCCTCCTTGTAGTTGCCAGCCGGCACTGGCTGGCCGATGGAATACGGAGGAGGCCTAATCTATGAGATCTTATTGGTCTTATTGGTCGCAGGGAGGTAATTGGCAGAAGGCGGTCTCTCAAGTATTCAGATCCACTACCATGCAGGGCTTTATGGGTGACTAATAACACCTTGAAGCGCATCCGGAGATCGACAGGTAGCCAGCGCAGCTCGCGGAGGATAGGTGTTATGTGGGTGAACCGAGGTGCACCCACGATCACTCGCGCGGCCGCGTTCTGTACTAGCTGAAGTCGCCGGATGCTCTTCAAGGGCAGCCCCATGTAGAGCACATTGCAGTATTCCAGCCTAGAGGTCACAAGGGCCCGAGTGACTGTTGTGAGAGCCTCCCGATTCAGGTAGCCTCCCGATTCAGGTAGGGTTTTCAATACATTCTGGCTGGTTTTTAATGAGCAACAAAAGTGAGCAGAACTGTTCCTTGGGAACACACACAAACACAAAAGCAATAGACTGGCATTGTGAAGAGCGCAACGTTTGATTTCTTAAGAGCCGGATTTTCAGTTTGGTTGGGAGACTACAGGCAATATAGTGAAGGTTCTGCAGCAACCCCAAATCCCACAGACTTGCTAAGGTAGCAACCAGGCATCGAGTTCAGCAGAGAGACTTTAGCATACCTTAACTATGTGCATCTTTGGGGATGCACTCAGAAACGCATTTTGGGTGCAGCACAAACCAAAATCAAGAACCTGTCTTTCTCAATCAAATGATGGTTGCTAATTTTGAGTGCCTCTAAACTAGGAATTGCATTTTATTAAGTTAAATAGAATTCTTTATAGAATAGAGTATAATTCTTTATTGGCCAAGTGTGATTGGACACACAAGGAATTTGTCTTTGGTGCATAGGCTCTCAGTGTTCATAAGGAGAATAAAATGCATTCATCAAGAATAAAAGGCACAACACTTAGTGATAGTCAAGGTTACTAATAAGCTATCAAACCATACTAGTAAATAGCAATAGCAATAGCAGTTAGACTTATATACCGCTTCATAGGGCTTTCAGCCCTCTCTAAGCGGTTTACAGAGTCTGCATATCACCCCCACATTCTGGGTCCTCATTTCACCTACCTCGGAAGGATGGAAGGCTGAGTCAACCTTGAGCCGGTGAGATTAGAACCGCTGAACTGCAGATAACAGTCAGCTGTAGTGGCCTTCAGTACTGCACCCTAACCACTGCGCCACCTCGGCTCTATAAAACAATATAAATTGAAAGACACAACATGGTTATAGTTATAATTGGGAAGAAATAGATACTAGGAAGGAAGAGAAGACTAATAGTAATAACACAGTCTTAGTAAATTATTTGACAGTGTTGTGGGAATTAGTTGTTAAGCAGAGGGATGGCATCCGGGGGGAAAAACTGTCCTTGTGTCTAGTTGTTCTGGTGTGCAGTGCCCTATAGCGTTGTTTTGAGGACAGAAGTTGAATCAATTTATGTCCAGGATGTGAGGGGTCTGTAGATATTTTCACAAATAAGGTTTTAACCACTGCGCCAAGGTGGCGCAGTGGTTAAAAAGCAGCACTGCAGGCTACTGCTAGATCAGCAGGTCAGCGGTTCAAATCCCACCGGCTCAGGGTTGACTCAGCCTTCCATCCTTCCGAGGTGGGTAAAATGAGGACCCAGATTGTTGGGGGCAATATGCTGACTCTCTGTAAACCGCTTAGAGAGGCCTGAAAGGCCTATGAAGCGGTATATAAGCCTACTGCTATTACTGCTATTTAAGTATAATTAAGAGATGTTAGCAGACAATTGCACATTACAATTCAAATCCTAGCTTTATTTCAGCATTGTTAGGCATCTTATAGCAATAGCAAAAAAATACAGTATTTTTCAGAGTATAAAATGTACCTCCCCCCCCAAAAAAAGGCTGAAAATTTGGGTGCATCTTATACACTGAATGTAGCCCCACCCACCCATCGGCCCACACCCTTTGGCCTCTGCCTCCCAGCAATTTAACTCTTTGCAGCAAACAGGGCTTGCAGAGGCCTCAATAAGTTATAGCAATCCCTGCAGCCTCTAACAGCTGATGATGGGGAGAAATTGAAAGTGAAACTAGCTGTTTGCTCCACATGGCAAATTGCTGGGTGGCAGATATATTTTTTCTTGTGCTAAACAGGCTGTTTGCTGCAAAGAGGCAAGTCAACAACTATAAATGCCTATAGAATGTTCAAATCATTAGACTTATTTTTAAAAGACTTCTTTATTATTGTTCTAAACAACTTAACAAAATGAAGAAGCTTTTTAAAATAAAAGCTTGATCTGAAGAGGCCTAGTGCTATTCTTTTAAATAGCAGAGAATAACTACCAGAAAACACATTTCAACAGCATCTGTACAAGTATAGTCTGAAATATAACACTACAAACTCTGTATATTGTCTGTACTGTTTGTTGCTAGGAGGCAAATTGCTGGGAGGCAGAGGCAGATTTTTTCCCCTTGTTTTCCTCCCCAAACTCTAGGTGCATCTTATACTTTGGAGCGTCTTATACTCTGAAAAATACGTTATATACCGCTTCACAGGGCTTTTACAGCCCTCTCTAAGTGGTTTACAGAGTCAACCTATTGGGTCCTCATTTGGGTCCTCATTTTGCCAACCTTGGAAGGATGGAAAGCTGAGTCAACCTTGAGTCAGTGAGAATCAAACCGCTAGCAGTCATCCAAATTAGCCTGCTGTACAGCATTCTAACCACTGTGCCACCATAACTGATGAGGTGAACACAAAACAAACCATCCACTTGGGAAAAACACTAGATAAAGAAGCAAGATCAGCTCTAGGAACACAGATGTATGATTAGCTGCTGATTATGCTTTTTTTTTTTAACACTACATCCCCTTTATACTTATCACCATATCCTCTTTCCTTAGTTGGATGATCTACCTGAAAATTCTCCAATCAACATAGTACAGACTCCGATCCCCATCACCACCTCTGTTCCCAAAAGAGCAAAAAGTCAAAAGAAGAAAGCTCTCGCAGCAGCACTGGCTACTGCCCAGGAGTATTCAGAAATTAGCATGGAGCAGAGAAAGCTTCAGGTCTGTTTTAATGGTGTAATGGAAATGCATTCTGGCTTTCGATCCAGGTGGGCAGATTGCAGTGTTTGATGTTGGAAAGGGTTGGATGGGGTGAAGAGAAGGACCAGGGGAGACATGTGATAAGTCTTCCAATATTTGAAGGGCTGCCACAGAGGTGGGGGTGGGGGACTCAAGCTATTTTCCAAGGCACCCGAAGGCCAGACAAGGAATAAATGATGGAAACTGAACAAGGAGAGATTCAACCTAGAAATAAGGAGGAACCTTCTGACAGTGAGAACAATCAATCCATGGAACAGAAGTTGCCTTCGGAAGTTGTGGGAGCTTCATCACTGGAGGCTTTCAAGAAAGATTGAACTGCCATTTGTCAGAAATGGTGTAGGGTCTCCTGCTTGAGCAGGAGGGGGGGTTGGACTAGATGACCTACAAGGTCCCTTCCAACTCTGTTAATCTGAGGTCCCTAAACTCAGGTGCCTACTAATCCTGCAAGAAAATTCCCTGCAGTAAATGAAATGCTACATAACCTTTTGGGAATTTGTAATCTTGTTTTCTGTTTATCATCTCTCAGGTAGTCCTCAACTTACAGCAATTCATTTAATGACGTTCACTTAGAAGTGATCAAAGTTACAACGGAACTGGGGAAAAAGTTATTTATGACTGTTTTTTCACACGATCACTGCAGCATTCCTCCGATCACATGATCAAAATTCAGACATTTGGCAACTGGCTCATATTTATGATGGTTGCAGTGTCCCCGGGGTTATGCGTCTCCCTTTTACGACCTTCTGACACTCAAAAGTTAATGGGGAAGCCAGATTCACTCCACCACTGTGTTACTAACTTGACAACTGCAGTGATTCACTTAACAAATGGGGCAAAAAAAGTGGTAAAACGGGTCAAAACTCGCTCAACAAATGTCTCGCTTAACAACAGAAATGTTGGGTTCAATTGTGGTTGTAAGTCAAGGACTACCTGTCCAGATTCCTTAATGAGCTTGTTCCTACGGTAAAATTCACTGCTAGCTTCACATACACACACACACACCCCGGTTTTACGTTCAAAAGAATAGAACAGCCGGCAATACCAGAGAAACCAGGACGGCCTGATTGAAACGATCCCTTTGGCCACCAAAAGTGACATCTCGCCTTGTCATCCCGCGTCTAGGAAGCCGTTTCAAAAGCAGCCGGAAAGAAGAGTAAAACTCCCGTGCAGTTAGACTTGGGGGACATGCTGGCTGCGCTTGAAAAACAGCAGCAGGCGATGAAGGCCCGTCAGATCACAAACACCAGGCCCCTCTCCTACACAGGTGGGTGTGTCTCCCTATGCCACTCCTGCGTAGCCGCGCAGTTCTCCAGCGTCTCTTCCGTCAGGGAGAGAACCGGTGAAATAAATGCATTGTCTCCTTCTGGTTTGGAATCCTTTAGAACAGGGATGTCAAAACTCGATTTCATTGAGGGCCGTATCCGGGTTGTGTTTAACCTCTGGAGGGAGGGGCTAGGGGAGTGTGGCCACCTTGACGCAATGGTGGGATTCAAATAATTTAACAACCGGTTCCCTAATGACCAGCTGGGTAGGCGTGGCTCGGTGGTCATGTGATTGGGTGGGCGTAGCCAACTCAACATCACTCAGGTCGATGGGCACTTCGCCTTAGCTCTTACAATGTAATCAGGGTTAACCGGAGAGACAGTTTCTGTAAGCAGGTCAACAAAGATGAGGCTAGAAACAACACCAGAATGTTTCTTTCCTGCCTTTCTTACAAGATTAGCCCTGTAAAGTGGGGAAAAACAAAAGGAGATTTCTTCCAACAACTGGTTCTCCGGACTGCCTGGAAAGTTACCAACCGGTTCTCCCAAATAGGTGCGAACCGGCTGAATCCCACAACTGACTTGACGTCACTCGTGTCGGGGGGGTCTGTGCTGGCCCGAGTGCTCTGCCTGCGAAAACAGGAGCCCGAGCTCTGTTTTCAGCAGCGGCGGCCTCCTGAGTCCCCATCCCAGCGAAAACGGAGTTTGGGAGAACCACATGCGGCATTCCCAAGCTCCATTTTCACTGGCCGAGGCACTGCGGGCCACTCCACTGTTTCTAGGTCGACCCCCCCCGCAGGCCAGATCTAAGCACCCCATGGGCCGGATCCAGCCCATGGGCCTTGAGTTTGACATCCCTGCTTTAGAAGTACAGTGTGACACCCCGCTGTAGCCCAAATCCCTTCGCCATGGATAAACAGTTGACTATTCTCCATGCAAAATGTTTCTTTGAGCCTTGGGATGCAATTGTGGTTTGACTTCATGCATCGCACTAAGGCAGAATTCTGTGGTATTGTGCAACTCCAGATATTTTGATTTGTAGACCAAAATTCCTGTGGTGTGGACCAAGCTAATGATGGTGTTGTGGGACATTTGGTGAGGGTTTTTTTTTTTTTAGAAGTTATCAAAAGGAATTGACATACTTATCTTTATAAACCTGGTGTTCAGCTTGTTTCTATTCTTTCTCCATAATTACTTTCTTGGAACGAGAGATAATCTCCAAACAGCAGCATCTCACTGCATCATTTCCTTGCTGTTGTAATCTGGTTTTTTAATTCCAGGGAAGGGAAAAGGCATTTTAATGAGAAGGGAGGAGGTGGGAGGAGAGTAAACCACGGGGGAAATGCCCAGCGGCCTCCATTCAGCCATTGCATGCATTTTTGGTTTGGTTTGTCTTCAGTTGGCAGTCCAGTTCCTTTCCACACCAAAGAATCCCCCAGCCGAAAGTCCTTCTCCAAAGGGCAGCAGTCATCAGTGGGTTGCATTAACCCTTTGGATTCCACTAGCCCAAAAGTGAAACGAGGAAAAGAAAGAGAACTCTCAAAGTTGAAGCGTCCAACAGCACTGAAAAAGGTAAAAATGAGTTTCCTAAAGTGGAGCTTTCGACTTTAAAAATACCGGGGGCAATGATGGCAACGTTATGGCCTGTGGCAGGGGTTTCAAGTTTCAAGTTTATTAGAAATTTGTATGCCACCCACTCCCAGGGGACTCTGGGCGGCTCACAACAGACAAGAAACATTTGAATTTAAAAATAGAATAAGAAAATAAAAAATACAGCATTAAAATTCATTCCATCTAAACGGGGCTGGATATCAATCAACAGCCCCAGGCCTGCCGGAACAGCCAGGTCTTAACGGCTTTACGGAAAGCCAGGAGAGTGGGAAGGGTCCGGATCTCTGCAGGTAGATCGTTCCACAGGGCCGGCGCAGCAACAGAGAAGGCCCTCCCGCGGGGAGTCGCCAGCCGGCATTGTCCGGTTGACGGCACCCAGAGGAGGCCCAACCTGTGTGATCTTATTGGTCGTTGGGAGGTGAATGGCAGGAGGCAGTCTCTCAGGTAGCCAAGTCCTAAACCATGAAGGGCTTTAAAAGTAAAAGTGGGTGGGTTGCTGCCAGCATTACTGCTGGTTCGGTGTGCAAAATATTGCAGATTTGCATCTAAAAATGTCTGCGCATACGCAAAACATTTAAAAAGGGGGAAAATACCTTTCTGCAATGAAAATTGTTCTGCGCATGCGCAGAACTAAAAATCAAGATGGCAACTTCTTCTTTTGTATTTTTCCAAAATATACTTCTCTGTTTTAATAAGGGGCTTTACTTTCTGTATGAAAACGCCTTAGAGTAACGCTGCCAGCATTACTGCTGGTTCGGCGTGCAAAATATTGCAGATTTGCATCTAAAAATGTCTGCTCATACTCAAAACATTTAAAAAGGGGAAAAATACATTTCTGCAATGAAAACTGTTCTGCGCATGTGCAGAACTAAAAATCAAGATGGCAACTTCTTCTTTTGTATTTTTCCAAAATATACTTCTCTGTTTTAATAAGGGGCTTTACTTTCTGTATGAAAACGCCTTAGAGTAACGCCTTCAAATAATCAAGTTTGAAATAAGGTATAAAAACCAATGTACTGGGTGGAGCCCAGTAGTTCAGATTTTGGTGTGTGAACACGCTGAACTCGATGCATCCATAAACCTGTCTCTCTTGCACCTTCGTGGTCTTGCGTCCTGTTTTTCTTGAGCATTGTGGCGAAAGCCTCAATTTGCTGCAACAGTAGGAGAACCGGTTCAGGGGCGTGGCAGGCCTGGGTCACTGCCAGTTCCAGCGACCCAGGCTGCCAATTTACTACCTATTTGGCCGAACTGGGCCAAACCGGTAGGAACCCACCTCTGTCCTGTGGCCTTGAACTCCCAGAATTCCTGAGCCGGCGAGAAATATTCACCATTGGGTTTATTTCAGATTATTTTGAAAGAGAGAGAAGAAAAGAAAGGACGGTTGACCACAGACCACAGCCTTTTGGGAGGTGATGAGGAGCAAGAGGTGCCACTGACTTCCAACCAGGCAGAAGAACTAACATCTCAAGAAGGTTAGCTCAACCTGACACTTGTCTTTATATTAATATGTGCCATAGCCACAACCAAACACAAGTTTAATGGGCTTTTAATTCAGTAAAAAAAATCAACCTGGAACTTTCTGGATTCAGTTGCTCATGGAAACAATGGTCTAAAATAGTTTATTGCAATTGATGGTGTAACATTCCTCTCCACAAGACTTTAAATTGGCAAGCAAGAGATGACATGTGACTGTTCTGTTCATTAAACCTGTACGTTACTTTCTTAAATAATTTCCTGGGAGAGGTTTTTTTTTTTTTTTTTAAAGTCCTTTGGAATTTCTGATCCTGGTGTATGAAGAAAGACGTGTAAACTTAGTATTTCTGAGGATTATGATGAGATGGAAGTAGAAATAATGGAGGATTTGAATAATAGATTAGAACTTTATTGTCACTTTAAATGCAGACTATCAGCATACAGTGAAATGAAATTTTGTTGCATTCAGCTCTCAAAGGATTATGCATTGCACCCACACGTACACACACACATGTGACACAGAAGAACAATAAAAATAAAATTTCCACGCTGCAATTTTACGAACGGATGACTGGTGTGTTTTGTCTCGTCTCTTCCAGAAACTGGTCTGAGTGTGCCGAGTGACACCTCCCTCTCTCCAGCAAGCCAGAATTCTCCCTACTGCATGACTCCCGTCTCCCAAGGTTCACCAGCAAGTTCAGGCATAGGAAGCCCCATGGCATCGTCAACCATAACCAAAATCCACAGCAAGCGATTCAGAGAGTAAGCTTTGCATTCTGTAGGACTTATTCAAAGAAAACAGGCTGGCTTAAGGAGAATGAATTTAAATTCTTAATAGGGGAGGCATTTCTGTTCCACCTAAATAGATTCTAGCTTTTGGAAGCATCAGCTACCTGAGCTCAGACAAAGTTGCTTCTGGAATTGCTTCTTTGGATGTCTTTAGCCAGGCATATGTCTTGTTTTGGAATAAGTTATCCAGGTGCAGGTGACTGGCTTCCAACAAATGAAAAGATTTGGTATTGGCTCATCAAGTTAAGCAGATTAAAAAGTATTTGTAGGTGAAAGAGACAGGTATGTTCTCATGTCTTCATCTTTATTACTGCCTTGGAGCTGAAAAACATGCATCAAATATAAAGTACATACCAGATGCATATAGAAAAATGTATATATAGGGGTTGTTTTAAAGACAAGTGGATTCAACAGACAATGTAGGGGTCAAGGCTATCTCAGATTAAACTTGATGCTTTATTTTTATTTATTAAATTTGTTTGCCACTCAATGTCATTAGAAGGGAACTGTGTTGTTAAGTAGGATTGCTTCGCTTACTTTCAGAACAGCCCGTTCTCCTGTCTTTCTGCATTAGGTTTCATTTATCAATGCATAATCTTACAAGGATTATTTCTGATTGACTGTGAAGGTTCTCAGTCATCCAGGTCTTGGTTGTCCCAAAGGGGCTTTTTCAAAAGACAACTGAACTTTGTTTTTCCTCGAAGACGTTTCGCTCCTCACCCAAGAAGCGTCTTCCATTCGCTTCTAGACCCGAAGAAGCTTCTTGGATGAGAAGGGAAATATCTTCAAGGGAAACCAAAGTCCATTTGCCTTTTGAAAAAGCACGTTTGGGATTATTACCGATGCTTTTGCACCTGGAACTGCTTCATGCAGCATCCATGCAATCTGCTTGCAAATAAGAGAATTGCTCTAGGAAATAAGTTTCAAACAGTACAGAGCCCATGGAGACTTTAAGCAAAGGAGGAATGTGTAGGTAGTACTTGGATTTGGATTTATTCGATTTGTATGCCGCCCTATTCCCAAAGGGACTCAGGGAGGCTGAACAAAAGCCAAGGGGAGGGGAGAACAATACAGAAAGGTAAGACAAAAACAAAACAGGACAATACAAACAATTTAAAAAACACAACAAGCACAGCCAATTCGAGTAGGGGTGGAACTCAACAACCCCAGGCCTGCTGGGACAGCCAGGTCTTAACGGCTATACGGAAGGCCTGAAGGGTGGCGAGGGTCCGAATCTCCACAGGGAGATTGTTCCAGAGGGCCGGAGCAGCCACAGAGAAGGCCCTCCTCCAGGTGGTCAACAGCCGGCACTGGCCGGTAGATGGAATTCGGAGGAGGCCTACTCTGTGGGATCTAATGGGTCTATGGGAGGTAATTGGCAGAAGGCGGTCTCTCAAGTACCCAGATCCAATACCATGTAGGGCTTTATAAGTGATAACTAGCACCTTGAAGCGTATCCGGAGACCAATAGGCAGTCAGTGCAGCTCGCGGAGGATAGGTGTAACATAGGTGTACCGAGGCGCACCCACAATCGCTCGCGCGGCTTAGTATGTAAGAAGTACAGCTTGTAATGCAGATAACATAAAGCTAGTAAACATACACACCCCTGAACTTTTTTTCAGTCACGGCTCTCGATTCATGGCAGACAAAATTAAACGTAGTTTCAGAAAGAAATTTTTTAAAAGGATGAATGTTTCCCCCTCCTCCCCAATGCAATAGATCCAGATCAGCATTGCTGACATTTTGTCTTTTTTCTCCCGTCCTCAACGTGCAGGTACTGTAATCAAGTTCTCAGCAAAGAAATCGATGAGTGCGTGACTCTCCTGTTGCAAGAGCTTGTCAGCTTCCAAGAACGAATTTATCAGAAGGATCCCATCAAAGCCAAAGCAAAGAGGAGGCTTGTAATGGGCCTACGGGAGGTTACCAAGCACATGAAGTTAAGCAAGATCAAGTGTGTAATTATTTCTCCCAACTGTGAGAAGATTCAATCCAAAGGTACACACAGCACTTATGGGGTAACTTCTCTTTGAGTCCGAGCTTGTTTCCTTTTTAACATAGGATTATTTTGCTGATTCTTTCCCCCATTTCTGTCCTTCATACATTAAACACTCTACTGCCATCTAAGGTGCCTTATAGCAATAGCAATAGCAGTTAGACTTATATACCGCTTCATAGGGCTTTCAGCCCTCTCTAAGCGGTTTACAGAGTCAGCATATCGCCCCCACAATCTGGTTTCCTCATTTCACCCACCTCGGAAGGATGGAAGGCTGAGTCAACCCTGAGCCGGTGAGATTTGAACAGCCGAACTGCAGAACTGCAGTCAGCTGAAGTAGCCTGCAGTGCTGCATTTAACCACTGCGCCACCTCGGCTCTTTTTAAAGACACAGGATCTGCAGTTGCAGAGAAGTGAACAGGCAGACATTAAAACATTTGTGCGTTTTGAGGGGTAGGAATATCACAGAAGGCAATTGCATTTGAGAGACAATCCATTATCTTTCAAGTAACTGTCTACCTCAATCTTTTGAACTATGAAGACTGGTTTAATTTTCAAGCACCTGCCTTGCTGGTAAGTTGCCCACTGAGAATAAGTGACTCTCTCACTTTTGAACAAGCAGCATTTTGAAACCAGGAAGCAATATTTTCCTCCTCTGACTGACTGACTAGATCAGTGTTTCTCAACCTTGGCAACTTGAAGATGTCCGGACTTCAACTTCCAGAATTCCCCAGCCAGCATTCGCTGGCTGGGGAACTCTGGGAGTTGAAGTCCAGACATCTTCAAGTTGCCAAGGTTGAGAAACACTGGACTAGATGGTGCCCTTGAGTTACAAATGGCGCTTTTCATTTCCTGGAGGTGACATTTAGGCCCTTCCACATATTATGCATCAGCAAATCGCTTTTGCATTTGCAGGGTAGATGTTTATGGCCTACAGCAGATGGCAGCATCTGATTGAGATCGGGAACGGATCCCAAAAAGACTAAATGAAGTCAGAATTGCTTATTGCTTGGATGATGAGATCACCAACGTTCTCAGAACTGTAGCCTATATTGAGAAATCCTAGCAGACAGCCGTGACAACAATTTCCATACTGTTGACACCCCAAAAAAGTTCATATATGGCCCAAGATTTTCCAGAATTCCCCACCAGCAATGTTGGCTGGAAAATTCTGGGAATTAAAGTCCACGCATCTTAAAAGTTGCCAAGGTTGAGAAACAAACACCGTCTTAAGGAATTGAATTCAATCCCAGAGATCAATACTAGACATCAGTGGTGGGTTGCGCCCTAGTATGGGCACACCGGAGCCTGCCCGGAGCACCGGATACCATTCTGGTATGGTGCTCCGGAGGGCCTGCCCATCCGCCTGAGCTCCTTACTAGTCTTTTTAAGTCTTTGGGGCTTACGTGAACATGCACGGCAGCAACCGGGGCGTCGCAGAGGCTCATGGAACCTCGGGTTGGAACGGGATCTAGAACCCACCACTGCTAGTCACGTTTGAGGCACCTTCACATTAGTGCAGTGTTTGCTGATACGGCGCAATGGTTAGAACACTGTATTGCAGGCTGACTCTGCCCACTGCCAGGCGTTCGATTCTGAACAGCTTAAGCTGTTGAGTCATCATTCTGAGGTCATTAAAATGAGGATCCAGATTGTTGGGGGGAACATGCTGACTCTGTAAATCACTGAAGAGGTCTGTAAAGCATTACAAAGCGGTATATAAATCTAAGTGCTCTTGCTGTTGCTACTTCCTTCTTTTTAGCCAGCTTCAAATTCATCTGGTTTGCAAGTTTTACACACATAGAATTTTCCTCTGATTTTTGTTTGACTAACACAGTAAGTTTTTACTGGAAAGAACTTCAGTTTTTGAGTGGTTTAGACCAGTGTTTCTCAACCTTGGCAACTTGAAGATGTCTGGACTTCAATTCCCACAATTCTGGGAGTTGAAGTCCAGACATCTTCAAGTTGCCAAGGTTGCGAAACACTGGTTTAGACCTTTTAATAGAATAAATAAAATTAGTGCATTCAAGTCTGACCTCATTGTGAGGAGGTTTTTCATCTTTTTTGCTTTGTTTGTTTGTTTCTTCCTTAACGTGGCTTAAGGTGGACTAGACGAAGCTTTGTATAACGTGATCGCCATGGCTCGGGAACAAGAAATCCCTTTTGTCTTTGCCCTCGGACGCAAAGCGCTGGGCCGCTGCGTAAACAAGTTAGTTCCCGTCAGCGTGGTGGGCATCTTCAATTTTTCAGGCGCTGAGGTAAGGGCTTCTCGGTCACCTCTGGAAGGATGGAGTTCATTGTCTATGACATTCCTAACCCAGCCAACAATGCCTGAAAATAAATGCATTCTTTTTCTGTGTTTTAGAATAAGGGGGCATTTGGGTGTGTGGTGTTTCTTTCCCAAATCTTTGAAGTGGGTTTGGTGCTCATACTCCTCTCCATAGAAACAACTAGGAGATATCCTATTTAAAAAATAAAAATAAAAACCAACCTTGGTGTAATCAAAAGGACATGTAGATGTGCATATTTTTATATTTTATATTTATGTAGAGCCAGTTTGGTCTAGTGGTTAAGGCACCAGGCTAGAAACCAGGTGACTGTGAATTCTAGTCTGGCCTTAGGCATGAAAGACAGCTGGATGATTTTGGACCATTCATCAGGAGACCTTGAATTCTAGTCCCACCTAGCCACGAAAGCCAGCTGGGTGAAGTTGAGCTGATCACTCTCAACCCAACTCACCAGAGGGTGGTGGTTGTGGGGAAAATAGGAGTAGGAGGGAGCATTGTCTGTGTTTGGAGCCTTGGGTAATTTATAAAAATAATATTGTGGCCAATGGAGCTGGCAGCAGATTCGGACAGTGAGAAGGTTGGGGAGGAACGTGGGCCAGTCCTGGAGTCTGGGGAAGGCTCTGAGGAGGGCTCTGTGTCAGAGGCAGAGGGAGCCAGAGCCGTCTGACAGTTATCAGCTGCCTTCTGAGTCAGACATCAGTGAGGCAGACAAACAGCTGGAGCCTGTTCCCAGTGTGCGCATGCGCAGAATTGGCAGACGAAGGGAACAGCTAAAGAACAGGAGTCGATTTGGGGGAGTAAGGCCACAGGTGGATGATGAATGGCCCCTCCAGAGGAAATAAAAGAGGGAAAGAGGAGTGGAGTTTGCTGGAGACAATTAGTTTGCTTAATTGGCTTGTGACTCTCCGAGACTCCTTGCCAGGTTTTGCAGATATCGGCCTGGCAGCTCTCCAAGCCAGATAAGGTCTGTGACTGTAAATCCTCCCTTGAAAGACTTTGCTGGATGTGAATGAGCAGAATTCACAGGAAATTAATAAAACCGGGACTTTGCTTCATGCTCTTTTGGGAAGCTTAAGTCAGAGCAAATAATAAAGGTGGGATATAAATACCTACACCTTAAAACAGTTTTTATTTGTTTGTGTATTGTACAAATAACATTTAAGGGGGCGAAACAAACACGAAACCTTCCAAGAAAGCATTGCAAGCCAATCTGGAAGCCTCTGGTGGTAGTTCTCCATCTCTTAGTGGGCTCTTTGTCTTCTAGAACCTCTTTAATAAACTGGTCTCTCTGACTGAAGAGGCCAGGAAAGCCTACCGAGATATGGTTTCAGCCATGGAGCAAGAGCAGGAGGAGGCCTTGAAGAACATTAAGAAGGTGCCTCACCACATGGGCCATTCCCGGAACCCTTCGGCAGCCAGCGCCATCTCCTTCTGCAGTGTGATTTCAGAGCCCATTTCGGAGGTGAACGAGAAGGAATACGGTAAGCTTGCATCTCAAAACAATGCCTATTCTTAACATTTTCCATCTTCTAGTCTCCCTTTAGTTCACCGCTGGGTGATATTTTCTTCATGGCAAAGCTATGTTTTTGCCTCTTGACCAAATTTACTTCATAACCACCAGGGCTCAGTGGCTAAGACTAAGCTGAGTTTGTCGATCGGAAAAGTCGGCAGTTTGGCGATTCAAATCCCTAGTGCCAAGTAACTGAGTGAGCTCCCATTACCTGTCCCAGCTTCTGCCAACCTAGCAGTTCGAAAGCACGTAAAAATGCAAGTAGGACAATAGGAACCCCCTTTGGTGGGAAGATCACAGCGTTCTGTGCCTCTTCAGCGTTTACTCATGCTGGCCACATGACCACCGAGACGTCTTCAGACAGCGCTGGCTCTTCGGCTTTGAAACAGAGATGAGCACCGCCCCCTAGAGTCAGGAACGACCAGCACATATGTGCGAGGGGAACCTTTACCTTTAACCACCTTGGAATGTTACAATTTCCTACAGCCCGTCCTTCTGGATTGTCTGTTTGATTCTGTGTCTGAAGCTAGATATAATGGATTCACGTGGTAGATTTCGGAAAGCAATTATGGACCTTTTACAGCCTGTGGACTTCATCTCCCAGGTGGCGCAGTGGTTAAATGCAGCACTGCAGGCTACTTCAGCTGACTGTAGTTCTGCAGTTCGGCTGTTCAAATCTCACCAGCTCAGGGTTGACTCAGCCTTCCATCCTTCCGAGGTGGGTAAAATGAGGACCCGGATTGTTGTTGGGGGCAATATGCTGACTCTGTAAACCGCTTAGAGAGGGCTGAAAGCCCTATAAAGCGGTATATAAGTCTAACTGCTATTGCTATTCCTGAGCTAGCATTTTTGGGAATCGAAGCCCACAGGTCGTAAAAGGAGCCATAATTGGGCATCTTGTGGTAGGACAACCCTGGCATACATCTCTGGTCTTCGGAACCAGGAGTGCATAAAAGAAAGGAGAGGGGGAAGAGAAGTTCATTTACAAATGTCAGCATGGTGATCACAATTGTGTGATTATTCCACTTTTACATTTGTTTCTTATGGCACTTGTAATAAAGAGGTGGGCCTTGATTTAACTTTCCCTTGCTGGCCTCCTTGCATAGAATTTATTTATTTGACTTATATACCGCTTCATAGGGCTTTCAGCCCTCTCTAAGTGGTTTACAGATTTTTAGCAAATTGAGTCAGCAAATTTCCCCCACAGTCTGGGTCCTCATTTTACCCACCTCGGAAGGATGGAAGGCTGAGTCAACCTTGAATATTGAAGTGTAAGCTTTTGCTTTGGGTAGATTAAATTGCCTCCATATTCAACCAGCTGCATAAATCTGAAAATATGATTTTGTAAGGTTTTTTTTTTAAACTTAGGATGCAAGGCCTATGGGGTACTGCAGTTTCATAAAACAGGCTCCCAGCTAGCTCCCAGAGCAGTTTGTAGTCTGAGAATAACCCCCAGAAAAACTAAAGCAACAAAATAGGAGGCGAAAAACATTTAAGATCAGAATGGTTAAAACAATTAAGGAGCAGTGGTGTATCCACATCATCGCTTTATTTCATAATGCCCTTCAGTATGACTCCAGTTGCTGATTTGAAAACAAACAGTTAAACTCTCACAGCTAAAAAAAATTGTTTTATATTCACATACAAGTTTTATTCACGGAAACAATAGCTGGCATTCTTAGAATTGCTTCTTCCCATCCCCTTTCTTCTTAGGTTTCCTATAGACAGAAGGGTGTGTTTTTTTTTACATTTCAATTATTAGCATTTAAAGTGCTTAACTGGACAATAGTCCCACTCATGTTGTTTTGCAGCATTAAGCACTTGCTCACAATGCACAGAATTTGCGTTCAGTATTGTTAACACCACACAGCACACTGGAAACAACGCTTGTTTTTGTGACCTGTGACAGCATTTCAGTCACTGTATTGTTCAAAAGCTTTTCCTAGAATGGCGATGATGTTACCTAGAGCAGTGTTTCTCAACCTTGGCAACTTGAAGATGTCCGGACTTCAACTCCCAGAATGCATTCGCTGGCTGGGGAATTCTGGGAGTTGAAGTCCGGACATCTTCAAGTTGCCAAGGTTGAGAAACACTGACCTAGAGGTACTTGGCAGCTTGTTTTAACACAGAAATTTCTTTCCATGTTGCTTTATAGCTTTTCCCCAAATATTCTTCCATTTTTTCCCCCCGACAGAAACAAATTGGAGGAGCATGATGGAAACCTCAGATGGTTTGGAAGCCTCTGAAAACGAAAGAGAAGCGGCGTGCAAGGTTACTACTTCAGAAAAACCGGCACCCCTAATGTCACTGCTGGTAAGCCCTTATCTCTATCCGCCGTTGGCCTCATCGCCGTGGTGTCCCCGGCAAAACCCCTAAACGGGAAGGAGGAAGCAAAGCCAGATGACAACCTGGAATGGGCCTCCCAACAAAGCACAGACACCGGATCTTTAGATGGCAGCTGCCGGGACATTTTGAATTCTTCCATGACCAGTACAACCAGTACTCTTGTGCCAGGGATGCTCGAAGAAGACGAGGAGGAGGAGGAGGAAGAGGACGAGGAGGACTACGCCCACGAACCCATCTCCGAGGAAGTTCAGCTCAACAGCAGGATCGAATCGTGGGTCTCCGAGACTCAGCGGACTATGGAAACCCTCCAGCTCGGGAAGACCCTCAGCGGGGCGGAAGACGAGACCGTGGAGCAGAGCGAGGAGGAAGAATTGGAAGCCCCCGGGCAAGCCGAGGCAGTTGCCGAGAGCGAGGAATGGACATCAGACAAGGCTACGAGTAAAGCCCAACAGAAACCCAACCCCGGCACTCCTCTCGATTCAAAACACACGGACTCAAATTATATGCCATGAACTTTAAGTCCAGACTCAGGAAACTTTTACTATTTAAAAAAAAAAGAGAGAGAGAGAGAAACTAATTGTTGTAAGGATTGCAGCCATCGCTTCGTGTGCTTCATCTCGGCATTTTGCACTGTGTAACATTTAACACCCGTATTTAATTCATCCTTCTTTTTCTTTTTTGTAGCGGTCTTTATCACTTCTCCGTCGAGACCTGAGGGTTTGCATGTGTGATTAATAGTTATATCTTTTCTTAGAACAGGCTTACGTGTCGCTGAGCTTTTTTTCCCCCCCCCGTACGAGGAAACTCTTTGCACCTGATCATTTTTAAAGGCAAAACTCTCCTCAAACCGGGGGGGAAAAAAATCCTTACCTATTTTTTTAAAGCGTTGACAGTATTGACCAATATTGGCTTGCCATGAACTTCTTTGGGAAGTATTTGGCCACTGAGTACCTAACATTAAGCCGGAATGAGTTCTTTCTTTTTTGCTCAGACTGTTAAAAGTGACTGTAGTCAGAATGAAAATGCGTTCTGAAAAAAAAAAAGGGCTAGAAGGATGTATATGAATTAACTAGTGCACCTTCTTAGTAGTATTTATAATATTTGTTTAACTAATAACACTCCTAAAGGCTGGTTGCAGTTGGCTTCAAACCATTTTGGCTAGGTACTTTGGTGAAACGTCTCTCAGCAGGTAGTTTGGTAATGATGTACCTGTCTCTACTTTCCAACTGACATTGTCCACATCATCACTTGGCCCGCAAGCCAACCGCCAAAAGGGACCTGTGGACCAACACAAAGCTTCCCTTGCTTGGTTTTCTTGATTTCCACGCTGTTTCGCCGTGTTCTGCTTCTTAATGCTTTCACTGATCTCAGGAATGTTACTACGAGTTCATAACATGCTGTGTAAATAGAAGAAAAAGTTAGACCATTTAATATAAAATGAAATAGGAGGGGGAGATATTAGGGGGAGGTTGGTTGAGAAAAGGGAAGGGAAGTTGTTGTTTGGGTCAACTTACTTTTTCCCCCCCTTGGGATTGGTCTTGATGGGTAGATGTAATCTCTGGTCTTCCAACCGCTTGTCCCGTTGGGAAGCAAATTTTCATAAGCGCGGGAGGTAGGAGTGGCTTTGTGGTAGGGAAAATACCCTTTGTTTTGTGGAATTTCAGAGCGGGTGAGACCAAAAAAAAAGGCTTGTTTTTAATGACTTGCTTAAGTTTTGCAGGCCTCTTCGGAGTTTTCTAGCGCTCAGGTCACCAAACCAAGTCGCATAAGGGTGGGATTGGGAGGAAGGTGGGGTGGGACAGTGATGCTTTCGAGGTGGGTGCAGGAAGACGAGCTTTATGGAAAAGACGGACCTCCCCAGCCTTGTCAAATATTTCATAGGTCAGCTGCTCTCTTTATAATTCGGGACCAACAAGTGATCACATTTGAAGCTAGTGTCTTGTCTTCTAATTAGAAACACCAGAGGAAGCGTTTGGCAATTGTGTGTATGTGGTCGCCTATTGCCAAGGAGCGTAGCAGAAAGGAAAAGTTTGAACAATTAGCTCTTGTACGTGGAATTAGTATATGATGAATAGGAAAAGGACAGGTGGCGAGTCGCATCCCTTGCTCGATTCTCCATAAGTGGAAACTTCTTCCTTTCAAAGTGCGGAACAGCCAAATTGACTCTCCCTTCATTAGATGTTACCTTGAATGTCTGTCTCCTTTCCAAGAACCTGGCTTGTCCCTTGCCAGTTTACATAAAGCCCCCTGCCCCACCCACCCCCACACACACCCTCTTCCCATTGTTATCTCTTTCAAATTCAGTCCAAGCATTCTGGTTTGACTCTCAGTTGGGACGTCATGTCCGAACACACCGGTCTTCAAACTTCAGCGGGAGGTCTCCTTTAGGACAAACAGCGTTATCATTGGCTGAAAAATCCGTACTTTATAAAGTGTTCATTTTGGAGAGGTGTCCAGAGAACCAAGTTGAGGACAGAACGTGTCTATGAAAGTGTCTTAGATTGTACTCCGTGTTTAACGTGCTTCCTTGTCTTCTGTCTTCGTGAGATGTTCACATTTCTGTTCATCCTTTCGATAGCCCATCCATCGTCCTCCGTGTTCCTTCTCCATCACTTTTAACTTCCATACGGGCAAAAACGGATCTTTCTTACAAATGGGGAGGGGGATGACGGCGGGCCTGTTTCTTCAGTTTTATTGGGGCCGAGCTCAGCAATGCTTCTTCTTCCCTAAAATCAGTTTAATTTCACTAATGGCAAAAGAGGAAAAGGGCAGGAGGGGGGGGGCACCACGTCGGACGGGTTAGAGCAGTGTTTCTCAACCTTGGCCACTTGAAGATGTCTGGACGTCAACTCCCAGAATTCTGGGAGTTGACGTCCAGACATCTTCAAGTGGCCAAGGTTGAGAAACACTGGGTTAGAGGAACTAGTCCAAAGCACTTCCAGTAGTTACATTAAAAAAAGCTGCCCCTAGGCAGCCAGAGAACACAAAGTGGGGCTGATGCACTCACGTCTGTGGAGAGGCAAAATAATAAAGAATTTGGGGGTCTGTTGGTTAATTGTAACATGTATGCCTTTATCGTAAGAAAACCGATTATAGTACTTGTATTCCTCCCCTGTTATACGCCCCGTTCCCCAGCTTACGTTTTAAATGGCATGTTTTTACCAACCTTTTTTTTTTTAGATTTGATCAGTGATTGGTGTAGTGTTTGATCGGCTGTTGGGGTTTAACAAATTTTTTGGGGAAAGATGCTTTTGAACGATGCACTTGTATGTATTCCGAACACATCACTAGGAGGCAACCTTAGATTCGTCTTCGGGTGGGCCTATGCAGTGTAGCTCTTAAATTTTAACGGCACGGGGAGGGGGGAGGAGGAGGAGGGAAGGGGCAAAAAAAAAAAATAAGGTCTCGTTTGAAAAGCTGCTGTCTATTGAAATCGTTGTAATGTGTGTTTGTGTGTGCGCGCGCGCGTGTGTGTGTGAGAAATTGTGCCAATTAATCAAGATGCTCTGTCAATTTACCAGATTTTAATCACTTAACGGAACACTTTTTAAAATAAGCCAAGAGCCATGAATGGAAATTGTATAGCTTGGTGCCCAGTTCAGTTCCTACACAAAAACAATAAATCTTAAAACAATAATTTGAAAAAGGAAAAAAAAAAATCAATATAAGGGGCACGGCCTAATTAAATGTTTATATGTGGTTAATGTACTTTTAAAGACTGTACTTGGGTAATGCCTCTTAAACTTTCATACCTGTACGCTAAACGTCAGTAACATCTAAAGTTTAAATTAGAAAGGGGGGGGGAATCGTAACTAAATTACTCCATGAACATGTTCTGTCTGTGTTCTCCTTTTTATGAAGGATAATTCTGTCTACCATACTTTTTTGGAATAATAACAGCTTTTGCACTATGTAAATACTAGTGGGGGATCTTCCACAATGAATAAAGATGATTATAAGAAAAAATGAGATGGTATTTATATCCAGCGGTTTGACTGTATATTAATATTCTGCCTCAGCGTCAGAATGCCATTTTCTGAAGATGAGTGTTCTTTTCTGAGGAGTTTTTTTTTTATTATTATTACCGTACTTTTCAGTTTATAAGATGCACCGGTGTATAAGACGCACCAAGATTTCGAAGAGGTAAGTAAGGGAAAAAAAAGTTTTTGCCTTCCCTCAGTCCCCAGCAGCCCTCTGCAGGCTTCAGCAGGGATTAGGGAAGGCAAAAATGCCCCCGTTTCTTCCTTGTCCCAGCCCTGCTGAAGCCTGCAGAGGGCTCTGAGAAGGCAAAGCTTCCGTTTTTGTGCAAAACAGACCATTTTTGGCAAAAATGGGGTGTGGGGGCAGGGCTTCAAGAAGCCAAAAATGGCTATATTCGTTGTATAAGACGCACCAACGTTTCCAAGCTCTTTTAGGGAGGAAAAAGGTGCGTCTTATACTCTGAAAAATACGGTAGGTTTTATCCTGTCTTTTTTGAGGAGGGTGAGGAGTGGAAACATAATACAGTACTCCTTTCTCCTCACCTCTGTGCACAACAACAATCTTGTCAGGTGGGTTGGGCTGAGAGAGAGGTCACCACCTCCAGCTGAATTTCATGCCTAAGGTGAAACTAGAACTCACCATCTCCTTGTTTTTAGGCCTGTAGCACCTTAATCACTACATTAGTCTGGTTCTCATATATATTACACATTATGGGGATTTTAAGGGACGCGGTGGCTCAGTGGCTAAGACGCTGAGCTTGTTGATCAGAAAGGTCGGCAGTTCAGTGGTTCGAATCCCTAGCGCTGCGTAATAGAGTGAGCTCCCGTTACTTGTCCCAGCTTCTGCCAACCTAGCAGCTCAAAAGCATGTGAAAATGCAAGTAGAAAAATAGGAACCACCTTTGGTGGGAAGGTAACAGCATTCCACGCGCCTTCGGCATTTACTCATGTCGGCCACATGACCCCGGAGACGTCTTCGGACAGCGCTGGCTCTTTGGCTTTGAAACGGAGATGAGCACTGCCCCCTAGAGCAGGAAACGACTAGCACACATGTGGGAGGGGAACCGTTACCTTATGGGGATTTCCTGTTGTACACGAGGCCTTTGAATCTGTTCCAGGGCCGTTGCTAATTTCTAGCTCAACTACAGTGGATCCAAGATTGCAAAAAGGAGAGAAACTTTCTAAGCTTAAAACTACAGAACTTTGGGGGCTGCACGTTTCCCCCACTCCCCCCAGGGGCAAGAAATTTTAGTAACTAGCCCTCTATGAACACAGGAGAAAGATAATTTAGGAGCAGCGATTGCTCCTTATTCTTTTTGCCCAGCACGCTGTGTATTTCACTTTCAAACCAAGCCAGCATTGATCTGGTTTCTCGGAGTGTGGGAAATTAACACGATGCGCCTGCATGTTCAGTAAAGAGATTTATTGTCCCCCGTTCCATGACCGTTTCTTGTGTTCCTTCCCTGATTCCTGCAACTTTTGGGCCCTGCTTAAAAAAGCCTATTTCCAGACATTTGATAGCCTGCAGCATCTAAATGCAATCTCCCGTATGCTTTCCCTTAATCGTAGCAAGCAATAGACTCTTAAATGCCACCGAAGAATGATAGCATGGCTATTTCAGCTCGGCAGGCTCTGGCAATTAAGTCCCTGGATTGTAACCCACAGCTCGCTATCTTTGTGAACCCAGTTAATTAGGACTTAATCCACAAAGAGCCATCCTTGGGGGGCGGGGGGTAGGTTGAAGTAATTGCTCCTGTTGGCTTTTCCCTTCCCATCCCACTCTGGGAAAATGCAGTGTAGTTGAGCTGTTCACGTCTATCACCCGGAGAAGTAGTAATTCAAAGGCAATCAGCAGGAAGGGAAGGCTGTGCAAAGCCTTTTTTTGTGATAACATAACAGCTGAATGAGGGACAGGAAGTCTCTGATTGCAATAAATATTGCTCTTGGCTTCATTAAAAAAAAAAAAAAAGCTGCACGGTGAAAAAAACCAGCAGCTCTCAAATCCCCCCCCCCCCCAAAAAAAGCCAATAAGCACGTTGCATTCCACTTGGCAGCAAGGGAAACTTTTAATGTATGTATGTTTCATCAGGAATCCGCCTTCTGGTGGAGCAGGCGAGCGGAATCTAACGTGATTCTGGTCTCCTGCATCGAGCAGCACCCCTTCGGTGGTGACAGCAGCACATGCCTCCTGATTCTCCTTCCGCCCCTCACTCACAAGGCAGCAAATGTGACTGCGGTGCCTCTCACCCACACGCTGAGAATTAACATGAGAAAAAAATGCATGTGATGGCGAGGCCCCCTCCGCCCTTCCTGGGAAGAGGGAGGTCGGCGAAACCTATTCTTGCACGGTGCAAACGTGCATTGTTTGGCATAGTTGTGTTTCCACAGCTTTTGGGGAGAAGGGGAAGACAATCTTTTGTTCTAGGGCCAAATGCATTTGCAGCCGGGCAGTGTGCTGGAATCCGGCACTAAATCGTTCCAAACTCGATTGCAGAAAATACGACTTCAGCAACAGAGTGGTCAACGCCTGGAATGCTCTACCTGACTCTCTGGTTTCTTCCCCAAATCCCCAAAACTTTAATCTTAAACTGTCTACTGTTGACCTCACCCCATTCCTAAGAGGTCTGTAAGGGGCGTGCATAAGCGCACCAGCATGCTTACCATCCCTGTCCTACTGTCCCCACTTATTTGTCTCCATTTCCTGTATTCATAATCATGTTTATGCTTATATCTGTTATCTTATACGTGCTTGACAAAATAAACAAAATTAAATTCAAGTCCATCCAGGAAAGACTATTTCCAAAGGAAATAAACAAAACGGACTCTTATCCCTCCCAATATAGCAAGACTTCCTGACTGGTTTTGTGGTTGTCCGTGTGTCCCACCCACCCCCCACGCCCCGCCCTTCAAATCCACTGGGGTCAAGAAATGTGAGAATAATTTCCCAAAAAGCCGACATCGATAGATTACTCGTCTTGAGTAAGACGCTTATATTGCTATTATCATACAATGTGCTGAATGATATGCTTTGAAGAATTCAGGTTCAATATTCTGAACTGTTATCACGATACCGAAAGTCAATACTCCATAAATGCCTTTTACCCATCACAATACACCATCCTGTTTCATTTTGTTTGTTTGTTATAATGTTGGCATAATACGTAGTATGAATTGGGTTGTTGCAGCAGGATTAATGGTCAGTGGCATGTGAAGCCAGTAACTTATATTTTCCTGGACAAATAAGATGCATGGCTCCATGCATAACAAATTGTGGGCCCCTGTGGTGTACAGGTGATGTGTAATGAAGCTGATGTGAGAAGGCCATTTGATTAATCTTGCTTCATATGTTGTTGTTGTTAGTTGCAAAGTCAAGTTTGACGTATCACAATCCCGTTCCTCCAGGCCTTCCTGTCCTCCACCAATAGCAATAGCAATAGCAGTTAGACTTATATACCGCTTCATAGGGCTTTCAGCCCTCTCTAAGCGGTTTACAGAGTCAGCATATTGCCCCCAACAACAATCCAGGTCCTCATTTTACCCACCTCGGAAGGATGGAAGGCTGAGTCAACCCTGAGCCGGTGAGATTTGAACCGCTGAACTGCTGAACTAGCAGTCAGCTGAACTGCAGTACTGCACTCTACCCACTGCGCCACCTCGGCTCCATCCTCTGGAGTCCATTTAAGATCACGCCGACTGCTTCGGTGACTCCATCCAGCCACTCCTTCTCTGTCATCCCCTTCTTCTTTTGCCCTCAATCGTTCCCAGCATGAGGCTCTTCTCCAGGGAGTCCTTCCTTCTCATCAGGTGGCCAAAGTATTTGAGTTTCCTCTTCAAGATCTGGCCTTCTAAAGAGCAGTCAGGGTTGATCTCCTCTAGGACTGACCAGTTTGATCACCTTGCACTCCAAGGGACTCGCAGGAGTCTTCGTATGTTACGTTAACTTTTTATGTTATGTTAACAAGATGTTTGCAAGGAAGACTAAGGCTAGGTTTGGTCTCCTGATGGTTTCCTTTGTAGGCTACCCATCCAGGTTGAAGATATCCAGGCTGAGCTTGTTTTGCAGTTCCAAACAATATTGAAGAGCTTCCGGATGAGATAATTTCTGTGCAATCACCCTATCATGTTTATAGAATTTTACAAAGGCACATTAAACCGGCAAATGTCAAATTCCATCATCTGTGACACCCTACCCATCCCTATTACAGGTATCTTCATTGACTTGGATGAGCTTCCTCATATAAAGCTCCACTGGAAATTTCCTTATGATCAACTTTGTGTTCCCCCCTTAAAAAACCATTGTTCTTGGAATCTTATGTTAAACTGCATACTTAACCTGTGATGGTTGGAATTTTAAATAAGGACATTCATATTGCTGGGTAAAACTGGGAAGATGATATATTTGGCCGATATTCCTATTTTGAGAGGTCAATCTCTTACTATTTTCTCAACATATTCCATCCATATTTTTTTTTGCTACACCACAGGTGGATCAGGAAGAAAAGGAGAATTCACTGAAGATCCATCCAGCATTCTACTTTACAGGTGAGTATATTATATTTTTTGGGACGTGTTGGCTCAGTGGCTAAGACGCTGAGTTTCTCGATCAGAAAGGTCGGCAGTTCGGTGGTTTGAATCCCTAGCGCCGCGTAATGGAGTGAGCTCCTGTTACTTATCTCAGCTTCTGCCAACCTGGCAGTTCGAAAGCATGTAAAAAATGCAAGTAGAAAAATAGGAACCACCTTTGGTGGGAAAGTAACAGCGTTCTGTGTGCACCTTCGGCATTTAGTCATGCCAGCCACATGACCACGGAGACATCTTCGGACAGTGCTGGCTCTTTGGCTTTGAAATAGAGATGAACACTGCCCCCTAGAGTCGGAAACGAGTAGCAAAAATGTGCAAAGTGAACCTTTACCTTTACCTTATGTGCCCTTCAGGTTAGATATAATTAAGACCAAAGCAGACAATATGTTCCATCCAATGTAATGGTACCAATTTCCATTCTGCTCTCTATGCTCATTCTAATTAGGTGCAGGAGAAGGAATGGCAGGACTTGGGGGTGGAGTCAAAAGAGAGATTAGCCTAGAATCCCCACGTAGCCGTAAGAGAACCAAGTCCAACCGTCCTTGAATTCTATTGACTCTTATCTAACTCTAACCAGGTACTGGCCTTAGTTCAGAAGGGTTCCACCACAAAACCGCGGTAGACAAAAGCACGCTCGACGAAAGCGCGTACGTGACGTCATCACAGCGCGACGAAAACATCGCGCTGTGATCGGTAAATGTAAAATTAAAGCGAAAACCTTACCCTAACCCCCCCAAACCTAACCCTAAACCTAACCCTAAACCAAACCCTAAACCTAACCCTTAACCTAACCCTAAACCTAACCCTTAACCTAACGCTAAACCTAATGCTAACCCTTAACCTAACGCTAAACGTACTTAACGTAACCCTAAACCTAACCCTAACCCTTAACCTAACCCTAACCCTAACCCTAAACCTAACCCTTACCTTTATGTGAATCGGCTTGCTTTAATTTTATTTTTATTTCAATTTTTAATTTTTTTCGTCGTGCTGTGATGACGTCACGTAAGCGCTTTCGCCGAGTGCGCTTTTGTCGACCGCGGTTTTGACGGGTCACGGTTCAGAAGATTCCTGTGCATAGATTTTTAGCAATAAAGTCAGCGTAAAGGTGTGGATCTGGTCTTTCCCGGATCCTGGATCCAGGCATCCTGGAACCCCGACACTGACATTAGGAGTGTGAAAACCCAGTGCATTTTCAAAATTGGAAATAAAAGTTCTATCAATTATTATTTCCTCTTCTGCCAGGTTTTCCCTCGCCCCGTTGACATAGAAAGCTGCTGTTTGTTTCCTTTATTTACAGGAAAGGCTTAAAAAAAAAAAAACACCCTTCCTTTCACATGTGCAGCACCCTGTGACTTAGAAAAACAGTGTGTTATTATTAAGTATCTCCTCCCACGCCCCAAGCCCACTCACTGGTGCCTCTAGGTAGGTGAGTTTTCCTTTGATGTTTCTCCTTCCCCTTTCTTGCCTGCAACACTGGGAAGAGGAGAAAACGAGGACCCTTTTAGCCGAAGAAATTGCTTTGCCTTCAAGTAAAACCCGAACGGGGTTTCCTGGGATCATGTGAAGAAGCTTCACAGGGTAGGAGTAGCCGTCGTGTTAAATAGCCTTCAGCGTTTGGGTACGCCTGCAAACAAGGGTGCTTTTTGTCTGTGGTTTGAGTGTACTTTCCCAGGGGGGAAGTGAATGCACCTCTTGTGATCAGCATGGCCCCACATGGCGTCAAAAACACTAGGGAAGACTAAACAAGTAAGAATGAATTTCACGTGGGCTGCTCAGTAATCCAGAATTTACACATGGGCTGCTCAGAGGTGGTATTTAGCAGGTTTTGACCAGTTCTTGGGAACCGCTAGTGGAAATTTTGAGTAGTTCGGAGAACCGGTAAATACCACCTCTGGCTGGCCCCGCCCCATCTATTCTCTGCCTCCCAAGTCCCAGCTGATCGGAAGGGAATGGGGATTTTGCAGTATCTTTCTCCTGGAGTGGGGAGGGATGGAGATTTTGCAGTATCCTTCCCCTGGAGTGGGGAGGGAATGGAGATTTTGCAGTATCCTTCCCCTGGAGTGGGGAGGGAATGAAGATTTTGTAGTATCCTTTCCCTGGAGTGGGGAGGGAATGGAGATTTTGCAGCATCCTTTCCCTGGAGTGGGGAGGGAATGGAGATTTTGCAGTATCCTTCCCCTGGAGTGGGGAGGGAATGAAGATTTTGTAGTATCCTTTCCCTGGAGTGGGGAGGGAATGGAGATTTTACAGTATCCTTCCCCTGGAGTGGGGAGGGAATGGAGATTTTGCAGTATCCTTCCCCTGGAGTGGGGAGGGAATGAAGATTTTGCAGTATCTTTTCCCTGGAGTGGGGAGGGAATGGAAATTTTACAGTATCCTTCTCATGGAGTCGAGAGGGAATGAAAATTTTGTAGTATCCTTCCCCTGGAGTGGGGAGGAAATGGGGGATTTATAGTATCCTTCCCTTGGAGTGGGAGGGAATGAAGGTTTTACAGTATCCTTCCCCTGGAGTAGGGTGGGAATGGGGATTTTACAGTATCCTTCCCGTGGAGTGGGGAGGGAATGGAGATCTTACAGTATCCTTCCCTGGTGTGGGGAGGGAATGGAGATTTTACAGTATCCTTCCCCTGGAGTGTAGAGGGAATGGAGATTTTGCAGTATCCTTCCCCTGGAGTGGGGACGGAATGGAGATTTTGCAGTATCCTTCCCCTGGAGTGGGGAGGGAATGGAGATTTTACAGTATCCTTCCCGTGGAGTGGGAAGGGAATGGAGATTTTGGAATATCCTTCCCCTGGAGTGGGGACAGAATTGAGATTTTACAGTAACCTCCCCATGCCACGCTCACCAAGCCATGCCTACCACACCACACCACACCACACCACACCCACAGAACCGGTAATAAAAAAAATTGCATCCCACCACTGCCAGAGAGAGAGAGAGAGAGAGAGAGAGAGAGGGAGAGAGGGAGAGAGAGAGAGAGAGAGAGAGAGGGGGGGGGGAGAGAGAGAGGGAGAGGTGCCCTATGGTGAATCAGAATCAATCTCAATAGAATACAACACCCAGGGGAGAGGAATGGGAAATAGTAAAATCAGTCTAAATTTGAGAACATTGTTCCCCCCATTCCACACACACACACACACCGAGATTTTCTACTGAATTGGGTTTCGAACGGAGAAAGGCTTAAGGGGCCGTTGTTTCCTTGAATAATCCCTCTGCGCCTTGCAAGCATCCCTTTTGCCGGGAAAGATCCCAAGCTCAACGCCTTTGATATTTTTAGATTTGAAGACAGAAGGTGACAGATGCTTGTGGGGGGGGGGGGGGGAGAAGAGACACCTTCCATCAGCTTGGCGACCTTCCTAGATAGAAAAGAGACTTGGATGTTGTAAGCAGCCTCAATCTTCCTGCCTCTTTTCCCCATCACGGGGGGAAAAAAAGAAGAAGACACTCTGATTGTCATTATCTACCCCTTCCAGCTTCGATCTCGCTCCAAGCAAGCGTCCTGTTTTTTTTTTTGGGGGGGGGTGGTTGTTGTTGAAAATATAAAACCGTGCCGATGAAAGCTGCAGGAGTTTCCAACTCCCCTCCCTTCTCGCCCTCCCTCCCCCTTCTCTTCTCCCCAGGTGCCCTTCCGTCTTCCTCCCTAATGCCTGTGTGATGGCTTGCAGTTTGCGAGGATGTTATGATGGACTTTTATTGAATTCCCAGCTCAGGTCACTGGGCTTCCTGTGTGTGGCTGCGTTTTTCTTCTAATCTGCTTTCCCAGTACATTTGATCGGCACAGGAAGTGCCATTCTAGACGGAGAGGAAAGTCGATAAAAAGGAGCTCTGTTTCTTAAAGAAAGACGGGGGGGGGGGGGGAGAAGCAGGGAAAAAAATCCAGTTCATCATCATTCTTCTCCTCCCCCCCTCATTCCCCCCACCCCCGAGGGCTTTATATCCTATGAACTAATGCCTTTTCTTTATGCTAAGCTCTGGCTGCTGCATTGCAGAAATCATATGCTGTCTACCTTCCTTCTTATTGAGAACATACATACATACATACATACATACATACATACATACATACATACATACATCTCTCTCTCACTCTATCTTTATCTATCTAACTATATTTATCTATCTTTATCTCTCTTTATCTGTATCTATCTCTCTATTTCTCTCTCTCTAGCTATCTATCTTTCTCTCTCTCACACGCTATCTATCTATCTATCTATCTATCTATCTATCTATCTATCTATCTATCTATCTATCTATCTATCATATATCTATCGTATATCCAATCTGTCTGTCTATCTATCTCTGTCTGTCTGTCTGTCTATCTATCTATCTATCTATCTATCTATCTATCTATCTATCTATCTATCTACTATCATATATCTATCTGTCTGTCTGTCTATCTATCTCTCTCTGTCTATCTATCTATCTATCTATCTATCTATCTATCTATCTATCTATCTATCTATCTATCATATCTATCATATATCTATCTGTCTGCCTCTCTGTCTATCATCTATCTATCTATCTATCTATCTATCTATCTATCTATCTATCTATCTATCTATCTATCTATCTATCTGAATTGCATCTTGTGCTGAGGATGCTCCCCCCCTCCCCTTCCACCTCCGGTACAGTGAAAGCTGCCCCCTTGGCTAAAAGTCACATTTTGGATGGCTACTAGTTTCGTGTATTTATGGTGCGTGAGTCATCAGGCTCCCTTCCGATTGGCTGCCGACTTAAACACCCCTGGGACTGCCAGTCCGTTACAGCCATTCTCAGCTTCATTCACAGGTTTATTTAGCTTGCACACAGTGAGATCCATTCAGAAAACTTCATTCATAAAAAAGAAGAAGAAGAAGAAGACGAGAAGGAGGAGGAGGAGGAGAATAGGCGACGTTCTTTCTGTAACATTTCAAAGGAATCGTTCAGCCTAATCTGGAGATGGGAAAAAGAGAGAAGAGACGGCTCCAGAGAATGATGGAGAGACCGACTTTTCTGTAATGTTTCCATTGATGATTGTTCTGAAGATCCGAAGTCCTCCTGTGCCAGAATATCAATCTCTGCGGAGTATTTGAGGGTGACTATGCTACTGAGGGGGTCTTTAAGGGCGAGCAACGCTTTACTTTTGCAGACAGAAACTGAGTTGTGTTCGTAGAACACATTAATCTTGACGTTTTCTTCTCCTTCAAGCTGCCTTTGTCGGATTTTATTTTTAATTTCAGAGAAGTGCTTCCCCCCCCACCTCAACTGATCGAGTCCTTGTTAATCAACCCACTTAGGCTACTTACTTTAAAAAATATATCTTGCTGTTGTTTTTCCAAGAAAGAGATTTCTTGTTGGGTCTTTGTCCTAAATACTTAATTTTTTTTTAAAAAGGTAATCGGGTCTTTAACAATTAATCCTACACAGAATCATGGCACGGAGTGTTGGAAAACTAAGAAGAATTTGGAATTTGCCTTGCTTGAAGTTATTCTAGCTGTTGAGATTAAACAGAGGGAATCTGGGCTTCGTATGTGTTTCACTCTGATTTAATTTCAAACAACCGAATGACCGGACAAACTGAAACAGGGTTTATGAAGAGGAAGAAGCATTCCGGAGACGTTTTACGAGCACCCACAGTCACCAGGAATCCTGTTTTCTTATTTTTTCTATTCAAAATTATTTTGATCTGTCTGGTTCCGTATTTTTTTTGGTCATTCATAAAAAGGCAGCTAGGTTAAGGGTGGGGGGACGGACAGACGGACGGACGAGGAGATTGAGTTACAAAACTTTGCAGGCTATGAGAGAACCCGTTCTCTCTTGCTTGAGTGCACAACTACTGGATGTAGAATCCTTAAGACGACCAGGAATGCTCCACAGGACTAAATATAGTCGTTTCAGAAATGAGTCCCTCACCTCGCTGGAGGAAGACACGTCGTCGAGCGATCTCCTTCGCCTGAAGGCCTCGTCCGCTTCTCCTTCCCCTACGTCGAACACGCTCACTGAAGATGTCCCAGTTGGTACCTCGGACAGCTCCATTTCTTTGTGCACCTTGGTACCTCGCATGGCCAACGTCAAACTGGCCAACCCTTCCACCTTACCAAACCTGAAGAACTTCTGCTTACGGGCGAAAGAGGTGCCAAGGTTGAAACTCACAGAATGCGTCCCTGTTCAAAGCGGCCCAACCGTGCCAGAAACCAGCTTCAGCAGCTCCGTGTCTTCTGGTTATTCCCAGGGAGACCCAGGCAAGGTATTCAGGTCCAAGCCAAACGCCCAAGAGAACTGTGTCTTGTTAGCTGTGGGGGACTCTGCCTTCTTGTCTAAACCGAGCAAAGATCTTGGACAAAAGGGTGAATCCAGCTTGGAGACTGGAATATCCTACGCTGCCCGAGTAAGTAGTTTTCCTTAATCTTTTTTTTTTTTAAAACTCATTCAGATTCGATCATCTGAATGAATACATTTCACAAGATTTGTATAAGAAGTTCCTTTGGAATGAATGCAATGTATTACCATGCAGTCCTTAATGCCATCTTAACAGTGGATCAGCTATGCAATACGTACCTCTCCCTCGTCAATGGGAGGAGCTGGTTTTGCTTCACCACCCTGGAGATTTGCTTATAAAAGGGTCATAAAATTGGGCGCAGCTCACTTAGCAACTGTGTCACTTAGTGACCAAAGTTCCGGTCTCGGTTGCGGTCGTAAGTCGAGGACCAACTGTATCTCTGTCTTACAGTTCAGCTCCTAGCCTTCTAAGTAAACAGATATTTAGCCCACTTCATTTTATATGCTGAAGTCTGGTTCCAAAATGAGAATTGGGGGAGGGGGGCTCAAATGACTCTTGTTTCGTTATTTCCCCCACATTTGGCTAAAAATGCCTTCAAATCCTCCCTTCCTTTAAGCTCTGTCAATAAATAGGAGAGCGCTTTCCTTTGTACAGGGCAAAAATTTGACTACACTTGCAGAGTAATTACAGATGTAAATAGAATAGAATAGAATAGAATAGAATTCTTTATTGCCCAAGTGTGATTGGACACACAAGGAATTTCTCTTTGGTGCAGATGCTCTCCATGTACATAAAGAAAATTAAAATAGAATGCATTCATTAAGAATCATAAGGATAGGATAGGATAGAGTAGAGTAGAATTCTTTATTAGCTGAGTGTGATTAGAATAGAATAGAATAAAATAGAATAGAATAGAATTCTTTATTAGCCAAGTGTGATTAGAATAGAATAGAATAGAATTCTTTATTAGCCAAGTGTGATGGGACACACAAGGAATTTGTCTTTGGTGCAGATGCTCTCAGTGTACATAAAGAAAAATAAAATAGAATGCATTTATCAAGAATCATAAGAATAGGATGGGATGGGATAGAATAGAATAGAATAGAAATTCAGAATGAAGTGGAGTGGAATGGAATAGAATAGAATTCTTTATTAGCCAAGTGTGATGGGACACACAAGGAATTTGTCTTTGGTGCATATGCTGTCAGTGTACATAAAAGAAAAGATACATTCGTCACGAATCATAAGGTACAACATTTAATAGTACAAATAAGCAATAATTTAGATGTTCTTTTATTTGGTGTGATACCCTATCTGAACTACCTTGTAAGAAAATTGGCACATGATGTGTGGAAACAGCATGAAGGAAGTACGGTATCTAGCTAATTCTTTAACTATGTTGAGGAAATGATTCTTTTAAAAAAAGCACACCCAAAGACACAGGAAGACTTCTGCAGCCCACCGAATGCAAACCAGTGAATATTAGGTTAGCCTAACTATTATTCAAACGCAGGCCATGTGCTTTCAGTTCATTGAGCAGGGCATAATGCAAACCCGTTAAATTGGGTCAATGAGGAAAAACAATGGTTCGGTTAATCATGGGTAGTAAGCCTTTCATAAAACCTACAGCCCTACCCCTGGCCTATGCAAATCCTGTCAAAAGAAGAAAGCTCTCGCAGCAGCACTGGCTACTGCCCAAGAGTATTCAGAAATTAGCATGGAGCAGAGAAAGCTTCAGGTCTGTTTTAATGGTGTAATGGAAATGCATTCTGGCTTTCAATCCAGGTGGGCAGATTGCAGTGTTTGATGTTGGAAAGGGTTGGATGGGGTGAAGAGAAGGACCAGGGGAGACAGGATAGCAGGGCTGCCACAGAGAGGAGGGGATCAAGCTATTCTCCAAAGCCCCCCAAAAGCCAAACAAGGAATAATGGATGGAAACTGACCAAGAAGAGGTTTAACCTAGAAACAAGGAGGAACTTTCTGACAGTGAGAACAATCAACCAACGGAACAGAAGTTGCCTTTGGAAGTTGTGGGAGCTTCACCACTTGAGATTTTCAAGAAGAGACTGGACTGCCATTTGTCAGAAATGGTGTAGGGTCTCCTGCTTGAGCAGGCGGTTGGACTAGATGACCAACAGGTCCCTTCCAACACTGTTAATCTGCCACTCACAGGTTAAAAAAAAACCATCAAGAAGATTCATTCCAGGATTCAAAAGGGCAACCCGAATGACTAGGATAATATAGAAAGCAAGGCTAAATTTGTATAAACGAGGACACTTTTTTTTTTCCAAAGGGACCCTACATTTCATTTTATTAAAATTATTTTCCGAATGAGAGCCATAGGGTAGGGGAAAGAGAGCCATCCAGATGGGGATGTCACTAGGGTGAATGAAACTGAATGTTTGGGCCTTTTCTTTATTTTTAGCTGTCTATGCAGAAGTTGTAGAAAATAGGTATATGAAAGAAGCTTAACATGCCTATTTTGTTGCTTCTATTGAAAGTAAGTAAGTAAGTAAGTAAGTAAGTAAGTAAGAAAGAAAGAAAGAAAGAAAGAGAGAGAGAGAGAAAAAGAAAGAAAGAGAAAAAAGACAGACAGAAAGAAAGAGAAAAAGAGACAGAAAGAAAGAGAAAAAAGAAAGACAGAAAGAAAGAGAAAAAAGAAAGAAGGAAAAAAGAAAGACAGAAAGAAAGAAAGAGAAAAAAGACAGACAGAAAGAAAAGAAAGACAGAAAGAAAAGAAAGAAAGAAAGAAAGAAAAAGAGTAAAAAGAAAGAAAGAGAAAAAGAAAGAGAAAAAAGAAAGACAGAAAGAAAGAAAGAGAAAAAGAGACAGAAAGAAAGAGAAAAAAGAAAGACAGAAAGAAAGAGAAAAAAGAAAGAAGGAAAAAAGAAAGACAGAAAGAAAGAAAGAAAGAGAAAAAAGACAGACAGAAAGAAAAGAAAGACAGAAAGAAAAGAAAGAAAGAAAGAAAAAGAAAGAAAAGAAAGAAAGAAAGAAAGAAAGAAAAAGAAAGAAAAGAAAGAAAGAAAACCTTACATCTCCCAAGATTACAATGTTGTCCTTAAATGTCAACATTCTCCTTGAGATTCAGTACCGAAGCATAAAAAATGGGCTGGATGTTAAACTGAAGCTAAATTGGTGCTTGCAGGCAGGCTATTAAAAATGCATGTAAAAAGAATTGACAGATAAACAGAGAGCGAAACCCTACTCCCTTCTGGGCAACTGATGATATTACCTAGTTGGGTAATGAAAGGTCTACAAGAAAACAACCCAGCTCAGAGATCACCGAGGACCCCACAGTCCTTCTACATCCTCCTCTACTCTGGAAACCCCACTCCCTTCTGGCACTGATGATGTTACCTAGTTGGGTAATGAAAGGTCTGCAAGAAAAGCTTAGAAATCACCAAGGACCGTAACAGTTCAACACGGAGCTGCAAATATTATCTTCTGCTGTGACTTTGATTGCATCGTTGTGGCTGCTTATCTTGCTATATTTTTTAGTCCCCTGTCAGCAGGATAAAACTGGCTAGTTTTCCTTGAGAGAGAAGCCTTGGAATAATGTGAGTTTATCACTGAACCTTGAACAGTTAAAAGACCTCGGGTAAAAAAAAGCTAACAGTTGTCCCAGCAACCCTGCAGGAGATAGAGCACCAAAGGACGCCTCATATGGAAGAATATCACAGTTAAGCAGATAAATAATGGCTTTGCATTAAAGATGAGGGCATTGCCACCTTGGCAGAGCATAGCCCTATATTTAAAAAAAAAAACCAACAAACTGTTCAGCCAAGTTCAAGAGGCAAAAAGGAACAAGTTGTCCCATAGAAACCTACCCCTGTGTTATAGCCTAACAGCAGGGACATAAACACATCATGATGCTTCTTTGATGCATTCGAATTGCGGTATTGCAAGCTAATTCTGCCCCCTGCCAGCAGTTCAATCCTGACCTGCTCAAGGTTGACTCAACCTTCCATCCTTCCGAGGTCGGTAAAATAAGGACCCAGATTGTTGGGGGCCAATAAGCTGACTCCGTAAACTGCTTAGGGAGGGCTGTAAAGCACTGTGAAGCGGTATATAAGTCTTAAGTGCTATTGCTATTCCTGCTGCAGGGAGATGGTTTGGGATTCGGTGACTTATTTTCTTTGCCTAAATTGGTGTTTGCAATTCTTCCTAAGTTTAAATTAGTTAAATTAGTTAATTTTAACTAATTAAATTAGTTAAAAATGTTTACCCTCTGCCCCCAGAAGCGTAATTTCTAATGTTGGATTTCCCCCTTACCAGAGGGAGCCGCCTTGTCGAGTACTGTGAAGCTGTTACCATGGCAACTCCACTGCACTGTACAGTAGAAGCCATTTTAAGGCACAGCAGGCTGTATCTTAACAGAACACACACCCTGTGGGGTGTTAGGGGTGTCTTACCCCCACAGTATTTACCATGGAAACTCCACTGCACTGTACAGTAGAAGCCATTTTAAGGCACAGCAGGCTGTACCTTAACAGAACACACACCCTGTGGGGTGTTAGGGGTGTCTTACCCCCACAGTATTTTTTTTTCTAGAGTGTAAGTCATCTATTTCCATTTCCATTTATTGAATTTATAGGCCGTCCAATCCCGGAGGACTCCGGGCGGCTTACAGAAATAAGAAATATTAAAAAGGATTAAAACAAATAAGACACAACAAATAAAAAGAAACACAACATGCACCCAGTCTAAGCGGGGCTGGACCTCAATCAAGAGGTCGACAGCCCCAGGCCTGCCAGAAAAGCCAGGTTTTGATAGCTTTACAGAAGGCCATGAGAGTGGGTAGGGTCTGGATCTCTGTGGGTAGCTCATTCCATAGGGCCGGAGCGGCAACAGAGAAGGCCCTACTCCAAGGCGTCGCCAGCCGGCATTGTCCAGCTGATGGCACCTGGAGAAGGCCCGTCCTGTGCGATCTTATCGGTCTTAGGGAGGTATACGGCAGAAGACGGTCTCGTAGATATCCGGGTCCTAGGCCATGTAGGGCTATGTGCCAAGTTTGGTTGAAATTGCTCACGGAGTTCCAGAGTTATGCTGGAACGAACACACACACACACACACACACACACACACACACACACACACACACAGCCATTTTTATGTATATAGATTGCTGGTCCAAAATAGCCTGGATTAGGTAGGAGGTGAGACAGCTTCTTCTAGGCTACATCTGCACAAAACATAAGCCAAAGCTGACCCCATTGTGTTTAATGTGTTGTGAAGCCAACAACTGTCAGCTATTCAGCAAAACCAGTTTTAAGCAAACATGGACTTCTTGCCTGTGCAATGCCATCTCAAGTGTGCAATGTAAAAGATTCCAGATTAGATTTTAATGTGCAGAAGGTGGATTCATGTGGAAATGCAGGATTCCATTCTTACAGCCATTCAGCCTCTGTTTAAACACACAATAATATCCTTTTTTGTACCAAAAAGACCACAGGCTAAGACTTTTTACCTTATTTTATTTTGATTGTGGTAGGTCGTTCAGGGTTATTGGGAATTGGGCAACATACAGGTTTAATAAAGGAAGCTATTACAGGCTTAAAAATTGCAAACCCAATCTATAATTCACCAACCAATTTCGTTGTATGTAAGTACAATGACAATAAAGATTATACTTATACTTATTTCAGCTGATTTTTCTCGGCAAAAAAGTATAATAATATAACCCGCCTTGAATTTCTTATGGTTCTGATCTCTAAATATAAAATATTTTTTTAGCCCGGGGGCAAAATGTTAATTAAATATCATTTCGTTTAATTAAAAGCAAATAGGGAATACGATGGGTTTTTTTTAATGGACATTATTAATACTTTCTTCTTTTTATCATATTACAAAAAGAATTGTGATTTTAAAAACCCCACATACTGTATATAAACAGTGAGAAATTGCTAGTGGAATTCCCCCTTTAAAAAAAAAGAACCACCAGCACCAGGTGAGTTGGCCAAATTTATTTATATGCAAACACTGACTTTCACTTCCTGGTAAAAGAAAGATCTTTGTTGCATGTGGTTTTTATCTCCTTCTCTTGAAAACCACATTTTCCATCCCTTACTGGCGTATTTTACCACTTCCTACTTACTTTGAGCTTTTTCTGTCCTGACCTCCAAAGTCATCCTTCAAGGCTTTTAAAATGGTGTGGATAGTGGTTGATGAAAACATTCAATTATGTGTATTTTTAAAAAAAATAGCAATCTTTTTAGGAATGGAAGAAAAGGGGGACAAAGGCTAAAATCTAACCAGGAACCAGCTCATAATGACTGCATTCCCAAATTATTTACTGCTGCATTCTATGCTAATGTAGTTTTTTCTCTATTGTTTTTCTATAGCAATAGCAATTAGATTTATATACCGCTTCATAGTGCTCTACAGCCCTTTCTAAGTGGTTTACAGAGTCAGCCTCTTGCCCCCAACAAGCCTGGAGTCTCATTTTACCAACCTCGGAAGGATGGGAGGCTGAGTCAACCTTGAGCCAGTCATGGTTGAACTGCTGGCACTGGGCAGAATTAGCTTCTAATTCTGCAGAATGCAGAATACTGCATTCTAACCACTGCTTCATCATGGCTCTTATCGGCTTCATCCTTTGAAGTTGGTGGCTCATCCTAAAACAGCGTGAAAACTCTTAGCATTGCTTGGATAAAAAGCATCAATTCATCCCATCATTTTACAGATTAAGTGACTATAGCAATAGCAATAGCAATAGCAGTTAGACTTATATACCGCTTCATAGGGCTTTCAGCTCTCTCTAAGCGGTTTACAGAGTCAGCATATCGCCCCCACAGTCTGGGTCCTCATTTCACCCACCTCGGAAGGATGGAAGGCTGAGTCAACCTTGAGCCGGTGAGATTAGAACCGCTGAACTGCAGATAACAGTCAGCTGAAGTGGCCTGCAGTACTGCACCCTAACCACTGCGCCACCTCGGCTCTTGACTGACCCTCAAGTTGTTTTTAATTACCCATGTAGATAGATTTTGCTCCATGATGGTGTTTCCCTGATCTGGTCTTTTGGGTTTTCCAACATTGCCATTGTCAACTGAGTCCACCTTCCTTGCATCATGGGTCTCAAGTAGGATAGTTTAGACCTGGTTATTTGTGCTTCAATTGAGAATTCTGGGCTGATTTATTTGATGACTTCTTGGTTTGTTTTGTTAGTTGTCCATATTATTCTCAGGATCTTCTCCAACATCAATGGCAGAAAGCATCAGTCTTCCTATCCTGCTCTTTCAATCTTTCATTCTAGCAGAGCCTCAACTTTGTAAACATACATCATAGATTTTACTATGTACATTTAGGCAAGAAAAACAAAATGCACAGGTACAATATATGTGGTACCTTGCTCAATAGTAGTAACTGTGAGAGGGATCTTGGAGTCCTAGTGGACAACCATTTAAATAGGAGCCAGCCGTGTGCAGCAGCTGCCAAAAAAGCCAACACAGTTCTAGGCTGCATCAACAGAGGGATAGACTCAAGATCATGTGAAGGATTAATACCCCTTTATAATGCCTTGGTAAGGCCACACTTGGAATACTGCATCCAATTTTGGTCACCACAATGTAAAAAAGATGTGGAGACTCTAGAAAGAGTGCAGAGAAGAGCAACAAAGATGATTAGGGGTCTGGAGGCTAAAACATATGAAGAACAGTTGCAGGAACTGGGTAGGTCTAGTTTAATGAAAATAAGGACTAGGGAAGACATGATAGCAATGTTCCGATATCTCAGGGGCTGCAACAAAGAAGAGGGAGTCAAGCTATTCTCCAAAGCACCTGAGGGCAGGACAAGAAGCAATGAGTGGAAACTAATCAAGGAGAGAAGCAACTTAGAACTAAGGAGAAATTTCCTGACAGAACAAATAATCAATGGAACAGCTTCCCTTCAGAAGTTGTGAATACTTCAACAGTGAACATTTTTAAGAAGATGTTGGATAACCATTTGTCTGAAGTGGTGAAGGGTTTCCTGCCTAAGCAGGGGGTTGGACTAGAAGACCTCCAAGGTCCCTTCCAACTCTGCTATTCCAAACTTCTAGAATCTTTTGTGAGGCATTAATGGCTGCCAAGTGCAACTCTTGAGGTGAACTTCTTGATGGCCTCTTCTATAAAATCCCAGATCATTGACTTCCGCTGTCTTCACTCTTGCCCACCCAAATGCCAACACGTGTACAAAATAGGTCCTAATCCAGAGTATCAAGTTGGGCACAACTGCTCTGAAGAATTGTTCCGCGAGCGAATGAGTCAATATGCAAAACTTCCTACAACTGTTTTCCACAACCTTCCCACAAACTTCTAAAAATAAAGGTCAACAACATGTTTCAGCCTCACAAATTTCTGGTGATATCATCACCTCCGTGGGTCTCCTTTTACTCCAGTTCGTGATTCTCGGACTGAAAACAATGTTTTAAAAGGAAAAGTTGGGATCTTGTGGGGGGGGAAAAGGGAGGGGGGGAAAGGTTATTTTAGCATTTTTCAAAAGTCGCAGCTGGAGAATCCTGGTTTGAGGTATCTCGCTCTGTTTGTTTTTTAAAATCTCTATTGTTTCGTTTAGCTCAGCTGGAAAATAGGGTTGGGGAAGGAAAATGTGGATGAGCAAAAGAGTGCATGGACCATTTGGGATTTTGGGGGAAATCTCACAAAACACTCTTGGACCGGAAGACAAAATAATAAGGCTACTGACTGTACCTCCTCTCCCATAAAGATTTCATTCATTATAATAGCAATAGCACTTAGACTTATATACCGCTTCCCAGTGCTTTCCAGCCCTCTCTAAGTGCTTTACAAAGTCAGCATATTGTCCCCCAATCTGGGTCCTCATTTTACTGACCTCGGAAGGATGGAAGGCTGAGGCAACCTTGAGCCGGTGAGATTTGAACCGCCAAACTGCTGGTAGTGGATGAGCAGCAGCCTGCAGTAATGCACTCTAACCACTATTTGCCTAGATGAGGCATATGGGAGGAATATGGGAGGAGGCATACTGCTTCCTTTCTCTGTCTATTGGCTCATCACAAGAGACCATCCAGACAGAAAGCCATTATTTTTACTGTTGCCTTTGTTACATTTGTGTTGCATTTGTGCTGATAAATAAATAAAGGGAGACTAGTATAGATCTATTTCAAGCTATTTAGCTCTCATCAGCTAGCCATACCCTTACTGGGATTTCAACCTGTGCTGTATTACATATTAGGCAGTTGTGTTAGCCACTAAGCCACAGGATCTCCTTCTTATCAGCTAGGCCAGGGAAATAGCTATCCTAGCTGATAAAGGAGGAGAGCCTGTGGCTTAGTGGCTAACACAACTGCCTAATATGTAATACAGCACAGGTTCAAATCCCAGTAAGGGTATGGCTAGCTGATGAGAGCTAAATAGCTTGAAATAGATCTATACTAGTCTCCCTTTATTTATTTATCAGCACAAATGCAACACACACACACACATACACACACACCTCCATGTTTCATATATTTTAACCCCTCTTCCATGGGTTCTTCTGTGCTGTCTTGGCATCTGTTAATAGAGTCAATGGAATTCAAGGTGGGCTGTACTTAACTCTCTTGTAGGCTTGAAGGTACTCAAGACTGCTAATGCATTTGACCCCCCCCCCCTCAGGCTCATTTCGGTCATCTCATACATTTCCACAGAGATACTATTGGCTTGTACTTCCCGCCTCCTGCCCCCTGCCCATTTTACTTCGCTCTAAGAAACAGCATTTCTAAACCCCTGCCCTGGCCGTGTAGAGACGACTGGAGTGCATAAATGCAAAAGTGTTCCTGTCCCATTGATGATCTCTCTTGGGCATCCAGTGAACTCCTATGACTCAGAGCTTCTTGGACTCATCTGCAGGAAGCCAGAAGATGGCTTTTTAGCTTCTCCCCTGTTGTTTTGCTCGCCTGTGCTGGATGCCAACGTTTAATTATAGCAGTGGAGCTGGAGAATTGGGGAGGCATAAGGACCGGACACTAGTGTTTTCCTTGGAGACCTTGGCAGCTCTGAGTCTTATCGGAGGGGAAGAAGGAGGGAGGTTAGCTGCTCCATCCACTTCCTTTGTAATTACTCTCCGTGAGTCATGAGGATTGACCTCTATGCAAAAGGGCTGGCAGTTGTGTTGAGATCCCAGCTCTCTGACTAAGCAACCAGCCTGCTGAACAACTGTGGGAGTTGTGAATAGTTCCCCCGGAGAGATTTTATGGCCCGCAGAAACTCCACATCCTGTGTCGCTCGCAGTGAATCTAGGGATGCGTTTCTCTTTCTCGAAATCTCGTTTTAGGGAGCAGAATAGAAGTCCCGAGGACTCCTCCAAAAAAGAGTTTAATCCCCTACTGGCCTCTCCCAATTATGAGTCCCATGAAGTTGCAGTTAAAATGCAGGCAGTCCTTGACTTAAAACAGTTCATTGAGTGACCGTTCAAAGTTACAACAGCACTGAAAAGAATGACGTATGATCGTTTTTTTCATACCCTCCTAGGTTGGATCTCTTTTTAATCGTCTTCCACACATTAGTTCTTGCTCTGCCCATCTTTTCTGTGGCAGGCCCTCAAGTGCTGGAAAACAGCTCTCATATCACCCCCTACGTCTTCTTTTGGTTAAACTAGATGTTAATTAATTCCTTAGACTTGAAAGTCATTAGACTAGATGCTCCTTTTTTTTTAGAGGGATGTGTGATGGCTCAGTGGTTAAAAGACACCCAGCTTGTCGGCTGGAGAACTTGACAGCTCAGTTTCAAGAGCCACACAATGGGGTGAGCTCTTGTTTCTTGCTCCTGCCCACCTAGAAAGCCTGAAACCAGAGGTGGCATTCAGCCAGTTCTGGCAAACCAGTAGTGGAAATTTTGAGTAGTTCAGAGAACTGGCAAATAACACTTCTGGCTGGCCCCGCCCCCACCTGTTCACTGCCTCCAGAGTCCCAGCTGATTGTCTGGGTCTTCTGTTGCCCCGCACAGGAGAATGGAGCTGGAAAGCAAACTAGTGGGGTGAGGAGGGAATGGGGATTTTACAGTATCCTTCCCCTGGAGTGGAGAGGGAATGGAGATTTTGCAGTATCCTTCCCCTGGAGTGGGGAGGGAATGGAGATTTTGCAGTATCCTTCCCCTGGAGTGGAGAGGGAATGGAGATTTTGCAGTATCCTTCCCCTGGAGTGGGGAGGGAATGGAGATTTTGCAGTATCCTTCCCCTGGAGTGGGGAGGGAATGGAGATTTTGCAGTATCCTTCCCCTGGAGTGGGAAGGGAATGGAGATTTTGCAGTATCCTTCCCCTGGAGTGGGGAGGGAATGGAGATTTTGCAGTATTCTTCCCCTGGAGTGGGGAGGGAATGGAGATTTTGCAGTATTCTTCCCCTGGAGTGGGGAGGGAATGGAGATTTTGCAGTATCCTTCCCTGGAGTGGGGAGGGAATGGAGATTTTGCAGTATCCTTCCCCTGGAGTGGGGAGGGAATGGAGATTTTGCAGTATCCTTCCCCTAGAGTGGGGAGGGAATGGAGATTTTGCAGTATCCTTCCCCTGGAGTGGGGAGGGAATGGAGATTTTGTAGTATCCTTCCCCTGGAGTGGGGAGGGAATGGAGATTTTGCAGTATCCTTCCCCTAGAGTGCGGAGGGAATGGAGATTTTGCAGTATCCTTCCCCTGGAGTGGGGAGGGAATGGAGATTTTGCAGTATCCTTCCCCTGGAGTGGGGAGGGAATGGAGATTTTGCAGTATCCTTCCCCTGGAGTGGGGAGGGAATGGAGATTTTGCAGTATCCTTGCCCTGGAGTGGGGAGGGAATGGAGATTTTGCAGTATCCTTCCCCTGGAGTGGGGAGGGAATGGAGAGTTTGCAGTATCCTTGCCCTGGAGTGGGGAGAGAAAGGGGATTTTGCAGCATCCTTCCCCTATCACACCCACCAAGCCAAGCCACGCCCACAGAACGGGTAGTAAAAAAATTTTAATCCCACCACTGCGTGAAAGATGAGTAGATTCATAGATACCACTTTGGTGGGAAGGTAACAACATTCCGTGCAATTTTGGTATATAGACATGCTGACGGCATAACCCCAGAGAACATCTTCGGACAATGCTGGCTTCCTCGTTCAAGAAATGAAGATCAGCACCGTGCCCTAGAGTTGAGCAGGGGAAACCTTTATTTTATCTTTATCTTTTCATTTCCTAAACCTAGACACTGGTGGCCTTCCCTATACAATTAGGAGTAAACCATGCATGAATAATCAAAGATGCTAATTTTAATCCCTTGACTATCTCTTTCAAAACACCTTGTTCCTACCTTTTCCTTACGCCAGCTTTTATGGCCTTTAAGGAGCGTCTGATAAGATGAACTCCAGTCAGGACCATTGATGGCAATATTGATTTCTCTCCTCTCTCTCTACTTTTCCTCCCCCACCCCCCACAAGGCTTTGCTCAATTGAGCCTCCCACGCATATGTTGAGGGGAGCTTACTCACAGTCATATGATCTCAGCCTGTGACTCACCTACTCCTCCGAATCTTTGCCTTCATCAAGGGTGGCAAAACCGCAGCCAGCCGGTTTGCAAGATTACTGTTCTTGTGAGGGGAAGGGAAGAGGGGGGGGGAAGAAGGCCTGGAAGCCCACAGGCGTTGAAAAAAATACCGCTGCACACCCTCTCTTTTCAGAGCCGTAACTGCTGATTAATGGATATCTAACCTTGAAGGGGATTTTTCAAAGACTTGATTTGCAGCATACATAAACCTTCAGGCCATTATCTTTTCCCCCTCTTGTAATTGACTACTAATGCTTGGACGAGAGACTTACGGTAACTACAGTGTCGATTCATTAAATAATATATATGATCATCTTTCATAGCTTCCCACCCCGCCTCCTCAAATCATTCCTATGCAATTGTCTGCCAAAAATTAGATCTGATTATTCTTATCCCCTCATGCTACCGGAAGTACCAATTACTATTATATGGTAGCCTTTACATTATTATTAGGAAAGAGCTACCACTATCATAATTCCTCAGAGTGGTTACTCAAAGTCCTTCACCCGCAGCCTTGCAGGAGAGAGAGGGTGAAAAGAACCTTAAATGTAATCGCCTAGGACAGACGAAAATATATATTTTTCAATTTGTGTTTTGGTATGTCATGTGGATCTAGTTAGTTCGCAATTTATGACTTATGTGTCAACTCTTTTACCCCAGAAAAAATGCACAGTAGTCGTTCTCAGTAATTCATTTTAGGGGTGTGTGAGGACTTTATGGCACAGTATCGCAACCCGAACAACTAGACACACGAACAGTTTCCCCCCGAAAGCCATCACTCTGCTAAACAAATAATTTCCTCACCACTGTCAAACTATTCACTAAGTCTGCAGTACTGTTAATCTTCTCATCATTCCTACCACCCATCTCCTCCCACTTATGACTGTATGACTGTAACTTGGTGCTTGTATCCTTACGATTTACATTGATTGTTTCTTAATATGATTTGATTGCATATTTCTACCCCATGACTATCATTAAGTGTTGCACCTTATGATTCTTGACGAATGTATCTTTTCTTTTATGTACACTGAGAGCATATGCGCCAAAGACAAATTCCTTCTGTGTCCAATCACACTTGGCCAATAAAGAATTCTACGTTCTATGTTCTAATACGTGTGGACTTCAACTCCCAGCATTCCCCATCTTAAAACTCTCAAAGTTGACAATCGCTTCCCTATGGTTTAAATGAGCACTCGGAGGCAGATTTTTTTTAGATTCATTGGACAAGATTTTATGGGCTGGATCCGCCATCTTTAAATGAAGCTCATTCATTTCTCCTTTTCTATTTTCATTTCGATTTGTATGGTGGAAGTATGCTTTTATTTATGTTACTGTAAGTCACATGGAATCTCAGGTGGTACATTAGTTTGAGTAAGTGAATCGTGTCCAAATTAAACAGCTGGGAGATTGTTTCCGTATTCTATGAATAGTTTAGAGTTTGGACATTCCATCTTAAGAAGAGGTGATACAAATCTTCCCAGTTTCATGATGGAATCAAAATGTGAACTCCAGTTTTCTCAATCTAGGTTGAATCTTATACCCTGTTTCCCCCAAAATAAGACCTCCCTGGATAATAAGCTCAATCGGGCTTTTGAGCGCATGCACTAAAATAAGCCCTACCCTGAAAATAAGCCCTCCCTGAAAATATTGCAACACAGCAGCAGCCATGAGGTGACCACGCTCACAATCTCCTGCACCTCAAAAATAATAAGACCTCCCCGAAAATAAGGCCAAGCACTTATTTCAAGAGTCAAAAGGGTGTTATTTTGGGGGAAACACAGTAAAAAATCAGGAAGTCCTGAAATGCTTGAAGTATCAACTACCATTTTCAACAGTGAGGTCTTCCGATCATTCTCTTTGTTTTTCTACTTTTTCAGCACCTGTGATTCTTTCTGTCTCTCTCGCTCTCTTTCCATATTTAGTATATGGGCTGCATTGAAGTCCTGCAATCAATGAGATCTTTGGATTTTGGCACTCGGACTCAAGTAACCAGGTAAGTTACAACATCTTATTCCAACCTCCTATATTTCTGTATAGGCAGAAATACAGTTTATTTCCTTCTTCTTCTCCCGATTTAAAACATCACATCTTTCTGGCAGCAGGTATATTTTCTTTTTTCTTTTTGTAAAATTATATTCATTATACATATGCTTTTAATTGTTATATCCCTTCTTGAGGATAGAATTGTTAATGAAAAGTTAGGAGTTCTACATGGGGCTGCCCTTGAAGAGTGTTCGAAGACTCCAATTAGTCCAGAATGCAGCCGCGCGAGCGATTGTGGGTGCACCAAGGTACACCCACGTTACACCTATCCTCCGCGAGCTGCACTGGCTGCCTATTGGTCTCCGGATACGCTTCAAGGCGCTAGTCGTCACTTATAAAGCCCTTCATGGTATCGGACCTGGGTACCTGAGAGACCGCCTCCTGCCGATTACCTCTCTCAGACCAATTAGATCGCACAGGTTGGGTCTCCTCCGGATTCCATCTGCCAGCCAATGCCGGCTGGTGACTCCCCGGGGGAGGGCCTTCTCTGTTGCAGCTCCGGCCCTCTGGAACGAGCTCCCTGTTGAGATCCGGACCCTTACTACCCTCCCAGCCTTCCGCAAAGCCACCAAGTCCTGGCTGTTCCAGCAGGCTGGGGGGAGCTGAGAAGCATCTAGCTCCATAGAAATTGTGAATGTTGGTTTTGTTTTTAATATGTTGTCTTTGTCTTGTTCCCCCCTTTCCCTTGTCTTTTGTAAGCCGCCCGGAGTCCTCCGGGAGTGGGCGGCATACAAGACAAATAAATAATAAAATAATAATAATAAAAAAGTTATATGTAGGTACATAAGTAAATAAATATAAATACTTATATGCAGGAATAAAAAATTTTCTTCCAGCTTTCCGCTAAGGAGTATTTTATTTTCTCCCCGGATAACCACATACTGTATTGTAATGCATTTCTGTATTATGAATGAGTCTTACCTTTTTTCAATGTTTTTGTCATTTAAAGATTTCCTTTTTCTTAGGACATTCACAAATTTAGCCCCTGTGTTAGACTAACACATCATAAAAAAAAATTCCCTGTTAAGAATGTAATCCGTTGCTTTCATTTTACATAAAACATGTTGGTTTAATTATAACTGCAGCTCATGTTTTATTAAACTGCTCTTGGGCTGAAAAAGCAGCTTTCGGGAACTAATTTTCAATTTATCAATAGCACGACAGATAATATAAATAAAACAGCATCCCTGTCCTTATCTCAGTTCAGGCTAATAAATAGCCAATAGTTAGCAAAATAAATGATGCATTACCCAGTTATCTGAAGCAGGACTCGAACTGTATATAAAATCCCTACTGAAGGCAGAAGCTCCAATGAACAGCATGTTACACGGGGCAGATTTTAACTGCAGATGTATCCACCTGCCAAAAAAAAATCTAGCTTTAAAGTTGCCCAACAAATTACAAGCAGTTAGTGAAACAGTACTAACAATAGTATTGTTCTAACCTAGGCTTCCCAGGAGCATGAATTTACTGTGAATTCTGCTCATTCACATCCAGCAAAATCTTTCAAGGGAGGATTTATAGTCACAGACCTTATCTGGCTTGGAGAGCTGCCAGGCCGATCTCTGCAAAACTTGGCCAGGAGTCTTGGAGAGTCACGACCCAATTAAGCGAACTAATTGTCTCCTGCAAACTCCACTCCCCTTTCGCTCCTCTTTTATTTCCTCTGGGAGGGGCTATTCATCGCCCACCTGTGGCCTTACTCCCAAGTCGACCCCTGTTCTTTAGTTGTCTCCTTTGTCTGGCCACTCTGTGCATGCACACACTGGGAACAGGCTCCAGCTGTTCATCTGCCTCGCTGATGTCTGACTCTGAAGGCAGCTGATAACTGGCATACAGCTGTGGCCCCCTCTCTGCCTCTGACACAGAGCCCTCAACAGAGCCTTCCCTAGACTCCATCCTGGCCCATGTTCCTCCCCAACCTCCTCACTGTCCGAATCTGCTGCCAGCCCTGCTGGCCACTGATGGCAACAAGTATTCATTCCAGTAGTTGTAAGCCAAGCTCCACATTCTCATCCATAGGATGATGCAGAACCAACATTAGTCTCGATGACAGTTGTAAATCAAGGATTATCTCTCTGTCGCTGGAGCTACTTCAAAGTTTTGAGGAACACCAGGCCACTTGGCTTTTAATGCAAAGAATTCGAAAAATTCTTTGCGTGAGAATTTGAAAATCAGCCTAGCCTGTTCATTTTATCATTCTGGCATGTCCCCTGCTTCATCTCCACACCAGTGTCTGAATTGCTATCACATGGAGACTGGGATTTGATAGTTGGCATTAAGTAAATGTCACATTCTGGTGCCTCCCGGTTTCAGACTTTAACTCAGCAGCCAGCAAAGAGCCCGAGGCTGGAAATTATTTCACTAATATACTGGTCATTGTTAATATCGTGTCTGCCGCATGAATATTTCAAAACCACAGCAGGAAGCACTCAAGACAACTCATAGTTGCCCAAGGCCATTTAAGCAAAAACTATATTGTGTTGAGACCTCATCTGGAGAACTTTCTGAATTTCCTTGAATTATGTACTGGCAAAAGGGGACATTTGACATTTTAGGCTTTACAGAAAGCTGGGTGACTAAGTTGTTTCCTTATTACACTCAGCGTTGCTTGAAGTTGCTCTTGTTTTTCATGGCATGTCTTTAGGGAAGAATCTTCTGCATGATTCAATTGGCTGAGATGCTTCCTCGCTCAACCATAGTGTGTCTTGACCATGATTTGCTGAATAAACCAAGATAGTTAAAACTGTGCGACATTAAACCAGAAAACAGATGTGCAGTGGTCTACCCTTAAAGCTTGAGGGAGTAAGAAAGTAAACAAGACAGAAACTAGCTTGAATAAAAAGGTAAAGGTTGCCCTTGCAGGTATGTGCTAGTCATTCCCGACTCTAGGGGGCAGTGCTCATCTCCGTTTCAAAGCTGAAGAGCCAGCACTGTCTGAAGATGTCTCCGTGGTCATGTGGCCGGCATGACTCAATGCCGAAGGTGCATGGAATGCTGTTATCTTCCCACCAAAGGTGGTTCTATTTTTCTACTTGCATTTTTACATGCTTTCGAACTGCTAGATTAGCAGAAGCTGGGACAAGTAACGGGCACTCACTCCGTTACACGGCGCTAGGGATTCGAATGGCCAAACTGCCAACCTTTCTGATCGACAAGCACAGCATCTTAGCCACTGAGCCACCCTACAGGACATAGATAGGATAGAATAGGATCCTGTATGGATAGGATAGAAACAATAAAAAATAATTAAAGGTGGATTCCTTTCATTTGATTCCGTTAGAGTTCAATACGGTTAGCAGAAGTCATTCTTTGGCTGAATCTTCATTTTCTCCCCTTTGGTCAAGATAATAACAGCTACAATTTGCTAACAGGGCGTTTTATAGAGAACATAGAATAACAGAGTTTCTTGAACCCTACCCATCTTATGGCTTTCAACTGATGGTTTGTGTAGTCCTCATCAAAGGAATATTTCCATCTGTGCTAAATTGCACCATGCATGCGGAATATATACAGCGTTAGAAGCGTTCTAAATTATGGGGAATTAAATCTTAATGCACCAGCAGCAAATTTGTTTTCCCTTCCCAGAATTGCTGGCAGATTTTTAATGCTGCGCAGAAGAATGTGCCGTGTTTATTTAAGAGTTTGATATTTCACTGTTTAAACCAACTTAATGATATGCCCAAGTGAATTGTAGCCACCGAAGGCTTCTATCTCTGAGGCAGATCATTCCATTAAGGGTGAATTAAAAGGTTCCACCACAAATGCGCGAACGGCAAAAGCGCGCCTGACTAAACCACGCCGACAAAACCGCGCCGACAAAACCGCGCCGACGAATGAGCGCTGAAGCGCGCCGACAACAGCGCGCCGACAGAAGCGCGCTGTAACCCTAACTCTAAACCAAACCCTAAACCTAACCCTAAACCTAACCCTAAACCTAACCCTAAACCTTACCTTAACTTAAATCGCGCTTCTGTCGGCGCGCTTTTGTCGGCGCGCTTTTGACATCGCGGTTTTAGCCCCGCGGTTTTGTCGGCGTGCTTTTGATGTTCGCGCATTTGTCGGGTCACCGAATTAAAATGGTGAAAGCAGGAGCTTTAAACAGCACAAGCTTTTAACAATTCCTTTTTAAATATTTTGCTCGAGTTTTCCTACATGTACCCCTTGTTTAACAGGCTATCATAATGTACACTGAGATATATTCTGTCTGGATCTTGGGAAGTGCAGTGGAATAGCTCTTTCATCCAGGCGTCTGAAGACATTGGATCAGATAGAATATTTCATGGGATGGGAGCAGTGGTGGGATTCAAATAATGTAACAACCGGTTCTCTGTCCTAATGACCAGCTGGGTAGGCGTGGCTCGGTAGTCACGTGACTGTGGGCGTGGCCAACTCAACGTCACTCAGGTCGATGGGCGCTTCGCCTGAGCTCTTACAATGTCATAAGGGTTAATCGGAGAGGCAGTTTCTGTAAGCAGGGCAACAAACCAGAATGTTTCCTTCCTGCCTTCCTTACAGGATTAGCCCTGTAAAGTGGGGAAAAACAAAACAAAAGGAGATTTCTTCCAACAACCGGTTCTCTGAACTGCTTAGAAAGTTAACAACCGGTTCTCCCGGATAGGTGCGGACCGGCTGAATCCCACCACTGGATGGTAGGCATTTTAGAGTCTCTAACCTATGCTTGGAACCCATATCCCATTGTCCATCACATAGCCATGCAGGGCAGGCAGAGGCTGCGTTTGTAGCCATCATTCAACTGCATTACAGACAAACCATTTCGTGAATGAATTGGAGGGTTTCACTTATCAGACTCTATCATGTGATTTATGGGCCTAGGATTGGCTGTGTTTGTGTAACCTGTTAGGCTCTAACAGTTATTATAAATCATAGTGGCTAGGTACATGCCGTCTGTTAAAGCATAAGCCACAGTTCCCAATGAATAATGGTTGGGTAGCCAAGCATGATGTATGGAATAAGTTATTATGTGATTGCTGCAGGCCAGTTCACTCCCAGGTATCTAAGGGAGCGACTCTCCCGTCAAGAGTTTTTATAAAAGGAGAAGAAGAATGGAGGACTCACTGCATGTTCCTCAGAGGAACGTGGACTTGTCTTCGTGGAATGAACACCCAAAGGTTCCATATTTCTTAGGAGACATTGATTAAAAGCATCTACAACAGGGGTGTCAAGCTCAAGGCCCAGGGGCCGGACCCGGACTCCGGGGTACTTAGCTGCCCACAGCCCTCCCGAGCTCGGTTTTCGCTGGCAGAAGCATCACGGGCCAATCCTTTGCTGTTCCCAGGGCAGCCTTCCGGGCCAGATCTAAGCATCCCACGGGCTGGATCTGGCTTCCAGGCCTTGAGATTGACATCCCTGCCCTAAACCATGAAGCATAGCTTTCGCACCAAGTGGTGGTGATTCAAATAATTCCAGTGGTGGAATTCCAGTGGTGGAATCCAAGTTCCAGTGGTGAGATTCAAATAATTTAACAACCGCTTCTCTGCCCTAATGACCAGCTGGGTAGGCGTGGCTCGGTGGTTATGTGACCGTGTGGGCGTGACCAACTCAACGTCACTCAGGTTGATGTAACGGCCTTAGCTGTTGCAATGTAATAAGGGTTAACTGGAGAAGCAGTTTCTGTAAGCAGGGCAATCAAGGTTAGGCTAGAAACAACAACAGAATGTTCCCTTCCTGCCTTCCTTACAGGATTAGCCCTGTGAAGTGGGAAAAAAAATCAAAATGAGATTTCTTCCCACAACCGGTCCTCCGAACTGCTTAGAAAGTTAACAACCGGTTCTCCTGAATAGGTGCGAACCGGCTGAATCCCATCACTGCTGCGTTCCGAACACCTGCTAAAACTAGACACATAGGTTGGGTTTACAGATTGCACGTAGAAGATGTTTTAACAAACAGTTGTTGATTAAACCTTTGGTTGTGTTCAAGCCACAGTGCCCAGGTTCGCACAAGCCGAAAACAATCCCTGTGGCAAAAAAAAATATTGCTTGATGAGTGAGACCGAGGTGGCGCAGTGGTTAGGGTGCAGTACTGCAGGCCACTTCAGCTGACTGTTATCTGCAGTTCAGCGGTTCTAATCTCATCGGCTCAAGGTTGACTCAGCCTTCCATTCTTCCGAGGTGGGTGAAATGAGGACCCGGATTGTTGGGGGCGATATGCTGACTCTGTAAACCGCTTAGAGAGGGTTGAAAGCCCTATGAAGCGGTATATAAGTCTAACTGCTATTGCTATTGCTAGACCCCCAATCTTGGCTTAATGTGATGTGTGAACCCAGGTCTAAATCTTGGAAATGGCCCGAGAAGATCCCTTTGAGATAGGAGGAGGCTTCTGAAATGGCACAACCGAGTCGGTCAGAGAGTTTTGTCTCAACGGCTAAACATTCAACTTTGTTATTGCGTACAATCCCTTTCTGTTCTGTGGGTAGAAAGGCAGGACTTCTGAGGCTTAAACGCCCAACTTCAAGGAGATTCTTCTTCCTTGACATCAGCCCACGTTCTTTGCTCTCAAATGAACTTGGCAAAACAATAAACAAAGTAAAGCAGTGTTGTTGCCGCATTGCTTCTCCTCCAGGGAACAACGCTGGACTCTCCCACTGTCTAGAGACACACACAACCGTGGAAGGAAAGGGGTGGGGGGAGAGAGGCAGTGTGGGAACAGAAATTCCTTGACTTCCAAGAGGTAGCCAGTGACTTTTTGGTGTTTTGGGACAACAAGAGAGCCAGTTCCTCAAATGCAGACCAGAATTCTTTTTCCCTGGCTGGTATTGTTCTAAAGCAGGGTCCTTTAAGGCTTGTGGTCTTCAGCTCCCAGAATTCCTCCGGCAGCTATGCTGACTGAGGAATTCTGGGAGCTTGTGGGAAGAAATGTCCTTCTGAGTTCAGTTCCAAGTGGGGAAAAAGACACTGGAAACATGGAGGCTGCTCGGAAAGATGGTTTTAGTGGTGGACAGGATCACAGGGCACGAGGTCCTGAACAGAAAAAGGGGGGATCACATGGTTCCAGGTGTTGGGTGAAGAAGAAAAAAGAAAACAAGATGCGGAAAGTCTCTGGTTTTACACCCTCTCTGGCCTTTGATCTTGATCTTGTATTCTGATTGGTTGTCAGGTTCCCATGGGGTCATGCAGGGTGCGACTCTGTACACTGTCTTGAGCCCAAGTTTGGTTGAGCGTCGCTTCTTCCCAGGTGCCCTGTGGTGAGATGGGTAAAGGGCTAATACTATCGTGCCTTAATCCCATCACCCTGAAGCCGAAGGGGAAACTCTTTGTTATGTAGAATAGACTGGATCAGGCATTTTAATGGCCCATCGACAAAGGTGGGGGCTATTAAGAGTGAGTCTGTTTCCTACCTAAAAAACACGTCTCTCCATTTCTGATCCATGGAAATATAATATTCTGCCTTTTCAATATTTTCCAGGATATTTCATTTTTCTAGGAGGGTGTGTATCTGTAATTTCCTACAAGCTGAAGTCCACAATTATTACAGTTGCCAAGTTTGGAAAACCCTTTTCTAGAGCAGGGTTCTCCAACCTGGGCAATTTTAAGCCTGGTGGAACTTCAACTCCCAGAATTCCCCAGCCAGTTTTGCTCCTTGGACTCCACGGAGATCGAATCAATCAACTCTGAAGGAAATCAACCTTGATTGTTCCTTGGAAGGACAGATCCTGAAGCTGAAGCGCAAATAACTTTGGTCACAAAATGAGAAGGGAGGACTCCCTGGGAAAAGGCACCGACGTTGGGGAAGTTATAAGGCGAAAGGAGAAGGGGACAACAGAAGATGGGATGGTTAGATAATGTTATTGATGCAATTTGGACAAACTCCATGTTGTGACTCAGCAGAAGTTTGCTGTGAGTTGAGTCAAGATGCAAGATTAACAATGTAGCTCGGGCTCGTTAGTGGCGTCTTCTGGTGATAAAAGGACGGATGGTGCCACGCCCTGGTTGCAGGAGTCAACGTTCATCATTCATTGTTCATCGGTCGTAGTTTGTTTGTGAGAGACACTTGGAGAAGTGATTTGCTTTCTGTAACCCGGATTCAAAGAGACACTTGGAGAAGTGCTTTGCTTTCTTTTTGGACACCTGGTTTTGCCGTAAGAGATTTTGTTTTGCATTCTGTTATCTTCTTGTCAGAGACTTTATTTATGTTTATTTTTGGGCTCGCAGCCAGTCTGAGCCGAGGACTGATAAAGTTCTTTCCTTTTTAGTTTGTCTGTCTGCCTGTCGTCTGTTACCAAGCGGAGAAGGGGGGACAGAACACTCCAGGAAACATCGGAGAACAGGGTGACCCACTATGCTCTGGTCCATGGGGGTCACAGAGAGTTGGGCACGGCTTAGCAACTGGACAACATCACAACAGCAACAAAGATCCTTTAGTGTTTAGCAAGCAATGTTCTTATGGAAAAGCAATGTTCTGTTGGCGAGTAGCAAGAACCATTTGGGACCCATGTTTCTTCTTTTAAAACCCTCCACAGAGTGGAAAATTACTATGCGGGATAGATAAATTCTGATATTTTTCTCCCCTCAAGAATGAGAATCCTTGTTATGGAGTTGCTTGGGCCTTACTCATTCTACCCAGTGGGTTTTGGAGGAAGCAACTGAATATCATTCACCCTTTGCCAAATGTTAGTTGGCTCTCCACATTCCTCCTTATTTCATTCAGCCTCTCTGTTCCATTCACTCCTGGGGCTCCTGGATGGGTTTCATGAAGGTTTTTTGCTTTTTTTAAAAAAATCTTAATAAAGGCCAACTTAATGGCTGTGGAATCTGGCGAGGCTTTTCTCTCTCATTAGCTGTTTATGGGATGGATGCGAAGCTGAGCTCCGTTGCAATGAATGCATTTATTTACATCCTGCTATTTTCCTAAGAGCACCCGAGAGATCCGGCAGTGTAATAATAAAATCCATATAATTGCATCAGTTTAAGAAAGAAAAAAAAAAGCAAGGATATAATCCTGTTTTCAAAGCAGTAGGAAAATATATTCAGTGTTTAAACCTATTAGCCTGGTGAGGTCATCCAGATAAGGAGCGCTGGAGTGCTAGCTGTACCCTTATTCGGAGGTTTACATTAATACAATCTTACATTTCTGAAAGCCTCCCTCCTTTCCTTCACTTTTATGTTGCCCAGAAGGAAGGAAGGATCCCTTCGGAGACACTTTTGTCACCTCTTCTCCTTCAGACTCAAATTTCTTTGGTCAGACCATTGTCCATTCTTAGGCCCTTCCTCCTATCTCCCAAGGGCATCCCACATACCATTACAAAGCCAAAGATGGATAGATGGATGGGAATGGGTGGGTGGGTGAGTTGATGGGATTGGATGGATGGATGGATAAGGTAGAGGGATAAAGATGGTTGGATGGGGATGGGAGGGTTGATGGGATTGAATGGATGGATGATGGGTGTGTATGGATAGATGGATGGATGGATGGATGGATGGATGGATGGATGGATGGATGGATAAGGTAGAGGGATAAAGATGGTTGGATGGGGATGGGAGGGTTGATGGGATTGAATGGATGGATGATGGGTGTGTATGGATAGATGGATGGATGGATGGATGGGATAGATGGGTAGAGATGGATGGATGGGGATGGATGGATGAATAGGATAGATGGGTAGAGATGGATGGATGGGATAGATGGGTAGAGATGGATGGATGGGGATGGGTGGATAGGATAGATGGGTAGAGATGGATGGGTGGGTGGAAGGGTTGATGGGATTGGATGGATGGATGGATGGATGGATAAGGTAGAGGGGTAGAGATGGTTGAATGGGGATGGATGGGTGAGTGGGTTGATGGGATTGGATGGATGGATGGATAAGGTAGAGGGGTAGAGATGGTTGAATGGGGATGGATGGGTGAGTGGGTTGATGGGATTGGATGGATGGATGGATGGATGGATAAGGTAGAGGGGTAGAGATGGATGGATGGGGATGGGAGGGTTGGTGGGATTGAATGGATGGATGATGGGTGTGTATGGATGGATGGGATAGATGGGTAGAGATGGATGAATGGGGATGGATAGGATAGATGGGTAGAGATGGATGGATGGGTGGGTGGGTTGATGGGATTGGATGGATGATGGGTGTGTATGTATGTATGGGGATGGATGGATGGATAGGGTAGATGGGTGGATGGATGGATATGGATGGATGAGGCAAATGGGTAAATATGGTTGAATGGGGATGGATGGGTGGGTGGGTTGATGGGATTGAATGGATGGATGGGAATGAATGGATAGATTGCAGATAAATAGATGGCAGATAGATAGTTGATAACTTACCCTGGGCCAGTTACTCTTTCTTTCTCATCCAAACCTACCTTCCAGATGATCCCGAGGGAGGGAGGGGCAGGCAGCAAAACTGGAAGAACGTGTTGTCTCTATTGCTTTCAGCTCTTGGGGAAAAAGATTGTCCAGAGCATCTGGCAGCACCAGCCTGGGGAAGTCCATGCAACATCAATAGTGGACGAAAGGAAACCCCGAATGAAGCAAAACAAGGCACTTGATTAGTGATGGCCTTGTGCCCCCACTGGCTTCAAACCTACAAAGCATTATCCCAAGACCACAAATCATTGAAATCTCAGAAAGAAAGCCGACTCTGAAGTTCTATTCAATGCTGCATGGATCCTTAATTGATAGTTTCTCTCTCTCCCCCGTTTTTGATGTTAATCCTTTTCCATATTTTTTTTTTCCAGGGAAGCAATAAGTCGCCTGTGTGAAGCTGTGCCAGGAATACACGGGATCACAAAGAAACGGAAGGTAAATCTATCTTGGGCCCCCGACTAGCTTCTTTGAAGGAAAAACCTCCCTCTGGGCCTTAAGAGGTTTACCTTCTATTTGAACCATCAACACCAGAGGTGGGTTCCTACCAGTTCGCACCTATTCGGTAGAACCGGTTCGTCAAATCTACCGAACCGGTTAGAAGAGGTTCCACCAGTGGACCCGGAAAGCAGGCCACACTTACAGAAGAGGTTCCAAAATTTTTTGAAACCCACCACTGGTCCTTGGATATGATTATTCTACACTATCATGCTCATATTTGTAAAACTCAGGGCCTCTGTGAAAGGTAAGGATGACTACTGCGTTTGTGGTGCAATCAGAACATTGCGTGTGTTAAAGTTGTTTTAACGCAAATCAAAGATGCCTTTTAAAAAACACAAGTTTACATCACATTCTTATGCATGCCAGTGCTGTGTGAGAGGTAATTTAAGGTGGTTCTGACAAGTGTCGTCGGCATCTTCATATCCGGTCACATGGGGGCAAGCCACACCCACAAAGGAGGCCACACCCACAGAGTAGGTTCAAACAATTTTTGAAACCCACCACTGATCAACACGTATAAAATATATCTGCATGCCTTAGGGACACCTCGTATAATGAATTAATGGAAATTAACGAATATTGTCCCATTAGCATGGAGTAATTTAAACCTTTCCTTCTTGTGCTCCCAGCAGCAAGGTTGCTACCATTGTCAAGCTAATGAAGCACCTTGAAAATAGGAAGGAACCTTCAATCAGAATAGAGCTGGAAGGGACCTTGGAGGTCTTCTAGTCCAACCCCCTGCTCAAGCAGGAGACCCTGTCTCAGACAGGTGGCTGTCTAGTCTTTTCTTAAAAACATCCAGTGATGAAGTACCTACAACTCCTTGACTTCCACTGGTTAATTATCCTCACTGTTTCTCCTTAATTCCAAGTTGCTTCTCTTCTTGATTAGTTTCCACCCGTTGTTTCTTGTCTTGTCTTATGGTGCTTTGGAAAATAAATTGACCCCCTCTTCTTAGTGGCAGCCCCTCCAATACTGAAATACTGCTTTCATGTGCCTCCCCCACCCCCCAGATCTTCTTTTCTCCAGACTGGCCATACCTAATTCCTTCATGTTTTAGTCTCCAGGCCCTTAATCATCTTAGTTGCTCTTCTCTGTGCTTTTCTGCAAAGTCTCAACACCTTTTTCCTAAGCTAAAATGAGGAAAGTGACCGAATGAATTAAGAGGGGGAGCTGCATTGGAAAGCCTCTATGTCTGAATTCTCTAGCATTGTCCACTTAGGGTGTCCCACGGCACTTCTGGCAGAAACCAGAGAGCCGAGGTGGTGCAGTGGTTAGAGTGCAGTACTGCAGGCTACTTTAGCTGACTGCTAGTTCGGCAGTTCGGCGGTTCAAATCTCACCGGCTCAGGGTTGACTCAGCCTTCCATCCTTCCGAGGTGGGTGAAATGAGGACCCGGATTGTTGTTGGGGGCAATATGCTGACTCTGTAAACTGCTTAGAGAGGGCTGAAAGCCCTATGAAGCGGTATATAAGTCTAACTGCTATTGCTATTGCTATTGCTACCTTGAAACAAACCCCTTCAAATGAAACCATTGACTGCTGTTAGGTGAAATATGAAATCAATATTCTGCTTGTCTTTTACAGCCTCCGGCTAAATTTCTTTCTCCTGTGCTTGGCAAAAGCAATCTTCAGTTTTCTGGCACGCATATAAACTTGACCATTTCAACAACCAGTCTTACTTTATTGAACACTGATAGCCAGCAGGTAAGTTGGTCCTTGAGGTTCTGATCCAAGCGGCATCGGCTGCGGATCTAATGTTTTACTATACCTTGTGATGAATTATTTTGCTTTTGAATGCACTCTGTTGCAATACCCTTACAAAGTTAATTTGTTCTTTTCCCCCTATCTTTGAGTCAGTGCTGGCTCCTGGCAACTATCTGCATGGCCCCCTGTAGTTTTGGGACAAGGCTTTTTGGAAGTGATTTGCCATTGTCTGCTTCCCAGGGCTGACAGAAAGTGACTGGCCCAAGGTCAGCCACCTGGCATTGTGCCTCAGGTGGCACTAAAACTCACTTCTCTCAGTTTCTAGTCCGGTGTCTTAACCCAGGGGTCTCCAACCTTGGCAACTTTAAGACTTGTGGCCTTCAACTCCCAGAATTCTCCTCAGCCAGCCATTGTGAAGTTTTCAAAGGATGACCTAATTAATTTACGAGCCTCGAGACAAAGTTCAAAAGAAATCCATTCATTTATTAGGATCAACATTTTGGCACGTTCTTCTGTGGAGCTGAAACTGATTCCCGCTTAATTGCATTTGAACTTTACACCCTGTATCCCCTCCCTTCTGTCTGTGTCATAAATCACATCCACCAACAAGGTGCTAGGCAGGCTATGAACATGTGCATTTCACACAGCAGCTGTAGGAATATGAGACCTGACTCTGGCCAAAGTATGCATGGAATTCTACTCCCTTTCCTCCCCTCTTTTCCTATGTCGACTTGACAGTAGTCATGGAAACACTTTACAAGTTGACATCCATGTTGGCTGGGGAATTCTGGGAACTGGAGGCCACAAGTCTTCAACTTTCTGGCCAGGAATTAGATGCATCTCTGTTCTGACCCCCCTCATCCCACATCAACACACACTCCAAGCCAAAGATAAGTTACAGCATTTAATTAACAGACAGATAGGTCCTTGACAGCAAACCGGCACAGTCAAGCTTGGCAGCAATCCAGCCTGCCAAGCTCACCATAATGTTCTCCGACATTGATTCCTGCGTTGACTTCTGCAAGAGGGGCGTGTGCACAAGCAGTCTTTTTATAGTCTGGAGAGGACCCTAATGACCACCAGCTGAGTGCAATTACCTCCTGTAACTGCGCAACTGTTCCTGACGCCTATTAGCTCTTCGGTGCCATGCATCCAGGAACAACTCACTGCTGGCGTCCGGCTCACTCTCCCTTGTCTCCTCCCCACTGGTCCAAGACTCAGGTGCCTCCTGGTGGCCAATCAGCCTCTCTGTGCCCTGCTCGGAGCCAGAACCCTGTCCAGGGTCCTCCACATCCTCCAGAGCCGACTCATAGGGCCCCTCGCTGTCGGAATCTGGTGGCAGCTCCAACGGCTCCTGCTGGGCCACAACACATCTCTATAGGATCTTTCAGGTGGAGACTTTGGGTTCCATACAATAACCAGAAGCTGGGGATATATGGCTGTTGGAGGAATTTGTCTGTTCTGAGCATTTGGGCTTTCTTCTCTGCCTTTGAGTGCTTCTATCTGACCATCTCTGGTGGTGTGTAAGCAGAATTTATGAATTCTCAATATGGTGAGCTTTGCAGAGATAATTTTCCAATAGTTTCTGGTTAAGCTGTACATGGACTTCACAGATTGCTTCTTTTTCCTTCCCAGATTATTGCTAACCATCACATGCAGTCCATTTCATTTGCCTCTGGAGGGGATCCAGTAAGTATAAAGGTTTCAACTGAAGACTATGCTGGAATTTTTTTAAAAATGTATTTATTTTTTAAAATGTAAATAATACAAACATAGTACATATACATCTAATTACAAAAAAAAGAAAGAAAAAGGAAAAAACAAGCTAATATTACAGTGCACTCCCATCTCCCCCAGAGAGACCTTGTTTCCCACCCCCTTATATTTCTTTACTATAACAACTAAAAGATATACAACATATTCCAATTATTCCCTTTTCCCCTCCCAAACAACATAAATTCTTGAGTAGGTTAACTACCAACACTGATTTCATAAAATCCCCCCATATTTCCATTATAATGGTTTGCTTTGATCATCCCTTTTCAAAATTTAATTTCCGTTGTTCATTTATCATTTGTTGCCATACTCCAAATTTCATTATAACACTCATTTCTTTGAATATCCCCATGTTTAGCCATCCCTAATCTAGCTGCCATGATCAAATTTACAATCAATTCCTATGTTGGAAATGAAACACAATTATGAATGAGGGCTATCACAGAACCAGTGGCAGGGCGGTATCTCATCAAATTTGGAATACAGTCAATGTATTCAGAAGGCAGCATATTATATTCATATTTTCAATTGCACGTCTAGGAATTGCCCACATGGGTATCTTGTCATTTAGTTTATATTGGTATTTTTTCCAGACCCGCAGTAAAGCATTTCTTAAAATATGACTTTTAAAATTCTTATCCAATTTTTTGTTGAATAACAAGTAAGCATGCCAACCATATACCAGATCGTGTCCCTCGATATTCAGTATTCTATCGTTGGTTAAATGAGTCCAATCACTAATTGCAGATAGCGCCACTGCATCATAATATAATTTTAGGTTAGATAATTTCAAGCCTCCTCTCTCGCGTACATCTTGCATTATTTTCATCTTTACCCTCGGCTTCTTTCCTGCCCATACAAATTTGTTGATACCCTTCTGCCATTCTAAAAGATTCGCATCTTTTTTAAGTATAGGTAACATTTGGAAGAGAAATAAAAATTTTGGTAAGATGTTCATTTTCACTGCCGCTATCCTACCCAGCAAAGATAAGTGCAATTTCTCCCATTTTTTCATCTCTATCTGTATACTATGCCAAAGTGGTTCATAATTGTGCTTATATAATTTCCCGTTTGAGGTTAAAATATTAACCCCAAGATATTTGACTTTTTTGACTACCTCACATCCTAGCATCCCTCCTAGTTCTTCCTTTTGTTTAGTATTCATATTTATAGCTAATATTTTTGTTTTTCCTAAATTTATTTTAAAACCAGACACTTGACCATATTGATTAATCGTATTCATTAAAACCATACTAGATTCCTGCAGAAGGCAGCATATTGAGGGAAATGATTAAACAGTGAAAAACACCTGTCACTCGAAAGTGCAATTTGCTCAGTCTTCTTCTTGTTTTAATTTTACATTATCTTTTTTGTAACCTTCCTTTCGTTGACTGTTGAACCCTAGTAGATGCAAATTGGCCATTTAGAAATATAACATCAATCTTAAAAATACGTATTCCTTTTTTTGTTTTGTGTGCATTTTAGGATACTACAGATTACGTCGCCTACGTTGCTAAAGATCCTGTTAATCAAAGAGGTAAACCCAATAATTTCTTGAGGGGGAAAAAAAAATCTGGGGATGAGGGTATCTTTTCATTAGGAAAACATTTTTAAAAAAAATATATATTTAATTTCTTCTCTATCGTTAACTCCCAGGTATGAATTAAGTGGGAAATTTTCTTATTATATATATATGTTATATTTATGCTGATAAATAAATAAAGGGAGACTAGTATAGATCTATTTCAAGCTATTTAGCTCTCATCAGCTAGCCATACCCATGTTGGGAATCGAACCTGTGCTCTATTGCCTCTTAGGCAGATGTGTTAACCATTGAGCTACAGAGCTCGACTCCTTATCAGCCAGCCAGGGTGAGAGGTATATATTTAAAGATGGTCTGGATGATCTCTTGTGACGAGCCGAAGACAGAGAGTGGAAGTGTGACCTTCCTCCCATATTTGGGCATACCAGGGGTTGTGACTTTATATATATAAACGCCTTCGGCGTTTAGTCATGGCGGCCACATGACCACAGAGACATCTTCGGACAGTGCTGGCTCTTCGGCTTTGAAACGGAGATGAGCATCGCCCCCTAGAGTTAGGAACAACTAGCACATATGTGCGAGAGGAGCCTTTACCTTTACATTACAGTAGAAAATCAAAAGGGAAAAGCGAAAGATTTGAGACTGTTGTGTTGTGATTCTAAAAATACAGGTAGTCCCTTGTACTACCTTTATTTTTTTAAAAAAATTAATTGATCTCGGCATTATTATTGTAAGTCATTTAACAACTGTGACAAGAAAAGTGGTAAAATACAGCGAAACTCATTTTTAACAAATGTCTCGTTTAGCGGCAGAAATTTGGGGTGGGGCATTGTGTGGTCGTAAGTCGAAGACTACCTGTGTTTCTTTCACACCCCTTCTCCTTGTGGCTGTTTTTAAATAAAAATTTTTTTCCAGCGTGCCATATTTTGGAATGTCCGTCTGGAATAGCTCAAGAAGTCATCAATACCATCGGACAAGCATTTGAGCTCCGGTTCAAACAATACTTGAAAACTCCTCCTGCTTTGATTGCTTCCAAAGAAAGGTAAGCAAAGGCTTTCAGAAGGCAGCTGGAATGGCACAGAGAGTCCTTGATTTACAACCATTCTGTCCGGCTTGTAAATAAAGTAAATCAGAGTCCAAGACAAAGTATTGCTTAAAATTCCAATTTATGAAGAGAGCCATGTTGGCACATCTGGGAAAACCCGAATCTGAAAGCTTCCAGGTTTTCCCCACCCAGTTGAAAGTTCAAGATCTTGCCCGCACACCCACAAGCCCATCACATGGTCCAATCTCCCACTGCCATGCTGGCAGTTCCACCCATCCAGTTCCGGTCAGGTGCAGAGGTGCAGAGCCAAAGGATGACCTTGGCTTTCTAGAAGGAATTTTGTTTTGGCTACATATCATCTAACTCCATACAATTCCCCCTCCCATTTTCCCACAATAGAAAAAGGCACAGTAGAATAATAGAAAGTGTAGCAGGCCTGAGATCCAAGAAAAATATGGATGCAGGCCTGACACATTCATTTAGCGACCGTTCAAAATGACAATGGCCCTTTAAAAAGCAGCCCAGGATAGTTTTTCACGCTTATGACCGTGACAGCATCCCCGTGGTCATGTGATTAAAATTCAGGTGCATGTATTTATGACGGTGACAGTGGGATCACGTGATCCCTTTTTGCGACCTTCTGACAAGCAAAATCAACGGGGAACCCAGATTCACTTAACAACCATGAAACTTAAGTTAACAACCGCAGTGATTCACTTAACAATTGGGCAAGAAAGGTTGTAAAATGGGGCAAATCTCACCTAACAACTGTCTTGCTTGTAATCCTCAGTTGAGGACTATCTAATGTGGGAATGGCCTTGAAGAAAGGAGGAAGAACAGCAGGCTAGGTTAATAAATACATCAATTCACATTTATTTAACCGCGTTACACTAAATTAGGATGCGGGTGATACCTTGCGATTCGGGAAGGGAAACAAATTACAGATTTCAAATTAAAAAGAATTTCTTGCAATCATACCGTGAAAGGTTTTACATGCTGTGCAGCGTCTTGCTTAATGTTTCGCTGGCCGGATCAGATTTATTTTCCAACTTACGAGTCCAGTTGTGTTGGATTAAAGCATTCCCATGGTCTGAGCAATATAGGTCTTTGGTACATAAAACCTAAGACAATTGGAGGGCACCAGGCTGGAGAAGACAAATAAAACTCACAGTGTACATTCCGCGCTGATGAACAGATGGAAAATGTCTTCTCCAGTTCCTGTGAATCACATAATTAAATTCTTGAGTCATGTTCTCCTAATCAAACTGCACAGCCCCATGTTTCTTTCCTGTTCCTGTCTATTCATCAAATTATGCTCCTATAAATTAAAAAATCAAGACTCAACACAAGTTGTTCTTTTCAGAAGACAAACTATTAGCGGTGGGGGGGTGGGAGAGGCAATTACATCCCTACCCTTATCCTCACCCTTGTTTCCCCCCCGCATCCCCGCTCCAAATTTAACAACAGAATCGCTCCTCCAATATTCTCCCAGCAGCTTTTGAGAAGCAGCTCACAAAATGTTTGTGTCATTGAGAGAAGATGATAAGGGGCCTCCACAGGGATGGGATTAAATTTTTTTAGCAACCTGTTGTCTGCCTGGTTGCTGGGTGGGCGTAGCCATAGGGGTATGTCCTAGTCGGGCCCGTTTCCAGACTTACGGAACTTCTGGTAGGCTCATTTTTCGTGACCCGACAAAAGGGCGAATGAAAAAAACGTGCCCGACTAGGGTTAGGGTTAGGGTTAGGTTAAGGGTTAGGTTTAGGGTTACGTTAAGTGTTAGGGTTAGGTTAAGGGTTAGCGTTAGGTTTAGGGTTAGGTTTAGGGTTAGGTTTAGGGTTAGGTTAAGGGTTAGGTTTAGGGTTAGGTTTAGGGTTAGGTTTGGGGGGGTTAGGTTTAGGTTTACGTGTTAATTTTAGCTTTATCGCTCACAGCGTGCTTTTTTCGTCGTGCTGTGATGATGTCAGGTACGCGGTTTCGTCGAGCGCGCTTTAGTCGACCGCGGTTTTGTGGTGGAACCCACAGAGATAACTAATTCAGCAGGATCCATTAACTTCTTTATAAATGTACAATACCAACAACAGATTCTTCCAACATCGTAGAGAGGAGAGATTGTAAACAGGTTCAAACACAGGCAGGCTATAGAGAGAATGAGTTTCTTTCAGTTTCACTTCAGAGCTAAGCCACACCCAGACTCCAAACTGTTTCAGCACCCATTGGCTGACCTTTTTACTAAGCCTTATTTATTGGCTGACCTTGTTACCATGTCTCTGCCGGTTCATGAATATTCTGACACAGCTGTTGCTTGGGTTTTTTTGTGCAGAAAAGGGGTGAGTCTTGATGGATCCGCCTGGAATAGTCAAGAGAAGGAAGACTGCGGATACTATAATGAAATTCCTGGGAAGGAGCCTCCTGCCGGTGGACTGTCCGATGTCAGGCTGAAGATAATCCCAGAAGAAAGGACCAACCGTCCCATCCCTACTGAGCAGCAACAATGTGGAGTAAGCCTATGTGTGATCAGCTTCATTGAGCATTACACCGGGTTGACATTAGAATGGACTTTATGCCTTCTGAAATCATCACCCTGAACTCTGGGTTCCACCACAAAACCGCGGTCGACTAAAGCGCGCTCGACGAAACCGCGTACCTGACGTCATCACAGCGCGACAAAAAAGCACGCTGTGAGCGGTAAAGCTAAAATTAACGAGTAAACCTAAACCTAAACCCCCGAAACCTAACCCTTAACCTAACCCTAAACCTAACCCTAAACCTAACCCTTAACCTAACCCTAAACCTAACGCTAACCCTTAACCTAACCCTAAACCTAACGCTAACCCTTAACCTAACCCTAACCCTAACGCTTAACCTAACCCTAACCCTAACCCTAACCCTTAACCTAACCCTTACCTTAACGTGAATCGGCTTGCTTTAAAAGCGCTTTTTAAAGCGCCCTTTTTTCTCCGTGGTCGTATTTGTCGCGCTGCTGATGACGTCAGGTACGTGCTTTAATCGGGCGCGCTTTAGTGGACCGCGGTTTTGTCGTGCCACGGAACTCTGAGCTAATCTACCACCACTGTTCAGAATCGGAATCTGCTGAGAATTCCTTGTAGTAATTTTGCTTCTGTTTTTCTTTTTTCCTTTTTTTTAGGATGAAAGTCCCAGTTCTAAGCAGCTTTATGAAAACTGCCCGGATGAGCACAGAGCACTAGGTGGGTTGCCTGTATCTTAAAAGAGAGCTAGTTCTTGTCTTGGTGAAGGAAATGATCATAGAATCCAGTCTCAATCTGTTTGCAATCCAAAACTGTGTCCATCTTGCCCAATGGCTAATATAGGAGGAGACCAACTGAAATGAATTCAGGATGCCTGCTGCTAAATTACAGGCAAAGAGAGAAGTAGCAAAGATGAAGATTAGATGCTATTCTGTTCAACCGACATTATCTTGAGCTGGTTTTATACATCTTCACATTCTAGAACAGAATACCTAGAATAGGTATTGTTCTGACCCAGGATTCCTTAGAAAGAAAAAGCAAAGTCTTAGTCCAGTGGTGGGTTCCGGATCACGTTCCAACCGGTACTGTTGGAACGGGCCCAGCAGCATCCACATGGACGCACGCAGCACGCACATGCGTCTTAGTGCCTCCGTGAGCCTCCGCGATACTCCAGCTGCTCAGCGGAGTGTCGTGCAGGCGCTGTACACGCTGTGCCCATACGCAGAAGCGCCAAAATTTGTCAGTATCTGTAAGGAAGAAGGTAAAAGAGAAGAAGAAGAAATGCTTCCTTCCACCTCCAATCATTATTCTATTAGGGTTTTTGTAGATACTACTATTAGGATACTAGGAATACCAGGAAACCAGACATCCTAATCTTTTCTTGGTGGGATAACTCAAATTAATTTGGTTAACTTGGTAGTATTTTGTGCTGTTCAATAAGCTTTTGAGGGGTTTCTTTTTTTTTTTAATCTAAAGAAAGATCTCCTTGTGGTGATTAATTGCAGATATCAGCAAAGCAACTCAGGCAGCAAATCAAGATGCTCCATTGCTGAAAAGTAGCAGCAAAGTGGATCTTTTTGATGACCCTCGTTATATCAATACTCAAAACTTACAAGCTGCAGCAGGTATGGCCAGAAGAACCCTCCCTATGGAACAGAGTTCCATAAGCCCAGTTCCTCAGTCAAGGTTGCTTCTACTTCTGCAAATCTATCCCCTTGCAGCTTTGAAAAGAAGCACGAATGTTATAAAGGGATTCAGCAACGTTTGAAGCAACGCTAAGCTTTTCGCTCCTCAGGGCAGTGTCAAGATCATGGAATAAGATCATAAAGCTGGAAGAGATTTAGATCTTTGAGTCAAAACCCATGGCTTTTCCAACATTTGAAAGCTGCAGTGATGGAGCGCTCATTGACTTCCGGAGCCCAATGTCCCACTACAGAATAACAACGGATTTGTGTCTCCTTCCATAAAGCTAACAACGGTTCCACCACAAAACCGCGGACAAAATCGCGCTCGACGAAAGCGCGCATTTGATGTCATCACAGCGCGACGAAAACATTGCGCTGTGATCGAAAAATGTAAAAATAAAGCGAAAACCTTACCCTAACCCCCCCAAACCTAACCCTAAACCTAACCCTAAACCTAACCCTTAACCTAACCCTAAATCTAACCCTAAACGTAACCCTTAACCTAACGCTAAACCTAACGCTAACCCTTAACCTAACGCTAAACGTAACCCTAACGCTCTAAACCTAACCCTAACCCTTAACCTAACCCTAACCCTAACCCTAAACCTAACCCTTACCTTTATGTGAATCGGCTTGCTTTAATTTTAATTTCATTTCAATTTTTAATTTTTTTCATCGCGCTGTGATGACGTCAAATGCGCGCTTTCGTCGAGCGCGATTTTGTCCTCCGCGGTTTTGACGGGTCACGGCTAACAACATACATTGGTTCTCATCCTGTCCACAAATCCACATCCAGAAATCCACTCCTCCCTGACAGCCTGTCAAATATTGGAAGACTGCTGTCATGGCAGCTTTACAATGAATAAAAACGACAGCTGAGGGAGGATCTGTACCAATAAAAGGAGAATATTTGTAGCTCAGGGTTGAAATGAAGGGTCCTTGATGTTCTCTGAGTTTTCTTGCCGATGTTTCATGATCCAAACTAGGTAACAACTTCTACCCTCAAAGCGACGCTATAGGGCACTGCACACCAGAACAACTAGACACAAAGACAGTTTTTCCCCGAATGCCATCGCTTTCCTTAACAACGAGTTCCCACAACACTGTCAAACTGTTTAGTAAGGCTGTATTACTATTGATCTTCACATCCTTCCTATTATCTATCTCCTCCCATTCGTGACCATAACCATGTTGCTTGTAACTTTATGATTTATATTGTTTTATTTGTTTCCTGGTATGATTGGATTGCTTATGAGTAACGTACGAACTATCACTAAGGGACGTAGTGGCTCAGTGGCTAAGATGCTGAGCTTGTCGATCAGATAGGTCGGCAGTTCGGTGGTTCAAATCCCTAGTGGCGTGTAACGGAGTGAGCTCCTGTTACTTGTCCCAGCTTCTGCCAACCTAGCATTTCGAAAGCACGTAAAAATGAAAGTAGAAAAATAGGAACCCCCCTTTGGTGGGAAGGGAACAGCGTTCCGTGCTCACTTTGGCATTGAGTCATGCCGGCCACATGACCACAGGGATGTCTTCGGACAGTGCTGGCTCTTCAGCTTTGAAACGGAGATGAGCACTGCCCCCTGGAGTCAGGAATGACTAGCACATATGTGCGAGGGGAACCTTTTACCTTTTACAATGACTATCACTAAGTGTTGTATCATATGATTCTTGATGAATGTATCTTATCTTTTATGTACACTAAGAGCATCTGCACCAAACACAAATTCCTTGTGTGTCCAATCACACTTGGCCAATAAAGAATTCTACTCTATTCTATCATCAGTGTTAGTGGCTGACTGATGGCTGGCTCAGAAATTCTGGGAGCTGAAGTTTTAAAAGTTGGAGACCCCTGAGCTAAAAGATTATGATACTCTGCTCTTTTTAGGTCGGTGGGCACAATCGGTTATGTACATCATGACAGCTGTGGCTTATTCAAGACATAAACCCCACTCACTTAGGATGGGTGAACTCATACACTGGAAATAGGTGGTTTCTATATCTTCTCTTTCGTTTTCAGAAGCCTTGGAAACTGTAGAACCGAAAGGCTCCAATGACGTGGCAGGCCTCACAGATGCAAAGATACCTCTTTGGAATGAAGAATGTTATCACGGGAAGATATCCAGGAGACAAGCTGAGGATCTCTTAAGAAACAACGGAGACTTTCTGGTACGGGAGAGCACTACGTCACCTGGCCAATATGTCTTGAGTGGGCTGCAAGGAGGACAAGTGAAACATCTCTTGCTGGTGGATCCCGAAGGCAAGGTAGGAACAATTGAGACAATAACCCCAATAAAGGAGAATGTTTGTAGCTCAGGGTTGAAATGAAGGGGTCCTTGGTGCTCTCTGAGCTTGGTTGTTTTCTTGCAGATGTTTCATTACCCAAATTATGTAACATCATCAGTGCTAGATTAGACCAGCATCAAGGACTCCTCAAAACTATTATCATAAAGTAAGGTGTGTAAAGTAAAAGTACGAAGTGGTTGGGTCCTATTCAAGTTTTATTTGTTACATAAGTGTTGTGGCCCAGCAGGAGCCATTGGAGCTGCCACCAGACTCCGACACCGAGGGGCCCTCTGAGTCGGCTCTGGAGGATGTGGAGGACCCTGGACAGGGTTCCGACTCCGAGCAGGGCGCAGAGAGGCTGGTTGGCCACCAGGAGGCACCTGAGCCTTGGACCAGTGGGGAGGAGACAAGGGAGAGTGAGCCAGAGGCCAGTAGTAAGTTGTTCCTGGATGCACGCCATCAAAGAGCTACTAGGCGTCAGGAACAATTATGCAATTACAGGATGGTCATTAGGCTCCTCTCCAGACTATAAAAAGGCTACTTGTGCACATGCCCTCTTTGCAGAAGTCAACACAGAATCGAATGTCGGAGAACTTTGTATGAGCTTGGCAAGCTGGATTGCTGCCAAGCCTTATCTGTGTTTATTGCTGCCCAAGCTTGTCTGTGCCGGGTTGCTGCCAAGGACCTGTTTGTCTGTTAATTAAATGCTGTAATTTATCTCTGGCTTAGAGTGTGCTTTGGTGTGGAACGAGGGGGGGGGGTCAGAACACATAGGTATATCAAATACATATTAGTAAGTGGTATATTTGTTTCTTCCTCACCTTAACACCAATGAAATCCTTAACTTCTTTTAGGTAGGATGCACACATTCATTGTATCATTTTCAAAGTGTGTCCATACTGTCTTCTAACAGGTTATTTTTTTTAGGAACCTGATAGAATAGAATAGAATAGAATAGAATAATAGAGTTGGAAGAGACCTTGGAGGTCTTCTAGTCCAAATTTATAGGATCACACAATATTGCACAATTTGAAGACCTCGTACTTACTAAATTCTTGGATGCTCTGTTTTTCCCCCAGGTTAGAACCAAAGACCATACATTTGATAGTGTGGATCACCTTATCCGCTACCATATGGAGAACAAATTGCCAATTGTCTCTTCTGGAAGTGAATTAAGACTCTGCCAGCCTGTAAAGAAAGGTTTAGGGGCAACTGCATTCTAAGGAATAATTTTGTTGACTCACATTTCTTTTCAAGACGATTCTTTTATCCCAGTCTCCTCAACATCCCCTAGTGACTATTCTGAACTCATTTCCTGCGCACGGAATTTGACGGAGAATAGGAGACACCTCTTGATGATGAGGTTGCAGATGGATTGTTTGTGTGTTTGTATATGTCTCTCTCTGTCTAATTTGTCTAATCAGTATTTCTCAACCTCAACAACTTTTAAGTTGTGTGGACTTCAATTCCCAGAATTCCCGAGTCAACATGGCTGACTGGGGAATGCTGGGAGTTGGAGTCCAAACATTCTTGGAGTGGTTTGAGATGGAGAAACATGAACTTAATCACACCGCTATGTTGCATCTGATAAGCGACAACTATTTTACTTTTGCGGAACATATCCCTGGAGAGACCAAGAGGCTGGGGAGAAATCATGAACCAGAGGTACTCACAAAACATTGTGAAGAGATCAGAAAAAGATGTCAAAGCACAAGCTAACCTTCCCGAAGCAAAACTTACTTGAAGATGTGCCTTTTAATGTAAAAGATTTGGGGAAAAGGACTCATATTTTTACCAGAGCTGTGGTTCTTTTTTAAGCTTGATAAATTAATTCGAGTCGTTCCTGGGCTGATTTCAAGGAGCTTGAGAAAGACTGAATTTGATTTGCGTTTGGATGAGAGACCACAAGGAAATATCAGCACTGTAGCTTGGACTGGGAACTCAAAAAAAACATTCTGAAAGGGACCACGGAAAAGCCTCTCTTGCTGCCAAGGAAATGACATTTGTGTGCCCAAGACGTCAACAGGCATCAAAAGCTCAGTTCGTTTTGTAAAATACACTTTGATTAAAGATGTTAAGAATACAAGATAAAGACTAATAGAAACGAATATAGAGTGAGAAAAAGAAGAGCAATTAAAGAACCAGCTAAAAGTGCATGAAAGACAAAAGTACACAGAATAGAACAGAAAGAAAAAAATAGCTTCCGTTGTTTGAAGCGCCTATAAGTACAATTATAAATTTATCTCTTGCTCTATAGTTACGGTATAACTTTTCCTCCCCCTTATAATTTATTCTGTCTAATTATGAAAACCATAAATTGTCATTTTTTGTTTCTATTTCATGCAACAAAGTCTAAGGAATTTGCAGTCAGCAATAAACAGATTATTTTATTATTAAATATCCCCAGCAATTTACCTGATGGAATACTGATGCTAACTATTAATTGAACTAGTTATAACTAGCTATAGTTATAAGTTGCTGGTTTTTAAAATGAGGCAGCAATGCTTACTAAGTTTATATATGGTAATTAACTATCATTTTGAAGCGAACACTAACAATGTTCCAAAGTGGCGCAGTGGTTAAATGCAGCACTGCAGGCTACTTCAGCTGACTGCAGTTCTGCAGTTCGGCTGTTCAAATCTCACTGGCTCAGGGTTGACTCAGCCTTCCATCCTTCCGAGGTGGGTAAAATGAGGACCCGGATTGTTGTTGGGGGCAATATGCTGACTCTGTAAACCGCTTAGAGAGGGCTGAAAGCCCTATGAAGCGGTATATAAGTCCAACTGCTATTGCTATTGCTAATGTGGTAGATTTATCCTTCTTGTGTAATCCTTTCATATATAATGCAGTTCTACCAGGATGCCAAAAAGTTACCCCCAAAAATCTGCAAAACATTTGTCGGCTGGCCTATAAACACACTGGAAACTGAACCAGCAAAAATAAAAATGATAGATGCAAATAGTACAGGGAGTTTGAGATAAAAGAAAGCAACCGTACGTTATATTTCAGGGTTAAGCGAATACATCCTTTTGTTTAGAAGCTATTTTCTTTTTTTATTGCACGCTTTCTATTTTCCTTCATCTGTATTTTTTGGGGGGGAGGGGATTGGGTTTCATTTGTTCCTATTAGTTAAGAAAAGATTTTTTTTTAAAAAAAAATAAACATTCATGCTGCATTATTCCTGTATGTGTTTTCAACTGGAAATATTCTGTAAATCAATATGCCTGGAGTGGTTCTGTTATTTGTATATCTCACGGAGAGAAAGAGATTTCTGCAAATCTATTCCTTGCAGCTTTGAAAAGAAATATGAATGTCATCAACGAATTCAACATTGTTTGAAGCAATGCTAAGCTTTCCCTCTTAAGGGCAGATTAAAAAAAAATCACATAATACAATCAGGAAAGTTGGAAGAGATTTTAGAGTCTTCTAATCCAACCCCACATCAAGAGCAGGTATCCCAGACAAATGTTTGAATTTCTGAAGTGAATACTTAAGCAACCTCACCTTGGCTGGGTATTGCTAATCTCAAGGGCCATTTTTGCATGCCAGTTTATGCCAGGAATCCTGGCTTCATAAATCAAGATGCTAACAAGCGATGGGTTGCTGCCTAGAGCTGATTCATTCTTCGCAGTGTGTAAGCAGATAGGTGTGACGTTGAAAGTTAGAATTAGGGCCAACATCTAGATTTTAAGCCAAGCACAAGCACTTGCATGGACTGGAAAATAATCCTAAATTCAGGCATCATATAAAGATGTCCTTTCTTAGCTTATTTACCTGCTTAAAAGCAAGCAGTTAAATACTAGTACACTGTGGTTCAAGCTATAGCAGGAATGGATTTTACTTTTAAATGCACATCTTTAATATTGCATTGCACGTGATACAGACACAGATAGACACAAAATAGAGTTTTCTCAGGGTATCTTCAAACTTATATGTGTATATACACACAAACACAATGCCATCAAATTCATATTTATATATCTATACCAGTATGCACAATGCCATCAAATTCGTATTTATAAAAGTTGTCCAGGCAATAGACTTGTAACCCTCTCCTTTCAATTCTCATCCCTGGAAATTTGAATGTTATCCATACAGCAACAGTTTCATCTTTACGATCATAATGTTTGCAAATAAATTTTCTCTGTGTGGACCCATTTTCAGAGGCATGGTTTCTGTCCCACCTTCAATGCACGGCTTGCCAAACGAATAACGATCGATTTGTAATAGGTTGAGTGATCAATAATAGCAGCAATCAGGGAGATGTAATAGGGGTGTAGATTAAAAGAGGAAGGATTCAGACAAATGGATACTTTTGTATTAAGCCATCACTTTGCAATTTGGCTTAATGTGTGAGTGTAGTCAACTATTAGATTTTATGAACAATAAATTTTGACTTAAATCTTTTTTTTAACAGTTAGTAAAAAAATCCAACACAACTGCTTGCTGGGGATAATTTGCTTTCTATATCCCTGAAAAAGATCTTATATGGGTGCGAAATGTTTTTGTCATTTTTGCAGAAGAGATCCATTCTTGTTTGGATTAAACAAGGCTGTTGCAGTCTGCGAAGTTATAAGGCAATATTTAGTCCAAAATTCCAAGAAGGGCTTTATAGTTAAAATGTTATTTAGCATATGCAACATCCTTGGAGGACATGCTTTCAAAGTCCATTTAACCAGAAGCAATATTTTTCTGGTTATTTTTCATAGCTACCCTCAGAGGAAAGGGGAGAATTTGGCATATCGGCTAATTGTCAAGGTAACATCTCAAATAAGCCTTGACAGGTAGTCCAGATAGGAATTAAAGGTTTGGTTCTATTACATGCATTTTTATTTTTATGATGGTTCATGACTATAATAAAATATAATTAACTTAAACAGTCGTCCACTCATAAACTACATTCCATTTGGGGAATCTATTAGCATGTTAAAATGGGTGGGCAAGATATTTATTGATAGATGTATGAATAAATTTGCAGGCACTTTAGCAAGAATTTTTAACCCTGGTTGCTCAAAGATAACAAGAAGTTACCTTTATGTATAGTTATTGTTTAAAAATAAAATATGACTTACTGTAATTCAAATGGATTTTTTAATGTATTGAAAACAAAATCCCCCCCCCCCAAATTCTGGAGCTCAAGATAAATGAGCTTGGTATGTATGGTTTTTAAATCTATGCCAATATTTTTCAAATTTGAGGTGGACTTCAATTCCCAAAATTCTGGCTGGGGAATTCTGGGAGTTGAAGACCACTCCTCTTAAAACTGCTAAATTTGGGTGGGGGGAAACAACACTAATTTATGCCTTTAGTCTTATTTTTTTGTTTTGTTTGTGAATCTCAATTTTAAGCACTATTGGGCTCACCCTTGTTAAATAAAAGCATTTAATTTAAAGGACTTAAAGTAATTTAGCCCGCCCCTCACTCCTCCGATTGGCTAAACCTCCCAGCCAATCGCCGATCCGCTTTCTCTTCCCGCCACCGCCCGCGCCAGCTTTCAAAAGCAATAGAGCGGTGCGAGGCAACCGAACTTGCTTTAGGGAGAGGGGAGGGGAGGGGAGCAGACGATGCGAAAGTCCCGCCTTCCACGCTCTCCAACGCAAGACCCGACAGGATGACGTCTCATCTGATTGGGTGGATGCGTCGTCCATAAGCGCAAGACCCCTCCCCCCGAAGGAACAGAGGGGTTCGGTTGTCACACGGAAGGGGAGGTAAAAAACAGGGTCTTCCAGCGGGGATGCGAAGCGCCGAAGAGAAGGTGAGGTGCTCGGGCTGCTCGTCAAGGCGGGGGGCGTGTGGGACGCGGTGTGGGAGTAAGGCCCTGCTCCTGGGTAACGTGGACGGTTAGGCTCCCGTGGAAGGGCCCTCGGGTGACGGTTGCTGCTGGTTGCTATGGAAACGAGGCCTCGACCTCCCCTCTGGAGCGCTTTTCCTTCTCCCGAGGTGCTTCGGGGTTTCCTTGACGACCCATCCTCGGAGAAACTGTTAAAAAAGTTCCACGCAGGCAGTTTTTCTTAAAAAAAAGTTTCCACACACACAGAGAGGCCAGTTCCTCACTGCGGACTAGAACCTTGACTGTCGTGAGAAACAACGGCACGCGCTTTCCGAAATTTGGGGTGGGTGGGTGGGAGGGCGTGGATTCCTTGCTGTAGCTGTTCGCAGAGGTGGCCGCAGTAAAAAAAAGGGGGGGCAGTTATTGATCCAGGAGGATTAGATATTATGGATTAGGTGGTCGTTATCTGGCAGATGTTTCTGCCTGGATTTGGCCTTTTTTATTAGAATTAATTAGAATTCTTTATTGGCCAAGTGTGATTGGTATCCTATCCATTTCATGTATCCATAATCATGTTTATACTTCTATCTGGTTATTTTATACATGCTTGACAAATAATAAATAAATCAAATAAAAATAAATCAAAATCAAACATTTGTCTCAGGTGCATAAGCTACATAAAAGCTACAAAATGATAAATCATGACCCTCGTCGTCCTAAAAATGCATTCATCATAAATCGTAAGATGTTAACACTTGGTGATAGCCATAGCATACTAAATAAGCAATCAAGATAAATCATACTGAGAAATTAAATAAAACAATATAAATCGTAAAGATACAAGCAACAAACTTATTACGGTCATAAGTAGAAAAAGGAGATAGATAATAGGAAAGATGAGAAGAAGAGTAATACAGCCTTACTATACAATTTGACAGTTTGGCTGGTTCCTCACTGTGAACTAGAACCTTGATAAGTCGTGAGAAACACGTGCTTTCCTAAATTGGGGTGGGTGTGTGTTGGGAGGGCGTGGATTCTCTTTTGTAGATGCTCGCAGAGGTGGCCGTAGTTAAAAAAAAAAGCAGTGATCTGGGAGGATTAGATATTATGGGTTAGGTTGTTATCAGGCAGAGAATTAATTCAAATTCTTCATTGGCTAAGTGTGATTGGACACACAAGGAATTGGTCTCAGGCGCATAAGCTCTCATTGTACATAAAAAGCTATCAGTGATAAAACATGACCATCGTTGTCATAAAAATACATTCATTATAAATCATAAGATGTAATACTTAGTGATAGCCATAGGATACTAAATAAGCAGGTTCCACCACAAAACCGCGGTAGACTAAAGCGCGCTCGACGAAAGCGCGTACGTGACGTCATCACAGTGCGATGAAAACAGCACGTTGTGAGCGGTAAACTTAAAATTAACGCGTAAATCTAAACCTAACCCCCCCAAACCTAAACCTAACCCTAAACCTAACCCTTAACCTAACGCTAAACCTAACGCTAAACCTAACGCTAACCCTTAACCTAACCCTAAACCTAACCCTAATGCTTAACGTAACCCTAACCCTTAACCTAACCCTAACCCTAAACCTAACCCATACCTTTATGTGAATCGGCTTGCTTAAAAGCGCTTTTTAAAGCGCCCTTTTTTCTCCGCGGTCGTATTTGTCGCACTGCTGATGACGTCAGGTACGCGCTTTAATCGGGCGCGCTTTAGTGGACCGCGGTTTTGTCGTATCACGAAATAAGCAATCAACATTTAGGAAACTAAATAAAGCATTATAAATCGTAAAGATACAAGTAACAAAGTTACATACAGAAGTAGAAAAAGAAGGTAGGTAATAGGAAAGATGAGATGAGAAGAAGAATGGTAATACAGCCTTACTAAACAGCTTGACAGTTTGGCCGGTTCCTCGCTGAGGACTAGAACCTTGACAAGATTCTATTTTTTTTTAACCTGTTCTGTGCATTCTGAGTAAATCAGAAGGATTCGGTTAACCACATGTACCTTGATGCAAGGTACTTTTTATTTTATTTTTTTCTTTATTTTATTTTTTATTTTATTTTATTTCACAAGTAAGGTAATAACATATGCCACATATGTTACTTGTATCTTTACGATTTATATTGCTTTATTTAGTTTCCTAAATGTTGATTGCTTATTTAGTATCCTACGGCTATCACTGAGTGTTACATCTTATGATTTATGATTTAATCCACTAAAACTGGTTATTGATATATAGATAAGGGATACATGAATTGGGAAGGGGTCATCTTATAAATAGCTCCTATTTTTGAACCCAGGTGGCAACACCTGTATCTGCCTCCACAAATTTCCTTGAAAATCAAGAGCTCAGTGATTAAAAGTTGTAGTAAACAAAATAAGAGTTACAGAATAATTGTGTTACATTGGATTTGGCATTCTTTTACCAAAGCCTTACAGGGTTAATTAATTGCACATGGAATTTTAAAATAGCTATTTTTTCCCAGGTGGCCCAAGAAACAAGTTGGGAAGGATGTCGCTGGATTTTGACAGTGCCGCTTTACAGATGCAACATGAAGAGGACGAATATGACCAAGAGGATTATGCTAGGGAGCAAGAGGTAAGAGTTACCTGTTGGCAAAACTTGTCGGAAGTATTAGCAAGCCTGTCTGCTCTCAAATCTTTGCCTGCCATAATTTCACTTGCATTTCAACTTAAGAGAGGTTTTAGACGTCCCTTATTTCTGGAAGTTGTCACCAGCTACTTTTTCATTGAAGCTAATGTTGCATTGGAAAGATGACGTTTCTGTGACATCATAATCTGCTTGAATTTACTCTTTGGTTTCTCATGATGTCAGCCTTATTGGAGCTGCTCCTTTACAATCTGAATAAAAGTCCCTTGCTCATTTCTTCTGACTAAAGCTTCTGTACATCTCCAGGTTATCTGCTGTTGCAACAAACTGAGATATGCCTCTTGTCTGGAGTATTTAGTGATGTGGGTAGATGGAGAACATATATGCTGTTTTATGCACTAGTTCAATATGCGTATCTTATAAGTTTTAGTTTTATTCTCTGAAAACTAGGGCTTGTGAGGAAACGTCTCTTGTTAAGCATTTTTCTGCATCTCGGGGATTCCTCTTAGAATTTTATATTTTTGCTGCAGGACATTAGAAAGATTAATATATCACAGAAAGGCCTGTAGATACAATTGTTTTATTTTAGCAAAGCTGTTTGAAATAGATTTGGTCTCGGAGAATTATGGAGTGGTACATTAGTTGACGTAGTTGTTACAAAATTGATTTTTTTTTCTTCTTACTTCATTATAATGGGCATATAAATAAAAGTAAAGGCTAATGCAGATAGGGTAGGACTTTATTTTAGATGTTTCCCTCATTGTGCTGAGTTTAATTGTGTTAGTGTGAAATAAGATTTATTTGAAAGTAATTAGAAAAGTCAGCTAACTTCTGTGCCAGGAATTATCCAGATTTTGATAACGGAGGAACTTTAAAGTTTATTACTCTAGTTTGTCCTCTCATATTTCTAGGCTGATTCTCTCCCCCCGCCCCCCCCCCCAAGTTAATAAACACATTAAAGGCTCCATCGGAAAGGAACATGGTAGATTATGATCTGATAACCGCTTATATTATTATATACAGTTTTCTAGTAATGTTGTGAGAAAAAGAAAATGTACTGCACAGATGTATTAGTTGAAATCCATTCTATGTACCAAAATCTCACAGAAGGTTTAGAAGAACAGGTCTATTCTATTCAGGACTCTTTGCGCCAAGTAAGTTCAGAAGGTTTTTTTGAAAATGTATTTAATTTTCTCAAAACTGAAGAGCGAATAGCTGAAATGGAGGGAACTGCGGTGGAAATATACTATAGACAGCCCTTGACTTACTGCTACAATTGAGCTCAACATTTCTGTTGCTAAGCAAGACTGTTAAGTGAATTTTGCCCCATTTTGTGCCACAGTTGTTAAGTGAATCACTTCAACGGTTAAGTTAGTAACACAGTGGTTAAATGAATCTTGTTTCCCCCTTGATTTTGCTTTTAAGAAGGTTGCAAAAGGGGATTCCATGACCCCGGGACACTGCAACCGTCATAAATATGAGTCAGTTGCCACGGGTCTGAAGTTTGATCACATGACAAGGTAGATGTTGCAATGGTCATGGGAAAAACGGTCATAAGTCACTTTTTTCAGTGCCGTTGTAACTTTGGATGGTCACTAAATGAATTGTTGTAAGTTGAGGACATTGTACATGAAACTATCTGTTGCCTTTTCTCCCAAAAAACTAATCCTGCACAGATTTGGTACCATTTCCATTCTACCATCTGCTTAAAAAATATAAGTTAAATATTAGCATCTACTCCAAATTTGAGAGAAAGGCAGTCTCTCACAACAATACCATGATTTTAATACATGCTACGATATTACTCACAAACTGAACGGCTCGTTATTTGAAGTTTGAAGTTTATTTTCAGTCAAAAGATCAGTAGTTAAAAATACACTGAAGTGCATTAATTGCAGTGGTCTCACAATGCCTGAGGTAAGCCGTGTTTGGGTAAGTGAGACAGATAGCTGCTATGTGATTGAGAAGGAGGATCAGCACCATTGGGGAAGAGAAAGCTCATGCGGAAGAATTACGATAGGCTCACCCTAGTCTTAATTGTTTCTGAGAATGAAATAGATAATCAGAGGTACTTTAATTGCATATCCTGGCTCATAGCAATAGCACTTAGACTTATATACTGCTTCCCAGTGATTTACAGCCCTCTCTAAGCGGTTTACAGAGTCAGCATCTTGCCCCCAACAATCTGGGTCCTCATTTTACCAACCTCAGAAGGATGGAAGGCAGTGAACAGAGGTAGCCTGCAATACTGCATTCTAACCACTGTGCCACCACGGCTCTTTGAAATATCTCTGATAGCAGTATGTCCTATTGACCAAGTTGATCAAAATATAGTTCTTGAAGCTGAATCTCCTGGCAAGCCATAGCAAACTAAAAATGGATCCACTTTTTTATAATTATTGTTTAAAACACAGTTCTCAAAGCTGCAGGTGTGCTAATCAAGTGGCAAGCTTTCATAAATTTATTTGTATAATGGCTCTTTAAGTTCCCTAATTTCCTTCCTTACCTGACCTATTTGTGCTCTCTAAGAAACATTTGGGGCAGAACAGGCAAATAGCAAACCATTAGACTGACTTTGTAACTACATCCTTAAGGTAGTTCTTTTAATGCAAACTCCTCTGGTATTAAAGTCTAGAGAGTAGGCGAGATATGTTTTAGTGTGAGATATTTGTCCCGTATTCCCATACGTATGTTTCCCTTTCAGCTACAACAGCTACTGACAGATCTTCCTCATGACATGCTAGAAGACAGCGGAGATCAGCTTTCTGACTTCAGTGCAGCTGAAGAACATGAGCAGTAAGAAAGTGGTCACTTGACACCCCCACCCCTTGCTCTGAAAAATGTTGTAACTACAAAATTGCATTCAAATGGCATGTACACATTATCTTCTGAAATCTATCAGGAAAAATGTTGTACTGTTTGTGTGTGTGTGTGTGTGTGATTGAAATCACAATAAGACTATACAAACAAATGGGTTTCTAAACCTCCTTTTTTTCTGTATAGAGTGCATGAACCCTGGGATCAGGATGCCACCAAATGGAATGATCGCCCAGTTGCAACAAACCCTCCGAGTGTGAGTTTTATTTGAACTGCTTTTCTGCAAGCTTAAAACATCTCCCGGCTCATTCAAAATGAACATTAAAATATTGTTCTGTCTGATTTGTTAGAAGCTGAATATGGTGCTTTATCATCTGTCTATCTGTCCGTCCGTCCATCCATCCATCCATCCATCCATCCATCCAATCTAATTCTCTCTACCTTATCTACCTACCTATCTACCTACCTACCTACCTACCATGCCATCATCATCTATCAGTCATCTATCATTTATCCATATCTATCTGTGTTTCTAACTATCTGAATCTGTCATCATCTATCAATATCTCTATATCTATCTCCTGCCCTTTCCTGTTTGTCTTATGTAACCTTTAACAGGGTGAAATAGTTTGCGGGGCATCACATTTTGAACCAAGGAACCACAAATGGGCTAACTTACACAATGCGTCCCAAATCCGGGACCCATTACTCTCGTAGAATTGAAATTTGGCCAATTTTGTAAAATATTTCCTGCGCTATATAGCCCAACACTGGCTATTCTCAAGGAAATACATCTCTGAATATAGCACCAATTTCTGCAGTAACGGCAGTATATTAGAAGCTCTGTCACTTCTGAAGGCATGGATGAATCTGTTAAGTTTCTGAAATAATAGTTAATACTGGTGGTTCTTCCTGATGTTGCACCTGAGAGCTTTTATGCTGGTTGCTATCCTAGCAATTACAGAACTGGAAGGAGCTTTGGAGGTCTTCTAGTCCAACCCTCTGCTCAGTTACGCTCGGAGTCATCTTCAATTGAAGGATCATTGAATAAACGAGTGAATTTAACATTTTATTAGTTCTTATTCCCTAACCTCAGTTTGTTCCCTCTTTTACTCACACGAGTATGTTAATACTAGTCACATTATCCAACTGAGATAGTGTCCGCTATATTCACTTAAACTGTTTATTCTCAGGATTATGGGCAGGACCAGAATGTGTTTGCCAACCGCTTTGTGTACGACCAAGGACACACTCCAAGTGAAATGCATGCGAGTGACTGGCCTGTCCATCATAACGAGGCAGAAGATAAAAGCATGTTTGAGATCTCTGGCAGGGCCAGTGAAAACGGATCTGAAGATGTCTATCTTGGAGATGATTTCAAAGCCCCCAGCCATTACCCACAAAACGGGGTGTATGCTGTGCCGCCCAATTTTCGAGCCTTCACAAATGGCCACCAGCAAGACTTCAGTAACCAGCATGGCGTTGTACCAAACTTTGTTGATTCTCCACAGGAACCCTTGAAGGTAGGTCTGTGTGGATGGCCCTTTATTATTTGCTTGTGTCCCAGTTTTCATATATTAGCAGTTACTAACGTTCTGGAATGAAACTAAAAAGGAATTATAATTTCTGCATTGCTCATTCATGATTTTTGGATACAAAATTAGAGCTTGTCTGAGAAAGAACGCAGCCTGATGTAACTTGGATAGGGCTTGAGATCCTGGCTTTTGTGCCCGTTGATACATCATCTGTTAATTACCAGGTTGTTCGCCTCAGATTCCCGCCCCCCCTTTATTTTATATATAAATTTTAAAAATAGGAAACTGACATGCTGCAACTTCTGGCGTCATGCTTATCTCCAAGAATGATTGTAGGTCCCAGTGGGCTTCATAAACTTCGTTAAATAAAAATCTCTGATTTTAGTAGCTTGCCTTGCTACGCAGAAAAAGATTTTCATTTTCTGCAGAATGATTAATGAGCCGCTTGGGCGTCCTATTTGAAGTCAGCTATACTTCTATTTATCTGTTTTTACTATCGGCATTGTGGACAAAAATGTATGTGGTCCCTAAAAAAATGATACGGAGTCATTTGACACGAGATAGGCAGCAAGTAAACTTCATAATAAATAAATGGCACCGAATCTATCGGCACTTTTTAATTAAAACTAAACAGGTACGTAGCACTTACAAATTGTATTGTTAAAGTTGCAGTATGGTGGTTCAGAAACCAACAGCCAATCTTTGGAGCCTTACAAAGTTGTGTATAAACCCTACCAGAAGAATGTTCAAAAAACAGCCCCTATTTCATCAGAGGCAGAAGCATTTGAAGACCTGCAACAAGAATTTCTGGGTACTGGTGAAAGTAAGTATGTGCTTTTGATTATACGTGTTGAGCTAGAATCCTAGTTTTTTTTTCATTGAATCGGGTAATTGTTTGTGAAGGTTTTCATCTCTTCTTTTGTGAGTCTGATAAAAAGGCTTCTCACCTTTCTGCTACCTAAGTAAACCACAGTACATAATTTAAAAGAAGTATCTAGTAAAGTCTGTCCAACAAAACGTATGTACTTCTGTCAAGAAGAAATTCTTGTTCTCGGGGATTTTATTGAATTGTGCATTTGGTTGAGAAAACCCTGTATACTGTATGCCTGACGTGCGGGAAACTTAATGTGAGTTGCAGGTTCTTCAGACAACAGGCAGATTCTTCAGCTGCAGGTTCTGAATAAAGCAAAAGAAAGAACTTTAGGAGAACTTACTAACCAGCTGGAAGAAAGAGCACAGCAAATTAGGTACCTTTCCCATCAGCTTGCAATTATGAAAGGTAAATATGTCCAAAAGATAAGACTGCAGACGTATACTTGGGCCATGTCAAGTTTTGTTATATGATGTATTCACAGAACAACAGTTGAAAAGGAGGTTGGAGGTTTCTAGTTCATCCCCCTGTTCAAGTAGGGGACCCTAACCCAGAACTGATGGAGGACACTTCCTGTTTCCTTCACTTATTTGGTTAAAATTAAACCCATGTTAACTTTTATTAATTTAAACCCATTTAAGTTTTATGATTGTTGATTGATGAGAAACAATGTTTGAAATGTAGCAAATCTTGAGAGAAATAAGTAAGCCTTCCTTCCTGCTTATGCTAAATTTAAGACAAGCGGTTACACAGTTGGTATTTTTTCCAAAAACAGCCCGTCCCAATGATTGAATGTGCTACTTTGTATGATCCACAGGGCAATAACCTCTGGTGATTTGGGGGAATGGCCTCCTAAATTGGGTGACTAAGTCTTGGGAGTGCTTGCATGCTTAAGTGTTGATATTTTCTCGATTAAAGATGCTTGCTTATTTGTCATATGTAGAACATTTCTTCAAACTTCATTCACCAACTATTTTGGGTAGTAAATAACGTTTTCTAAAATGCCATAAATTTGAGATGAAAACCTCAGAATTCTGAAATAGGTGCTATTTCGTTGTGTCCTCCACCACATAAAGTCTTCTATTTTAGGGTCCATTCCGCCCCCACTCCCCAAAAGAGTATGTTGCAAACCTTAAAAAGTAACTAAATAGTCATGTAAATGTTTTTTTTTCTTTTTTAAAGATGAAAAGGATGGCATGTTTCTTAGCCTCCAAGAAAGTCAAAAGCTCTACCAAAATAGCAAGGAAAGGGAAGTTCAACTGGAAGGCCAAATAAAAGCTCTCGAAAGCCAAATTCAGACTCTGACAGCTAACGAGGAGCAGGTAAGACAATACATTTGATCGTGCAAGGGCTTTGAAACTGCTTGCTAAATAATTCATTTGGTAGGGTACATGAAACAATAAAAGCTCAAAAATGCAGAGCATCATTCCTCAAGCAAACCATAGAGCACATTCTGTCTTCTGGAAAGCTGAATGTGGAGATGAAATTATGGGAAAACCAACATGTATTGAGTTAAGGTAACGTGGCTTGTTGGTCTTACGTTGATTTTGGCTCAGCATATTGTAAGAACATAGCTATTATGGTTAGTAAACTATTATTTATAGCTTGGAACGTTGCCTGGACAGTAAACCATGCTTAAGCCATGACATACATGATAGGGGGAATTAATCATATTCAAACTAAGGTTGCGGCAATATAGTTGAGTACATTTCTCCCCCAACAATTCTTGACCTACAGCCAAATTGGAGTAAAGACAATACAGATATCCCTCTCTTACTGACTCTTTTGTTTAACAACCATTCAAAATTACCACTATATATAAAAAAAATATTGCTGTGTGAGGCCTTGTTGTTAGACATTGTTTTTCAATTGCATCATGTTTCTCAGTGTGCTGGAAAAGAGATTTGTCGCTAATGTATTTATCCTAGTGTAGTTCTACTAATATCTTTATATTGATTGAGAGTTTGCTTACAACATATTAAAGGGAGCTGGGTTACCATTTTGAATTAAACCCCATATCTCTATGACCCATCGTGGCGCAGTGGTTAGAATGCAGTGTTGCAGGCCAACTCTGCCGACTGTCAGCAGTTTGATTTGCAACAGCTCAAAGTTGACTCAGCCTTCCATCCTTCCGAGGTTGGTTAAATGAGGACCCAGATTGTTGGGGGCAATACGCTGACTCTGTTAACCGCTTAGAGAGGGCTGTAAAAGCACCGTGAAATGCTTTAAGTCTTGAGTGCTATTGCCGTTGCATTATTTTGTTTGCAGTTGATCAAACAATCCAAAGTGACAGAAGTTGCCATGGAAAGTATGCAACAGCAGCTCTTGGAACTTCGCCGTTCTGACACTCTTCAGCGTGCAAGGGAGCAACACGAGGCTATCGTTGCCGCACTCAAGCAGAAACTGGAAGAGCAGACTTCATCTTTGCAACAGAAACTCGATGTGAAGAATGCATCCCTCCAGGAGCAGGTCAGATCCTTCCTCACAATACGAAAATACTCTCACAAGGCATTCACATTACGAAACGTAGTTTTCTCTGCTCAATAAGCTTCATAGCCCCAAATCTTCATTTGCTAATTCAGGTAGTCCTCAACTTACAACAGTTCACTCAATGATGGCACAACGGCACTGGAAAGAGTGACTTCTGGCTGTTTTTCACCCTTAACAGCCATTACAGCATTCCCACGGACTGCTGGATCAGAATTCAGACACTTGGCAAGTGGTTCATATTTATGACAGTTGCAGTGTTCCGGGGTCTTGTGATCCCCTTTTGTGACCTTCTGACAAACCAAGTCAATAGGGAAGGCAGAGTCACTTAACAACTGGATTACTAACTTAACATCTGCAGTGATTCACTTAACAGCTGTGGCAAGAAAAGCCGTAAACTGGAGCAAAACTCACTTAACGTCTCACTTAGCAACATAAATTTTGGGCTCAATTGTTGTAAGTCAAGGACAACCTGTCTTATGCTTTATTTCAGTATGAGCAGGAGTAAAATAAGAGCAAATATCAGAATGAATGTCTTTGCCTGTCTTATTTTAAAGACTGAAAGAAGTCCTCCAAAATATCTTTAGCTCCCTGTAGTAGTACTAATTTAAACATATTTTATAATATAGACAATAAATTAATGCTTTTATTTCTAGATATACCCTATTATTTGTCACTTGGGATCTGAATGTTTTCTCCAGGGCTATGAAGCTTTTTTAAGCAGAGCTCAGAAAAATACAGAAGCAGAAAAATAGACATCAATGGAACAATTTTTTTTGCTAGTAATATATAAACATTATGGAAGTAAAGATGAATAACAAAGTTTATTGGATGAATATGTCGGTGAAATTTATGAAGGCTTATAAGTTGTGCTCCATTTTTATCAGATAGAAATTTGTTGCCATCTAAAGGAGCATGTGAAACAGCTTGAAAGAACTCTTGAAGGAAGTAAATTAGAAAAAAATGAAATAATAAACCGCCTCTCAAGAAGTCTAGAAGAAAGCCAGAACCAGTGTGCAAATTTATTACAAACAGGTGTGTTATTTTTGCTTTTTTTTAAAAAAAAAACCCATCCTCAACTATATTTAAATAGTCACCTTTGAAGTAGTTGTCATAGCAAGATTAGTTTAGTCTTATTAGTTTAATCTCACCTCTCAAATTTTCTTACATGACTAATGTCTGAAACACAGCATTTTGTGTGTGTTTGCTTAAAACAGGAGTGGAAAACTATGGCCCTTTTATGACTTGTGGACTTCAACTCTCATAATTCCTGAGCCAGCCATGCTCTGGTTAAAAGTCATAAAAGGGCCATAGTTTTCTCCCTCTGGCAGCTGAAAATCTGCCGCCAGAGGGAAGGGAAAAATGAAAAATTATTATGCAAGACGAATTTTCTTCTGAAATTTGTCTTGCATAATAAAGTGAATAAGCAGTGGCAAATTTCATAGAATGGTACTCAAGTACCATTCCCTAACCAATCCAGGCTTTTAAAAAAAATCCTGCTGGCTAAGAAGTAGCATGCCATGCTTCTCCGGAGGATATTTAAAGTGGATTATTTAGACATCATCTTCTTTTATTTTTAATCCTCCACTCTATCAAGGCAGCCTTGCCTAGCAGCTTCACAGTTTCCTTTGGCTTCGGGTGTGCTAAAGCAGGGCTCCCCAATCTTTTGGACCTCAGGGACCACTAAATCCATAATTTTAAATCCCACAGACTACTAATATGATCTGTCTAATGACTGGCTAGGTAGTCATGTGACTGGATGGGCGTGGGCATCTTGATGTCACTCATGTCGAGGGACGCCTCTCTGGCCTCTACTCGCCCCTCCCCTCCCAGCCACTCCTCACCTGCTAGGCTCCTTAGGATCCCAATAGGAAGCAGTTGCTGGAGCTAAGCAGCCACCAGGAGAAAGAGTTGGCAAAATAGCTGGCTCAGTTCAAATTGGATCTGACCAAGAAGGAGGCTCAGCAGAAGCACCTCACTGAGGACTACGAGCATAGGCTTTCCAAGCAGAGGGAAGACCTGCGGGAGTGCAAGGCCAGGTACCGGCGCCTGGACGCTCAGTGGGCTGAGATGGTCAGCCAGTTCCAGGCCATGATGCAGTCCCACTGGAACGAGGCCCTCCGGCTCTTTGCCACGAGCGGCGCTTCCCTCCAGCCTTCGCCCAAAGCCCCCCACCAGGAGGCTGAAGCAGACCCCAAGTTGGAATTTCTGCCCCCCTCTGTCCTGCACAAAAAGACCCCGAAGGGGGAGACTGCAGACATTCATTGCATGTATCTGGCCCAGGGGCCGTAGTTTGAGGACCCCTAATTTAGTGCAATATGAAAAATGCAAATAATTTTTCTGCAGACCACCAAAATTTTCTCGTGGACCACCAGTTGGTGACCCCTGTGCTAAAGAAAAGCAAATATCCTTGACCTACTTCTCTGTCATTATTTTAATTTTAATATAGGAGATAAGCTAAAGCGAAATTACACAGTTCCAAAAGCTAGGAACAAAACAGTTCCGACTCTTTCCACCATATGACTACAATATCCCTGTACTTTCCTTGAACCTAGAGCATGGTTTAAATTAGTGAAAATGCGCTGTTTCGGTTGACCTTGTATCTTTTTCTCTTAAATATTTTTAGCTTATATTCATAAATTCATTCTTATTCCTTCCAGGCTTAGTAACGGAGACAAATCAATTACGTCTGCAACTTCAACAAGCTCACTCTGCACAGTTGTTAGGCAATGAGATGAACAAAGCTCTTCAGGTTCATAGTTTTTTCTTTTCTTAAATATTGTAGGAATGAATTGATGTGGATCAGTATAAAATTAAAAGTGCCATAGAAGAAATGCCTCCACTGTATAGCTTAATGGAAAGTGGATGATTGTTTTATTCTATAGTGCTCAAAATGAGATTGAGTTTATTTCCCATTTACCTGACTCTAACTGAATATCCCCATTTATAGGAAGAGATTAAGGACCTAAAAGAAGAAATTGTTCTATATGAATCAGCCGCAAAACATGGTGTGTTTCTCAGTGAACCAGCTGGAAATCTAAATGTGGAATTAACAGATTCATACGTAGATTTGGGCATTAAGCAAATCAGCAAGAAGACCAGATTACAGAGGTAATTACAGATTAATGCCCTTGTCATTTAAAACAAAATACATATTAAAGAACTTTCACAGAGGATATCTCTCCACTTTCTCAGCTTCTTCCAATTGCTGCATTTGCAAATAATGTAAAATCCCCCTCTCCCTCAGGCTAAAATAATTTTACATGAGAACTTTCACTGAGTCTCCTTCAAGAAACAAAATGGGAGACATTTTGGTATGCATATTCTCTTTATAGCATAGCTTTGGTATGTTGTATTCTCTCAAGCCCTTAGCATCCAGTAACATGCCACTTCGTGTGTGTGTGTGTGTGTGTATGTATGTATGTATATATATATATATATATATATATATATATATATATATATATATATATATATATATATATATATATATATACACATACATACACATACACATACACATACACATACACATACACATACACACATACATACATACATATATACATATATATACACACACACAAATATATAAATATATATATCAAAGCTACCTTTTGAAACTTTCTCCAAGCACCATGGAATGAATTAACACAATAAGACTCGAGTTCCGCGCAACGAGATGAGTTCCTGTTCCTTGCTCCAGCTCCTGCCACCTAGCAGTTCGATAGCATGCAAATGCAAGTAGATAAATAGGTATCACTTTGGTGGGAAGGTAACAACATTCCGTGCGCCTTTGGCATATAGCCATGCACGGAAAACATCTTCAGACAATGCTGGCTTCCTCAGCCAAGAATCAGAGATGAGCACCGTCTCCTAGAGTCAGACATGATTGACAGGAAAACCTTTACCTTTTCATTTAAGACTAGTGCTAGATCAAAATAAGACATAACTGCCTCCATCTCCATGCTTAATCGTGGTTTGTTCAGCCATAATTGTTTGGGTTCACACAAATGAAAATTAAATAAGCCTGTTATGACCTGGTTCACATATCATGTTAAGACATTGCTGCTTCTACTTTGTTTTTAAAAAATTAACTACAATAGCTAAGATTCACACAGCAGATGAAACAATCATTGGTATCCGAAAGCACTGTAATTTTTCTGCAGTGGATGAGTGCATTGTCTAAATAAATTAGATTTCAGTGTGGCTGAAAAGCAAATTATAACAATAAATTTTTTAATTCGGGATAGTTTATGCGCAACCTTAGGTAGTCATTTTATACAGTTCAGAATTTCTAATATAATCTATATGATTTCACTTCTCACCTCTCTCATCTTTAATATTTGACAGTTGTTCATTGAATAAAGAAACAGATAAAGGACTTTCTAAAGATGAAATAATTTTAGAGCTGAAGGTAGAAATGGAGCGGTTACTGAGCAGTAACAAAGCAAAGAGGAGCCGGATTTCTCGACTGCAAAACGACCTTGAAGATTGTCACAAGTCCATACAAGAACTGAAGCAGCAGCTGGTAAAACCCAATGTAAGCAAGAGGTGTTACTTGTTTTGCATGTCAATAAGGAATATAATTTTCTATTTTATGAAAGTGCTTTAGTACAGCGGATTGCAGGTTGGTGACCTGTTATCAAAAGACCCCAATAAAGGAAATAGGAGACAGCAAATAGAATACAAATTCTTATTTTAAGATTCAGAGGTATATTTCATGAGCAATTCGAGAGCTGAGGTGGTGCAGTGGTTAGGGTGCAGTACTGCAGCCACTTCAGCTGACTGTTATCTGCAGTTCGGCGGTTCAAATCTCACCGGCTCAGGGTTGACTCAGCCTTCCATCCTTCCGAGGTGGGTAAAATGAGGACCCAGACTGTGGGGGCAATATGCTGACTCTGTAAACCGCTTAGAGAGGGCTGAAAACCCTATGAAGCGGTATATAAGTCAAACTGCTATTGCTATTGCAATTTGGAACATGAATAGCCATAATAGCATTACTTACATCAATAACCCATTGCAATGAGGTCCAGAGACGATAGCTGGGTCCTCCAAGGAACAGCTATGCCAGTGGCCTCGAACACATCCCAAGACACTTTTTATACTTTTCTGTGCACATTTTACAATTTCCTTTTACTGACCGTCAGTTTGCACATCAGTTAGCACATTCTTGTGTGCGCATGTGAAATCTCCTTCCATCTGCTTGCTTTCGGTTCTCTATTTCTCAATATCTTAATGTCCTGTATCCAAAATAGCTTCTGAAACTGCTTCCTTTGCAAATACATGTTATAAGTTGCTTTAGTACAGCAGATTGCAAAGATTGCTTTATTCTTGAGTAAATCATTTTAGCTAAGCTTGTTAATATATATATGGCAATTTGTTTGAGGCCTAACTTTATTTTGCACCTTTACAATCAAACTTTTAATTTTATTCCACTTACAGACCGTAAGGAAGGCTACCTGTTCTCTCTCTTTCATATAGACATTAAAAAGTTAGCACTTTAGCTCTGGGTTTTTTAATTTATTGGACAAAATGCAGTGATTGTGGTGAATTGGAGTTGCTAGAATTTTTTCTTACTTGGCCAGATTGGGGGATATTTCCAATTTATCCAACCTAATCATTTTTTCTCGTTGTACTTGCATAGCTCAGTTATGACTGACTTTGTCTCAGTTTCCCCCAGGGGTAGCTTTGATGAAAATACAAGTTTCACCACAACTTCGGAATGCATTGGGTGGACAACTTGTTTTGATAAGGAATACGCAAGAAATATTGCAGTGAATTGTGAATTAATATTTGGAAGACAGGATGTTGGCTGTTAGCAGAATAAGCTGCTGCTTGCAGAAATCCCTCAAGAAAAGATTACTGTAGACAACCTGAAATCTTCCAGATGTTGCTGACTTTCAAACTCCAGAAAGCTCCCATTGGCTTTGCTGAATGAGACTGCTGAGAATTTCAGTTAAGCCACAGGTTTCTAACATCTGAGTGAAAAAACCCCAGAAACATTAGTGATGAAACAAAATTGCTGCTTTCTTTGCTGACAAAAAAGTGAATTTGTAAGTAATTGTTTGTTTTATACGTGCTCCCTGCCAAAAATCTGATGGAGGGAGACAGTGTCTACTCAGAGCTTAGAAAGCTCACGGAGAGAAAGCAGCCTTGTAGTAGAGAATTTGGAAAGCTGTAGGAAGAAAAAGAACGATGACAAGGGATTAGACAGATATAATTGAAGTAGCTAACACTCAACGATCATGTAAGCAATAAACGTTCATTTTTTTTCTTGAGAAATGTGCTTTCAAAGCTAGAGCACGCTTCAGACATCCCGTTAAAACATTCTATGTTTTTCCTTGTGATTCTTCATTCTTCACAAAGATGCCTTCTTGGGTAGCTATGATCTATACGTGATACTAATACATCCATGTGGGAAGCACCAAGGTGCTTCTGTGGTGAAAGGATTTGCTGGTTAACATCACCATTGCTGGGGGGGAATGCCCAGTTGGAGGCTCCTTCTGCGTCCCTGTGAAGTTGCACCCATTTATCTACTCGCAGTCGCCTGATTTCAAAGTCAGCAGGAACTGGAGCCTGTGACGGGCGCTCACCCACGCTGTGGCAGCAACGGGTCTCCAACACAAGCCTGCCGATCATCAGCCCAGCATTTTAACCTGCACTCCCCTATCTGTATGTGATATCCTTACAGATTTATTTAGTGCTATAGTTATTTAGTGCTGTGGTTTAGCTAGTGTATGATATGGCTGACTACACTTGAATGCCCACTGCGGTTCAAACTCTACCCATGATGTAAAGGCATATTGACCTAGAGGTGAAACAACTCAGCTTTAGAGACCCTTATTTGTCTGTTGTACCATTGGAGCATTTTTGAATGCTACCCATTCCTGAGTGGGGCGGAATTTATTTAACCAACAAATTTGCCCTTTGGGGTTTCACATAGGATCAGCCATTCAATAAAATGGGATTTTTTTTGACACGGATTTATCTCCAGGTGCTTGGAGTGGCACAGTGGGCTAGAGGTGGAGCTCTCGCCTCACAATCAGGAGGCTGTGAGTTCAATCCTAGGTAGAGGCAGATATTTCTCTCTCTCTCTCTCTGGGCACAATGAGAATACATCTACTGAACAAAACTCTGCATTGGCGACAAGAAGGGCGTCTGGTCAATAAAACTCAGCTCCATTCAGTTACCCAGACTCCACACTGATGCAGGGAAGTACAGGATCATTAAAAGACAAAAAAAAAAAAAGTTGTCTACCCATTCCTATCCTCCTTGCTGTGTTTTTATTGCGCCTTTCCCTGTTGCAGCAGAGATAGGACAGAACACTTGAGTAGATTATTCTCAGATAGCAAGACATGCAATTGCACTGTCATATTGCCCAGTCCTTCATTATCCTTGCCTTGTTCCATTGAACACCAACTTTCTTCTATACCAGATAGTTAAAGAAACACAGCCCAATGATAGCTTGAGATCAACCCTGACTGCTCTTTAGAAGGCTTTAGAAGATGAAACTCAGATACTTTGGCCACCTAATGAGAAGGAAGAACTCCCTGGAGAAGAGCCTCATGCTGGGAACAATTGAGGGCAAAAGAAGAAGGGGACGGCAGAGAAGCAGGTGGCTGGATGGAGTCACCGAAGCAGTAGGCGTTAGCTTAAATGGACTCCACAGGATGTTAGAGGATAGGAAGGCCTGGAGGAACGTCCATGGGGTCGCGATGGATCGAACATGACTTAGCAACTAACAACAACAAATGCTTTCTTATCTTTAGCATCTCCTATAAATTGGAGGGGGACGGTATACATTTTTACAATAGATTCTTGGTTGTATAAAATGCCTTCTGATGAGGGAGCGACTTCAGCTAAGAAGTAACAAGTATTCTCCGGACTTCTATTTTATATTAGGCCAAAGGGAAAAACATGGAGAGTCCATCTGATTCCACTGATTGTCGTTCCTCCGATGAAATGCTGAGGCTCAGAAAGGAAAACCAGGAATTGCAACAGGAGATTGAGGTACTTTTTTCATGTCTCAGGGTGAAGTATCATTAGTGTCTGATTGGATAAGATACTCCCATGCTGTGATCCTATTTGGGAGGGAAGATAAAGCGAGAGGATTTGTCTTTATAAAAATCAGACAAATCTGTTTAAGATTAATTAGTTTTCTGTAAGCTAAAGAGCAGCAAGTGGACCATTAAACATGCGACATCTTCAGAGGGAATGAAAACCGAGAATAAGCCACAATTCACAAAGATAGACCTCAAGTGTCCCTCTCACGAAAATCGTAGCATCCTCTACTCCAGGGGCGTCAAACTCACGTCGCCACGGCTGCCTCATGTGACATATCGGGACTTGTTAAACCAGATAGGGGCATAGCCAGCACGTGATGCAGCTTGCCGGGAGTTTGACAGCCCTGTTCTACGCACAGAAATGCCTGTTTGTAGAAAGGCATTCATAACAGTCTTTGGAAAACCAATAGAATAACAGAATTGGTGGGGACCTTGGAGGTCTTTTAGTCCAACACCCTGCTTAGGCAGGAAATCCTATACCAAATGTTTGTCCAACCTCTTCTTAAAACCTTCCAGTGTTGGGGCATTCACAACTTCTGGAGGCAAGTTGTTTCACTGGTTAATTGTTCTCACTGTTAGGAAATTTCTCCTTAGTTCTAGGTTGGATCTCTCCTTGATTAGTTTCCACCCATTGCTTCTTGTCCTGCCCTCAGGTGCTTTGGAGAGTCCTTAACCAAGCTGAAGTTCCACCAAATGTTAGATAGATATGTGGCTAGAAACCCATGAAATTAACTCTCCGATTCATTACGGGCCACAACTTGGAAAATGTTGATTTGCCTTATGTTGTATGCAGAGAACTATGTTAGTAATAAAAATCAGGAGTCTGAAGCATCTTTTCTTTCTAACACATTTTTAAAAACATGAGCTATCTCTGATGTTGAGGGCCATTTTTATGCAACACACATAGAATGAATAATGACTTGTTTTAAGAGGCATGTTACGCACTCCCCAAAGAGAAATGCATTTTCTAAAAATTTTTTTTTTACCACTGCTTGCTTTCTTCATTGTCATTCTTTTTTGTTTTGTTTTTGCATCTATGACCTAGATAGGAATCTTACGAATTTTTCTGTCCCGTCTCAAGGGTCTGATAATGTTGTTTATAAAACGTAATTCTTAAAAAGCCAGAAAGATTAATAGTTGGAGTGCAGTGCCATATTGACACAACCTGCGTGCTGCCAAAAACGATTGCAGCAGCCTGGGAATATGTTTCAAAGAAATAAAATATGAGGTCATGTTTAATACTCTCTCTTGCGTCAGAGCCATAATGCACGTATTCAGGAACTTCTGGAAGGCAAGGAGCATCTGAAAAATGCCAATCAAGACCTGTGCAATCAAATGAGGCAAATGATCCAAGACTCCGATCGGGATAAACAAGAAGCCCTCGACAGGTGACTTGGGAGGGGAAGTAAATGTGGAGTGGCCTTTATTGGCCCTAAATTACCTTCTGTTTTTCTGTTTGGAGGAAATAATGTAAGTAATTATGCTCTTTGACCAGAGGTGGCATTCAGCCAGTTCTGAACAGTTCTGGCAAACTGAGAGTGGAAATTTTGAGTAGTTTGGAGAACCGGCAAATGCCACCTCTGGCTGGTAAAACAGAAACTCTTCTGGAGAGCTTTCGGTGGTTGACTGGACGACAGTGTCTTTATCATAATACACTTAACTTTTATCTACCGTGTTCTTCAGATTTGGATGCATGTGGCTTGTGAAGCTTCATTTATACTATACTATAAGCCCTGGCCGGGGATGCGATGGCTCAGTGGCTGAGCTTGTCGATCAGAAAGGTCGGCAGTTCAGCGGTTCGAATCCCTAGCGCCGCATAGGAGTGACCAGTGGTGGGATTCATTTTTTAAAAAACACTTGTTCTGTGTGCGTGGCTTGGTGGACGTGGCAGGGAAAGAATACTGTAAAATCTCCATTCCTACCCCACTCCAGAGGAAGGATGCTGCAAAATTCCCCATTCCCTCCCGATCAGCTGGGACTGGGGAGGCAGAGAATAGATGGAGGTGGGGCCAGTCAGAGGTGGTATTTACAGGTTCTCGGAATTACTCAAAATTTCCGCTACCGGTTCTCCAGAAGTGATCAGAACCTGCTGAATGCCACCTCTGACGGAGACGTCTTTGGACAGTGCTGGCTCTTTGGCTTTGAAACGGAGATGAGTACCGCCCCTAAAGTTGGGAATGATTAGCGCATATGTGTGAGGGGAACTTTAACCTATAAGCCGTGAACTTTTCCACGCAATGAATTAAGTGTTTCCATTTCCTCCTCCAGGTGTGAAAGAACCTACCGCCAACATTACGAAGACACAAAGAAAAAGCTCCTTGAGGAGACTGCAGGAAAACATGCTGCGGAGAAAGAAAAGCTTGTCCACGCTTATGAAGAGAACATTGCTCAGTTAAAGTATGAATGTATTGGAATAGTTAAAATGGAAACATCTGAAATAGGTTTATCCTCCATGGAGGTTTCTTGTCCTGACGGACGTCGTCTTCCATTTCATATTTTCTTCTTCTTCTCCAGGTTGGATATCGATGACCTGAACAAAGAGATGATTGTAGTGAAAGAATGTTACCTCGCCATCTGCAAGGAGAAAGACGAGCAGGTCGCCCTTCTGAAAGCAGCATTTGAACAAGAGCAGCAGCAGAGGGAGGGAAAGGTAGAGAGCTCCAAACGACCTTAGTTTATGGCAGACAGAACGGTTGCAAAATAGCAGGATTAAAAGACGGTCCCGGGAATCTTTACCTCTTCCTAATTAGCGGGATCTATGATTACACTTGGTAGCCCTGGGGGCGCAGTAGTTACAATGCAGTATTGGCAGAAAACTCTGCCCACAGCTTGGAGTTCGATCATGACCGACTCAAGGTTGATCCAGCCTTCCATCCTTCCCAGCTCGGTAAAATGAGGACCCAGATTGTTGGGGACGATAGGCTGACTCTGTAAACTGCCCAGAGAATGCTGTAAAACACTATGGGGCAGTATATAAGTCTTAAGTGCTATTGCTATTATTCACTTTGGAAGGATGGAAGGTGGAGTCAACCTTGAGCCAGTCTGAATTGAACACTGTTGTGATCTGCCAGCAAAGCTAGCAGCAGATTCAGACAGTGAGGAGGTTGGGGAGGAACATGGGACAGTCCTGGAGTCTGGGGAAGGCTCTGATGATGGCTCTGTGTCGAAGTTAGAGAGGAGGACAGAGCCATATGCCAGTTATCAGCTGCCTTCAGAATCAGACAACAGTGAGGCAGACGAACAGCTGGAGCCTGTTCCCAGTGTGCGCATGCACAGAGTTGCCAGACGAAGGGAAGAGCTAAAGAACGGGGGTCAACTTGGGAGTAAGGCCACAGGTGGACGATGAATGGCCCCTCCCAGAGGAAATAAAAGAGGAGCGAAAGGGGAGTGGAGTTTGCAGGGGACAATTAGTTTGCTTAATTGGCTCGTGACTCTCTGAGACTCCTTGCCAAGTTTTGCAGATATTGGCAAGTCAGCTCTCCAAGCCAGATAAGGTCTGTGACTGTAAATCCTCCCTTGAAAGACTTTGCTGGATGTGAGTGAGCAGAATTCACAGCCAATTAATAAAAGGGGTTTTTGTCGGGACAAGGAGTCTGCTTCATGCTCTTGGGAAGCCAGGCTGTAGGTAGCCTGCAATATTGCATTCTAACCACTGCACCACCAGATCTAGTATAATCAATACATCTCACTTCAATAGGATAAAGAAATGTTTTTGAGTAAGATATAGTACCTTAACATACACAATAAGAAATTTGTGCAATGAGGGGAACTGCAAGAGGTTGTTACTTTTTACCTCTTTAATCAACACAACCTCTTCTCTGAATGACGCCCTAACATCTACTCTTAATGTTAATAGTTTCTGGTGGAAAAGGAAGATTCTTTGAACAGACTAAAGAACGAACTAGAAGAAACGTACAAGAATTCCATGGAACTCGCGAAGAATCAGTGGCAGAAGGAAAAAGAGACTGAAGTAAAGCAGCGTATTGACAGTGAAGTGGAACTTGCCAAAAACATTTGGGAGAAAAAACAGAAAGAGGTGTGCTGGGGTTTCTACTTCTACCTTCAATGAGAGCCTCCAGTGTAGTTTCACAGAGACTGGGTGGGTGGGGTTGTGTAGAAATTCCCCTGGATCTTGAAGAGCTTATTCATCATCTTTTAATAATCCCTTGCGGGGTGGAATCTGGGCAACTGAATGGAGCTGAGTTATTACTGGCCGGATGCCCTTCCTGTCACCAATGCGGAGTTATATTCAGCAGATATATTCTCATTGTGCCCAGAGGCAGAAATATCTGCCCTCTACCTAGGATCGAACTGACAACCTCCTGATTGTGAGGTGAGAGCTCCACCTTATAGGCCAGTGCACCACTCCTCTTGAAGAGCTTACTCCTGGGTTTTAAAAGCATAGCTTTTTCAGTGGCACAGATAATTCAGCTTCTACTAGTATAAAATGCGTATCCTTCTGATTTCAAGGAAGCTCGGGGATATTTTTGTACTAGCACTGATGATGTTGCCTAGTTAGCGTAATGAAACGTCTGCTAGAAAACAAGCAAGCTCAGAGAGCACCAAGGACCCCTCACTTAATTTTTGCAAGTATTCTCTGAAAACATCTCGATCCTTTCTCTGTGCAAGTTCAACATTCAGCTCCTATTCCTTCTGCTTACTAGGAAAAAACAACAACAAGCCTCCTTGTTTTATTTAGGTTTTTTTTTCTCCCCGCCGCAAAGATTTTCCCTAAGAAATTTATCTTTGGTTTAGCGCAGTCTTCTGTTCCCTACAGAGCCAAGAGCAGGCTTGTCATGAAGTTGAAAAAGAATGGCAACAACGACTGGCCAAGGCTTTGGAGGAGACCAAGAGAGCAGCAGTCGAACTCAAAGATCATGGTAGCCAAACGGAGGAAACCCTGAGCCAGCTAATTGCAGAAGCAGTAGAGGAGAAAACGGTGTCGTTTCGGGAGGCTCTGAAAGCAAAGGAAAAGTCGTTGAGGGAACACGAAGCGAACTATCACGAGAGCATTGCCACTCAGGTGACAGGCGGACGTGCGGCTTTATTTTTACGGGGTTCCCGATAAAACCAAAACATGCATAAGTTGAATCAGTGACATATGAAGTAAATAGGAATAGCACTTAGATTTCCATACCGCTTTACGGTGCTTTACAGCACTCTAAGCGGTTTACAGCAGGGATGTCAAACTCAAATTCATTGAGGGCTGCATCGGGGTTGTGTTTAACCTTGGGGGGCCAGGATGGACGTGGCCAGCTCAACGTCACTCGTGTCTGGGGTGATAGTGGTGGCCTGAGCGCCCTGCCTCCCAAAACGGGCTCCTGAGCTCCATTTTTGGCTACAATGGCCTCCTGAATACTCTGCCAGCGAAAACGGAGCACAGAAGGGTTGCCCAGGGCCCTCACAAGTTCCGTTTTCGGCTGCGACAGCATCCTGCAACCCTCTGCCAGCAGAGCCCCATTTTTTGTCAGCGTCCAAATATCATCCAAAATTAAATTAGAGTCCAAGGCAAAGTATTCCTCCAAGTTCCAATTTATTAAGAGAGACATGTTGGCACATCTGTGGATACCCGAATCTGAAAGCTTCCCGGTTTTCCCACCCAGTTGAAAGTTCAAGATCTTGCCCCCACCCCCCCATACACACATAAGTCCATCCCATGGTCCAATCTCCCACTGCCATACTGGCAGTTTCCACCCATCCAGTTCCGGTCAGGCTCAGAAGCGTAGAGACAAAAGATGAACCTTGGGCTTCTACAAAGGAATTATTTATTTTGACAACAACACATTCTACTCCTTACTATTCCCCCTCCCAATTCCCCACTAATGAAACAGCATAGTAGAAAAAAATATTAGTGTGGCAGGCCTGACATTTTTGCTCACATGGGCCATTCCTTTGCTGTTTCCAAGGTGGCCCCACAGGCCAGATCTAAGCATCCCATGGGCTGGATCTAGCCCCCAAGCGTTGAGTTTGACACCCCTGGTTTACAATGTCAACATAACGCCCCCAACGATCTGGGTCTTCATTTTACAGTCCCGGAAGGATGAATCAACCTTGACCCGGTCAGAATCGAACTGCTGACAGCCGGCAGTCAGCAGAAGTAGCCTGCAGTACTAATTGCTTTAGGACTAAATCTAAAAAAAACCTAAGTTCATCCTTGACTTAACAGAGCAACAAAACTATGTGTGTTGCAAGTAATCCTCAAGTTACGACAGTTCATTTAGTGAGCACTTGAAATTACAACAGTCCTGAAAAAGGTGACTTAGGACTGTTTTTCACACTTACGACCATTTGCAACATCCCATTGTCATTGGGAAGTTTGCCCACTGATTCATATTTATGATGGTTGCAATGGATCTCCTTTCCAACCTACTGACGAGCAGAGTCAATGTGGAAGCCAGGTTCACTTAACAACCGTATCCCTAACTTAACAAAACCACAGTGACTCGCTTAACAAATGTGGTAAGATATGTCGTAAAATGCGGCAAAACTCACGTAGCAAACATCTCATTAAGCAACAGAAATTTTGGGCTCAAATTAGGAGTTGGGGGTACCTTTAATTGAAACCGACCTGAAACTTGATTTTGCTTTTTTTTTTTGCTTTTTTCTTGTGGGAATGGCTTCTTCTTGACCTTGGTTTACTCATTGTAGGTGGAATTGGCTCTGACGAAAGCTCGTGCGTTGTGGCTGCAAGAACTTACGGATCTTGAGGAGTACAGAAATCACTTGAAGCTAGCCAAAGCAAAGTGGGAAAAGGAATCTGAAATCAGCACAGCAGAAAAGGTAGTGGAGAACGATTTCATCGTGACTTAAGCGGCCAAATGTGGACAAGATGACAGTTTTGTATTTTACTGCCTTAGATTAGAAAAAAACTATGAAATTCAGTTGATGGGATCGGACAAATGCCTGGGTATCCGTTTAAATTTCCCAAAGAGATGGATATTGAAGACTATAACACCACAGCAAGATTGTGTGTGCATGTATCTGTCTGTCATCTTCTGAATTAAATAGTTTTAAAGTGAGTTTGAGCAAGTTCAGCTTGCAGTATCTAATTTCAGAGCTTTTAAGATGCCCTTGGAAATGGTATTTATCAAATAACCTTAACCAGTGTAAAGCTTTCCAGCTTGTTGATAATAGCTACTTGATTTAAAGAGTCCTTTATTCTTGTCTTCAACAGTGCAGCCATATCCTTTCCCTCCACCTCTATTAAAGTACCAATTTCAGATTTGTTTCCAACTAGTTAAGTGTGGTAATACCAGGACTAACCACGATGATCGCAAATGAAATAGACTGGAGGATAAAAGAGAGGAGTCTGGCTCTCTTGGACAGCCACCCTCCTACGTTAATTTCAAACTTGAGTTAGGCCGCCCGTATGAAAGCATTCAGAGAAAGCTTTAGGCATTACGCTGTGGAGGTGGAGTGGGGTGTTGTCCTCCAAATTTGGCAACTTCAACTCCCAGAGTGGCTGGCTGCAGAATTCTGGGAGTTGAAGTCCACAAGTCTTATTGGAGAACCTTGCATTTAAGGCATTACTAAATAATAATAATAATAATAATAAACATCTATCCATCGTCTCTTGCCTGCTTCAATACTTTAATTGCTATGCTTTTTTTCCCTGATTTGTCTTCCATGTTCCTCTCTTAGATCTTTATCTCTGTCTACGTTTGTTTCTTGAATGTTTAATCTAGATATTCTTGAATGTTCAATCTAGATATTCTTGAATGTACAATCTAGATATTCTTGAATGTTCAATCTAGATATTCTTGAATGTTCAATCTAGATATCCCTCCCACCTCTCCTCTCTTCCACTGTCTAGTTGCTAAGATTTCTGTCCAGATCCCTCCCTCCCTTTCTAACACATCTCCCAATTCTTTTAATATATTTTCCCCCAATTTAATTAATCACTATTATTTTCATTGTTGTCTCCTCTTTGTCTTCTTCCTCTGCCTTCATTTCTTCTGTTGACTCCTCCCTTTCCTTGGTCTTTGCACATCATCCCTCGTATGGTATTTTCCATTTTTTCCCCATAAACTCCTTAAATCCTTTCTCCATGGCACCTTTTGCATTTTGCAGAAGTAATTCCATCTCCTTCGAACTTCCACAGTCCAAGAGCTGCTTATTCAGTCCTTTGGCTACCCTTCAAGGAGTGCACTAGTCCAATTCTTATGTCCCATAAGTAAACAATTGTTCCATATAGATAAGGCATTACTGACCGACTTCTGTGCGGCCTCTTTAGGTATCTGCTGTTGAAGAGAAATGGAAGAAGCAGCTTGAGAACAACGAGAAAGCCCAGAGAAGAATCCAAGAGCTTGAAGAGAAGACACTGTCCCTTCGAAGGGAGCTGGAGCTGAAGAAAGATGAGACCTCGTCGCTGATTAAAGCGGAGCTCGCCAAAGCTCATTCCCAGTGGATTAAAGAAAAGCAGGAGGAGATTCTCAACATGCAAGACCAAAACGAAAAAGAGTGCCACGCCCTTCTACAAGACCAGAAAGTTAAACTCGGTGAGATGTTTGCAAAGGCCAAAGAAGACCTTGAAAATCGAAAGGAAGAATTGCTGGGCCAAAAGGAGGCCGAGCTGAAGGCGTGCCTTGTCAGGAAGCAACAGGAATGGGCTGTTCAGGAAGCCAAGAGGCTTCAAAATGAGATCCATCAGTACGAGGACAGGATTCTCGTTCAGGTAGAACTGCTCGTAGACGACCTTCACAAGGATTTGGTCCAGTGGGCAAGCTGTGAGCGCCCTTGGGAAACTAAGTGGGACACGTCTCCTCCTCTCCAGATCAATCTCCAGTTCAAAGACAAACTGACATTTTGCTTGCAGAAAGCCTACCGAAGCACGGTCAATGCCATCCTTGAAAAAGCCATGGAAAAATGGAACCAGGTAACTTTAACATGGCCTTAGAAAATGATTGGTATTTTCATTTTATGGTCCTTTGTTTTTCATTTTTTAGCAGTACATTGCTAGAGGAAATGGAATGGCTTGTGAAAGTAAAAAAACAACACTGATATCTTACCATATCAATATAATATAAAAATTTCTTTAAAGCAGAAGAATCTGTATATTTGCACATTTTTTAAATAGTAGTTGTTAGATGCGAAGTTGTGTCCAACCCATCGCGACCCCATGCACAACGTTCCTCCAGGCTTTCCTGTCCTCTACCATCCTCTGGAGTCTATTTAAGCTCCCACCAACTGCTTCAGTGACTCCACCCAGCCACCTCATTCTCTGCCGTCCCTTTCTTCTTTTGCCCTCAATCTTTCCCAGGATTAGGCTCTTCTCCAGGGAATCCTTCCTTCTCATTAGGTGGCCAAAGGATTTGAGTTTCATCTTCAGGATCTGGCCTTCTAAAGAGCAGGCAGGGTTGATCTCCTCTAGGACTGACCGGTTTGATCGCCTTGCAGTCCAAGGGACTTGCAGGAGTCTTCCCCGGCCCCAGAGTTCAAAGGCCTCCATTCTTTGGCGTTCAGCCTTCCTTATGGTCCAACTTTCACAGCCATTCATTGCAACTGGGAAAACCATAACCTTGACTATGCATACTTTGGTTGGCAGGGTGATGTCTCTGCTTTTTTTTTTTTTTTGCTTTTTAATAGTACTTTTAATTAATTTCCAAAGTCAAACAATTGCAAACTGACTTAGAAAGGGAATAACAAAGCAAAGTAAAAGTGTCCAAAATATAGATAACCAATTTTTAACCAAGAGCACACCAGTTGATGAACTTGCAATAAATCTAAGGTTCTAGATTCTCTGCTGAGAGATGAATGCTCCCGATGTCACTGGGTTCCATGCATTGTTCTTGCATTCCACTTTCCCACTCCCCCACTTTTTATTGAGAGGAAAGTTTCACTCCTGACATGTTACACTTGAATATATTCTCATCTTGAGCTGTTCTTTGCCCCAGAAAGAGAACTGAAGTGTAGTTATTCAGTTTTGCTGTGTCAGATGTATATATAGTTAATCTTTCTTTGCTGGGAAGAAAACTAGATTCTTCTCTACTCCGAATGGGGTAAGCAAGTAGGATTTGGTAAAAACCAGGAGAGATCAACTTGACAGCCTCTCTCAGATTTTTCTAGGAACGAGGAATACATTGGCTGATCCTTCATTGTAGGAGGGCTAGCATTTTAAGAGTGAAATGTGCTGAACCTTAATTTCCATTGTTGTCTTTTACTTTCTCAGCAGTTAGTGGTTTATTTGAACTTCTGACTTTCTCTCCGTAAAGGGAGGTGTATTTTGGAGAGCTGTTAAAACGGAAGTGGTGTGAAATAGGCCGCAGCGTAGCATCACTAAAATTTAGGCAAATAACTAAAGACACTCATTGCATCTAGAATAAATATCAATTAATCTACAGAAACCATCATGGCAGAAAAAGTGGTAAAATCAGGCAGTATTTACTTAACAACCAAATTGCATAGTGACAGAAGCTCTGTCTCCAATTGCGGTTGTAAGTCAAGGACTACCAATAATTAGTAGTAGTAGTTGTCGGTATTAAGATAAAGCTGTCCTGGTTTTTTTTTTAAATATAAGATTAATTTGAAAGTTGGTTCTGAATTGCTGTCTATTCTTGTAAAACTTTTACGTGTTCCTTTCTAGAAACATGAAGATCTGGGCTCCAATTTCAAAGATTTGGATGACTCTTGCATGCAGAACGGAGAAGGGGAGGCTGGAGACAAATTCAGGCGTCCCACATATAACATTGGGCAGCAAGTAGAAATCCAGCGGATACTAAGAAAACATCCTCCTTTGCAGGAGGCTGAAATAGATTTTGGTATTACATTGCATCTGTTTCCTCGCTTTAATTTGAGCCTTGCTGATTCTATTTTACCTAATTCATAAATTCAGTTTTTCCTGGTCACAATTGACTGTACTAGCCAACAGAGAGGCTGTTTAGAGCAGAGGTATCCAACCTTGGCATCTTTAAGACCTGTGGACTTCAACTCCCAGAATTCTGGGAGTTGAGTTCACATGCACGAGTTGCCAAGGTTGGACGCCCCTGGTTTAGAGAAAATAATTGCACAGATATTAAATAATACTTTGGAAATAATGTTACTGTGTAGAGTTAAAGCTGGGGAAGCCCACGAATATTATTCAGTTTATTAGGCACTGGATGACATCTTTGTAAAGTAAAATCTAGAGAGCTCCTTTATTAAGTACTAAGCTGGTAGTCCTGGCCAATTTTCTGGTGGGTGTCAATGAATGCTGAACTTCAGAATATTCAGAATATTCTTTGGTTTTCAAAAGCCTTTATGCGAGTATGGAAAACTGAGGCTTTGTACACTGTAAACCTAGAATTACAGACCTGTAACTGGAACTCAAGAGTGCTAGTTCAAATTCACTAATTCTTCATTGTTAAAAAGGTGTACAGGATGAAACGATGCAGCTTCCAGAAAAGTTTCTTTTAAAACAACCGCTAAAGATCTCCATAATAACCACAATCTGGTGGTAGGACCATCTTGTCTCTTCAGTTGTTTGGTCAGCCCAAAAAATGACCACTTGCTTTTTCATATTTTGTCGGTGCAGGTTGTAAATGTAAAAAAAGAAACATGTCGCAAGCCGAGGTTTGTTTTGAGCATTATCAACAGCAGCTGGAAAAAAAGGAAAAAGAATGTGAGGACTTGAAAAGGAAACTCGACAAAGCTTGCAAGCATCTCCAGCTGGCGGTGAAGGAACAAAAATCGAAGTCTGAACAAGCCCACGGTCTGTACCGTTTCCATGCTGATGTTGAATAGGAAGTGCTGGTTCACTTGTCCCTCCGTTTAATTTGATCCTTTGTTTGATGACAATTTAGTGCATAATAGAAGGATGAGGTGGCTCAGTGGCTAAGGCACTGAGCTTGTCGATCAGAAAGTTCGGCAGTTTGAATCCCTAGCTCCGTGTAATGGAGTGAGCTCCCGTTACTTGTCCCAGTTTCTGCCAACCTAGCAGTTTGAAAGCACGTAAAGAATGCAAGTAGCAAAATAGGGACCACCTTTGATGGGAAGGGAACAGCGTTCCGTGTGCCTTCAGCTTTGAGTCATGACAGCCACATGACCACTGAGACGTCTTTGGACAACCCTGGCTCTTCGGCTTTGAAACGGAGATGAGCACCACCCCCTAGAGTCAGGAATGACTAGCACATAAAGGGGAAACTTTACCTTTACTTTTAAGTGCATAATAATAGAAAATGGTCATTCTAATGTAGTTTAATGTTTCGGAATGTGTGTGTGTGTGTGTGTGTGTGTCCCTTATTCTTACAAGCACAATATAATAACTTGCTTTTTCTATGATCTAATAATATATTGACATATAAAATAAACTTCTATTGCACTTGTTTAAAGTTTTTTCTAATTAGCTTAATGCTTTATCGTAGAACATAATCATGTCATTTGCAGTTAGGTTCTCAATGGTTCTCTTGTTAAATGGCTTTTATAAAAATAACTACCTACCATTCTCCCAGGAGTTCAATTACTCTTTCCAGAATAGGAACGTTTGCAATTGGCCAATTCAGAGTCGTGTTATTAGTAATTTTGATGTGAAGTTCTGTATCATTTCCCCCATTTATCCTATTACGCCCCTTCTTTCAGATGTAGTAGTTTTAGTCAGTAGAGATGGTTTTGGCCTGTATTTGTTATGAACCTTGGAATGACTTACACTATTTTGATACCAGTGAGTTTGATGAGACCCTGACAAAGAGTAACGACCTTTTGGGTAACGACCCAAAAGGTTACTAGTAGAAGAACAATCCATTGGAATTCTAAATCATACTAAAAACAAACTATTATGCAGCACCAGGTGAAATGTAATGACTAAAAGAGGTTTTTTTTCCTGTCTTTTTTTTTTTTAGAGAACGAAAAAATTATGAAAGCCCTCATGGAAGAAAATTCGGCCATGAAGAACCAACTTGATCTGAAATGTGTCAATATTCCTCCCAGGTAGCCCACACATTATAAACTTTATTCTAATATAACTTAATAAACTTTCTGGGCAGTTGTAACTTCATTCTCGGTTTGGGCATTCTGTTTCCTGCACTGCCAGGTCGTCCTCAGAAGGCTGCATTTCAAAGCCTGGTTGTTTGTGTGATGGAAAAGCTTTGGAAGAGATGCGTTCCCAGTATCTTAAAACAGTGAGCAAAATTAAGAGTAAGTAGTAAAAAAGATGATGATGATGATGATGATGATGCCACTATCAATTCACCCTTGTTCTTAAGCTTACAACAGGGAAAATTCTAATATCTTCTTCTCTTCTTTAATTCCTCTTTTACCACTTCTGGCGCCGAGGAGACACAGAGTCCTGGTTCTTGCTCTGGTTCTGGTGGTGTCAACCATTGTTGTAGTGTGTCTTTGATGCTATCTCTCCATCTTCTGGGTCTGCCTCACGTTCTTTGATCTTCCTGTTTAGCATTTGCCATGGGATGGAATCCTCTAATATGTTACCTACTGTAGTGTATTTTGGAGGTTGTGACTCTTTGAGAGCTGTATGCAATGAAATTCATTTTAATGTGTGCCAATTAGCGTACATGCAATAGCAATAGAACTTATATACTGCTTTACAGCCCTCTAAGCGGTTTACAGAGTCAGCCTCTTGCCCCCAACAATCTGACTCCTCATTTGACCCACCTCGGAAGGATGGAAGACTGAGTCAACCTTGAGCCCTGTGAGATTCGATCTGCCAAATTGCAGGCAGCCGGCAGGCAGCAGAAGTAGCCTGCAGTACTGCACTCTAACCACTGCACCCCCATGACAAAGTGACAATAAAAGTTACTCTAAGTTCCACTACCCGTCTTCATATTTTAAGTCTTGTTGAGTATCTACTGGTGAAACTTGTAAACAGTTGTGTTTGTAGTGGTACTAAGGGTGCGCAACTTAGAAGAAAGAGGAATAAAAATAGATTTCTGATCCTGTCTACACACAAGGAATACTCGTTCTCTGTCCTTTGTCTTCTCACCGAAACAATTCGGTACAATTCCCAATTCTATGCATAAATCCACACTATACGGACGCCGTGAAAGTTGTCCATTGCAATTCTATGTTTTATATGCATCACCAAATATAAATTGGTGTTATTTGTTCATAGGTGACATGCTTCGTTACATCCACGAAAGTAAGGAGAGAGCAGCAGAAATTATAAAAGCTGAGGTTTTACGGGAACGGCAGGAGACCGCCCGAAAAATGCGCAAATATTATCTTATCTGTCTTCAACAGCTTCTGGTTGATAACGGCAAGCATGAAGGGTGAGGCATTTCAAATCATGCTAGATGTGAAGAGAACTCTCAGCAAACTCAAGGTGTTTTTGTGGATTGATTTTTTAAAAAGTGATTTAAAATTATATTGCTCTGGTTGTATAGTGCATGCAACAATTTCAGGTGAACTGCAGAGACCGAGAAAAAAAAAGATCTGTTATCTGTTTCATAGAAAATAGCAGATACATCTTATATTCATGTATTCCTTCATTCCCTCTCTGCCTTATACAGAAATGCAGGTTCATTCAGCATGTCACAAATTCCATAGAATTGAATTGAATTCTTTATTGGCCAAGTGTGATTGGACACACAAGGAATTTGTCTTTGGTGCAGATGCTCTCAGTGTACATAAGGAGAATAAAATACATTCCTCAAGAATAAAAAGATACAACATTTAGTGATAGTCAAGGTTACTAATAAGCTATCAAATGGTACTAGTAAACAAATAAAACACTATAAATTGAAAGATACAAGCAACATGGTTATAGTCATAAGTGGGAGGAGATAGATACTAGGAAGGAAGAAAAGAATAATAGTAATACAGAGTAAATTATTTGACAATGTTGCGGGAATTAGTTGTTTAGCAGAGTGATGGCATTCGGTCCTTGTGTCTAAGTTGTTCTGGTGTGCAGTGCCCTATAGTGTCGTTTTGAGGGTAGAAATTGAAACAATTTATGTCCAGGATGAGAGGAGTCTGTAGATATTTTCACAGCCCTCTTTTTGACTCGTGCAAAATGGAAGGCAGGCTGGTAGCAATTGTTTTTTCCTGCAGTTCTAATTATCCGTTGAAGTCTCTGCCTGTCTTGTTGGGTTGCAGAGCCAAACCAGACAATTATAGAGGGGAAGATTATTGTCAATGCACCACATGTGGTACAATGAAATTGAACATAAATGAATGGATATAATACTAAAGGGGATCCCTGTAGCAAGAATAAATCTTTCTTTCTTCAACACTTTAAGAAAGTTCAAAAATGTTTTTTTTGGGGGGTTTGGATTCTTAGTTGACTGAAAAAGCTTTTTAAAGACTGGATTATTATTTTTAAAAAAATATATCAAAATCTTGTTATTTTTGCAGGGCTGAAAAGAAAATAATATGTGCTGCTGGCAAAATTGCTACAATGGCTAAAATATTAGAAACCCCTGTCCGGAACTCAGCACCAAATAAAACTCCATACTCAGGTATACTACTAATTTTCACACGTTTCACATCTTTTTTTTTGTTTTAATAGAGAAGGTAATATTTACCACTTAGAGCAGTGTTTCTCAACCTTGGCAACTTGAAGATGTCCGGACTTCAACTCCCAGAATTCCCCAGCCAGCGAATGCTGGCTGGGGGATTCTGGGAGTTGAAGTCCGGACATCTTCAAGTTGCCAAGGTTGGGAAACACTGACTTAGAGGCTGTTGAGTTTATTTGTGGGAAATTTGGCTTGTTTTAATTCCTTTTTGCTTTCCATGTCGCCTGACAGCCCTTCCCCAAAACTCCAAAGCGGAAGAACCTCAAACGTGTTACACTCAACATTCCAAGTCCACCCCAAAAGAAAGTCAAACGCGCGATGAAAGCACTGGCAAAAGACACGCGCCGCGTAGCTTGCAACCGCAGCTTGATGCCGAAAGCGAATCATGCCTAGTTTCTCAAACCCAGATGACCAGAAGAGCTTTTAAGCAGGCGGACGAGACTTCAGTTGGTGCTGCACCTGGGGGAGCTTTCGGCGAGGAAGAACCTGGGAACAAATTTCTACCGGGTAGAGTTGGAACATTCCAGGATACTTCCCCTTACGGGTCTCAAGGAAAGCTACCCAGTACCCATCCCGTTGTAGTGGATGGTTTCGACTTTGGAGCGCCTGGCGAAAAGTATAAGCGCCTAAACGAAACAAAGGTTGGATGCAGCCAGTTGGCTAGACAATGGAAGGCGGCAAAATCTGGGAAAACCTCAAGCTTTGAAGTCCAAGAAACTCCCGTAAGAGATGAAGGCTCTTCGGATGAGTGGAGCTTATTAAGCGAGACTCTTCATGTGAACCACAGTGGTGGCCTCCAGCATCCAAAAATATACTCCAGCGGGCCTCGAGACTGCCATTCGGCGCTTCCCATGACCAACACCCGTTCCCAGGTCAAGGATGAGACTTCTGGTTTTTCACCCCGTCTCGGTGGACACCACGAGAAGGAACTTATCAAGAATCAAAATTGCACCGATGGCCATCTGGCCGCAAACTCAAGTTGCACACCGTTCACAGGCTTGGGCACCGTACGTCCCGCCGGCGTCCCTCCGAACCACGCTGTGCTCTGTTCCACAGCCGGGAAAAACTATAATTTGCTACAATCCAGGAAACACATCCACAGGGTTATGGATTGCCAACAAGACAGCGGCTTTGAGAGCCCGCAGATTAACTTTGATTAATTCCCCAACATTGGAAAACTCGGACAAAAGAGATGCTTAAATATATTTAAACGAAAGGGTGTGGAGAACGCGTGTGGTGATGGCCTTATGAGTGTTTTTGTTTGTTTCTTTTATATTTCGACCGTTGTGTGTGGGCTCAACATCCTAGGTACCTGATGTTGTTGTTACAGATTGCCTCTCTGTGTGTATGCGTGGGTTGGTGTGTTGTGTTTTTCTTTATACGGCGGGGGTAATACTGAATTGTGTCGCGGGAAATTATCTATTTTTGCACTTGAGATTAGTGTGCAGTCCAATGCAAATTTTTTTTTACATTTTATTTATATAAAAATAAAGCAAATACTTTGTGGGCCTAACGTATCAACCCTCAATCCCCCCCCCCACTACCAAAAAAAAGCTGACAGCCTCTTTTTGTTGGTGACTTAATACTTCCTTTTTTTTCTATAGGCATTAATAAATATGGCAAGAGAAGTCGTAAAATGGGGTAAAACCAATGGTGGGTTGCAGGCGGTACGCCCCGGTACGCAGCACCGTATACTGTTCCAGTACGGTGCTCCGGAGGGCCCATCCGCCCGCCCGAGCTCCTTAACTGTATTTGAGCTCTTCTGTGCATGTGCACGGAGCGCCTGGCGTCTGCGTGGCACTCCACCGAGCAGTTGGAGCGTCGCGGAGGCGTCGCAAGAGGTAAGGACACATGCGCGCACGTTCATGTGGTGGACGCCGAGCCCCATTGTAACCGTATCGGTTGCAACGCGATCCGGAACCCACCACTGGGCAAAACTCAACCAATTTCTCACTTAACCACATAAATTCTGGGCTCAATGGTCATAAGTTGAGGATTATCTATATTTAGCAAAAGCGGATAGATTTCAAGGAAGCATCCAGTCAAAAAAAAAAACCTCCAGATTCATGGGGTTCTACAATTATTATTTCATCTATAGAAATGAATGAGTAGACATGGGTGGTTCCCAGTTGCTCCAATTTAATGTAGATTTCCCACAGTGGAGGGATTTTTCTCATGATTATTGTAAAAGTTATGAATTTGAGAGCAACACTATCATTATCCAATCAGGATTTTGGTTTGTCTTAGAAAGTAACTGCAGGTTCTTCCTTATTTCTTTAGCATAACCTTTAATTAGTTTGCGGGCATGGAAGGGTTTGGGGTTTTTTTTTCAGTTGACCTAAACTTTGTGAATTTTCAACAAATATAGTGGGTTTTTTTATGGGTCTCTATCACCGCCTAGTGGTTGGCAAGGCCATCTCAAAGAAAATAACATAACAATATTTCACCTTAGCAGCATTAATTTTTCATGTCAGTGTAAAAAGAAAATTATTCACAGATTTCGTATCTTATTACTGTTGGAGTTTTCCTATTCTTCATGAAGATGATCTTCAGGGATGTATTTTGAGTGATGTTTTCATAATAATCCAAATTGTGAAAGTGCCGTGTCATATGTCTGATGTGTCAAAACAACATATCGAAGAACCAGGTTGGCAAAAGCTTCTTAAGTCACCTTTCTGGCATGGTCACTTGTGATGGAGAAGTAAACCAGTGTGCTTTCTCCAAATCTGGGTTTACACATTATCTGAATAGTGGCTTCCTGGTTTTTTTTCTAGGTCCTTCTCATGGTTCTAATCGATCCATGGAAGTCTCAAAAGAAAAACCAAGAGATGCCAAAAATAATAATAATAATTGAAAAACGCGTGTAACTTTGCCTAGTTGCATGTTTAATAAGCCAGGATTTTTTAAAAAAATGGCCTGTGAATAAAGTCTCTTGGGTTGAAGGCCAACAAAAGAATAAGCATCCCTTTAATTTTCCACCCTACAAATTTAAATTTTCTCATTGCCACTTTGCCTCTGTGTGACAGATTTGCGCCTGTTTTCCTTTAAACAGGCAGTTCTTCCACTGACAATGGTTGAAATGAGGGGTGTCCAGCCTAAGACTTATGGACTCCCAGAACTCCCCCCAGCCAGCATAACGGAGTTGGAAGGGACATTGTCGGTCTTCTAGCCCAAGTCCCTGCTCAAGCAGAAGACCCTATACCATTTCAAACAAGTGGATGTCCAATCTCTTCTTGAAAACCTCCAGTGATGGAGCACCCACAGCCTGTGAAGGCAAGCCATTCCACTGATTAATTGTTCTCACTGTCAGGAAATTTCTTCTTATTTCTAGGTTGGTCCTCTCCTTAGCAATAGCAATAGCAGTTAGACTTATATACCGTTTCATAGGGCTTTCAGCCCTCTCTAAGCGGTTTACAGAGTCAGCATATTGCCCCCAACAACAATCTGGGTCCTCATTTTACCCCCCTTGGAAGGATGGAAGGCTGAGTCAACCCTGAGCCGGTGAGATTTGAACAGCCGAACTGCAGAACTGTAGTCAGCTGAAGTAGCCTGCAGTGCTGCATTTAACCACTGCGCCACCTCAGCTCTTGAATAGTTTCTATCCATTGCTTCTTGTTCTGCCTCTCAGGTGCTTTGGGGAATAGGTTGCCTCTTTTATGGCAGCCCCTCAAATATTGGAAGACTGCTATCATGTCACCCCTAGTCCTTCTTTTCATTAAACTTCTTGTGCCATATCCGTCATCGGACATTGGCGGTTGTGTTGGCAATCCTATTTTTGTCAAAAGCACAAGAAAGTGCTGAGTTTTGTCTAAACCAGTCCCTTAGGTTTTGAAGCCGTGATGTTCTTCTGCCTGGACCTCGTTTGCCTTCCATTTTTCCCTGGAGGATTAAGTGAAGTATGCTATATTTTTCCAGGTGTTGCATCACATGTCCAAAATATTCTGTAAAATTTCATTCAACTAGACATGCCCAATTCCTGCCACCGTTCTTTGTATGTTTTTATCTTCCAGTCCCCTGATCCTCTTTGTTGCTCTTCTCTGCACTCTTTCTAGAGTGTCTGCATCATTTTTATATCGTAGTAACCAAAACTGGATGCAATATTCTTCGGTGTGACGTTGACCAAGGCATTATAAAGTGGCACGAACGCTTCTAAACTGGCAGGAAATTGCTGTGGGTAGGCAAAAAGTTCTGATCAAAATTAATGGTGTGTCTAGTACCGGAAGAAGAGCATTCAAAATATTTGCAAACCGAGTGAGATGAACGTGGAAATGTGTGTTGTTCCCACAGTAAGGTGGGTTCATTGTAATCCCTCTTCTCCGATACCATGGATGTTAGTTGAGCTACATCAGTGGGACACTCCCGTGGAGATGAATCATCTCATTAGCAAGGGACTGATTGGGGTAGAGGCTAGAGACAGTAACGCCTATTCCCACAACTGACATGTTGTTTTAAGGAATGTGAGGCCTGATTCTGCAGCTGCAACTCTTCGGGTCAAGTAGGAGTTTGAAAGGGATGAAACTGGGGGAAACTCCTAATTCATTGTTCCAATTTGGCTGACCCACATTTTGTTTGTACAGTAACAACACCCACCGAGGGGGGGGGGGGAGGAAGAGACAGTTTTAAATTCTCCAAGCCACAAAGCTTACATCTAAACCATCCACAAGCAAATTATATCCGACGCACAGAAGAATTGTAGGTGCTAACAATTTGTACATATTAAGAAAGGAGAATTGAATAGAATAGAATATAGAATAGAATAGAATTCTTTATTGGCCAGGTGTGATTGGACACACAAGGAATTTGTCTTTGGTGCAGATACTCTCAGTGTATATAAAAAGAAAAGATACATTCGTCACAAATCATACAGTACAACACTTAATGATAATTTAGGGTACAAATAAGCAATCAAATCATACTAGGAAACATAAATTGTAAGGATGCAATCAACAAAGTTACAGTCATAAGTGGGAGGAGATGGGCAATAGGAAAGATGAGAAGATTAATAGTAATAATGCAGTGAAGAGTTTGACAGTGTTGAGGCAAGTATTTGTTTAGCAGAGTGATGGCATTCGGGGAAAAACTTCTTGTGTCTAGTTGTTCGGGTGCGCAGTGCTTTATAGTGTCGTTTTGAAGGTAGGAGTGAAACAATTTATGTCCAGGATGTGAGGGGTCTGTAAATATTTTCAAAAACCTCTTTTTGACTTGTGCAGTGTACAAGTGCTCAATGGAAGGAATGAAAATAATTGTCTTGAAGTTTACGTACTTTTATTGTAGAGTTCTCTGACCCAAAAGCCTCATAAAAGTTTTGATTTGATCTGAACTCGCATTTTCTATTTCCTAAGCTTATGGGATGGAGATTCAAAGCAAGGAAGTAGAATGGTTTCACCAGCCTATATAATAAAAGTCTGTTTCAAGAGATAAAAATGATTTGGGTAGTTAGTTACACAGATTTGTCTTTTTTTCTTTCTTGAAATATGCCACAGGCAGCCAAACCCACAGAAGCTTATGGCAGCTTAAAGAGTAAGAGTTTTCCCATATTTTATCTCTTGGTCCTTTATAGTAACCAAATTTCCAGTGTTCTTTTTCATCAGGAAATCCCAAGGCTACAAACTAATCTGAGAAGGCAAAAAACTACCCCAGAAGACAATATTAAACCAAACTATTCCCAAGTCGACTTATTTGGACATGCCTGCCAACTCATTAGAAGTAAAGGATGACTTGTAGATCTTTATTTTTATTTTTTTAAATTCTGCATATTTGGGCATTCTGCCACTTCTCTATTTGTGTCACAAGAAGGAGGGTAGCCTTTGCCCCACTTCTCCAAATATATATATTATAAACTTTTGAGTTTATAATATATTCCAAAAAAGATGTGGAGACTCTAGAAAGAGTGCAGAGAAGAGCAACAAAGATGATTAGGGGACTGGAGGTTAAAATATATGAAGAACGGTTGCAGGAACTGGGTATGTCTAGTTTAATGAAAAGAAGGACTAGGGGAGACATGATAGCAGTGTTCCAATATCTCAGGGGCTGCCACAAAGAAGAGGAAGTCAAGCTATTCTCCAAGGCACCTGAGGGGAGGACAAGAAGCAATGGGTGGAAACTAATCAAGGAGAGAAGCAACTTAGAACTGAGGAGAAATTTCCTGACAGAACAATTAATCAGTGGAACAGCTTCCCTCCAGAAGTTGTGAATGCTCCAACACTGGACGTTTTTTAGAAGATGTTGGATATCCATTTGTCTGAAGTGGTGTGAGGTTTCCTACTTAAGCAGGGGGTTGGACTAGAAGACCTTTAAGGTCCCTTCCAACTCTGTTATTCTAATTCCAATTGAGTTTGGAATTAAAATATAATCTGGTTTAATTTTAGCCTTTGTTATATTCTGCACCATGGAGAAACTTGGAAAGTTACTAAATCTAATCTCCATCTGCCATGAAAACCTGAGAATTTAACACAGGCTTTCAGAGAATTAATCCACTTCCATGGTTTTTTTTAAAGCCCAGGTGAGACATATATACACATAATTTAAGCTTTCCTTTAGGCTTTGAGGGCACACATATCTCTTCAGGTGAAGCTTTTCAACTCTTGATGAAAGCTTGTTCTCAGTTCAGTTCCAGTCTAGTCAAGATTTGGCCTATGTTGAATACCAATATTGCTCAGGTAGATATTTCAGTCATACAAGGTTTCTTTTTTAAAAAAATCATTGATTTTACAAGCCTATTATGCAACATTTCTTTGTTTCCCTGTTAAATGTCTGTACCTCGTAAGCAAAAATATTTGAGAGGAAACAAGAATATTTTGAACTCTGAAGCAAGGCTGTTTCAGATTTCTCTTCCAAATAGCCAATCTTCCTTCGTGAGAGTCAAAATTCAAGTTTTTATGGCGAATCGACGAAAGCCTCCTTTCTGTCTCTTTCTAGTTGGATATTTTAAGAACTGCACCATCTTGGCTTTGGTGCTGAAGGAGATGAGTCACCAATGGTGAAGATCTGTGCAACTTTTTGATCCAGAGTCTTGATTCAACAATTGTTGTTGTTTTTTTCTGGTTAAGATGCTCATGTTTCAGCAGTTCTGCAGAAGATGGCGTTGGGTAAGTGCACCTTACTATGTAGAGTGAGATAAATTGTATTTGCTGAAAATGCTGAAATCCCTGCTTCAAATGTCTCTTGGAAATAAGACACATGCATGCATTTCCATTCCCCATGATATCTGGTTGCGATAATTTTGAAACCAATCATTTTCAGAATATGTTCTCCAGTAGAACATGGTGGTTGAAGCCAGAATGTAATTAACTAGCTGTAGAATATATTCATGTGTGTGTCATAAGGTCCCACAGAGGATTCCTAATGTTTTTATTTTAAAAAGGCAGAATTTAATAGCGGGGACCTCTTAGTATTTTATCAGATGTATTTCTCACCTGCTATTTAGGAGCTCAGGAGGGCAAAAATCATGTTTCCTTTCTCTTATTTCCCCCACAACATCAGTTTCAGGATTGGGTTGATGTTATGTGATCTCTTCATCACAGTTCCAGATTATCAGGACTAGTGATCTGGTGTGCAATAATGTAAATAGCAATTATTATTCAGAATTTATCATAAGGAGTGGTCTCTAAGTAATATGAGATAATTAGAATTTGCCTAGCCCCAGACAATGTGTTCTGTCATTGCTGGAAACAGCCAAAATTCTTCATAAAACTTTTCAGTGTTTTAAAGTCCTATGTTTTTGAATTTTCTTTTCATACTACCTTCTATAACTAACTGGACTTTGGGAGGTGGTATATATGTATGTATGTATATGTGTGTATGTGTATGTATGTATATGTATGTGTGTGTGTGTGTGTGTGTATGTGTATGTATGTATGTGTATATATATATATATGTTGTATTTGTGCTGATAAATAAATAAAGGGAGACTAGTATAGATCTATTTCAAGCTATTTAGCTCTCATCAGCTAGCCATACCCTTACTGGGAATCGAACCTGTGCTGTATTGCATCTTAGGCAGATGTGTTAACCACTAAGCCACAGAGCTCAACTCCTTATCAGCCAAGCCAGGGTGAAAGGTATCTATTTAGATTTAGTAGGAAGTAGTGATCTCCCTCCCATATTTGGGCATACTGGGGGTTGTAAAATCTATATCTGTGTGTGTGTGTGTGTGTGTGTGTGTGTGTGTGTGTGTGTGTGTGTATCAGAGGTTCTACCAGTTCGCACCTATTCGGTAGAACCGGTTCATCAAATAGACCCAGAAAGCAGGCCACTCCTACAGAAGAGATTCCAAAAATTTTTGAAACCCATTTCTGCCTGGATGGCTCCCTGAGTGAGCCAATAGACAGAAAAGGGAAGCAGTATGCTCCCTCCCATATTTGGGCATACCAGGGGTTGTGATACAATATATATATGTGTTTGTGTGTGTGTGTGTGTGTAAGATGCTGAGCTTGTTGATCAGAAAGGTCAGTGGTCCAAATCCCTAGTGCTGCGTAACGGAGTGAGCCCCCGTTACTTGTCCCAGCTTCTGCCAACCTAACAGTTTGAAAGCATGCAAAAATACAAGTAGAAAAATAGGGACCATCTTTGGTGGGAAGGTCACAGCATTCCGCGCACCTTCAGCATTTAGTCATGCCGGCCACATGACCACGGAGACGTCTTCGGACAGCGCTGGCTCTTCGGCATTGAAACGGAGACGAATGATTAGCACATACGTGCGAGGGGAACCTTTACCTTTACCTTCACCCAGTGGTGGGATTCAAGCCAGTTCGCACCACTTCAGGAGAACCAGTTGTTAACGTTCTGAACAGTTTGGTGAACTGGTTGTTGGAAGAAATCATTAGGGCAGAGACGGGCTGTTAAATTATTTGAATCCCACCACTGCCTTTACTTTATTACCATGTAGCTCCATAGTTACTACTCTGGATTAACTAAAGGTAGAAAAAAAAGGAGGCACTGGATTCTACAACAGATACAAAGGGGAGACCCCAAGGACGCATGTTTTGGCATCACATGTCCCAAATACTCTTAACTTTCACTTTTTTACGGTTTTGATGATTTCCCTTGGCTTTCCCAGGCGCCTTAGCCTGTCACTATATCTTAGCCTACATCAAAATATCTGAAGTTGAGATTTTTACCATGCACCACTGAGCATCTCAGTAGCCTTGGTGGCGCAGTGGTTAGAGTGCGGTACTGCAAGCTACTTCTGCTGACTGCCAGCTGCCTGCAATTTGGCAGTTTGAAGCTCACCAGGCTCAAAGTTGACTCAGCCTTCCGTCCTTCCGAGGTGGGTCAAACGAGGACCCAGATTATTGGGGGCAAGAGGCTGACTCTGTAAACCGCTTAGAGAGGGCTGTAAAAGCACCGTGAAGTGGTATATAAGTGCTATTGCTATTGCTGTCTCTCCTTAGAAACCAAAACCATCAATCTACCAAACCTAAACTGAATTTTTCTTCTTATCTGAGTTTGTCTATTAAGGTTGCTAACTCTGCTTCCAGATCAATCCGTTCTCTTTTCTAAAACGAAGCCCCAGGACCAAAACTACATACATTTTCCCCTCCGCTGTCATTCTGCTTCAGCTAAATAACTTGTTTGTGTTGACCTTTGCAGAAATAAGGACTTTTGGATAGTTTTCCTTCCTCGTTTGGGATAATGCTGAGGATATTTTGCACTGGAAGGAATCCAAAAAACCGAGGCCAAGAACAGACAATTTCTTCAGCGCTAAGAACCCGGTATTCCCTTCTGGCAAATTCACCAGTGACACTTGAAACAGTAAAATAAAATAACACCCCCCCCACCCCCCCACCAAGCAATGGATGAGCTCTCGCCCAAAATGCCATGTTAATTGATAGGTGGTCTGCATATTTCGTGCTATTATCTCATATACTGTCATCCGCATTGTTTTAGCAGCAGGGCAAGGCAACAGCAAAATACATCACCACAGCCGTCCCAATGGACCCAGAGAAAAAAAAATCATGAAACTCTTTAATTGACTTCTTATGTGGGCTGAATAACTCTGAGAGCAGCTGAAGACAGATTCTGAGAAATTCGAGCTGCTATTAAGATAAGCCAGTTTTCTTTTCCTTCCTTGGGGATGGTTCTCTAGGATCCTAGGCAGGGCTTCGTGTCAAAATGCGGCGGGTGTAATTCGGGCTTAGCCTGTGGAAGGAACCGAACCACAGGGGTGGGCAAGCCATCTTTTATGATTATGCTTGACGTGTGAACGGAGCCATAGCAGTGAGTGGGATTCAACATTTCTTACTGCTGGTTCTGTGGGCGTGGCTTGGTGGGTGTGGCAGGAGAAGGATACTGCAAAATCCCTATTCCCTCCCCACTCCAGGGGAAGGATACTGTAAAATCTCCATTCCCTCCCCACTCCAGGGGAAGGATACTGTAAAATCACCATTCCCTCCCCACTCCAGAGGAAGGATACTGTAAAATCACCATTCCCTCCCCACTCCAGAGGAAGGATACTGTAAAATCTCCATTCCCTCCCCACTCCAGGGAAAGGATACTACAAAATCCCCATTCCCTCCCCACTCCAGGGGAAGGATACTGTAAAATCACCATTCCCTCCCCACTCCAGGGGAAGGATACTGTAAAATCTCCATTCCCTCCCCACTCCAGGGGAAGGATACTATAAAATCTCCATTCCCTCCCCACTCCAGGGGAAGGATACTGTAAAATCACCATTCCCTCCCCACTCCAGAGGAAGGTTACTGCAACATCTCCATTCCCTCCCCACTCCAGGGAAAGGATACTATAAAATCCCCATTCCCTCCCCACTCCAGGGAAAGGATACTGTAAAATCACCATTCCCTCCCCACTCCAGGGGAAGGATACTGTAAAATCTCCATTCCCTCCCCACTCCAGGGAAAGGATACTATAAAATCCCCATTCCCTCCCCACTCCAGGGAAAGGATACTGTAAAATCTCCATTCCCTCCCCACTCCAGGGGAAGGATACTGCAAAATCCCCATTTCCTCCCCACTCCAGGGGAAGGATACTGCAAAATCCCCATTTTCTCCCAATCAGCTGGGACTCGGGAGGCAGAGAATAGATGGGGGTGGGGCCAGTCAGGGATGGTATTTACCAGTTCTCCGAACTACTCAAAATTTCCGCTAACGGTTCTGCAGAACTGGTCAGAACCTGCTGAATACCACCTGTGAGCCATAAGGTCTTTTTTTCAATAAGGTAAATGTAAAGCATGTATGTGCTAGTCGTTCCTGACTCTAGGGGGCGGTGCTCATCTCCCTTTCAAAGAGCCAGCACTGTCCGAAGTCGTCTCCGTGGTCATGTGGCCAGCATGACTAAACGCCAAAGGCACATGGAACGCTGTTACCTTCCCACCAAAGGTGGTTCCTATTTTTCTACTTGTATTCTTACCTCCTTTTGAACTGCTAGGTTAGCAGAGGCTTGGACAAGTAACGGGAGCTCACTTCATTACCCGGCACTAGGGATTCGAACCGCTGAACTGCCAACCTTTTAGATCGACAAGCTCAGCGTCTTAGCCACTGAGCCACCTCATCCTTTTTTTCAATAAACCAGGTTTAATAAAAACAAACATAAAGGATGAACCCATGCAATCTGTTCTTCTTTTTTTGTCCAATATTGTCTGTTTCCATTTTTAAAGATAACGTCCTTGTATAAGTTTTATCGATAATTACAACGATAAATTATAAATGATTTCCAGATTTGTTTTGCTATCAATCTTCAGCCCCAGGGGGGAAGAATATGTTTTATCTCTAATGAGATTGACCGAAAGTGGCTTTTTACAGCTTTATTCAGTCAAATGCAAGACAGATAAACGTTGCTGTTTTCTTTTAATGCCAGATTGGATGGTTTTACTTAATACCTCATTGTTTCCTAAGAAAAATATCCTAAAAGAGAAAACTAATTGTGTTGGGTTATATGTGGTTAAGTTGGTTGTTTGCAGGCTGTCTGAAGATCTGGGCATTTCTGTAACCGCATGATTTGCTTGCTCTGAAATTCTGAAGAATGAAATTCAGACTGTGAAGCGGGTTTATATAATTATTTATTAATATCGTTTGACAGTTTCGTTGCTTGCTGATCCAACCTTGGCTCTCGAATCAATATGTGAATTCCCAAAGGATGGCATTTCAGTTAACCCTGAATATTGGTCTGCGTTTGGACGGCATGCCACATGCAACCCCCCACTTTTGTCCATTTGCTACTATTTTACTCCTAATTGTGACCGTCTGTTTAATTAGAACCTTACAGACATTTGTTTTGTCTGAACTAGGATGGCCTTTGTTTCAGTTTACAGAAATTGGAACTGAAACTTGTATCAGGCCCCAAGAGTATTGCAAATTCAAAATGGGAATTTCTCCAGGTACAGGAATGCAGAAATGGATTAATAAGATGGATCTCATTTGCCTGTGAACCTCATCCACATAGCATGTGTGAATAATGGCACGGTTTTAAGGAGGTGTGTTTTTAAGTGCGTCCTTCCACTGTCCTTTTCACAGCTCTGTGTTCTGACCTAGGCTTCCTGAGACAGTGGAAAGCACACGCTTAGTCCTTAAAACCCTCTTTTTATTTCAACAGCAGTGAATTAATGTTCATTCACAGCCCGTAATGAGTCACAAACAGTTTGTAAAGAGTCTGACAGAAGTCTGCCAAAGTCTTTCGGGATAAAGCTGATAAGCACCCACCTTTATCTCCCTTGAAACGCTGCCAAAGACCTAATTGGCAATTAGCTTTGCGGAACACAGAGTCAAAACCGCATGTCAGCGTTCCAAGTATGCTCTGCGCACGCACACACTGGGAACAGGCTCCCCCTGTTCCTCTGCCTCACTGATGTCTGACTCCAGAGGCAGCACATAACTCCCAGATGGCCTTCGCCCCTCTCTGCCTCCAGCACAGAGCCCTCGTCCAAGCCTTTCCCAGACTCTAGGACTGGCCTATGTTCCTACCCAACTTCCTCACTGTCTGACTCTGCTGCCAGCTCCGCAGACCACCGACGGACCACAACACCATCTACCTATCTAGGTACATGCTGGAAGATTTAAAATTTGATGATCTGATTGTAGCATCCTTGATGCTCTCTGAGCTTGGTTGTTTTCTTGCAGACGTTTCATGACCCAACTAGGTAGTATCATCAGTGCCGGAAGGGAGTGGGGTTTGCTTTCTGTTAATATACAAGTGTTTTGCCCTGTCAGTGTTTTTGATGGTTTCTTGATTAGGCTGTTGTTTACTGTTTGCCTGTATTGGCAATTCCTCAATTGAGATGTTGTTTACTGCTTGACTATTGGCCTAGTATTAATCTTGGTGTCTATATCTGCCTATGAGCCACAGAGGCGCAGTGGTTAGAATGCAGTACTGCAGGCTACTTCTGCTGCCTGCCGGCTGCCTGCAATTTCGCAGTTCAAATCTGACCAGGCTCATGGTTGACTCAGCCTTCCATCCTTCCAACCAGAGGTGGCATTCGGCAGGTTCTGACCAGTTCTGGAGAACCGGTAGCGGAAATTTTGAGTTGTTTGGAGAACCAGTGAATACCACCTTTGACTGGCCCTGCACTCATCTATTCTCTGCCTCCGAAGTCCCAGCTGATCGGGAGGAAATGGGGATTTTGCAGTATCCTTCCCCTGGAGTGAGGAGGGAATGGAGATTTTACAGTATCCTTCCCCTGCCATGCCCCAAAGCCATGCCCACAGAACTGGTAGTAAAAAAAATTGAATCCCACCACTGCTTCCAACGTAAGTAAAACGAGGACCCAAATTTGGGGGGGCAACATGCTGACTCTGAAAACCCCTTTAGAGAGGGCTGTAAAACACTGTAAAACGGTATATAAGTCCAAGTGCTATTGCTATCTGGGTTTTAAATGTTTTATTATGGGTTTTTTTTCCCCTAAAAAAAACTTCTGGGCATTCCATTGAATTAATAATAAATAAGAGAGAGCCGAGGTGGCGCAGTGGTTAAATGCAGCACTGCAGGCTACTTCAGCTGACTGCAGTTCTGCAGTTCGGCTGTTCAAATCTCACCGGCTCAAGGTTGACTCAGCCTTCCATCCTTCCGAGGTGGGTAAAATGAGGACCCGGATTGTTGTTGGGGCCAATATGCTGACTCTGTAAACCGCTTAGAGAGGGCTGAAAGCCCTATGAAGCGGTATATAAGTCTAACTGCTATTGCTAAGATGGATCTTACTTTTAATGAATTTCCTTTCAGCCTGTGCCCTAATAGTAATTGTCATTCCTCACATCCTCGAGAGCTTAATACATTACATTTTGTAATAAAAAAAGGAATGGAATGAGTTCATGTCTCATGGGTAGGTGTCACTATTAATCTCTTGCGACTTGTCACACGGAACAATTGTGGACTCGTTTTAATTAAAATGATATTTTCCAAAGTGGGCATTATGTTACCTGTGGGTATTTTGGACATAGAGAAGAGGCTTGGACTATGTTTTTCCTTGAAGACATTTGAATGTTGAATGTTGAATGTTGATTTTATTTATATGCTGCCCTTTTCCCCCGAAGGGGACTCAGGGCGGCTCACAACTCAACCAGGGAAGGGGGATACAAACAAGAATTTAAAACATAAAAAAAACCAATGCATGATTAAAACACAACAGTCATATCAATTCGAGACGGGGGCAACAGCTTTTTAGCCCCAGGCCTGTCGGAACAGCCAGGTTTTAAGGGCTTTGTGGAAGGCCTGGAAGGTGGTGAGGGTTTGAATCTCCACGGGGAGTTCGTTCCAGAGGGTCGGAGCAGCCACAGAGAAGGCTCTCCTCCGGGTAGTCGCCAGTCGGCATTGGCTGGCGGATGGAATTCGGAGGAGGCCTAATCTGTGGGATCTAATCGGTCTAGTGGAGGTAATTGGCAGCAGGCGGTCTCTCAAGTACCCAGGTCCAATACCATGAAGGGCTTTTATTTCACTTCTCACTCAAGAAGCTTCTTCAGTTCGGACTGAAGGAGGGTGGAAGGATTTATTCCATCCTCCCTAACTAACCACCAAATGACTGCAAGGAATATAAATCCTTCCATCCTTCAGTCAGAACTGAAGAAGCCTCTTGGATGAGAAGCGAAACGCCTTCAAGGAAAAGGATCATTAGGACAACCATGATCTGGATGACTGAGATTCTGCCTAGATATCTCGAGAAGGAATATTACAATGCAATGAATAAACTATTAAGGTAAAGGTTCCCCTCATACATATGTGCTAGTCGTTCCCGATTCTAGGGGGCGGTGCTCATCTCCATTTCAAAGCCAAAGAGCCAGCGCTGTCCGAAGACGTCTCCGTGGTCATGTGGCTGGCATGACTAAACGCTGAAGGCGCATGGAAGGCTGTTACCTTCCCACCAAAAGTGGTTCCTATATTTTTCTACTTGCATTTTTTACGTGCTTTCAAACTGCCAGGTTGGCAGAAGCTGGGACAAGTCACGGGAGCTCACTCCGTTATGCGGCACTAGGGATTTGAACCACCGAACTGCTGACCTTTCTGATCGACAGGTTTAGCGTCTTAGCCAGTGAGCCACCACGTCCCTATTCAATAAAATATTAAGCAACACACACAAAAAAGAAAAATGCAACTCCTCTTACACAGTGACCAGTGGAGGAAATTTCATTACATTTTGGAGGAATCGAAAAGAGCTTCTTTTGGAATTCAATGCCACTCCGAATTCACAAGATCCCCTTTCACCCCAAATAATGAGCCGGCTGGGGTATTTGAGGTGACTTTCACATCCGCATAATTGTGGTTCCTTTCCCATCGATGATTTTTAAGGCCAAGAGGCTGCTGAGAATCCCAAAGGAGCTCTTAGCTTTCCCTAAAGTGACCGTTAATGTAAAAATTGGCCGGGGATGTTGCAACTTGACAAACTCCCTGGTTTTTTTGTCATCTCAGGCCGGCGGGAATTTAAAAAAAAGAAAAAGGAAAGGGAAAAAAAAACGGGGAAAGAAATGTAGACAAACTTCGGAACCCATGCCAAAAGGTGTGGGCTTTTTTTTGTGCGTGTGTGCAGATTGCATGATATGCAGGCCTAGGTTGTGTTGTGTGTGTGTTTCTGTATATATATGCATGCGCACACACACACAAACATGCACACACACAATTCTGCCTACTTGCAGCCAAGAATTTTGGCAAATGGCACCGTGCGATTGTTGCTCCTTGCCTTCTGAACAACGGAAGTCAACTTGGAATGTCACATTTTGCAATCGGGCGTCTATTTTTAATTTCACCAGAATCCGTGGCCTGCAGGCACTCGTTCCACGGGATAGGGACCGTGGTTCTCTTCTCCCGCACACTCGCTCCAAAGGGCTTTCCCACCCCAGCCTACACCCAGAGGAGACGGCCTCCTCACGAGTGCGATGGTTTTGAACGTAAGCGCCCGGGGGTGGGTGGGGTGGGGGTGGGGGGGAGAAACGCTCCATTGGCAAAGGGTCATTTTGCTTTCTTGGCAGCCCGTGCCTTTATAAAGCAGAACAAAGGGCCTTCCTGTGAGCCTGACACTGGCTTTGTGGCTAGTGAAGATGTGGCATGGAACAGACGTGCACATCTGGTGCCGTTTAACCGGCTGCAGGAAAAAGAAGGGGATTGACTATGTTGCTCGGTGCTGAGAAGGGAGCAGCGGCGCAGATGCCTTTCATCTGTGTGTCAGGGCGGGAGACCCAGACCCTGTTGAAGGATCGTTTCATCCAGAGTGACCAGGAGACTGGGAGGTGTAACTGCTCAACATCTGGAGAAGGCGAGGGGTTCGCCATTCTGGATTCATAACGCGGGTCCCTGGATGAGCAATAGGCCGCCAAGAGGTGTGGTACACAACTGCAACTCCCACCCATCCCCAATGGGGAAAAGTATGAGTGAGGTTGGGTCCAGATGTTGCATTAAGGCATGAATGGAGTTGGCTCGGTGCGCTCTATGCAGCCAGCAATTTTTCTGCTTTGTCAAGAAACCTTGATGAAAACAAACCCTCAAGTTGCCACCATATATTTTAGCGGATGTTTGAACTTGCAGCAGCAATGAAAAAAAAGAGACTTTAACGACCGGGTCCTTGCACTTACGACTGCTGTACCATCCCCATAGTCACTTGATCAAAATTCGGGTGCTTGGCAACCAGCATGAATTTACATCCCGGACAGTGGTGGGATTCAAATAATTTAACAATCGGTTCTCTGCCCTAATGACCAGCTGGGTAGGTGTGGCTCAGTGACCCTGTGACTGTGTGGGTGTGGCCTGTGGCATGACAAAACCACGCTCGACTAAGCCGCGCCAGATTAAACCGCGTCGCTGACGTCATCAACAGGGCGACAACAGCGAGCACGGAGAAAGAAGGGCGCTTTAAATAGCGCTTTGAAAGCAAGCCGATTCAACTTAAGGTAAGGGTTAGCTTTAGGGTTAGCTTTAGGGTTAGCTTTAGGGTTAGGGTTAGCTTTAGGGTTAGGTTAAGGGTTAGGGTTAGGATTAGGTTTAGGGTTACGTTAAGGGTTAGGTTTAGGGTTAGGTTTAGGGTTAGGTTAAGGGTTAGGGTTAGGTTTAGGATTAGATTTAGGGGGGTTAGGTTTAGGTTTAGGGGTTAATTTTAGGTTTAGCGTTTACAGCGTGCTTCTGTCTCCGCGCTGTTGTCGCCCTGTTGATGACATCAGCTACGCGGTTTCGTTGAGCGTGGTTTAGTCGAACGCGGTTTTGTGGTGGAACCGGCATGGCCAACTCAACATCACTCAGGTCGATGGGCACTTTGCCTTAGCTGTTACAATGTAATAACGGTTAACCGAAGAGGCAGTTTCTGTAAGCAGGGCAATCAAGATGAGGCTAGAAACAACACCAGAATGTTGCCTTCCTGCCCTCCTTACAGGATTAGCCCTGCAAAGTGGGGGGGACGGGACCCAAAAGGAGATTTCTTCCAACAACCGGTTCTCTAAACTGCTTAGAAAGTTAACAACCCGTTCTCCCGGATAGGTGTGAACCGGCTGAATCCCACTACTGATCCCGGGGTGCTGGGATTAACCGCCTGCAACCTTTCCAGCTGGTTTCTGACAAGCAAAGTCAAAGAGAAGAGCTGGATTTGCTGCATAACCCCCCAGCCACGCCAAGGCAGGGTTGGGCCAGTGTCTTGGGGTGGAGAGCAGGTCGCACATCTCCCCGAGGGACCAAGATGCGCCCAGCACCAACAAGGTCCGGAAGTAGTGCCCATGAGACTCAGCAAGAGAAGAGGCACTGGAGAATCGGTTCCACCACAAAACCGCGTTCGACTAAAGCGCGCTCGACGAAACCGTGTAGCTGACGTCATCACAGTGCGACGAAAAAAGCACGCTGCAAACGCTAACGCTAAAATTAACCCCTAAACCTAAACCTAACCCCCCTAAACCTAATCCTAAACCTAACCCTAAACCTAACCCTAAACCTAACCCTTAACCTAACCCTAAACCTAATCCTAACCCTTAACCTAACCCTAAACCTTAACCTAAACCTAACCCTTACCTTAACTTGAATCGGCTTGCTTTCAAAGTGCTATTTTTTTTCCGCGGTCGCTGTTGTCGCCCTGCTGATGACGTCAGCGACGCGGTTTAATCGGGCGCGCTTTAGTGGAGCGCGGTTTTGTCGTGCCACAGGAGAATCAGCCCTGGCCGCTTCTCTCCGCAGTGGACAGATGAAAGGAGGGAGCCACAGCAGAAGGATGAAAGAGCCACAGGTTGCTGACCCCCTGGCTTTAGGGGCCAGATAATATGACGCAAAAGCCACTCTTCCTCCGATGAAAGCCAAGACTGTCATTTCTTCAAAAAGGCAGCGTGAACTCTGCCCAAGCTTCTAAGAAATGCTTAGTGCCTCCTCTGGTCCCACCAAGTCAAAGATTCTGGGAACACAGCAACGCGGAGATCTGAGGTTCTTGAGGAGGAAATCAAGTTATCCGAAACACGCTGCTAAGGCTAAGACCCTGGGAACAGAGTTCACCATATGTCGGGTCTCCTAAAGGAGGAGGGTGGGAAGAGCTCGTGTGTCATGTTGTTTGGTAAACATCTCCAGAACATGAAGACTGCAAGGCTTTGCAAGTGACATAGGAGAGGCTTATTGTGGTTTTCCAAAATGCAAGCAATTTCTCCACGGGGACCAATTTTTTACATATGTGAGGACACGGCATAAAAACAACACGCTCCACAGTCTCTGGTGCCAAAGCTTATAAGTTCTTCCATAAAGAGGCATGTATGCTGATGTATCTATCAGTCTTTAAAAACTTTATAGGCATGTATAACAGGCACCACCTCGCCAAAACGAAGCACTTCCAAGTCTTACAGAGTTAATAAATAATATTCTCTTTTAAGTTCCAACTTAAACTGGGGGGAACCTGGTGAGATTCCAGCTGTAGCTGGATCGACTTTGATGAAAAATGTAGTTTGGAATCCTTTGCTCAAATCCAGCCCTTTGAGGAAGGTTGAAATCCATGCGGATTTCAGTTACTCTTGAATAAACACCCAGTGTTATCTTATAGATTTATTGTCTTTTTTTTTTCTGTGGGCACATTAAAAATGAATTTCTGTTATGGGGGAGGTAGGTGGAATGAAAATTTATTATATAGATAGATGGAGGGAGGGAGAAAGAGATGATGGATGGATGGATGGATGGATGGATAGATAGATAGATAGATAGATAGATAGATAGATACATACATACATACATACATACATACATACATACATACATACATACAAGAGGGACGCGGTGGCTCAGTGGTTAAGATGCTGAGCTTCTTGATCAGAAAGATCAGCAGTTTCGGCGGTTCGAATCCCTAGCGTCACGTAACCGAGTGAGCTCCCGTTACTTGTCCCAGCTTCTACCAACCTAGCAGTTTGAAAGCACATAAAAATGCAAGTAGAAAAATAGGAACCGCCTTTGGTGAGAAGGTAACAGCGCTCCATGTGCCTTCAGCATTTAATCATGCTGGCCACATGACCATGGAGACGTCTTCGGACAGCGCTGGCTCTCCGGCTTTGAAACAGAGATGAGCACCGCCCCCTAGAGTTGGGAACGACTAGCACATATGTGCAAGGGGAACCTTTACCTATAGATAGATGATAGAGGGAGGGAGGGAGGGAGAGAAAGAGAGATAAACACGCAAACAAACATGGATAGATACCATCTGGTTGTAACACTACCTCCAGTTCTCCATTTATTTAGCAACAATGGGACTTTAAAACCTTACCTGTTGGTAACAGGTATGGTGGTAGCTCAGGTACCAAACTTAGCAATCTTTGATCCTAGGATGCAAATCTAAAAAAAGTCAAATGTGACCATCCCTAGTTTAGGTAAATACACACCAGATTTTCCTTTGGTGTTGTGTCCCTAAGCTGTCTCTATGGTCATTCAGTGGAGATGCTTTTTGGGGGAAGGGGGGGTTGAACCTGCGGGACAGTTTTGGACAGAAGAGGTTCTGTGCCCCACAGGTGTGTGTGTGTAATGTATTAATGCACATACACACCTCCAATTCCACTTGGTTTGAACTTGGGGTTTTCAGTCGCTTTGGCTGCAAGTAGCAGGGGTGGGTTTCAACTGGTTCGCGGCGGTCCCTGCGAACCGGTTGGTCAGCGAACGCGGAAGTAAGTAACTTCCGGGAACGGCGAAGGCCCACCCGCGCGCCCGCACTCCTTACCCGGTTTTGACGAGTTCTGCGCTTCCACACATGCGCAGGACGCATACAGCGCCTGCGCAATCCTCCAGGAGCAGCTGTAGCATCGCACAGACGCTAGTACGCATGCGTGCGCTGCGTGTGTGCATGCGTGTGCACGTGCGCACCGCATGCGTGCGCGAGGATGCCGCCGGCCCCGTTCCAACCGAACCCCCTGATGGCGGGGCTATTCTCGCTGGTCTTCTAGGTCAGCCTCTAAGGCTCCACAGATACATCAACCAGCCGTCCAGACTGGGACTATCTGCCCATCCGAGTCTTCCGAAGAGGACTAGCAAGCATTACTAAGTCCGAAAGGTTAGGGGGAGCTGCAGGCTGTGGCGCTCATTGAACCCGGCAGCTTGTCCAGTCCCCCCCGCATCCATCTCTCTCCCCCTCCCTAAGAGCAGGGGCAATGGTGAAATGCAACATTTTCTCACTACCGGTTCTGTGGGTGTGGCTTGGTGGGTGTGGCAGGGGAAGGACACTGCAAAATCCCCATTCCCTCCCGGTCAGCTGGGACTCGAGAGGCAGAGAATAGATAGGGGGGCGGGGCCAGCCAGAGATGGCATTTGCCGCTTCTCCGAACTACTCCAAATTTCCGCTACCGGTTCTCCAGAACCTGCTGAATTTCATCCCTGAGCAGGCGGTGCTCTGTTATTGGATGTTTTTAAAGAAAAAAAAGACTGGACAGTCACTTCTCTGAAACAGGATAGGTTTCTCCTTGCCTGAGCAGGGGGCTGGACTAGAAGACCTCTAAGGTCCCTCCCAGCTCTATTCTATTCTAAGCTGGGCAACTTTAAACCTGGGGGGACTTCAGCCCCCATTCTGTGAGTTGAAGTCCCCCAGGCTTAAAAGTTGCCAAAGTTGGAGAGACCCCTGCTTTGGCGGGTCCTTGCTGGGGTAAGAGGGAGAGAGGGAGAGTACCCGCGGCAGAAGGAAGAGCCTGGTGGGCGGAGGCTTTTCTTTTCTCCCCCACCTTCTTCTTCTTCTTCTCTCTCTCTCCCCCTCCCATTTTTGGGGAGACTAGCTCTTCCTTCTCCTCCTTCTTCTCCTCTTTTTTTCTCTCTGCTCTTGTTCTGGTCCTCCTCCTCTCTCGCGAGAGAAAAGGGCTACGATACTTGAAGAGTTGTGGGGGGGTTAGTTGAGGGGTGGGGGGAGCCCGAGAGAGAGAGAGAGAAAGAGGGAGGGGGCAGAGAGAGAGAGAGAGCAGAGGGGAGGGGACAAGGAGGTGGAGGTGGCGGAGGGAAAAGCGGGCGAAGGCAGAGCGAGCGAGCCTGGAAGGCGGACGGGCGAGCGGAGCGCTGGATGCGGTGGCTGCGAGCGTTTGCAAGAGGCGGAGAAGCGGCGGCAGCGTCTCCCGTGGGTACAAGCTCCTTCCCGGGACGGGGCTTGGGAGGCTTTGCGGTGGGGCAAAAGAAGAAGGAGAAGGAGAAGGAAAAGAAGGAGAAGGAGGGAGGGAAAAGCGCTTCTCCTCTTCCCGAGGCGGCTGTCAGCGCGCGCGGGCATCCTTTCTTTTTTTTGCAGCGGGCGCCCGCTTGGGGAAGGGGCGTTGCTCGCGCGTGGGGGAGGACGGGGCTCGCTTGCCAAGACTGGAACTGCCGGCCGTCTAACGGGGCTCTCTCGTCCTTCTTTTCCCCCTCACTCAGGTCCGGTAGGGAAGAGCCTCTGCTGAGCGCCCCGGGTTAGCCAAGGAAGGAAAGAAAGGAAGGAAGGAGGGAAGGAAAGAAGGAAAGAAAGAAGGAAGGAGCCGGGCGAGGAGCGAGCCCTTTGCAGCGGCGCGGGCGCGATCCCAGGGCGAGGGGCAGCCGTGCAAGGCAGGACCAGAAGAGGAGGAGGAGGAGGAGGAGGAGAAGGGAGACAGCCGCGCCACCGGGCATCCTCGCCACCGCCGAGATGCGGCTGGGCAGATTGCTCGTGACCATCGCCTGGGGCTTCTCCGGGCTGCTGCTCGCCTCGCCTTCCCCGGGCGAGGGGATCGCCGCCGCCGCCGAAGGCAGCCTGAGAGCCGCGGAGGGCCCAGCCGCCGCCGCCTCTTCCCCCTTCGCCGCCAAGGAGACCAACAGCCGGGCCAGCAGAGCCAAGAGAAGAGGGCAAGCGGGGGTTGCCGCCGGGCACGACGCGCTGAAAGGGTAAGTGCCGGGGATGGAGGGGGGGACGGGGGGGGAAAGTCCACAGGGGAAGGGCAGGACCAACCGTCGGGACCCTCCCCAGCTCTCCACCCTGCTCCCCAATCCCGCAGCTGGGTCTCTCTCAACTGGCTAGCCAGCAGCCTCCAGATGTGGAGCTGTCAAAGAGGTCTTCTGCGCCCCCCCGTCCTGCACACCTGGAGGGTTGAAGCTGGCTGGAATCGGGACCCGCTGATCCTCGGGACCCAACTTTCCAGAAATGGGACAAATCCCCCCCCCGCTTTGCTTCTTAAGGGCTGGGGGAATCTTTCTGCCCCACCTGACTTGCCAAGGGATGGGAGAGACGCCCAATGGGCTCCCTTGCTTCTGAAGGATGCAGGGGGTTGTCTGGGAGATAGCATCCCCCCCTGGCTGTCTCCCCGGCAACGGGGCTAGAAAAAGGATGCAGAGGTGGAAAGAGAGACTCTGTACACAGCTGGAGTCCCAGGAAACTGTAGCTTGCTTCCAACGGGGCTCAGTCAGCTGGCCCGAATTAGTGCAAAAAAAAAACCTGACTTTCCTTTCCACGCCAAAAAAATAATAATAATAAAAAAAATCCCGCAGCATCTTAAGAGAATGCGCCTTTTATTGCAACGGCCCTTTATTTATCAAACTCATTTGCTGCCCCGTCTGGCGGTTCAGTTTGTCACCAGTTTCTCTTCCTGGTTTTGACAGTTAAGACTGTGGGATAGGCTGATTCAGGGAAGGGTTAAAGCTCAACTTGGAAATAGTTTAAGGGGTAGAGAAGTGGCGAAACCTCTCCAGACTGGGAAAAGTCAGCATTTGCTGTAAACTGCTGTGAAATTGCACTATTCCCCTTTTTCCTCTCCCAAGATGGGGGATACAATCCCAAGATACATCCCAAGAAATGTATTGTTTGTAAGGAGAATATTTCACTTGCTACCATTCTTGCCAAAAAAATATATGTTGCCCTGGTTAAGTGTGTGTGTGTGTGTGTGTGTGTGTGAGAGAGAGAGAGAGAGAGAGAGAGAGAGAGAGAGAGAGAGAGGAGAGAGAGAGAATCTTAAATTCCTGGAAAACAGTTGCCAGAAGTGGGATTTCTATATGTATTGAACACGGAGAAGAGAGAAATGAATAGTCTGAGCAGTTGGTGAGGTTTTGGGGTGCCCTTCAGAGTTAAGTTGCTTTAAATTCCGACGAACAGAATGGCTGCTAAGCTCCTGATAACTTCTAGCATTACCTTTTGGTACTTAGGGAGGTGTAGAGAAACATTTAAAACAGGTGCATATCTTCCTATCTTGTGCTTGTTTCCATAATTGCATTTGGATGCAGACGATCTGATTTCAACCCCAGCTATGTTACTCTATATCAGTGGTTCTCAACCTGTGGGTCGGGACCCCTTTGGGGGGGGTAGAACGACCTTTTCACAGGGGTCGCCTAAGACCATCGGAAAACACATATTTCCGATGGTCTTAGGAACCGAGACACCAATTTTATGGTTGGGGGTCACCACAACATGAGGAACTGTATTAAAGGGTCGCGGCATTGGGAAGGTTGAGAACCACTGCTCTCTATAAATATGGAGGGGTGTACAGCCGCAAACTGTTGTCTCACTAAAGTTGGTGTTCCATTCGCGAGAGATGTTGTTTTAAAGTTCTAAAGATTGTCAGGTCATTCATTCATTGTCCCTGGTTTTTGATGTGCAGTGAGCATCCTACTATGCTATTGCAGATTGTGCATATTTAGAACAGAATAAGAGGGTTGGAAGGGACCTTGGAGGCCTTCTAGTCCAACCCCCTGCCTAAGCAGGGGACCCTGTACCAATGGATATCCAGTCTCTTCTTGAGAACAATACCAATATTTAGGCTCGGCAAGTCTTCTCTGTGATAATTCAGTTAATAAACTTGGGATATCTGTAGAACTGAGTGTGTTTGCTTTCACTAAGTGGATTCATTTGGAGTTTATAATGTTGCATCTTGTTTTCTGTTTGTGCTGTGGTCTTGTGTATTATGGTTAAACTACAAAGCTGCTAAGACTTAATAAATCAGGGTAAGTCCTGTGGAATTTTGGGGAATGTTCTTTTCAAGAACACATGCATACAATTTGGCTTTTAAGTGGCTGACATACGAAACATTCTCTTTTGGCCATGCATTGGGAGTGACAAATTTGGGCTCCCTTCAGGATTTTGCATTTGAATATGGGACCGGAAAGGTCCAAGGTCCAGGAGTTTTACTGTCAATTGAAAAGTGGGGGGGGGGAACGCCTTTTTACGAAGCATCTAGAGATTCTGGTGAGCCTTTCTTGAAGATTTTAAGAGCTTACTTACAAATGGTGCCGGTTGTTGCCTTTTTTCACATTGGCCCTTCTTGTGATTTGGTGAAGAGTGACCAAGTGTGTGCATGAATATTGGGTTGGACTAGAAGACCTCCAAGGTCCCTTCCAGCTCTGTTATTCTGAATATCTGTAATGTAATGTAATGTAATGTAATGTAATGTAATGTAATGTAATGTAATGTAATGTAATGTAATGTATGTATGTATATGGTGGCTCAGTGGCTAAGACACTGAAGTCGATCAGAGAGGTCAGCAGTTCGCCGGTTTAAATCCCCAGCACCGCGTATCCGAGTGAGCTCCCGTTGCTTGTCCCAGCTTCTGCCAACCTAGCAGTTCAAAAGCACGTTAAAAATGCAAGTAGAAAAATAGGAACCACCTTTGGTGGGAAGGTAACAGCGTTCCGTGCGCCTTCGGCGTTTAGGCATGCCGGCCACATGACCATGGAGACGTCTTCGGACAGCGCTGACTCTTCGGCTTTGAAATGGAGATAAGCACCGCCCCTAGAGTCGGGAACAACTAGCACATATGTGCAAGGGGAACCTTTAACTTGTGTGTGTGTATGTGTGTGTGTACAGAATAACATATATTCAGAATAACAGAGTTGGAAGGGACCTTGGAGGTCTTCTAGTCCAATCATCTGCTTAAGCAGGAGACCCTGTATTATTTTGGATGCATGGTTGTTTAATGTCTTCTTAAAAAGCTCCTTCTGAAGTTGTGTGTGTGTGTGTGTCTTGTGTGTTTGTGCGCACATGGGGTGTGTGCACAATGTGAAAAAGAAAGGGAGATTTCACAAGGCATGCAACCCATACAATTGTTGACTAGCAGGATGACTATGAAAGCAGACATTTTAGTTTAATTAGAATTGCAATATCTGGATTTTTGTACGTTGGTAAGATATTATTGTTGGGAAGATGCACTCATTCTGTGTCCATCCGTATATAAATGGTAATGGAAAGAGGGGGAAAAATAAGGCTGTGATTTCTTTTTGGCATCATTTTAATATATTCTAGAACATTCATTTGGGAAGTACACTAACCTCCTGATGATGGACTACAAGAATTACATACTTTTACTTCCTTTTGTTTTTGGATTGTGGACAGATCAAATGGGTCACTGATCCATTTTGTGACATTTCACACACCGGTATTTTGACTACTTTCTCCTTCCCAATCCTTCAGGCTCCAGAAAGTTCAAAACTTTTCCAAGACCAAAACCATTTTCAGAGAAGTGGAAGGGAAAAAAATATCTTTCCAGCCTCTTTTGACTGTATCTAAGAGGAAGCAAAAGCAGAACTTTTTTTTTTAAAAAAAAATCTTTATTGTGGTTGTTTACTTTGCAAAGAATAAACTCGGCTGTCCTAGACTGGAATAAGCTCTTGTGTAGATTAATTCAAGTCTGTCTTAATTTTTTTTTTTGAAAAGTACATTGAATGATTAAATGAAACGTTTAAAGATGAATTATAGTCTATGCATCGTTTTGAAATGACATTGCTATGTCTTCCTTGTTTGGGGGAGGATTTGCTTATTTGCGTATTTGCATAGTTTATACTCTTCTGGGCACATGACTTAGGAGTTCTTAAGAGTCTCGTATTGATTATCCCAGAAAAAGACCCCAGGCGCCCTAAGTCTATAGTTCTAGCCATCGTCTTTCCTTCCTTCCTTCCTTCCTTCCTTCCTTCCTTCCTTCCTTCCTTCCTTCCTTCCTTCCTTCCTTCCTTCCTTCCTTCCTTCCTTCCCTCCCTCCCTCCCTCCCTCCCTCCCTCCCTCCCTCCCTCCCTCCCTCATAAGTGGTATTCAGCAGGTTCTGACCAGTTCTGGAGAACCGGTAGTGGAACTTTTGAGTAATTCAGAGAACCGGTAAATACCACTCTGACTGGCCCCGCCCCCATCTATTCTCTGCCTCCTGAGTCTCAGCTGATTGCGAGAAAATTGGGATTTTGCAGTATCCTTCCCCTGGAGTGGGGAGGGAATGGGGATTTTGCAGTATCCTTCCCCTGGAGTGGGGAGGGAATGGGGATTTTGCAGTATCCTTCCCCTGGAGTGGGGAGGGAATGGAGATTTTGCAGTATCCTTCCCCTGGAGTGGAGAGGTAATGGGGATTTTGCAGTATCCTTCCCCTGGAGTGGGGAGGGAATGGGGATTTTGCAGTATCCTTCCCCTGGAGTGGGGAGGGAATGGGGATTTTACAGCATCCTTCCCCTGGAGAGGGGAAGGAATGGGGATTTTGCAGTATCCTTCCCTTGGAGTGGGGAGGGAATGAAGTTTTTGTAGTATTCTTCTCCTGGAGTGGGGAGGGAATGGAGATTTTGCAGTAATCTTCCCCTGCCACGCCCACCAAGCCACACCACACCCACCAAACCACGCCCACAGAATGGTAGTAAAAATGTTTGAATCCCACCACTGCCTTTCTTTCTTTCTTTCTTTCTTTCTTTCTTTCTTTCTTTCTTTCTTTCTTTCTTTCTTTCTTTCCTTCCTTCCTTCCTTCCTTCCTTCCTTCCTTCCTTCCTTCCTTCCTTCCTTCCTTCCTTCCTTCCTTCTTTCTTTCTTTCTTTCTTTCTTTCTTTCTTTCTTTCTTTCTTTCTTTCTTTCCTAGACTAGTCCAAGGCTGTTTAGGATATTCAAAGTGTACATCAAATGAACTATATTTTATAGTATCTTAGAAGCCTAGGATTTAGGGTTGTGCAATGCTTTGGATCTAATTCCAAAAAGAGTTATGAATGGGAGCCCTTATCTACAGTCTTAAAAAAAACAGCCGCTCCCTTTTTCTGGCATCGTGTAGTGGGACTGCAGAGGGCAACTGCGCAGCCCAAGAAAAAGACATAGCCGCCTTCAAGAGCTGTAGGTGGACATTACATTGGCCTTTTACATCTTTTTTTGAGAGGGAACTAAGCTTTTTTCCCCTGAATGCTAAGAAGAAAGGATGCTATTTCACTATTTAGAACATTGTTTCCCCAACCTTGCTACCTTTATGATATGTGGACTTCAACCCCCAGAATTCCCCAGCTGATTAAAGATGAGAAACAAGGGCTCAGATATAACAGAATAAGAGAGTTGGAAGGGACCTTGGAGGTCTTCTAGTCCAACTCCTTGCTCAAACAGGACACCCTGTACCATTACAGACAAATGGTTGCCCAGTTTCTTCTTAAAGAGCCGAGGTGGCGCAGTGGTTAAATGCAGCACTGCAGGCTACTTCAGCTGACTGCAGTTCTGCAGTTCGGCTGTTCAAATCTCACCAGCTCAGGGTTGACTCAGCCTTCCATCCTTCCGAGGTGGGTAAAATGAGGACCCGGATTGTTGTTGGAGGCAATATGCTGACTCTGTAAACCGCTTAGAGAGGGCTGAAAGCCCTATGAAGCGGTATATAAGTCTAACTGCTATTGCTATTACTGCTATTAAAAAGCCACCAGTGATGGAGGACCACGTACTACTTGTTGAGTCAAGCTGTTCCACTGATTAATTATTCTCTCAGGAAATTTCTTAATTCTAGGTTGGTTCTCTCCTTGATTAGTTTCTATCTGCTCCTCCTTGTTTTGCCTTCAGGCGCTTGGAAGAAGAGGCTGACCCTCCTCCCTCTTCTTTGTGGCAGCCCCTGAGATATTGGAACACTGCTATCATGTCACTTCTAGTCCTTCTTTTAGTTAAACTAGACCTACCCAATTCCTGCAACTGTTCTTCATGTGTTTTAGCCTCCGGCCTCATACAGTATAGCAATAGCACTTAGACTTATATACTTTACAGTCCTCTCTAAGCGGTTTACAGAGTCAGCATATTGTCCCCAACAATCTGGCTCCTCATTTTACCAAGCTTGGAAGCATGGAATTTCACCGGCTCAAGGTTGACTCAGCCTTCCATCCTTCCGAGGTGGGTGAAATGAGGACCCAGACTGTGGGGGCGATATGCTGACTCTGTAAACCGCTTAGAGAGGGCTGAAAGCCCTATGAAGCGGTATATACGTCTAACTGCTATTGCTATTGCTATTGGAAGGCTGAGTCAACCTTAAGCCAATGAGAATCAAACTGCTGGCAGTCGGCAGAATTAGCCTGCAATAGTGCATTCCAGGCAATGCACCACCTGGATAGTGTATGCAATATATACGGTAATATATTGGACACTTTCTCTCTGTCCCTCCCTCCCCCCTAGACACAAAAAATCATCTTTTAATCTATGTTCCTGCTCCTGAAAACACTGAACAAAGGTTTGGGGTTTGTTCTGGGATAGCTTGAGAATTTGGCGCTCGTGTTCAGAGGTGAATTAGCACTTGCAGGCGAAATGGAGTCTTGTGACACATCAAAATGAGCACTTTTGTGATTCCATAACAATGTTTTCAACTTTGGGTTTCAATTAGTTACTTGTTCAGGCCCAGCAGGAGCTGTGGGAGCTGCCACCTCCAACAGCAAGGGGCCCTATGAGTCGGCCCTGGAGGATGTGGAGGACCCTGGACAGGGTTCCAATTTCGAACAGGGCACAGAGAGACTGGTTGGCCACCAGGAGGCACCTGAGCCTTGGATCAGTGTGGAGGAGACAAGGGAAAGTGATCCAGAAGCCAGCAGGGAGTTGTTTCTGGATGCACGCCATCGAAGAGCTACTAGGCGTCAGGAACAATTACGCAATTACAGGAGGTAATTGCACTCAGCTGATGGTCATTAGGCTCCTCTCCAGACTATAAAAAGGCTACTTGTGCACACACCCTCTTTGCAGAAGTCAACACAGAATCGAATGTCGGAGAACTTTGTATGAGCTTGGCAGGCTGGATTGCTGCCAAGCCTTATCTGTGTTTATTGCTGCCCAAGCTTGTCTGTGCTGGGTTGCTGCCAAGGACCTGTTTGTCTGTTAATTAAATGCCGTAATTTATCTCTGGCTCGGAGTGTGCTTTGGTGTGGAACGAGGGGGGGTGTCAAAACACATAGGTATATCAAATACATATTGAAGAACTACTCAGCGTCAAGAACAACTACGTAATTACAGGAGGTAATTACGCTCAGCTGATAGTCATTAGGCTGTTGCCAAGATCCTTATCTGTTTGTGTACTTGGCTTTCAGCCACTGAGATTCTGGTCTTGTTATTAAAGGACATTCTCATTAAGCGTGTCTTGGCTTTCGTTACTAGACAGAGGAGGGGGTCAGAACAGTTACTATTGCAGTTTTCTGACATTTTGGAGTGTATTGGAATTCTGAGCTTAGTATTCTTCAAAGTCAATACTTAACACCAATAAATGAATATGATTAACCTCAGTGGTGGGATTCAGCCAGTTTGCACCTATTCGGGAGAATCGGTTGTTAACCTTTTAAGCAGTTTGGAGAACTGGTTGTTGGAAGAAATCTCATTTTGTTTTTTCCCACTTTACAGGGCTAATCCTGTAAGGAAGGCAAGAAGGAAACATTTTGGTGTTGTTTCTAGCCTCATCTTTATTGCCCTGCTTACAGAAACTGCCTCTCCGGTTAACCCTTATGACAGCTAAGGCGAAGTGCCCATCGAACTGAGTGATGTTGAGTTGGCCACGCCCATCCAGTCACATGACCACTGAGCCACGCCTACCCAGCTGGTCATTAGGGCAGAGAACCGGTTTTTAAATTATTTGAATCTCACCACTGATTAACCCCCATTTCTAAGACAATAAATAATGTTTTTATGGGACATGAAGGCAGAGAATAACTTTTGCTAGATCAAAGTGACACTGTTGTCTGGTGTTTTTTTTTAAAAAAAGATCAGCATTTGAATGATTTAAGCAACTTTTGTCCTCCATAGAAAAATGTCCAGAAAATATTGCAACTAAATATTGAGAATGCAGCATGTTGGATAAATTTAACCAAGATGGGAGAACACATGATACAATTCAACCAAACAAACATAGTTTTTCTAACATCCCATCTATTTAGGTGAAGGAATTCTTTACATATCTGCTTAACTCTCCGCTCAACTGGGGGAAAATAATATTGATTGTGACATTCTCAAATTCTGTAAGAAGATACATATTCTTTCTCCTTTTTCTCAGAGTTCATTCTTCTCCAAATATATTCGGAGACCTAAGCATTATTGTATAAATCATTAGCAGATGCTCTGTGACTTTTTTCCCTTGTAACTGTAGTTTTGAGAGGAAGAATGGCTGGTGGGTAGTGGTGGAAGAGAAGAATCTTTCCATCTGGTTTTAGAAAAATATCTGACTTGATTCTTACATGTGTGATGGATGTTTATTGAGAATTTTCAGAGGAGTTAAGTGGTCTTAAACTTCTGATTCTCCAACTGTTCTTTTAACCCCTCCTGGAGGATAGAATAACTGAATTCTTTGTTCAAATATAGGAATGTCCAACCTCTTTTCTGGACCAGGGTCAAACACATTGATGAGATTCACACATTGCATTAAACTATAACGGGAATTTCCAAACTTGGCCACTTTAAGACCTGTGGACTTCAACTCCCAGAATTCCTCAGCCAGCCATGGGAAATTCTGGGAGTTGAAGTCCACAAGTCTTAAAGTGGCCAAGTTTGGAGACCCCTGAGTTATAATTTAGTTTCTTGGCTTGTTTGGACATACAGTATTTTGTGAATCCAGCCATTGGGGTTTTTAAGTCTGATATTTTAACACATACATTCAGGACTCTGTAATTCAGCCTTTAATTCTGATTGTGAGAGGTTATGGCAGAGATATCATGAAAAGTACTGAGTAATTCTTCAGTTTTTGTTTGTTTACTATACAAGCAGAAAAATTGCAGTTATGGACTGGGCAGGAGAGACCAATACCTAGTCGATCGCTGTAACTTTAAAGTTTTATCGATCAAGAGGTTATAATTCAGTAGTGGAACACATAGTTTATAGGCAGAGAATTTTAGGTCCAACTCCGATGTCTCTGGTTAAAATCAGATCACATAACCAGGGATGGAATGAATCCCGCGATAAGGCTTTCGTATTATGAAGACCGCACATTAACATGATCCGAAATTAGGAACAACCAATCAAAAAGCTGATCGAGAGACATGAATCAAAACAGTGACATGAACATTAACTACTGGAAATTGGTGGTTAGATTTGCCTAAAGTAGCACCCCATTGCTTAGACTTAGTATAACAGAGCTGGAAGGGACCTTGGTGGTCTTCTAGTCTAACCCCCTGCTTAGGCAGGAAACCCTACAGCACATCAAATAAATGGTTACCCAACATCTTTTTAAAAACTTCCAGTGTTGGAGCATTCACAACTTCTGGAGGCAAGTTGTTCCACTGATTAATTGTTCTAATTGTCAGGAAATTTCTCCCTAGTTCTAAGTTGCTTCTCTCCTTGATTAGTTTCCACCTTCTTCTTTGTGGCAGCCTGAGATATTGGAAGACTGATATTATATCACCCAAGTCCTTCTTTTCATCAGACTAGACATACCCAGTTCCTGCAACCGTTCTTCATATGTTTTAGTCTCCAGTCTCCTAATTATCTTTGTTGCTCTTCTTTGCACTCTTTCTAGAGTCTCAATATCTTTTCTACATCGTGGAGACCAAACTGGATGCAGTATTCCAAGTGTGGCCTTACCAAGGCCTTATAAATTGGTATTAACACTTCACGTGATCTTGATTCTATCCCTCTGTTTATGCAGCCTAGAACTGTGTTGGCTTCTTTGGCAGTTGCTGTACACGGCTGGCTCATATTTAAATGGTTGTCCACTAGGACTCCAAGATCCCTCTTAAGATTGCCTCTTAACTCTAACAACATCAACCACAACAATTAAACAATGCATGGAAATTTTGATCCTGTAAGCAACGTGTGATGAAAATTCAGGAGTGAAAGATAGAAATTCTAAAAATTAGATAACTTTCTCAGATTTGGACTAGATGACCTACAAGATCCCTTCCAATTCTGTTATTTTCTTAACTATTAGATTAGCTCTCCCTTTAAGCAGTTTTCATAATTTGGGCCTCTGATTCGCACATTTATCAATCCCTTGTACTCAAAATAGGCCTACCTATTGATTACATCAGTGCTGAAAAGAACCAAGTGCTGAATGGGTGCAGCTGCTGGCATTTTTCTAAAACTTTCAAATATTTATATACCACCCACCAAAATATTTATCCCAAGATAGTTCACAGTATAATTAAAGCAAAGCAAAAATATATTGTTTAAACAATGAGCTGCCTAGGAATATAGCGTAGTGTAAATGAAACATATACTAGTTAGGCAGTTTAAAATATCCACATGCTCAGCTAGCATATTTTGTAATTTTTTTTAAGGTAAAGGTAAAGGTTCCCCTCGCACATATGTGCTAGTCGTTCCTGACTCTAGGAGGTGCTCATTTCCATTTCAAAGCCGAGGAGCTGTCTGAAGATGTCTGACTCTGTTACTCACTCCTTTACGTGGTGCTAGGGATTCGAACCGCCAAACCGCTGACCTTTCTGATCGACAAGCTCAGCGTCTTAGTCTCTGAGCCACTGTGTCCCTAATTTTTTAAAGATCTGAGCAATAAACACCCGAGTAAATAAAATAGGTTAATTTGAGGTCAATACAGATACTCTTTGACTTATGATCCTAATTGAACCTGGAATTATGGTCGTAAGTCACAGCGGTTGTTAAGTGGATCACATGGTGACCGTGCCTGGTTTTTCAGTCTTTTGTACTGGTCGTTAAGTGAAGACAATGGTCGTTCAATGTACTCATTTTAGCCAAAGGATGTTTTTGGCCAGAAACGGATGCAAACATCAATTTTGGGACAAAAATGCCAACAATTTTAGTGACATGATCAGGGAATGCTGCAGACAGCCATAAATATGTACCAGTTGCCCAGTGCCCAAAAGAGGATCACGCAATCACGGGAGATATTGGAACTTTGAAACCAGGTCCTACCGTAAGTAGCTCTAGGGAGATCCATTGTAACTTTGAACATTTGCTAAGCAGTTGGTCATAAATTGAGGACTGCCCGTAACTCCTTGAGGAAGGCTTTTGCAATCAAGGGATTATATCAGTGGTGGGTTTCAAAAAAAATTTGGAACCTCTCCTGTAGGTGTGGCCTGCTTTACGGGTCCACTGGTGGAACCTCTTCTAACCGGTTCGGTAGATTTGACGAAACGGTTCTACCGAATAGGTGCGAACTGGTAGGAACCCACCTCTGGATTATATGGAAAAAAGACCCCACTGCTGGAGATAACTTGTTCGTGAGTGTGGAGAAGGGCTGGCAGTTGAACTAACGCCACCCAAATCCTAAATGAATAAGAACAGTGCGGTTTAGTGGTTAGAGTGTTCAAGGTGGAGCAAGGCTCCAGATTCAAGTCTAACCTCAGGCATGGAATTTTTGGAAACTTCAGTCGAGGCCAGCCATCCTGTTTTGGCTCCAGCTACCTCACAGAGTTGATGGGAAAGCAATTGCAGAGAAGGGGTTTACCTATTCATTACCTTCCACTGAAAAGACAGGATATCCGTTTAACCAGCGGAGATGTTGGACATCTCCAGACAAAGCAGCCAGGGTGTTTTCGGTATTCAAGTTATTCCTGGCGAATGTAGCTTCTTGCCTTTACGATTAGTCGAAGTAGGAGAAGCTTGTTCTGACCCAGGCTTCCTTGGAAAGCAAGAAGCAGAGTCTTGGTCCTGGCGAAACCTCTTTTATTTACACAACTGTGAATTCCTTTCAAATCACAGTCCGCCAGGCTTGGCAAACAGTCTTTCAGAGGCATATTTATCAACACGAACCTTATCTCGCTTGGAGAGCAGCCAGATAACTAGTTTCCAAATGCAGGGCAAGGCAGCACTTGGCACAGAGTCTCTTATAGTTAAAAAAGAGAACTGTCCACTCTTGAAACGACCGAATGAATTGTTTCCTGCAAAAGCCCCCTCCTCGTTCGCTCCTCTTTTGTTTCCTATGGGAGGAGCCAATCACCTCCAAGGTGTGGCTTCACTCCCAAGTCGATCCTGCTTTCTTAGTTGTTCTTGTCTTCCGGCAGCTCTGCGCATGCGCACACTGGGAACAGGTTCCAGCTGCTCATCTGCCTCACTGCTGTCGATCTCCCTCTTTGCTTCTGATGCAGAGCCCTCATCTGAGCTTTCCTCCGCCCTCAGGACTGGCCCGTGTTCCTCCCCAACCTCCTCACTGTCCGACTTTGCTGCCAGCTCCGTTGGCTGCCAGTGGGCCACAACAAAACTATGCTCATTTTAAGAGGTCGTAATTGATATAGAGCAGAATTCAGTTTGTCCTACCATTGCCTGTGACATATAGTTAAAAGCTTCCTCTGCCTTTGCCTTCTGCGGTCCAAATCTCACTTTCTTTGGTGAAAGTTGGTCTCTGGAATACTTCAGCGGTAACTTTAATATTCCAATTTATAATTGAGGCTTATGGTTTTTTTCGATTTCCAACCCCTTAACTTACCACTAAATGGCTGCTGTCGAAAATCAGACTTACCATACTGGTAAATATTGGTTTAGGCTGGGAGAAACCTCAAATGTTATTCTTTGCCCCGCTTGCTACTTCTGGCTGGTGCACCTGACTGGAAGCTTTCATCGTACTTAGTGCCATGCTGTGTGCCCACGTAGAACAAGATGGCAAGCTGCTTTTTGGCTGGGACACAACGACCACAATATAAACAGAAGTCTGGAGAAAAGATGGGGAAATGTTCCGTCTTTAGCTCAACAGCTAAACAGTTTGGGGTCATCCCATATCCTTAGAGATACTTCAAAGGATTTCAACCCCACCTGCGCAATATAAATAAATCCAAATGTTAAAAGTTTAGGTTTTTTTTTTTAAGATGCTCTCCTAAACTGGATAGTTAATAATCACATATCTATATAAGACATTCATGTTGTTTTTGTGAATTTGCGAATTGCTCAGACTTCGTTGGAGGGACACGGTGGCTCAGTGGCTAAGACGCTGAGCTTGTCGATCCGAAAGGTCGGCAGTTCGGCGGTTCGAATCCCTAGCGTCGCGTAACGGAGTGAGCTCCTGTTACTTGTCCCAGCTTCTGCCAACCTAGCAGTTCGAAAGCATGTAACAAATGCAAGTAGAAAAATAGGGACCGCCTTTGGTGAGAAGGTAACAGCGCTCCATGTGCCCTCGGCGTTTAGTCATGCCGGCGACATGACCATGGAGACGTCGTTGGACAGCGCTGGGTCTCCGGCTTTGAAATGGAGATGAGCACCGCCCCCTAGAGTCGGGAATGACTAGCACATATGTGCGAGGGGAACCTTTACCTATAGATAGATGATAGAGAGAGGGAGGGAGGGAGGGAGAGAAAGAGAGATAAACACGCAAACAAACATGGATAGATACCACCTGATTGTAACACTACCTCCAGTTCTCCATTTATTTAGCAAAAATGGAACTTTAAAACCTTACCTGTTGGTAACAGGTATGGTGGTAGCTCAGGTATCAAACTTAGCAATCTTTGATCCTAGGATGCAAATCTAAAAAAAGTCAAATGTGACCATCCCTAGTTTAGGTAAATACACGCCTGATTTTCCTTTGGTATTGTGTCCATAAGCTGTCTCTATGGTCATTCAGTGGAGATGCTTTTTTGGGGGAAGGGGGGGGGGTTGAACCTGCAGGACAGTTTTGGATAGAAGAGGTTCTGCGTCCCACAGGTGATGAGCACCGCCCCCTAGATTCGGGAATGACTAGCATATATGTGCGAGGGGAACCTTTACTTTTATAAGACATTCATGTTGTTTTTGGATAAGTAGAATTTGTGAAGCGTTTCGTTAGAAACAAAGCTGATTTTTATACCAAAAAGGGAAAACTGCCATTAAGAACAAGTTGCCTGTTTCCCTGACAGTGTGAATGGCACCCCTCTGTCAGATTGAGTGAAATCTTCACATTCCAGCATTGCTAGGAAGTTTTTGTGACAGGTCGAGGTCCCTCGTGTTGAGTAATATCAGTTACCGTATTTGGCTATTCTCGGCGTGAAGGAAACCAAAGCATTTGGACAGCAAAGCATTTCGCCATGCCGGCTGTCATTCCGAATTCCTGATTTCATCCAGGCCTTAAAGCTGGAGGGGAAAAAAAAAACCCTCCTATTTGACTTTGCTTAGCTCTGCTGCTCCTGAATGGAATCCTTTCACAACTTCATTAATGACTAAGTGTTTCCTTTGGGACCTGTTAATAACGCAGCAAGAGAGGGATGAAGGGAGGTTAAAAAAATAATGATGGCGGGATGATGGAATGGGAGGTGTGTATGAAAGGATTTGCAAGAAGCAATGGAATAAGGAAGATGCCTTTGAGCCTCGCTGATAAATGAAGGAAGGGCACAATGATATTCTTTTTTTTAAAATAAAAAGTTTTTATTTTTAGACAGACATAGACAAAGAAGACATGAAACATAAAACCATCTTCCATTACAATACAGTGTGTTGATTGGTTACAAGGTTTTTGTGCATCCTTTCCATAGTCATCACTAGCAATTTATATGAAATCACATATCATCAAATCTAATGTTTATATACATTATCATTATACCTCATTTGTTTGACTACCATTATTTATTCCATTTTCAATGAGATATACTAAATATTGGGATCATTTATATTATAACAGTCCATTACATCATCTTCAATCTATCCAATAATAATATATATTTATGTTATATTCAGTATTATTTTATTATTCTTGTATTGATAACATTCTCTAGTATCTTTCATTTCCATGTTTTTTTTATCTAACCATTGATAAAATAAATCCCATGTCTTATAAAATTGTTTATCGTCTTGTTCTCTAATTTCAAATGTCAATTTACTCATTTCTGCACATTCCATTATTTTGTGAATAACTTCCTCCTGCATTGGTATTTTCTCATTTTTCCCATTTTTAGCAAATACAATTCTAGCTGCCGTTAACACATTTACAATCAAATATTTCAATTCTCTATTGTATGTTTCCGGTATAATTCTCAATAAAAAGATTTCTGGTTTAAAGTCTATATGTTTTTGTATCATTTTTTCCAACCAGGTGTGGATTTTAGTCCAATATCTTTTAGCTTCTATGCAAGTCCACCACATATGGTAATATGAACCCAGTATCTGATGACATTTCCAACACTTTTATGATTTATTCTTGAACATTCCTGCTATTCTCGTCGGGGAATTGCCACCGGCACAATGATATTCTATCCTCTAGTACAGATATTCCTCGGCTTACAATAATTCATTTAGTGACTGCTCAAAGCAGGGGTGGGTTCCTGACAGTTCTAACCTCTTCTACAGAAGAGGTTCCACAAATCTACAGTGCCATTTAGAACCGGTTCCAGCTCCCTCCCTCCACCCGTCCGCACATCATCAAGATGAAGAGCAAGAGGAGGAATTCTGGGAGTTGAAGTCCACAAGTCTTAAAGCTGTCAAGTTTGAACACCCCTGGGGTTTTTTTTTTCTAAAGGGTTAGGGGTGCAAGGGTCTTGTAACTTGACAGCTTTAAGACTTGCACACTTCAATGCCAGAGTTCCTGAGCCAACATTTTGGTTGCTAAGCAAGAGCGATGTTAAGTGAGTTTCACCACATTTTACAAGTCGGCCACGCCCACCCAGTCACATGACTGCCAAGCCACTCCCACCCGGTCACATGGCCAGCAAGACACTCCCACCCAGTCATATGGCTGGCAAGCCACTCCCACAAAGCAGGCCACACCTACAGAAGAGGTTCTAAAAATTTTTGAAACCCACCACTGGACTCACTTTAAAAGTTTGGCTTAATGTTATAGGTAAATTAGGCCATTGCATCGTGGTCAACAAACTCTAGTTAAATACCAATGCACTAAGGTAAATGTAAAGGTTCCCCTTGCACATATGTGCTAGTCATTCCTGACTCCAGGGGGCGGTGCTCATCTCCGTTTCAAAGCCGAAGAGCCAGCGCTGTCCGAAGACGTCTCCGTGGTCATGTGGCCAGCATGATTAAACACCCAAGGCGCACGGAACACTGTTACCTTCCCACCAAAGGTGGCTCCTATTTTTCTACTTGCACTTTTTACGTGCTTTCGAACTGCTAGGTTGGCAGAAGCTGGGCGAAGTCACGGGAGCTCACTCTGTTAACTAGGGATTCGAACTGCCGAACTGCTGACCTTTCTGATCGACAAGCTCAGCATCTTAGCCACTGAGCCACGGCGTCCCTGATATACTAATAACATGTGGCAAATCACAAAAACCCATTGAGTACTAGCTCTGGATTCATGGTTAGTTTAGGTCCTAGATCGATACACTGAAAGAAATTTTCTGTGGCCAGAAATTTCAAACTAATTTGCAGAGGCCAAGCAGGGCCTTCTCTGTAGCTGCTCCGACCCTATGGAACGATCTACCCCCAGAGATCCGGACCCTTCCCACTCTTTCGGCCTTCCGAAAAGCTACTAAAACCTGGCTATTCCGGCAGGTCTGGCGCTGTTGACCTCATGAATGAGGTCCAGTCCCGCCCAGATTGATTGCATGAAGTGATTTTTTTAATCTGCTCTTCTTTCTCTATTTTTTAATTTTTATCCTTTTAGCAATGTGTTCTGTAAGCCTTTGGGATTGGGCGGCATATAAATTCATTAAATTTGAATCTGCAGATACAAGGGAATGATAAAGTAGGAAAAGTCCGTTTCACACAATAAATGCTTTGTGTTTAAAAACATGTCAAGATTTAGGAGACTTAGAAGCAATCACCATGTTTTTTTCTGAGGTAAATATTTGTTCTATTGTGGCCAGGCACTTCAGCTTGTCCAGAGGATCAATGCTATCTCAAATGTAGGTTGTTGTTGTTGGTTTGGGTTGTCATGTTGTGCAATCCAGTGGTTCTCAGACCCTCTAGAATAGCATTTCTCCAAGAGATGGTGATCTGAGAGCCAGATTTGATCGCGTAATGACAGTGAAATTAGTGTAATTATAAAAAAACAACTGGTTTCAGTTGTTGCAGTCTACAGACAGAAGATGACAGGGAGACAAATTGTTTTGATTAAAAGTATAGTTTGCTTTTCCTCAAATGTAACCAAGAAAAGGGGGGGGGGAAGATCACAGCTGTAGACATGGTGCAGTTTTGATGTCTTGGTAGGGAATAACTTGATCCACTGAAATCTTCGGCAGCAAAGCCAGATCCACACGTCCAGTGAGAAATGCTGATTGCCCACCGAGTAGGAAAAAAAATGTCTATGTTTGTTAATTAATTTGAACCCAAACCTAAAGTCGAATGGGAGGAGATTCTATCCATTTGTGGGAGTCCACAGGCACCAATTGCCCTATTCGTGGGGTAACACGAAGGGTTCAAGGTTGACTCAGCCTTCCATCTTTCCGAGGTCGTTAAAATGAGGACCCAGATTGTTGGGGGCAATATGCTGACTCTGTAAACCACCTAGATAGGGCTGTAAAGCTCTGTAAAGTGATATATAAGTCTAAGTGCTATTGCTGTTTCCTTCCTTTCTTTCCCTTCCCTTCCTTCATCCCTCCCTCTCTCCCTCTCAGTGGTTAGAATGCAGTATTGCAGACGAACTCTGCCCACAGCCAGGAGTTCAATCCTGACCTGCTCAAGGTTGACTCAGCCTTCCATCTTTCCGAGGTCGTTAAAATGAGGACCCATATTGTTGGGGGCAAGAGACTGACTCTGTAAACCGCTTAGAGAGGCTTGTAAAGCATGGTGAAATGGTATATAAATATAATGCTATTGCTATTTCCTTCCTTCCTTCCTCCCTTCCTTTCCCTTCTCTTCCCTTCCCTTCCCTTCCCTCCCTCCCTCCCTCCCTCCCTCCCTCCCTCCCTCCCAGGGGTTAGAATGCAGTATTGCAGGCGAACTCTGCCCACAAGTCAGGAGTTCAATCCTGACCTGCTAAAAGTTGACTCAGCCTTCCATCTTTCCGAGGTCATTAAAATGAGGACCCAGAATGTTGTGGGCAAGAGGCTGACTCTGTAAACCGCTTAGAGAGGCCTGCAAAGCATGGTGAAATGGTATATAAGTATAATGCTATTGCTATTTCCTTCCTTCCTTCCTTCCTTCCTTCCTTCCTTCCTCCCTCCCTCCCTCCCTCCCTCCCTCCCTCCCTCCCTTTCCCTTCCCTTCCCTTCCCTCCCTCCCTCCCTGCCTCCCTCCCTCCCAGGGGTTAGAATGCAGTATTGCAGGCGAACTCTGCCCACAAGTCAGGAGTTCAATCCTGACCTGCTCAAGGTTGACTCAGCCTTCCATCTTTCCGAGGTCATTAAAATGAGGACCCAGAATGTTGTGGGCAAGAGGCTGACTCTGTAAACCACTTAGAGAGGCCTGCAAAGCACGGCGAAGCGGTATATAAGTCTAAGTGCTATTGCTATTTTCCATTACGTGGAATTGGGGAGAGGGGCTTGCAAACTTGATGGCTTATTTTCCAGGGATTCTTCGTTTTTCAGTCATTCGGACTGTTAAAAGCAACACCAGGGCAAGAAAGGAAGGTTTGCAAGTGTTTGATGGTCTACGACCCTGATGGCAAACCTATGGCACCCATCCCAGAGGTGGCACACAGACCCTCTCTGTCCGTCGGCAGCTGCTCTTCCAGGTTTGCATGCACGCCGGATAGCTGGCCCGGCACGCGTGTGTGGGGCAGCCAGCTGCTCTTCCAGATTCCTGCAAGAGAGCAGCTGCCTAGCGTGAATGTGCACAACAGAACCCGAAGGAGCAGCTGGCGACTGTGCGCCAGACAGAACCCAGACAGCTGGTCTCTTCCAGGTTCTGGTGCACGCATGCATGCTCCAGTTTCGGTACTCAGTGCCAAAAAGATTAGCCATCACTGGTCTAAGAAAACGGATACCCTTTTGGAAAGATAGCAGGCACAAATCAGCATCGCTGTTTGTTTATTCTTCCTTCACCTTGAGATGTGACGTTAAGGCCTATTCCCTGTTTATTTTTTCCTTTCCCCTCTCCATAAGCATTCTGCCTGCTGTAACAGCTGTTGTAAGTAGTAAGCTTCAGCTCTGGCTCGTGTTAACTCCTCTAGACTAGAGCAATTAGCTGCAGAGCAGACACCCGTGTTTAGAATTGGCAGAATTTTCCTTGCACACTGAAGGGTGAAAAGGCCAGGTCCTAAAAACGCAAGCAGGCTGAAGTTATTAACCGGTGCGGCTGGCAGAAATTTGCTGCCAAGTCTCGAAAATACGATTTACGTAGTAGCAATAAAAAGCTATCTGCTTAGTAATAGTTCATCCTATGCCTGCCTACCTGCCTGCCTGCCTGCCTGCCTGCCTGCCTGCCTGCCTGCCTGCTGTCTGTCTGTCTGTCTGTCTGTCTCTCCCTCCCTCCCTCCCTCCCTCCCTCCCTCCCTCTCTCTCTCTCTCTCTCTCTCTCTCGAAGCTGTCAAGCAAAGTCTCTTACTCAGAATTTGGATTTTGCTGGGTTCAATAGATTGTAGTTGTAGAATAGATGACCCTTTGTTTCCTAGTGGAGTATCTCGAACCCAGGTAGGCCTTTGGGAGATGTTTACATTGCAATGTGCATCTTTTATGGATTGTTGCTAGTTGCAAAGTTGCGTCCGACCAATTGCGACCCCATGGACAATGTTCCTCCAGGCCTTCCTGTCCTCTACCATCCTCTGGAGTCCATTTAAGCTCACGCTTAATGCTTCGGTGACTCCATCCAGCCACCTCATTCTCTATCTTCCCCTTCTTTTGCCCTCAATCGTTCGAAGCATGAGGCTCTTCTCCAGTGAGTCCTTCCTTCTCATTAGGTGGCCAAACTGCTTGAGTTTCCTCTTCAGGATCTGACCTTATAAAGAGCAGTCAGAGTGGATCTCTTCTAGGATTGACCGGTTGGATGGCCTTGCAGTCCAAGGGACTCTCAGGAGTCTTCTCCAGCACCAGAGTTCAAAGGCCTCCATTCTTTGGTGCTCAGCCTTCCTTATGGTCCAACTTTCACAGCCATCCATTGCAACTGGGAAAACCATCGCCTTGACTAGACACACTTTTGTTGGCAGGGGGATGTCTCTGCTTCTTAGTATGCTTGTATGGATACTCCTGTGGAAAAAGATTTCACACCACCGTCCCAATGCTGCTTAAATACTATTGCATCTTTCCAATCCACTTTCAGTGAGAAGTTTATTGAAATTGAATGAACAGGTAGTCCTTGGTCTACAACAATTTATTTAGTGACCGATCAAAGTTACAACAATATTGAAAAAAAGTGATTTGTGACTGCTTTTCACACTTACAGCCAGGATACTCACGTGTTCAAAATTCAGACACTTGCCAATAGGTTCATATTTATGACCATTGCGGGGTCATGGGATCTCCTTTTGTGACCTTTTGGATCAATGGGGAAGCCAGATTCACTTAACAACTGTGTTACTAACTTAACTGTAGTGATTTGCTTAATATCGGTAGCAAGAAAGTTCATACAATGGGGCAAACATGACTTCACTTGCTTAGCAAGAGGAATTTTGGTGCTCAATTGTGGTTGTAAGTCAAGGACAACATGAATAACATGTCTCCTATTATGAATCTTGCAGCGATCAAGCCTTATGCTGCAGGACTTAGAGAAGCTCTCACTATACACTGAAATTCAATGTAGAAAAAAGTAAAAGTAAAGAAAATAAAAGATGTGGAGACTCTAGAACAGTGTTTTTCAACCTTGGTGACTTTAAGTCCTATGGACTTCAACTCCCAGAATCCCCCAGCCAGCATAGCTGGCTGGGGAAATTCTGGGAGTTGAAGTCCACAGGACTTAAAGTCACCAAGGTTGAGAAACACTGCTCTAGAAAGAGTGCAGAGAAGAGCAACAAAGATGATTAAGGGACTAGAGGCCAAAACATATGAAGAACGGTTGCAGGAACTGGGTATGTCTAGTTCAATGAAAAGAAGGACTAGGGAAGACATGATAGCAGTGTTCCAATATCTCAGGGGTTGCCACAAAGAAGAGGGAGTCAAACTATTTTCCAAGGCACCTGAGGGTAGAACAAGAAGCAATGTTTTGTATTAATGGAAGATTCCTAACGCTTGATTTGGTAAGCTTTTTCACAATTAAAAAAATATGCACGGTTGGGCTGATTCCTAGTCATTGCACCCTCTTGTCTTTGAGCATGAAGTGCCACAACTTTGGCGTGATGTCCTCTTAAATTCATTGTCAATGTCAAAATGCACATAGTTGCATATATTTTATTATAGATGAGCTAAGGTAAAGGTGAAGGTTCCCCCACAGATCCCTGCTAGTCATTCCAGACTCTAGGGGGCAGTGCTCATCTCTGTTTCAAAGCCCAAGAGCCAGCCTTGTCTGAAGACTTTCTCCGTGGTCATGTGGCCGGCATGACTAAAAGCCAGAGGCGCATGGAGCACTGTTACCTTCCCACCAAAGCTGGTTCCTATTTTTTTACTTGCACTTTTTACGTGTTTTCGAACTGCTAGGTTGGCAGAAGCTGGGACAAGTAACGGGAGCTCACTCCGTTATGCGACGCTAGGGATTCGAACCGCCGAACTGATGACCTTCTGATCGACAAGCTGAGCATCTTAGCCACTGAGCCACTGCCTCCCTAGATGAGCTAAAGAGAGAGCCAAACTGGTTTTTAAAGGGCCTATTTCTGAAACCTAGTTGTCCTTGTCGATTTACAATGGATTTCCGTGCCATTTTTCTGAATGCACAAGTCTGCTTTAAACCAAAACAACTCCATCATCCATTCGATTGTGTAGCGTATTCTTTCCCCAGAATCCAGCAGTAAGAGCCACTTCCTATTAGCGATAAAAATCTCGTTTCCTCCTCGGCAGGAAACCAGGGTTGGATATCTTTGCTGCCTTGAAGCACTGGAATCATGTTTGGCACCGATAAGAGGGTAATTCCAAACAAATTTGGTCTGTTCTAGCTACGGGGAGGGCCGTGGAGTTGAAACACAATGGAATCTTTCATAGGTGAATGCATCCATCGCCTGGATTAGCTTTGCCTGAAATGAACTACAGGTGGGGCTGGCGTGATGACCACAATTGACCCCCAACGTTTCTGCTGCGGAGACAGCTTAAGTGAATTCTGCCACATTTTACGACCTTTCTTTTTTTAAAACATATTTTTTATTTCCATTTTCATAACATACAATCACATGTATACTATACATAGCCAGTATCGTATAGTAATAAATAATGATTACATCAGTTCCTCTTGTTCATCAATGCCCCCCAAAATAAAAACCCATTAATAGCTCTTCTGCTCTCCATATATCTCTTTCTTCTACCTCTCTCCTACTTCCTATCTCCCCTCCATCATCCTTTCCTACTCTACTTCCCCTTCTCTTCTCCTTCTCCTCTCTCTACATTCCACTCCTCCTTATCCTCATCCTCCTCATCTTCCCCCCTTACCCTCCTTCCTATCCTCTCTTCCCATCTTTCTCTCTACATTCCACTCCTCCTCATCCTCCTCATCTTCCCCTCTCCTCTCCCTCTCTTCCCATCTCCCTTCTGTTTCTCACTCTTCCTCTCATTGGTGTATTTCCGCTTCTGAGCAAACTCCAATCTATGTTGATAGTATTTATACTTCCATAACAATATACTTAACATATCGTAGTTTTAAAGAAAAAATAAGAGAAAACAGTATACATGTGCAATCATCAAATCCAACATTAGAAATTATATTTGGTCCGCACCTTTCCCCCCTGTAAATAAATACAAGACAACTCCAGATTATCAAACTAATTTGACATAAATAAATAAGTTACAGACGATGGGAAGTATCAAAACATGTTTGCAACATTACTAAGCACATTTCATTGGATAGTAGCTTATATAGGTTTTCTAAATAACGGTTTTATATAAATCTTCACAGTTCTTTAAAAAATGCGGCGTGATTGTTAACTGTCAATGAAATTACAAAGGAAAATGCAGATTTCTCATAATGCCTTGATATGTATATATTATAGATCCGTGTTCATGTATCACATTAGGTTGATATTAACCATGATTGGGTATTTTCAAGCTTACTATATTTTGTGACCCCAACCTGTTTGTGGTGCATTTTCACTCCTAGAAAATGAGTTAATTTAGTGAACAGATTTTTGAACTCGTAAATAGAATTTGAAGAATGAGGTAGACGTAGGGGGTGACATTGTAATATAATTTCAAGCATATTTAATTTGTATCTTAAATTATTGCATTCTATTCTGATTATATTTTAAATTGTATTTTATTCCATTTACATTTTAAATTGTGGTTTATTTCAATCTCATTTTAAATTGTAGTTTTTTGTCTCTGGAACTTAGCATTTTGATATGGCCCAAGGGCTAATCAATAAATATTGATTGATTGAATTTGAAGAATGATCAAATTTCTATTGTTTTCTCTCTCTCTTTCTTACAGACCTAATGTTTGTGGATCACGGTATAACGCCTATTGCTGTCCTGGGTGGAAAACTTTACCCGGTGGAAATCAATGTATTGTCCGTAAGTTGTTATTTCTGCTGATTTTATTGGGAAGTCTCTCATTTGTTTAATTTTTTTAAAAAAATATTTTTATTTTAAAAAAAAGTTAAAATACAGTTAAATTAAGGAGAAATTTCCTGACAGTGAGCACATCAGTGAAACAACCTGTCATATATATATATATATATATATATATATATATATATATATATATATATGTATGTATGTATGTATGTATGTATGTATGTATGTATGTATGTATGTACGTACAAATAAAAAAACATACATACATACATATATATATATATATATATATATATATATATATATATATATATATATATATATATATATGTTTTTTTATTTGTGCTGATAAATAAATAAAGGGAGACTAGTATATATATTATGTATATGTGTATGTGTGTGTGTGTGTGTATGTTTGTGTGTGTGTTTGTGTGTGTGAAAGGAATATATATATATATGCTTCCTCCCATATTTGGGCATGCTAGGAGTTGTGACACAATATATACCTATTTCCCTGGCTTAGCTGATAAAGGACGAGAGCCTGTGGCTTAGTGGCTAACAGAACTGCCTACTATATAATACAGCACAGGTTCGATTCCCAGTAAGGGTATGGCTAGCTGATGAGAGCTAAATAGCTTGAAATAGATCTATACTAGTCTCCCTTTATTTATTTATCAGCACAAATGCAACACACACACACACACACACACACACACACACACACACACACACGTATATATGTATATATATACACACACACACGCACACACACACACACACAAACGTGAAGTATTAGTACTGCTTTATAAAGCCTTAGCAAGGTCACACATGGAATCCTGCATACAGTTTGTGGTACACCACATTACAAAAAACATGTTGAGACTTTGGAAAAAGTGCAAAGAAGAGCAACTAAGAAGATTAAGGCCCTGGAGACAAAAACAATATGAAGAACAATCGCAGGATTTGGGTTTGACTAGTCTAAAGAAAAGAAGGATTAAGGGGGACATGATAAGTATTTGAAAGGCTGCCACAAAGAGGAGGCGGCCAACTTACTTTCCAAAGCATCAGAAGGCAGGACAAGAAACAATGGATAGAAACAAATCAAGGAGAGAAGCAATTTGGAATGGAGGAGGAACTTCCTAACAGTGAGGACAATGAACCAATGAAACATTTCTGTCTTCAGAGGTTGTGGGTGCTTCATCACTGGAGGTTTTTAAGAAGAAACTGGATAGACACTTGTCTGGACAGTCACTACTAGGATCTCCTGCTTCAGGAGGAGATTGGACTAGAAGGTCCCTTCCAGTTCCATTCTGATGGAGCTCTCTTAAGTATACACTTTAGCAGCGGCAATGACAAAAATAATGTGAACTTTGACTCTTAAGTTTGATGAAGACCGATCTTGAAGATCAGACAATCGAAAAAGAATCTGATAGTCTGAACAGGCAAATTCAGTCATTCATTTCATTTCATTTCATTTATTGAATTTATAGACCGCCCAATCCCGGAGGACTGCGGGCGGCTTACAGAAATGAGAAATATAGAAAAGGGGTTAAAACAATAAGACACAACAAGATTAAGAAACAACACAACATGCACCCAGTCTAAGCGGGGCTGGACCTCAATCAAGAGGTCAACAGCCCCAGGCCTACCGGAAAAGCCAGGTCTTGATGGCTTTACGGAAGGCCATGAGAGTGGGTAGGGTCCGGATCTCTGGGGGTAGCTCATTCCATAGGGCCGGAGCGGCAACAGAGAAGGCCCTCCTCCGAGGCGTCGCCAGCCGGCATTGTCCAGCTGAAGGCACCTAGAGAAGGCCCATCCTGTGCGATCTTATTGGTCTTAGGGAGGTATGCGGCAGAAGACGGCCTCTCACATCTCTGAAAGCATCGTCCTTTTCTTATTTACAGCGATTTGCAGACATTCCTGTGGAGATGGGTTTTGCTCCAGGCCCAACATGTGCACGTGTCCAAACGGCCAGGTTTCTCCATCCTGCGGCTCAAAATCAGGTATGCATTCAATATTTGGATCGGTCATCCCTGCTTGGATGGCCAAACTAGTAGAGCAGTTTGTTCATCATTTCCTGATATCTTAGTAGCACAGACACCCAAATAGTGATGTATGTTTGACCACAGCTGAGAGAATCTAACGCAGGGCTGGCCAACCTGGCCAACGTTACGGCGGGTGGACTTCAGTTCCCAGAATTCCTCAGCCAGCTGGGGAATTCTGGGAGTTGAAGTTCACAAGTCTTAAAGTGGGCAAGGTTGGATAACCCTGATCTAGGTTTGAGTTACTTGCAAGCATTTCTTTTTTATTGAAAATTTTGGAAAAAAAAAAACTTTTACAAATGTTTACCTCCCTCCCCGTCCCCTCCCCACCCAACCCCCCCAACCTCCCCCCCCCCGACTTCCCAGAACCAATACAGGGTATAAATCTTTAACAAAAATATTCTAAAGTAAACTTTTAAAAAAATTAGTATCATCTTTCATTTGAGCTTTAACTCCTCTTTGCTAGGCTAGCTCTAGACAAATTATATCATTCCTTGTTTCTTCAGTCATAAACTATCTGGAATTTCTTAGTCCCATATTTATTTTGAATATAGTCAATCCATCTTCTCCACTCCACTTTATATCTCTCATTTGAGTGGTCCTTGAGATATGCTGATATTTTAGCCATCTCTGCTAGGTTTGTTACTTTTAATGTCCATTCTTGAATAGTAGGCAAATCTTCCTTCTTCCAGTATTGCGCCACCAGCAATACAAGCATTGCAAGCATTTCTTGTGGCCGCATTAAATATAACAAATAACATCCTATCACGACAGTTTCTGATTCCTTCTTCTTTTTTTTTAACTTCGGCACACCTGACACACCCGTTTTAGGAATGAACAAACTAGAATTTATGAAAGTCCCTGTAAGATCTGGTCATCCATTACCAGAGGCCACCAAGCAGAGGCATTATATAAGGGTGTTCAGTGACCTAATTTTTCAGTAAATGGTATTAATTATTATTCAGATGCATTATGCTTGTCTGGAACTGTTTTATGGGTTCGTAAAGGAGCTGAAAGCACGAGAAAGCGAAAAGTAGGGTAAACATTTACATGAAAGTAGAATAAAATTAATACCACGCAAATAGAAAGTTCTAATTTCTCTTGTACGCAGCAGGAGTGTTTAGCTCTCACATTGATTGGCTTCCCAGGGTTGTGTGAAATCAGTAGTCCCAATTCTACTTTTATTAGATGGCTGGTGTTTTGTATTTACAGTTGCATTCTTTTTCAATTGTGTTTTGAATTCATATGTGGTTTTGTTTCCTTTTTTTTTGTTTTTTGTTAGCCACAGTTCTTTTTGATCCAGAGACAGGACATAAATCTAATCAATCTTTCTTTATTTGCTGGTTTATTTGCACTGCAGGGGCCTTCCCTTTAACTTATTTATCGGCATTGTTTAATTAGGGCCATATAATGAATTCGGCCCTCTGCTTCACTAATCACGTGCCGGAAAAAGAAAGGATTTTCAGGAAAATGTTGAGTTATAAAAATACTCAAAATATAAGCTTTTGATCTAAGATATCCTGCAGATTCTCAGACTATAATTCCCATGTTCCTGAGTCTCATAGGAATGAGGGGGGAGTTGTAATCCAGCATACAGGTAGTCCTTGAGATACGACCACAATTGACCCCAAATTTTCCATTGTTAAGGGAGATGTTTCTTAAGTGAGGTTTGCCCCATTTTACGACCTTTCTTATTGAGTGACTCACCGCAGATGCTCAGTGAGTAACAGGGTTGTGAAGGGAATCTGGCTTCCCCATTGTCTTTGCTTTTCAGAAGGTCACAAAAGGTGATCCCGTGGGCATTACAACCGTCATAAATATGAGCCAGTTGCCAAGTCACTTTTTTCCAGTGGCGTTGTAACTTTGAATGGCCGCTAAGCCGAGGACTCCTTGTGTTGGGAAGTCACAAACTGGGGGAAGCCACACTTGAAAATTTTCAACTCGGTTGACTCTTTCTCTACTGCTCAACCTTAGATCCCTTTCCAGAGCCGAGGTGGCGCAGTGGTTAAATGCAGCACTGCAGGCTACTTCAGCTGACTGCCGTTCTGCAGTTCGGCTGTTCAAATCTCACCAGCTCAGGGTTGACTCAGCCTTCCATCCTTCCGAGATGGGTAAAATGAGGACCCGGATTGTTGTTGGGGGCAATATGCTGACTCTGTAAACAGCTTAGAGAGGGCTGAAAGCCCTATGAAGCGGTATATAAGTCTAACTGCTATTGCTATTTCCAAGGGATCTGACAAATAAGACTTTTAACCATCGTAGGATTTCTCCTCCCAACTGTTATCCCAACCAAGAAACAGCCTGAAATGCTTAAAACTTTACATCTGTTCTTTTCCTGGCCCTCAGCGCTGAGACATGGCTGGCCAAGACAGCCAAGGGATGCCTTTTCCGGATCCTCCTCTGCATTTATCCTCTTAGACCTCACAGATGTTTCCCGCAATTCCGTCCTCCCATAAGGATTTCAAAGAGATTGTGGATGAGATGGAAGGACGGCTCCACCAGCCTGGCCAAGAGTCCAGCTTGTTAGCTCAGCCAGATGCTTCCAACGCGTAGCCCACTCCTGCCGTTATCTCCTAGCGGTGTCTGTCCCAATAAGGGAGAATATCTGTAGTTCAGGGTTGACATGGGGGGTGGGGTGTCCTTGGTGCTTTTCTTGCAGACATTTATTTACCCAAACTAGGTAACATCATCAGTGCTAGTAAGGAGTGAGATTTGCAGGGAGAAGGAGGACTTGGTGCTCTCTGAGCTTGGTGCTTTTCTTGCAGATGTTTCATTACCCAAACTAGGTAATATCATCAGTAGTAGTAAGGGGTGAGATTTGCAAGGAGGAGGAGGAGCAGCGGCAGTAGTAGTAGTAGTAGTAGTAGTAGTCGTCGTCGTCCTTGGTGCTCTCTGAGCTTGGTGCTGTTCTTGAAGACATTTATTTACCCAAACTAGGTAACATCATCAGTAGTAGTAAGGAGTGAGATTTGCAAGGAGGAGGAGGAGGAGCGGCAGTAGTAGTAGTAGTAGTAGTAGTAGTAGTAGTAGTCGTCGTCGTCGTCGTCCTTGGTGTTCTCTGAGCTTGGTGCTTTTCTTACAGACATTTATTTACCCAAACTAGGTAACATCATCAGTAGTAGTAAGGAGTGAGATTTGCAAGGAGGAGGAGCAGCAGTGGCAGTAGTAGTAGTAGTAGTAGTAGTAGTAGTAGTAGTAGTCATCGTCCTTGGTGCTCTCTGAGCTTGGTGCTTTTCTTGCAGACATTTATTTACCCAAACTAGGTAACATCATCAGTAGTAGTAAGGAGTGAGATTTGCAAGGAGGAGGAGCAGCAGTGGCAGTAGTAGTAGTAGTAGTAGTAGTCGTCGTCGTCGTCGTCGTCATCGTCCTTGGTGCTCTCTGAGCTTGGTGCTTTTCTTACAGACATTTATTTACCCAAACTAGGTAACATCATCAGTAGTAGTAAGGAGTGAGATTTGCAAGGAGGAGGAGGAGCAGCGGCAGTAGTAGTAGTAGTAGTAGTAGTAGTAGTAGTAGTAGTTGTCGTCGTCATCGTCGTCCTTGGTGTTCTCTGAGCTTGGTGCTTTTCTTACAGACATTTATTTACCCAAACTAGGTAACATCATCAGTAGTAGTAAGGAGTGAGATTTGCAAGGAGGAGGAGCAGCAGTGGCAGTGGCAGTAGCAGTAGTAGTAGTAGTAGTAGTAGTAGTAGTAGTAGTAGTAGTAGTCCTTGTCCTTGGTGCTCTCTGAGCTTGGTGCTTTTCTTGCCAACATTTATTTACCCAAACTAGGTAACATCATCAGTAGTAGTAAGGAGTGAGATTTGCAAGGAGGAGGAGCAGCAGTGGCAGTGGCAGTAGCAGCAGTAGTAGTAGTAGTAGTAGTAGTAGTAGTAGTAGTAGTAGTAGTAGTAGTCCTTGTCCTTGGTGCTCTCTGAGCTTGGTGCTTTTCTTGCCAACATTTATTTACCCAAACTAGGTAACATCATCAGTAGTAGTAAGGAGTGAGATTTGCAAGGAGGAGGAGCAGCAGCAGCGGCAGGTAGTGAAACTGGTAGAATCCCACCCCTGGTTTGGATTATTACTGGGGTCAAGTTGAACTAAAGGTTTATTTACCTTTGCTTTCACCTGTGGTTAGGCTCAATTTGATGACTTCTAAGCCAACAAAATTCAGTTTATGGTTTAATTTTTAGGGCTATGGGGAAACTCACAGGAAGCCCCGTGGGTCCTCCAAGGAAGGCTGCTGTTGAAATCCTTGAAACTAGAGATGTGTTACCAGTGGCTAACACGGAGACATTGTGGGGCGTGCGGTCTTCTGAGAAACGTACGCAGTTGATTTGAATAGATGCCATACTTTCCACTTTACTGTAACAGTAAAGAAAACATTTACCGTAAAATAGTTTAAGTAAACATTTACTTACGAGACTCAACATATTGTACAATGACAACTGGAGTTTCAAACAACCCCAGTTCAAACAATTCAAACAATGTACTTGTAAATGGTGATTTCAGCACAGCATCTAGCTTGCCAATGAATGAATAAGTCAGAAATTTTCCTTTGGAGTGGGGAAGATGCATTTGAGTATAGTTAAAGAATACGATCTGACGTACTCACATTACAGTTTTAAGTGTGAAGAATGGCCAGCGTGACCAAACGAACGCAATTTACTGAATGAATTGTTGTAAGTCAAAGGATAGCTATATACAGGCTATATATGAATCTAGGACTCCGTATCGAAGCAACTGCTAAGCTGTATTTGAAAATATTTAAGTGGCTTTTCTGGTAATTATGTGGGAATGGAAGTTAGCTTTTGGCACGCTCTCCTCTAATTGAAATCAGTTTTGTGGTTTTAAGTTTCTACCCCGCCTGACAGATGATATCATTTCCTATGTGTTTTCTAATCAGGTCTGTTTTCCTGAAATGCCATAAAGCTTTAACTGAGCCATTTTTCAAGCGATGGCCATCGTTACCCCTGCCCTTGATCAATTTAGGATGGAATAGATGGGGTCTGCCAGCTAATTATTCTTAAGGTTGTTTTTTCCCCCCCTCTCTAGCTAAAATTAACTCTTACTAAGAGCCAAAGTGAAAGTCGAATGACATGTAGCTCAATATTAAAAAGGCTGAAAAGAAATGTAGATAGGGACTTCTGGGTGGGCTTCTTATCTCTGCGATCAGAACAAACAGAAAATGGACATGTTTAATCTGCTTTTGAGTTGTGGTTTGGATCCAAAGTAGCTCTTTTGAAGCTTCTTGCTGTAGCAACATAAAGTCTATTGCTGCCATTAAAGGGGGGGGGGGGACCCTATATGTAGATGCACATAGGAGAAAAACCTGAGGTCCCATTGATTGAATACTCCGAGTTTTGCAGATTTCACATCATTCTATGACCAATCTCATAGGGACGCAGTGGCTCCAGTGGCTAAGACGCTGAGCTTGTCGATCAGAAAGGTTGGCAGTTCTGTGGTTCAGTAGTCAGACTGGACTACTGCCATGCGCTCTACATGGGGCAGCCCTTGAAGAGCATTCGGAGACTTCAGCTTGTCAGAATGCAGCCGCGCGAGCGATTGTGGGTGCACACCGGTACACCCACGTCACACCTATCCTCCATGAGCTGCACTGGTCTTCGGATACGCTTCAAGGTGCTAGTCGTCACTTATAAAGCCCTTCATGGTATTGGACCTGGGTACTTGAGAGACCGCCTGCTGCCAATTACCTCCAACAGACCAATTAGATCCCACAGACTAGGCCTCGTCCGAATTCCATCTACTGGCCAATGCCGATTGGCTACCACCCGGAGGAGGGCCTTCTCTGTGGCTGCTCCGGCCCTCTGGAACGAGCTCCCCGTGGAGATTCGGACCCTCACCACCCTTCAGGCTTTCCGCAAAGTCTTAAAAACCTGGCTGTTCTGACAGGCCTGGGGCTGACGAGTTCTCCGTCCCCGCTCGAATTGTGTGGTTGTTGATTGTTTTTAAATTGTTGTAGTTGTTTGTCCATTGTTTTCCTCTTGTTTGTATCCCCCCCCTTACTTTGGTTTGTGAGCCGCCCTGAGTCCCTCCGGCAATAGGGCGGCATAGAAATGCAATAAATCAAATCAAATCAAATCCCTAGCGCTGTGTAACGGAGTGAGCTCCTGTTACTTGTCCCAGCTTCTGCCAACCTAGCAGTTCGAAAGCACGTAAAAAATGCAAGTAGGAAAATAGGGATCACTTTTGGTGAGAAGGTAACAGTGTTCTGTGCGCCTTTGGCGTTTAGTCATGCCGGCCACATGACCATGGAGACGTCTTCGGACAGCGCTGGCTCTTCGGCTTTGAAAAGGAGATGAGCACTGCCCCCTAGAGCCACGAAGGATTAGCACATATGTGCGAGGGAAACCTTTACTATTAACCTTTATGACCAATCTTAGCATGATGTGGGAATCTTCCTTTAGCATGCTGTGAATGGATAGTTTAGCGTGGGTTTTTCTGTTTTTCTCTGCCAAGAGGCACCATAAAGCAGGGATGTCCAACCAAACTTGGCAACTTTAAGACCTCCAACTCCCACAGGGCTGACTGTGGAATTCTGGGAGTTGAAGTCCACAGGTCCAAGCCAAGCTTGTACACTCCTGCCATAAATTCCCAGGTAGTATTGCTTTTGGCAGGTTCAAGGTCAAGTTCCACCCTTCCGCTGGACTCGTTACCAGAGTTTAGACCAGATATTTTTTATTTAATTTAATTTACCTTATAAAATTATTATTGTGAAAGATTAAAATTGGGAAAGGCCCTAATGTACACTTGACTTGAGTTCCCAGGGAAAAGCTGAGATAAGCCATAAGGAGCAAATCATTTTTAGTTAATCTCAATATATTTGCAATGCTTGAATCCTAAATTGTCTTGTGGCCCGCCCGCGGCCAGCAGAGTCGGACAATGAGGAGATTTGGGAGGAACAATGGACCAGTCCTGGAGTCTGGGAAAGGCTCGGACGAGGGCACTGCGTTGGAGGCAGAGATGGCCCAAGGCCATCTGGCAGTTCTCAGCTGCCTTTGGAGCTAGACAGCAGTGAGGCAGAGGAACAGCTGGAGCCTGTTCCCAGTGTGCAAAGCTGCCAGAAGAAAAGAACAGCTAAGAAATTAGGGTCGACTTGGGAGTAAAGCCACAAGTGGATGGTGAATGGCCCCTCCCATAGGGAATAAAAGAGGAGAGAAAGGGGAGTGGCCTTTTCCAGGAAACAATTGGTTCATTCATTCATTTCAGGAGTGTGAAGATCTGTCCGTGAATCTCAAAGACTCTGTGCCCAGTCTTTCCTTGCACAGCACTGTGTTTGTAAAATATTTACATGGCAGCTTTCCAAGCTAGATAAGGTCTGTGGTCATAAATTCACCTTTGAAAGACTGTTTACCAGGCCTTTACTGAATGTGAATGAGAGGAATTCACATTTGTTTAATAAAAGGGATTTTGTCGGGACCAGGAATCTGTTTCATGCTTTTTGGGGAAGCCTAGCTCAGAACAAACTCTGAGTAAAATCACAGCATCTTCTTAAATCATAGTTTGGAGGATACTTAAACATATCAAGGGTTGATCATACTTTTTGAGTTAGTTACGCTTTGTGGTTTAGAAATTACAATATCATGACATTGTCCTTTTGAAGGTTACTTTTATATTGGACTTCTTTCCCAGGCTTGACATTCTGCATCTGCTTTATCTGGCATCTACTTGTAGAACAAGTAGAGAATTAAATTGCAAGATTTCTCCCTTCCCCCAAGCACTGACAACAACCAGGTGTCACTTTCTAGTTTACTAGCACCTCGCCAACTATGCTATCTGCAGTTCAGCGGTTCTAATCTCACTGGCTCAAGGTTGACTCAGCCTTCCATCCTTCCGAGGTGGGTAAAATGAGGACCCGGATTGTTGGGGGCAATATGCTGACTCTGTAAACCGCTTAGAAAGGGCTGAAAGCCCCATGAAGCGGTATATAAGTCTAACTGGTATTGCTATTTCTAATTTTGCTAGGTGGCTAGCAAAATTGCCCCATATTGGCAACTAGCTAGTGACATTGAAATACAGTAAAGAGCAAAACACAATATTTTTCATTGTATTATATTTTCTTTAAAAATCATATACATCTTTGATTTTGACAAGTTTATCTCTACATTTTCTCGTGTACGTTTTTTTTTTTTTAGTTTTCATCTGCCAGTTTTCTCCTGAATCTTCTCTACAATCTGTATTCTCCAAGGATGATCATCATCATCATCATAATCTTTTTAAGATTATAATCCCTTGTGGGGTGGAGTCTGGGCAACTGAATGGAACTAGCTGAGTGTCTAATGGCCGGATGCCCTTCCCTGTCACCAATGGGGAGTTTTGTTCAGCCGATATATTCTCATTGTGCCAGAGAGAGAAATATCTCCCTCTACCTAGGATTGAACTTATAGACTCTTGATTGCGAGGCGAGAGCATCACCTCTAGGTCATCACCCCCCTCACATTCTCCTAAGGCGATAAGGGTAGCATTTTCCCTGCGCCTTTTATGATGTCACCTGCAGAACCAAGCATAGACGTTGATGGCGTCTGTTTGTGTGTGGTTGTTGTGCAGACCCATAAATAACAGACTTGTTTTTCTTTTTCCAAGTGCAACACTGCAACATCCGGTGCATGAATGGTGGGAGCTGCAGTGACGACCACTGTCTCTGTCAAAAGGGATACACCGGGACACACTGCGGGCAGCGTAAGTAATCAGAACGTTCAGTCTGAATCAGAGGTGGGTTCCTACCAGTTCGCACCTATTCGGTAGAACCGGTTTGTCAAATCTACCAAACCGGTTAGAAGAGGTTCCACCAGTGGACCCGGAAAGCAGGCCACACCTACAGAAGAGGTTCCAAAAATTTTTGAAACCCACCACTGGCAAGGACCTTGTAACTTGACAGCTTTAAGACTTGCATGCTTCAATGCCAGAGTTTCTGAATAGCTACTTGGACCGACCTAAGTACTAATTCATAATTTCATATCCGGTCACATGGGCGGCAAGCCACTCCCATCTGGTCACATGGGTGGCGAGCCACTCCCACAAAGGAGGCCACACCCACAGAATTCCAACAATTTTTGAAACCCACCACTGGTTCGAATTCAGAAACACCGATGAGATGGTAAAGAAGCCGTTGAGAATTCGTGTTTTAAACCATTCATGGAGGAAGTTCATCAGTTTATAAAAACAACAGTAGCAAGAATACCTCTTCATGGCAGGTCCCCCATGGTTTGCTACTCTTCCATTACACACACGCGCATGCACGCGCGCACACACAAACACACACACCAAGTAACACGAGAAGAGCCTTCTCCAGTCACTGGGATGCAGATTCCAGATTAGATCCAGACGAAAAATGTCACCATTCTGAACGGAGGAATTTTGAGTATAGTAAATGTTGTGAAATGCAGTCCTTCAACTCTTGTTTGGGCTGCCAAATTCCCCTCTAAGAACTTCTATCTTGGCTGCAGTTAAAATAGAAAAATAAAAATAAAAATCAGCCACCAGATCAGGGCAGGATTGCGTGTGGATTGCCTGTAATTTTTTTTTCAGAGAAGCTTGTAACTTTTCAAGAAGTGCCAGGAAACAGAAAAAAATCTTGCTGGCTGGAATATGCCTCAGACAAAAGGCTTGAGACTTAATTGCTGTAGACGTTTTTGTATTAGTGTCATAAAGGTATTGGGAAAGTTTGATGTATTTCATATCCGATTAGTGACAAATTTGTCATCGCTAACGGTTGACGCCATCCAGTTCTCTTTGCCTTTGAAAAGGAAATCTGTGTCAGGCTTATTATCAGGGGTGAAATCCAGCAGGTTCTGACAAGTTCTGGAGAACCGGTAGTGGAAATTTTGAGTAGTTTGGAGAACTGGCTGGCCCCAGAGTGGGGTGGGAATGGAGATTTTGCAGTATCCTTCCCTTAGAATGGGGAGGGAATGGAGATGTTGCAGTAACCTTCCCCTGGAGTGGGGAGAGAATGGGGATTTTACAGTATCCTTCCCATGGAGTGGGGTGGGAATGGAGATTTTACAGTATCCTTCCCCTGGAGTGGGGAGAGAATGGGAATTTTGCAGTATCCTTCCCGTGGAGTGGGGTGGGAATGGAGATTTTGCAGTATCCTTCCCGTGGAGTGGGATGGGAATGGAGATTTTGCAGTATCCTTCCCATGGAGTGGGATGGGAATGGAGATTTTGCAGTATCCTTCCCATGGAGTGGGGTGGGAATGGAGATTTTACAGTATCCTTCCCCTGGAGTGGGGAGAGAATGGGAATTTTGCAGTATCCTTCCTGTGGAGTGGGGTGGGAATGGAGATTTTGCAGTATCCTTCCCGTGGAGTGGGATGGGAATGGAGATTTTGCAGTATCCTTCCCATGGAGTGGGGTGGGAATGGGGATTTTGCAGTATCCTTCCCCTGGAGTGGAAGGGAATAGAGATTTTGCAGTATCCTTCCCCTGGATTGAGGAGGGAATCGGGTTTTTACAGTATCCTTCCCCTAGAGTGGGGAGAGAATGGAGATTTTATAGCATCCTTCCCCTGGAGTGGGGAGGGAATGGAGATTTTGCAGTATCCTTCCCCTGCCATGCCCATCAAGCCCACAGAACCGGTAGTAAAAAAAAAATGGATTTCTCCACTGCTTATTATGGAAAGTATAGTAAATTGTAAAGAGAGCCACTTCAGTCTGGTGGTTAAGGCAGCTAGAAACCTGGAGACTGGGAGTTCTAGTCCAGCGTTCCACCCAGAGTGGATCCTGCAACCTAGTCCTCAGACACACATATACTTGCTTTCATTGGTGAGAGAGCTCGAACGCTTGTTTCTACAAGTAGTTTACCTTGATTAGGGCTTCTTCGAGCTTCAACCTTTACTTATCCTCTTGAAAATACCTTAAAACTGTGAATGGGCATTGATGATGAAAACCCAAGTTCTCTTAGCCTCTTGTTGACTTTTTGTTGTTTGCTCCACTTGCAGCTGTCTGTGAAAATGGATGTCTGAATGGAGGAAGGTGTGTGGCACCAAACAGATGTGCCTGCACGTATGGCTTCACGGGACCTCAGTGTGAAAGAGGTAAGTGGGAATTTCCATTTTTTAAATTAAAACAGTAGAAAACTCTATATAAACTTTCTTGGGGGCCCAGGAAAGCCATGGGCAACCAAGAGGAGGTGCACAGGAACGAAAGGTTTGATTTGTTGTTTTAAATGGATGACGTTCGCTGGTGGGGAGGAGGCTTAATAGGTTTTTAGAAGACTGCATGTGTAGTGGAATGTGGTCTGGATTCTGAGGAGGGAGGGGCTGCCTTCCAGAGGACCAAGAGACAGTGAAGCTTAGAGAATTGGGTTAAGCCAGGGGTTGGCGATCTTAAGCACTCAAAGAGCCACAAAGGTCCTAACCAAAACCCCTCAATTCTGGAGCCAACCGGAAGTCCTGTTTCCCCACCATAGAGTCTCTTCCTAGCGTCCTTTTTGGCAACATCACATTCTACTCCTTACTATTCCCCCTCCCAATTCCCCACTAATGAAACAGCATAGTAGAAGAGAACATTAGTGTGGAAGGCCAAAGATCCAGAAAGGAACATGACTGCAGGCCTGACACTCACGACATTTCAATGTTGGCACACCAGACTGTGAACTCACAAGAGTGAAATTTTGCCCCCAAACTCTCAAGGTTGAGTCAACTCATGAATCTTCAGCCCGTTTTTTTAAAAAATCCTTTCCCATCGAATGAATGGTTGAAAATATATTTATATCTACCCAGTTTCCCTGAAAATAAGACCTCCCCGGATAATGAGCCAATTGGGCTTTTGAGCGCATGCGCTAAAATAAGCCCTCCTCTGAGTCCTTTGGGATTGGGCGGCATACAATTCCATTCAAATTCAAATTAAAATTAAAATTGAAAATACTGCAACATAGCAGCAGCCATGAGGTGACCACGCTCGCCTCCTCCTGAATCTCAAAAATAATAAGACCTCCCTGAAAATAAGGCCAAGCACTTATTTCGGGGGTCCAAAGAAAACAAGACCCTGTCTTATTTTCGGGGAAACATGGTACCTGTCTGTGTCCATTAGTAGGATGACTGAAAAGTGACATCAAATCTGATCTGATGGGAGAATGGAGCACAGGAGGGATTGAAAATGGGCCAAACCTGGTCAGATACTGCAGAGGAAAAAAAAAATGAAATGTATTCCTTTATTACATTTCACATTTTATGATGAATTGTGAAAGCTAGCTAATAAAAGAAATATAGTCACGTACATTTCAGTTCTCTGTTTAATATACATAAACGTCTTGGAGAATTTTTTTTTTTTTGGCAGACAGGATTATATTTAAGTGCTAAAGTTACCGTCTATTCTGCCTGACGTCTCAAAGTTTGTTTTGTCTAGTTTTTGTGGAGATCATCTTCTGTAAAACGTAGAAGGGTTTTGTTATCAGTTTTGTGAACTTTTCCCACGGGTCGCCATAGCAACTCACACAGCTGTTTCCAGATGAGACCATGACTCCACTTACTGGCTATACAGAATACGCTCGAAGGGAATTAAATCCAGTTTAATAGCATTTGGACAGAGAGAGTAACAATAGCTGTTGAATTGTAATTGTCATGTGGCTGTCTTCTTGACGATAACGTGTTTTAATTGGAACAAAATGCGCTCATCCAGGGTATGAAAAACTCATAGAGTAGGTGATATGTTCAGTCAAGTATATATCTTCCTTACTCCAGTTCACCTATATCTAGTATCTGTCCGTCCATCTCCCTACATCCCTTCATCTCCCCCCTCTCTCTAATCATCTCTCTCTGTCCATCCATCCACCCTCCTATTTCATCCGTCCATCCGTCCGTCCATCCATCCATCCATATCTGTGATCTCTCTTCTGTGTGTGTGTGTCTCTCTCTCTGTTTCTCTATTTCTCTCTATCTCTAATCATCTATTTCTGTCTGTCCATCCATCTATCTATCTATCTGTCTGTCTGTCTGTCTCTATCATCTCTGTGTGTGTGTCTCTGTCTCTCTCTCTCTCTGTATCTGTATCTCTAATCATCTATTTCTGTCTGTCCGCCCATCCATCCATCCATCCATCCATCCATCCATCCATCCATCCATCCATCCATCCATCCTATCTATCTATCTATCTATCTATCTATCTATCTATCTATCTATCTATCTATCTATCTATCTATCTATCTATCATCTCTCTATCTCTTTCTCTATCTCTATCCTCTATCCTCTATCTCTATCTCTATCTCTATCTCTATCTGACTGGCTGTTTGTCTGTATATCTGTCTGTCTGTCTGTCTGTCTATCTATCTATCTATCTATCTATCTATCTATCTATCTATCTATCTATCTATCTATCTATCTATCTATCTATCTATCTTTCTCTCTCTCTGTCTCTGTCTGTCTATCTATCTATCTTTCTATCTATCATCTCTCTCTCTTTCTCTCTCTCTATCTAGCTCTATCTGTCTGTCTGTCTGTCTATCTCTCTCTCTCTCTCCCTCTCTCTCCGTCCATCCATCCATCCATCTCTCTCTCTCTCTCTCTCTCTCTCTCTCTCTCTCTCTCTTTCTCTCTATCTATCTCTGTCTGTCTGTCTGTCTGTCTGTCTGTCTATCTATCTATCTATCTATCTATCTATCTATCTATCTATCTATCTATCTATCTATCTATCTATCTAACTTCTGTAGAAAGTTGAGGCCTAGCGGCATTTCCAGGCCGTTTCCTTTTTTTCTCTGGAAAGGATCCACCTTGGAATCGAGTCACTTCAAATATTAAAAGACTGTGGCATCTGCTTTCTTGGTGCGCATACTTCATGTACAAAGAGTGTCTGGTTTTCCTTCACAGTGTCTGCCTGTTCAGCTTGTAGGAAGTTCTATTTTGACACTCCCTCCACCCAAATTCTGATCGTAACAAATGCAAAACATTTTTAGAAAACGCAGGTTTCTGCCAGCTGCTGAGGAAATCCGTTGACTGCTTTTTAGGCGAATGAATTCCTCTATATCGGAATTGCACACTAAGTAAACTTACTCACATTTTCATCCTTCTTAAACTTTTTTTTTTAATTACTATCCAAAGCACTTTGACCAAGTGTCAAAGTAGGGCCAAAGGAGCTGAAATGCTCCTGTTGTCTTACATACAATTCTAGGGTTTATTTTTCATATAACTTGATATATCTGTTTGTGGAAAAGTTTATGTTATTTGATGTTTCCTTTCCATGATAATTGAGCCTGAATGGAAAGCAAACAATAGCATGTAGATAAAAATACTAATTATTTCCACAATCTTAATCTTGTGTTTAAATTGGTATTCGAACAGAGTTGTTGGCCAATGTTGAAATCCTCCTTTTTTAAAGAACTGTTTTTTCAAGAACTTTTTGACTAATAGTGCAATATTAATATTGAAGTGATATTAATATTATGATGTGAATGATGTATCCTTTGGCTTGGCATAGCAAAAAGTCTCCATATGTTTTTGTTTTTCCCAGCCTTTCATTTAAATTTCCCCTTTTTGTTGAAATTGGTGAAAATAAAAAGTGATTATATAGTGCTACATCCTTTTTACTTTCTTTGGTGTACAGATAGTCCTCAACTTACGATCACAAAGGAGCCTAAAATGTCTGTGGCTGAGAAACACAATTGTTGAGTGAATTGCACCCCATTTTGTCACCTTTTTGGCCGAAGTCGTTAAGCGAATCACTGCAATTATTAAGCGACTGGTGCAGTTGTTGCTTCCCTCATTAACTTTGCTTGTTTTCTGTTAAGATACAGCCTGTTGTGCCTTAAATTTGTTTCTACTGTTCAGTGCAGTGGAGTTGCCATAGTAATGGCTTTACAGTACTCCACATGGGGGCTCCCTCTGGTAAGGGGGAAAATCCAACATTAGAAATTACGTTTGGTCCGAAATTTCTCCCCTTATAAATAAATACCTGGGCAATGCCGGGTTATTGGCTAATGGTTTTATACATCGTATTTTCAAAATGTTGACCTTCCTCTTGGTATAGATATAAAGAAGACATTTCTAGATAAAATACAGGGTCATCAGAGTAAAATGTGCATCTCTTCAACCACAGTTCTTTTAAATTTTAGCGGATTCTTCATTTGAAGCAAACATCTCCTGCTTTGGTGGCCCAAATGTTTCTGCACGTGTGAATTTTCTCCTAGTTCTCCAAATTCATTAGTGTTTAGGTCTAAACAGGGAGGACCAAGTTCATGTTTGTGGACGTGGGATTCAGTCATTTGCACGTGGCAGTGAAAATGCTGGTGTGTTTGGGACTTTTGCCTCTTTTCAACTTGGGGAAATAACAGTCTCGCTCTGCCTTGAAAACACCGGACTACGATTTTATATAATTGCAATGTTATTCTGCATGCCAGTCAAGATTTCTCCAGAGTGGAAGAAATGAGCATTTGAGGAGGAAAAAAAACAACCCTAATTTTTATAGCAAACATACTTCTGCTTCCACTTAATCCTAGGGATATGTTGTTTAGCCTCCTTTCAATTTCTTTTTGTGATGCTTGTTAAATTTGTCACTGGGATTATAATGCAGAGAGAGAGAGAGAGAGGCCTAAATAAGGTATATGAAGACACACACGTATGCTTAGCTATGCCTGGATTTGTATTTCGTGCCAAGCCGTGATTTTTAACTAATATTAGAGTTGAGCTGAAGTCCGGCTAAACTTAAAATTGCCAAGATTGAGAAACATTCTTCTCAGCCAGGGGTGTCAAACTCAAGGCCCGTGGTCCAGATGTGGCCCACGGGGGCTTAGAGCTGGCCCATGGGGCTGCCCTGGAAACAGCAAAGGACTGGCCCGCAGTGTCCCTGTCAGCAAAAGTGGACCTCAGGAAGGACATGCACAGCAGAGGTGGGTGAGCTGAACCGGTAGTGTATGCCTAGGTTGCCGGAACCGGCAGTGACCCAGGCCTGCCACGGCCTCCAAACTGGTTCTCTGGTCAGCACGGTATGCCCCCTCCCATTTTTTTAATGCTCTGAGCATGCACAGTCATATTATAAGTCCATGCCCACGCATGCACAGTTAGCAATAGTTAGCAATAGTTAGTCTTATATACCGCTTCATAGGGCTTTCAGCCCTCTCTAAGCGGTTTACAGAGTCAGCATATTGCCCGCAACAACAATCCGGGTCCTCATTTTTACCCACCTCGGAAGGATGGAAACCTGAGTCAACCTTGAGCCGGTGAGATTTGAACAGCTGAACTGCTGAACTGCAGTCAGCTGAAGTAGCCTGCAGTGCTGCATTTAACCACTGCGCCACCTGCTTATAAATTGCACAAACCCTGAACTGGCAGTAATGCCGGCAGCAACGGATGCCAGGTGCATGGCCCGTGCCAGGCTCTGTTTTCGGCCATGACGATTTCCTCAAGCCCTCTGCCAGGATAAACGGAGCTCGGGGGTGGGGGGGTGGGGGTGCATCCGTGGCCTTCCTGAGCTTCGTTTTTGCTGGCCGAGGGCTACCAAAGCAAACGAAAAACGAAAAACATTTGAGTATGCAAGAAGGGACGGGAAAGGAGAAAGAGGAATGGGGGGAAAAAGATGGGAAGATGGGAAGAGAGCAAGGAAGGAAAAATAAGGAAAGAGGGAAATAAGGAAGAAGAAAAGAGAAGGAAGAGCGAAGGAAAAAGAAGAAGGAAGGAAGGAAGGAAATTATGATGAGAGAGAGAGGGGTCTGTGGGAAGTCCTGCCTTAGCACTTGGCTGCCACAGGCGCTTATGAAATGAGCTGTCCATGCCCACCCTGGACACGCCCACCCTGGACACGCCCACCCTGGACACGCCCCTCCCCCGAGATCAAACACAACCCTGATTCGGCCCTCAATGAAACCGAGTTTGACACTCCTGTTCTAAGCTATAATATGGTTTGGGGGAAAAAAATACTGGCATGTAAGATCAGCCTCTCCGGCTTAGTATTACGTTCATATCAAACCATTTGGACTCCGCTAATCCATGGTTTAAAAACTATGGCTGGCATGAAGTAGAAATTCAAAGTATAGCTGACAAGAAACAAAATCACGGGAGCCCAAAAAAACATCATCATCACCTTCCTCTGATGAACTTGAAGTCAACTTCATATACAAGTCATTCTTGATAGTTCATGTAGCGACCATTCACAGCAGAGGTGGGTTGCTCCTGGTTTGGCGCGAACCAATCAAACCGGTAGTAGTGGCGGCGGGAGGCTCCGCCCACCCACCCGGACACTTCTGAGCATGCGCAGAAGCGTCGTGCATGCATGCAAGCACACAGAGGAACTCGCCCAAACCGGTAGTAAAAAGAAATTGGCAACCCACCACTGATTCAAAGTTACGACGGCACTGAAAAAACAGCGACTTATGATTCTTTTTTTTACATTTACAACTGTCACAGCATTCTCATGGTCGTGGGATCAAAATTCAGGTGCTTGGCCACTGACTCCTATTGATTAAAACCTGTCTCACTGAACGACTGAAATAATGGACGCATATTATGGTCATAGGCCGCGGACTGCCTGCTTTCCTGACTCAGAGACAGGTGACTTTAGGATTAATCTCTGAACGGCAGTCATGGAAATTGGTGCGTATCCTTGAGGAGGACGAGGGGAATTTTTATTCATTTCCAAACCGTGTGTCAGGGGGGAAAAAAAAGGAGATTATGAGCATCATTTTAACTTTTTCAGTTGGGAAGACTTTCCAACATTACGTCGTAATGATTTGTGACATTGTAAACCTCGTCTCCTCGAGAGCTTTTTAGTCATATGAAAATAATCTAATGCTTCCAATGCTCTGCCTTGCATCAGAGCCCTGCGTGGAAGCCTCAGCAGGGGGAACGCAGGCGAGAACAGGGCAGTCCGGTGTGTGTCCATTCCTAAACCCCGTTGACACCCAGTGATGAAATGCGGTTGCAACCTCCTGACCTGAAATTCTGGGATTTTGTGCATGAATCACAGCATTACAATCGAGTCCTTGAAGGACAGAATTGGTTTCCAGATGTTGCAATTCAGGCTTCATCACCATTATCTTCAGTGCTGCCAAATCCCGTCAGTTTCCTGGGCAAGGTTTTCTGGAAGTGGTTTGCCATTGCCTCCTTCCTAGGGCTGAGAGAAAATGGTCGGCACCTGGCTTTGTGTCTAAAGTGGTACTATAGCTCTTAGTCTCCCAGTTTCTAATCCCTACAATAGACTAGCTTCCATGCACCCTTCTTGTTGTTATTAGTTGCGAAGTCGTGTCCGACCCATTGCAACTCCATGGACAATGTTCCTCCAGGCCTTCCTGTCCTCTACCATCCTCTGGAGTCCATTCAAGCTCACGCCGACTGTTTCGGTGACTCCTTCCAGCCACCTCATTCTCTGTCGTCCCTTTCTTCTTTTGCCCTCAATCTTTCCCAGCATTAGGCTCTTCTCCAGGGAGTCCCTCCTTCTCATTAGGTGGCCAAAGTCTTTGAGTTTCAGAAGATGATAGATAGATAGATAGATAGATAGATAGATAGATAGATAGATAGATAGAAATAGATAGATAGATAGATAGATAGATAGATAGATAGATAGAGAGAGAGAGAGAGAGAGAGATATGATAGATAGATAGATAGATAGATGGATGGATGATATCTAGCTTCGGTGACTCCATCCAGCCACCTCATTCTCTGTTGTCCCCTTCATCTTTTGCCCTCAATCTTTCCCAGTATGAGGCTCTTCTCCAGGGAGTCCCTCCTTCTCATTAGGTGGCCAAAGTCTTTGAGTTTCAGAAGATGATAGATAGATAGATAGATAGATAGATAGATAGATAGATAGATATAGAGATAGATAGATAGATAGATGATAAATAGATAGAAATAGATAGATAGATAGATAGATAGAGATAGATAGATAGATAGATAGATAGATAGATAGAGAGAGAGAGAGAGAGATATGATAGATAGATAGATGGATGGATGATATCTAGCTTCGGTGACTCCATCCAGCCACCTCATTCTCTGTTGTCCCCTTCATCTTTTGTCCTCAATCTTTCCCAGTATGAGGCTCTTCTCCAGGGAGTCCCTCCTTCTCATTAGGTGGCCAAAGTCTTTGAGTTTCAGAAGATGATAGATAGATAGATAGATAGATAGATAGATAGATAGATAGGTGGATGGATGATATCTAGCTTTGGTGACTCCATCCAGCCACCTCATTCTCTGTCGTCCCCTTCATCTTTTGTCCTCAATCTTTCCTAGCATGAGGCTCTTCTCCAGGGAGTCCTTCCTTCTCATTAGGTGGCCAAAGGTTGGCCATGACACCCTTAGAGCAATTTAAATGCTTATCTAAAATGCATGAAATGCTCATTCGTAGATTTTCACGGGTACAGGTGTGCAAGTCTTGGCGTATTCAGGTCTTTTCCTGTGTAAGATTGAGAGTATCTTGGCGATGTTTCGACGAGGTCCCACTCGCCATCTTCAGGCTGGTGCCTTCGGCTTCATGCTTTGCTCGCACAAGCATGAAGCCGAAAAGACCAGCCTGAAGATGGCGAGTGGGACCTCGTCGAAACATCGCCAAGATACTCTCAATCTTACATGGGAAAAGACCCGAATATGCCAAGACCTGCGCGCGCACACACACACACACACACACACACACACACACACACACACACACACAAACGGCTAGGATTTAATTCAGTTAACTTCAAATCCCAGCTGTGCTCATTTTCTTGCAAACTCGCGTTTGAATCTACATAATCTGTTTAATACTTGGCTCAGAACAGCATTTGAACTGGATAAGCATTTTTTTTTTAAAAAAAGTTTGAAGATAGTGATGAAGGACTAGAGTTTCCTTCTTCTTTCCAGGATAGGTCTGAAATAATTCAGGCAACTGGTTTTGGAAATTGCTGACTCTCCATAAGATCTGAGGAATTTCTGAGCTCTAATGGTTCATTCTGTATTTCCCCTCCCCTTGGATTCACTCTGTAAATCGGTGACAAAATTGAAGTAGGCTACACCTTCTGTAGGGACACCGTGGTTCAGTGGCTAAGATGCCGAGCTTGTCGATCAGAGAGATCGGCAGTTCAGCAGTTCTAATCCCTAGCGCCGCGTAACGGAGTGAGCTCCTGTTATTTGTCCCAGCTTCTGCCAACCTAGCAGTTCGAAAGCACGTAAAAAATGCAAGTAGAAAAATAGGAGTCACTTTGGTGGAAAGGTAACAGCATTCCGGGCACCTTCAGCCTTGAGTCATGCCGGCCACATGACCTCAGAGACATCTTCGGACAGCGCTGGCTCTTTGGCTTTGAAATGGAGATGAGCTCCGCCCCCTAGAGTCAGGGATGACTAGCACATGTGCGAGGGGAACCACCTGCAGGTTGAATATCCCCTCTGAAACAAACCCTGTCTTCGTGCAATCTAAATTCATCAATGCAGAGGACTAGAGAGTGTTTCGGTATTACCTTTACTAGCCATAGTTTAGATTCGGATTGGCCTCTCGGCCAAGAGAGGGGAAAGAACCTCGGTCTTGCCAAAGCTTTAAAACAGCTAAGCTGGGTGGAACGTTAGTTTAGTTCCCCTGATGATTTGAGAGAACAAGAACAGATTCCCAAATGTTTACACTGTCTGGGTATTTGTTGATTGAGCCTCAGTAGTTTGCATTCATTTTCTTACTGTATTGGCTGAACATCCATATACTTCTTGCTGGCAAGGATTTGGGAGACTCCCTCATCTCCCATTTACAACTTTATAGCGTGACCTCATCTTGCCTTTATACCTTCCATATCTCTTTGCTATTGCAACAATATTGTAAAACAGCAGATTAAAAAAAAACTTCCCCGTTTTTTACTTCCCCGTAACCCTTTAATTCATGGTAAAGTCGGGGCGACTGGATGGAGTGAGCATTTACTCCCCGGATGCTCTTCCTGACACCAAGGGGGAGTTCACAGCAGATATTTTTTCTTTGCACCCTAAGGAAAAAAGAAACATCTGCTGTTACCTAGGATTGAACTCTCAACCTTCCGAGTGGGAGGCAAACATCTTCACCCCCTAGGCCACCCCACTGCTCATTAAGACAGCAGATTCTGTTTTACATAAAGAAGGAAAGCTGAAGTAAGATCATAAGCCCACTTGTGGTTTCACTTAATTAGTGCTTCCCTTAATGACCGAGTTACCAGTCTCAATTGTAGTCACTAAATGAGGAGTACTTGTACTGTAGCTTATGAAACAAGCAATGGTTTAAATAATTATCTGAACCTTGGCAACTTGTGATATTTTTTTAATGTATCCCGAAATTTTGGACATTGTAAATCCCTAAACCAATCTGAATTCTACTGCATCTTGATTTAAGTTGGTTACAACAACTGTCTGTGGCGATTATATAACCCCACCCCTAATTTGTTAATCAACCAAAACAGATTTTTTGTTCTGTTTTGCAGTAAGGTTGAACATTACAAGACATTGCAGGATGAATGAGAATTTTTGCAATGAAGACACTCCCATTGGTCTGTTAGGATTGGTCTGCTTTCTCCTTGATATTTTGTTAGGAACCCAACAAAAAGATATAAAGCTGATGAGACAATGTTGAAAGAAATATCCATCTGGGTTCAGTTCCAAGTGTGGATAAAGACACTGGAAACATGGGAGGCTGATTGGAAAGATGGTTTATTGGTGGACAGGACCCCATGGGTTTGAAGTCTTGGTGCAGCTGACCTCATGGAGTGGAGACTGAGTGTTATTTATGCCCTCTCTTGCACCTTGCCCTTGAGCTTCCTGTTCCTGTGGCAAGAGCTTGTATTTTATTGGTTGCTCCCATGGAGCTATGCAGCGGTCATAGCTCTCACATTGTAGGTTTTCTGAGTCAAGCTTGGTTGAAACTTGGGCTGATGCCATGCAGTTCCTACTGTGGCTGAATGGCTCTGCTGTGAAGGATAATCCCATCATCCTGGAGCTGAAGGCCTTTTGTCTTGTAGATAGGCTGGCCCAGTCCTGCTGGGGCTATTAAGAAAGATGGGAACTGCTTTCCAAGAGCACATTTCTCCTTTAGGGAAATATAATATTCTGCCTTTTATAATATTTCCCAAAGTATTTCATTCTTCTAGGAGAGTGGTGGGTGCTAGCTTTCACCAACAGATGACTGTCAGATAAATGAGCTTGTAGATCAGAAAGGTCGGCAGTTCGACGGTTTGAATCCCTAGTGCCGCATAATGGAGTGAGCCCCCAATACTTGTCTCAGCTTCTGCCAACCTAGCAGTTCGAAAGCATGTAAAAAATGCAAGTAGAAAAATAGGGACCACTTTAGTGGGAAGGTCACAGCATTCCATGCGCCTTCGGCGTTGAGTCCTACCGGCCACATGACCCCAGAGACGTCTTCGGACAAGCGCTGGCTCTTTGGCTTTGAAACGGAGATGAGCACCGCCCCCTAGAGTCGGGAACGGCTAGCACATAGGTGCGAGGGGAACTTTTACCTTTTACTTATGAAGGCATCATTCAAAATTAATTGGTGATTTAACCTGTTGCCAAACCTTAATGAAAAAAAAACACCCTTCACTCATCTCAATCCGAATTAAGCCATGCTGGGGAAACCAGGGCTTTACCCATAAAAGATCAGGGTTTATGATCTATATTATCCCTGTAACAAAACTATTTATATGTAGCCTTTTAATGCTTTTAAGTCTTGGTGATGTGGTTTGGAGTTTAGCCAGGTGTTCGCTTTTGAACCATTCATTCTTCTGTTGATTACAGTAGACTTTAAAAGTGGGTGGAGTCCCTTTGGTTGACCTCCAAAGAAATTGAGTAAGAATTGACCCAACGTTCAGACTGCATGAATAAACTATTCTTTTTGTGAAGAAATGGATGTTTTATGGGGTGTCCCGGAGTTCACATCCCTCTGTTTTCCCCTTCTCCTCCTCCTCTCCCAACTCCCAAATGTTTTGAACATGCTCAGCTGCTCCATTATACCTCTTAATTAAGCAAACACCCCGGAGAGCCTATTAGATAAATTCACAATGCTGTGAATTTAAAAGAACTTTTCATTCAAATGCCTTGAAACAGCTGTTCAGAAATTTTAAGTTGAAATCTCCCCCCCCGTCCCGTACAGATAGTCTTTGACTTATGTCTGCAGCTGAGCCCAAAATTTCCGTCGCTAAGGGAAACATTTGCTAAGGGAGTTTTGCTTTTTGACCTTCCTCGCCGCCGTTGTTAAGCGAATCACTGCAGTCGTGAAGCTAGTAACCCGGTTGTTAAATGAATCTGGCTTCTCCATGGACTTTGTTGCAAAAAGTTGATCACATGACGCCGAGATGCTGCAACCGTCATAAATATGGGTCAGTTGCCCAGGGTCTGAATTCATGATCATGGGGATGCTCCAATGGTCATAAGTGTGAAAAATGGTCATGTTGCTTTTTTAAATGCTGTTGTAACTTCAAATGGTCGCTAAATGGACGTTGAGGACTACTTCTAGTAGCCCCAAGTGTAAGCATAGAGAAATTGATGAGAGCAGATTGCAAAAGGTTTTGTCTTTTCCCAAATATCCAAAGTGTGTCAATTTGTTGTGACTTTGGTCTCCATTAAAGCCGGACTCCTGAGTAAATTCACAATAAATTCACCTTTGCAAGCCTTTTAAATGCTTCGCCTTCTGCCCGAAATACTCTTTAAAACAGAGGGTACCAGGGGTGGGTTCCTGCCAGTTCTAGCCTCTTCTATAGAAGAGGTTCCACAAATCTACAGTGCCGTTTAGAACCGGTTCCAGCTCCCTCCCCCCGCCCGTCCGCACATCATCAAGATGCAGAGCGAGAGGAGGAATTCTGGGAGTTGAAGTCCACAAGTCTTAAAGCTGCCAAGTTTGAACACTCCTGGTTTTTTTTTTCCTAAAGGGTTAGGGGTTCAAGGGTCTTGTAACTTGACAGGTTTAAGACTTGCGTGCTTCAAATGCCAGAGTTCCTGAGCCAACATTTTGGTTGCTAAGCAAGAGCGTTGTTAAGTGAGTTTCACCACATTTTACAAGTTGGTCACGCCCACCCAGTCACATGACTGCCAAGCCACTCCCACCCAGTCACATGGCCGGCAAGCCACTCCCACCCGGTCACATGGCTGGCAAGCCACTCCCACAAAGCAGGCCACACCTACAGAAGAGGTTCTAAAAAATGTTGAAACCCACTCCTGGATGCTAGATACATCAGCTCTTACCTAGGGAGAAATGACAAAGTTCATGGCACACCTCAACTTTAATAATTTGATATTACAGGTAATCCTTGCCTTACCATAGTTCATTTAGTGACTGTTAACTGTTACAAGAGTGCTGAAAAAAGTGACTTATGACCATTTTTCAGTGCCCAGGAGTCATGTGATCCCATTTTGTGACTTTCTGGCAAGCCAAGTCAATGGGGGAAGCCACCGTGTTACTAATTTAACAACTGCAGTGATTCACTTAACAACGGTGGCAAGAAAGGCCGTAAGATGGAGCAAAACTCACTTACAAACGGTCTCGCTTAGCAGCAGAAATGTTGGGCTCAATTGTGGTCGGAAGTCAAGGTCAACCTGTACTTAGGATCCCGTGGCATCTAACGAAAGAGAAAAGCTGCATTTTTCTCCCGAAGGAGAAATTAGGAATCTGCTGGTTTGTTGTAGGTTTCTTAAAAATATACATTGTATTTGTTCAAATCCCTTGTTTAAACAGGATGGCTGTACTGAAAAACAGGAGAGAAACAACAGTAATACATGAAGCATTTTTTTTTGCCCACCAGTGATAAAAATATTAATTGCAATTTTAGCTTTCCTTTTTTGTTTATTTGCATTACTTTTAAAATGGTTACTTCATTGTTCTGACCCCCTCTCCGTACCGTGAGTCACGCCGACACAAGACAATTTATTCACAGTAAATTAACACACTGACAAGACTTTGGCAGCAACCCAGACTTCCACAGATAAGAAATACGAGAGCTTCTCCAGCTTTAGTATATTAGTTGTGTCCTGCAAACAGCCTCCTCCCAAAGTCTCTTCTTATATACTCTCTTGGGAGGAGCCTAATCACAACCACCTGGCCCCAATTATCTTCTGTATCTCTGTGGTTGCTGTCGGCGCTTATCTGCCTGTCTTTGCCTGGCGTCCGGGACCAACTTCCTTAGCTCCTCCCCACTGCTACAGGGCCTGACGTCAGGGACAAACTCCCTTTGGCTTTCACCATGTTCCATGCCTCAGGCGCCTTCTGGTGGCCAACCAGCCTCTCTGGTCCCTGCTCGGAGTCTGAACCCTGTCCAGGGTCCTCCACATCTTCCAGAGCCGACTCATAGGGTCCCTCACTATCGGAGTCTGTTTGCAGCTCCAACGGCTCCTGCTGGGCCACCACACTTGATTATGAGAGCCACTTATGAGAGTAGTAGTTAAGGTAACAGGTTAGCAACTGGGAGACCATGAGTTCTAGTTCTGCTTTTGGGTGACCTTGGGCCAGTCATACTCTCTCTACCCTAAGAAGAAGACAATGGGAAACCACTTCTGAAAAACGTTGTCCAGAAAAGTGCAGAGATTTGTCTCCGGGTGTCAAACTTCGGACTATGTTTGATGGACATTGTTTATGAAATCCTTTGAGCTGCAAACTGAATTCAGTTGCATTTTTTTGTCTTATCGGTATCTTTTGGGCAAGCCGAACTTAATTTCTTTCTCGTTGTCTGCCTTCCTTTCGGTGTTGCAAAGGCTGCCTTCATAAAAATGCACCTTTCTCTGTAGACGGGCACGGGAGACTCTAATGAATTGGAAAACTAATTAGGCTATCTAATTGATTTTGCATGAGTTGTCCTAAGGAATGTGCCTTGCACAGCGCACACAGACAAAAAAATTCTCATGAATAATTCTCAGTGGTTTGTGATTAGAAATTAACAACTAGCTACTCGGCTGATATTCAAAATGGGGAATGATATTGGGGGGGGGTTAATAGGAGAGAAGATACATGCTAATACCTTTGTAAATAAAACATATGAAGAACAGTTGCAGGAACTGGGTATGTCTAGTTTAATGAAAAGAAGGACCAGGGGAGACATGATAGCAGCCTTCCAATATCTCAGGGGCTGCCACAAAGAAGAGGGAGTCAAGCTATTCTCCAAAGCACCTGAGGGCAGGACAAGAAGCAATGGGTGGAAACCAATCAAGGAGAGAAGCAACTTAGAACTAAGGAGAAATTTCCTGATAGTTAGAACAATTAATCAGTGGAACAACTTGCCTCCAGAAGTTGTGAAAGCTCCAACACTGGAAGTTTTTAACAAGAGATTGGACAATCATTTGTCTGAAGTAAAGTAGGGTTTCCTGCCTAAGCAGGGGGTTGGACTAGAAGACCTCCAAGGTCCCTTCCAATCCTCTTATTCTAAATTCTTTATAAACTCCAACCAGTGAGGAAAAAAACCTTAGCAGAGAAAGTTTTCAGAAAGTTTCCTTACAGCAATTGCTGTTTTATCTTCCTCTGTCGTTCTAGCCCTCTTAGCTGATATATTTTTCTACTTCCTCAGTTTTTCCATTACAGGTGGAAAATGTACGACCACAAATGTATGTTGCTGAGTGAGAAATTTGCTAAGTGAGTTTTGCCCCATTTTACGACTTTCCTTGCCACATCTGTTAAGTGAATCACTGCAGCTATTAAAATGGTACTAAGGTTGTAAAGTGAATCTGGCTTCCCCATCTGCTTGTCAGAAGGTCACAAAAATGAGATAACATGACCCCAAGACATTGCAACTGTCATAAATATGAATCAGTTGTCAAGCATCCGTATGTAAATCACGTCATAAGTGTGAAAATGGTCCTAATTTACCCTTTTCAGTGATATTGTAGCTTTGAGCCATCATTAAATGAACTATTATAAGTTGAGGACTATCTGTAAATACTAGAAGGGTGAATTTGGGGGAAAAAGAACATGCAAAGAAACACATGCAATTCCATACCTACAGCCAACATTTAATATTTATTTTTGCAGTTAGAGACTGCACTTCTGAATGAAATCTTGTTTGAATAATCTGGCGGCCTTTGAAGTTTTGAAATGGCATCTACTTTTTCAATTGCAACGTGTGCTCCCATAAAATTTTGCACTTTATAAGCACACGGAAAAGACAGAATGGACTGGAATGAGTTACATAAATATGCAAATATATTAGTAAAACTTTCTTGAACCTGTTACTTGACTTGGCTTGGAAGGCTGGGAATTTTTAAGAGCTGGTCCCAAGGCTGTTTTAATGTCTCCAAAGTTCCACCCAAGGCTTAAATGCTGATGTTCTGTGCTCATCTTAAGTGGATCAGTTTATGAGCGGCTCCATTGCACCATCAGCTCCAGATGTTGCACATATTTATCCTGGTACACTGAAATAATTGTCATGGCAACGGATGAAAAATTGTTCTTCTTTTTGAATGTGTCAACACGTGCCTTGTTTTGAGTTAGAACAAGGTTTCTGGATTTTGGCACCGGCTAAAACATCTGTTGGCTTGACCAGTAAAGTCACTTCAGTCTCTTGGCAGGATATGGGAATTTTTGTGACTGACAAATTTGACTTCATTTGCTCCTTCAAACCTGATCCACCACATCCAGTCCCATTTGAAATGTCTCAGAATAACAGAGTTGGAAGGGACCTTGGAGGTCTTCTAGTCCAATCCCCTGCTTAGGCAGGAAACCCTACACCACTTCAGACAAATGGTTATTCAACATGTTCTTAAAAACTTCCAGTGTTAGAGCATTCACAACTTCTGGAGGCAAGTTGTTCCACTGATTAATTGTTCTAGCTGCCAGGAAATTTCTCATTAGTTCTAAGTTGCTTCTCTCCTTGATTAGTTTAATCTCCTTGATTAGTTTACACCCATTGCTTCCTGTCCTGCCTTCAGGTGCTTTGGAGAATAGCTTGACTCCCTCTTCTTTGGGGCAGCCCCTGAGATATTGGAACATTGCTATCATGCCTCCCCTACTCCTTCTTTTCATTAAACTAGACATACCCAGTTCCTGCAACCATTCTTTATATGTTTTAGCCTCCAGTCCCCTAATCATCTTTTTTTTTCACTCTTTTTTTTATTGAAAATTTTGAAAACAAAACTTTTACAAATATTTACCTCCCTCCCCCTACCCTCCCCACCCAACCCCCCCCCCAACCTCCCAACCCCCCGACTTCCCAGAACCAATACAAGGTAAAAATCTTTAACAAAGATATTCTAAAATAAACTTGAAAAAAAAGTTAGTATCATCTTTCATTTGAGCTTTAACTCCTCTTTGCTCCCCTAATCATCTTTGTTGCTCTTCTCTGCACTGTTTCTGTGGGTGTGGCTTGGTGGGCGTGGCAGGGGAAGGATACTGTAAAATCCCCGTTCCCTCCCGATCAGCTGGGACTCGGGAGGTAGAGAATAGATGGGGGCGGAGCCAGTCAGAGGTGGTATTTACCAGTTCTCCAAACTACTCAAAATTTCCGCTGCCGGTTCTCCAGAACTGGTCAGAACCTGCTGCATACCACCTCTGTACCGCGCCATCCTATGGTTAACTTGGTTTCTGGTTTAGCTTCAGGGTTTGGAGCTGGGTTGAGCACAATTTTCTTCAAGCAACAGCGTTAAACAAGGCAAAGGAAGAATTACATCCTTGGTAGCTTTGGTGTGTCTGCCTTAATTCTTACCGACGACACTACTTTTCCGATTGTGTTCCAGGAACTACCTTGTGTCTCTGTTCTTTTCTGCCCGTGTTTTGTGTTGCTGTGTATTGTCAGTCATCACCATACACGAAACAGTAACGACGGCTGCGGCAGCGTAGTCAAAGGCTGATTGCACAAGTTGAGACTCTAAAGCGTCTTAATCTCTGTGACAAATCAATTTTATGATTGAGTTCAAGTACTACTAGCATCCAGCACGAATGCTTCCCCTTGAAAGTTTGGCACACCCTCTTATAATTATGCCTGGGGTAGCTGTTAGCAGCGATACGATGGCAGTCTCTAAGATCTGCATAGTTGGTTTCCATTGAGAGCCATTAAATAGCTTGGCCAACTGTTGTGGAATCAAAATGCTCTTTTTGTGTTATTAAAGATCGATATTCCTTTATGAACAGATGGCTGTTTTATCATTCCGGAGACTTAGGACTTCTCTTAGAATTGCCTTTCAGGCAGAAGTGGGGTTCCTACCAGTTCGCACTTATTCGGTAGAACCGGTTCGTCAAATCTACCGACTCGGTTAGAAGAGGTTCCACCAGTGGACCCGGAAAGCAGGCCACACCTACAGAAGAGGTTCCAAAAATTTTTGAAACCCACCACACACACACAGACAGACAGACAGACTCACACAGAGAAAGAAAGAGAAAGAAAGGAAGAAAGAAATAAAGAAAAAAAGAAAGAAAAAGTGAGAGAGAGATGAAAGAAAAAAAGGAAAAAGGGACAGAGAGACAAAAGGAAGAGAGAGAGAGAGAGAGAGAGAGAGAGAGAGAGAGAGAGAGAGAGAGAGAGAGAGAGAAAGAACACATGGCCGACAAGCCACTCCCACCAGGTCACATGACCGGCAAGCCACTCCCACAAAGGAGGCCACACCCACAGAGTAGGTTCCAAATTTTTTTGAAACCCATCACTGCTTTCAGGGCAAAATGGCCGAAAGAATTGGGCTTTGGAGTGGCTACATTAGCTGCTCTTCTCTTAGCTGTGCTAAGCTGATATACAGTCATTTCTTTGATTCCGCGTGTTATGTGAACCCAAGTGTTGTGAAGTTACTCCACAAACTACAGTGTGTTGTGTCCCGCTGGTGGCCAGCGGAACTGGCAGCAGAGTCAGATAGTGAGGAGGTTGGGGAGGAACATGGGCCAGTCCTGGGGGTTGAGGAAAGCTCAGACGAGGGCTCTGCGTCAGAGGCAGAGAGGGAGCTAGGCAGCAGTGAGGCAGAAGAACAGCTGGAGCCTGTTCCCAGTGTGCACATGGGCAGAGATGCCAGAAGACAAGAACAACTAAGAAAGCAGGGTTGACTTAGGAATAAAGCCACACCTTGGAGGTGATTGGCCCCTTCCATAGGAAATAAAAGAGGAACGAATGAGGGGTCGGCTTTTGCAGGAAACAATTCATTCGGTCGGTCGGTTCAAGAGTGGAAAGTTCTGTGTGTGACTTTAAGAGACATCCATAGTTTGTGATTTCACTTCCAAAATACATGTTATTCCTTTCTGGGTGGTTATATTTCTGTTCATCTGTCCAAGTACAAACAGAACGATTTTGAACTCTACGTAAAAGAATGTTTATTAGTGATCAGAATCCTATGTGTGCTGATTTTACATTTTAAAAGCTACATTCAGCAAGGAGGAGCCGAGGCAAGTATAACTTTGCAGTGTGAGGGTTTTTCCCCCCTCCTTAATGAAGATCTCAGGACGTCGATTAGATTCTAAAATGTAATAGATACTGTATGGCATTTGGGAAAGTATTTGTGTCTTTTCTTCTGTTCAGTATTATTTTTTGTGATGGAAAAGAGGGAGGGGGTGGGCTCTACAGATTCGCCCAGGCTTAGGAGAACCCGTAGCTAATGTTATGGCCAGTTCCGAGAACCTACAAATCCCACCCCTGACTGGCCCTTCCCACCCCACCCTATCCCTCCCACCGCACATGCCCCTCCCCTCCCATCCCAGGAGTCTCCATGCGACTTGTTTTGGATGCGAGGTACAGTATTTTTCAGACTATAAGATGCACTGGAGTATAAGACGCACCAAGATTTTGAAGAGGCAAATTTTAAAAAAAGTTTTTGCACTCTGCAGGCCTCCCAAACCCTCTGCACACCCCATTTTTTTGTGAAAAACGGGGCATGCAGAGAGTTTGAGAGGCTTGCAAAGTGCTTCTGGGGGCTGAGCCCCCCTGAAAATGAGCAATAAGCGGTCCCTTTTTCGAAAAAAACAGGCACATTTTTTTGCAAAAAACAGGGCATGCATAGATTTGGGAAACTTTATAGAGTGCTCCTGGGGGCTGAAGGGGGGCAAAATGAGCAAAAACAGCCTCCAGGAGCACTTTGCAGGCCTCCCAAATGCTCTTCGTGTCCATTTTTGTGAAAATGCATGGAGGCGGGGTTTCGGGAGGCCAAAAATGCTGTATTCAGTGTATTCAGTGTATTCAGTGTAAGCACATATTTTCACCCTCATTTTGAGGGTGGGAGAAAGGTGCGTCTTATACCCTGAAAAATATGGTAAGTGCAGGGCCCACACAGAGGCTCAGGGAGGGGGAAAACAGGCCTTCCAGAAGGCCTCTGGAGCCCAGGGGGAGGCAGTTTTTGCCCCCCCAGAGGCTCGAAGAAAGCCTCCGGAGCCTGGGGAAGGCGAAAACGGCCCTTCCCCTGCTGCGGTGCAGGAGGCTGACTAGGCCACACCCACCAAGGCCACGCCCACTCAGCAACCAGGCAGAGAACCCATTGCTGAAATTTTTGAAGCCCCGCCCCTGAAAAGAGGGGGCGGGGAAACTGTTCAAGTCATCTGGATTGCTGATGCTTATAATTGGAGAGGACAGAACTGAAAGCTTTCCTCTTTATTATAGATTTAGTTTTTAAGTGTCGGATTTGAGCTCTCACCCTAAATCATTTCAGAAACCATTTCTTGAACATTATTTTTATTAGAACATTCCAGCTGCAAGCCTCAAAAGTGGCTCCACTACAAAAACAAGATAAATTTGAGAAGAGACGCAAGTCTTCTCTCTCTCTCTCTCTCTCTCTCTCTCTCTCTCTCTCTCTCTCTCTCTCTCTCTCTCTCTCTCTCCCTCCCTCCCTCCCTCCCTCCCTCCCTCCATCTCTCTCTCTCTCTCTCTCTCTCTAATGTGGATTTTGAAATGCTGTCTACGAAAATGAGCAGGAAGCCAGTTTTTTTTTTTAATTAAAGGGAGGTCTCAGATCTTCCGCCGTGGATCACTGGGGAGATCTTTAGAAGATGCATCTCTTGCCATTCTTGAATTCGTAGCGGGAAAAAGAGCGGTATATTTCTCAACCTTCGTGAATGCTGAATGGAAGGGACTCCACTACAAGATTGAATATTGGCAATCTTAGCCAGGCCTGCTACATAATAAATTGCTTCATCGTGGTCATGAACAAAAGAATTGCTATCCAAAGATTCAAAGACAAATTGACAGTGGCAGGATCAGAGGTGGGATTCAGCCAGTTTGGACCAGTTTCGGCAAACCGGTTATTATGATTTTGGGCAGTTCGGAGAAACTATCTCTCGCAGCAAGAGCAGACGCAAAGAGAAACAGTCATTGCCCCGGATAGCAGAAATGGAGAGGAGCAGGCCCCGAAAGGTTAGGTTAGGTTAGGTTGAGTTTATTTATAGGCCGCCCTTTTCCCTGAGGGGACTCAGGGCGGCTTACAACTTATATAGGAAGGGGAAACATACAAAGACATATAGGACAATACATAATTAAAAGAGTAAAGCAACATTCATTCAACATTCGGGCGGGGATGGAATATAATCTTTAACCCCAGGCCTGACGGGATAGCCAGGTCTTGAGGGCTGTGCGGAAGGTCTGGAGGGTGGTGAGGGTACGAATCTCCACGGGGAGAAAGGCTGCTCGGTCGACCCTTGCCGTGTGCCAGAAACTGCACACTGACATTTTCGACAAACCGGTTATTGAGTGGGTTGAATCCCACCACTGGTCAGGATAGTTATGGCAAGAACATGCAGACCCCCCCCAAAAAAATTGGCTAGAAGACAATATAGCAGAATGCAGTCTATTAAGTCAGAATATGCTAAAAGCCTAGCTCAGACTATATATGTACAAAAAGAGGAAATTGAAATGATTAAACTAGAGAGCATAAACTTGGCATGGCAGTATAAAACACAAATAATGTGTAGATACTTACTCCATGTGCACACCTATTATCTTTCTCTCTCTCACTCTGTCGCTCACACACATCATATATTCATAATAATAAGGTAAAGGTTCCCCTTGCACATATGTGCTAGTCGTTCCCGACTCTAGGGAGCGGTGCTCATCTCCATTTCAAAGCCGAAGAGCCAGCGCTGTCCAAAGACTTCTCCGTGATCATGACTAAACGCCGAAGGCACACGGAACGCTCTTACCTTCCCATCAAAGGTGGTTCCTATTTTTCTACTTGCATTTTTTACGTGCTTTTGAACTGCTAGGTTGGCAGAAGCTGGGATGAGTCCCGGGAGCTCACTCCATTACGCAGCGCGAGGGGTTCGAACTGCCGACCTGCCGACCTTTCTGATCAACAAGCTCAGCGTCTTAGCCACTGAGCCACCCTATCCCCTATATTCATAATCCTATATATTCGTAAATAAAACAACAAAATTATCCCGGGAGAGATTCTTTTTTTTAAAAATCGTAAACTTCTCTTACAGGCCGCTGTGAAACCTGTGAAAAAAGCGGGTACAATTGCTGACTTAGCACGAACACCCCAAAACGTATGGTTAATATTGAGCCTGAGCCACCTATTATAACTTGGGCTATAACGGATAACAAGGGCTGAAAGGGGAGGCTGTTTAGAGCTTGTAGTATTCCTGCACAAATTGCCGATCACAAGCTCCAATACAGCAACCCACTGGATTCTCAATAAGCCTCTTGTTTTGCTGTCTGCAAAAAAAATAAAACCCCTTAGTTAAGAGTTGTTAAGGATCTGGCAGGCAACTACACACAAATGCCTTCGAGGTTGCGTTCAGCTTACTGGGTCACTGGTTGTACAGCCCGGGTGAGGATAATTAGTTCCAAATGGTTTGTCAGGACGATGGGTTCTTTTTGTGTGTAAGTATCCAGGTTGCAAATGCCTGGGAAAAACTCCCAGCTAGAGGTGGTCCAATAGATAATCAATCCATTAATTAACCCCCCCCATAAGGAAACTTTGGGAAACTACACTAAAGGCTTTCTGAGCGGGGAAACTTTTTAATGCATTGTTTTAACAGCGTTCAGGGAAGTGAAGAGGTGGTGAAGAAGACCCTGAGCTTGTCGATCAGAAAGGTCGGCAGTTCGGCGGTTCGAATCCCTAGCGCCGCGTAACGGAGTGAGCTCCCGTTACTTTTCCCGGAGTCTGTCAACCTAGCAGTTCAAAAGCACGTAAAAAAAATGAAAGTAGAAAAATAGGGACCACTTTGGTTTGATTTGATTTGATTTTATTGCATTTCTATGCCGCCCTATTTGCAGAGGGACTCAGGGCGGCTCACAAACCAAGTAAGCGGGCGGGGGGGATACAAACAGGAAAAAAAGACACAACGGACAAGCAACACAACAATTTAAAAACAATCAACAGCCACACAATTCGAGCAGGGACGGGAACTCATCAGCCCCAGGCCTGTTGGAACAGCCAGGTTTTAAGGGCTTTGCGGAAAGCCTGGAGGGTGGTGAGGGTCCGAATCTCCACAGGGAGCTCGTTCCAGAGGGCTGGAGCAGCCACAGAGAAGGCTCTCCTCCGGGTGGTAGCCAATCGGCATTGGCCAGTAGATGGAATTTGGAGGAGGCCTAATCTGTGGGATCTAATCGGTCTGTTGGAGGTAATTGGCAGCAGGCGGTCTCTCAAGTACCCAGGTCCAATACCATGAAGGGCTTTATAAGTGATAACTAGCACCTTGAAGCGTATCCGAAGACCAATAGGCAGCCGGTGCAGCTCGCGGAGGATAGGTGTAACGTGAGTATACCGAGGTGCACCCACAATCGCTCGCGCGGCTGCATTCTGGACAAGCTGAAGTCTCCGAATGCTCTTCAAGGGCTGCCCCATGTAGAGCAGGTACGTGGTGGGAAGGTAATTGCGCTCTGTGCTCCTTTGGCGTTTAGTCATGCTTGCCGCATGACCACGGAGAACGTCTTCGGACAGTGCTGGCTTTGAAATGGAGATGAGCACCCACCCACCCCCTAGAGTCGGGAACGACTAGCACATATGTCCGCGGGGAATGTTTACCTTTATCTTTTAACTTAACAGTGTTTAGCAAATGGAAACACAATGTTAAAGGAGCAGATGTGCGTGACAAGCTGGCCCTCTAGGGAAGATTTTGAGGCTCCTAAAATATTTATCTGTGCGATACAACCATCGACAACAATGGGCAAGTGGTTTTGCAGTTTTTTTAAAAAAAACCTACATGTTAACAGTGATTAAAATAAGCTAAACAGAACAGAACAAAAGGAAGCATTGATAAGTATAGTAAGCAAACTGACACCCTTTTGAAAAGATCTACAGAACCAGCAGTTTGATTGGCCTAATGACATCGCGGTGTCTGCACAAGGCCTTATTCATCCTTTAAGGCTGGAAACTAGAGTTCTGCGCACCAGGGGTGAAAATGTAAACATATTTAGTAGGGCGGGAGGGAACAGAAAGCATTTCTCAGGCTTAAGATGAGACATCTATTTTGCATGGAGGTTCTGATTATTTGTAAAGCACTCAGAGACACTTTTCTTAAGGAAATCAACCCTGGCTTTTTTGGGGGGGGGAAGGACACATCCTGAAGCTGAAAACCCAATGTGTTGGCCACTTAATGAGAAGAAAGTACCCTGATGTGGGGAAAGTACCCTGATGTGGGGAAAGATTGAAGGCAAAAGGAGAAGGGGACGGCAGAGGATGAGATGCTAGATAGTGTCATTCATGCAATGAACATGAATTTGGCCAAACGCCAGGAGATATGGAGGACAGGGGTGAGGGGTGGGAGCTGGCATGCTATAGTCCATGGTGGAATGGCATAACCTGCCACCGCCATCTCGCTGAGGCCAACTCACCAGAGCCAACTCACTGTAGGGCAGAGTCTTTCGGGATTGGGCGGCCTATAAATCTATTAAATACAACACAATATTAAATACAATTTAACAATTCTATAGCAATTTCAACCAAACTTGGTACAGAGATGACTTATTCTCTGGAAACAAATACTGCGGTAGTATGACACCCCTAAATATCCTTGGGGTGTGTGTTCTGTTGAGATATAGCCTGTTGTGCTTTAAAATGGCTTCTACTGTACAGCGCAGTGATGTTATCATGGTAATGGCTTCACAGTAGTCCACAAGGGGTCTCTCTCTGGTAAGGAGGAAAATCCAACATTAGAAATTATGTTTGGTCCGGACATTTCCCCCCCTATAAAAAAAACTCGGGCAATGCCCGGCTAATTAAAAGTTATTTTAATTTTTGCCATTCACATTTCATTCTGTCCCTCCTTTTGCATCCTTTCTTTAATGATCCTATCCCACCATTTCTTTGATATTAGTGTAACTCTCGCCCTGCATTGAGTCGTCCTGGGGTGAGTTGGCCCGCAGCGAATTGGCTGTGGCACCATTGGCTGTGGCGAATTGTCATAGACCCAGTCCATGTGGCTGTGAAGAGTCAGACACGACTTAATGACCGAACAACAGCCACAATAAAGCAGAGTCAATTTGATAGTGAGATGAACGTGGTATAAATTTGATTAATAAGAGAGGGAAAAGCAGAGGAAGAAGTGGAGGGAATGCAAGAGTAGGAGAGAGGGGAGGAAAGGGAAGAAGAGGGGAAGAGTAGAGGAGAGGAAGGGGAAGGAGAGAAGGGAAAGGAGAGGAGGAAGGTAGGAAGGAGAGAAGAAAAGGGGGAAGGAAGGAGGGAAGGAAGGAGAGAAGAAGGGAAGAAAGGAAGGAAAGGGAGGAGGAAGTGAAGGAGGGAAGGAAGGAGGAGGAAGTGAAGAAGGGAAGGAAGGAGAGAAGGAGAGAAGAAAGGAGGGAAGGAAGGAGGGAAGGAAGGAGGAAAGGAAGGAGAGAAGAAGAGAAGGAGAGAAAAATGGAGGGAGGGAAGGGGGAAGGAGGGAGGGAAGGAAGGAGGGAAGGAAGGAGAGAAGGAGAGAAGAAAGGAGGGAAGGAAGGAGGGAAGGAAGGAAGAAGAAGTAGGATTGTTGTAAAATAAGATGGGTCTATGGGATGGTAAGAAAGCAATTTCAATTATATTGTCAATTGTAGGGGAGAAAAATTGTTACAAACACATATTATTAATAACAGTTATGAGATCATATAACTGTGAATGTATATATGAGAAATAAAAATTTATAAAAAAAATTGATTAATAAATAAATATGTAAGCAAACGCAAGGGGTTTTGATTTCCAGTTATAATAGTAATCATAATTACAATGTATTTTATTAACTTAGATTGCTGAAAAGAATGCTTAACAGGGTAGCTGTGTTAGTGATGAACCATGCATGACTATTTGTCCCAGAGAATATCTGTGGTTCTGGGAACTGACCAAAAATTGTTCAACGGAGTCCTTATTTAGGGTCATTCTGTTCTTTGTTTCTTTTGAGTATATCTACATGTGCAGTTTGTTACAATTCACTAGCCGATAACCTGGTGTTGCCTGGGTATTTATTTATAGGGGGGAAATGTCAGGAGCAAATGTAATTGCTACTATTGGATTTTCCCCCTTACCAAAGGGAGCCCCCTTGTGGAGTACTGTGAAGACGTTTCCATGGCAACTCCTCTTCGCTGTACAGTAGAAGTCATTTTATGGCACTACAGTTGAAGCCATTTTAAGGCACAACAGGCCGCATCTTAACAGAACACCCCCCGAGGGGTGTTAGGGCTGTCTTACCCGCACAGTATTTTTTTTCCAGAGAGTAAGTTATCTGTGTACCAAGTTTGGTTGAAATTGCTCGAGGCATTCCAGAGTTATGCTGGAAATGTACACACAAACCCCATTTATATATAGCTGGATTATCAATATATATATATATATATATATATATATATATATATATATATATGTATATGTATATGTATATGTATATGTATATGTATATGTATATGTATATGTATATGTATATGTATATGTATATGTATATGTATATGTATATGTATATGTATATGTATATGTATATGTATATGTATATGTATATGTATATGTATATGTATATGTATATGTATATATATATATATATATATATATATATATGTATATATATTGATAATCCAGCTCTCATAAGTATAAACTCTGCTTACTTCTGTACTAAGGAGCAGAACACCTTGAACAAACCTGTGTTTTAATTCCAAATAGCCCGTACAGAACTGCATTTTATTTTTAATTTATTGAATGGTTAAGTTGGCAAGCTCAACCAAATCCAATAATACCTTTCATTGTCACAACTCTCATCTCCGGTGCTTAGGTTCATGGGAGCTCTAGTCCCAAGTAGAAGTAGTAGTAGTAGTAGTAGTAGTAGTAGTAGAAGAAGAAGAAGTAGAAGTAGTAGTAGTAGTAGTAGTAGTAGTAGTAGTAGTAGTAGTAGCAGAAGAAGAAGAAGAAGAAGAAGAAGTAGAAGTAGAAGTAGAAGTAGAAGTAGTAGTAGTAGTAGTAGTAGCAGAAGAAGAAGAAGAAGAAGAAGAAGAAGAAGTAGAAGTAGAAGTAGAAGTAGTAGTAGTAGTAGAAGTAGAAGTAGAAGTAGAAGTAGAAGTAGAAGTAGAAGTAGAAGTAGTTTTGCTTCTCATCCAAGAAGCTTCATCAGTTCTGGCTAGCTGGCTGGTGGTGGTCTTGAGAATCCTTCCTGTCAAGATCCTTCCATATCTCCCACCCTCCAGTCAGAACTGATGGGGCTTCTTGGAGTAGAAGCAAAACTTCTTCCTCCTCAAGGAGAAACAAAATCCGGTTGCCTTTTGACAAAACACCTTTGAGACAACCGACCTTGATCTCCATACACATGTTGGTTCAGGCCTTTCCAGCCTACATCTAACACTGCACATCTAGGTAGCTGGTACGGCCCACAAGCCAACATGTTTGAGAACTGAGATTTATCCTGTATAAATGTCTGGAAAAGTACCAAGAATTGAGGGAAGAATGTTCAGTACATAATGACCTTCATTAGAAGGGGAGAACTCACATTTTCTTTGTGCCACACATGGTTTTGCTGAAAAGGCCAGTGACAAAGGCTTTTATTTAATGGGAGAAAAATTGAGTTGTGGTACATGTGCCAGAGACAGAACTTGGCTCTGCCATTGTTGGGTTGTTTCAGTGGGATAATGGAACAAAACATAATATTGTATTAATGACCACAGTTTAATTCGCCTCTCAGATAAGTAGTTTGCCCAACCGTAAACGAATCAAAGTAGATGTATCCCACGCACCATCCCCTTGCGCGATAGACAAAGCTTGCCTGCAATTAAATTGCCACTATTTTATTTCTGTCTATTCTTAAAAGTTGCTCTTCATCTATTTTCATGTAAGCTGCTGCACTTGAGGCCTACTTAAATGGAGAGAGAGAGAAAGAGAGAGAAGAGAGAAGAGAGAGAGACAGAGAGAGAAGAGAGAAAGAGAGACAGAGAGAAGAGAGACAGAGACACACAGAGAGAGACAGAGAGAGAGAGCGAGAGAAGAGAGGAAGAGACACACAAAGAGAGAGAGGAGAGAGAGACACAGAGAGACACACTCACACTCAGAGAGAGAGAGAGAGAGAGAGAGAAGAGAGACAGACAGACAGACACATACACACAGACAGAGACAGAGAGAAAGAAAGAAGAGAGAGAGAGAGGAGACACACACACACACAGAGAGAGAAGAGACAGACACACACACAGAGACAGAGAGAAAGAAAGGAGAGAGAGAGAGGAGACACACACACACACAGAAGAGAGACAGACAGACACACACAGAGACAGAGAGAAAGAAAGAAGAGAGAGAGAGAGAGAGAGAGAGGAGACATACACACACACACAGAGAAGAGAGACAGATAGACACACACAGAGAGACAGAGAGAGAGAAAGAAAGAAGAGAGAGAGAGAGAGAGAGAGAGAGAGAGAGAGGGAGGGAGGGAGGGAGGGAGGGAGGTTGGCTTCTTATTCTTACTATGGTTTGGAAAGGGCCAACAATCTTGTTAATAATGGGAAGATCTCCAATGAACTGACCCTCAAGCAGAAAATGACTTGTGGGTAGGGTTCATACATTACGTCATAAATTACTGGCCAAGCCTGGCTGCCTTTAATTGTAGCTTGGAGCTGTAAACTATTAGTTTCAGACATCAGTGGTTGGTTCACAGAATATTGGGTATCACGATGGTGTAGAGGTTAAGAGGTTGTACGGGGGAGAGATAAGTTAAGAATTTACTTGACCGTAGGGCTTGTGAGCCCATTGGATACCTTTGGGCCCATGATACTTTCTCTTCCCAACTTATCACACAGAGAATTATTATGGACTGGCACACAGTCAGAGAGATGTTTTGGCTAGATTTGGCATTGTTATCAAGTCCTTCCGTAGGATTTGGCCTAGGTAGACGTGGTTGTTTGGCGATGTTAGCGGTATCGTTGTAGGAGGTCAGCTGTTCCACATTTTACCGTTGACTGATGATCAAGAAGAGAGTCAGCCTGGGGCTACGTGGCAGATGGGGCCAAACCACGACATCCAACACTTCTGAATTCCATCAGTTACCATAATTTGGTTGCAGCACCATGTCAATGCCGATGGTGTTCAAGCGATGCTCCCAACTGATGATGCTCAGGTTGTTTTGGCATTGCACCCAAGGTGCCTATTACTATTGGCACTGTCCTTGCTTTCTTTTGCCACAGTCATTCTACTCCTATGATTACCGTCAGTATTATTATTAACTGAGCTAAGATCTCTTTCGATGGAGCTCAGGGTGAACATGTTGAATGATTTAAAACTGATAGCAACAATGGAATGACCAGGCTGCCTCACTCTCTCAGCCTTTGCAGCCCTGACATAGTGCCTCTGGCGAAGAAATAGCCTACGCATTGCTACCAAAAGGCACATCTGCTGATCATTAATACTACTGTACCAACCCTTCTGAACAGCCCAGATTTCTGGAGCTTGCTCAAAGTTTCCCAAATGGGCTGCCCTATGCCAAAAAACGAGAGATTTCACTCTCATGACAAATTGACCCAACGAAAGAATGGTGCTGCAACCAAATTATGGTAACTGACGGAATTCAGAAGTGTTGGATGTCGTGGTTTGGCCCCATCTGCCACGTAGCCCCAGGCTGACTCTCTTCTTGATTGTTCTGGATCCATAAGCCTTTCGAAGTAGGCCAGTTCAACAAAAAGAGACTGCAGGAAATCCAAGAATGCTGTTTTATTGCTGCAGGATATAATAACAGAATCTCGAAAGCTTCTCCCCGTCTCATTCTTATACTAAACAAAATCAAGGCAGGGGTTGCTTTGATTTTCTTTCTCATGCGTCCTTCCATCTTGGGACTGCCTAATCTCCCGCCTGAACCCCCTCTTTAATGGTTCTTCTACAGCAGAGGTCCCCAACTTTTTCATCCCTGAAGATTGGCAGCGGTGGGCAGGAGAATGAGGGTTTGAGCACAAATGGAACTTTTGCACCCTTGCCCACTGCATGTGTGGCCCAGTTCCCAATGGTCCAGAGCAGTGGTGGGATTCAATTTGTTTTTACTACCGGTTCTGTCGGTGTGGCATGGCTTGGTGGGGCATGGAAGGGGAAGGATACTGTAAAATCTCCATTCCCCTCCCCATTTCAGGGGAAGGATACTGCAAAATCCCCATTCCCTCCCCACTCCAGGGGAAGGATACTGTAAAATCCCCATTCCCTCCCCACTCCAGGGGAAAGATACTGCAAAATCCCCATTCCCTCCCCACTCCAGGGGAAGGATACTGCAAAATCCCCATTCCCTCTCCACTCCAGGGGAAGGATACTGCAAAATCCCCATTCCCTCTCCACTCCAGGGGAAGGATACTGCAAAATCCCCATTCCCTCCCCACTCCAGGGGAAAGATACTGCAAAATCCCTATTCTCTCCCCACTCCAGGGGAAGGATACTGCAAAATCCCCATTCTCTCCCCACTCCAGGGGAAGGATACTGCAAAATCCCCATTCCCTCCCCACTCCAGGGGAAGGATACTGCAAAATCTCCATTCCTCCCCACTCCAGGGGAAGGATATTGCAAAATCCCCATTCCCTCTCCACTCCAGGGGAAGGACACTGCAAAATCCTCATTCCCTCCCGATCAGCTGGGACTCGGGAGGCAGAGACTGGGGGCGGGGCCAGCCAGAGGTGGCATTTGCCGGTTTTCTGAACTACTCAAAATATCCTCTACCGGTTCTCCACAACTGGTCAGAACCTTCTGAATACCACCTCTAGCCTGGAGATTGCTACCAGTCCACAGACTGGGGGTTAGGGACTCCTGTTCTATACCTTTCCGAGGTCATTGTCTCGGTGCAAAAAAGGAAAAGAAAGGAAACAGAAAGTCTGCAAAGAGAAGAGTTTCCAGCTGCCATTTCCTCATTTGCAATATGACCTATTTCTGAACTGTGATTTGCCTTTGCCCAATTTAAGAGACTTGATTTATTCACAGGCTTTGGCTACTCACTAGCTCCAGTGTCTCCGTCTGGGATTAGTAGGACCAGATCTAAAAAAAGAGCGATGCGCCAGACTAAAGGCTGACTAATGAATATTCGAATCCCCCACCCTCTGCGTAATTCATCCCATTCATCCCTCACCCTCTGCGTAATTCATCTCAAGCTCCCTACTGACGTGGTTTCCTTGTTGTAATTCAGATTACAGGACCGGCCCGTGCTTCACCTTGGTGACCAACCAGATGTGCCAGGGGCAGCTCAGCGGGATCGTGTGCACCAAAACCCTCTGCTGCGCCACAGTGGGAAGAGCTTGGGGTCACCCCTGTGAAATGTGCCCAGCCCAGCCCAGCCCTTGCCGAAGGGGATTCATCCCAAACATCCGCACAGGAGCTTGTCAAGGTAAGGTGCCTCACAATCTTTCTTACACGGCTCATCCTCGACCACAACAGAGCCCGACATTTTCGTTGTTAAGCAAGATGGTCGTTAAGTGAGCCTGACCCCATTTTGCATCAGCTGTTAAGTGAGTCACTTTAGTTGCGAAGTGAATCATGTCGTCATTCAGCGAATCCAGTGGTGGGTTGCTCTTACTGTCGGTACTACCGATACACTGCATTGTCTGTTTGTGCACACGCCTGACTTGCGCTGTGTCCGCGTGCGCAATCCACCGCCCCCTGCGACAACCAGCTGATTGTTGGGGCTCGCGCAGGCACCCCACGCTGTGCCCACATGCGCAATTTTCCGTTTGCTGTAAAAACAGTTATAGAGCGCGGGCAGGCAGGCGGGCCAAGAGAGCCACTGTACAGGTACGCTCTACTGATACAGCTGTACCGGGCTGTACTGGCAGCAACTCACCTCGGAGCGAATCTGGCTTCCCCATTGATTTTGCTCACCAGAAGCGGGCTGGGAAGATTACAAATGGTGATTTTACATGCAACTGTCATAGCTACATGCCAGTTGCCAAGCGCCCAAATGTTCATCATGTGACCATGGGGAAAGCTGCTACAGTGATAATGTTATGTCCTCGACTTGCGACTGGCTGCAAGTCCTTGACATATGACTGACAGCCCGGCAACCAAAGGCTCGTGCCTATTGGCTAAGGTGCACTAGGCTGGAAGCGGGCATTTCTGCTGTTCGCTATTGGTTGCCCTGTTTGACAGCTCCTGTATAAATAGCTGTCAAGCAGGGCATGGTGCTGAATTGTATATAGTTGTGTTTACCCTAGTTCTTGTCAAAAAATGCTGTTCCTCGTTGCCTCAGCTGTCTGTGCCTCATCTGTCCTCACAGTATTTTACAGATAAGTACGGAAATGGGCCTTACGTCTCTTTTTCAGGGCTGTTGTAACTTTGCACGCTCACTATGTCAACGTTCCAAAGAAAAGGAAAACTCATTTATTGGATACATCCTATTGGCACAACTGGTGGAAACCGACTCTGAAAGTTCTGTGGTTTTCACCAGATTAAAAAGTAAAAAATTCCCCCTTCCCCCAAATCATCCGTCACATTGTCCAATGAAGGTGCTGGCTGGTTGTTTGGTTACTCTGCTCCTCCTCTCCCCAGCCATCTGTTGGGATGTCCTTGGTTCTCACGGGAAAACTTTTTGTTTTGACTACAGATCCCTACTTAGCTATTTCCACCACCCCCTCCCTGTCCCTCCTTGTTCCCTGTGGCAATGCTGAAGCCACAAAGATGGCTTCATCTGGGTTCACTTCAGGGTCGACACACTGAATGAATGGTTGTAATAGCAATAGCAATAGCAGTAGACTTATATACCGCTTCATAGGGCTTTCAGCCCTCTCTAAGCGGTTTACAGAGAGTCAGCATATTGCCCCCAACAATCCGGGTCCTCATTTTACCCACCTCAGAAGGATGGAAGGCTGAGTCAACCCTGAGCCGGTGAGATTTGAACCGCTGAACTGCTGATCTAGCAGTAGCCTGCAGTGCTGCATTTAACCACTGCGCCACCTCGGTTGAGGACTACCTGTCTCTATTTCAAGAGGGCTTCATTCAACATCCAAAGACAGTGTTACACAAAAGAAGGCACAGAAGCCGTGGTTAGATCTATTATTATTAAAAGGTATAGGCTCCCCTCGCACACATGTGCTAGTCATTCCCAATTTTAGGGGGCAGCACTCATCTCCGTTTCAAAGCTGAAGAGCACCACGAAGATGCCTCTGTGGTCATGTGGCCAGCATAACTAAACGCTGAAGGTGCACGGAACACTGTTACCTTCCCACCAAAGGTGGTCCCTATTTTTCTACTTGCATTTTTAATGTGCTTTCGAACTGCTAGGTTGGCAGAAGCTGGGACAAGTAATGGGAGCTCACTCCGTTACGCGGCGCTAGGGAGTCGAACCGCCAAACTGTCGACTTTTCTGATCGACAAGCTCAGCGTCTTATCCACTGAGCCACCACATTTGATTAAGTCTACTCTTTTTTCCCCATGTCCTCAGTTCCTGTAGCAGTGGTGGGATTCAGCCAGTTCGCACCTATTCGGGAGAACCGGTTATTGGAAGAAATCTCCTTTTGTTTTTTCCCACTTTACAGGGCTAATCCTGTAAGGAAGGCAGGAAGGAAACATTCTGGTGTTGTTTCCAGCCTAATTTTGATTGCCCTGCTTACAGAAACTGCCTCTCCAGTTAACCCTTATTACATTGTAAAAGCTAAGACGATGCGCCCATCAACGTGAGTGACGTTGAGTTGGCCATGCCCACCCAGTCACATGAACACTGAGCCCCGCCTACCCAGCTGGTCATTAGGGCAGAGAATCGGTTGTTAAATTATTTGAATCCCACCACTGTCCTGTAGGTATGAAAGTCTTTCACCGTAAGGTTCCCACATTTCATAACTTCACTGCTGAAAACCTACTACCGTCAAAATCCCTGAGTTCTTAAGGCAAACAAAAACTTGTTGGTTATCCAAAGAGCCGAGGTGGCGCAATGGTTAGGGTGCAGTACTGCAGGCCACTTTAGATGACTATGATCTGCAGTTCAGCGGTTCAAATCTCACCAGCTCAAGGTCGACTCAGCCTTCCATCCTTCCGAGGTGGGTGAAATGAGGACCCGGACTGTGGGGGCAAGTTGCTGACTCAATTTGCTAAAATAATTTGTAAACCGCTTAGAGAGGGCTGAAAGCCCTATGAAGCGGTATATAAGTCAAATAAATAAATAAATAAATAAATAAATAAATAAATAAATAAATAAATAAATAAATAAATAAATAAATAAATAATAAATCCTGCAAACCTTCCAGGTTTTCTTTTTTATGTCCCCCCCCCCCCCAAACACGCTAATAAAGCCGTTTTCCCAAACCTGGAGACGACTCTTTTAAGATTCCTGGGTTTAAAAAATCAGCCTATTACACAATATGCTAATTGAAATCCATTTATGTTTGATTTTTTGAATCGCAAGATGTGCCAAGATGCCTGAAGTCTGTGTTGCCGTTGAAAGTCCTTACCCTGCTTTTTTGGCTTTCATTTCGAACACATCCAGCTGTATAAATTCCTTTATTGTCTGAACGTCTGGCAGGAAATAGGAGAAAGTTAACAGGGACAGCAGCTATGTGCTGAATTGATGTGGGCTTAATATTCTCAAGATCCTGTCTCTCTGAAGGAGGTTTTATTTTATTTTTGTGTGTGCAAAACCTACCTCTAACATGTCCTTTAACGAGAGACGGTAATTTGTGGGTGCAGAAAAGGTGAAACGATGATGCAGAACATCCTGCATTATTGTTGTGAACCCCAAATCTCTCTCAGGGGAATTCAAGAGCCCAAATTGTTTTAGAAAACATCAACTCTACTTTAGCACAGTGGTCTCCAACCTTGGCAACTTTAAGACCTGTGGACTTCAACTCCCAGAGTTCCTCAGCTTTGCTGGCTGAGGAACTCTGGGAGTTGAAGTCCACAAGTCTTAAAGTTGTCAAGGTTGGAGACCACTGCTTTAGCATACACGCACACACAAAAAACAATTTTTGAGTGACTCTCTACAGCTGCAATAGCTCTTCAAAACTACATAAACAGCATGTATACATGTATACTCTCAGGAAACAAATACTGTGGGGGGTAAGATGCCCATAAAATCCCTCAGGGTGTGTATTCTGTTAAGATACAGCCTGTTGTGCCTTAAAATGGCTTCTACTGTCCAGCGCAGTGGAGTTGTCATGGTAATGGTTTCACAGTACTCCACAAAGTGGCTCCCTCTGGTAAGAGGGAAAAATCCAACATTAGAAATTACATTTGGTCCAGACATTTCCTCCTTATAAATAAATATCTGGGCAATGCCAGGTTATCGGCTAGTCCAGGAATAAAACAGAACCCTCATTAAAATGTCAAGTGTTATTCTTCAGTAGAACAAACATAAATGTACCTTTTTTTTTCCTCCTTGAGAAAGTATTTTATAGGGCTACACTTACCTAAAAATGGTTTGGAAGAGCTGTATCAAAATCTATGGTGCCTCATTAAAGCAGCTGTGTCATTTTTCAGAACATCCATATAAAAACATGGCCACTTCTGAATCTTTGCTGGGGGGGAAAATGCACAGCCATAATGTTAATAATTCACGAATCTGTCCCGAGGAAGAAATCCAGTGCAGGATACAGAAGCAATGAATGTGTGTTTTGTATCTTGATGGGCAAACTAATGATGGTGTTCTTTTTGTTTTGCCTGATAGATGTGGACGAATGCCAAGCTATCCCTGGGATTTGTCAAGGAGGAAAGTGCATTAATGCAGTTGGATCTTTTGAGTGCAAATGCCCAGCTGGACATAAGTTTAATGAAGTGACACAGAAATGTGATGGTAAGTCTTTTGGAGCTTCCCCGTGGAAAGATAGAAAACTTCACATTCAGTAGGTTTTCCTCCATCACTTGGCAAAAAAATTAATTCATTCATGGCAAAATAAGCATTGAGATGTTTCCATTTCATGGAACTTAAAAACTGTCATATTTTTTTGATTCTTAAATATGGATGTTACATTTTTACCAAGTTTTGCTGTGCCGAAATTTTGGTAGCTACTCCCACTATTTCCCAGGATTCTTGGCTTACTTAGCATTAAGAAGTCTAATAGTATGGCCATCAGTGGAGCTATTTAGATGTTATCCTTGAGTGAACTGTTCATTGCAGTGAATCACAACAACACACATATAAAAAAAACAAAACCCAAACCTTTTTAAAGTAGTAACACAATTTGTCCTGAATGTAATGCCTAAGATTCTGGAGATTGGCTGCTTTCGACCGTTAGGACTTATTTTTAAACGTTAACTAAAACAATCATCTTTACACAACAACTACTTTGTCATTTTTATTTTGTCTTATGTAAACCAATTTGCAAAGAATTTGATCCAGACAAATAGAGTTTTCATGCTGTCTGCCAACGATGTTGGCCAAAGGGCAGCCAAGGGGTAGGGACGTCTTAACTTCTCAAACATCACTGAACTGTTTCTTTTCGGACATCCAAAATGCAGACCCGTTGCTGGAATTTTGAACCAACGCAATCATATTTTCAGAGCAATAGTCTTGTAGACTGCAACTATATTTAAGTTCTTGTAGGCTGGATAATGTAAGGAATAACCAATTAAAATTTAAGAGGCACAGCATTTACCCAGAGAACTTCAAGTTGGAATCAATGGACGTCCTGTTTGAAAACTAGGAGTACGTTGAACAACAATCAAACATCGTTCAGTAAGATAGTCTCTTCCCGTGTATTACCCTTCCTAAGTTGTTTAGCAGGTAGAAGTGCCAATCGCGAGTCATTAGACCTTCTGAAGCAACTTTTTAAAAGTGCTCGGCGAAAACTCAAAAGGGAAACCTCAGTTCAAGGGACTTTGGTGTTAAGAGTGGGCGATTTTTACTTGATGTGATTACACTGCAGCAGAACAGATGTCCTTTTCTTTTGGAAGCTGCAATTGTGAAAGTCGAACTGCAGAAACAAGGGCTAAAAAAAAACACCTGTCCACTATTAAAGGGGAAAAGATTTGAGAGAATTGCATTTTCAGTCCGTGGTTGATGGCCATGCTACCTTTCGAGCCGAGGTGGCACAGTGGTTAAATGCAGCACTGCAGGCTACTTCAGCTGACTGCAATTCAGCAGTTCGACTGTTCAAATCTCACCAGGCTCAAGGTTGACTCAGCCTTCCATCCTTCCGAGGTGGGTAAAATGAGGACCCGTATTGTTGTTGGGGGCAATATGCTTACTCTGTAAACCGCTTAGAGAGGGCTGAAAGCCCTATGAAGCGGTATATAAGTCTAACTATTGCTTGCTATTGCTTTCCCAACAGGATCACATTAGACCTCTCACTTCCCTGAATGCAAAGTCCAGAATTGTGTAGCGCCATCATCTCATTGCCATTTCAAGCGTGTTCCAATTTTAACATCAAAGATAAACGCACGATTCTTATCGATTTCAACACTCACCTTTTCCTATTCCAGATGACCTCAATCCTTGGAAGAATTAATAAATCCTGGAGACTACATTGGTTTAAGCCATCTGGCTAGCTTTGGAAGATGACTAACCTTTTGGTGCAAAATACATCATTCTAAAAATTTTAGAATTAGGCGTGGCAAGATCTGTTTTATGGCTTAAGCCACAGAAAAGACATCTGGATTAGGGATAGACAACACGATGCTCTCCATATCTTGGGTTTACTTTTTGTGAGAGCATATCAAGGAGCAAGGGATTGTTGGAGTTGTGCTCTGAAATATTCTAGAAGGCACCAAGTTGTTTATTCCTGCTCTGGGATCTCCCCACACATACACATCCCCAGTTCTCTGTGCCTAAATCTAGCACAAAGGAAAGGATAGACTTTCTGAATGGTGGAGATGTGTTGAGAAGAATATCCAAATGTTGTCCATGCAGATAGAGAATTCGTGTAGCCACAACACATCAGGAAATAGTCAAGTTGGAAGACTTTCAGCTAGAAGTCAAATGGATCAACTAGGTTGTAACGCCTGAAGTAGCCCCTGTAAATACAGTTTAGCTTCTGCCAAGAAAGACTAACATTTGAGGGCATGTTCTAAAATCCAAATTGCATTTCTGTCCATTCTTAGGCGCAGCCAAAGACTAAGCGATCTTGATGGGAAGATTTACCTTTCTTGCTGGTAAATCCAAAATGTTCCAAAGAATTCGTGATGTTTACCAAAATCTTTCCCTATTAGTCACCCATTAAGTTTTGATTAGCAATCCTTGGTGACAAGCAACTCTTATTACAGGCCCTGATTTTGGCAACCTACTAATATTTGTGAGGATAATCAGCAAAGCTGTGAGACTTTTTATGTGCTTCTGCAAAATGTCACTAAAAAGCCATTGGATGTTTTCTTCCTGAATGCCATATAGGAAGGACTTTCAGCACCCAGGATGGATCACATTCCCATAAAAATTTTCAAAAATGAGAATAAAATAGTAGATTGTGGAATGTTTGATAAGGATATTGGTAAGAATTCTGAATAACAGAGGGGAAAGTCTATTGCCGTGAATAGATTAATTTCAAGTATTTTATCTGTAGTGCTTCTGTTTACAAAAAAATCTGGCTTAACTGAAAGCAAAATCTCCAGACTTCAGCATAGAACCGAGTCTAAGCCAATGTATCAATGTTTATATTAGTATTGACATTAATATAAATACCGTTGTCCTCATTTCAAGTGCTCTGCATTCATTGATGCAAAAGCTAGTAAAGCTAATGATTTTTCAAACCTTAGCAACAAAACACCAAGACTATCATGGCCATTAAAATTATGTTTGGAGGTTTAATTTGTATGTTATTTGCAGGCCCTTGAAATCTACAATGATAGATCCACCCTTTGGTTATTTCAGTCCTAGAAACAGGAGATCTATGTGTTTGTCCATCCATCCATCCATCCATCCATCCATCCATCCATCCATCCATCCATCCATTCTGTGTGATGACTGATCTTCAGTTTTTGTAGATAATTGTTAATGCAACAGGCATTAGATTTTTCGGTGGTGTCTCTGTTTTCAGATAATTCAGCTAAACCTGTTTTGCATGTACACTGAGAGTTTCTGCACTGGAGATAAATGCCTTGCATGTGTGAATGTTGACACTTGGTCAATATTTCTACTTCTACAGGGGTGGGCTTCAAAATTTTTAGCAAGGGGTTCTCTGCCTAGTTGCTGGGTGGGCGTGGCCATGGTAGTCAGCCTCCTGTATCATGGCGGTGGCAGCGGGAGTTTTTGTTCTTCCTGAGCCTTTCCTCAAGCCTCCAGGAGGGTGAAAATGGCCTCCCCAGGCTCCGGAGCCCCCCTGGAGCCATTTCTGGCCTTCCTGAACTTTCAGTAGGCCCGTTTTCCACTATCCCTGAGCATCTGTGTGCACCCTGCACTTACCTGCATCCAAAACTGGCTGTGTGGGAACTCCTGGGAAGAATGGGGTGGGCGTGGCCAGCCAAAAGTGGGATTTGTGGGTTCTCTGAACTGCACAGAATCTTAGCTAGAAGTTCTCCTGAACCTCTGTGTACCCCCAGCAGCCCACCCTGTTCTACTCTATTATTTCTATGTGTCTATATGTCTCTCCTCTCCTCTCTTCCCCTCCCATCCTCTTCTCTGTTCTACCCTTCCTCACCTCACCCCATCCATCCTATCCTGTCTTGTCCTATCCTGTCTTGTCCTGTCCCCTGTCCCTTGTCCCCTATCCCCTGTCCTGTCCTATTCAAATCATCCTTGTTTTTAAATCCATAGATATCGATGAATGCAGCACCATTCCTGGCATCTGCGAAGGGGGCGAATGTTCTAACACCATCAGCAGTTACTTTTGCAAATGTCCCTCCGGTTATGCCACAACCTCAGATGGCACCGGTTGCATTGGTGAGTAAAGAATTGCAAACATGGGTGTGGATATGGGCAAGCATGTTGGAATCCAGCTCTTTGAATCCAAGAAAGAGACACAGACATTCGCAGAAACATGACGTTCATATTTTTCAAGGCATCAAAGGATTTCCCTGAAGTTAGCTTTTGTAAAACTGTTACTCATCTGTAAATTCCTTTCTGAGAGTTTATAGGAGGGAAAACGTCTTTCTGCTTTCTCCAGAACAGATATTGGCCAATCCTGTTTGCTTTAAGGAAACAGCTCTCTTTGATTTGGGTTTGAAGTTGTGTTTCAAAACTCCATGCCTTGAGATCCCGTGCTCATTTCCCATTACTTCTAAGTTCAAGCAGCACATGTAATTAATTAAAAAGCACCCCCCTCCAAAAGAATCAAACAGTTTCCTATCAATCCAACATCTGATATACATTTGGGCATCTTTCTTGGATTTTTCAAGAAATGACCACACAATTTGGTCATTCACAATAGGATCCTTAGTCATAATTAATATTCTCCTGCTAAGGAACATGGCTAAAATACTTTTTAAAACTATTTTCATTTCAGCTAGCATTTCCTGATAGATATGTGCATTAAAAAAAGTCAGTGGCAACAGGGAGCTGCATACTATATGTCTACAAGAATGCAATTTAGCTTGATTTTGCCTGTGATGTACTGGAAATACAGATATAATATGACAAGGGGGGAAAAAAGTAATCGGAGATTGAGGGCAAAAAGTAAAGAACTACTCTCTTTGTTAAAAAAGAAATGAAGGAGGGAGGGAGGAAGGGAAAGGAAGAGAGAAAGATAGGAAGGAAGGAAAGAGAGAGAAAGCAAGAAAGGAAGGTAGGAAGAAAGAAAGAGAAAGGAAGGAAGGAAGAATGAAGAAAGGAAGGAAGGAAGAGAGCAAAGGAAGGAAGGAAGAAAGAGGAAGGAATGAAGGAGGAAAGGAAAAAGTGGAAGGAAGGAAGAAGGAGGAAAGAAAGAAAAAGAAAGGAAGAAAAAGAAAGGTTAGAAGAATGCAGCCCTTATGGCTCTTTTTTCTTTCTTTTGTTAAGTCTGGACAATTTCTGTGTGTTCCTGTTTGAAATACAATACCTTTTCCAAATGCAGGTTTTTACATATCTCTTCATGTCAGAAGGGGTCACTTGAGGGGAAAATGCAGAACAAAACTGACATGGACTAGGACCAATCGTATAAATCTTATTTTTTCCTTAGAAATCTGGAACACATTTATTTTGGGAGGTGATTCATTCTGGATGCCTTTCTAAAAAGGTTTAGGGTAGTATTTGATGTCTACTGTAGTTTGGACCTCACAAGAGTACGGTATAATGCATTTTCCCCAAAATGTTACACGTACAACAACAACAAATCTTTTGCTCTATATAGAGTAACAAATACATTTATGTTTACTTATTCTTGAAGTGTCAGCACTTGGAAGTCTAGACAATACATCTTGTTGGCAACTTGTGATATGATGCTAATCACAGCTTCAATCATCCCATCTCACCTTTTTCAATTAACACCATGCCGATATTCTTGGAGAATGTCAGCTAGGAGGCTTTATAATTTTTTTAAAACTTCTTATTAATGCACATTCTCTCTTTTATTAATTGCATTTAAAACAACGTGTTTCATTGGTTTTGTCTTTGATCGAAATCCATTTCCTTGCCCTTCTCCTTTCCTAACACATATAGACTGGGTGAAACCAGGCTTAATAGGAGTAACTGTGGAGAAGGATCTTGGAGTCTTAGTTGGCCACCAGTTAAATATGAGCCAGGAGTGTGCAGCGGCAGCCAAAAAAGCCAACGCAATCGTAAGCTACATTAATAGAGGGATACAATCAAGATCAAGTGTGGTACTAATACCATTCTATAAAGCTTTAGTAAGACCACGCCTAGAATACTGAATCCAGTTTTGGTCACCACACTATTAAAAAGATGTTGAGACTCTAGAAAAAGTGCAGAGAAGAGCAACCAGGATGATGAGAGGACTGGAGACTAAAACATACGAAGAATGCTTGCAGGAACTGGGCATGGCTAGTCTAGTGAAGAGAAGGACCAGGGGAGACATGAGAGCATCCTTCCAATATTTGAGGGGCTGCCATAGAGAGGAGGGGGCCAAGCTATTTCCCAAAGCACCCGAAAGCCAGCCAAGGAATAATGTATGGAAACTGACCAAGGAGAGATTCAATCTAGAAATAAAGAGAAATTTTCTGACAGTGAGAACGATCAACCAATGGAATAGAAGTTGTGGGAGCTTCATCACTGGAAGCTTTCAAAAAGTGAGTGGACTGCCATTTGTCAGAAATGGTGTAGGGTTCTCCTGCTTGGGAAGAGGGTTGGACTAGATGACCTACAAGGTCCCTTCCAACTCTGTTAGCCCGGTAAACAGCCCTAGCATGCTGCTTGCACATAGTAAGAGCTGTCACCCTTATAAAGAGTTTGTGAACCCTGCTATTTAAACATAGGCTTGAATGCATTTAGGACCATATTCCTGTTTTATATGAGAGCACAGCTAGCCCAAACTATCAGGAATTAAAATCGATCCTTGACCTAAAGACTCATCTAATAGCAATAGCAATAGCAGTAGACTTATATACCGCTTCATAGGCCTTTCAGGCCTCTCTAAGCGGTTTACAGAGAGTCAGCATATTGCCCCCAACAATCTGGGTCCTCATTTTACCCACCTCGGAAGGATGGAAGGCTGAGTCAACCCTGAGCCGGTGAGATTTGAACCGCTGACCTGCTGATCTAGCAGTAGCCTGCAGTGCTGCTTTTAACCACTGCGCCACCTTGGTTGCAATCTCGGAATTCCTAAAAGACGTGGGAAGGAATGTGCCCCAGCCTTGTGGATGAACTTGCAAAGAATGTTTGGAGATATTCTCTGTCCTGGTTTAGCAGCTTTTTTGGGGGACAAATGACCTTTCTCAAGCCACGTCTTCGGTGTCAGTGCAAAGTGCATTTCTTGTAGAATTCAAGCTTAGCTCATTTCTCGCGACAGCTGGAGGACTCAAGTATTTTAATGGAAGAGCTGGATATTACAGTAAGGACAAGAAACTAGTGAAAGTGTTACATATTCCAGACCCCCGAGCCATTCATCATTTCAGCAACGTTTCTCAAGACAAAACATGCTTACCCTCGGCCCATTCCCCGCAGCTAGCATCTTCTACATTTGCAGTATTTCAAAGATGCTCGCCAAAAGCCACAGAACTGGGCACCGAAACCTGTCTGGAATCAGTCGCGCTAATGTTAGTTCAACAATCTCTCTCCCCCCTCCCCTCTCCACTCTTTTTCCTTTTTTGCCGTTTTCTATGCCTCTAATTCAGCTGTAAAGCTCTTTTGGCCCCTTCTCGGGTTTGATTTCAAAACAGCCCTTTTCCGTTTCCTGTTCCACATCAACCCATATTCTCAACCGAAACATCTCCCCCCCCCCCAAAAAAAAAAGGTTTTCTGAGTACAATCTGGGATGGGAAGCCACTTTTCTTGCAGGAATGGGTAGGTTCTTCAGAAACAGCTCCATCCTGGAGCAAGTCGGACAGGAAAAGGCTTGGATCTGAGACAGACAGTAGATTTTTAAGGCAGGAGATAGGAAGCAAATCCTGCTGTGAGGGTAATTCAAGGATGAAAAAGAGCATTCCGCTCAGAGTTAAATCTCAGTTCACTGCTCTTCTTCACCCCATGTGCTTAGTCAGTGTTTACTTCCCTCTTCTGCTGCCCTAGTTTGCTTGTCTTTCACTTCTTCCCCTGGATTCTTCTCTCCCTCCCTTCCACTCCTTTTTAAGTTGGAACGATCACCAAATCCATATGTTGAAATTGGATTTCGCTCCACCTCCTGTTAAAAAAAAAAAGGCTTCCAATTACAGCTAGCCCCCAACTTACAACACTTCATTTAGGGAACCGTTCAAAGCTACAAAGCCACTGGAAAAAAGTGATTTTTCACTCTTACGACCGTTGCAGCAGCTCTGTGGTCACACGATCAAAAGTTGGTACGCTGGGCAACTGGTTCATATTTATGACGGTTGCAATGTTCCCGGAGTCATGGGATCCTCTTTGGCAAGGACCTTCTCATCGGCAAAATCCATGGGGGAGCCAGATTACCAACAGGGTTCCTAATTTTATCAGCTGCGGGGATTCACATAACAACTTAATTGAGAAAGGTCATAAAGCGGGACACTTAATAAATGTCTCACTTAACAACAGAAATGTTGGGCTCAACTACGGTGGTAGGTCAAGGACTAACTGCACAGGTGAATTTTTAAGAGCAATTTTGAGAATACTGATTTAGAATAGAATAGAGTTGGGAGGGACCTTAGAGGTCTTCTAGTCCAACCCCCTCCTTAGGCAGGAAACCTACACCACTTCAGACAAATGGATATCCAACATCTTCTTAAAAACTTCTAGTGTTGGAGCATTTACAACTTCTGGTGGCAAGTTGTTCCACTGATGAATTGTTCTAACTGTCAGGAAATTTCTCCTTAGTTCTAGGTTGCTTCTCTCCTTGATTAGTTTCCACCCATTGCTTCTTCTCCAGACCTCTGGTGCTTTGGAGAATAGCTTGACTCCCTCTTCTTTGGGGCAGCCCCTGAGATATTGGAAGACTGCTATCATGTCTCCCCTAGTCCTTCTTTTCATTAAACTAGACATACCCAGTTCCTGCATTGTTCTTGCTGGCTTTTCACCTGTAGCATTTTGATGATGGATGATGATGTTATCCATAAAGTCATCTCTTGCTCTTTGCGATTCTATGGGCCTGATCTCTCCACATCTTCCACCTTCTTTACACTACTTCTTTGAGTTGATCGATGGTCTGGCTGGTGTCGGCTTTGATGGTGTCCAGCCACCATGTTTTTTATTGGCTGGTTTCCTTTTACTGCTAACTCTTCCAAACATAATGGCTTCCTCCAGTAAATTCCTCCTCATGACATGAGCAAAGAAACTGAGCTGCGGTTTCAGGATTTTTGCCTTCCGGTCAGTGGTGAGTTTCAAAAATTGTTCAAACCTACTCTGTGGGTGTGGCCTCCTTTGTGGGAGTGGCTTGCTGCCCATGTGACTGGATGGGAGTGGCTTGCCACCCATGTGACCTGATATGAAGATGCCGACGACACTTGTCAGAACCACCTTAAATTACCTCACACACAGCACTGGCATGCATAAGAATACGATGTAAACTTGTTTTTTAAAAGGCACCTTTGGTTTGTGTGAAAACAAGAGCCGAGGTGGTGCAGTGGTTAGGGTGCAGTACTGCAGGCCACTTCAGCTGACTGTTATCTGCAGTTCAGCGGTTCTAATCTCACCGGCTCAAGGTTGACTCAGCCTTCCATCCTTCCGAGGTGGGTGAAATGAGGACCCAGACTGTGGGGGCGATATGCTAACTCTGTAAACCGCTTAGAGAGGGCTGAAAGCCCTATGAAGCGGTATATAAGTCTAACTATTGCTAACTTCAACACACGCAATGTTCTGATGGCACCACAAACGCAGTAGTCATCCTTACCTTTCACAGAGGCACTGAGTTTTATAAATAGGAGCATGATAGTGTAGAATAATCATATCCAAGGACCAGTGGTGGGTTTCAAAAATTTTTGGAATCTCTTCTGTAGGTGTGGCCTGCTTTCCGGGTCCACTGGTGGAACCTCTTCTAACCGGTTCGGTAGATTTGACGAACCGGTTCTACCGAATAGGTGCGAACTGGTAGGAACCCACCTCTGCTTCCGGTGACTTGTCCCCTCTTATGTGTCATTTTAATGTTGACTTTTGCGGGGCAGCTGTGGGTTGATGGACAGGATTAAATGAAAACTTACTTGACTGGGTACAAGGACTAGAGTTTTCTTGATCTATAGCTTTAGATGAAAGGTGAACAGCACATAATCTAATCCTTCCTCGGATTAATACATTCCAGAGCCAGTCATATTTACTACCAGTCCATGTCATTTAGAGTTTCGCCTGAACTTGTTCTATCATTTTTTTTTTAAGTTTAAGCGTTTTACTCAAAATAGGTGCTTTTTATAAAGACGGCTAAAGAGACGTTCGCAAAAGTGTGAAATTTGATGGATAGAATATTCCGAAGTGTGAAAAAAATATAAAATCATTTTGGATGGAAATTGAGATGGGCAGATGAATTCCCCGTTTTTTCTTTCCTAAGTGCAGTCATGCGTTCATGTAAAAATAGCCCTTTCTTGCTGCTTTCCATGACATTCTCATGTCTGGTTTGCAGATAACGTCGTAATTTATTGCATAGCTTTGAATAATAATATGAATTGAGCAACATTCTCCCGTGTGCTTTTTGCTCCATGAAAATCTACTTTAAACGTCTCTTTTACACACACACACACAGAAACACACACAGACATAGAAAGATGTACCACGCCTACAGATACTGCTCCTAAGATTAAAAAGTTTTGTTGCCCCATTCATACCTAAACCCTAAACTTTAGTATCCAAAGATATAATGCATTTAGGGGAATGTCTGCCTACCCTATATTTATGTGGTAGACCCACCAACTCAATTTTATTTGAGTCACTGGCTATTTTATTTGAGTCACTGGCTATTTATTTGGAGACGGTTGTGGTTGTAAGTTGGGGATTGACTACCTGTGTTGTTAGTTGTGAAGTAGTGTCCGACCCATTGCGATTCCATGGACAATGTTCCTCCAGGCCTTCCTGTCCTCTGCCATCCTCTGGAGTCCATTTAAGTTCACGTCGACTGCTTCGGTGACTCCATCCAGCCACCTCATTCTCTGCCTTCCCCTTCTTTTGCCCTCCATCGTTCCACGCATGAGGCTCTTCTCCAGGGAGTCCTTCCTTCTCATTAGGTGGCTAAAGTACTTGAGTTTCCTCTTCAGGATCTGGCCTTCTAAAGAGCAGTCAGGGTTGATCTCCTCTAGGACTGACCGGTTTGACTGCCTTGCAGTCCAAGGGACTCACAGGAGTCTTCTCTAGCACCATAGTTCAAAGGTCCAATTCTTTGGCACTATCTGTACTCTGTGCCATATGCTAAAGAGTTGCATAAATATGCTAAAATGCTTGGGTAGGCATAGTCAAAACAATAAAAATGTCTCTAGATTGTGAGAAGTATATTACATTAATTCCGGAACTGATGCATCAAATTAAGATACGAAACTAAAACCCAAATTTTGAATCTGCAGGGATTCCATATAGCTTGGTTCCAGGTCAGAAACCTCTGTTACCTGGATTTGAGAATAAATCAAGAATTGTTTGCCCCCCAAATTTGCCATCTGCAGCATTTAATATAGGGATTCAGTGGCTCAGTGGCTAAGATGCTGAGCTTGTCGATCAGAAATGTCGGCAGTTCGGCGGTTCGAATCCCTAGCACCGCATAATGGAGTGAGCTCCTGTGACTCGTCCCAGCTTCTGCCAACCTAGCAGTTCAAAAGCACGTAAAACTGCAAGTAGAAAAATAGGAACCACCTTTGATGGGAAGATAACAAGGTTCTATGTGCCTTCGGCGTTTAGTCATGTCGGTCACATGACCACGGAGATGTCTTCGGACAGCGCTGGCTCTTTGTCTTTGAAACGGAGATGAACACTGCCCTCTAGAGTTGGGAACAACTAACACATATATGCGAGGGGAATCTTTACCTTTACCTTTATCACATAATATAGGCAGTTTTCTCAAATCTGACATTTTGGCCCTATCTTCCCGGGAAGGAAAATCACTTGGGTTTGACACATGCTTTTCCAGAATGATGAACACAAAGCACTGCAGATTTTTCTTCTAGAAAATATATATATAAAATAAAAATCCCAGTCTGGGTGTTCATATCCTGCTGTCTCTTACACTTCCAGGAATCCCTCGGTCTTCCGGCTTAAATTTTTTTGGTAACGGTGGCTGCCAGAATTGGCTTCGGTATCTGTCTTCCAACTTTTTTTTTTTTTTTGAAACTTCAGTATCTTTCTTCCGATTTCTTTTTTTTAAAGAAAAACTCACAGATTTCTTCCAGCTATAGGAGTATGAAAAAAAAGATTGTATCTTGTAAGACGAGAAGGGCCAGCTTTGATGCTTTCTGCGTGACTGTTTTGTGTCTCGCTTTTTAAAGGTTTTCCAAATTGGGTCCTTTGGGTTTCGTATCTGTCTTCTCCTGCAGTCTGTGTTTTGTCTTGAAGAGGGGATATTAGAAGGAGGACAATCCATTCTGGATGCAGAAAATGCTGCTCAGCACACAAGGAGGCCTGGCAGTTGCTTGTCCCAGAATGCTTAATTTAATTCATTATTCATTCGCTTCCTTTCTTCCCATTAATACAATACAATACAATAGCAGAGTTGGAAGGGACCTTGGAGGTCTTCTAGTCCAAACCCCTGCCTAGGAAGGAAACCCTATACCATTTCAGACAAATGAAAGCCCTTCATGGTATTGGACCTGGGTACTTGAGAGACCGCCTGCTGCCAATTACCTCCACTAGACCAATCAGATCCCACAGACTAGGCCTCCTCCGAATTCCATCCGCCGGCCAATGTCAACTGGCGACTACCTGGAGGAGAGTCTTCTCTGTGGCTGCTCCGACCCTCTGGAACGAACTCCCCGTGGAGATTCGTACCCTCACCACCCTCCAAGCCTTGCGCATAGCCCTTAAAACCTGGCTGTTCCGACAGGCCTGGGGCTAAAGCTTCGTCGCCCCCTTTCAAATGGTATGATTGTTGCGTTTTTTAACTATGTACTGTTCTGTATTGTCGTTAAACTGTCTGTATCCCCCTTTCCCTTCTTTGAGTTGTGAGCCGCCCTGAGTCCCCTTAGGGAAAAGGGCGGCATACAAGTGAAATAAAACTCGAACTCGAAACTCGAAATGGCTATCCAACATCTTCTTAAAGACTTCCAGTGTTGGGGCATTCACAACTTCTGGAGACAAGCTGTTCCACTGATTAATTGTTCTAACTGTCAGGAAATTTCTCCTCAGTTCTAAGTTGCTTCTCTCCTTGATTAGTTTCCACCCATTGCTTCTTGTTCTGCCCTCAGGTGCTTTGGAGAATAGCTTGACTCCCTCTTCTTTGTGGCAATCCCTGAAATATTGGAACACTGCTGTCATGTCTTCTATCATTGTAATTCTTCTTGCTGTATTTTATATTTATGCTCGGCTCTTAACCACAGTTGAGCCCAAAATCTCTGTGCTTAAGCGAGACAGCTGTTAAGTGAATTTCGCCCCAGTTTACGACCTTTCTTGTCACAGTTGTTAAGTGAATCACACCAGTTGTTAAGTGAGTAACTGAATTTGGCTTCCCCACTGGCTTTGCTTGTCACAAGATCCCAAAGGGGGATCTTATGACCCCGAGGCACAGCAACCGCCATAAATATGAGCCAGTTGTTTAGCACCCAAATTTTGATCATGTGATCACAGAGATGCTACAATGGTCGTAAGGGTGAAAAATGGTCATAAGTCACTTTTTTCAGCGCCATTGTAACTTTGAACCAGAGGTGGGTTTATACTGGTTCGGACCGGTTCAGCCGAGTAGGTAGTAACTCGCCCTGCCACGCCCCCGAACTGGTTCTCTTGGTGGCGCTGTAGGGGCCGCCATCTTGTTTCTTGCTTCTGCACATGTGCACATAGCGCGTCCCTAAGCAAACCGGCAGTAGCAGAGCCGGAATCCACCCCTGCTTTGAATGGTCACTAAGTAAAATGTTGTAAATTGGGACTATCTGTATTCTTTTTCACGAATATCCCAGGTATGCTTTCAACGTAGAACTGGTCCAATGCTCTACGTATAACTCTCTTTTCCTTTAATTTTAAATTAATCTGACTTGAAATTCCTGGGGAGATTTTCAGGCAAAAGTTCTATAAAGCCATTGACCTGCATCAGTTATTAAAATTAATAGGGAATCCATAGTTCTTCCTTTTGCCTTTCCTGGTGGTGGTGGTGGTGGTTCTTCTTCTTCTTCTTCTTCTTCTTCTTCTTCTTCTTCTTCTTCTTCTTCTTCTTCTTCTTCTTCTTCTTCTTCTTCTTCTTCTTCTTCTCCTCCTCCTCCTCCTCCTCCTCCTCCTCCTCCTCCTCCTCCTCCTCCTCCTCCTCCTCCTCCTCCTCCTCCTCCTCCCACAAAACCCACTAAGGAGAGGGTAGAGCCTAACCGTATAATCTATTTTGATTGGTGGGGATAGGAACATTTTCTGAAGGAACCAGTGTAAAACCTTACGGCAGTAAATCATAGCCAATGAGGTTTATCTGAGTTGCAATTATTGCAAATTGAGGCTAACCAAGGCCCAACCAAATTTTTGAGTGGCATTTATGGAAGAGTAGGACAGAATCCGGAAATTTTTTGCACGAGTTGGGGAAATGAGACTTTTCTTCCACTTTTCCTTCAACCTTCCTGCTTCCTTCCCTTTAATAACAATACAGAGTATTGTGGAAAGGAAATTTTGGTCTTACATAAGCAGGAGATCCATTACCAATAAGATTGGCTCCTTCAGGTGATGACATGGGTGTTTGACCTGAAGGCCAGACAGGGAATAATAGATGGAAACTGAACAAAGAGAGATTCAATGTAGAAATAAGGAGAAATTTTCTGACAGGGAGAGCAATCAACCAACGGAATAGAAGTTGCCTTCGGAGGTTGTGGGAGCTTCATCACTGGAGGCTTTCAAGAAGGGACTGCCATTTGTCAGAAAGGGTGTAGAGTCCTCTGCTTGGGCAGGGGGTTGGACTAGATGACCTACAAGATCCCTTCCATCTCTGTTAATCTGAATCTATCTAAGATGATCAAAGGCCTAAAGGCTAAAACATATGATGAACGGTTGCAGGAACTGGGCATGGCTAGTCTAGTGAAGAGAAGGACCAGGGGAGACAGGAGAGCAGTCTTCCAATATTTGAGGGGCTGCCATAGAGAGGAGGGGGGTCAAGCGATTTTCCAAAGCACCCAAAGGCCAGACAAGAAATAATGGATAGAAACTGAACAAAGAGAAATTCAACCTAGAAATAAGTAGAAATTTCCTGACAGTGAGAACAATCAACCAACGGAATAGAAGTTGCCTTCAGAAGTTGTGGGAGCTTCATCACTGGAGAGTGAAGAGACTGGACTGCCATCTGTCAGAAATGGTGTAGGGTCTCCTGCTTGGACGGGGGTGTGGTGGGGACTAGATGACCTACAAGGTCCCTTCCAACTCTGTTAATTTGGGATATAATTTGTATCGAGGTGTGAAGAGACTCCTGGGTGTGATGGGGAGATTCTCCATTGAATGGGACAGATGTATAAGGGAAGAAATACTCTTTATCTCTTTATTTTTCAAGAATTGAAGGATGTTGTGTCCATTTTTTTCTCTCTGGAATAGATGTTCGCCCGGGATATTGTTTTACTTCTCTCACCAACGGCCGGTGCAACAATCAGCGCCAGCAAGTGCTCACCAAAACCCAGTGCTGTTGTGACACAGGACGATGCTGGTCTCCAGGAGCTACCACAGCCCCAGAGATGTGCCCCATTCGTGCTACTGGTATGGAACTCGTGACGTGCCATTTAAACTTATAAAACCAGGCGTTATTCTTTGAAGGGCGGGGGTTCTGCTGTAGGGAAATGCAAAGTCCTAACAATGACTTAAGCTAAGACATCTCTACAGTCCAGAGATGAGGAAACACAATTCTCCAGGGAGAATGGGTTGATTTTCATTGCAAGGTAGACCCATTCTTTCATGCGTTGTGACCACTTTTGGGCTTATAGCGGCTCTCTCGTGAATCAGACAACGTTATTAAGTTAATTTCTGATTTACTGTTGGTTTCCTACAATAACGGGCTTTTCCTCTCATTCAAACACTCGATCAAAGGTAAGAAGGCTAGAAATGAGTACATTTCCCCAACGGAGAGACATTTTGGTCTACTGGTTGAGGCACCAGGCTAGAAAATGGGAGAATAAGAATTCTAGTCCCCACCTTGGGCATGAAAGCCAGCTGGGTGACTTTGGGCCAATCACCAGGAGACTGTGAGTTCTAGTCCCATCCTTAGGCCTGAAAGCCAGCCGGGTGACTTTGGGCCAATCACCAGGAGACTGTGAGTTCTAGTCCCACCTTAGGCCTAAAAGCCAACTGGGTGACTTTGGGCCAATCACCAGGATACTGTGAATTCTAGTCCCGCCTTAGGCCTGAAAGCCAGCTGGGTGACTTTGGGTCAATCACCAGGAGACTGTGAGTTCTAGTCCCGCCTTAGGCCTGAAAGCTGGCTGAGTGACTTTGGGCCAATCACCAGGAGACTGTGAGTTCTAATCCCGTCCTTAGACATGAAAGCTGGCTGGATGACTTTGGGCCAGTCCTTCTCTCTCTCTTAGCCCAACCCACCTCACAAATTTGTTGAAAATAGGAGGAGGAAGGAATATTAGGGATGTTTGCTGCCTTGAGTTATTTATAAAAAACGTAATAAAGGCAGGATAAAAATAAATAATAAAAAAGACTCTTTAGCAACAGAAATATTCAAGCCCAGCTGGACGCAAACATGGCAGATGGTTTTCGTTTAGAGCATATTCATAACTCAGCCAATGTGTTTAACGGTGAATATTAGTCTCTAATTGGCTATAATCCAGGAGTGCCCAGCCATGGCACGTTTAAGACTGTAGACTTCAACTCCCAGAATTCCCCAGCCAGCACGGCCAGCTGGGGAATTCTGGGAGTTGGAGTTCACAGATCTTATAGTTGCCAAGGTTGGAAACCCTTACTATCAATATAAAGCAATGGTTGGTCATTCTTGGATGAATAATTCTGTGTTTTCTTTCAGACGAATTCCGCAAATTATGTATATATGGCAGTTTGCCAGGAACGATACCAGACATCGTACCAAGACCATACCCTGATTTTCCAGTTGACCCCTACCCACCACGACCATTCCCACCAGACAGAGTTCCTCCTTCTCAGAGAACCCCACGTAAGACTCAATTTAAATAATTCCTTTTCTCCTGGTTTAAGCCTTTCTTCCATCTTGTTTGTGCTCTTGTCAAACTTGAACATGGGGCGCTACTTAACAAAATGAAATTCAAGGGCGAAAAAAAGGGAAGGTCTTACATTTAGGCAAGAAAAACAAAATGCACAGGTACAGTATAGGTGGTACCTTGCTCAACTGTAGGAACTGTGAGAGGGACTCACTTTAACTCACTTAAATAGGAGCCAGCCGTGTGCAGCAGCGGCCCAAAAAGCCAACACAGTTCTAGGCTGCATAAACAGAGGGAGAGAATCAAGATCCCGTGAAGGGTTAATACCACTTTATAAGGCCTTGGTAAGGCCACACTTGGAATACTGCATCCAGTTTTGGTCGCCACGATGTAGAAAAGATGTGGAGACTCTAAAAAGAGTGCAGAGAAGAGCAAGAAAGATGATTAGGGGACTGGAGGCTAAAACATATGAGGAATGGTTGCAGGAACTGGGTATGTCTAGTTT